>NC_134417.1:13550576-14896576 GCF_030867145.1 Opisthocomus hoazin
TGCCCATTTTTACTGTCAAGCATCAACACTGGCATTTAACCCCAGCATAAAGAGACACGTGACTAAACTTACAATGTAAGGTTAGCATATCTTTCCTCCTTTTTTTTTTTTTGGTCAAATAATGTACTTTTTACCAGTAGACCATGTGCTCACATTACATGTGATAAATATAATATCATGGAAGAAATGTATTAAAATGCATTTCAAAAGACAGATGAAATGTAAACCCAATATCCTTCCTTTCACTGTTAAATAATGTTATGTAAAGTTAAATAATGCACAAAACATACAGTGATCAGCCAAATGCTGTCTAACCCTATCAAACACAGGTCAATGCCATCATAGCAGCCGTCTGAAATTTCCTCCACTGGAGCTGCCGAATGCTTTGGAAGTACAGAAAGCCTAGAATTGAGACAGAATTACACTAGTATTGTGTAAATAATCAAACTGTGACCTGTGGGGTTAAAACCTATAATTGGAGTGATACTTCAAAGAGATGACTACTTTTTCAGTGCTATTTTGTGCAGCCAGATAGGAAGATGACTTGTTGGGATTTTATTGGCTAGCAACGGTACTGCAAAAGTGATATTTTCAACAGCTGCTGGTGCATTTGTGCTCTGACAAATTAGAGGCTAAATCGAAGCATTAAAGAACATCAAAGGCCTAATTTAATGCAAAAAAACAAGTACTCCAACTGGATCTATTTTACAGTGAATTAATAATGCAGATTTATACAGAATGTGATGCATTGAGTGCTTTGTTTTTATAGGGACTTCAAAACCACTTTTTCCCCCATCACAAAACATTAGATTTAGTTATCTGACCGGTATTTTCTCAATGCTTTTCTTTTGGTCCAAAAAAACTGTTAATTACTGGAATAATAGTTTGGACTAACTTGTAATTTTAAACTGTAAAGTATACCATATTATACCGTCTCATTTTCGGTCCCCCACACATAGATTAGTGTATTGCTATATACACACATTATATCAGACCTATTACACAATTAAGTAAGATTATTTAGGCACATAATCCTTTTTATTCAGTCTTATTACTAATTCCACCATTGTTGAGCTGTTAAGACTGAAAAACTGGGGTTTACTGGGGTTTACCATAAAGTACAGTAGGTGGCATGCGGTATCTCTTCTTCTAACAGAACTTCTATTTTACTATACTTAGGAGATATTTAAAGTGTTAAAATTAATTGCAGGAAACCTCACATCACAACATTTGGTTGTTTGTTCCCATTCAAGTAAAAATTGAGTTGCCCTGCGTAGCCAAGTTTTGTGCTATTTTTACATTTCATCTGCAATTCCTGCTAAAAAGAAAACCTAATCAAAGAGTGTGTATACATACCACAAGGGTAACATCTTATCTTTCTTTTATTTTTGCAGATCAACTATTTATTACACAAGTATTTTTAGCAACTAAAACCTGGTTTGCAATGTGTTTCAGATGGAGTGCATTACAAAAAATTCACAGGAATTGTCAGATGATGTTTTAGCTAAGAAATATTTGAGGGGGAGGAAAATCATTCAGGTCAGACCTTTAACAGATGTTCAAACGCGGGGGTATGCTCTTGCACCAGGGAAGTCAACTGGATGTTTGCCACTGCCTCTAGTAAAAACCGCTTTTGAGAAACCTGAAGTCATAAAAAAATATAACTAATAATCCCAAAATAAACAGCAAAGGAAGGGGCGAATGAAAATGTTCTTACTGGTCAGGTTCATTTTGGTGATGATGTGTGCACCAAGGTCAAAGTGGTGAAAGGTGGAGAGTTTACTATCACGGGAGAAAAAACCTTGCAACCCCTCAAGCACTACCACTACATTTAGATGCTTCGAAATAGTCCAAGCTATAAGCTTCAAATTTGACTGTTTCTTTTCTAGTATAGTGGGTCATTTTCCAGACTGTACAGACACAAGAACTTCAGCTTGTAGTTTCTATGATCACAGCTACTTTCTATATATATTTTTAATTCTGCATATTGATTGTTCATCATTCATTTTCCACCGCCAGGTTTTATTCTGGTTTTAGCACTTAAGTTGTAGATATTGTCTTTTTTTTTTTAATTTGTAGAAAGATCAAATATTTTATGTATCCAAATAATACCTTAGCAGAAACAAATGTTTTGTTCTAAGACTAGGAATTTCATCATACGAGAAAATGAATCTGGTTGTCCACCTTTGCCAGTAAAAGCAAAAATGCAAGTCCCCTATACAGCCAGGATTACCCATATTGATATTTACAGTAATAAAGCAGACAGCATGGCTCATCCACCAGACTGGGAAACAGACCTAATATCTAAATGCTGATGTCAGTAGAATCCCCGGGTTAAATATTGTAAATTTATTTCTATTATGTATTACAAAAGGCACCCTTCCTCATTAATTTTACTGAAGTCTCCAGATGGGAAACAAAATATTAATTTTGTTCAGCCTTAGGCATTGTTGACTGTTAAGGTACTCACTAAATCACTGATCTTATACACATTAATATTAGATTTCTGCTATAAAAATTTAAGACCCATGGGTATAAGGTTCAGTTTGTCATAAGTATAATTAATTGTTTTCAGCAATGATTAATTTGTCAAAATGGC
Organism: Opisthocomus hoazin; assembly: GCF_030867145.1. Taxonomy (NCBI): domain Eukaryota; kingdom Metazoa; phylum Chordata; class Aves; order Opisthocomiformes; family Opisthocomidae; genus Opisthocomus; species Opisthocomus hoazin. Next base: position 13,553,176 of record NC_134417.1, read on the forward strand.
AAACATATATACTGGGCAGGCAAGACTCCTGAGCAAGCTAACCTACCTTAAAGTCATGGTAATACTCATGGAATTATGCAAATTAATTGAGTCTTTCAATGTTGCATAAAATGCTACTACTAGTACAATGCATGGAACATTAGGCTGTTCATCCAACAAAAAAGTTGCATTTTAAAGGCAGGCATCTTTACAAGAGAGTCCTTATGGCAGAAGGTCCTTAGAAGTACAATCTATTTTTCTTCAAAGTGATAGACTTTCAACCGTTACACAGAAGTTGTATTTTTTTATTACAATTTTTAAAGCAACCCTCGAGAGAAGAAAAAACAGTAAAACTCTGCTGGCCCTGAGACAAAGGAACCTAGGAGATTTGCACTCTGTACTGATGCTAGAAGGAAATGGTATACGTCCTAGTAATAAGAGTTTTACTAGTAAAACCTCATTTACAAGCCTGGGAACTCGTGATACACTACATTAAAATCTAAAAAGATTAACTTAATTATGCAAATTAAATTTACTGTTTATCTTATCTTCTAAATAGTAAGAGTCATTGTCAACACTGAAGTAGCCAAATTATTCTAAATGCATTTCTTTCCCTCTGAAGTGAACTACACATGTATTTGAAATTCCTGTGTAGTTAATTACTATCCAAAAAGTCCTTTCAAACATAGATTTATGCTCAGCACTAGCCAAAATTCTTATTTTTATGCCTACTAGTAGTGTTTGGTTGTCAATGAATTCAATACATCAATGCAGCAAATAAAAATATTCAAGTCAAATATAATCAACTTTAATATCCATGGATGATTGTATCTGCGATTAAGTAGTCCTAATAAAATATTCCCTAACAAATCACTTGGAATTCCTTGGAGATTCACCCTGCTAACTCTACTTCTTCACTCCTAAAAAAAGTAATTCTGAAATAAAAAAATAGATATTCAAAATATTGAAAGAGATATTTCAGGGATGAAGAAAATCTTCTCTCATGGCTGAAAATCTCTGTCCTAATTCCCATGGAGCCCCACAGAGCAGATTCTGATCTTCACCCGTTTTATTCAAATGCTACCAACTGACTTTAGCGGTTGTTCCTATTTCACATTGCTGTAAATACTAACAGAATTACAACGTACGCCAAAACACAGGTAGACTGTGAGTGCATCATCCATTCTGGCACACTACAGAATAATGCAGAGCCATTAGACAAATGCACTAGTGAATCAATTATTATGGTTTGAGGCAACAACTTCTGGCCTTGCATTAATAGACAAGTATTAATTTCAATCTCTCCAGTGTCAACAGTCTTGCTATTAACACATATATCAAAGACACAGTTATTATGACAAACGTAATAGCCTTTTTTTCCCCACATCTAATCACATTTTTATTTTTTTTTTTAACTTCAAACTGGACTTTGTATTTGAAAATTTGTGACTTTCAATGCAGACATTCTTTGCTGCTCTTTACTGATATCCTGTAAATCAAACATAAACACCCAATATTCAGGGGGTTTATGCTACCTTATCCTAATTAATTTCGTATTTTACACATTCACTTACGAATGAATAGTCAGCAATATTATGTTTTGTTCCATAAATTCAGATTAAGTTTTTTCCTTTTTTTCTAAAAAAACCCCACACTCTGTTAGAATATCTTTATATGTAGTCTTAAAACAACTAGAAATTCCAATCCAGAAACAAATCCAGCTCTTAAACCCACCACTTATATAGATATTGTGTCAAGCTATAATAATGGGGTCCACTGGGCTTTGAGTGCTTTCATGTCATACCCATCATCTCTAGCAGCAGTTGCTGTACGTGGAGAGGACACGGAGTGTTTCAGCTCCCAGCCCAAGCTTCAGTCCTAGCTGCGTGGGAGTTCAGGGGGCCATGAGGCCAGAGGACCTGCATGTCATCACTGGAGATACGGAGCAGGCGCTCCTGAAGGAGACAAAATAGAGCAGAAGGGCTGAGGTCTTAGCTCTGGGTAGGGAGAACATGCAGTAGGAGTACAGAGAGGAATAGCAGGGTCATCCCTGGCATCAAGCTGGGAGTCAATGGTCAGTGGTGGTACCCAAGTAAAACTATTTGGGGACCTCTCCATTTAGACCGTGCTTTGGTGTTAGAGTTTAACAGCATGTGCCAGCAAATCAAGAGGGTAGCAGGAATGTGAGGCAGCAGCCAGCTACCCCCATACCTACAGCTGAGGGGTTCCTCCTATCTATTTAAGAAATAAAGTATGAAGTATGTCAGAACTGAGACCTTGTAACCCAGAATCAATGCTTGCTCAGCTGGTAACGGTCACTGCCCAACCCCGCAAAAGTTAGGGCAACCTTGTACCTCGGGATATAGCCAAGGGAACAAATGAATCCTTCTACCCTGTAAGCACCAGTGACACTGCTGAGCTGTCCAGGCACACATGTGTATTAGACACTTCAGCAGCATTTCCCGCAATGCCAACATAGACACAGTGGACCGATGGAGTCTCCATGACAGCCCAGCACCTCCCTGTGTATTTCCAAAGCCTGGTCACAAACAATCACACAGTTCCACAAAAACTACGATTTGCATGGGAATTATCAGTGCCATGCCCTAATCATCTCTCTCGAAAAGAGCCGCACTTGGTCCAGCTGAGGGGAGGATGGGGGTCAGTTGCTTCATTTGAGCTGTCCATATATGCAGGAATGACTTGATAGCAAAAGTAATGCGGTACCTGCCATACCCTCTGATGCCCTGTTAATTGTGTAAATGACTTGTGAAACAGCTCTTTACCAGACAACTATGGCACAACATCTCTCCGAGTAGTGTTCAATGCTATTATTGCAGCGCACTTGCTAGGAACTTTTCAGCTGTGACTTGTTTCTCAGCTACAGAATATTCACAGTTAGATAGTAATCCTGCCCTGTCTCCATGTTCCCTGAAGCCACAGAACAGTCTTGTTCCACTGCACGAGGGCAGCGATGGGATTTGAACGGGGTCACACACAGAGGGCAGACCCAGGTGCACTTGTGAACATCCCCCTCTGCTTACATCCTGCACAGCAACAAATGAGAAGCACTGAGATGAGAGGGAGAGAGGATGGTCGTTATATTCGTGTCCACTCATCTCGTCATAGGGTAAGCCTATGCCTCCTTTCCACCTGAGAAGAGAGGTTTTCTTTTCCTTCTTTTCCTTTTTCGTTTTTTCTAGCTACCATTTAATTGGACTGGGTTCTAGACCTGCGTCTTAAGGTCTGAGGCTTGCTCTCATCTACATGAAGAGAAGAAGGAACTGGGTTCCAAGGCAGCATGTGTTTCTAATAAAACTTATATTATTATTTCCTTATATCCTTGATAGACCACAGTGTCTTAGAAGAGGTCCCATATCTCTATGTGAATTCAATATTTAGATACTCCGTTTGAAATCTGTTTTTTCAGTGACCCATCATGTAACTATTGTGTGCATTTTGGCAGGCTACCATGTTGCACATGTGCAGCAAATATGGCCAGTAACAAATCATTGTGATGTCCCAAAAAGCATATGTTAAACTTTCCTCATAGTCAGCACTCAAAACACAATATTTTGCTCATTTTACTTTTCTTTTTTCAGTCTGAATACAAAAAGCAATCAGATCTCATTGGGGAGTTAATCACTTGTGAACATAGAGCAACGAAATTATCTAACACAAAGGGCCCTTTTTTTCAACCCTTAAAATCACTGGTGAGCCTTTACACATTTATTCACTGTTGAAAATGATTTTGTAATTATTTTGAAAGAGTCATTTTGGGAGATATGTGAAATGACTTCAACAGAAATACTCATATGAGAAAGCACTCAATGCAAAGATGACGTAATTGGACTCACAGCGTTTTTCGTATTCAGTTTCTGTGAAGCCACTCACTACCAACTACTTAGTTGCTATTACTTACAGGTTACATGCTACATTTCATAACAGACATTTTTCACAGCTAGATCTATACAGTGAGATATTGCAGAAGACAAAAATACTCTGTTCAGGAGCTTTTGCAGTAACAAAGACACACTGCTGCCAGAGTTTATGTCCTCACTTGTCTGAAATTAATTTAAAGCACAAATCACAAGTCTACATCCCAGTAATGGCTTATGCCAATCAATCATTCTGGTTTGTATCTGCAATTCATTTTTACAGGCTTTAAGAAATAGAGACACACATATTTCAGGCACATATTTTTCTTACATCCAAAGAGGGGGATGGGCACTTGTAATATCAGCTTTTGTAAAAAGATATACATAAACATGTATTTCAAAGATGAAATTGTCTTGTTACTGCACAGCTATACATCATTGCCTCTTCCTAAGTGATAGGAGTGTAAAATATTTATTTCATATTAGTATACATCTATATACTAACACACATTGTGGGGTGACTGCAGCCTGAAATTCATAGGATGCTGAAGAGTTTATAGAGTATCCTAATACGAAAATAATTTATCAGTATTTGAAGACCATGGTGTTCCATCTTTAATCTTTGCAGTTTGTGAATGATCAGCATGGGCAAGCATCAGAAAATAAAGATAATAAAGACAATGTAGGATTAGTGGTACACTGCAGAAAGAGAACCTTTCTGGCACCACATGCTGAGATGATGCTAACATTATGGTAAGAAAGCAGTCTCTTTGATTGCTGTAACACCACTATATTTCTGAAATGGTTGCTTTTGTTACCATCAAAATCAGAAGAGGCAACTTAAGACTTCGTTTGTTCTGTAACCTACAAAAAGGACTTCTCAACATCATATATACTTCAAGTTTTTTATTATTATTTCAAAAGGTTTTGCTTTCTACTGTGAACCTTACATGATTTGACTGCTTTCTCAGAGTTCTAGCTTGGACTTACTTAATGCACAGATATAGGTATTTTTATACAAGTAAATTAAATTAAAGACCAAATTAAAGAGGCTAAATCAAAAAGGTATCATGTCTGTGTCACCACTTTATACCTTTTCTGTCATTTTAAAAGGTTATTGCTTTTTTTTTGTAATTTTGACATAAAATTGTAATTGACAAACGAAAGTGTTTACCTTGTTTTACATGGTTTAAATGTGAACTATTAAGTACGTTACAAATTTAAATTTATTTAAAAAAAAGTTTTCTGTTGAATCTATCTACACTAAGGATCACTGCTCAAAGTTATCTCAACCATTTTAAAAAAGCACTCACTGTTTGACCTTCAAACTTTCTTATGTATTAAGATTAAAAACAATCCTCTGGTAAATGAAATTGCTTTTGTGGGGGAACACTAATACACAAATAAATAAATAAATAAACAAAAGAAAAACCAGGTCTTACAATAATATCCTGCATGGGACTATGTAAAGAATGAGACCAAATCCTCAGATGATTTGAGGGTGACATTATTCTCATACTTCTAAAACACTAACATGCTGCCCAAATGTAAAAAATAAAGATCCAGGAACACACATTTTATTACATGAATAAAATTGCCTAAATTTGAAACAAAAAACTTTCATCTGTTGGAAACTAGAGTGTCAATTCCATTCCCAGTTGTTTTTTGGGTCATGAAAATTTTGAAAACACAGAGTTCATTCCACAAGTCTTGTAGTTTCTTTTGTTTGGTCAAAATTTGAGTCTGCCATCAAGGATGTGCCAGACTCAGATGCTAAAGCAAATGCTTATTTTCAATTAGTCATCAACAATCTTCAAACATATATAAAATTAACAAAATATTACTTGGCTACACATTCTGGACCTTTACTAGACATGTTAAGGAAAGAAAGGGTTTGTGATATTTTCCCTTCACCATCAGCAATAGTGTCATTATGGCTATTTTAAAAAGTTGCTGTGCTGCAGTTACTGTGGCACATGGGACTGAAATTTCCATTACAATGCACCAAGTTCGCCTCGGGTCCTGAAGACTGTGGGTATTATTTTTTTAAATGTTAATTTTTATTTTATTTTTACTTCATATGTAGAAATCTGACAGCACTTAAATTTTAATCATTCAGGAGCTTAATCCAGGATTTCTTTCAAAGCTTAAAATTCCTTGTAAAGCCAAATTCCTTGATGTGCAAGAAATGCAGAATCAAACCCTAGGTAGCTGGATCCAAGCTTTGTTTTATCAGCCAAGAAACAAAGTTCTCCTGGTTTAAAGTACTGCACATAACATTGCTAAAATAAGGATTTAGTTTCCTAAACCAGGCCCTGATCCTTTAATGAGCTGCAGGTAGGCTCACACACATGCACACTGCTGGAGTCACACTGACTCCACTTGCAGTAAGCTCCATCTTGGCCAGGTTTCCCTATTTCCCCTAGACTTCAACTGGAGAGAAAATCATCCTTTATGCTGTCATTTCATTATGTTTTCAGATCCCCTAATAAGCATTTATTCTGCGCCCTCTGAATTCAGCAGTAGTAGGACATTACGAGAAGCAGGCTCTTTTCATTTGATTGATATTATTAATTTAACAGTAAGGATAACCAAAGAGCGCAGATTGTGAGATTTTTTAATTTGTTTTTATTTTGTAATAAAGGCATCAACATCATCATAACTCCAAAATGGTTCATCATCAGATGATGATGTGTTCACCTGAAAAGGGACAACTTTATTCTACTGATAGCCACTACTGCAATATTAAGCAAATCCTCTAAACAACAAGATACTCTGGGATTATGCTTTCACTACCCTTTTTGCAGCACTCACCTGTCCTCACTAGGAGTTCTTTTCACCAAAAAAAATTCATTTAAATGAAGACACTTTAGAACCTTTCAAGAAAACATCATTTTGACAGAAAACTGTATCAATGAAACTCTGTAATATTATTTCAAAGATCCCCAGTTAACCTTAGAAATTCAAAAATAATTTCATCACTTTATTAACTAAACTACTTCCAGTACTGTATTTTAGGAAATCTAAAATCACTGAGTTGTTTAGTTATATTTTCTACATGTCCTTTCTGTGATGTCAATGGCATATATCAAAAATAAGATACAGCATGCTAAGATTTTTCCTGTAAAATATTTACATGAAATATTATACACTTTAAAGTTTGCACAACCATTCTGTATTCATTGTACTGTAAAACAGTCATAAAACACAAAAATGCAAGAGATGTGGCAAGATTTTTATTTAAAAAATAACAATACCTTTGTATTCCATAAATACTATAAAACATCGTAAAAGAAATGCTAAGAAATAAAATTATATTTGTAAAGTCTTCTGTAATTTAATATTTTGACAGTTCAACTCTACTTTTTTTCTCTAAAAGAAAATAGTGTTTATTATAGAAAATAAGAGTCATTTAGTAGCCTTGCACATCGCAGATATCACAAATTATTTACAAGCAGATCATTTTATGGATCTCCCATTGTTCTGGCAATACAATGTGATGATCCTCACTACTTCATTTCATTAATTCATCACTTTATGGAATCCCATTTGGCTACAAAGTATCTACCCACTGTGGCGTGCTTAATTTTGACAACTTTCCTAATCTAATACATGGAAGCATTGGAAAGAAAATATCGTTCACCTTTAAAATGGCTCATAAAGGCATAGAAGTGAAATTTGTGCTTACTTTTGGTTCACAGAGGAACAACTTGCAGGCCGAGCACATCTGCACATGGCAATAGCCAGCATCATTCCTGCAGAGCTCAGAGCTCTCCCCATACATTTATGCACCAGCCAAGGTATGGGAGCACCTCTGGCATCAGCGCTGGCATCAACCAGAGGACACCAAGAAACAGCACTGGAGTGAGGAACAAAGCTATGGAAGGCCCTTCATGGGTCAGCCAGGGCCATCTTTGAAATTTCAGCAATTAATGCTGGGAGGATGGTCCTCTGTTACAGAGGAGAGGGATGTGTTTGGTCTCCAAACAGTGAGATAAAACTCTTTGTAAGTGGGATGGGCCCCTGAATCTAAGGACTTCCCCACCCATCTCCATGCCAGACACATCCAGACAGAATCAAAATATGCCTGATAGCCTACAACAGCACCTGAATTTACCACATTTGTCTCACTTTGGGAAGTGAAGCGCATAGCTGTGTTACATATGTAGTAATAATTGGCAAATACTGAGCTTTTGTAATGGCCTCTGCAGGACTTATTGTTTTTCCTTACAGCCAGTATGCTTCACCACCCTGTTTTCAAGATAATGAAGTATCCCCACTAGCTCTGAGTCTAGTGATTTTTAGGTATATGTCATTAGCATGACTGCTGTCCAAATCTGCTAGCACAGAGCTCTGAGAGGATAAACATCACAGTGAATGTAGAGTGTCAGCCTGTGGAAGGAGGCAGCCCTCACACACTTTGCTCAGTCCCATGCATTTGCTCTGGGGATGCATGGCTTATTAGCACTCTGGTTAATAAAGCTCATTTATACCTTTAAAGAGATCAAAGCAAGGCCTGTTTGGGGAGACTCGGGTAGAAGTTCTCACATGCTTTATAAGTGCAGGGCAATACGCTGTGAGCAGGTCACACCACGTAGCCTTCAAGAACTAAAGTCCTGAGAGCCACATGAAACAGCTCATCAACACTTTTAGCTGAAATCAAACCCTTGCTAATAACAACTGCACAAACGCACCGTCATCCTAACACAGGCAGAAACAACACACAGTGACCGCACCAGCGAACAAACAGCAAAGCCTCAGGTAGCTGGATTCTGACCCACTTACACTGATTTTTTTGCCCTGACTGACGCTGGAAAATTGCACGCCAAGTTAGAAGGACAAGAGGAGCCTGGCAAGACTGGACACCTGCACGGCAGCTTTTGGGCACATGCCTGCAGCCCACTGCGGGGTGCTCGGCTGCAGGGGCCAGGGGGAGAGTGGGGAGGAGCTGATCCTCTTGGCTCCCCTCACCCCGTTAATGAATGCATGGTGAGAAAGGGTGGCCTGATCTTGTGCTTCCATCACGCTAGAGAGCGTGCCAGGCTATATACTCTCATCTGCCACATCTGAAGATATGAAAAAACACAGCCTCTATTTTGTTTTGGTTTTATAGGAAAAGCATGGAGTTTAGCTCTAAAACAATACGGCAAAAGAACAACATTCAGTATGAGCATCTGCACAGCACCGGGCACACTTAGCACCTTGTACAAGTAACAACACGGCTTTATTAATTGCTCCCATGTCATCCAGTTGCTGGGACAGACAACAGACAGCTCTCCATAAATGCATATGGTACGAACCAGTGCTTGCCTGTATCTGAGTTAGTGCCTTATTGCACTGGTCTGGTGATCCAAATGGATGCTCCAAGACTCTTTGGAGCCTTTGTGAAGGGACTGCACTCCCCCACCTCGAGAGGAGCTGCGGCGGCAGCAGCAGCCAGTTGGCTGGCCGGGCGGCTGGACGCCTGCCAGGGGTGGCTCTCCTCCAGCGCCTCAGCCCCTGGAAGCTTTGCAGCAGGCAGTAGCTGACAGACCATCAGAGGTAACACTTTTTGTCTGTTAGGTAACTGAAGCATAATTCGATGAATGTTAACCAAAAAAAAAAAAGTAAATAAAAAGACAATCCTTGCTAAACTTCATGAGAAGAAAGCCACATGGTAATAACCTCTATGGCTTTTAAGTGAGGATCACAGAATCACAGAATGGTAGGGGTTGGAAGGGACCTCTGTGGGTCATCTAGTCCAACCCTCCTTGGCAACACCAAGGGTACCAAAACCAACCCTTTAGAAAGTCTTACAGACTTGATGTAGAAATGCCAAGTGATAGAGAATTCGCTGTAACTCCGAATATGCTGTTCAGGTGGTCGAATAGTTTCACTGTCAAACACATGCACCTGATTTCTAATCTTAAACTGTCCAGCTTCAGTGTTCAACCACTCCATCTCACAGAACATACTGTGCTTGTACGCCCTACCTGCTGCTCAGTTTAAGCATTGGTTGTAAACCCCTTACGGCTCTTTATGATGTGTCTGGCATAATGGGATCAACATGTTACTACTACTACCACCATCTTACTACCACATTAATCTTCTTAATCAGAGCATCCCTTAGGAGCTTACATTCAGGTATTTATCCACCGCAACCCTCAAATCCTTTTCATAGTCATTGTTTTCAATTAAATTTTTCCTTCCAGTAAGTGTGACTTATGTGTTTACAGATACCACAGCGGAGAAAAAAAACTCCTACCACAAATGTAATTACAGGCTAACTTGCAAGATTGTCACTGAGATCAAATAGCACCTTTCTGCTCAAGTAGTACAGGGGTCGGGACACTCCCTACTCTTCCACACGCAGGTCTGGCTTACTGCTCAGTTTCACTTTGATCCAGATTCATATTTTGATGGGCTTAAAAGTGAACATGCATGTGTCTAACAAGATGCGAAATCAACCTTTCACATTTTCTTAAGCAGCAAAAAGGAAAATCCAATTCTTTTGCTACAAAGGCCTCTCCCATTTCCATTCCTCACTGCATATCCATGTACATGATTCTGTCCCCTAAAAAGTCACGTAGAAAGGTCTTATATCAGTGTTGCAATAGCTAGACCCTGAGACGACTTCAGGTTTCCCTGTGCTTCTTACCCTTGAGGGTATTTAACAGAGGGCTAGAAAAGGGTAGATTGGAGGGGAGAAAAATCTTCAACCCACTGGACCTACACCTATGTCTACTGGAAGATTTTCGTGGCTTATATTTAAGAAGCATCACTCCAGTGGCAAGCCAGAGAGGAAAGGACACATGAAGTTAGAACATCACCACACCCACCAGCATATAAGCAACACTGGCTGCAAACAGAGAGAGGACTCCAGAGACTGCGTTGGTTTGAATTTTGCATCAGATGTCCCCTGGCTTTCGGTGGTATTCCTTCTCACAGCCGAGAGAAGAGCTGCTGTGGTGACACTTCCCATGCTCCCTTCTGGGCAGACGAAAGCCCAAAAGTGCCTGGGTGTTTTTGTCATTTACAAACACCCTACTGCTAGTATCTCAAAGAAACAAAAACACATATAACTAAAAATCCAGGAAAAACTTCACACACTTGCTGCAAAACATTACACACTGGAAATCCATAGGTATTACTATGGTTACTAATCCATAGATAACTAATGTTTCCTGCCTTTTCTTACTTTGTGGGTTTGTCTGTTGTGCTTTTTTCACGAGAAGAGTTCAATAACAAATTATCCTTAATTTACTGCTGCTAACAATGTAAGCAATTTTTGGTCCCAAGGCTGCTGCCTTAATACACGCAAAACACTCAGTGAAGCAGACAGAAGCTTTGCCTGAGTACGAACGGCAGGATTAGGCCCGTCTTATTATACAGTTATTTATTACACAATGATAATTAACATGAGGTAGACAAGCTCATTTGTTTGGCAACAGCAACCCTGGTTGAAACATGCCGTTAAAAAGTGCTGAGCATAAATAGTAGGTAAAAATGCTTACGCAACAATAAGAAAATGTATGATTGTGTATTCTATCACATAGCTTAAAAACTGCAGGTTAAGCAAATTTCCACTGGCACTGTCTATTCATAATTCTGCCGATCACCTAAATGAATGATCAGGTATGAACCTTTCAATTCTAGCCGCTTTTCTTTCTAAATACCTTGCTATTTAGCAGCCTAAAGGGAGCCAACATATCAGTAGTGCCTTCTATGCACTGTCGAGTCCCAGCTTGAGTGCTCCAAACTCTGAGGCCTTTTGAAATCTTTAAAGACAATCATACACAAGACAGTTTCTATATTGCAGGGCTGGCTAGCGATACTGCAGCACAAAACAATATTTCAAGCTTTCTGATATACATGTGTCACCTCTATGTGACAAATAGCTTGTATTAATTAGGCACTAGACTTGGTGAGATTGCTGTTATTAACTGAGAGAAGATGGGTTGAATTTAATTGTGTGTGACATCAAAGTCAAGTGACTGATATTTCAAGCATCATTTAAAATGTTTGATATTGGAGTCATTGTATTCACATAAAGACTGTCTAAAAATATAAAGGAGAGTGATGAGAGAGGAACAGAAATGCATTCATACAATCCATCTTACGAAGTGAATTTGATGTAATTTTGCTTGTATTTTTGACCCAGTGTTGACAATATTTATTTATTTAGTTGTATAAAATGATTACTTTAAAGAACAGTTTATTTTTCTCAGTACTAATTTTGGAGACAGCTGTGATGATTTGTATCAGTTCCAGCATCAATGTTCTCAGAAATGTGGACATTGGGGGGAGGGGGGGAACATAAAAGATAAACTTGCACTGGGATTTACTTTATATCCATTAATGAACACTGTTTGGAAAATGTTAACCTAAGAAAAGCAGACTGCACATTATTTAGGCAAACTTCTATAACAGCTTGAAAAAAGGGGAAAAGGAAGGTATATTTAAAACTGCATACGAAAGAATACATTTAAGGAGTAACAGCTCGCTATTGTACTATGAATTGTATAAATGGTAACCATCTCACACTCATCAGGATGTGAGGAATGTTGTTTTAGGGTTGAATGCTTCCCTCATTTAAGGTGCTGGCCAAAATCCCCTTCAGTTTGATGGGGCAGAATCATATCTGTGATGTAGCATGATAATGTATATGGTGTTTTGCTAAAAAGTGGGTCAATAAACAATTGCCCCAGAGGACACTTGTCTATAATGCTCCTGCAGTGTACCGTTTCCTTTCAGTTCTTTCTTTAAAAATAAATAAACCACTTGCTTATTCCACCCTTGCCATAAAGCATACAAAACAATCCAACTGATATCAGCTTAATTGAACTGCAACGCGTTGCAAGCAAATATGTACCCCCTAGGTATTCCCAAGCAGAGAAATCTGAAGTGCACGACAGCCAAAAGTAAACATTAATGTTTTTATAAAACAGAAAGACAATCTTCCAGGTAGTACAACTTCCCCATTGCCCCACTGGTACCCTAGACCCACACACTGCGGGGCAAGGGGGAACTGTCAGGCACCCTCGAGGTGCCTTTCCCCTCGCTGCTGCCCAGGAGTCAATGAGGAGGCCAGAATATAAAACTGAATATATATAAAATATATATATAAAAATCAAATTATATATATGTACGTATAGTGTGCATATATATGTTGGTTTGCATGAATGTAAAAATAATTCTAAACATTGTGTATGTTATATTATTTTATCTCTCTCTCAGAAATAGCACTCCCATAATCACAAGCTCAACCAAGACTAGAAAGTACAAATGAAGGATGTGACATCATCTGCAGTGGGATTCAGTTCTCAGAAGGACTTTGTACCCCCAGTGCCAGCATCTTTTAGACTGACCTGGCAAACTTAACCATGTGCTTAGTCGCAAGAACTGATTTTGATGGGGGAACTGATGTGCATCCAGCCAAAAGACACATAAATATTTCAGCAGTTGTTTAGGTAGAAATCCAAATAGCTGACAGAAGATTCATGGATAAACTCCAGTTTCTGAGAGATGGCAATTCTCACATTTCACAGCAGTGGACCAAAATCTTCTCTGAAATTATCCAAATTCTCTCTTCCTCCATGAAATTACAAAGGTGCCCCTTTCCCTCACTCTACATAGGACTGGCATTCACCTCAGGCTTTAGCTAACCTTCTGCTAAGAAAAATTTAAATTATTTCATTATAAAGCAAGTTATTCTAAAATAGCTTAGTGTGTCAGGCAGGATTCTACCATTGACAGTTGCAATATCAGCTTAAGCATAATTGATACAGTTATTTATATAACCAAACAGACTTTTTCTATATATGAATAGTTCACAGAAGAAGCTCTAGATTCCCTGTGAGAAATTTGTTGTTAGGAGCTATTTAGAGAATGATTACAACAACCTCTCAGTGCTTTGTCCTTCATCTGACAGACTGCTGCTAACACTTAATATTTCAAAGAAATTCATACAGCATATTCCTACTTTTTGATAAAATTTGCAGAACTCTGAACTAAGTTGCAGTACCGTATTTGCAAATTAAAAATGTATTCTTTACAAATCTTTTTAAATATGTTTAAAATTCACTGTTTCCACAACCATCCCTGCCAGAAAGCTCATCTGCCTAGAAGAATTTTCAGGGGAAGCAAATATTAAAGAGTATGAATACGATCAAAAGAAGTTTGTTTAAAAACTGACAGATATTCGAGGGCTTTGTTTTGTTTCGTCTATCTAGCTTGCACTGAAACTTTCACAGTCTGAAATTAAATACAAAAAAATAAGAACTCTTCCATTTCCAGTTGAAAATACTTTAAAACTAAGCTCATGCTTAAATTCTGTCACCACTGAAATCAGTCATTCTTTCTGAATAATGCTTGCTGACATGTCAGCTATCTGATAAAAATGAGAGGAACGAGAATTGTCAAAGGAACAAGTTCAGCCTTTATAACCCCATGCCCCAGTACATACATATATTTAAATGCAGCTCAGAAATGTTAGTTGGTTCTCTAATTTAGAATTCTCATAACACCTGCAAAAAAGAAGCAGGTATCAATCTAATAATATTCTTCGTCTGTCTTCAGAAAAATGGTGAAAACCTCAAGGCAATGTTTTGAAAAAGGGTAGTGCTACTTCTCCTTTGAAGTACAAAAACTGTTCATGTATCAAATTTGAGTGTGACTTAAAAGTTTCCTTTGTAGAATATAAGCCACATTTATGTGATCTTTTTGCTAGTATGTTGTTGGCTGGAACATGACCTTTTTGGAACTGTTTCTTCAGTCATTCCAGTGGCTGAAATACCAGTAGCTGCATTTTGGACAGCTTCCAGTCAGTTTGTCTACCTGGCTGCTGCGAGAGCCTGAGCTTGCGGCACTGCTCCTGCACAACAGTGCCCTAGGCATTATTCTGCTTTCCTGGCAAATGCACGTGACTTACAATTTTTGCAACCATTTGTATTCGCCTGGCAGATTTATCGACCAGGCAAGTTCATGCCTCCTCTGTGCTGCCCAAATAGGCTCTGTTTTGTTTTGTTTTTAGCTGGGCTTCTACCTGACCTCCAGTGTTGTAGGAATCATTTTACATCGGCAATTAAATGCTGGAGTAGTTATTTGTAGCTTGCAATTGTCCCCATTTAGAAGACTAACTGCCCAATTGCAAAGCTTCTAAATGGGTGCAATTGCAAGTTCAAACAGTTGGGCCCACTTGTAATTACGGGCACAAAATTGGGCTCACTTATGTCAGAGGTTGCTACTAGAGACACAGGCCACCAACTAAAAATAACAGTTCCTTGCCTGGTTGCTATTCTGTGTTTGTTCATTACAGCATGAGGAATGAAAGGAAAAGCCTCTTGCTGGGGAGACGGAAGAAATAAATACATTAAGACAATTTGAGACTATGAAGTGATCAACGTGGTGCCTAGTACAAATGATCATAACTGTCTCATGCCTAATCACCCATTTCACACACAGCTTTATGAACAAGCTTTTTTCCCTTTCATGGTTTTTCTCTTCTTAAGCCAGACAGTGGCAGTGGTCAGAGGACCCAGTTCCAGTGACCAGATACACAAGCTGTGGGATGCCACCAGACATTTTAAAACATCTGTTGCGCCCCAGCTTTTCTCCTTCTCTCCACTTGAATGAAGGTGATCAAGAAAACACCAGCTGGAGTTTTTTTCTCCTCTCACATAGTAAGACAGTGGGTACAGTGTTACTGCCGTCAGGAAAATTGTGTCTAACTCATGCTAATCATAATCAGGAAAGATTTCCCCCTGCTTTCTCCCCACTGCAAAAGTATTTTCAACGGTCAAAGAGCATACTTCCACAGGTATGGGCTCCTTTTTGGTGCCATCATAACCTCCTGCACGTATTTGATGCTCTCCCCAAAACGTATTCCAGGTTTGAAAATGAGAGTGCAGCCCTATGGACACGTGCACCCAGGCACACACAAAAGCATGCTGTTTACCAGCTCTTCATTACCACTGCTTAACACCATGGCACAGCTAAGAAACAGCTCCGCTGCATCCATGCGAATTGCTTCCTCACAGTCTACTCAAACCGGTGCTCCTAATCAGCCACCGAGCATGTCAAACCACTGCTGTTCAGCTCATCTGCTGATGACACAAGACACATCTGGGCAACGGAACAAAGGGAATATTCTAAACACGCTTATGCTAAGAAGAGAATTAATATTCATCCCCAAAAGGTGCAACTGCCAGCCCAGAGCAGTAAATACAATCGACTACCCTACAGTACTAAAGTCTTGGGGACTAGATTCTCCCAAATCCATTGAAATGAAATTACATTTAGTGAGGATGTGGCCATTGAGACAGATATTCAGGTAAAAAAAAATATATTTAAATATAATTGCATTTTTTCAGCATCACATGCACTGCAGAGTGCATCTATTTTGTGTAGATTCAACAAATGATATTTTAATGTACATACATAATTTATTGAGCAAGCAGTAGACTTGGCTGAATGAATGTCAGCCATTGAAGATCCAACATGGTGTATTTTCACGCTTATTACTTAGCACAATAGCAAAGGAGGAAACATTTAACATATTTATGAACTTGAAATCTCAAGTTCCACGGTGTGGGACTATCACAAATGTTATCACATTTCTTCGCCTATATTAATGATAATGAGTAAGTTAAGCATTTACTAGGTATTTTTCAACCCCAAAAGAAGGTTTACTTACCACCTGTACTATTCTTGCAATACTGTGAAATACAGCCAGAGAACATCATCTATTTTTATATCTTGCCCATAATACCTGCTTATCTTACACAGTATATAAAATTTAATGGTTTTCATATTTAAGATATTCTAATGTATCCAACTAATATCTGCATATCCTGCTTATAATGATAATGATTAGATGAAAAAAAATCTAGTGGCTTCAGCACCAAAAAAAGACAGTTTTAGTAATATATCTATAATAGAAAAAAATTATTAGCCATCTATTTAAAAACAGCCATGGTACATTTCTCGGGCATCTTCAGTCTAAATTTTAAATTGCAGATGTGTCTGATGATTGCAAGGGAATGGGAGTTTGGACTCCATGATCCTGTTCTTGGCCCTGCTATTCTGATGAGATATTTCACTGGATGCATTAATTAGCTTGAAAAGTTTCCTATTACTGTGGTTGCTTCCCATAAGCAAGTCCTTGATTTTAGACAGCAAGAGCAGAATTCATTTCATATCAGCGTAATTGCCTCCAATTACCTACAGGCACCTAGAATTGCCTGGTGACCAGAATTAGATGTGCTTATTTCTTTCCATCAGCCTTAAATGCGGTTAAGACACAGTGATTTAAGTTCAGAGGTAGACATCTCTGTGGCCGCTCTGTAAAGTTAGACTTCAGAGATGAATCACATTCCCATTTCTAGCGCTGAGAGGCCTTTGCCTCCCATTGATTTCAGGAGGAGTTGCATGTGCTTAATGTCCAAACTATAGTAGCCACATTTTCAGGCCAGCTCTGCACTTAGTACCTCCCATCGCTCTCATTAGGCACCTGGAATCTGACCCGTATCATAGAGCAATCACTGCCGCTGCGGTTCACGATGGCGGCACATCTATCCTGCTGAGATAAAGCACCTATTTGGACCTCTTTGGCTCTGAAGATTCACTGGAGAGGAGAGCCCAAGTGTTTCTGGAGAGCAGGGAAGAAGAAAATTAGTCTTTAAACAGGCTATCATTAGGTTAGTAGCATAATATAATAATTTTTTGTCCTTGACAAGTGATTTGTGCAAGGTAGAGGCAGCATAGGCTACAGCAGGTTAATATGTCCTATGTCCCCAAAGGACGGCTCGAGGCAGAAGGGAAACACGGGAGAAATAATGCCAGAGGACACCTGGGGAAAAGGTGTCCCCTTGCTCCTGCAGGCTGGTGTGTGGAAAGCCCCTGGAGAATTTTCAAGCTGATTTGCTTTTTGTTTTCCTGATTGTTCAGTGATAACAAAAAAGGAAGGCAAGGAAAAAAAACCCTTTAAAGGAGCAAGGCCTGGAGCTTTATGTTCATTTCCCAGGCTAGTGAAACCTCCCACTAGCTTCCATAGCCCTTAGGCATCCTCTTCCCTGAATTCATCCTCACAGGACACCATTGCTTACAGTTTTTCTATTCTATATAGGTTCTTATACTGCCTTCGTCACCGTAGTAGCTGAGTGCCTTCCAGTAGTGCATTATGCGATGTGACTAACATCTGTGACAAACAAAGCAGGAGGGAAAAACAGTTAAGGCCCCAGTAGCTTTCCCCCCACATAGCATTTCACTTTCCAACACTAATAACTTTCTCTCTGTGAATACGCAGCTAGATTGTTGTGGTCACACTTGTAGCAGATCAGCAACATTTCATTTTCTCCAATTCCTGCACCGCCTTATTAAAGTGACAAATGCAGCATCACTCTCCTTGGTTTCATTCAATGAAATTCAACAGGGTGGGGATTATTCTTCAATTATACTTGTTTTAAGAAAATCAGCCATGACCACCAACATGGTAGGCGAGGTAGCCATGACTAGTGTTGTAAGCCACAGGCTTCAGAAAAAAAAAATCTGTGTAAGAGACAACATTTAGCACTAGCTGCAGTGTTTTGAGAACCTTTTCAGTACCAGACTCAGCTTCACAAGCCTTGGGGTGGAGGTTAAAGGGGCACCGCGTTCCCCAGCAGTGACAACTGAATATCTCATTGCAAGGGAACTCGCATATGGGAACAATATGCCTGCAAATCTTTTCAACATAGGCAATTGCTTTGCCAGAGCAATTGATACGTTGTGGAAGAAACATTGCAGGGCAGGTGGTTGCTGTGAGATGACCCCACACTTGGACCAAGCGTCAGAAGTGAGGTCAAAGGTCAAGTGTGACTTTGTTAGAACCAAAAATTACAGTGACCGCTGCACACCCTGCAGCAGTCATCTCTCCTGAATGCCACACAGGTTGCGTGAGCTTGGCTGCTCTTTAGTGGCAAGAGACAAAGCAATTGTGGGTACTATAATTTTTCTGATTGCATTAAATGTGACATTAAGAAATATTAAAGTCTATATGCAAATATTAAACGATATTCTTCTTTGGTGTCTTAGGCATGCTAGTTCACTGGGACAATGAGAAGAGTATGATGAAAGCAACTACAAAATAATTTTAAATAAATAATTTTTAAATCCTTTTAGCATTTGCACTCATTCTATCTGGATATTGTGCCAGAGATTTCTCACCTGCCATTTCAGAGAAATTCTCCTTGACTCTAAGAAACCCTAAAGGAAAGACAAGAATTTGGGGGTGGAAGTAGAGAGAAGAGGAGGATGGCTTTGCTTGGGTTTTGTGGGTTCCCCACAGGTATCAGGCACTATAGCTTTAGAAACCTAGATAGAAGTCTAGATACTAATTGACCTAGATTAAAACACAACGTAGGGAATATTGTAGAACAGGAAAAGTTTTACTGATTTAAAAATTCCTTTCCTTTCTAATCACTTTTTTCTGCTGTCATTCCAAAGGATCCCAGAATATTTCGCATATTTTATATGCACATTCCAGGATGGATTGAAAACACTGATTAAGAGCATATGCAGTAGCAACACAATACCACAATTAGGATGGGAAATGGAAAACACTAGACTTGATCTTGCCTCAAGCAAAATGTCCGATAGCTACTAAGGCAACACAGAAAGAGGGACAGAGCACAGATGTTCAGACCAGAATACTAGCCAAGAAAGACTTAAAAGATCACCAGCTACAAGACATTTCATATCAAGCACGCTGTCTTATTGCTCTGTGAGTATTATCACACAAGACAATGCAGACTCTAGTTTAAACAGTCAGAAGGAAAGATCCTTAGACTGGATGCCAGTTGGCTACAACAAATATGTATCACTGTTCTGACAGTGTTCACTGTGGTAAACTATGCTGTGAAGTAATTATCCTAGTGACTCTGGCACCCCAGAATAAATAGCAAGTCAAAGAATCCATCAACATACTTGTAGGGTGACAAAGCCAGACAGGAGCGTAGGAAAACCATACAGCCTGGCCAAGGGGAGATGGGGGAAGACAGTGTCCTTCCCACGGAGCTTGCCCTGCCGTGGCTGTGCTCCAAGGGCACTGCTGCAGTGCCTGGCCAGGTCTTAATGGCTCTACACCTCTCCACCCCAATGCCAGTGACTACCAACCTAGAAGTACGAACATGCATTGCCTTGCTGGAGCCATTGGAGATGTACATGCATATGCAGCAACAAAATATTTGTATTCTTGTTGGGAAGTATTTGCAAATTGTCAAATTTGTCATTTCTGAAATGAAAAAGATGTAGCAGTCCTGCTATCAGAAAGTCACTGGGTGTGTAGAGGAACGAGGAGGGAACACAATCTGATTGCTACCACTTTTAGTTCTTGTATAACACAAAAAGAAAGGGTAACATGTGCAGTCACACATGCAGATTATTTCTCTAATTGCTATCTCCATTACAGAGATAAAGTAGGACAGGATAAATCCTGCATTACATAGGATAAAGTAATTGAGCAAGAATGTACCTATGACACGAAGTCGAGAGAAGTCACTGACTATGTGACCCATACTTTAATGGGTGTGATACAAAGGTCAAGAGAATCAGGGGGAAATCTCCCATGATTTTTAAGGCTGCTACAATAATGTAAACTCAGTATAATCAAGTGGTGAGAGCAATGGCCATGAACCTAGGAAAATTGCTCCTCTTCTCTGCAACACATACGTTCAATCTCGTGTTTAATCCACTGCACAGTAATAGTCATTATAACGAGATTTCCATTTGCCCAGCAAGCACTGTGATGTTGCTGTTCTCACATAAGTGTTTTAGCAGTCTTCTTGAAACTACCTTTGTGACACTCCTTACCACAGTGCAGTCCAGTAAGATATATTGTCTCTTTTAAACTGAGGTGTTTGCAGGTCCATTGTGAATATTTAGGGGATGTTGCTAGATCAAGTGTATCTGTCAATCAACAGCTTGATGGTTGTTCCACAAATTGAACTTTCTTTGGGTAGCTCAAAGGCAGCAGGACCTAACACTTCACTCCAGTCACCTAACATCTACCTCTGTTATAAAGTTGGCCCAGGGAATAAATATGCCAGCCATCCCGTGAAAACTTAATTCAAGTACATACCTTGGTCATAAGCACTATCTGAAAGTGAATCTTTTGCTGGCTCCTGCATCTATCAGTATTAACAATGGTGTCCAAAGGCTGTTCAGATAAATGAATGGGAGATGTGGACCATGTTTCATAATTATGCACTTTATTGAAAAATACTTCTCACTACCTCCATGCTTTTGCTTGCCCTGTGCATTGTACCATGACATTTATCTCTAAATGAAGATGACTTAACGCGGGTTGGACTGTAATGTGGGTGCAAATATAATTTTGGGTCATATTGTGTCAATCTCCTGCTTTAGCAAGAGAAATTAGTCCTTCTGTAAATAAATCACTGTAATACATTGTGTAGAAGCTGTGATGTCTGGCAGTTATCAAGACTGGCATATCAGCCTGCTTGTGCCAGATGATGGTGTACTTCTCCCAGCTATGCTTTTCTGTAGGATTTCTGGGTTAAGGAAGCAGACAGGATAAGCATTGAGCCCAGAGTCAGAATACCTTTGAAGGCACACAGGACAAGCCCTAGAGTTTATTTTATGTACTTCGGATGGCATTTTAAAATGGTTTATTTCCCAATTCCATGTCTCTAACACCTACATAATTCTCCCCTGCAGACCCTTACACCTTTCTGGCTAGCTCAGAGAGCAATGCTGATCTTTCCCACCTGGACAGCAGCTACCACGCAGTGCCTGTCACTCTCACGCAGATCAAAAAGGATTTTGCAGGCTGTTGTCCTTGATCCACACATTATATGTCAGTGTTATACAAACGCTTCCACTGACAGATGCCTACTTAAAAGACATCGTTGCCATCAACCCAAAAGGTTCCTGAGGCACATGGGGCACTGCTTAGTAACACCTCTGAGAGGGAGTCCGGGCTACCGTGCTATCTGCAATGCTTCCTGCAGCACCCAGCACTTTTGCTGGAGATCATCTATCCAAATAGTGACCTAATGCAAGCCTGCACAACTCATGAGCCCGCAAGACAGCAGAGTAGGTGCAAATGTTAGGGTTTCTTTTTCCAAGGGAATTCAACATGGTTAACAAATTCTTAGCTGCAGGTACTCTTCATCCTACAGCTGCAACTGCTAGCACTTTTATAAAGCTGTCTTAATTACCAGTGACCCTGTGCTCTTCAAATGCATCAGCAGTATAAGGGATGATTCAGGATGACAGGATCACAGGCAATGGGAAAGAGTGTCTGATCCATGCCCCACTTACATACATCTCTAGCTCATAGACTATCTGCCCTAGATTTAAAGAATCTTTATGTGAAGAACTCTGTTTTGGTAGAATTTAAGAGGACTTGTGTGCCAGCCCTCTTATTAAAGCTTTGGCAGGATTGGATCTGTATAAGACATAAGCACTAGAACAGAATGTGTAAAATAAGGGAACTGTGGATGTAAAATCTGATAGATTTGGGTCTTCTGGAGAAGAAGGATTTTCACCCTCAGCCTAAAGTTAACTAATGCTTCTACTTTAACTTTTTACATTTTATCTGGACTGTAAACATGTTTCTGATTTTATGTTAAAAGCTGACACACAGTTGAGGAGAACTGTGAGTTGGCACAAAAAGAATTCAATGCCCAAATTTGTCGCTGCTAAAAATCTCCCTAAGGAAGTCAACCAGCTCTAGAAAATTCCTCCCACCACTGAGAATTTGTCCACAACTTTTTTCGGCAAGTCAAGAGTACAACTGCTTAGAAAAATGTTTTTCTCTCTTCACCCAGTCCATCATCAGCCCTGTCCTGATCAGCAAACACGAGTAGGAGTTCTTGCATGCTACTTTTATTGCAGTAAATCATTTAGAAATGAGAAATGATAAAGTAGCCTCAAGTGCATGCTTGGGTGCTTTGCTGAATAAAAGCTTTCATACCACATGTAAAATACTCCTCTCCAAAAACAAGATGATTATAAAAAAAGACATCTATCAAGTTACTCCAAGAGCTAATGTCACATATTCCTCAGTCCTTACAACAGAGTCCTAATATTATGTTACAGCAAAATACTGTTTTTAAATACATTATAAGAAAATAATTTAATCTTTAGGTCTGTGTTATTCATAAATCTAAATGCCTGTGTCTTTTGCTTAAATACACAAACAAACCTCAGCATGTCTCTCTAGTGTGGCATCATATTAAGTAAAAAAAAATTCTTTGAAGAATCAGAGAAAGGTGACACAGCTCTCCTCCTCCAGCTCAGGGAGTTAGAGGGAAGGAACTTACTGGTGTGATTGTCGTGATCCCACTGAGATGATTCTGAAGTTGATCACACAAAGTTCATCAAAGATGAAAAACCAAAGGCCCCAGTCCTACCAAAACTTAAGGAAATATCTGTTCAGGTATGCTGCCATGAGCAGTCTTATTTAAACCAATGGAAACACACACACAGAGAAAAGCTCAGCAAATTTTTGAGAAATTCTGTCCTTCGTCAAGATTTTATTTTCCCCCAGTTTCTGTGGGTTGCTCAACGACTAAGGGAAAGGAAGAATTAAAAACTATCTGTAAAGCCATCAAAATACAAAAATAGAAGGGAATACCAGGTATGTATAGTACTTTATATAACTCATTCTTTTGCTAACGCTAACTCAGAACTACCTGGGTTTCAATTACTGTTTATTCCTTTAGCTTCATATATCCTGATCTGTGCATTTATTTAAAGCTATTTAGCATCCGCTCAAATCACTGAGGGTTTCTGATGACATCATCAAGTACAATAATGACCTCAGAACCAACTGTTTGTTGTGATAAGAACCCAGCCTTCTCTGAGGCTTTCTGCCAGTCTCTCATTTCTTCACCCAGTGTGACAATCTGATTATTTTTTACTTGTAGTCCCTTGTAATTGGTGTTATTTTGCCAGTGGTAACTATGACTCTCTTCGGTACTTGCCCATACTGCTCCTAGGTCAGCCTGAGCTGCATATAAAACATGCAGACAGATAAAATGCAAGTGTTCATAAAGTAAACAACCTGTTCTATTAATAGACCATCTTGTTTTCTTTTATCTAAGCAATCCTCCAGACAATGGAAATACGCAAAGGTCAGATCAATCAAAGCACTATAAAAGTGCTTCTGAGGCTAATATTAAATTAGTAACTCTTTTTCCTTCCAAATTAAAATAGAAATTGTGCATGACCAGCACATTCTTTTCTCCTTGGGAAAGTCTGAAGACATACCAATGGAAGAGACATGGTGGCCAGAGTCTGAGACATCAAAGGATGCTCCTCAGAGCCCTGCCATCTTTGCCACAGTCCCAAAGCGCCCACAAACAAAACAAGCAAAAAATAACAACAGAAACAGGCAAACTTTGTATGTGTTCATCCACAGCACATCAAATCCATCAGCCCCATGTAACACCATCAAAACAACTAAAATAAGGGAGCAGCTAGAATGAAGTCTGCCAGAAAAGCTTTCAGTTTGCAACACAGACAACTCTGAAACAGTGCTAATCAGACACACCTGCCTGTCATTCACTTAAATCTACTTTGCAAAATACCACAGGAATGGGGACTTAATAAACTTTGATCCTGTTCTAAAACCAGGCCCAGAAAGCTAACCGAAACAGCAAAGTTTTCTGCATTGAGGAGTTCCCCAGTGGCTTTCACACACACTCACGTCTTGCCCAGCTATAGGGGAGGCAAACAGCAGAATAAAGGGTAGCACCCGGCCCTGAACCCCCAGAAGGACTCAGCAACGAGACGAAAGGGACCCCACTCCCCCCACCCCCAGATCACCCATCTGGTCCAGTTCGTTCCTCCATCCCTGAGCCACACCACAGACCCTTTGCACCACCAACAGAGCACACCGCCTCTACCCTCCCCCCCCCCCCCAGCTAAACAAATACGTTCGCTCTTGGCCAGGAGCTATAAACTGCAGCTGCAAGAGACCTGTGGCCTCCCTGACCCCCACACCCCCTGGCCTGAGTGGAGCACCCCCTCTCCCCCCAAAGGCTTCATACCCCGGGCAGGGAGATCCCCAACGGGCATTGACATATCGGGCAAAAACGCGCTCAGGGTTCTCCTGCTTCACTCCCCCCTCCAAAACCTAAGTTTGGCTTTTCCAGCCCCCCCCCCCCCCCCCCCAGCTGCTCACCCATTAAAGAATACAAAAGCATTACTTTTTCAGCTCTGCTTTCTCCGGACAGGTTTTGCTCCCTCCAAAGCCTCTGGGATTAAACACACAGTAAACAGTAATCAGGCCAAAATTCTCTAAGCCTGTGACTTTTTTGATACCAATAAATCCCGCTGCACCTTTCTCTTCAGCTGCCCTCAATTTCCTTGACTCTTTTAAGGCTGTCATGTGTATCTAGACCTGACTCCCTCTTCCAGTGCAATATTTTCATTCGCTTTCAGATTTCTCTCTGAAAAATTGCAGACCATGAAGTCTACTAGTTTTCTGAAGTCTCTAAAGCAATTTAAAAATTTGGTCACTTTTCCCTTTTTTCTTTTGGCTGAAAATCCCTAACCTGAAAAAAAACCTGCTTAAAAATGACAAAAATATTGAAGTTTAAGTTTTAATTTCTAGTCAAAAAAGGGAAAAATGAAAATTAATAATATTCTAATACATTTTCAATGACAGAAAAAAGACCATGTTCATTGAGGCATATAGACCAATCTGAACCCAAAATGCCGACTGTTGTCATTACCAGACTGCAACGCCAAAATGAAAAAACCTTCTCTGCTGACATGGAAGCAGCAGATCCTCGGCCCATGTAAGGTAATACAGTTTTCTGGTATCTTTTTGTTTCAGCAGAAGATCTCTTCTGCAATGAGCCTGGTATATCTGTGGTTTCCTTCATCTGAGCCAGCAGCACCATGGGGCAGATACAGTCTTTCTTGATATATTTTTCCAAGCAAGTATTTAATTTTTTTTCTGTGGTGCAGAATACAAAGTAGTGTGACATGGCAGATTCTGGTCATTTATCACAGAGGAATTTAGAGGTAGTAAATAATAACATTTTATTAAATGGAGACAACCAGGGTGAGTATAAGTGTGTGGTTATAAGCCCCCCTTTTTTCTTGCTCACCAGATCATTACTCTACACAGCCGTTAGGAGAATGAAAGCTTTTGAAATAAACAAAGTGCTGCTGTCAAAAGCAGAATAGTCTAAAGTGCAGAAATTAGAAGAGTAAATGGAACTGGAATTACCATGGGGATAGGAAGGAGATAAAATGTGTATCTCGCCGCATTTGGGGTCTAGCCAGCCACATCTTTTGCAGCCGTGGTGTCAGGGAGACGGATTGCTGCCCGCTGCTCCTTGCTGCCCCTACTGATCTGCTGGCGGAGTGGGTTACGCGGGTGCTCCCCAACCTGTTTCAGTCCAGAGAGGCCAGGTTAGTTCAGATAAACAGTAAGTCTCCACTAATCTAGTGCATTTTGAAAAAATAGGTTAGAGGAAGCTTGTCTGAGCAGCACTACTAGCAGAATCGAAGGGATTTGGGATGCCTGATAACCACCCAGAGACAGGCTGCGGTTACTAATATCTTCCACCAGCACAGCTGAAGCTGGAAGAGCACATCTGTTCACCTCCTGAAGAGGACTAGATTTCTGGTCTGCTAATCCCATTTTCCACTACATATTCAGTCAAAATAGACTCTAAATGGCTGGAGATCCCTCTGTGCTCCAGGTCCCTTCAGTAGCATTAATTTGGCAAAAGTAGCCAAAAAGAAAAGTGAATGTTAGTGTTTGGAGCCTGATCAAAATAGGGTGTATAATCAGCATAGCAGTACATAGCTCTGCTGTATCTTATCCTTTGCTGCTCTTAATACTCTGAGTTCTTAAATCAGGCAGCTCCATGCAGCTTTAATTTAGTCAAGGGCCAAGCAGCTATGAATTAAGGAGCCGTAGGGCTAGAGCTTCCAGCAATCTGTTCTCTCCCAAATGTCCAATTAGAAGAGATAACACATTCAGAGATAAATTCCTGGCAAGAGCTGAGGATGAGATTTTGCTTGAATCAACAAAGTGGTCAACACGTTGAGAATGATATATGAAAATAATGTAAGACAAAGATCTGAAATGTTTAAACAAGAGATCAGTTATGGGCCTCTCAGAGGTGGTAAAGGTAAATTATTAAAGAATTTATAATTACATTCATGCCTAATTATTAATAAACAAGGATGGCTAACAGATGCTGCAGCAAATTTACATTTCCTAAGGAAACAAGAAGAATTATAAAAGAAAATCAGGATCAGCAAAATTATTAAATCAGGAAACTGGAATGTCTGTAGATGACAAAAAAGCTGTTGTCAAAGTATTCAGGAGGAAGCAGTAAAAAAAAAGATAAGAAAGAGATTCCTATTCAAACCTTAGAGGCGCTAATACATTGAAGAAAGCTGACACGACGTCTACTGTCAAAACAGAAATAACAGAAGTTTCAAGAAGCTGAAGACCGGGATCAGGTTCAGAGCAACGTGTTCACTTCTTGTTGATGTCATTCAAGTGACTTCACCGGTATAAAATGAGTTAAACATGACAATAAATTGATGTCTTGTTATCTTTACCCTGTAAGTACTCCAGATCAATATAGTGGAAAATTTATCAGAAAAATCTAAAATATATTTCTTAGAAAAATTAATGCCTAACAATATAATATAAATCATGGCAAGTAAACTTGACAGAAACTTGGAAGGAGTAGCAGTGGGTCAACAGGAGCAATTTTGGCCCCAGCTGATTTAAGATCTGGGGAAATATTGGTACAATATTCAAAGCTAGACCGTATGATTAGCAAACATTGTGACAGAGAGAAATTACTGAATGGATAAAGAACTGGCTTTGTTAAAACAAGAGACATTTGAAAATGGAGGGAAGAATCATGAAGATCTATTTGTGGAAGAGTTTTTCCTGTTTATTTACAACCTGAAAAAATTACTGAAGTTTTCACAGAAACAGCTAAGAAGACTGGCAGATAAAGATATAAGGTGATAACAGAAACTTCTATAAAATGGAAAATAAAACCTAGTAATTAATTGCTGGAAAACAGAACATTGTGTCAACATTGAAGAAAAACACTTCTTTGACATGAAATTTGAAACTATTGAACATGAAAAGGAAAGAAGGGGAATACAACTGACATCTACACCATTTCTTCAAGTTCAGGATTTCTTTTTCAACAGAGAAAAGCACTCAAAGAATTTAAGCACAGCCAAGATAGCCTGACAAAAAATGGAACGTTAATGACACTGTGCATCATTCAAGCAGGCATACTCAGCACCTGTACCTGCCCTTACTTAAACAAATGTGTTACAAGGTTACATGTGCACGCAGATCATTTGGCATTGCAATTTCATCAGCAAGAGCACTGAAGTCACTTTCTAGTTCATCAGCACAGCAGCACGGACTGCCCGGGGTGGGAACAGTGAAAGGCACTGGGTGTTGTCGAGTTTTAATCACGGTGCTATCACAATCAGATGGCATTAGGTCCTTCACATACTCAGAGTACAATGCCATAATTTTTCATAAGACCACTGTCAGACCACATTTACAAGACATCTCAGAAGACTTTGAAGATAACTTCAGATTCAAACCCCGGCATTTACGAGATACTGTATTCTACTCAAAGCTTCACAAAATTTCCTGGTAGGGTATCTTCCTCTTTTAAGTGAGAAATTATAGGAGGCTTACAGTCAGTGAAGAGCAGTATTTTGACTTCTTATGTATTGAATATCTCTAGAAAAGATTTTCCTCTCAGTATAGAAACCAGCGTCTATACATTTAGCATTGACGAAACTGTTACCCTCAACAGGAAAAGATTCTATTAGGTCACTGAATCCTTTCCACCCTCTAGCATCTCTTCAGACCACCTCTTCTGCCCTTACATGCCAGATACTTCTGTCCAATCACAAGATAAAAAACATCCAGATACGTGTTTGCAAATCTCAAGTCCCACTTCTTCGTTTACACCCAAAAACATCCCGCCTGCTGTTTCTTCCCCATCCTTTTGGCAACCGCCACGATTACGTGCATGGAAAAACATTATTAGGAAAGTCTAACGGATTTTAATTGTTTTCATTGCAAATGTTTCTCCCTGGTGGAAATAAAGCTCTGATCATATTGTCTCATTGCTCATTCTTTACTCTTCTTCCTGTTGTCTCCATTACTCTCTCCTTCTGTTAATTCTTCTTTCCATCCTGCTTCCCTAAATATACCGCCATGCCATTCTCTTTACTCTTTCTTGCCCTGCAGGGAAGCTCATTGCTCTCTCCTTTCCATCTCTCGATGATGTCACTTCTCCTCTAACAGAATCTGCAGTAAAATCCATCTCCTCCTCCTTGCTTCCTACAAACCATATGCAAAAGCAGTAGCAGAAATTGGAAGATATGGAAAACAGCCCCTGCAGTGATCAGGCCTCTGCGCGTGGTAGGCAAGCGCTCTGATGAAAGAACATAGGCTGATAAACCCTTTTGTATTGATAGATCCTGTTTCTAGCAATAAAGTAGAAATTTCATTAGATTGAAACATCAGTGGTTGCATCAACAGCCTGGTGGTGCCTAGAGGCTTCATACAAAACTGAGATCTCAGACCTCTTTTGGGTGCTCCACAAACACAGTAAAATTAGTCTTTCTCCAGACACCCCACAGTCTACACAGATCAAATATGAGAAGAGCGGGACAACAGAAATATTGGAAGGTCAAAAGATTTGCCAGAGGAAACAGAGTAGATCTTGTCTGTGATTACTTATTGATGGCTTGTGTATTTATTTTCATTACTTATCCCATGGCCACGTAGTAATTGGGGAAAAAAAATCCCTGTGCATGCTTCCAGACCACTGCCTGGAACATCTTCAGCTGTTTTGCATATTTAATTGGTTAATGTTGATAATCTCATAGTTAAATGAGAAAAATCCATTCTATTTCGACACAGGCAGGTACAACGCATTTTGGCTACATTGCCTCGTTTGTCTCAATGCTAACAAACTCACAGAAGAAGGGAGAAGTTTTGACTTCTGTTAGTTGTTTTCTTTGAAGGAAATCACCAAAACAAGTTTTGAGGTTTTGGTATGGGTTCTCATTTTTGAAACACTGTGAAGGGCACTGTCTCTCCCTGCCTGTCTGATCCAGGTGTGGATTAGCACAGGGGGAAAAAAAATGTGGATTTTTTTCCCAGAAAGCCTCCCAGGTAATGCAAGGATGAGAGACAATGGCTTACCAGTTCTCAGGAGCAGAGAATGCCCTCACAAGGTTTGTGATTTAAAAATGTTTTAGTGAAACAAAATCCAAACAAGAAAAAATGCCTTTAGAATGTCTTCAGGATTTTCATTACAAAATAAAACAGATATTTAGAAATATTTGATAATAGAAAAGAAACATGTTTGATAACTAATTACCAATGCAGTTGTAAATTAGTGATGTCAACAACTATGAAAATGCCTTTTTTTCCACTACACTTTTAGAGTCTAAAAAATTACTATGGGCTTGTTTGGGATTGTGACCTGGTGTGCCATATTAAACAATAGGCAATGTCAATAACTAATGATGTCATTTAGCCTAAAGATGGCCTCGCTTTGTTTTCAAGAGTATGAGCTGGAAAGCTTGAAGCAAATTGACTGGTCTCTGATCAGCTATAAAGTTTTGCAAAATGTTAACATTTCTATTGTTCTAAAAGCAGAAGTTGTTTTGGGGGAAATCCTAACTCAAAAACAAGTTGTCTGTCAAGAACTGAGGGCTTTCCACACATTTCCTTTGTTACAAGAAGCAGCTGATGATACTTGGGTGCAAACAGCAAAAAAGTTCAAGTAGCTGAAGACATTTAACCTGTAATTTGGGTATTAGTAAATGGCAGAGTATGACAAGAACCCTTTCTTTTCAGAAACCACAAGTTCCTTTCTCAGGCGCAGAGAAACACACTGAAAGTCAGCTGCTGTGTAATCATAACACTGAGAAGAAGACTTCCAAAGGAGTTTGGGAGCTCTAGTTGCAGGTATTCGGATACTTAGAGAAACTTGCCAAAGTACTCTCTGCCAAAGGCTGAAAATAGGAGTCATGTCTTGTCTGCTTGGATGCTTTTGTAAACCCAGCCAGGCACACCTCTGTAGTTCTGAGCGTCTAAGTGTCTCCAACCATCTGATCTAACTGAAGACAAACCATATCCAAGCAAATCTGCTTTTGCAACCATGCAAAGTGCCTGACATTTTTGTCTGACTGTTCCTATGCCACCTCCTCAGCTTCCCTTGGCTTCAACACTTCACATAAAATATAACACACAAATTGCACCAAAGTCCATTCTGACACCACCATTTGACAGAATTTACTTTTTGTGATTATCATTTACATTTCTTTGATTATCTTCTGAGACACTCATATTAACATAAACATAAATTTCTCAAGAACTGGCAATAAGTATAACCAATATTGACTAGGTTTTTGTGTTTAATTATATTAATCTTTACTAATAAAATAGGGGGGAAATATGCATGGCTAATAATGTAATTTTTAAGTTTTAAGAAAAAAGATTTTTTCCCCCCGACTAGCTGTAAGATACAAGGGAAAATTTATCTTGTGTATTATCTAATAGGCCTTCCAGAACTAAAGACCACAGGAGGTAAGGCTAACAAAATTAATATGCAAAGAAGTTCAGCACTAGGGACCCATAATTTTCTTGCAAATGGTTTCACTTTAAGGATGAAACAACACAAGACAATACCAATTTCTTTCGTTTTTTTGCAAATAGATGATGCTTTAAAAAAATTAACACACGACAGCAGGTGGGAAGAAACTAGAGAAGTGGATATTCAAAGTAGAGAGTGACTACAAATTTGATTTGCTTAACATTTTACTAACTGATTTGAATTCACTGGTATGTTAAAACAATGTCAGGAGATGTATTTAATTAAGAGAAGATTGGTTGTCATTCAGACATGAAGTAAACATTTAGCAAACCTAGTGAATTATTAAAGGGAATAAAAAATACTCTGACCTTCAGAAAGCAGAATCATAAATAACAAGGACTTAGGAAATTCTGCTTGGCCACGTCTGAAAATTACGTTCATTTTTTGCTTGCATTAAATAATAACTGTAAAAGTAATCATTACCAAATGCATTATTAATTACAGGTTTTTAACGGCAAAGGAGCGCTTTTATTGCAGCAATAGATTTGTATCACATTTATATATGCAAGACTATTAAGAAATATGATAAGAGAAAGTTAAACTGGTTTTGCTTCTGTGTTTGGAATTAACATGGGCATTTAAGGCTCTGTTCTTTATATCTGCTTCATAAGATGACAGCAAGAACTAGCTATTGTTTCGTGTACTAAAGAACTCATTGTGATTAGATTTCAAAAATATATGCCTGCACCCCAGGAAATAGTTCAAGGTAACAGTATTCCCATCAGTTCAAAATAGGTGAGTGTCAGACAAGCTTCGAAGGTAACAAATCAACCCAGCATAATTCAGAATTTCAAGATCGAGACTTTGAAAAAGGAGAAAGGTTACATATCTTGGCCTAAGCATCTCATATTTTGATGTTTATATATGTAAAATGTAGTATATTATGGCAATAAAAAATACTGACAGAAATAGTATCTCTGAAATGAATCCTCATTTAGAACTCGGTGATATTTCAGCAAGGAACATCTTGTTTTAACAAGAACATTGTAACAGATACTGTAGGACATTAGTTTGAAATATTTTTTTTGTATTTTTACCATCCTTTCACATAAGAAAAGCTTAGCTTTTAGAAGTTCAATTCACTTTTAAAAGATATCAGCAAGTAACTCCTGATAAGGACTGCAGGATTTTTTGCCTTTAGCCCTTGTCAACCGAAAAGGTTGTGTTCTCTACACACCATAGAAAATTCTATAAATACTGTGTTCACTATTATTAATAAGAATTCAACCTGTAATTAAGTGGGTACAATTATTTGGGAAACTTCTGACGATTGTGATTCTTCATATTTGTGAAGGTGTATATGTTCGTAGAATTGGGATCAAAGATTGCTGTATGTTTTCCTTAGAATGAAATTTAAAAAAAAAATAAAAGGAGATGGGGGGAAGTACAACGTAGGGACTTTTTCCTGAAGACCACCAAAATCAAAATCTACAACAATCCCACACAAAACTTTAGTTCGTGTATAATATTTTAGCAAAATTATGGAAGATTTAAGAAGAACCTGATATATTTTTGCTAAAATCAGTGGGAAAGTGATTGAAGTAAGATACAGTCCAGTATAAAGATACGAAATACACACAATTTTATAACAGAAAAATTAGGTGAGTAGATCCCTGTCATTCAAAACCATACACAAAGAGATCCCTGCATCCATACACATGAACTTTCATCAGTCTCACTGAGAAAGTATCTTTTAGTACGAAATGCGACGAGGTCCGTACTTTTTTGTTTATAAAACAGCTATTATATGATCTTTAAGTAAAACAAATTCCTGAAATCAGTGTCTAGGTAACTATCCTTGAACAAGAAGCCCCATGCAAGTGAAGGAAGCCACCCACTGGGGAAGTTACACATGTGTAAGGGTTTCCAGGACTGTACTATGGTTTAATGTGTCCTGTAAATTCTCTTACTCACCCTCCCTAAACTTTGTTTTCTTCATTTTAAACATTTTAAAATAATTCAGCTATTTAAATCTGAGAAGATACATAAATAGAATTTGCTGTGGTGATTACCCATTCTTAAGGGGGTTTATATTTAACTCAGATGCCTAATTTAGGTCTTTGATCCTCAGGCCATAATAACAATAGCAACAAAAATAAAATGCATTATTTATAAATTTATACTGTTGTAAATTCAGATACTTCTAAAAGACTAAAAATCAAGCTCCATTTGTTCAATATAAAAGGGCTTTGAAATGTAATCTCTGTGGGTTGATTGATGTATTACATAATGTCTTTTTTTTTGCTTTCTCTGTACAAACATGGTAAAAATGCTCGACAGTTTTCTGAGTACAAATAATTTCTTCCATTTCCCTTTGCACTCAATCTATTATGTTTAGAGTATTTAATAAATTAGTGTGGGCAATATAAAATTTAATTACTTTATCCATAATCAAATTAATTATAAATCAACATTTTCCAAGGCTATAAAATATGAATATCTAATAACAATTTTTGTATTATGCTGTAATACTTAAAGAATCTTCTTCTTTAAGGGACAGTAAGAGGATAATGGAGACTGTCGAAATTAAATACCATATCACATGTATTCCTTTTTTATTGGGCTACTTTAATTTCTATAAATCATACCCTTTTCTTTAGCAACTCGAATGAAGTTGGGTGGTTAGAGGAGTTTTAGGCAAATAAAAATATGTTCCTTGTCAAACAGTTCTTGTAACATGAAGAAAACATGAACTTGCTAAAACTTACAAACTTGGGTTATTTCATTTAAAGGGCTATTTATCATTCACACAAACAAAATCAGACGTTTTCAGGTGTTTCTGTGACCTCTCAGCACAGCCAGCCAACACACTTCAGCTCACAACAGCTGTGTGCAATGCTCCCACGTGGAATTCCCTCTGTCCCAACACAACAGGAACAGCCAAAATTCCTTTTGCTCAGTAACACAGCAGAGATTATTGGCTTGATCATACAGTGTGCCAGTCACCTTTGACACCTAATCCATACTTTTCCTGCACAGGCTGGTTGCCGAGTATCCAAGGAAAGGATTGCTGCCGTCCAGCACTCTCACAGCACCCGCTGAAAGCTGGATGCCCATGACAGAGCAGCATATTTACACGAGCTCCCCCTTCCCAGACAGCTCCTGAGCCACAAGCTTTGCAGAAAGGGTAGGGGCAAGAAGAATTTTGCTGTTTTCTTCCCAGAAGCTGGAGAGGTTTCTAATTAATATCCCAGCTCCCCATTGAACATAGAGTGGCAGGCTGAGCATCCTTGCCCTCTCCTAACCTGTTCAAAATCTGCCACCTCAAGGATCAGGCCTTGCAAAAAGGCTGGGGAAAGCAAATCCTGGGTTTTCTCAGACTCCCCTGCAAGTAATAATTGTCCAAATAAATCACAAGCCTAAACCTTGGGACAACATAATTAAATCCCAAAAGCCCTGGTCACCTCAACTTACTGCCAAATGCTAGCGAGAACCTAGTCCTGGGGGCCAAGGGAGGAATGCACTTCCTTGTCCTCTGTAAAATTACTTGCTATAAAATTGAAGTGGAAGTAGATGGAAAGCTTCTCCGTCACAGCAATGCCAGTCTGGCCTTCCCGACAAGACTCGTGCAGCCACACAGCAGCGAGCGAGCGAGCAGAGATGCTGCAGAGGCATCTTTCTTGCTAAACTGTTTCTGCTATTGCAATGGTTTTCCCTTTGACAGGGGAAAAAGATACCTTCTCCCTTTCTGTTTAAATAGTCAAGCATGTCCCATCTTGATAAAAGTATTAGGATGCTCTAAGGTGGAACATAATATATAATGGTAAAGGACAACTGCATGCTCATTTGGTTCTTGCTAAATATTGTCATCTAGGGTAAATGCTTGACCCTCCGCCCTGCTTCTTGGTGGTCTTTGTTCTCTAAGTGCCCTTGAAATTAGAAGTTCATTTCTTTTTCTTACACTTCCCATGAATCATATTGTGAGATTTTTTACATTTTCAGGAATATCCAAGCATTAAACCATGCATTATATCACCTAGGATCTAAGTGGAAACAAGCAATTATCTAGCCTCCAAATCATGGAAATATGTACGTAGGAGCCAAAAATCATCTGTGAAGAAAAACTACACATTTAAGATGCAAAATGAGACTTATGCCAAATTTTATTTCATGGAATATAAAATATTTGTTTTCTTTATGAGAAAGCAGACTCATATTTCTGTGTATCCTCTAATATGTGTGGAATAGAATTTCAAATTTATTTTCACCTGTAACATATATGGTGTATATCTCATAAATTCAAAACAATCTTGGGCTAAATCAGCTTTACAATTATTATAGTGCAATTTTCCCTAGCAAGAAATGCTGTGGACTTACTGTTTACCTTTCAGTTGATTTTATTTGCCAGGTTATATACCAAATGGTCCCATGGGCTTGCTGAATATATGGGTGCTAACAATGAAAAATGTGCATAGTTTTAATACCAACTTTGTAAATTGCCTTAATAATAGGCTGTATAATGTAATAGTATTTTCAACCAGTACTTTTAATTTCTAGCTCATAAAGCCTTTTCATTGAACCCCAAGGGTGTAGCTATAAAAGTAAGATTTAATTTTGTATATAATGTGGCCTAAATTAGTTTTAAAGCAATAGGAGAAACATGCAGCCCAAAGAGATAAGACAGAAATTATTATAACTTGATGAAATTTCCTATAGTAAAATTAATCATTATTTCCATTTTAAGATAATTTGACATAAAAAATATAAGACTAATGTAGATCTAATCAAGGTATATATTTTAAATTACTATGCTGTAAATTACAGAGGCCATAAAAAGTGTTGCAAGCCGTGTGACAGTGAATGGTTTGAAGACACTTCCAAAGTGCAAGTTGAGTATGATATTTCTTCGATGGAATGGGTTAATAAATAAATGCTACTCCATAATAATGAAATAGTGTATTTATGTTCATATCTTTGACGAAAACTGGAAGTCCATACCCAGAAACTGACAGCGCAGTCTCATGGCTGTCAGTCTTGGCATGCTTGTCACCTGTCTGTCACATTTGGTCATTTTTCCTAAAAGTGTCTCTCCTGGAATTGTTTGATTATGCAAAAACTCAGTTGCTCAACTTCTAACCCTCCCGACTGCAGAGAAAATCTAGCAAGAATGAATGATAAAGTAGATGAAAGGAGGCAGCACATAAAAAAAGACCCAAAATTTTTTTCTCAGACTCTTTTTTTTTTGTTTATTTATTATACTCATCTTTGTTCAGGGGCTTGGCACATTCTTGAATGGCTGGGCTTGGCAAGTGTACTCTGTTGATCATTTCAGACACATGAAAAAAATCTTAAAAATCAGCAGAGTGGTACAAAGTAATTTAATCTAAAGAAAACAATTGCGTTTAACCGGGATTTATTTTTAAGTCATAACCTAAAGCAGGGCCCAAAATTTTTCCTGCTATGTTGGCTCTGACTCTCTTTCTTCAGGAAGACATCTTCCAATACTAGATGCTTTCTACTGTTTTCCTTTGGGCCTTAAAAAGGCACTGGTTACAGCTATCTTTGCAGCTAAACCTGATAAGACTTCAAATCAGACAGGTATAGGGTGTCGGAGAATAAGAAAAAAGGGAAGATCTATGATGGTGTCAGAAGATTTAGGTTATTCCCAGCATTTGGAACACTATTTAGAATGTTTTCTATGTATATTAAAAGTTAATCCCACTAACATACTACATGTAGATCTCTCAGGTCTGTGATATTAATACCTGCACATCTGGGTTTTACTTGCAAGATCAGCAAGGTTTTATGTTTTGTTTAATACTCTGAAAAAAAAAAAAAAGAAGAAGAAAAAAACAACCCTGGACTGTGCTTCATCAAAGCCATCAATGAAGCGCAGGAAGAAGTGACAGTCAGACACACTGCCTCAGCGTCCTCCAGCACTGTGGTACCCAGACACGTTTTGGGCCCATCAGGAGACTGGACTTTGGAAAACTTTTCCCAGAGAAGGCTGCAAGTTCCTGACGCTGGCCCAAGGCTGTTAGAGTAAACAGTAAAACTTCCCCTGGTTTTGGTACGAACAGGCTCAGCCTCATCAAGAGTGGCTTTGTGGAATATCCTCTGTCAATGTTTGTTTTTTAAAGTTTATTTCATCTTTGTAAGCCTTATTGATTTTTACAGCTGCTGCTGGTCTGACCCCAGGAATTGAATAATAGGCTGCAGCTCCCGCAACACCATCTCCTACTCCAAAGTTTCACATCTTGTGTATTTTGAATACCTAAATAGGCTTGTTAACTATTTGTGTTTCTGAAGCCTGGCAACATATTTACTACAAACAAAACAAGTATCTGTATCAAGCAATCTAAGTAATTATGTACACTAATTATGCATGCACATATATATTTATATACACAGGAAGGAGGAAATGGTATATTAGCTGTATGTTAAAGTGGTGTTGTCACCAGCATCCTAACCCATCTTTTGCCCAGCTGGCAGGGGCCATGGGAAGCAGACACCGTGGCACTGACTGTGTTGTGGAGGACATCGTGTTACCTGTCCCCACAAGTAAGAATCCACCTGTGCCATGGTGCGGGAGGGTGGTTTGCTCACCTCTCCGTCTTGCACCCTTGTGTGAGCCATGAGCAAGACGAGCAGCTGGAGGCAGAGCCCAGGGCCACAGCTGGACCACGTGCCTCGAGCAGCTGCAAAGCTCTCGGTTTTGGAGGAGTGGCTTTGGGCCTTTGGAGTAGCGAGAGGACACTCTCTGTGGCACTACAGACAGGAATCAGACAGATGAGAGTGCCAATGTCACAGTTTTTTGTGACTGCAGAGCCCAGGAGGATATTTTGATCGCAGAAGTGGAAATACTTAGAGTTCAGAGAGTCAGGTAAAGAGTAAATAAAATCCAACAAGAAATACTTGTTTAACAAGGTGTCATCTAAGTGGGGGTTAAATTTGTCTGTGCCTTATTTAATTAATTCAATAGAATCACAAAATCATAGAATAGTTTTGGTTGGAAAGGGACTTTAAAGGCCATCTAGTCCAACCCCCCTGCAATGAGCAGGGACATCTTCAACTAGATCAGGTTGCTCAGAGCCCCGTCCAACCTGACCTTGAACGTTTCCAAGGATGGGGCATCTACCACCTCTCTGGGCAACCTTTGCCATTGTGTCACCACCCTCATTGCAAAAAATTTCTGGGATTGTATGACTGGTCAGCAGACATTAGAAATCACTACACATTTTTAACACCAGTGTGAAAAGTATGTTATATTAAAATGTTACTCAACTTTCAAGCTGATCTCTTTCCCTAACATGTTTTTAGTAAAATTATTCCATCACCAAGTTAGAATAACAAAGGTATGTTCTGACAAAAGCCAGGGGCTGGCTTGCTGCCGAGAGCTGGTGCTGGTGCCCTAGGTGCTGCGCTGCGGCTGGCGTGGGTGCTGGGTGTGCAATGTGCAACAGCAGTGCGAGAGGCTACCAAGTGAAAAGTTGGTCTCCTAACATCAGCCACAAGTCCCCACAGCGGCGCTGCAGAGGACTGACTGGGAGCTACCAACATAAAGCCTCAAGACGGCATTAGTCTATCTGAATAAGCATTATTTTGTTTGGTACATTTATAGTTTTTACAGAAAATGTACTTTGCTCAGTCATTTTACGGATTTTTTTTGTTTGTTTTATTGGATTTGGCTGGAGGAAAATGGTTATGGCTGAATTGCCGCTAGAAGGCAACTCAGGAGGACAATGGCAAATTCAAACACTGAGGATTTTCCCTTTGCCTGTTGTGTTGTTGCTGGCAGTAACAAAACAGCCAGGAAAGGAGCATGACCCTGCACTGGTCTGTTGGAGAGGTGAGTTATTCCAGGCGTTGTCTGAGTGGCAAAGCTAAGCTGACACTCCAGAAAGAATTTATAAGCATTGCCAAACAGGTTTTGAAATGCTACAGATTTGCTTTGAAACTAGTAAGAGCTGTTTTATTATTTGTTTTCCTCTTCATTGAAGATAGTTTTTGGTTGCATTCAACAGAAAACAATAATCTTGTGAAAGTCCTCGGAAACTTTTTCAGTTTTCTTCTTCTCATCTGTAAAACTTTCAGTTATCCAGTCTGGAAACAGAAAGAGTATCTTACTAGGCAGGGTGATCAATTACAAATGATAAATAGCAAGTAGCAAAGTGCTGAAAATCCAGGCATTATGATCAGCTTGCAAACATCCTTTGTGCTCAGCTTTTCACTAAAGTGCTCATTGAGCAATCATGAATAATGAACACAATAGTAAAAAATAAAAGAAAACACAACACAACTTTGTTCAGTTAAAAATTGGCAAGGAGAAAAGTCAAATAAATTATTCCATATGATCAGTTTTCCCCTCCAGTTACTGCTTTATCCTCCTCTCCACAGCGAGAACCGCCAGGACCTGCCTGCTTTTTTCCTGAAGTTTTTTTGACGCTCTGCGCTGGAGCCTCTCCCTCTCTGTCTGCAGCCTCAGTCTGTCTCATGGAAAATATTTGGTGGACTGCAACCAAGCTCCCCTTTACATGCAAGTGCTCTAATCCCACTGAACAAGCATGCCTATTTTTCAGAATAGAGAATGAGCTCCGCTATTTCATCCCAACTAGGTTTATATCAATGCCCAGATTTAAGACAGAGATTCCTAGCTATTCCCTCATGGGGAATGAGATGAAAAGAAAGAGTTAAAATTTCAGTGCTTTGGACAAAACACGTATTTGTTCAAGGAAAGTAGTTATATCAAGAAGATATGCACGCCTGATGATGAATGAAAGCCTGTTTGTACCTAATGTATCGAAGAAATTGTTCAAGAGCAGTTAATTTTGCCATTTCGATGTCTTTATGAGTTATCAGCCACAGAAGTACTTGTTTTAAAAAGATGAGTTGCCTGGCAACCACTTTAACATAGAGCAGCTGACTTTTCTGAACTTTGGGAAATGTTTTATTCATCAGCTGGTATTCTTTCCTCACTTCCCTTCATTTCCAAATTCCCTTTTCTGATTGTTTACATGCTTTTTACATTCTGCAGAGCAGCTTCATGGTCTATCCAGTACCATGTGATAATGGACACCAGTTTTTGCATAATGGACACCAGTTTTTGCATAAGTCACTTTAAAAAAGCAACAGGCATTCATATTATAATTTTTATTGCACACATACT
Source organism: Opisthocomus hoazin (assembly GCF_030867145.1). Lineage (NCBI taxonomy): Eukaryota > Metazoa > Chordata > Aves > Opisthocomiformes > Opisthocomidae > Opisthocomus > Opisthocomus hoazin. Next base: position 13,593,819 of record NC_134417.1, read on the forward strand.
CAAATCATCATATGACTTGACCTAAGCTAGCCTTACGGTGACAGAAAGTTTGCGAGAGTTGCATTATTTTTTTTCTATTAATTAATATAAAAATCGATACCTGAGACATTACCTTCCTTCAGGAATCGCCCACAGATCTGTTGATATCAGCTTATGGGTGGGGAATTACGACACTGGTAGATATAGAGATGGAAAGACAAGAACTGTTTCAGATTACACCACTTGGAATAATTACAAGAAATTGGGAGGGAGGGGAAAGGAAATATACAGAAGAGAAGTTCTTGCCAATAATGAAATAGTTCCCAAGGGAAATAACAGACGTCTCTCATTCTGAGCCTTTTCCTCTATAATTTGTATGGCAATACAGAACCTGAACAGACCAAAAGAAAGACACTGACATTTTGACCCACCTAGCTTTTTGAAGCCTTCATTATCAAACACAGTTTGATAAAGGCACCCTCGTGTGTTGGTTTAACACACACCCTCCACACACCCTCGTGTGGAGAAAACATAGTTTGATCTCCAGCTAGGGGACCGCATCTCTTGAAGTGCTCGCGTGGAGCGGCATACCTTGAGGCCCTGACCCGAGGAGCCACTGTAGGGGATGTGGGTTTGGATAACAGTTTAGAGTATGTTAATGATGCCCTGAAAGGTGTTTGCGGTACTCGCACCCTCGAAACCCAAGGTAAGAGAGTTTTCCTATTTTGAGGCAGTGCCAGATACACACACTGTTCCCTTTTAATGAGCTCTCCTGTTTGGGAGGGTGCTCCTGTTTACGCATCCATGCAAATGTGTGTTAAAGGTGCAAAAAAAGAACATTTCCAGAAGGTTAAGAAATGAAAGAGAGACAAATAAAAGCGGTATGCCCAGCCTTTGGCATTGTGCATGTGTTCTGGTGGTTTAACTTCATATTCTTCCTCTGTTTCTGACTTACTGCTTTTGAAGCAAGTTAAGAGAAATTGTTTACTGTTTAAGAAGAAACAGTTATGAGCCAGTATATGTCATTAAAACTGCTCAACGATTCTCCTTATAAGGCCATTAAGCAACGAACAGTGTGCGCTGAGGCGGGTTTGCATGGGGTACAGCATGCACACGCCCTGAGCAACACAGGGAGAAACCCCTCAGCAGCACTCCACCAAGCACCCTCCATCCCGGGGACTGGATGAGGCAGGGTTCCTGCTTCATGTGAAATTATGCAGGAGCTTATCATTTACATCATCACTCACTGAATTAAAATGCCCAGACAAACATAATGCCATTATCTCTGAATTTTCAGATGTTTGATCGTGCTGGTCCAGTGCTTTTGTTTTCTCTCCAAGTCTTAGTGTGCTAGGTGGCTACAGGCCCTTGCTCTGCAGAGCGATCTTTGAAGAGTCCTTTAGACAGAATGTTTTCTAGAACTTTTCTTCTATTGCACTTTGCTAAGGGTGATTGCACTGAGTGAGGATTTGGCCTTGTTTTTTCTCTCTTTTAGGAGATCTTTAAACTATTCACTGTCATTCTATAGAGATATATTGATTATAACATCTTTTAAAAAAAAAAGAATAGTGAAATCTTGACCCTAAGGTGGTATTCTTGATTTAAGTCACTAGAAAAATTCTAACTGAATTTAGTACAATCTGCACTCTGCTCTAGGACTTTACCAGAAAGAGGTTTTTGGCTCAGAGTTACAAGACCGGCTGAAGTCCTGAAGTTACCTCGTTGCTGTCCAGCTATGCTGTTCAAAGAAGCATTGCAGATTTAGATCTACTAAGTCCTGAAGATTTTTGCAAGTATACTAGGACATGTAATTTGTGTTAAGACTGAAATGCAGGCACTGACTGGGAGATTACCAAAATGCCAGAAAGATTCACGTTCATATATTTCATAAATTCAAAGCAATACACCCATATCGTAGTCCTGGAAAAGGAGTCTGGGCTTCAGTCCTTCGGTACGGGCTCAGGGAAACCCTTAGCGTGAATCTGATTTGCATCAAATGTTTTCCTAACTAAGAAGCCATACACAGGCAAGGGCAAAATTTTCATCTCATGTGACTTTGCTTGGAGTCAGTGGACCCTTTGCCAATGCTGGTCAAAGCAAGCTCAAATGCAAGCGTGGAAGTGTTATTACTGGCAGAGACCACAAACCAGGAAAATTGTGCAGATAGGTAGACATTAAATCCTTCATCCAGCTACCATTTCCAGTTAATGCACACATGTCGTTACAAGAAAATTCAGAATAATTGGTAATGACTTAAATTTTAAGTTCTTACTAATTAGTAGATGACTTCATCATTCCTGTCTTTTTTGGATGCTACTCCTCTCCCAGTGAATGTGTCAGTTTCGTTTTATGAGTCTTCTTTACATATATTAAGAAATGTTTGTATTTCAGTGAATATTTGGATTCTATTCGTGCCCATACAATGGCACACATACACACCACCACATTTGTATTAAATTACCTTCAATCTCTCTGCTTCTACCTAGGATCTTGGAAATCACCTTCCAGCTGCCTATGAAATGGTAACAGAAGCTGTTAACATCCAGCCTTTCCTTTGAGGGTGAGAAATTATTCCCGAAAGGAAATTCGTGTGGTTTAACGACCTTCCTATGCCCATCCTTGGCCTGCTACACAGTTTGGTCTTTACCTCTCTCACACATAAAAGACTCCCTGTAGCAAAGCATGGAAGTTCGAAGCGCAGATGAAGCAGGTGTGTTTTGAGCAAGCCTAAATATCGCATCCCTCCACAGCTTTCCGTTATCACCTGGTCAGTGTAGTTGGCGACACAGGTCTCCAGAAATCAAAAATCTTCCTATTTCTATCCCAGACCTCTGGTTATTTATTAAATAACCTGTGAGGTCTGCTTTCTTGCCCTCTAGAGGAAGAGTCAGATTTGCCATACAGATTATTTACATAAAGCTATGCAGGAATTTACTGTACTCAACAATCACAAATTCAAGGGAAGCTTTTTGCTTCCCTTCAAATCATTTTAATCTTCTGAAGAAAAACACAGGAACTGAAAATTAAGCAGGTTTTGTTTTGGAGCTAAAATAATCTGTCAGGAAAAAGTCAAACTCCTAACCAAAACTTCAGCAATTTTTAAAGTTTCCATCAGCGTTTCCGGAGAAAGAGTGCTTTTTGTTTATTCCTAAACAGAGGCATTGTAGCAGGCAAAACAGACTTCTGTGTGGCCCCGAGTATGCCCAAGGTGCTGTGAAGTTCACATGTGTTTCAGGGTATCTCAAAAACCTGAGTATGGAAGTAAAAAGAGTGATGTTCATAAGGAAAGAAAGCAAGAATGAAGATGTGAATATGTCCTTTCCTCTAGAGCTGTCATTTTTTAAGGGGAAATGTAGGATGGCAACTAAGCAGAGGATTTCAAGGTCCTTGTAAATACCCTGTAGGTCTTATGCAAGGGGATCTACTGCTGTCATGTTTGGGCAGACACAGAGATTCCCCTTCCGCTGCTCACCAAATGCCCATCGCTGCCCCCCTCCTCTTTCCCACCTCTCCTCCCTCTCATATGCTCCACATCACCCCCTTCCCCCTCCGGTTCCCGACCAGGCCCCCCGAGTCTGCTCCCCTCCAGCCTGGACTGCAGATGCCTGAGCCCCCGCCTGCGGCCAGGCTCCCCACGCTCCCCTTGCTGCGGCTGGCCAGGCTACGGGGCCAGGCTGGAAATATCAGGCAAGCAGTGACACAGATTGCTCAAAAGAAACAGTGCTCAATGGAGAAAAAGTAAAAGAACTGTCTTGCTTGGTTATGGTTAAAATGCACCTTCTTAAAAAAGTTTATTTTTTGGCCTGTTCTCTGTTGCACAAAAATTTCCTGGCATGCTTTATTTATAGATCTATTATTTCATTATTTTATTATTATTAACACTATTATCTACTATTAATATCTCTATTATATATCTCTATATCTCTCTGCCACGTGCCTGTATCTGTTCTAAGACTATCTCTCTGCCTACAGGAGAAGAAGCTCTCTCAGGAGCATCTGATCCCAAGTGATTGGATTACTGGTAACTAACACGGACGGTACCAGTTGGTGGACTCCTTACACTGCCTGTGCTGCCTGCTTTCCAACCCCAAATACATTTTTAGAAGCCTTAAGGAGGCAACAATTAGGTGAGGTAATGATTATTCTTAGCCTATTATCTCTCACGCAAATGCTCTTTCCACAAATAAAATCTGAAGGATTCGCCAACACATGGAACTTACTGTAACGTATCCTGATGGCATGAAAATGAAATGGGAGCTTCAGATTTGTTTTCAACAGAGTAAACGTGGTGATTTTTAGGGCAGGCCTTCTGAGATGTCCCAGGTTAGTAAATACATGCAGATGGTAAAACAAATTGACATGATATTAATTGAAACACTCACTATCCCTTCAAGGGTTATTGTTTTAGTTCAGTTTTCTAATGGAAAGGAATTTGTTGCACTGTAACTTAACATTATTACTACAAACTCAATAAAAATATTTTTTTAATCGAAAAGGCTCCTGTTTTTCTTAAATCTAATAGTAATTGAATCCACATTTTCCGAGCTGTGTAACAAACAGCTTTTTTATGCATAACTTGTATTCATCTTGGAACATGATATATTTTCAAAGGCATTATGGAACAAAGTGCATAAGCAGTCAGATTTGAATATAACATATTATACCATTCAATCAGCTTACTACAGGCCATAGCCTTAAAAATAAAATTACACCAGTAATGCTGGCATTTGTGCTCCAGAGGGAGGTGGTTAATTCTTCAATAAAAAGTAGAAGGATTTGCATCTACCCTGGCTGACAACATAAAAGATCAATGTTTTTCTTATACTTGGGGCAAAACGTTCTCTGTAAAAACCAAGTTAATGCAATATTAAAGCTGCAGAGTTAAGCATATAAAAATGAGGATAGGCATAGTTAACGATGAACATTCAACCTTAATTCTATCCTTCAGTGTGTTTGCACTAAAACGTGGTTTGCCATTGTGTGATCATTTCATCAGCAACACAATTAAAAATAGTAAGCAGCAGAAACTGTGGGGCAATCACACCAAATCTTGTTCTTTGAAAAGAAATTTTAAAAACTTTATAGTGTAGATGGTATATTCCAAGCTTTCACTGTATTATGGCTTGGGCAGAATTTTTTCTGTAGTAAGAAATGGAATGTTTCTGATTCCTCACTTACAAAGTTACTCCCAGACTCTTCTGATATGATAAACAGAGTATTATCAGGGAACAGAAGCATAAAAGGAGAAAGATGCATTATATTCTGCACATGTGGCACAAGTTCTCAAACTTTAGCAAGGAAACAAGTCAGTTCAAATACGAATATTTTATCTAAAACATTTTATTCTTAAAAGTCCTAGTTCCCAAAAGCTGGAAAAGTTTTTTATTTCCAGTGTAAACCATGGAATAAATACAGTAATACATTTCTTAATAAGCTACTTGGAAAATCAATCCTGTAATCTTTTCATGGTGAAAAAAATGTATTTTCATACCAGAAATTTGAAGCACGGAAACACTACTAAACCCAAAATATTACTTCATGTTACATAGTAAAAAAAAAGAAAAAATTAAGTAGAATCATGAAATCCTAGTAACAATTATACTTGTCTCAAAAGGTAAATATCTTCATTGTTAAAATTCTTCCCTATTCTTTTGGAATCTGTCTGGCAAATCAGTCAAGATATACCCTAATGCACCTTTTTTGTTCACAGCAAATCCTCCCCCCCTCACCCCTGGCCTTGCCTCCATACAGTTTCTGCACCAAAGTAATTAAATCAATCGGAAAAATGGTTCAGTTAAAATCGGTGCCACCTCGTATCACAGACAGAATTTTATTGGTACACTTTATTTATACTGCTGCTGCTTGTTTTCGTTACAGCTATACTGAAATAAATATCTTTATAGCTAACACACTTGTGTCCACACTAGGCTGTTACATTGATTTAAACACTGTCTGTTTTCCCAGCAATTTAGCTAAATTATTAAAACAATGACATAAAAAGAAGGGCATAGAGAGCTAGATGATAGAAACCAAAAAACACTTTCACCTCTCATTTTTTGTTTGGATTAAATCTTGCAGATCACGTCTAAGCCTTTAGTAACAAAAAACAATCCCATTAAAAAAGAGGGAGATTTGGAGGGCTCTGCAGTGTTCTCCTCTTTTCAGTAAGAGCTGCAAACAGTAGAAACATAAAGTAAAATTATCTTTAGTTCAGTAGTGTATGAAAGCATCCTTTTAACAAGAAAATGTTCCACTTCTAGTTTCTCCTCCATTTGTAAAAAACCTCTGTGAAACTTTTTCTCATTATCTGTGATTTATTTCCTTATTCCTGGACCTGGAGCGTAATAATGGTCCAAATGTAATAGCCTTGACCTTTGCAGCTCTTCTCAGGGAGGTCACAGAAAATTTTGTTTAAGTCATGAGCAAAGATTTCAACCTAGAAATAACATGATGCACTTAGATTATATCTTACTTCAAAACATCTCTAAGGGTTTTATCTACTGGAACGTCTATCTCAGCTGTCCCCTGTGGCTAACCATACAGTCAAAATTTTTTTACAAGCAGGGAAACTGAGGCATACCAAGAGTGAATTACCACTGACTGAAACTGGCACAGATGGAATTAGAGGTTAGGTTTTCTGCATCCAGTACTCACTTTAACCACAGTCCCATCCTTCCTCCCAGTGCTGTCCATGGCCTTCCATAACAAGACACAGTTATTATTTAAAAATTCAAGCATGGGAAGGTTTGTGCAGATGAACACTGGTGTTAATGCTCTTCTGTGGTGCTTATTTGAAATCCCAAGGAATTTTCATCTCATTAGGCAATGCCCAGTCATAAATTTCTTGTCTCCACTCTCCTGCCTGCTTCATCCCATTGTTTCCTTTCCTAATGCACTGCACATCAGGACTGCCATTTTTGGTACAGCTCTAAATTCATTTCTCGCTTTCTAATTACCGGCGTCTCAGGCTGTTAAAAGGAAAATAAAAGGAGCACTCCATTTTACAAAGGGGCAAGAAAACTGGCACAAAGTGAGTCCTAAGAACGTACTTATCAGCAAGGAATCGCTCATTATTTTTCTCCCACCATTTTGTCAAAACCGAAAAAAAACCAAAATGGCAACCACCAATATTCAGATTAATAAAGACCCATATGATTCCCAGCTGTTGACTATAAGTGGCAATCCATGTGCAGTCTTTGTACCCAATGTGGTTTTCACAATACCCATATTTGTTTCTGCCTCTCAGTCAAGCTCCAAATAGGAACTGGTATGTAGTAGGATCTGTGCAAATAATTTATTGTCTGTCTTACATTTAAGGAACTGCAAAAAAAATGTGAAAAAACGAGGAAGAAGGTTTTTGTCCATTAATCAGGACCTTATAGAGAAAAAGAATAGGGTTTTACTTGTTAATAGTGAACAGAGCTTCATGCTTTTAGATTTCATAACTTTCCATAAGGCACAGGCATTCATATGGTTCTCACATTTTCTGAGAAGTCATGCAGAAGTTAAGCTTAAGCATTTACCAAAAGCTGCAAAGAATACTGTTTTCTTTGAAAACTTTCATGGTCTTCCTCACTGTGCCATCTTTTTAAAACATATTCTGGGTTTACATAGCCAAACGTGTATTAAATATTAATAGAACACATTTATACCGGTTCCTGTTTATTTTCTAGGGGAGCATAACAATAAGTATTGTGCAGTCTGACAGTGCCAACTACATTATCTCCAACTACTTTTAAATGCCATCTCACAGCTTCCTAGGGATCCGGCTAATTGGGAAACCAAAAGGAGCGAGCAGTCCTCCCATGTGCCCCCACACCCAGCCAGGTCAGCCCCGCAAGCGGCTGCCCAGCCCCAGGGAGGTTTCCCGCAGCAGGACGATGCCGGGAAGAAGGCAATGCCACCCTCCCGGCCACTGTCCCCACACCACTGGGAGCAGAGGAGGCCTCGGAGTGGCCGTGGGAGCGGGGCTGGCGTGGACTGCGGGCATCGCATTCCTCCGCTCCCCAGCTATCACGGCGGTCCCAAGGGTGTTGCTGCAGACGGCAGTAACTTAAAACAGCCTCTCCGAGCGCGCTGCTGGCAGCCCCCAGCCTGCGGGAGCATCTCGTACAGCTGCCTTTGAACACCCTCACTCCTGGGTTCGGAGCCAAGCTGGTGCCGGCCACACACAAGGTTGGGAGCTCATGGAGGTATGTGCCCAGCTGCTGGTGGAGCAGCGCCTGGGGGGGCTGCAAGGTTGTCTGTCTTTAAAGAATTAAAGTGATTTGCATGTAGGAGCTTCAGCTGAACAACACTGTTTTGCAAAAGCAACCGAAAGGTAAGGCTTCTTGGGCAACAGCTCACAGGAATGGAAAAAAACTTGTTTTATTTCCCGCAAATCAGGAACACGTGTTTACTAGCTGTTGAAATGGACTTGTGTATTAACTCTTTAAAGCCTAAACACTGTCACAAATGTGGAAGAAAAAGGACAACAATGACGACCAATATTTGTCATACATTTTCTATGCAGAAGACCCAGATAATGAAATGCGTTGCAGAATACAGATACATTGCTAAAGAGATGTGGTTTCACAATATTCCTCCTTTGCAAACTATTCTTCCATTGCATAATTTCACAAATTTCATGAAAATATTCCTATTGAAAGCTAATATGATTTATACTAATCAGTCAGAGGCAGCTGAAAGATGAAGAAAACATGATGCATTTACTGTTTGAAAAACAAGACACTATATTTATGGACACAAACAGAAACCAAGACAGTGGCTTTTAGGAAAAGACATACAAAAATTTTAGATCGGGGATTGCATTCTCTCCTTCACTAACTACACCATTAAAACTACAATATGAAACAAAGCACGGCTTCTTATTTCCGTGTTTATTTGGTTAGTTTTATTTAACTATGTTTAGCTGCAATCACTGATACTTAAAATCTTACAATACACCATTACTGTCGCATTCAAACACCAGAACAGGTTACCAATGACTGCGATCAATTCTACATGCATTATTTTTAATTTATACTCTGATTAATCAAAAACTTGCAGGCAAAATTCTGAGTGAAATTTATGGCCTATATTATCAAGCAAGTCCCTTCTAATTGTAGGATCACTAGATACTGAATACTACAGGAGCAAGCAGACATTTGTATCTCTAATGTAATTTATGCATGTGTATCATGGTATAGGGCTAGCAATCATTTTCAATAATAAATTGCTTTAGTAGCTTCTGCAAATAAGACAACGTTTATAAAATGCCAATAAATGCAGTTCAGTTTAACTTCTGCCTCGCATATACTGTTGCATCTACACTGGATTTAATGCGTCAGCCACTTGTTACATTGCTTGTAGCCATACATCTCAAGGTCCCAGTCTGCAAGCCCGCTCAGGACATGTTCTGTACTCCTTAGCACACTGGCAGATGCCCACCGGCCACATGTCCCGTCTACAACTGCTGCAAACTGAAGGACTTTCTGACATGCAAACCCAGGCCTAAAAGAGTCCTAAACGTGCTAGCTTTCTCACCCACACCGTTGTTCCAAGATAACATCACTTCTCTCTTTACTGTGGGTGCACAGACCCTTTGGGACCTGAAGGTGATGAGGCTCCTGGGTCAGCCCTGATCCCCATGGGTCAGCCCTGTGCTTTCTGCTGCGCACACAGGCGCAGTGATGGCCTACATGTTGTTAGGTTTTGGGCCCATCCAGTACTTGCTTTTCTGTCTCTCGCAGCCAAAGACAACTTTAATGTCCATGTCATTTAATTACCAAGTCGAAGCGTGACTCATGAGCAATCTGCTGGGTTGTGGTTTTATATTTGGCAATTGTGCCACTTCAATGAGCTTATGCCATCTTCCCTGCTCCCGTGTCCACCCCTGTTTCTTTCAGCCAGTCCAGACCTGGTTTGTGATGGAGCCACAAACACAGTGCTGCCAGCACAACATGGGGGTCTTCTCTTTTGCAGCTTAGTACTTGGGAAGATTTTTCAAGAGCACTCATGTCCTTTTTGAAGCTCTAGAATTCAGTAGACAGATATTGAAAAACAAGCAGCATCCAGCTTCTCTTCTGAAAATGCAGATCTTTGAAGACCTAAAATCCCAACAGAAGTGTGAAGCACCTTGGAAACTCTGACTGGCTGAGAAGAACAAAGACAGATCACCAAGAGAGCCCTCATTTGGTGACGGAGCGTACAACATTTTTCATGTCTGCCCTTTGGGATGGATCTGACACTTCATGGCTGACAAGGCCATGGGTAATACATGGGGTGAAGCCTGAATTAACTGACTGCTCAACACAAAACAGTAGCCCCTGAAAGGTCTGAATCTTTCATGAAGATAAAATGGGAGAATTTTAGAAACAAGTGACAGATAAAGAGACGTCTTTGGGGCAAAATTTTCATTAAATCTTTAACTGAAGTACCATTCAAGACAAATGTTTCCCCAAAACAGTAAACAGAAGTAACTATAGCCCAGGGCCATCATTGGCCTTTCCCTTGGAAGCATCCTAATACAGTCGCAGTTTAACCGGCTCGTGTCTAAACATCTATCTGTTTGCTATAGACAAAAAAAAAATCGAGTAAAAATGTTGATTTAATTAGATTGGCCTGTTCTGGTGGTATGAAAACTTCTATGAATACCCAGAACAATGTGTGAGTGGGAAGTGTGTCCCTTGTAAGCACCGAAGTTAAAATGTTTCTGTTGGCTTGCAGTTCTGGAGAGATGGTGGGTTTTAACTCTAAGCACATGTTCGATTGCTCTGCAGCAAAGGGATGAGATTACTCATGGGCTGAATGTTAATTTCTGGATACTGAAATACAGCACGTACAAAAGTGGAAGAGATAACTGTGGCTGTGGAGGCTTCATGAAGCCAACTGCATTAGCCAGCATTTGGGGATGGTTGCGAAAACCAGGTGATTGCTTACTAAATATGGTCATTACATATGCATATGGCTCTAAATGTTGAAAATGAGTCATTTCTCTCCTGCCGCTGATTTAACTGAGGTTTATTTTGATAGTGGTCCATAAAACACTAATAGCCTGAAATTTTCTGGTGTTTTTGACATGGAAGTTTTAGGCTCATTTAAATATAGACCTCCTATGACAATAAATACCTGGATAAGCATTTGGTACTGTATTGAAGAGGCATACTCACAACATGAGCTACATAAACTCATTCTCTAAATGGGAATATTTTAAGACCTATCAAGTACAGATGTTTCAAAGTAGAATTTAAGGTCTCCCTGGGTGTCCCCAACTGGTGATCACTCTATTATAAGCTTAACTCTTCACAGACAGAGTTCAGATTCCAGCTTATCTACCCAACTTTGTATCAAGGAAGAATACATGTTATGTTTCAACAGTTCTTTGCACCCACTACCTAATACAAACCATGAACAGCTGCAGTTTCACTGCCCAATCCTTTCTTATACCCTTACAACATTTGTTCTGTTAATGTAGGTTAATTCTGCAAATAACACTTCTGTAAATTGTTCTTGCAAACTGCTACATCATTTATGTAAGGACTTCTGTGAACTTTGAAAAATTAATGCCTTTAATTTTGGTTGATGGCAACATCAGCAGAGCTCTGTAAATTGCACTTTAATGAGATTTTGCTACAGGGGATAATCTGCTACTGACAGAGTAACATCTTGAAAACATCTGTAGACCTATAATTTTTCTATGACGATTAGATCCCACCACAAGAGTCCAAATACAGTGTAGAAATAAAGGAAAAAATGTAAAGTCCTAAATGAGTATTCAACCTGTTCTTTAAAAAGAAGAGGCAAGCCATGAAAAGTTTCATGCACTGAAAATAAATCAATTTTTCTGACTAATTAACATTTAGCTTTATTTAATTAAGAAAGACTATTACTGTCTTCACTGCTGTGCATCTGTATATAATGAAGCAAACAGCAGTAGGTATAAGATACCACAGAGGGATATGCCCAAGTAACCCAGCACTATAGGTGCAAAGGAACGTCTATTATTGTTAAGTAACTGACATCAGAGCCTCTCTTTAATGTTGTCATAAATAAAAGAGAGATTTTCACAGATGCTTTCGCATATGGTTTCTTATTTGTCTCTGATGGAGACTGGGAGTTAGATTAGATGACAAAATTAAATGATTTAAATAGACAGCTGCATAATGCATACTACTAAATAACACCTTTTGAACACTATTTATAGTAAGTTCTAACTCACAGAAGGATAACAAATCTCATTTTGCTTATACCACTGTAGGCTGTTGCTATAAAACCATTGCTTTTACAATACTGAATCTTCAAGGTACACTGCAGTCTATTTGGAAGTGCAAAGCACGCAGGATTATCACGGCAAACAGGAGTGGAAAGCTCAGAATCCAAGATTAACTTTAATAGATTAATTTAATCGTTGAAATATGCAGTTCATGATTCTCTGCAATAGAGCTATCCAGGGTGAACTGTAAAGGCAGGTAGAGAGAGGACTTCAATGCCAACCACTGGAGAATTTTGAGTCTGTCATCATCCAAGTTCAAGTGAAGTGATGGACATCAGAGAAGGCACTTAATGCATAAGTGATAATCTGTCGTTTACCAGCACTCAAGTATTATATCTTGGGGGTAAACTTTTGCATTAAAAATACTGTATTTGGTGCAAGCAAAAATGCAGGTGTGTGTAACTTAGAAAAAAAGAAAAATAAATTAACTCTATGTGTTCAAAGCTTTGCGTTCAAGAACTCATGTCAAGGGTGGCCTGCAGCATTTCAGGAGATATATTCTTTGATAGTATAACCATTCCTTGAACTGATTTTCTGTGTCCTGTATCATCACTGAGCAGAGGAAGTAACTGTTCACAAGTATGGAGTCTGCCTGAAGTTCTTCTGGAAAGGAACAGAAACTGTCAAATCCTACCGGGATCAGAAATCTACTCCTGAAAGAAATTAACACTGGCTATTTCCAGCAAAATGGAAGGCACTAGGTGGCGGACAATTCTGAAATGCTCTGTCAAAGCAGAGGATTTTTCCTACTACCTATCTGTCAGTAGAGGCAGTATATGCAGAAACACAAAGATGAAAAGGTATCTGTATCTACATAGTCTATCTATGCACTGTGAAAATCAGAGAAGCAGCATTTGATCTCTGTGGCGGGAAAAGGGAGTCATGCTCTAGCTGATGCGGTCGTCTTTGGCCCCTGCCTGCCCACCACTGCCTGGGCTGCCTGGACTGCATCCTCCACCACAGCCACCATGGTGCAGCTCCCATCGTCCTCAAGAGTGTCACCCAAATTCTGCCATCGTGCAGACCTGGGCCTTTTCCTTTTGTATTGAAATTAGAATATATTAATTTATTTCCTGTTGCCTTTTCTTTGGGATTTGTCAGTCAGAGGCTAGATCGTTCTTCCACAGAGTTCATCTCTCACAGTTTTGAGTAGAGCGACTGGGGCACATACAGCCCTCACTCCTTGCTTTACACAGGCACAGCACAAAATTTGCAACCCTCTTTGTGCCCGGCATAAGCAGTTAAGGAAGACTATGGATGCTATCATCCCTTCCCCATCACTTCAGCCTTGCTATGGCTCCACACTAGGGAATCAGAAAACTTCCAAATACACCTACCCTTTTTCCACCCTGATAAAGTGAGTAGGACGTGAAGAACCAATTTCAGCCTGTTACAATTCCCATTTTACAGCCAGAGAAAACGAACCAGGAGGTATGCATTTTGTCACAGAAAGTTAAAGAGAGTAAGGATGCCAACACTCCCAGCCCCCAAAATAGCTAAGTGTATTGTGCTGCCTCTTTGTAGCTTGGTCTCATACTGCACGCTGTATTTGTCAGTACCACATGGTATTCATCCCTTCTCCTTTTTCCCAACTGTCCTTTTACTAGCTAGCAGCATACAGTTGATACCATTAAGAAACTAACATCCAGTGGTGACAGTATTTGCCTGTAGCATGGTACTGTGTAAACAGAGGTAATGAGAACTTTACTGTAATGTTTACAAAACCCTTTAGATACCCAAAGTGCCTTTCACATATTCAAATAAGTAATGTCAACACCATGTGATCCCCATTGTCCAAAGAAGAAGCAGGGCTGAGTTTCCATTTAGAATTTCCCAATTCCTTCTGCTTCGCTTCTAACAGTGTAAATCTGCTACAAGAAGCTCCAGGGGAAAACTTCCAAGTGCCATGTGTTTTATTAACTACATTTAATAGGAATTAATATAATTAAAACAATGTATTTTATGTAAATGCCAGATGAATTACAAAAGATACCATTAGCAAAGTTTTGAGCCTAAAGAAAATGTATTTCCAGTAAGCTCAGCTCTTCTACAGCCTTAGAGTAACTAAAGCTGTGAAAGGGACTCAAGATGTGGATAGACGTAGATGTGCTTACCGCTATGAAACATTTGGAAAAGACTAATTTAAGTTTGAAATATGGTGCACTGAGACACGACAATGGTCTTCAGAAGTAACCACTTAGAGGTTTCCCTTACTTATTCTCTTGATAGAGAGAAGCCTCCTTGTCTCTCTCCACTAAGATGCTAATTCAATGAGTGTAGCACCAGCTTTCCAAAAAGTCTTATTGTGCTGTACTATAAATGATCACACTACAGAGGGAAGCAAAGCTTTGGATGACACCCTTGCTAGGAAAGACATTAAAGCATATGTGCCCCATTTCCCATTAAAAAATCTGAGGAAATTCTCAACAAGTAGTCATCTAAATTAAAGTAACTCTGGGCAGTCTTCTTTTACGTGTCAAACGTGAGCAGTATAGTCAGGAGTTAGCACGTGAAAGCCACTAACAAGCTAAAATTTAGAGTCAAATAGGACCGAGCATCAAAGGACTCCAGCACATTTTTCTGTACTGTTGTTTCCGTGGCACCATGTCCTGTGGAGGAGGAGAGCTCTGCAGAGCCCTACCTTGAGGGACCAAGCAGCCCTTCACTGACGCTGCAAGATTGCTGCTGCATTCAGAGGGCTCCCTTCTGCCTCGCTGCAACTTGTAAACGAGAAGTCCTGGAAGACCCTATTGGGTTTTGTGCTGTTCAAGGATTGTTCCACATCTGGCAAAACACAGCTCTGTGTGTAAAACAGCATTAAATGTCCTTTGCCTCACCCTGTGCAATGCAAGAGAAGCTTTTCAGTACTGTCCAGTTCACTTCATCTTGCTTCATATCTCATCACCTCAAGCAGAATCATTAATAATATCAAAATAGAGTCCACTAAGAGTGATAGAATGGTAAATGGCTGTCATTTGTGCACAAAAAATATTTTTATGAATGTATGCACTTTTTACCATTAAAAGCACTCTTGATTAAGCCTTTGTCACTACTGACACTGGCATTATATTCTGTGACTGCTTTGTTACTGTGTGCTACAGTTTTCAGTGGGTCTCAAAACTTTCAAGTTCAAAGTCACTAGAACAGGAACTATACAGCAAAGACAGCAAAAGTCAGGTGCTGACCCATGAGTGTTTACCTGAGCTCTGAATTTATTTTTAGATTAAAAATCCAAAGAATGCTGGGGAAAAAAAGGCCAAAAATGACATGAATATCAGGAGCAACAATTTGTAAGGCTGAGTTCTTAATAAATATATATTTATTATGAAGCACAACTGAAATGTTTGAACTTTGGGAAATAAATCACCTTGGGTAAGATGATCAGAAATAGAAATCAATAATGTTAACTATTCTATTTTTGAGCATATAAAGTAACTGAACATTTTAATACACCCTAATATGCAATAAGAATGCATCATTACAGTAAGAAAATGCAAATGTAAATAACATCTTCATATTATCGTTGCCATCAGAAGAACAAATAGAAGGTGTCTATTGAAAGGGAGATGGGGAAAACCTATTTGAAATATTATTAGTGCCTAAACACCTAAATCTGAAAAACAGTTGCATTTCCAGGAATCTTCCTAGAAAAGGAACTATTGAAAATAAATTCCATTGGAGCTGGAAAAAAACATTCCAAATATCAGTCAATATTACCATCTGGTAATAAGGATATGAAGGTCAAAAAATGTCAGCTAACTTTCCCAAGCTAGAGGTTGTGAACTTCAACCAGTGAACAGGCTTATTTTCAGGGAGAGAGATCAGTATAAAATTGATTGCCATATTATCTACAACACAGAGCCAGGAAGACGAAGTTTATACTTCACTGAAGGAAAAAAATAAATAGAAATAATAACTCTTAGCTGACTTTGAATATACCGCTTAGATTAGGCAGGGAAGAATAGCTGTTATTGAAATATAGTTGAAAATGGTCAAACCAAACAAAAGGGTCCCTTTTTATTTCTGACAACTAGACCACATGCAAATGAAAATCAAGTATTTTTTTCCTGCCCTATGAATGCTTGTCAGTTGGATGGGTAAAATCTAGGGAGCTCAGCCTTACCAGGAAAACAGATGTTGCCTCATCTGGTTTGATGCTCATATGGATGTTGAAGTCTCTGAGGCTAATAGTACAGTTCCAACAGTAGCTCTGACAGAGTTTCAATGAATACGTTTGTGATATATTTCATACACTCTGATAGTCTATACACCCTTGTAACTACAAACTTTGATCCTTCCCTAGAAGTACAGGAAACACCTGGATAGTCTAATAAACTCCGCTACACAGTTGGCCACTTTGTGCATTGCAACCAAATTGTAACCAGGTCTCAGAAATATGAGATGTGGATCTCCATTTCCTCTGTATCACAGCCATCGATGCAATACTTTCCATGCAAAAGTGAGCCCTTGGGGAGGACAGCGCTGGAAGAAGAGGCTCAAAACATATGAAAGAGAGCCAGTTAACTTGAATGCATTTCTGTATAATGTGTTTCTCTTCAAGAAAGAGAATGTTGTCCTTTCTCCTGTATGCCTTGTTTTCTAAGCACAGATATATTCTCTCAGCTCTTTCTGCTCTCTCTGCTTCTTTACTCTTCTCTTATTCCCAGGCAAAAGTATCATGCTTTCCACATTTCCTTCAGATCGCCAATCTCAGTCCAGAAATTCTGAGCACAAGATATTTTGACCTGTGGTGACTGCGACCAATACAAGACAGCTGGCTTTCCTCACCTCTGCCCATAACAGTTCTCTTTTCAGTGACTTCAATTGTTGGTCAAAACCAGCACTTTAATACTTACAGTGTAACTCAGAGAGAAAAACATTTCAAGATTTAGGAAGATAATTTCTTGGCATCAGTCCTTGAACCCCAGCAATGTTAAGACACAACTTCATTAAGCTGTTTATCATCCAAGACTTATGTTGGCTTAATATTTCTATACCAATAGAGTGATTTAGCACGTCTGCTTCCTGAAAGACTAACTTGCTGTGTTTATTTTGATTATTGCAACTTTAACATCTTTGCATTCCTTTCTCTTTATCTCTTTTCTTTTCCTCCATTTGTATAACAAGTTAAACAGATCAAGTAGTGGTGCAAACATCTCCCTTGGTTCCTACTGGTATTCTTCAATCCTAGGCAGAAGAGACATATCTAGTAAGTAAAAGAAGTCTGACCTCCATTTGTTCTCTTAATTTTCTATATAAAAGAAGGTATTGCCTAGTTGAGACTCTCCCAGTAAGAATATGGATCTATACTGGTACCTCCAACCAGTGGCTTTCTACCCTACCAGAGAAGACTAACCAGGGAGGGTCAGGAGAGCACACACCACTAGTCCTATGGGAAAACACACTGAAGCAAGTTTTATCCTTTACACTCTTGTCACCCTACTTACCTTCCTTGTAGAAAGCTACCACCCTGACAGACAGGTACACTAAAACTGTTTCAAGAGCGTGCTTTGGGTTTTTGTCTCCTTATCCTGACTTTCCTGCGTTCCTTGTCATCCTCATCTGCCCCAGAGTCTGACATGGTAGCTGTTTGCTAAGTGCCACATGCAAGTGGTGTGCTACAGATGTAATAGCAGATAATGGTCCCTAATATGGTAAGCTAAGCTTAACCACACCTAAGCTGCTCATCGTAATGTTACATCTTGTCAAAGGTTTTGCAGTACCTTACTTGAAAGTGGTGTTAGAGTTAATGGATGCTCGTTGCATGATTATTCCTTCTTTACTGAAGAATGAGCACTACATTTGCTTTTATCCAGACTTCCAGCTTCATCCAAGGTCCTTTTGACTTTTCTGCTTAATGGTGGCTGTATAGGGAGGTCGTTAGATAGGTCTCAATTTAGGAAATGCTCTGAGGCATATGTTTCCATTCTTCCATCCTCAAGAACATATATGCTTTTCTCAATCAGCACATCTCCTGCTTATCTTGCAGCATGCATAAATTGGATTGGCTGATGAGTGTACATTAAAATTTGGCATGAATTTCATTACGTATTCTTTACCTCCAGCTTTTTTTATTAGCTTTCCTTTCTCTTCTTTGCACAGGCTTAAATCCTTTTTGTTGATGTTCATTTAAAACCTTTTTTTTTAAGTTCTCTGTCTCTTCCTTATCTGAGTGGCTATAATTCTCCTCCTCGCTTACTATTTGTATACTCAACAGGGCAGGCCAAATAAATTAATAAAACAAGTTCTTGTTTCCAAGAAACAGCTGTAGCATCTACAAAAAGATGCATTTATAGTAGAATAGCTCTTCATTTCCCATAAAGAGCATTAAAAATTAAAAAAAACCTAAATAACAAAATGATTTTTCAAGAAGTTTTTCAGCAAATTGAAAATATTTTATGTACCGACAAATTCTAATCAAAATAGCAATTAAAAATCCATTTTTTAAAACTCAATTAAAAATCCAGCTTTGTTCTGGAGTAAGTAGATATAAGTTTGCTTGAGTGTAATACACACTGCATCCATTTGACAAGAGGGGGAGAACAACAGGCTTTGGCTGTGGATTGTTTTTTTGTTTTAAGTGCAAATCAGCATGAAAGTTGTTTATGTTCCTATCTTTCACTTTAACATCAGTAAAATTTTACACTAAATTCAGGTCTGGTGGTCGAAATTTTTATTTTAGGGAGAACAACAGGCTTTGGCTGTAGATTGTTTTTTTGTTTTAAGTGCAAATCAGCATGAAAGTTGTTTATGTTCCTATCTTTCACTTTAACATCAGTAAAATTTTACACTAAATTCAGGTCTGGTGGTTGAAATTTTTATTTTAGGGAGAACAACAGGCTTTGGCTGTAGATTGTTTTTTTGTTTTAAGTGCAAATCAGCATGAAAGTTGTTTATGTTCCTATCTTTCACTTTAACATCAGTAAAATTTTACACTAAATTCAGGTCTGGTGGTCGAAATTTTATTTTTAGCTTGGAACAATTTTGCAGAGTTCTGTATGTAATGTAATATCCTTGAAATACATGTAGAACTAAAAATACCATATTTCAAAATGTGTGTAATAGAAATAAATTACAGTACTACTTCGCAGGAAATGGAGAAAATTAATTAAAGCTTATAATATAAATTATTTAATAAATAAATGCTCATGTATTCCTTTTTTAACTGAGACCTAAGAGAAGATATTTAAGCAAAAAATGAACTCATGGTTAAATTTGACATAGATTCTGCTTTAGCAGTCATACCATTTTCAAACCTTTGATTTAAGGTAGTTTATCAAAGCTGGCTGTATGTCTTAATTGAACTTGCCATTTCAGTGTAAGAGTTTGCATTCTCTAGTTTGCTTGCAACATGTTTTCAACACACATGCAAAAGGGAGAGCTGAGCACATTTTACTGTTAAAGAAAAAATGTTTCTAAACGTACTTGGCATCCTCCCTCACCTGATAACAAGCCGCAAATTTAAGGTTTTGGTTCTTGTTTTTCTACCCACTGCTGATCGAATTATTTTTAAAATATAATTTTTGAAATATCTTTAGAAATACGGTATTTTTTCTGATCAAACTAAGGTGTCTCTTCTCTATCCTTACTACTGCCAAGTGTGTGATTTACACACAGTTTAATTATTCAGATGTTTATTATGTTCTACATAATGAAATTTGGACCCTCATATTTTCTTCCTACATGCTCAGTACCGGCTGCAATTATAGCCACAGATATCTGTTTATTTGATGAATTTTGCTTCTTCTGCATAGTTTGATAAATATGGAAATAAGTCAAAACCTACTTTATATACAGTAATTAAAGTGAAAAATCTAGTCATGATGCAAATCCTTAATTGGACTCCAGGAGAGATATGCAGAATTTCTCTTTAATAATATGGGATGACTGGGGACAGAAAAACAAAGCACACTAAAATATGGTTTAGAAGCACAATTAATCACAAAATAGAAAACAACCAATTTAGCATAGCTCATTCAGTGACTCTCAAGGCTCAGGTAATGTTCTTTTAATCATCTGGCTCTAATATTAAGGTTGTGTCATGTGCAGCTGAAATAAAACACAATATATGTGCTGATCTTCTGTGTGAAACATGTTCTCTGGACTAATTTGTAAACACAGCCTTTTCACATTAAAATGCTCAGTCTACTTAATGACGTGTAAGTGAATGATCAAAGCAATGTAAAATGGTTTTTAACTATTATTATTTAATGTATTAATTCATTAGCAGAAAGAAACCCTCTTGCAGTTGGTTGCAGGGAATATGTTTTTGTTAGCTATATATAATTCATTTTGCTTTTTCATTTTATTAAGACAAAGTCATTATTTTGGCTGATGATGTTCGAAAGAAGAATATACTTGTTAAGCATTTTAAATTGATGGGTTATAGCACAGTGCAGGTGGGGCTGAGATACAAGTCTCCAGGAAAGAGAAGTCTGTACAAGCTAAGGAAATAACTGTTTTCTCTCCAAGCTGTGAACGTATATTGCTCTAATCAGCTAAAATTAACCATCACTGTCACTTAATTTGATTGTAAAAATATTATTCTCCTTATAGCCTTGTGTAATATCCCATTAGGGGAATATGATCACCCTTTAATCAGAAGGTGTTGGATTTATTGTCCTAGTTCGTTTAAACTACAAATACAATTAATCTGCTTTTGCAGATTTTCTAAATAAGAAATATCAGAATGACGCTTTTGTCTTCAGATGGATTGTAGACATCAAGGAGGAGCTAGAGGTCATCCCCACTCTCTGCCAGAATTATTGAAGGAAATATCTGCTTCAAAACCAAAAGTGTTTTGTCGAGTATTCAGCCTGCCTGACCCAGCGATGGCCACGGACCGCACCGGAGGCTCTGTGGCTGGGACATGACCAGGAGGACCACTCTTCTGTTACCCAGATGTGCCCATTGGTAGAGACCATGACTGCAAGCTTCCATGCTGAGAGCAGCTGAAATTAGAGAGGCTTGATGTCCAGTATTCAAAATCACTGTTAAAAGTCTTTCTAAGTCAGAATCCCAACTGTCTTTGACAGATAAAAGGACTCCTATGCAATCTAGTTTCAATGCAGTCTACTCTTGACCACTCTGAGATGACCTGGCACCTCTTCATGCACCTGCCGTAAAACTTAAAGGCTTCAGAAATTCTTTTCTTTGAAGTGTCCTAATAATAACAGTCTAACCTTTGATGTTGCTTCCTGTACCACATGCTTGAACTTCTTATAATCTAAAGTGTATAACCTTCAATAGCTACACAAAAATCGGTTGCACATCTTGAGAACACAACACTATAAGCCTAATGCAAACTGTAGTAATGATGTTTTTATTTCATTTGTATTTAGCGCTTTATTTATACAGCACCATAACCTAAATGCTTAACACACCAATTGGACATTAACCACGCAGGCTTATTAGCATGGAGCAGAATTCACCCTCCACAGCCCGAAGACAGAAGAAATAAACAAACTCTGGCAAAATAAACTTCGTGTGCAAGTATGGTATTTTAGGAGAAGATCCTTTTCACTCCAAAAAATCAGAGAGAAATTCTGTTTCCAATAGCCTGAGATCACATTCAGAGAGTATTTTCTGAATACATAAATATTACCGGACCCTGGAGAAGTCAGGGAAAGTTATTTTTAAAAACCGTCCCTAGTCTCATCATTACCTCAGGTTTCTGTAAGTTTTTACAGAGCCCTCTGAGAATGTCTGCCCAGCTCTGTTTTATGTTACTTCACAGATTTTTAATATTCAATAGTCCTTATCCCGTGCAAATGTTTAGATCTAAAAAAAAATTGTTTCTAGTCTCTATTTTTAACTTATACATCAGGGATGAATTTTATCCAAGATGTATCATTTATATAGCTCTGGGGAGAGAGCAAACACATCCTCCATGTAGCCTCTGTCCTGCAAAGGCTCATGAACATGCTAAACTTCCCTTGCCATAAGCCATTCTGCTGAAATTGTGAGCATCTGCAGAGTGCTGCTGCAGCAGTATTTAAATTCCTGCCTTTCCTGTTAATCACTCTTTTGGGTGGTCATTTCCAGCTGACTATTTTTCACCTTATGGTTTTCCAAAACTTCAGGGCATTAGATCTAAATCTTATCCTTTTGTAGGATTTTTTTTTTTCAAGATTGCTTTTCAGAATAGTGAGCTTTAGAGGAAAATGAGTTATGAAACAATTATTATTACTCACATTTTTAGGGTAATGTGTTTTATCCAGTTACTCAGAAGAAGAACAGAAAGGTTCTTCTTTCTTAATAACTAAGGTTAAGCTGGACATTACAAAGAAATACTGATCACTGAAGAGAAAAGCCCTTCTGGCCAGACCAGTGATAATAGTTCAGACCAAACTGTCCACAAGAATCAGGAAGGAGAACATGTGGTTCTGGACTTCTCTTTGGTTTCAGTTTTGTTATCAGATGTTTGCAATGGATGCGTACTGAGCTCAGTTCAGCTGACCAAGGTTCAGTTCCCTTGGCTCCCACTGCAAGATTAGAATCCAAATTTATAAATTATCTAAATGAGAGCAGTTACAGTTACACCAATGTAACTGGTCAAATAGCTACAACAGAATGGAAAAAGGTTTGGAGAAGGATGACAAGTATGAACAAAACTCAGTAGCAGCCTCCAGGAGTGGACGGGTTAAATAAACCAAGTGTCCTGGCACTGCAAAAAAATTTACTTAAATGACTAACAGACACATAGTAAAGCTCCATAATCTCAAGAATGAAGTTGTCAGGTTATATGAGGAATAATTGTTCATTCTCTAGAAGAGTTGAGGGGCCATCAGATGAAACTTGTAAATGTCAAGTTCAGAAGAAAAATGAGGCATTCTTGATACATAGTCTGTAGTTAAGGTGAGAAATTCTTTTCACTGGGAGACACCGGGACTGCCAAAAATCTATATGGATTTAAAAGGCATCTGGAGAAATTCATGGGAAAGAATCTCAACAGGGCTGGTAAACAGAAACATGGCATGTCTACAGGAAGAAATCCCACGAGAAGATTGGAGTGTAATTCTGAGAAGTATCACTGCACAGTTGCTCTTTTATTCTTCCCTAGCCGTCTGCTGATGGCTCTGGTCAAGCACATTGGGCTAGATGGACCTTTAGCCTGGCCCAGTGCAGACACTCCTGCAGTTTGAAGAAAACTGGATAGCTGTGTGACTCATTTCAATGTCTTCAAACAGTAAGGCAAGAGATGTAGGTCATTATGAGAATGAAACAAATCTGAAGAAATAGCATACTGATGTACACAGAAAAATTTGGCATTGGATTTCTGAAAGACAATATTAACATATAGTAATGGCAGCACAGTCCATCTAAAGATCTAGTTGAAAGTCTCCTACCTGGTTAAAACCCACGTGAAGGCAAAGAAAAGGTGGTAAACATCGGGTTATTCATATCGTTTTGCCCCATTTGTCTGACTTTTAAATCACGAAGGAGCCTCTTAAATGAGTGTTCCTAAAGCAGAGTGAAAGCATCAGCGTTTGGCTATACAGCACATACGTTTGCCTCAGCTTCCAAGGCATTTCCCAGGTTTTCTCTGTTTTGTTTTCACTGGTGATATTTTTTTACTCTCAGAGGCTCCCAGAACTCAATGCGGTGTTGCAGGCACCATTTCACATAATAAAGGCATTAGCACCTCCTTGGTTTCGAAAAAGATATCTCTCCAGCCTGAAATTACTTTTGCTGCTGTATCACTTTACAAGCTCTTTTCTAATTTGCTACCCCCTAAAATTCTAGGTATTTTTCAGTCTGACTGCTTTGTAAGTATCTCCTTCCATTATGTAAAGTGGTTTCTTTTCAGATTCTAGATTGCAGAGCTACTCAAAGTGAACAAAATTTTTTCACTCGCATTTTTCATTATCATGTTGCACTTGAACCATTTCTTATGGGAACTTAATAACGTTCTGTAGCTGATTAGAGTTAAAAAGGTCTGTATTCTTCTTTCAAATATGTACAAAAAGCTCCTATTGACTGACTTCAATTAACTGAATTGATTTCATCTGAAGTCCAAATTCGTTATTTGTCTAACTCAACTGAAGTCTAGTGAGTCAAACATTGTGTGACACAGCTGAATTTCACATCCAAACCCAAAGTAATGTTCTGATGTTGTCCATTACACAGATAAACAAAAGGGGAATACTTGAGACTGACAACTGAGTGAAATGCATATCCTGACAAATATGCAGAAGCCTAGACTTGATGAAGTTGGTCCTTACATCTTGTAACTATAAAAATTCTACTCCTAGACCTAGCGATTGCCACTGTGAAGTCCTGGAGTGGAGTCATATCAACAATAAGTCTCCCTTAGGCTTCAGCAGAGGTCAGGGTTTCCCTACACATCTGCAGAATAACAGCACTGTGTTTATTTAAAGAAACTTAAAAATAAAAATAAAGCAATTAGGAAGCTTTCCAAGAGAAAACAAGTTGAGCAGGAAGAGAAAAAAAATCAAAGAAAACAGGAAGAAAGGCAAAACTGTGAGTATTTACATCTTCTACATATGGAGTTTGGAAATCCAGGTGGTTTCTGTTTTTTTCCTATTTGCTTCAGATATTGAAATACCCAGATGTCAGTACAAAAATACACCTGAGAACTATAATATTTTAAAAGAAATTGAAAGTCATGCTCTGTCTATTCTACCCTTTAACTGACATTTTGTCACAAGCACAATCAGTTAACACAGTAGTAAAAATAATGTGCTTTTTTTACACTTTTCCTATTACAGTTTCCAGGGTTCACCATCACTTATAATGGAAATCAGCTTGTTGAGTCAATGACTTCGGAGGGGTCTGGATTAGCTCCAAGTTAGGATGCTTTTTTTTTTTTTTAGTAATATAGCCAGTATATCTATATGAAGAAATATGCTCTCGCTCTCTTTTGGCTGATCAGCCTGTTGACCTACTTTGGGACAAGAATAGCTGTGGTAGGTAAAACCAAGGTTTATCAACTGGAGTATCCTATTCCAACGGTGGCTGAGGGTGGGTGCTTGGGAAGGGAGGTGAAGCACACTGGGAAACCAATGGGAATAGTCTCAGTTTCAACCATTTCTTGAACAGAGACTTCCTGAACCACTTCCTGAACACTGAAACCAGTGTTTTTACCTCTTGATAGAGTTTTTTTTTGTTAAATTCTCCAACCATTTATTGAAGTCATATAACATCTTAGCATCCTGAGTCAAAGTTTCACAACTTAACTACATACTGTGTGGAAAAGTGTTTACTTTGAGTGATTTTGAGCTATCAGCTGATATCATTTGAGCCCTTTCATTCTTGGGTGTTATTACAAGAGAGTGAATAAACGCTAAGGTATTTTAATAGCTGGTGCTTGGTGATTTTATGTGTATTTTTTCTTCTATAACGGTGCTACTCTATGTCAATTCATCAGTTTTTGACAGAACATTCTAGACATACAGATAATATGCGATTGATAAAATCGTGCTAATTAAATAAGCTGAATTAGATCATGAAGCACAGCATCAGCCAATCAAGAAGTTGAAAGGACTTGACATTCCTGTTTTAAGCACTGGATTATACTAAAACCATCAAGCATTACTCTCAACACAACACTGAGGAGAAAAAGCAATACTTCTTCCAATGTACTGCTGGGTTCAGGAACCAAGAAACACCACCTGAGCAATATCATTTCCAACACAGGTGTCTGATGAAAACAGAGAATCACCTCATCAGCTCATAGCAACCAATCTTGCTTAGAAATTGGACAGCCTGTCTTAATATTTCAATGGCTTGAAGTTGTCTCACTTCCATGTTGAAGTAATCTGATGTCACAGCAGCGAAACTATTCAGTGTACAAATGTAAATAGGTCAATAGTTGCTATGACTGTAAAAGCAAAAAGAAAACAGCATACTTCCTCTGCCAAGTAGAAGAAATAGTCTTAGCTATTACACTACTAGCCTTTTATGACAAAAACCTGTTATCTAACAAGTGCCTCCCGCTAAGAGAAAAAAACAGCAACGTTGATATCTTTAAAGATTTTTTCATGAAAAAAAATTGTTTCCTTCTGCAATTCTTATGATTTCTACTCTTTTATATTTCTATTATAGACTAGTCCTGCTTGAGATGTGATATAAGCTGAAGTCACTACAAGATTCAGTAGCAGCCAGACATAAGGTTTGGGGAACACAATAGGTCACACCTTACTGACGGGATCACCAGAGATTTCACCTCCCACATCTTCTCATTTACCCTAACCTAGGCACATCATTTCACTTTGGTTCAGGTATGTTGGTGCCAAGCCAAATGAATTAAGATCTCTTCAGTACCAGCTACAATTAGCGAACACTATATGTTATGTGTATACTAAGACTATATTGGCATCTGCTTCCACAGCAATCCTGCTAATATCTTCACATATTCATTAAGCAAAACTGCACCATGAAGAAAACAGAAGATCCTATAGAAGTTAAGATTAGTCTCACTGGACCTTGTTGAAGACAATGCCTGAACATGTATTTTCACACAAACAATGAACAATGATGATTTACAATTTCTTGGAAGAATTGAACAAATCCCTTCACAGGCAATGGAAGTGCTTTCCCTGGCCAGTAAGATCAAATATTCAGAACATGTTCTTTGTCCCAAAAGAAGGACTTACCTTCTCTTGGAGGGAGTATATTAAAGTCTGGAGAGTTAAAACACTAATTGCCTTTCCCCACTCCTTTCCATAGCAAAAAAAAATTATTCCTTATATAAGCAGAGACAGATCATCTACTTGCTTTTGAATTTAATATTCAAGCAGAAAAAATCATCAATTGCATGAAATAATGCAATTCTCTGAAAAATAAAAAGTTGGCATTAAGTTAATATGTTCCAGCTTAGAATATATTTGTGTATGACTATGTCAGATATTATTATCATAATAAAATCAGTCCCAAGACAAAAACAAAGACGTTGGTCATGACTGTCACAAAAATCCTCATTTTTAGAATTCAGCTCAGTGAGGGAATGAATGGGCTAATAGCTTAGAGAATGGACAATTGCTGAGCTCTGTATTTGTGGTATGAGTTCATTCAACTGTACCTACAAAAGCTAGAAGTTTATCATAGTTCCTGTGTGATTTTTATTACTTGGAAGAGAGGATAAATTTGATCCACTAATCAAGGAGGTGTATAAAGTATTGTTATTATTCTTAGAAGGCTATACATGAATGCACATTCTTTATCTTTTCATTATTATTATAAATTAAGACCTTAGAGAGGAACTTTTATGGGCTATTTCTGTCTGCTTTACAGGAGGTGACAGTAAACCAGTGGTACATAAAATAAAGATTGCAGAATGCAATGATTTTGGTTAAAGCTTTGGTGAGTTGCTCAGCAGAGATGGGAAACTCAGACCATGAAGATCTACCAGCCCTTATTAAAAATCCATACAGAACAATTTGTATTAAGCTCTCAGTGTTTTAGACTCAAAACAAAAATTATCTTAACAGTTTTTCTTGTCCTTTGTGGAACCAGTATTAGAATAGAGAAAAATTTCCAATCCACAAAGACAGTATGACAGAACTGAGCACATCTGCATGTGCCACATTCCTAGAGCACCTGGAGTACTTTAGAACTCTATTATCCAGAATTTATGGAAAAAATGTTCTTTTTAGAAAAATAAATACTTTTCTATTGACAAAGAACACCACAAATACTTCTTTAAAACAAGGGAAATAATTTTATTTGACATTAAATGGCTTTCCTGCACCAGTAGTCTTGATTACTTTCCTGAATAACTGCAACTCCCTTCCAGGACTTTGTTTTAGTTTTCCCCTGCATGTTTTGAATGCTTTTCCAGCTCTGTACCACAAAAGACACCCACACACTGACACCGAAACAATTTGTAAAAGAAAATAAAAGTCCCTGATCTCCATACAGGGAAGTCTTAAACAAAGATTTCTCTTTCCTTGGTCTGTCTTCTTCTCTTCTAAACTCTGGTCTCCACCTCCTTGAAGAGAAGGGGATCCCATATGTGCCTGCCGACAGAGTAAGTACAGATCCATATTTATCCTGCTTCCATACATAGAGTTCTTGAAGCTCTGCTCATGCAGTACTTCACACCTGAGAGGAGAAGCCAGTCATTGTCTAATAGTTCACCACATAAGCTGACTTCAAACAGTGTATTCTACCAGCTGAGTTATAAATGGGGTTGAAGTACCCAGTCAAGATGAGGCGCTTTCATCAGGCAATGACTAAAACTATTTAAACATGAAGCTATGGCAAAATAGTCTCAGAGTTTAGCAGAGCCAAAAGAATTAATGCTATGTGAAGTAATAGAAAGTAATAACCCATGGACTTTCTGTCATTGGTACTGCTGAGCAGCAACCACAACAAAAAGAGAAGGGATGTCTTCAAAACCTAGGTGGGTGAAGTAGTAGGAGGAGTGGTGCTTTTAGAGATGTCACTTACAACTTGTAGCATGCTGAGGCTCTTGAGGGTGTGCTTCCTTAGAGACAGAAACGCATATTAAAGTATAATTTTAAACTACAACTTTCATATCCCAATCTCTTACTCTCCTTTCCTGGAGCCTAAACTAGGAAGTCAATTGATGTTATTTATTCTCCCGATTTCTTTCCCAAGCTGTGTCCTGTGTACAGTCCAATACCAACACAAAAGACATGGTTTTAGCTATAGCTGGGAAAGGAAGATTGAGTGGCTCACCTCTTAAGGTCTTGTCCAGTCCTATAGCTTTATGATCCAGTTGCTTAAAGGAAGAAAACACCTAGTTTTATATCAAAGCTAATGTTCCAGTAGAAAGCTCAGTCCCCAGACAGTGGCAAGTCAGAATCTTACTGCAGGGAACACTTCTGAAAAATTATAAGCTTGTTGCTGATACCTTGGGCCCAGAAACAGAACATGAATCATCTAAAATGTGTCTTAAGCAGAATGTAAACACCCACAAGTCATGAGCTGTAAGAACCTCTGCAGTGCTGCTATCAAGTGTTCCAGCTTGAACATTTTTTCCATACCTGTAAAAAAAAGTAATAAATTACTTGGAAAGTCTCTGTCCAAACATGCACAGAACCCAAAAGGGAGCCCAAGTCTAGCAGCAGTTAGGGAGCCTAGCCGCCAGAACACCTCCTAGGGAAGTGAATATCCATCAACATTAAGAACACTTACTGGAGAAAACAAAGGAACAATCCTATTTGCAAGACAGAGCAGAGCTGGCCACCTGCAGGGTGTGGCTAGTTGGCTTCTGTTGACTAGTAAAGGACCATCCGGCACTGGGAAGAGTTGGATTTTTATCACTGAAGTATGAATGCTATTAGGTTTGTGACTGATGGTATGCTGATATTAAGGGCTGATTTTCCCTTCTTCATCATTCCCCTTTACAATGTAAATACACATATCCTATCTCATTTTAATGCAATAAAGACATTTTTGAAAAAGAAATACATTAATGGTGCCTGAGGTTAGGTTTCTAATTGAAATTTCAAAGCTTCAGGAGAAGCTTAGGCCTAAAGGGCATTTTGTACATGAGAATATCTTTCTCCTTCAGCCAGATAGTCAAAGTGGTGAGTTTCTCAGATGAACTGTCAGTGCACTCTCCTCAGAATACAGACAGCATGTGGTTGAAGAGTGTCTCTCTCTCTCTCTCCCCCTGCCAAAGAGCAAGCAAATATCCAGAATCTACTGCTGAGACATGATATTCCCCTTTTAGAATAATTCATCAGGAATTAAGGGGGATCTTTAATCTTCACCAACACAGGCTTTACACCCAGTCCTTATCTTCCACAATGTTCTTAAAGTCGTCAATACACAACAGCAGAGTAAGTCATAATGTATTTCGTAAGGAAATCCTATTTCTGAAGTGGAAAACTCCTTTCTTTTTAATAGCCTCTTCTTGGGCTTCCATTCAAACCTCTGCAAGTAAGTTCTCTGTGAATCTGCAGGTATATCAGAACAGCAATTTTAATAGCCACGGCAATGTTTCTACCTTTTATAACTTTTTTTTTTAAATCTATATGTATTTCTGCTGAAAAAAAAATAATTAGACTCAGAAGAGCCAATGTTGTATTCTCTTGGAGCTTTATTTCCCATTCCATCTTCTTTCCAATTTCCTCTTTTCCCACTATGCCCCCGATCAGAGGACAGAACAGGGAGTTGCCTGCTGCAGAGCTCCGTGAGGGACGCAGACTGACGGTGCAAAGGGCAATGGTGTGAGACAGCAAATTACAGACACTGTGAGGTACCACAGTGGTATTTTAAATGAAAATATTTGGAGGTGAGGAAGGCGGTGCCAAAGCCATGTTAGCTTTTTCATTTTTTTATTTTAAGAAAAGTAAGAACAATATGGCAGTGTAAAACTTATGATAAAAAAGTCTGTTAAAAGCAGCTTCAGTAGAAGATGTGTCCACTCTCTGCAGAATAGGGGAGACAGACATTACTCTCAGTCCAGGTCTTCACTCCCAACCAGAAATCCAAGGATCAGATACAGCCCTCTTATTTTACAGAAACGTCTCTTTGCTGTATTGTAGCCATGTTTGCCTGACCTTGCCAAAGGACAGAGTCACATGAACAGAAAGGAGCAGTGCAAGAGCCCATGCCAGCCCTGGAGTGGGAGCTGGATGATGTGTCTCCAAACGGACTCCAAACAGCAGAAGTCTGACTTGGTTTTTTTTTCAGATTTCCACCAAGAAGGTTTCTACACATATAGATAGGTTGTTCCCCATTTCACCATCCCAGCAGCTAGAAATTGTTCCTTAATATCCAACTTAATGCTTCCATCCTGTAAATATCAGCCAATTTTTAGTATCGGCTACACAAAAGTAAATGATGGATGGCCTTTTTTAAGTTATAACCTCTCTGTCCCAAAACATCAATGAGACATCCCATTCTCCTCTTTTGAATGTTAAAGAAAGCAAATTATTACAAACTTTCACTGTAGGTGACATTTGCTAAGTCCCTGCTTTTTCTTGCTGTTCTCTGGATTCCCACCACTTTGCTTCCCTCTCTCCTAGCATGGCCAGCCAGGGCTGGAAGCCGCACAGCAGCGACCTCCCCTTGCTCACAAACACATTGCCTGCTCGAAATACTGGATCACACTGGGATGGCAGCTTCGTTTTCTGCAGCATCATTGCATTCTTTTATGTTTTGATTGAGCCCCCCTGAAACTTGCAGACCCTTTGCTGCAGTCCTGGTAACCAGGCAGACATTTCTATTGTGTGCACGCCTTGATTTCTTCTGAAGGGCAGCACTCTACACTTGCCCTTAAAATTGAGAGATGTTTGTCTGCAAATATAAACTGTGGATGACTAGTTTCTCATTGTCTTTTAAGAATTTCTGCTTGTTTGGATATCATGTCAGAAATAAAAAGGGTGGATATAAAATTGCACATATTCAACAATGCTTGAAAACAAGGCACTAAGCATTGTAGAAATGAGCATATTTGATTTAATCAAAATAAGTGTTGTAGGAAAATCACGTAGGTTTAATTTTTGAAAAGCTATTAAGTTTCAAATTAAATGGAAGATTAAAATAAAAATGAACTTTAGCTGTAAGTGGAGGCTAAATTTGGTCAATTTTTGTTGTTTATCTGTGCATAAAGTCCTTGCATTTACCATTTGACAAATCCTCTAATAAAATACTTGCTGCAATCAGGTGAAGTAGGTTATTAATGGTTCTAAAAAAGATATACAGGATTGCCTCATCCTGAGGCAATTAAGTCTGTGAAGTAAGTGTGTTTAACATCTCTGGGGGCCTGACTGGAAGGAAACAGGTGATCTTTCTACAATTGCCATTGTTTCATTTAGAATTTATTTCATTTTGTTTGTTTTTAACTGAAGAATGACTCCTTGCTTTATATCCCTTTTGTTAAGACTCCAGTTTGGGGACTTTCAAAGACTGTGTGCGCTACATCGAAAGCAGAGTGGAAAATTTTAACCACCACTGAAAAGCAACACGATGTTTCACACGAAGCCCTAGCATGCTACACAGGAGAGGACAGTCCAGATTTAGTCCCAGTCTCTTGACTCGGGCTTTGCAGTGGTGCTGCCAGCTCCCATGTTAGGTCAGGGCAGTCCAAACCTCCTTGCCTTGAGTCAGCTCCTCGACAAAGCCATTTGCTCACACCACCTGCTAGTTACCTCCGTGGGTCTGCACCTTCCACACTCCTCCAAGGGGCTCGGGGCTGACGGGTGAAGGGACAGGGAGTCAAGCCACCACACAGCCTTCCTACTAAGCTCTCTGACGCATCTTCATTTCAAAGAAATGCTGGCTTAAATACAGGCTTCAACTCTCGCTTACAGATCCACAGCTTCAGGTACTTCGGTTTGGAAAACAAATGCTTCACCACCGTATGTTTTCTGAGGGATACATTGTGTATACATCAGGGTGCTGTTTGGCCCTTTACTATAAAATCTCGTATTTTTCATTTCTCTTTTTTTTCCTCTGCTGTGTTCTTTTTTCCCTGGATTTATTAGTGGGGATGGTTTGTGGAGGTATGGTTAATTACTAGAGCTTATGGCCTGCTGTGATTGAAAGCTGATCTCACCAGTTTGGGGTCTGCGTTATATTTATTCTGTATGTAATTAAATCTGAATACCATAACTATGCATAATGTTGGAAAATAATGAGAAACATTTTTTTTTTATTGAAAGCACATCTGAAAGGTATTTTCTTCCTGCAGTACTGAATTTCTACAAAACACTCTGCACTTTCTACACACACAAACAAGCAAACAGCCAAAAGGCCAAAAGAGGCCTTCCGGTCTATGATTTAGATGAAAACAAATGTTTGTTTATCAGATCTATGTGATCCATTAAAAATACAGAAGGAATTCAAGCAAACTGTGATAAAGGCTATCCATATATCTTGGGGTATTTGTAACATCACAGACATACTAAAGGCATGCAGAGAAGTGCCAGAACAGCAGGGTGAACATGAACAGCACATCCTGGAAGCAGCAGCATCCAATTGAACACAGGAGATTTGGCTGGCGAGTCCCTCAAATGAAACAAGTTGTAGAAGGCCAGGCCACTGCTCTGACTATAGGGATCAAAAATTGTCCTGATTTCCTTACCGAGGGAGAGGGGACCAGACCGATATGGGAGAGGAGATCAGACACTGTTTACACTGCGGTAAATCAACAGAACACTGCACAGCTCAGTGGACCGTACCAGAATTAGGCCAGACATATCATATCTAGAGGCTCAACTTTTTTTCTCTGCGGCACATAAATCTGAAGTCTGCCAAAGTCCTTCTTGTTCACCAGTGTGACAGTGATCTGAAATTAGAGGCCTCTAGAATATTCCTAGAATACCAGAAATCTTTGGTTCGGAAATTTATCTCATTGCCTCTAAATATAGCTGATGTTCAGAAAAAAAAGAGTTTGGTATCTGATCTAACGTGACGAATGATATAGTCAGTAACACCCCCAAAATCTGTGTGCAAGCCAAAGTAGAAATAACTAGATCAAATCCAGTCTTTCACCATAGCAAAGAAAGTAAAGCAGGACAAGGGTGACACAGTAACCAGATTACCTTTAAGGTTTAAGGAAACTAAAAATGTGCAGAAAAAAAAAAAAAAGACATGTTTTCTTAAAGAACAAGGGCACAGACCCCCTCAAAAAAAAAAAAAAAAAAGTATTGAATGTAGGGCAAGAGTAAGTCAAGTAAAAACTCCTGTATGTGAGGTGAGGGAATTCCCAATGAAATCCTTTTCGGAGGACCTGGATCTCCAGAAAAGACCTCTTGCCTTGTCCTCTGCCCCAAACAGTAAGGAACAGACCCTGCCATTCTGAGCTGCAGAGAACACCACGAACCGTTCCAGTGCCCAGGCGTTACGTTGCTAACAACTCGGCTTTTTTGAAACTAAATCGCTGTACCCAGCACCACGGCCGCTAAAGGAACGCTCTTCCAGGAAGCGATCAGCACGCTCGGGTTCCTGAGGCAGCAGCAGACAGCCTTTTTTGCTCCCCGCCCAGCAGCAGAAGCGGAACCGCGTGTAAGTAGTTGAACAGTCTCAATCTGCGGATCAGAAAGCAAAGTGAACCAGCCCTTGTGGGACAAGATTAACTGTGCAGGTGTCAGCAAGGCTGTTTGCAACACCCATCACCGGCACTTTAAGGGAACCAGATGTACCAGCTAGTACTTTTTTCCAAGAACCTCAGCTTCCCGCGGCACAGAAGCCAACGGCAGCTAAAACAACATCAGCACCCAGACAAATGCACCTCACCACAAGATTCTGCAGCAGTCGAGTGTTGGGATTTGCAATGGTTACTTTCAGCTACATCTGTGGTGTGTATGGACCTGAGACAATAATTACCAAAATAAGAAGTTCTTTGCTAAACAACTACAACTCATGACACTTTCCCATTCATGAATCATCTAAAAGTGGATGATCCAGGAATTCTGCTGTTTCTTTTTTTGCCCCAGTGCTCTCCAGAGCTGTTGGTCTTCAGCCACTAACTTCTGACCTGTACTGATTTACGGTGATTTGTCAAAAGAGGTTACCTGCTCTTCACCAAACTGGCTGATGCCTTGGAGTCAGGGGAAAAGCCTGGAAAGGACAAGCAGCTACTTGCAGCCTGTGTGACTCAAGAGCATGCCCAAGCTCCAGCTTGCAGCCTATGCTGTGATCCTCATCATGACTGTATTTGGGCAAGGCACAAGCCGGAGCCCTTTCCCATCTGCTCTCCACTGCTTTCATCACGCCATGCATCAGCTGTGTTTGCTCTCTGGATAATCAGGGACCAGGACCCCAAGGAATGTCAAGTAGAATATTTGCCCCACAGGCTGGACATATGCTACTGCTCCCTCCCGAACTCATGACTCAAAGGATACGAGAAGCACCAGGCACCATTACTGCTTCTATTACAATAGGTCTGGAAAGCCTGGTTTCAGGCCACCATCAGCCATCCCATCTACGTAGCCAAGGCTTTTGCCCCAGCTACCTGCAGTACCTCAGGCTGACGTTGCACTACGCTAGAAGAGAGCTCTTGCTGCACAGTCTTTCTAATCAGCATTCTCCACAATTTGTAGATCAAACACAGAAAGGAAGTTTCCCCTTTGCATACTTTCAGATTCCCACAATTATTTTTTAATTTTAGTGGTGAACATGTTCAGATAATCTCATTAAATAACTTACGATAGGTGGTAGTAGAGAGGTTGAGGAATCCTATTCCCAGCTACACAAAATACCGTGTTTTAATCAGCCATTTTTTTACCGAAATAGCAGCACACCAGATTTTCCTCTCTGTTGTCACATAAGAGTACTTATCCACCAAAAAACAGGAACCCCTTCCTGTGGGTGTCTGTACAGGCAAAATCCAAATTGCAAGACTATTTCCTAGACAGAAAGCTATGAGATTTCATAAGATCAACAAGAGAACAAATAAGTTCTTGGTATGTGAAAGCAAAAATGTCAGTATCCATCCTCCATAATAATAGTAATTTCATAAATTGTAGGGTTTATATAGGAGTTATGCAGATAATTAATTCACTTCTGAAAAATTTTAGCCAGAGAAAGGAAAAAAAAACTAAGAGAAAGTCACAAATATGCTGAAAGTCCCTCAACACCAGCGGTACCTTGCATGCAATAATTATGTTGTCATTTGTGCTCAGGGAGAACAAACAAGAAAAAGACACACATCCCTGACTCCTCCAAAGAAAATGTTTGTTCAAGAAACACCAAGTAGAAAACATTTTCACAAGTCTTACTGTGCCCAAGAGAAGCTGTAAGCGGCATGGCAGACATTTACACTCGCCAGAACTCCATTCTAAACGACCTATTCAATACAAATGACTGTCTGGCATCCTAATTGCTGCACTGCTCATGTGCTTGTGCTTATCTTCTTAAAACATATGCATGGCAAAATTTTCAAAATGAAATTATCACAGGTAAAGTTTGTTCGTTCTGTCATCTAGCTAGTGTCCTGGTTACTTTCACGAAGCAAATAGGACTGAAATCCCTAAATTCTACTGTATTTTGTTAAAAAAGCTGGGTGTTTCCCAGTACCTTAAGGTGAACGACAGATCTTGAAGCCTTGATATCGTTAAATGTGAAAAGAAACAACATGCCAACGAGTAATGCATATTTATTTTGTACAGCATTCCTCTCAATCCAATTTTTGCTTCCGAATTAGCAATCTGTTAAAATGCAGAGGGTTGTTCATACCTACAGCTGACTTCAGCTTCCCTCAAACCCAAAATGGTAATAATGCATTGGTTTAGGTTTGGGTGTTACCTTTACGTAGTAATCTCCGTTACTGAGGCTGCTCGACTCAACTTGTTATTTTTTTTAAATGAAAAGCGAGAAGTTAATGCACAATCCTGCAACAAGCAGGAGGGGAAATGCTATAGCAAAAGCCATACCCACCGACTCGTGAAATACATGAAGCTTTCCTCACATCCACTGTTTAAGCAGAACCCCCACAATGACTTCACTTAGGAGTCTGCATAAGAACAAATGGCACAGTATCTCAAACTTTAAAAGATACAATATGTTTGCAAATTATTTCCATAAGTATGTTAGTAAATGAAAAAAAAAAAAGCTTAAATCAAAGCAGAGGAAAGAGTGGGAGTTCTTCACCAAACAGCTTGTCTCCCAGTAGAAAGAACATTTTTGGGTTCATATAAGCAAAAAAGCATTTTAAACTCTAAAGCTGTACCCAGGGCTACCAGGTAGGTATATCTGGAATGTTAATGCTCATGGGAAACACTTGGATGACAACTAAATTCCAGGGAAGAGCACTGTAGAGTTGTGCTCTGGTTTCCATTAGAAATATCTCCCTCCAGGTTTCTCACCACTCCTTGCACACTTCCTCCAATACATCGGGAAATCAAGCCCCAAGAGCTTTCCTCAGCCTCCAGTTAACAAAAAGCTGGTGGTATTTTTTTTTATTTCAGAGACATATAGGTGTAAAAGCAGTTGAATTTTCAGCATTTGGGCACGTGCTGAATCTTGCTCCTAGTGGTCCAGTGGGCAGAAGTATTAAAATGAAGAGGCCTGAACGTTTCATAATGAAATATTCATACTAACATTCAGAGATGTCAGCACCCATGCTGATTTCAGACACTAGATACTTACTTTTTGGGAAAAGTGGTCGCCTCCACAGTAAAAGTGTTTGTTAAGCTAGGATTGTCCCTGCACCTCGGCACATGGTGCAAAACAACCTCAGTAACACACACATTAGTTGGGGACCTCACAACTCCAACTCCTGGTTGGAGTTGCAGTACCAAATCCTCCCACCTTGTAAAGTCTACCCTTTCCTTTGGCTTGTCCTTTGTTGCTTAATGTGGTAAGTACATAATTAAACACTTAAACTATTCCTCTGCTGCCAAAGCCTGCCTTAGTATCCTCACAAAGTTGGTCCCACTTGCTGGGAGCAACGTCAGAGGAACTGTACACAGTCTGAGCCTCTTCCCCTTGAGCATACCAACACTACAAGATTGAGTTCTTTGACAGTGTTTTTCTTTAGTGCCAAACCTGACATTTCTCTTACCTAAAATATCTGGGATATAGCTAGTGAGATTGAAAAATGACTCTTCTGCCTCAAGGCGGGATCCCCATACTCATGTCACCCCTAGCAGAAGTTTGTGTGGCTTCGCCGCCATGGATGGAGACCTCAAAAGCTGCCTAGCCCAGTTCCAGCATTCACCCCTCCTTGCAGCTGAAGACCTGGATGTATCTGTGCCCCAAACCTCCTCTGCCACAATTTAAGCCAACTGTCTCTGCAGCTATTTGCTGTGGAGAAAAAGCATCCAGTTGTTTTCTTTGCCAATAGCTTTTTCTATATTCAGAGGTTCTTCTAAGTTTTGCCATCTCTACACTAAATCTTTTTTGTGCTATCTTTCTTCACAAATCATGCCCCAGGGCTGTGTACCATCTCCTAATTTTCCTTTATTTGTAACCCAGATCTCAGCTACCTAGCTTCCCCTCTCTCCCTTAGCAGGAGCATTCAAAACGAAAAGGTAGAGCCCTTTCTCCTACATATAGCCCTGGGCCAGACCCACAGGTGTTATAAACTGACACAGGTCTGTACCTAATTAAGGGGCCATGCAAATTTGGAGGAGGTGGGGCAGCTTCCTTTGTTGTTGTTTTAGGAAAGATGTGGTAGAGAGAAAGACTAGGTCTTCGCTTTTACTTGTTTCTGCATGAGAAATTTAGGGGTTTGGGGGAGTGGACCGCTTAGGAGAGTCTTCATGTTGCTGAACTAAAGCATCCCCGAGAGGCACTCCTGGGTGTGTAGAGAACAACTTAGTATTGTCTTCCTGCTCTGATGAGCTTCTTAAAGTAAAACAAACAGCACCGGGTTACATCCCCCGAGAAAAGGGGCTGCTTTCCCACGCGGAGAACGGCTTCTGGACGGAAAGTCCGAGGGCCGAAGGGGGGCTGCCCTGCAGCGTTTCGGGGTCACTCCTGGGAAAAAAAAAAAAAAGTCATTGCGCAATGGGTGCTGCGCTAGAACTTTCCAAAAACCATTAAAAATAAAACCGCGATACAGCGTAGCTGGCCCAACGGGCGCTGCCCAGCCCCAAGAGCCCACGGGGGGTCTCCCGGCCGGGCCGGCGAGCGGAGCGCCGGGCTGCCCAGGGCCTGGCTGCGCGGCGGCGGAGGATCCGCGGAGGCGGAGCTGGGGGGGGAGGGCGCGGGCAAAGACCCCGACGGGCGAGGGTGAAATCCGAGGGAAAGCGCGTCTCTCCCCTCGCTTGCAAAAAGTTGACATCAACTCAGCTGAAAAGTAGGTTAATTAGCAGCGTCTGACAGAGCTCGCCAGCAGCGGCTTACTTCAGGTGCCGCACATTACTGCTACTCTGCGGAAAAAGGCTTTGTTTTCACCTCGCTTTGTAGCCTCGAGTGTCGGAATATTGATTAACTCCGGGTATTTGATTTCTTTGAAATACGCTCGCGCTATTCCAATAAACTGCATCCTGTAATCGGGTTATTTTTTAAATGTAATTAAAATATTAATAGCACTTTGCTACTAGAAACGTGACCTTTGGCAATGAAGTCGTTTCTCCCTTTGCCGTCAGAGCTCGCCGATGTCCCTCAGCGAGGGGATGTGGTTGCCGGGGGGGGACTGGACGTGGTCAGTAAACTCCCGCGCAGGGACTTACCCCGGGCAGGGCTGTTTTCTCATAGGAGAGACGGAAATCTTTACATTCCTGAGAGGGTCTTGGCGAGCTCGGCCGAGCCGCCGCCCCAGATCTGGCTGACCGAAGCCAGAAAACCTTCCCACTCCCGAGCACGTCGGGGGAATCGCCCCGGACCGGAGCGGTCTCCAGCTTCCACCCTTGGGCCCGCAGTCGGGTGTCGCTCTGGCGGGGCCCGACCCGTGTCGCGACAGACATAATTTCGGGGTGGAGGCGAGAGGCACTGCCAGGACGGCCCCAGCCCGGGCGAGCGAGGCGACGCGAAGCGCGGTGCCCAACCCCAGCCCCTGGATGCGCCCAACTTCTCAAAGGCCTCTGGTACAGTTACCATCCTTTATTTTTTTTTTCTCTTTTATTAATTGAGTGAGGACACGCAGGGGAAGGCGTGCAGGGGTGATGGTGCCCGTGGGATCGAGCACGGGAGAAATAAACACCCCCGCCACACGCAGCTCCCCAGCACTAAGGTGTCCTACGGAGCAAGTTTCTCTGAAAGCCTGCTGAGATGGCCCCCCTCTCCTTGTGACCCCCAGAAGCCGGAGAAACCCTGCCTCCGCCTCTCGCCAGCCTTTGAACCTGCCGTGTTCTCCCCGAAAACGCTCTGCCAAAGCTCGCCGGTTTGCCCCCGCCTCAGCCACGCTTTGGGGGAGGAAAGCTGGCGGGGGCATCCCCCTGCGCCCGGTGCGATCGCGGTTCCAGGGCGAGGGGTGGCGGCCCGGGCACACCCCGCGGAAGGGGGGTGGGGACACGGGGTCCACTCATGGCCGCAGGGACCCGGGGGGTGAGTGCGGCTCTCTCAGCGAGGAGATCGACGGCCCCGTCGGGGCCGCCCTCCATCCCCCCCCCTCCCCCGGCAGCACAGGACCCGGCTTTGCTGCCAGCGTGGGGGGCACCGCTCTGGAGCGGGGAGCAGGGCCCGTCGGCCGCTCGCTTCGGGAGCGCTGGGCCCCGCCTTGGCTGCGGTTTTCTCTTCCCAGTGCTCCCTGTAAAGCAGAGCGAAATCAAACCCAGTTGTCTCGATCTGATCCAAAAGCTGTACCAGGCCAACTCCGATCTCAGCAGAAATGTCCTTGTTTCAATTTCCTCTTAACTCTGTTGCCTTTTCTTCTCAGGCAGGCAGCCGTGTGCAGCCACTGTTTTAATGTGCGGGGTGAATTGTAAGGTCATCAGGGCTTTCCCGAGCTGTAGGAAACTTTTTATTTTTCGTTTGCAAGGGGGTGAACGAGAGA
The DNA here is from genome assembly GCF_030867145.1 of Opisthocomus hoazin. Taxonomy (NCBI): domain Eukaryota; kingdom Metazoa; phylum Chordata; class Aves; order Opisthocomiformes; family Opisthocomidae; genus Opisthocomus; species Opisthocomus hoazin. Next base: position 13,634,375 of record NC_134417.1, read on the forward strand.
GGTCCTCGGCCAATCCCTCTCCCATTGAAACATTTGTAATTTAGAACCTGCCTGTGGACTTTACCTGGCTGTGTCGGGGCGGGGTTAAGGGAAAGTGCCTCTCCAAAAAAAAAAAAAAAAAAAAAAAAAAGAATAAAAAGAAGAAAAAATACCTTCAGAAAAGCAAAAGTTAAAAGAGCTCCAAGCGCCCCCCACCCCCGCTCCCTCAAAAAAAAAAAAAAACCACACAAATACTCCTTCTGATAGCTGGGGCTGGGGTCTGCTCTGCTGCAGTCGCGGGCTGGTCCGTGCGTTTGTACCGCGCTCTCCGCAGCTCGCAGGCCTCGTGGATCAGCAGCAGAGCGTTCCTGGAACGGGTTCAGAACGTGTTCTGATCTACAGACAGACTTCTGGAAAGGATCTGATGGCTGTGCCCGAGCGCGCTGACCCGCCTCCCGTCGGTGGGAATAAAGCGATAGCGTTCGGCTGAAAGAAAGCCGCAGAACTTTAATTAATTCGATGCTTTAATGGTTCTAGAGTCTGCAAAACACTAGTATTAATTTAGACGCTGGCATCTGGTTTCACTGAAATTCATGTCGAACGAGCAAACTACCCCGGCGCTCCCGGCCGCTCCCCGGGCCGGGGAGGGGGGGGGACACGACACGAAGCTCTGTGCCTGGCCCCGGGGCCGGCCTCGCCGGGAAGCGCGGGGCGAGTTCGCTGTGGGCCGGTCGCGGGTGGGAGCCGAGGGCGCGCGCCCGCCCCACGGCGGTCCCCCCGCCGCCCCCCGAGCAGCCGCAGCCGGGGCTTGCGCCCGGGCGGAGCGGGGGTCCCGCACCCCCACCCGTAGCCGGCCACGGCCGGCGGGGCCGGGCCACGCGTGTCCCCTCGACGGGATTTCCGCGCCCCCGGGGCCGTCCTGTCCGCGCTGCCGACATCAAGCGGCGGTGTGACTCTAGCCGGCTTTTCTCAGGTTGCAAAATCTTTGCTTTAAGACAGGGAGTCGCCTTCAATCAGGAGAGTGACAGGCTTCAAAGAGAAATTTGATAATGTTAATAAACGGAATTTACTGGGAAGGCGGCATTTAGAAAAGGATGAGATGGCCCAAACTCAATTTTCGCTGGTGAAACGAGACAATTCTGAAAGGCCACAGATGAGACGATTTTTATTAAGCGTTTGTACTATTTTGGAAGCTCAGCCGTAACTCATCCGCACTTAAATTTAACGACTTCGATTCATCAGAGAAGGTTGCGCTTGGACCCTGCTTCAAAGAGAGAAGGACGGCTCCGGCGACAGGCTAGAATGATTTCCCCCCCTGATTCGCAGTGGGTCGGTGTGTTCTTGTGCCCAGACCGAAGATTCGTATTCATGTCCCGAAGTCGTAAACATTAGGCTTTCGCATTTGTCTTTTCCAAAGCGAAGCTTGACTAACCCAGAGCCCGGGATCAAACGCGCGGAGGAGCCATCAGCCCCTCGGGGGACCGCGCAAGCCGCCGGCCGCGCAGCCGCCACAACGATACTGCGGGCAGGCTGGGCGACGCTGGGCAACGCGCGTTGTCACTGGGAACCGGGCTGTGGCGTTTCCCCCGCGGCTTCCCTGCCAGCTCTGGTTTAACAAAAGTGATGCTGGGAAAAGGTTTTTCGGGAAAGGCGAGCCAGGCTGGGTACTGGACGTGGAGGACGAGCAGAACTGGGGAGGAAGGGCGTTTGCTCGACTTCACAGAATCACAGAATCACAGAATCACAGAACGGTAGGGGTTGGAAGGCACCTCTGTGGGTCATCTAGTCCAGCCCTCCTGCCGAAGCAGGGTCACCTACAGTAGGCTTGGGGCTTTGTTGCAGCTCCCGGCTTGACTTTATTTGCCCTCTTTTTTAACTGTGCTCTTTTTTCGCGAGTGACATTAAACCAAGGGGCACAAGCGCGGAGCCAAAGCCGAGGTGAAGGTGGCGGTGCCGGGGCTTTGCCGGAGCCAGCAGCGCGGCACCGCTCCCTAAACGCGCACCCTTATCCGCACCTTTCCCTGGGGAAGAGGTGCCAGCAGAAAGCTCGGGTTTTCACACGGCCGTGGCTGATCTCCCGAAGGGCGAGCAGTGCCGGGGGTGCCGGGTGCGAGCCCCCCGCCCGGCTGGCGCGGCCGGGGCAGCTCAGCCTTCGCTGCTCACCTCCACCGTCAGAAACCCTCTGTGTTCTTCCGCCGAACTGCTCGCTCCCGGCCCCATCCCGCAGCCCTCACGCCCGGTGCCTGGGTGCGCGGAGGGGACCGAGAACAGCCCGGCCTGCGTTTATCCTCCGGGCTCGAAATGAAAAGAAAGAGGCTCGTTGCTTCTTGATCTTTTCATTTCCTTTCCCGGCCTGGGAGGAATCCCCCTGCCCGCCCCGCGCGTTTTAAGCCGTGTCTGCGGGACTCCGACTAACCCTAGATCTGGTTTTTAAAACGTATTTAAGCTGCAGAATTTGCTGACACATAAATAAGCCATCAAGACTCTCGGAAGCTCATGAATCTTTGACTGAAGTACGTGTGGGGACTTACACACTTGTTCCACTTCGTGATACTTTAAAAACTTTCACAAAGACGACTCCGGACAAAAAGCACCTCTGTTTAACAAGATAATTCTTGCTTTCAGTTTTATTTCTATTTTCAACTTCCTATTCTTTTGTCCCGTGACACGGCGCTTTTTTCCCCCTCGGGGACTCCTTTCTCTTCTTTCTCCCCTCCTATTCTGAACTGTTTTACAGCCCCGCTTTGTTACTGTCAGGGAAAAAGTGCCTGGAGAGCCCTGTCTCCTAAAGAAGGGAGAGAAAAGGGAGGACGGGAGCCGCGATGTTGCCTATGCATGCAGAACATCCCAATCTGTTTTTGTGCACTGGGTTGGGGAGAGGGCAGCAGGGAGCGTGCACCCAGCCTCCGCCCGGACAAAGGGAGGCCGGACAGCTGCGCACCCGCCACAAAAGAGCCACTCTCCTGTCAGCTCTGTTTACTTAGTGTTGTTTCTGACCTCTGTGCTACACTTGTTGCTAATACATATGCTTATCAAACCATTTTAATTGGCTTTCTTCATAACATTAGTCCCAGCGCGCTTTTTTTTTCTTCCCCCCCCCCCCCCCACGTGTGTTTCCAAACAGCTTAATTGACTTCTCCAATATTCATCTTCTCGAAACAACGGGTCGCTCCCCCCGCGCTCCCCGGCCTGCGGGGAAAAGGCCCCGGGAGTGCCTGCGCGGAGGGAGCTTCGCCCTGCGGCGGGGCGGCTGTGTGGGGGGTGCGGGTGTGGGGGGGACCCGCACCCCGGGGGGACAGCCCTGTCGCCTGGACCCGGCGTCAGGAAGCGGCGGCTGAGAGGCGGGCGAGCTGACTGTCCCCGCCACCTTCCAGAGGTGGGTTTGCTTTGTTTTAGGGCACTGGGTGGGCCGGTGCCAGCCCGAGCAGACCCGGCACCACCCTCGGAGCTGCCCATCGAGCAAGAGCCCTGACCGGGCGGGCCCTGCACGGGCAGAGCCCCACCCCCCACCCCCCCCGCCGCAGGTAGAGCCGCGGGGGTCGGGGCCACCCCGCTCCTCCACCCCGCACCGAAACCCGGCGTCCAGGGCAGAGCCTGGCCCACCCCGCACCGACGGGGAGTCTCTGAGGGCCGGGGGTCCGCCGGGCGGGGATGCGGGAGGGGGCAGAGAGCAGCCAGCTTCCCCCCCCCCCCCCAAGATCCCCCAGCACCACCCCCCGCAGCCTCTACCGTCTATGTTAATGCCTTCTCTTAGGCCTCTTCCCCCTCCTTTTTTTCTTCTTTTTTTTTTTTTTTACAATTTCGTAATTAATTGTTGCTCTCGGGTTTGTAATGGAAACCGTCCTGCCAGGCTGGATGGTTGTTATGATTTGCTTTCTTTAGCATCTCTCCCCCCTCGCGAGCATTGTTCGCGGGGACTGTCTGGGCTCAGATATGATGTTGGGACAGCGCCTCCCTTGAAATGGAAACAGAGGCCTGAATAAAGCAGTGTGGAAAAAAAGTACTTTGTAGTCTGCATCGTCCATCTTTAATTCAGAGACGCATCTCTACTCCTGGGAGCGCCGCCTTTGATCTCTTTGATTTTTACACCAGATCTGTTATGGACTAAAATTCCTAGGTTTTCCATAGAAACATCTCCATTCCTTCGGGATATTGATGTTTTCTTCTTCCTAGGGGTTATGATATGGTAAATCAGATTCAGAAAAGCATGGACAATGCCAGCATTCATGGGTCGGGGGGCGGGGGTGGGGGGGCGGGAGCCTCTCTCTCTTCTCCCAATGAATCAAAATATTGTTTATTCTGTTGCTCTTTAAGCCCAGTCACTTCAGCTGCCTTTCAGTGCCTTCAACTCTGGAAGAGGGGCAGCAGCAGCAGCAGCAGCAGGTTGCGTTGCCATGGGGACCCTACTGTATGGCAGCAGCGCCAGCCCCAAAGACAATGCCTCGCAAAGGGGCTTGGAAAGTGAGGTTTCTCCCTTTGCCACGCAGCCACTTCCGATGGAGCAAGCATTCTCCTTTCGGGACCCTCATCTTGTCACTAGAACAATGTCTATCTTCGCCTGCCAATTTTTTTTTTTTCTCTATCCTGCCTTTGATCTATAAAAAATCAAAAGAACAAAGTCAGGGGAGAATAGGGGGCTTTTTTTTTTGTTGTCGATGCACAGAACAGGCTTTTATAATTTGGGTCTACTTTTGTGCCTGAGGATTGCAGGGGCAGGGAAGGAGGGTAGTTTATTCGTTTGTTGGGCTGCCTCCAGCCCTGCCGACCCCAGGCATGGCGTGTGCCAAAGGCCCCCCTCCCCTTCTCCTCCTCCTCCTCCACTTCCTCCTCCTCTTCCTCCTCAAAACAGCCGGGAATAAGGACGGGTGCTGCCCAGCCCGGTATCCCCCCACTCCCCAGCCTTGGCCCCGAGATCTCTCCTGCAGGCTGGGGCCTTCCCACCTGCTGGGCCCAGGCCACCGCTGGGCTGGCATTGACCCCTGCCCGGGACCCAGGTGGCATCACCCAAGCCTGCCAATCAACGCCGATGCTAATAACGGAGATGCGTGCAAATAGCAGCGCGCCCACCACAGTGTGTTTTAACGCACGATGCAGAACGATGCTGTTTTCCAGGTCATGGTTTTGTGTAAACATTAGAGGAACGAACGTGAGACTAACACCCTTGTCTTAGATATCAGACAAAACTGGACAGCGTGAGGCCCTGAGATGCTGAAATCTGGGCTTTATGTGCCAGCAAAGAAAAGAAACTGGAGTGGTCATGCAAATACGCAAGTGTGCGTTTGACTTCTTTGTTTGTAAGTGGCAACAGGCATTGTCAGGCATGTGTAGGGCAGGCTATAAATAATCCTGGGTGGAAAACTGGGTCTAGTTCTGGTTCTTTCCGTGAGGATGAGTGGCTGGTTGGGTTCACATGTGACTCTATGCACGTAACGCTCCTGGAATTAACCCTAATCACTCGAGCTCAGCTCGGTTCTTCGCCTTGCTTCAAACAGCTTGAAGTGTTGATTTCTCCAACAGGATTGCATTACAGCTACTTCCTTTTCATTAAAATGCCAGCAAAGGAAACAACAGAAACTACTCGTCTGTGCTGTATTGGTTACGCTGGCTTGGGTGCCCTGGCTAAAATGTGTTCCTGCACGATCTGGTGATTAACTCCATCGTAGAGTGATTTCCTACTTTGAAGGAGTCAGTTTCTGGGCAAGACAATACAGTAGGCTGGGGAGAGAGTGGAAACTAGAGGAAGGTTTATTGAAGAAACTCATATCCTTGGTGAGAACTTGTTCTGTCTTTGGCCATGTTTTCTTTGTTAATTTTGAAAGAATATCACCGGTTTCAAAACGCCTAGTTAAAGGCAACTAATTTAGACAAGGGCATCTGACACCTGGTCTGGGCTTGCACTTCTGGGGACCACTTGTCATGGGCTGCAAATGGAGGCAGTGGGACCCTTTGCTGGAGGGCTGCGAGCAGGAGCTGGCGCTGGGATGGCTTCAGGGGCTCAGACACCTCGCTCCTGCTATTATGTCCAACAGACACAGAACAGGGGCGACACTCAGCCTGTTGCCAGCATGGGAGACTCATGGGTGGACACAAGGGAGTGTTAGGGCACACCATGTCCCAGCAGTGTGCCGTGACAGTTTCAGGTCTAGCTGTGTATCAGAACTGGGATGCTCTGGGTGCACCGTCCAGTACCTGAAGACCACCAACTCCACTGCTGCATCTGCCTGGCATCACCCCACCCTTACAAGCATCTCCTAGCAATTGCCTGCATGTGACTTCTGCACCCTGTTTCCATGCCGAGCCCACAAAAGCCCTCAGCTCAGCGCCCAAGAGCTGACCCTTTACCCTTTGGGGTGTCCCCATGCCTCAGGATCTGTGCCCAGGGACTGCAGAGGTGAGCCTGTCATAAAAATGGTTACTGAGGCAGCGGGTTTGTATGGCACTGGGAGAACTTGGGGACCACAGCATGCACTTGCAGGCAGTATCTGGGCCTTGGAGAGAAGGGGAAGGGACGGGGGAGGGCTGTATTTCACCTGTCTGAAAGGTAACGCTGGGAGAAGTTGTGGCAGGCCTGGGGCCCAAGATCAGTCCCCCTTCCCTCCTCCTCCTCTTGTCATCCACAAACACACATCCCCCCCGATTCCCTGGGGAACCAGCTTCCCACCCTATCTGGTCACATTCTCTTCCCAAGATTAATTGTTGGGTCAGGGCAGATTCACCATTGTGTCAGCCTGCAAGTGCCTTTCTCTCCTTTCTTTTTCTTGAAGAGAGCCTTAGTCAAACTTCAGGCTCCCCCTCTTCTCCCTCCTCCCCCATCTATCGTGGGCGGGGTGGGGGGGGGGCGGAGAGCTGCTACCCCGATCCGACCTTCTGGGCAGAGAGGCATCAGCCATGCCTTTTAACTGTACGATCCTGCGCACTCCCTAAATGTTGTTTTAACAACAGCGTTTGGGGGAATAAAAAAAATAATAATAAAGCAAGCGGCAGCGGGTTTGTGGAAAAGCAGCGAGATGCCCAGAGCAGCTCGCTCTCTCCCTCACGTCCAGGCACCCCGGACAGTTTTGCTAGGGGAAAAGGTGAAAACGCACCTAGATGGGTCCCTCAGCGCGGAGGCGGGGGGGGGCGATGTCCGGGCGCTGCCCGCCCCCCCGCCCCCTCGCCTCCGCGCCACAGAGCCCGGCACCCCTTTTCCTTCTAAGCCACCGTGGAAGAGGTGCCGTGAAGGAGACCCAGACACCTTCATATCTCGATTTTTCTTCTTTGGACGGGAAATGTGCGTGGAGAGGGGAAGGGGGGGGGGGGGGGGGGGGTCGAGATCGTAAATTTCATTGATTACTTGCAGATTGCGCAGAGTATGTTCAAGCTTTCATGACAGCTTCTGGAGGCAGAACGACTGGACAGTATTGCCCGAACAGTACAAACTCTCTTTAACTACTACAAAGGGATCAGCAGGTAATTATAGGCTCGATTGTATACCTAATAGGCATCGGAAATCGGAGAATAACTGTAGGCAGCTATTCTGAACCAGAAGAGGAACCATCGTGCTTCAAACTCTCCTACAATAGCTGCTCATGGTGCGGGGTGTTTTATTCTAATTAGAGCTACCTGCACAGCATAGCAAATACGGAAGGGAGGCACCTCCTTGATCTTCCTGCCAGTAAAACTCCTTCTTGAAAAAATCAAGGTATAAAGACAAAGCAAGCCCTGTGGGTATTCCTGAAACAGGCGAAGGTGCTGAGCTGTGCCCTCTGCCTCTGGAAAGAGGTCTTTACTGGGCAGAAGGAGCACATCTCGTTTGGGGGAATTTCTGACCGGAATGGGACCGCTGGGGGGGGGGGGGGGGAACTTCTTTCAAGGTGCCCAGCGAATTACCTTTTCCACAGAGAAAGCTAAGAAATGTCAAACAGTGCCCTACCAAAATTAATCGAAAACAACAATCACTTCGGGAACACAACAAGCCCGTATTTCATATTGAGTTTATAATGTCTAAAATTATTTTTCCTTGACTTCAGGGGAAAAAAAAAGACAAGCTTCCTTCTCTATACCTAAACGAATATGAATATGTATTTCTGATATAGAGATTGTTCCTTTTTCTACAAATGGTTTTGTTTCGAAATGGTTATTGACAGTCCCTGCGCAGAATCCTGGCTCTCTCCCCTCGCCGGTGATTCCTCCTTCCAGCAGACCCCAGCTCCCAGCGGAAACACGGATAACACTCCTGGAAACCCTCCTGGCGCCGACGCCCGTTTCACTCCGGGCTTCCTCAGTTCCCCTTCCCTTCAGGTGAAGTTTGCCAACGAGTTCCTCAGCCAGAAGCCGAGGGGGTGCGTGGCGCGTCCCGCCGCGCGGGGGGGAAGCCACGCACCGCCCCCCCCGCGGGTCTGACCCCCGGCCGGAACGAGCCCCAGCCGCTCCCACGCAACTTCGCGTCGAATATCGCCTGGCCTGAAAGTTTACTTCGGTTGTTTTGCCTCTAGGGGTACGTGCTGTGTGACTCCAGGTCGCTGGCGACCTGTACGCCTGAGCGAACATCTGCCAACATCTGTCCGCATCAGAACCCAGGCACACAGCAGCAGACCATCCCAGGTATCACTTCAGGATCGTTCCACCAGGTCAAGTTTGGCTCTGTCAAAAGGCGGAGCGGAGCCGAGCAGTGCCAAAGCCAGGGCTCCTCACCCCCACGGGGGGGGGGGACGGGGGGGACACACACACGGACCTGCTCCCCCGGGCTCTGACCTTGGCGGTGAATATGAGCCCGCGTCAGTCCCGGACGAGCTCGGAGCCGCTGTTCGGTGACAGCTCCCGCCCGGAGCGCGGGGGGTGCGGGACCGGGCGCCCACCTCACGCGTGTCTGGGTGATCGGAAACAAACTCGTCGGGGAGCAGCCAGGCTCCGGATGAATTAGATTTGGATTCCTTTCATTTACAACTATCTTATTTGTGAAGCCCGATCGCTGTTTTTCTAAATCTCATTTACTACATAGTTGTAAACGAGATAATGTAATTGCTGGCTAAAAAATTTAAATGATTAATAGAAATAAATTCTCTGTGTAATTGCCAACGAGTAACAGCTGATTGTTTCACTCGGTGCTTTGCAATCCCGTTTTGTGTAAGCCCCATCTCTAGCTTCTGCGTGTCTCTCTGGTTTTAATGCCAAGTTAACGTTAGGGCTGAAGCAGGATGCTCGTATAAATATGAATCAACTTTTTCAAAACGCTCCTGACTAAATCATGCCGTGAAAATAAAACACAGAGGCAGAGAAGGAGGGGAAGTTGTGTTTCTAAAATTGAAAGACAGTAAAAAATCGGTCATAAAAAAAAAAACTCCGGATGAAGACAGTAAAGGTAAATCAAAGCAGAGCAACTGTTTGCAATACCACTTGTACTCTTCCTGTTGGGCTGCGCGGTGTTTTACCGAGTGGAAGCACCAGCAAGATGTGCAGGTATCCGCTGACGCTAGAAACAGCGGTTGGTATAAATATTCTGTTCCAGAGAACAGCTTTATCACAAGCTTCCAAATAACAAAGTAGCCTCTCGAACAAAAGCCACACATCCAGTGGCATTTTATTCACGAACGATGCTCTGTCGGATCAATAGGGAGGGTGGCCGTGTCCTGCCCGGTTCCCCCCGTCCCGCCCGGTCCCGCCGCCGAGCGCGGAGCCCCGGCCCCCGCCGCCAGCCGCCCTGCCTGCCCCTGCCTCCAGCCCGGCCCCGGGTCTCTGCGGTGTGGGCTTCAGGGGCACGCCCGGGGCTCCGGACTCCAGAGATCGCGTTCACCTGCAAAACGCTCCCGTCAAAAGGCAACTATTTTTTTCTTTTCTTTCCCCCCACTCCCCCTAAAGTTTTGCGGGGTTCGCCCAATTTCGGCGAGAGAGGTTCGTGGGACGGAGGACGGGTCAGACTCCTACCAGGGTAACCCGCCTGCCCCCTCCCTTTCGCCTGCGTCACCTGTGAATCTCCCAGGTGCGCGGCCGCCCCGCACCCCGCCGGAGCTCGGCCGCCTTCGCAGCCGGTCCCAGACCCGAGCTGGGAGCGCAGCTCGACGAGCCGCTCCGCGAACGGGGTAGAGCGAGGATTCGTTGGTCGCCCTGGCCACAAGTTCGCTTTTCTGACCTGGTGTCCCAGTCTGCCTGGCTGTCGGGTTTGGTCTGGTTTGGGCTTTTTTGAGGCGGCTCTTATTCTACGTGCTAAAAGGTCGGCTCTTTAACCAGCAACTAGAAATCATCAGAGATTAATTTATACGGCTTTTACAAATACCTAAGCTATTTAAAATGCTGAACTGGGTTGTGTGTGGCAGGGAACATCTATCTATTGAATAGGCGGTGTCACACGGTAGCATGCTCTCTTGTCAAGGGTGATTGTGTTTTAGGCAAACATTTGAGCAAACATAAAGGCAAAGGTCAAGTACTGTTCAGCTGCAGTGTGTGCCAATTCACCTAGCTAACCAATGGGGCAGAAGTGGCGTTCGCTGCCAGCACCGCAGACCGAGCCCCCGCGCAGGGCTGTGAGCGGGAGGTGGGCGCTCCCAGGCAGCTCCCGGCTGGAAGGGCTGCGGGCTCCCAGGGTGCCCGCACCGGCACCTCCCTTCGCTAACAAGCGCCTTCCAACAAGCTGGTGTTTTTTGTAGTGTTCTGCCCCCCCCTCCTCCCTTCTCCCCCCCACACACACTTTCCTTATTATTTATTTCTTTGCCCGCGTTTTCTTCCTCTCCCTCCCCGTTCCAAGGCAGCCGGGCTGCCGGTCGCCGGCCGGCTCGGTGCGCTCAGCCCCGGGGGAGCGGGGCGATGGCAGCAGCTCCGGGGAAACCGGGCGAGCGGAGACCGGTGGCAGGGGAGTGCAGTTTGGCTCCGCATTGAAACTGCGTGGGGAGGAGGGGGGGGGGAGGAGGAACCCAGTTAACTTTATTATCCTCATTCCTCCCCACGTCGTCGCAATAAACTAAAGCCATGGTTTGAATAGGAAAGGCTGGAATTTATCTCTGAGGGTGATCTGCCTGCAGAATTTTCCAAGTAAAACCTTATTAGTTCTCACAGGGAAATTCTTCCTGCCGTCCAAAAAAATAAAGAATCAAAGGACTGGGTGGTGGTTGTCACACTCGCAGCTTGGAAGCCCGTCTCTCTCTTTTAAGGGGGCAAAACAAAAAAAAAAAAACAAAAAAAAAAAAAAAAAACCACCAAAAAAAAGAAAAAAAACCCGGCGGCGACCCATTCCTTCCTCCTGGGTTCAGGCTGGAGGGCTCGCACTTTGAATCAATGGTCATTTTGTTTGAGCCAATGGCTGTGCTTCCACCCGCGCTGCACGTACAGTAGTTTTCATAATAAACCCGGGTTTCACAATTGTGGTCTTAAAGCACTCTTCTCTGGGGGTTGCAAGTGCAAAATAGATAAATAAATAAATGCAGGGCAGGGGGATAAAAAAAAAAACACAAAACAAAACAACCAAAAACCCCCAATAAACCGCCAAATGAAAACGGTTATTCTGAACCCAGGCTGGTGAAATTCTTACTTGTTGCCTTGTGCTCTAGAGGCACTCGCCTCCCAGTCCCGCACCGTGGGGTCTGGCTGCTGCCTGCCTGTGCTGCGGGGAGAAGCAGGGTGGTGGGTTGTTGTTTGATTTTGGGGTTTTTTTTTGACAAAATTCCAGGAAGATCATCAACAACGTTAGAGACGTGATTCTAAGCACAAAACTGGTTTATGGCTAAACATGACATTAAAATCACGAGGGCATGTTTTCTTTGCAGCGCAGACTTTAAACACAAGCACACAAGTATGAGATAACACGTTTAAAAAAAAAAAATAAACTTACCCTCGCCTGCTAACCCATCACAATTTGTGGGACTCCTCTTTAGTGCTGCAGACAACTTGGTCCTTCAAGCCCTGCATTAAACACGGTGGATACAGTGAAACAGGAATTAAAAAAAAAAAAAAAAAAGTTTTGTCATATTTCTAAATAGTCTAATCTCCTTCAAATGTCTCGGATTTCTTTACAACCCACTGGCTACGGTCCTATAAACACCACCTGGGCAGTTTCACAAGCTTTAAAGTTTTGTGTGAGTGTGTGTGTGTGCGTGTGTGTGTGCGCGTGTGTGCGTGTGTGTGTGCGGTAAGTTGTTTAAAAGGCATCGTTACCATTCAGAGGTATAAAAGTGTTGCCCTGATCTTTCGCGTAATGGGGTTTGTTTTTTGGATTTGGGAGGGTTTTTTTTTTACATGCACCTCTCATTTTACATAACTTTTTAAAGATGGGAAAAGCTGTAAGCTTTAGTTTTTGAGAGACTTTTCTCGTTATTCATCTGTTTGGTCGCCTTAGCTGCACAAAAGCGTATCAGCTGCGTTATGAAAAATGGCCTAAGCCCAGAGAATGTCACAGTGGTCGACTTATTATTTTAGCCCTTCTTAAAAAAAAAAAAAAAAAAAAAAAAAAAAAAAAAAAAACTCGGGGAAAGTTTGCTTTTGATGAATTCAATAAAAGCGGCACTGCAACGGAAGAGATTTTAAGCTAAAATCATACAGCATGGGGGCAAAAGCTTAAACCAGCCAGATGGCCAAAGGTAGCCAGCGCCTGCCCGCTTCAAACCCATCCGCTGAAGTTACAGTCCTCCAGTTTTTAGCTTTTTTCATGTTTACCGTGCTTTGTGTGTGTGTCCCATTAAAAATATCTTAACAAACAAATAAACAAAAGTGAAGTTTTACTACTCGTGTGTCACAAACCTTTTTTCTTTCCACCTCTGGAACAGGGACAAGGCAGGATTTTTTTTGGCTTGGTTTGGTTTTAAAAAAGACAGGGGATGGCAAAGCCCCTGGGAAAGGTGTTACTTTTTAACTTACCAGCACCTCGCCTCTCGTCCCCAGGGAGGGCTTCCTGGCCGTAACCAGCAAGGACAAGTCGAAAGGACCGCAGGGATTGCGACTGCAGGCTGTGCTGTGAACCAGCTCCTGTCTTTCTCCTGGGTAACAAATGGATCTATATAATAACAGCCATTAATAATTATAATAATAATAAATACCCCAGACTAGGGACTCCGTGGGGCAGGGCGTTGAGTTCGGTGTGGGTTTTGTCTGTTGTTCGGAAACATCTATGAACAGCCCCAAAGCCACTGCTAAACTCTGTTCTCTCCTGTCTGAAAAACCTTTGCATTTCTGGAGATTCCAGTGGCACTCGGCGGCTGCCCTCGGCTTCCAGCACACAGCCCCGGCAGCGAGTGAGGGCGGGGGTCCGGCCCCCCAGCCCGGGCTGAGGCTGCGCCCACCTGCTTCCCCGACGGGACGGAGCTGTCGGTGCCGCCTGTGCAGAGGGGAGAACCGTTCGCGAGAGCAGGACGGGCCAAAAGCGGGCTCCCCTCTCCTCTTGCCCCCTCGTTTCTTCACTATTCCCATCCCGCAAAACAAGCGCCCGCGCCGTGGGACCGGATCCAGCTCCCCCTGCCCCGGGCCTGGCCGCGCGGGTGGCGACCGGAGGGGCTGGGGCAAAGCCAGACCCTCCCCCCGGTGCCCGCAGGCAGCGGTGCCCCGGGACCCCCCCGCCGGCGGGCAGTGCAGCCTCGCGCCCCCGCCCCGGGTAGAGCTGCAGCCGGCGCGGGTCCCCGCGGGGGCAGTTGCGCGTCCTTCCGTGTGGTCCCCCACGCGTGGGGGAAGCAGGTGCTGCTCGCGCGGCGCGAAGCCCCTGGCAGCACAGGAGGGAAGGGGACTCCCGCCAGCCGGCCGGTTCCCGGGGGCGGTGGGGGGGTTAAAATCTAATATTTGGCTCAATTTCTGAAGGATGAAACGAAACGGAAGGGGAATAACGCGCACCTCTGCTGAAAGTCAGAGACGGGGCAGAGGAAGGAGCACCAGTTTGCCCGTCTACAGGCGTGTGCGGGTCGCGCACCGGGCACAGTCACATTTCACAGAGCAAACTTGCTCTCCTCCTTCTCCTCCTAACGCCTCATGCCCTCCGTGCCCGGCGCTGGTTCCCCGACGGTCTCCGCCGGGATGACCACGGCACCAGCCACGCCGGTGCTCAGGGTCAGAAAGCAGTTTGCCGTCGTTTCCCCCGCTGGTGCAACAACTTGCGGGAAGCGCTGATGTAAGAGTAAAAAAGAAAAGAGTCGAAGGGGAAAACGACGGGGAAAAACCAGCCCCGGAGCACCCCGGGCTCCTGTGTGTCAGGGGCTGAGCAGCGCCGGCCGCCGGGGTGGGAGCGGACACGGGGGTCCCGCCTGGCACCACCTGCCCCGCTGCAGTCCCCGCCGCTGCCCAGCGCACGGCTCCCACCCGTGCTTCTGCTGGCACCCGGGGCTGCCCTGGACGGGTCACCTCGACGTGGGCGGGAGAGGCGTCCGGGGGAATCCTGGTTACTTTCCGGACGTATTTTTCCCAAAACGCTTGGGAAATCCGTTAAACGAAAGACCTAGAAAGGCTGGAAATCGCCCTTTGCGTCTCCAAAGAGCGGGGAAACTTGAAGGGACTTCATCCCGGTGCGAATGACAGCGCACCGTCGAGGGGCGTTTAGAAAATTTGGAGGAGGCAGTTAAATCGGGCAAACAGGGAGGTTTTGGTTTCGGTTTGGGGATATTTTGTTCCTCAGAAAACAATATCGATTCTGAGCAGCTTTGCAGAAAAGGGGGGTAAATCAGGCGGCAAAGGGGTGCGTCCCAGCCGCATGCTCCCCGCAGCGTACCTGCCCCTGCTCCTCACACGAACCACCCCGACGGCAGCCCCTCGGGGCAGAGCCCGCTGCCCCCCCTGCGCTGCCCCCCACCTCGGGCAGGTCCCCCCTCCTCTCCCAGCGCCGGCTCATCCCCGGCCGGGGCATGGTGCTCGGAGACACCCCGGGGAGCGCTACCGGCGTCAGCTTCTCCCTCGGGGCGGCCCCGGACGGGGAGGCATGGCAGTTTGGGGCAGCGAAGGTGGGGGGCCGGCTGGGTCTCTGCATCCGTTGAGCCCCGGCGCACCGGGACGGCTCTGACCCGCTCCGGGCTCGGCGGGCCCGCAGCCGCCCCGGGGTCGCGCCCCGACATGCAGCCTCACCGCCCGCCTGTGCGAAACGTCGGCGTTGCGGTCACGTTCACGGGCGTGCGAGCTCTGAGAGGGGCTGGTGTGTCCGCCCAGCTCCAGGCTGCCCGTGGAACGGCGGGGTGCGTTTCTCTCCCGGTGTGTCACCCTGCCTCAGCCCTGCGGGGAAGCTCCCTCTGGCTCCAAGCCCCCTTGCTCCGGACTCGACGTCCCCTGGGGACCGATCCCGGAGCTCCCATCCAGCCCTAACTTTTCCGGAGTCGAGAGGAGGGAGCGGGTTTAGCTCTCGGAGTGCTCTCGCCGGTCGGGACACGGCCGAGGAAGGGAGACTTGCGGAGATCTTTCCCTCCGGCTGGCCAAAGTGTCCTCTCAGGACGGGCTCGGGGGCAGGAGCACCCTCGGCAGTCCTCGCAGCTCTCGGCAGGCTGTGCCTGCGCTCATTGTTTACTCCCCGCACTGCAAATGTCACCAGCACGCAACTTCAGTGCTTTGCGGTTAATATTTTTTGCCCGAGGTCTATCACTAGCATTAATTGTCCCAATAAATTGAGATATAGTGTGCGTAATGCAATGTAACAATATGGTTATATTCCACGTGTATGACTTAATTAAGCTATTTGCAGCCTGATGCTGCAAGTCAACGGGTGTGCAAGTGGATTAACAATGTACTGTTCTCGTATCCTCAGGATGGTGCATAATTACTTTACTGGCGGTACATATCAATTTTTGATGATTGCAGAACACATGCTCACTTTACCAACAAGCGCTTTAATAACTCTCCGTTGTGTTTTAAAAAAAAAGCGTTGTTTGGGAATATTTGGAAGCCTCCGCAAACAACGTTCGAGGTTCAGACCTGCTCTATATTTGACGAAGTGCAAAAGGCTCGGAGGCAACGCCCGCTCCTCGCTCCCGGGGCCGGCGGAGGGCGCGGAGCCGGGCGGGCCGGGCGTCGAGGTGCGCCGTCGGGCCTCCGTGCGGCCCCCGGGGAGGGAGGCGTGCGGGGAAGGGGGTGTGGAGGGGGGCACCGACCCCCAACACATGCTCCCGACATTTATGAGAGGAGTAACGCAATTAGGAAACTCGATTAGGGGGCGGCGGCGAGGTCGGGGGAGCCCCGGGTCTTTGTTCCCGGGAAGATGGCGCCCGGGGCTGCCCGGCGGGGCTGAGCCCGCGCCTCTCCGCGCAGAAGTGGAGGGGGACGAGAGCCGATCTTTGCGGGGGGGACAACCTAATTTCCGTTGTTGGGCAGGCGGGTGCCGTCCGTCAGGGCGAGCTCCCCGCCCGGCGCCCAGCCGGGACAGCCTGCCTGCCCACCCGGCCATGGCCGGACCCCCCCGGTCAACGACAGCAGCAAAAACCCGTGTGCTGGAAGCTGCCGCCTGTCCCCGGGACGAGGAGGACTCAGGGGGTCCTGGGGGTCCGATGGCCGCCGGGAGGGTGGGCGCACCCGGGCTCGGGGTGACGAACGGCACATGGCTTTGGTGGCTGGGGGAGGGGTCCCAGCTCCCGGGGAGGGGGGGACTGGGGAGGCGGTGGAGCCGCTGCCTCGGAGCCTTCTTGGAAGAAGTCGATTTGTTCTTGTACCTGAAGCAGGTGATGTTTATGCAGAGACATCTGAATGACAGCAGGAGTGAAGGACAAATCTAATAAAGCCTAATAAACCGTGAGAGTCTAAATGTCATTAAACTTACAAAGACGAGACTCCAAATCACCAAAAAGGTAAATGTCTTCATTAGTCTGATCTCTGAAGACTGTCGAACATTTCATTAATTTATAATTTATGATTGTTTGACAAATATTGAAAAGTATGTAAATATGAGGGGGATAATGTCTTTTCTGCGGGAGATAAGGAAATGACCCAAACTGTACGTGCCTGCTAGATTACACACGAGGTTCCATCTATCTGTTATCAAACTGTGCTTTCCCTTTATACAACATATTGTGCAACTGACAAGTGAAATAGTGCAGATAAACCAATGGTTTAAAACGTAATAAAGACAACAGCCATTTGCATTTTTTACATTTTATTACAAAGGTAATTTACTATGACACATTTCTGAATGTAATTTATGAAAACATTTTAAAGCAATTATATAATGTATACAGCACTCGGAGACGCAGAAAGTCAGATAAATAATAATCTTATGGATCTTCAGAGACTTTCTATAACGCTGAAAATATAGACTTTCGCAGGAACAGCAGTAAAACATAAAATCATAGAAATAAAATGCGGAATGATGTAATAAAGAGGAAATGGGTATACTTCGAACTGGAATTGCAACATTAGATATTCAAGGAAACAATCTCATCTATTCCGAAGAACTAGATCGTCGTATTTTTTTCCCTTCCCGTGCGTTGTGAAACAGACAAAGAAAAGCGGATTTCTGAGGAAAACATCTTGCTCCCCAGTCCTCTTTGGTGGACCAAGCAGTGGACCTTCCGGTGGGGACCCCGGGGACGCAAGGAGCAGCGCCGACCTCCCCTCGCTCTCCCGTGACAAAGGGGAATTAGGAGCTTATTGCCGCTCTCCGTCTCGGGGAGCAGAGGGGGCAGGGGGGGCTGCTCTGCGCCTACGGGCGCGGAGGCGGCTGCGCGGGCCGCGGGGTTGCGGGAAGGCTCGGGTAGCTGCCTGCCCTCCTGCCCACCCGGCCCCGCCCGGGGAAAGTTTCCACAGCCCCCCGCCCTGCGCAGCCCACCCCTGCTCATGCCCCGGTGAGGTCGAAGGCGGGGTGGCCACTGGTTTAGGGTCTCCGCGGGTCTTACCCTGGAGAACGGGGAGACGCCCAGAAAGCCAGAGGGGACAGCATCGCCTGACAATTAACGTCTCCAGGTGCCTTCAGCAAGGTATTTGCACCCAGAGGGTCAGCAAACCCGTAGCGTGCAACTGCCTGGCTTCCCCCCACCCCCCCAGAAGCCACCCAGTAGACAAGAAGCCACGGAGCAGAGTTTTGGAAAAGACCCACATTCCCCAGAAACGGGCTCTGTGTCTTTGTCTTGACATGAAACGGTGCCCTTCGGCCAGATGCGCGTGGAACGAGCTTGTAAAACAAACCAGAAACCTCAGCTCTGCCCCGAGTCGACAAGAAAGTCGCTTTATTCCCAAATCTTGCAAATATGTTCGGAGTGTTAGAAGCGGGACTGAAAAGCCCCCTAGCAGAGCTGGTTACCTGCTGGGAGCCTCGCTGCCTCAGACCCTTTCACCAGCCATATTAAATCTCTTACCCTAAGAAAACAGGCACTTGTCACAATGGAAACCCGACGTGTCGGGGCAGCGGGATGTAACAGTTTAGGGAACTTTATGTTTTCCCCGGAGGCCCTGCCGAGCGGAGGTCCCTAAGACGCCTCCCCCCGACAGGCCAGAAGACTCTGCCCTGGCCTCGACGTTTCTAAGGGCCATGTCCAGAGAGGTGCTCCAGGGACCTGCTCCTCGCCGGTCCCCCGCTGCCCACGGCCAGCACCTCGGCTCCGGCCTGACGCTCCCGTATTTACGGGGCAAAGGCCGTTTCGACGAGAAGGCAGGTGATTCGCCCCCCCCCGAACCCCCTTTTTTTACCCCCTTCGCCCCCTTCAGTTGTCCCGGCTGTGTCCCCCGACGGCAGGTCCCGGGGCCGGCGGGGCGGGAGCGGCGGCAGCGTTGCCCGGCGCTGGGAACCTCCACCCCGACCCCACCCCGGAGCCGGGCCCGGGTGCCGGCAGCCATCCTCTTCCCCCCCCCCCCCCCCCCCGACAACACGCCGCCATTCTTTCCCATCTCCGAAGTGTGTGGTTTATTACAGATTATTTAATTTGATGAGCAACAATCCCACCGCCCTGAGCATAAGTCTAAGTGGAAAAAAGTTTGCTTGTTATTGCGAAGCGATTTCAGTAATAATAATTAAAAAAAAAAAAAAAAAAAAAAGAAAAACACAAAAAGAAGCCAATGAGGCGCACACAAGGCAAAAAAAAGAAAAAAAAAAAAAGCTCTCCAAACATTGCCAGAGGGGCTGAGGCGGCTTCCACCGACCTGGGTTGCCAGTTTTTCCACCCGGACGAACCTTCGTCTCTTCCCGAATGGACAGCACCTTGGTACAAGAGGTGCTCTGTCCTACCAGCCCGCGTCTGCTGCCAGGGCAGGTCCTTCCCGTCCAGCCCCTGCTCGGCTGTTCGCCAGCATCTTGGCTGACAACCGGCCGAGGTTGAACACTGGCGAAACTTCCCCTCTGAACCAAGCTCGGTGCACGTCAAGGCGAGGGGAAGACGCTGGCAGCTCATTTTTAGGGTTTAAGTGATTTCTTCCAAAACTTGCGGGTCTGTAACTTGGAACGAGAGGAGGAAAAAAGGCAGCGGCGGCCGGAGGCTGGGCTGGGAGAAGCCCACTGATCCCTTGGTCATAAAAGTGTACAATGGCGGGGCTTTATTGTCTCTCGTTCAGCAGCTCATAAGTGACACCGTTTATTTCTGAATAGCCGTGTTTTGATGACTTATAGTATACGCAAAAACAAACTTTCCCGCGGTGTTTTTTCCCTCCGTCATGCTTTTCTTTTCAAACAGCCAGAGGATTTTAAAAAGCAAAACACCCAGAAATGATAAATCGCGTCGCATAGCTAATGGCTGGAGGGCGCGTTTACCAATTCATAATCATTTATTCTTGGTGATGTATGACCCTTACTCTTAAATCTCAAAAGCTTCTATTTGAAGGTGTAAATAGCTTTTTCCCCCCTTGCAGTAAACCTTACTGCATTAGCAGTGATTGATCTCCTGTACAATTCGTCCCAGAGTGCTATTTTAGAGGGGGAACACTGGCTTTTGGAGATTAACTGGGGAGTCTGTTACATATTAATGAACCTAGGAGATATACTAACGTTTTGGTAATTTAGTTATTTGTGTCTATAGCTTTCGCCGTTATTTTCTCTTAGACCCCCGCGGTTGTTATACATCGAATTAAAAAGTGGTCCTTCAGCATCATTTTTTTTCAGTGGCGACTAAATGCCATTTAATGTGAAAAACAAATGTTGACTTGTCTCTCGAAGGAAGTGTGTTCCTTGGCAAGACATCAAAGTGTTTTGAACCGTATTGGAAGGGTTTGTTGGTTTTCCTACCCGGAGCCCAGGGCACAGTCAGGCAGCAGCCCCCGGGCCGAGGCAGCCCCTCGGCTGGCGGGGGAGCGGGCGCTGCGCGGCGCCGCGCGTAGGTGCGCGCTCCCGAGGTTGTTTTCGCGGCGACGGGAACGCGCGGGCACCTCTTCGCTGGTATTACAGCCTTGATTAACGTGCTAATGAACAGGGATGCTCAAGAGCCGGCCGGAAACCCGTCTGTTAGAAGGAGTGAGAAACTCCTCGGCTGGGCTTCGCCTGCAGAGAAACCAACTTCACTAAAATGCCATTAACCTGCCGCTCCTCGGCAGACGCCGGGGTGCGGCACCTCGGGGGTGTCCGAGGCGGAATCCCCGCCGGGCTCTAGCCCCTGGCCCCGCGGCTGCCGGGGGGCTGCGGGGCGGGCGGGACAGCCCCGAGCAGCCGGGCCGGGCGCGGTGGCTCCTCGGCGGAAAAACAGGGTCGGGGGCCGGGGGGAGCGAGGGGAAAGGAGCCCGGCGTTGGTTTTGGGGTTTTTTTGTTTGGTTGGTTGGTTGGGGTTTTTTTTTGCAGCGGTTCCGCTCCCTATTAACTTTGACACCTTGCGCGGATTTATAAATTGGAGTTCATTATCCTGCGAGGTCGTTAAAGCAGGCAGCTCAGCTAAGAATTCATGCGTGCAAACCCCCTCACTACAGCTGGCTTCGCCCGGAGCTGCCTGGTGGGCTCGGAGCGGCTGCAGCCGTCGCGGTGGACAGGGGGAGACAGCGGTCCCTCCCGAGCTCCTCCGCGCCATTTGCCGCCGGTGGGACCCAAAAGGCTGCAGAGCAGCTGGCCACCAGCCTGGAGAGAGCGGCTAGTGGATCTCCGAGCCCGAGGGACCTGCCCTCGGTTTTTGAGGGAACAAACACGTTTCTCCCCGCGCGCCCCGTCCCAAAATTAAACGCTTGCTTAGGACAAACTCGAGAAGCAACAGTCTTTGCGAGAACCTTGTTTTCCCCTTCCTCTCCTTGTGAATAACAAAGTGATCATAGGCTGCTCGGGCAGTTGGCGAGGAGAGAACTTTTGTTTTCCGAGGCGATTTATGTTCTTTATAAATATGTGGTTTGGAAAATAAAAAGAGACTTGAAAACGTTGTTACAATGAAAACGGACAAATTAGAAGACATTTTCTGTGATCAAAGGAGGAAGAGAAAGCGAGTAGGGGTATTCAGAAAGCTTGACTTATTCACACAACTCCTTTGGAGCCCAGGGGCAACAAGCGTGTCTTACATTGAAAAGGCGGCTCTATTCAGAGTGCAGGTGCGAAGTGGTGTGGCACATTCTGCCACATTATGTAAAGGTTGTTGGAGATTAGTGTTCAGACTTAATAACTAAAGCGCTTGATTTACATTGGAAAAAAGCCCCCTCATCCGTGAAAGCAAAATAATTTAACGCGTGATCATTTCGAGTGCTGCTGATATCCTAATACTTGCATTGTTCTCGGCCAAGTGCTAGAGGAGCGCGGATTGATGCTTTTGGGAACCTATCATTTACAGCCACTGAACTCCGCTCAGAACTGGAGGTCTGGAGGGGAGATAAAAGAGGGGCACCAGAGAAAAGTTTCACATTAGGGGAAAGAAAAAAAAAAGAGAGAGGGGGAGAGAAAACAATACAAACGTGACGGTTCCCCTCCTCCCCGCAGGCGCCTCCGCGCCTCCCGCCCGGTGCCCAGCTCTGCCCAGCCGAAAACTGGGCTCTCAGGTCTTGGGCGCTTCTCCACCCCGCCTTCCCCCGCCCGAGCAGAATTACTTACGTTGCTAATTATTCATATTTATGTAAATGTCATTAGTTAATGTAACTTTCTATAAAAAGATAATCAGGCGAGAACGGAGCATAGGTATTACCTTAAGTGCATTGGCTCCTCTCGTTTCATTCATATGTTAATACACGTGATGCGGCAGTGCCAGGCGCGGGGAGGGGGAGAGGAGGGGAGAGGAGGAAGGCGAGGGAAAGAAATTAAATAATAACAACAAAGCCCCGCAAAGGCTGGAAGTTGGCTGGTCGCGGGCTGGAGGAGCACGGTGACCTCCGACGGGCTGAACAAAGTGGGACCCGGCGCCGTCCCGGCCCCCCCGGGCTGCGCGCAACTTTGGGTGGCTTTTTTGTTTGTTTGCGTCCCCCCTCCTCTCCCGGAGGAGAATTTTCTCCTTCAAACCCTTTCGATCTACCCAAATCCTCGCGCCGGGCTGAGACCCTCCGTTCCCTACCGACCCGAATGAAAATAGCTTTGTACGGGACACGCACCAATTAAAATCGCAATACCTTTCTGCATCCCTCTTTAGCGTAAGCATTTTAGGGCCGTTTCCATAAATTCTCCGCCAGAATAAAGGCTATAATGGGAACAAGGTGAGAAAGCTGTTAACCATTGTTTCAGCAAGAAAAGGTCGTAAGTCAGGCAATTGGTGTCTGACCTGTCAGGATAAGGTATAAAGGCTTTATTCATGCAGTCGCTCACGATTTTCTCAGCTCTCACAAAAGTGTTTTTATGATTCTGTTTTCTTACCTCGTTCCTTAATTAAAAAGCTGAATGATTAGAATAGCACCTGCATAATGTCTGGACGACGCCTGCATACTAATTCGAGAGTCTTTACATCTAGTAATTATAACATAAAATCAGAGATTGAATAAAACAGAAGGATTTTGCCCCTAAAGCCCTGCTAATCCCCTTTTAAAAGAGTCTGCTGAAATAATTCAGAACAGTTTCCGGAAGTTGGATTACCGACTCTTTTTTGACTATTTACAATGAAATGATATTTCACACTTAAAGGAGTCTCTGTATTTCTACAACAGGTTTTTAAAGGTGGCCTGTTTTCTAGACAATAACAATCCAGTGACTCCTTCTTTCTTTTCCTACCCATTTTTCTCCCTCCCATCCTCCCAGCAAGATCTTCATCAAGTTTACGCGAGGATTAATCTGTCCTCAGGTAGGGAGAACAACACCCCCCCCCTCGGAACCCCCCTGTGACTCCCCGCTCCGGACTCCCAGCCTGGCCCACCCCAGCCCGGGGGGGGGGGGGGGGTGAGGGGAGAGGGCTGCCGGGGGCAGCCCAGTTCCGCCCAAGTTCAGATGCACCCAGTTTCCCAGCCGCTCCCGGGAGCAGGCGGTGGAGCCAGGAGCTCCCATTGCTTCGCTGTTGCCCCCTCCCCCAGGGCAGAGGATAATTCAAGACAGCAGCGACGAGTCAAAAGTTGGAGAATAATATTTTTTGCGTGTCTCTTCCCGAAACAGCTGGGGGGGGGGGGGGAGGGGAGGGATCCGCGCTTTTGTCTGGCTTTCAGGGAGGACTGGAGCAGGTATCCCCAGGGGCAGCAGGCAGGCTGGGGGAGGGCAGGGAGGGGGGAGCCGCTGGCCGCGGGCAGGGTGTCCCGGGGGGCTCCCCCGGCCCGGGCGGGGGACGCAGCCCTGCAGGGGTCGGCCCGCTCGCCCTCCCCGGGGGCTCAGCCCGGCCCCCCGGGGGTGGCTTCTCCAGTCCCCGCACCCGAGACAGGTTTGCAGCAGTAAGGAGCCGACCCTCTGGGTAATGCTGACGGGGGGGGGGGGAGAAAAAAATAAACCCCAGCCGATTTCGTAGGGCTTGCTCTTTGTTTTAGGAAAAAGGTTTCCTCCCAGCCCGGCCGCGGCGTTGACTGCCGCGGTTGAAGAACACGCAGCTGCTGCGCGGATTTCCCAGCGCGGGAGCCGGTGCCCGCAACCGCCGGGTCCCGCTGCCCACCCCAGGCGACCAAGCGCGGTCCTCGCCTCGGAGACGGGTACCTCCAGATGAAGAAGGAGTGGAGAACAAATTCAGCCTCACAGGAAAGCTGCAGAGGCTGATCTGAGCTGTTGCCATCGTTAGGAACACCTTAATCTGTTGTGCCTTCTCTTTTTTTTTTTTTTTTAACTGTTACAGAGTTGTTTTTGTGGTGACTTTTGTCGCCCCCCCCCCTTCTCCTCCCCTAGTGTAATCTTGCAAAAATTCTAAATCATCTACGAGAAAATGGAGTCAACGTGTCATTCGGCATTAAAAATCTGGGGGGTTTAACTAAAAGCTTTAATTGCTATTCTGATCCCATTATAACCATGGGAACGACGAGCTCTGTTGGGGTCTCAGAAATGTTACACATCCCTTAAGCGGGCGCTCCCCTTGTTTGTTTACTCTAGCTTGCTTTCATTTGTAACCCAGGAATATTCTTTCGCCAGGCGACACACGGAAAGACAAAGGGTGTAAATGAACTAACATATGGCCCAGAGGTTTTAGAGAAGCTGGAGCCGCTTAGCGAGTCATGTGGGTGATACCGGGAATCTCACTGCTCTCCTTCCCCCATCCCCGCGTAACCTCCACTTCTCCGCGCTCCCCATCTACCTCCTCGCGACAAGGGACGCCCGTGTCGCGACCGGCTGTGTGGGACCGGCCGGTTTTTTCCTTCGGACCGGGGAAATCTCGGCAGAGCAGGGGTGGGCGCACACCTGCCTGCCTGCGCCTCTCCGTGCGGCTGGCAAACCCCCGCTGGCAGAAGAAATGTGCGGGGGGCTGCGTGTCCATAGGCACGCCGGCCCTGGGCAGGGTCTCTGCGGGATCGGGAGGTCCGGACCCGGGCCCTTGGAGCGGGCGGGCTGGAGGGGCGCCCGGGGGTGGGATGGGGAGCGAAGCAATCCGAGGCACACAGAGACACCCGACAACAATCTTCCCCCCTCCCACCGGTAATCCGTTTCGGGGTTTCTGCCCCAAAAAGCCCACACGGAGGCTAAGCCCCCGCTGCGGGCGGGGGGTGCGGGGGGTTCGGCCGCACGCCGCACCTCCTTCCCCTCCGCTGCTCCCGCTCGGGCGGCGGAAGCGGCTCTCGGTTACTGATTCATATTTCTAATCTTCCTTTCCTGAACATACAATGTTCTTTTGTTAAATGAATGGTCTTTAATTAATGCACTTGCACAATGCGGGGGCTTGCATGGGGATCGATGATAGGAAGCAACAGGGGATGGTTCCCTCCAAAATGGTTTGTCAGCATTGAGAAAGAAAAGGCAATGTCTATAAAAGGGCCACTAATAATGCCCACACGTCTCTCACCATGTTGTCTGAGGGGACATTCCTTCCCTTGTTGACAGTCAAGTGTAATAAGTACATGTCTTCGCTCAATCATTATAGACCATAGAATTGTATTCTTTAATTAGCATGTACTATTAGCCCTCCTTTCCTTTATGGGCCGTTGTTTTGTCTTTTACAGCCCGGCAAAAATGTTTTCCTTCTGTTCTTTTTCTTGAATTCTTCTCTTTCTTTCATTATTCTCTTTCTTTCTCTCTCTCTTTCTTTCTTTCTGTAGTCAAACGTATTCTTTATGGACAATATTCCTACCAGCCAAAGCCAACTTTTTGTCATCTCTCTGTGTTGGGCAACTTCTTTCAAGTTTTCCTTTTTTAAAAGGAGCCAAGGCAGCACGCATGCGCAGGAGGCCGCCGGGGTGCTGGGTGCTGGCGCCCGGGGCTGCTGCCGCCCTCCAAACTGCAAAGCTGGGGGTTAAAAACTCATGCGAAGAGAACCCTGAGCGTGATGGGGAGCTGCGAAACCCTGCAACCCCGTGTTAAAATCCGTCAGGGGAACAAGCAAGGCGAAGGCGGGTCACCTTCAGCTTCCTTCAGCTGGCGAATGAATTTCCTCTCCTAAAAAGAAATAAAACGCTCGAAATCCTCCTTAGAAGGAACCTTATAGAAAGCGTCACTGCGGCAGGGACTCATTCTGGGGGGGGGCAAAGGCTTCAAACAAACGGTTTCGTACCTCACCCGCCCTGCCTGAGCCCTCATCCCCGGGGGCAGGGGGAGCGGGAGCCTTGCGGGACGGCTGCTGCTGGACCCTCCCGCCAACGTCCCGAGTACCGGTGACCCCAGAACCGCAAACGGCGTCTGCGGGAGTCAGAGGTAACCGGGGGGGACAGCAAAGGGACAGGGCTCCACTCGGGTGGCACCGGGCTCTCTCCTCGCACTCTGCGCCTCGGTCTGTCTGCGAGGTACATTTCACCTGAAGGGTCCAGTCTGAAAAGGTCAGAAACGAAGCCAAGGAAATGTTTTGTTTTGTTCTTTTAATGCAAATGCCAACCTAAAACGATTAACATTAAAAGAGGTTAAAGACCAACAAAAACCACGCATTAGTACTTGATTGTACACCACATTAATCGCACACCGGTCTGAGGACATTTTTTTCAACTAATATAAAAACCAACAGGGAGACAAGGTGGACTACACAGTGTTTTAGGAATGGCTCGGTATCATCAGTACACACACGTATTTTAAAAGTGCACATTTGTAAAAATAACCATAGAATTGAAACGTTTATAAATATTTATTGTAAAAAAATCCAAATATTAAAAATAAATAGTATGTTCAAACACACAACAAAACATTCCTTCATTACCAAACATGTGCTGAAGGAAAATACGGAATATAAGAAGTCTGGAAAGAGATACAGCATATCAACATCGCAAAGGGTTTTTTTGCGAGCTACAATTTTCAGAGGTGTTTTTTCTCTGTACAGTTCACAGGGAACGTGGTAGGTTTTCCCATAAATATGACAAGATCCAGGATTAGTAATAACATAGTAATACCCACTCCACTGCAGTTTGACTCGGTCTTTACTCTTGAAAAGTCCCATTAAATTAATGGGGTTGCTTAGAATGGCAGGATTGGGCTCAGATCATTCTGTAGCAACTAAAACAGAAGTACACCGATGAGTTACAACTGCAAGGAATTCGTGTTACGAACAGAGCATTTCACGATCTCCAATGAGAAATCACTAAATAAACCTTGATCGGGGAATCATTTCAGTGTACACTGCGACGCTTATAAAATGAAGATACAAAGGGGATGCAGTTGGACTATCTTTCTACTTACAGACAATAAAACAAGAGAGCATATGGAAGCCATCGCTTTGAATGCGTTCACAACTTCGATACACTGCAGTATATACATGCTTAATAGGTATTCGGACTGTTAAAACGATCAAAGCATTTACTCTTCTGTCTACGCTCTTGCTTTCACTCTACTGGAAAGAAAACGTTTGTTGGTCACATGCTGGTGCTAATGAAACCCAACATTTCTGCCTTCTCCCAAGAATGGCATTCTGTGCAGCATATGTGTAGGAATAATTTATTAGACGGGAAAGTTCAGGGGATAAAATGCAAAAAAGAAATGGACATCATTTCAACTTTCCAACAGTAAGGTCATACGGACAGCTATGGAGATCTGTACACAGACAGAGTTTCACACAGACACAGCCACGTCTATCCAGATGTATGTCTATACACAGGATTCGGTAGTTTGGTATTTTCTGCACCCTCTGGGCCCCTAAAGTTATCTTTAAAAGTTTGATTTTATCTCTTTAGAAACGGTTTAAAGCTAACGGGCAGGGTGAGTTTGACAGAGAGGAGAACAAATCGCTGACAAAGAACCTTTTACGTTTCATCAGCGTTGTTAGGACGACAAGCAGGAATTTCTCAGATAATAACTCCCACTTCAAAGATTTCTCAGCTCAATAGAAATTGGACCATCCTTTTTATTCAACCACAAGGGCTGGCACTAAAGACGACTGCACTGTTTGAATTTTTTTTCCGCCGTGTTTATTTTTCCCCTATTCACCGGGGTACTTGGATAAAATAAACAACAAGACAATTACTGGAACATGGACTTCTAACTTTTCCTGGGCCCACGGCCCCGCGCCCGTGGCCCCGGCCGTGCGGGTGTCAAGTTCCCCCGCACCGCGGAGCCTCCGCTGGCCGCGCAGCGCCGGCCGGGCCGGGCCGGGCGGGGTGGGAGGGGGGCGCGGGTAGCCCCCCCCCCGGCCCTCGCCCCTCTTTCCCGGGTCCCGGGGGACTTCCACCCGCACACCTACTCCCCGGGGCCGCGGCGGCCAGAGGATGGCGAGGGGGGATGTCTTAGGGGACCCATCCTGTCTTCCCCTGCGAGGGCTGGGGGGGAGGCGAGCGGGAAGCACTGCTCGGGCTTCGCGGCCGGGTTTTGCGGCTCGAAGCTGGTCAGAAGCGCCGGGGAGAGGGGCCGGAAGCTCGCCCCCGGCCTGGCGGGTACCCCTTTGCTTTGGGGAGCAGGAGAGAGGGGCTGCAAGGCCGGAGCAGAGCCCGCCTCGGGGCGGGGGGCGAAGCCCAGCAAAGGCCGGCTCGGCCGAAGTGCATTAGGCGGAGGAAGTGTAGCTATGGCGGGGAGCAGATTGAGTGTATTAAGCTAGCATGAAACCAAAGGTCAGTGCAAATGTATCTTAATAGACTGTCTCAAATGGAGTGTGCCTCCTTTGAAGGCCGCTTGCTATTGCTCTCCTCATTACCATAGCGATCCTAACGTGGCATGCTGATGCACCATAAAACTCACACTTTCAACCCCAAAATCAGGCCCTTTGAACAACCCGAGCTTGATTAGACCTTTCTCCTTTTCTTTTCCCCCTTAAAAACCATTTCCTTGCCTTTAGAAACTCGCCCTCAAATCCCAAACGCATTCTCTGATCCCGGCAGAAAGCAGAAACAAAAGTGGGCTGAGGCGACAGTTCAAGCGGGCCTTTTCTTCCTGACAGTCTGATCCATTTTTATTATGGTCTGGAACAAGTGCCCTGTTCGCGTGGGTTTTGTTTACCGGAAATTAAATGAAAATGATTTAGTTCACGTCAAACAAAAATATATACTTGTATACACAAGAAAAAGGGCCTGTTAGACGTAAATATTATGTCCTTAATGAAAAGACTGGACGGGCTCCAGACTTCGCCTTTCACTATTTAAGTATGACTTGCCTATTGCCATAGAAATCCTAACTTACCATGAAGATTCACCGTTGTGAAGAAATACTTCTTTGTGCGAGCTTGCTTTGATGTCTAAGGCATAAGATTCGGGCTTTCAGCTGCGTCTGTCTAGATTACCTTGAGAGCAACGGGGTAGACATCTGTAACAAGCAAATGAAAAATTAAAGGTGATTAGCCTGCACGTCCAAACGCTCCTGTAAACAGAGAAATAAAGAAACAAACAGATCTCAGGACGCCGTGGAAGCATCCTCCCTGCCCGCAGCTGGCCTCTCTACCTCTCGGTTTCCCCGACGCAAGTTCCGCGGGCTGCGGAGGGGCACCCAGTTCTCCCCAAGTTTAGGCTCCTCTCCCGCACGCTTCTCTCGCCCGGGTGATGCCCTACGAGTGCCTCCCGGCAATGACGCGCTGCCGTCACTGCCCGAGGCGTTTAAACGCAAAAGTTGTCCGGCCGGGGCGAGTAAAGAAGGGAACCCTGGCTTGGTGCCTGGGGAGCCCAACACGGCTGCATCCGCGGGGGCAGGCGCTGGGCGCGGGGAGGTCTGTCGCCACCGGCCAGTTAGCTCTCTTCCCGTAGCTTTTCTCTTTACGGATGGGTGTGCGTGTGTACGTGCGTGTGCCCAACACGCACACCGACCCCGGCCGCCCTGGAGCGGGGCTGAGGTGCCGCAGACAGAAGGCGCGGGGACCGCGGGGCCGCCCGCAGCGAGCCGCGGAAACCTCCGCCAGCAGCCCGTGCCGTTTCTTTGCCTACCCTATCTGCTATTCTTAAACATCATTAAAGTAATTAAAACGGCACCGTTCGGCAGTTTCAAGCTACCCCAGCGGAGGAGTTTGGGGTTTTTTTCTTCTTTTTTTTTTCCCCTTTCCCGCTCTCTCCCAGCGCCGTGGCGTTGCGCGGGGGCCCGGCGGCAGCCCCGGGGCGGGGGGAGGGAGCCCGGGCGGAGCAGGCCTCACCGCCGGGACCGGCCGCGGGGCAGCGGGGGGCTGCTCGGCCCTGCCGTGACGTCACCGAGCGGGCTCTGCCCCCCCCGGGAGCCCCCCAGCGCCCACGGCTCCACCGGAGCCACGCTCTGGGGGGGCCGGGCGTGTTTGGGTATTAGGAGTCATTACCAGTGGGAGCTAAAATGGGCAGTCAATCACCGCGCCCCCCGGGCCTGCTTTATTAGCGACTGCTGGGGGTTAGGGGGGAATATGTACATATATGTATGTATTCATATGCAGCAACAGGGACAAGTAAGGAGATTCTTTACAGAAACGCCCATCGAACGGGTTAGTTAATCAAAGAATTTAATGGATCCACTTTGTACAGTTCGGTAACAAAGAATAGTTTATATAGATCTCTTTCTTAGGAAAACACACTCTGGCAGCCAACAGCAGGCGGACAGAACACTGCCGCGCATGGCGCTGGTGACCGGGGACAAGCGGCACAGCCCAAACCTGTGTGAAGCCAGTCTGGTCCTTCGGAGAAAGGAAAGGAAAGGAAAGGAAAGGAAAGGAAAGGAAAGGAAAGGAAAGGAAAGGAAAGGAAAGGAAAGGAAAGGAAAGGAAAGGAAAGGAAAGGAAAGGAAAGGAAAGGAAAGGAAAGGAAAGGAAAGGAAAGGAAAGGAAAGGAAAGGAAAAAGGAAAGGAAAGGAAAAAGCAAAGGAAAGGAAAAAGGAAAGGAAAGGAAAAAGGAAAGGAAGTAGGGGTCTGTCAGCAGGCTGGAGCGAGGCCATCGGCGGGGGGCGTGCGGTGGGGAGGGGCGAGGCGGCGGCACCCCGGCCGAGGTGGGAGCAGCCCCCCCGTGTGCGGGACGCCGGGGGCGCGGGCTGGACCCCACGGCCGGCCCACCCGCGTACGCGGCCTGTCCCTCCGGCCCTCGCCCGGCGCTTCCGCTCCCGCTCGGCCTCCCCGAGCCCAACAGCGGCGCTCCCGGTCCTCGGGCCGGCGGGCAGGCGGGGGGCCCTCCCCTCCCCCCCCCCTCCCGCCGCCCTCAGCAGCGGGGCCGGGGCGGCGGCGGCGGGGGGGCGGCGGGGGGGCCCTGGCACACGTACCATTCGCTCAGGCTGGCGGTGGGCTGCGCGGGCGCGGAGGGCTCGGCGTGGGAGCAGGAGGCGGGGGGCTCCCGGCCGGAGTCCGAGGAGGGGGAGACCAAGGAGGGCGTGGAGGACTCGTAGCCGGAGCTGGGAGGAGGG
This sequence comes from Opisthocomus hoazin, assembly GCF_030867145.1. NCBI lineage: Eukaryota > Metazoa > Chordata > Aves > Opisthocomiformes > Opisthocomidae > Opisthocomus > Opisthocomus hoazin. The sequence goes on from NC_134417.1 coordinate 13,665,375, forward strand.
GATTTGCAGTGCACTTTCATGTGTTTTCTCAGGGAGCTGGGGTGGGTGTAGGACTTGTCGCAGCCTCTCACTTTGCAGTTGTAGGGCTTGTCGCTCGTGTGGACGTGCGAGTGCTTCTTCCTGTCGCTGCTGTTGGCGAAGCGTCTGTCGCAGCCCTCGAACTCGCATTTGAACGGCTTCTCCCCTGCGGGAGGGAACGGGCGGGTACGGCCGTTAGCGACGGCGGCCGCGGGACCGGGTCGCCGCCGCAACCCCCCTCCCGAGCCCGCGGCCTCCCCGGGACACCCCCCACCCCCTCCGGGACTGGCCCGGCTCCGCTCCCCGGAGCGGCTCCCCTCCGGCGTCCGCCCGCCCCCCCCGCCACCGGCCCTGCCCTCCCCCGCCCGCCCCGCCGAGCCCCCCGCCCGCCCGGTGCCCGCCCGGTCGCCTTCTTCTCCCCCTTCCCCTGCCCCGTCTGTCAGCGCGGGGGTCTGTGCAGCAGACAAAGCCCCGAGATAAGCAAAACTTCGAGGCCAAGTGCTCGTTCCGGGCAAGCGAGGCGTGCTGTCCCCGCAGACTCCCATGTCCTGCAGAAAGAGCGGTCAGTGATTTAACCCCGGGAAGGATTTTACGTTAAATGCATCTCTCACGCTCCCCTAGGTGCACGTGGAAATATAACCCGGCTAGATCACGTCTCATCCACCCCGTTTTCGCACTGATAACAATCCCGCGGAAGCTCCGCGGCCCCCCCCCCCCCCCCCCCCGCCCCCGCTTTCCCCGCTCCCCGGCTTGCTGATACTGCGTGTCAAAGCACGAAATCGTTCAAAAAGACATTGACTGGGGGGGGGGAGCAAAACGGTAGAGATTCAGCAGGAGGGTGGCTAGGCCGGTGCACGGCACTGTCGTGAGGGTAGGATTCCCTTTTCATTTGAACCTGCTCAGTCATGGAAGGAATTGCAATCGGGATTAATTTGTCTGGTAATATGATAAGTGACGTTAAGCATAACAGAAATGCAGTCGTGTTGCTGGAGTTGTGTGAAAGTTTAACCTCGGATCGCGTGGACCGGGCACGATACACGATATATAGGGGGGTTTTCAAGGAAACACGCCACGGACAGCTTCGGGGTGAAATGATGACTACATTACTGTCGCTGATAAGAGCAAACTGCAAAACCCTGCTCGCCAAGGAATGCCCAGGTCCTGTACCACCAGAGTATGAAAATAACCTTCTCATCCGTCAACAGCCAAAAAGTATCAGGGAGCAGAGGACACCACGAAAATACACGGCCCAACCTTAAACGTGAAGTGCAAACAAAGCCACTGTGTTCACCATCATGGCGCATGTGGTCGAAAGGATTTCCAGCGTTTGTAAAAGCTTCCAAGATTCGGGTTTTTTTTCGAATTTGTTGGTGGGGTTTTTTCCCCTTCTCAGGTCGTCATTTTCAAATTTCGGAGGGACGCAGCCCACCTCGTGCTCGGCTGGGAGCAGAGACACATAAAGGAAGGCATTCCAAATATTTCACATGAATGCACTTCATGCAAGGTGGGTGGGAAAATGCTCATGGCTCCGCGTTTAAAGTGTGTCCTTCCCACACTGTAATAATCAACGAGGAGCTCTCACATCCCGCACCGCTAACATTTGCGCAGAGGATGGGTGAATACCTGGCATTAGCAGGAAGGGGTCAAAGAGTTTGAAAAATCAGGTCTCTTAGAAAAGCGGGTCCTGTAACCGAACACTGTCGGCGTACAGCGGTCCATACCGCAGAGCCACACGCACGCATATAATCTAATTACAGTTTCACGTAAGGAAACAATTTGACCTTCAGCATCCAAGTTGAGACAACAAATCAAGGATATTAGTGTAGTACGAGCAAGCAGTAAGTTAGGAGACCCCAGGGAAAGCCATCCTCATAAGCACTCCGCTCGGGCAAAGTGAGTTACAACCAGGTAAAAGCGGGCTGCGGCGCGTTCCGCATTCCCGAGAGTTGAGAAGTGTTCAACTTGGCTGAACCCCCTGAAAGAGCCACGGAGCAGCCCCTCCGCACAGGCAGGTCTCCAGTGGGAAGAGGCCAGCGTTTGCTCAGCCGCCCGGTTTGCGTTCTCTGACCGCCCCAGTAAAGAGGAGCCACCCGAGCCGTTTGCCGGTATTCCTTCCGCGAGAGCAGGTTTTCTTCCGTGGAAATCCCTGCCTGTCACGGGGAGAGGTCATTTCGCGGGTCCCGGCTACCGCAGCCCGGGCGCGGAGGCGCGGCCACGCAGAAACTTCCCCGGGCGATGGAGAAGCCGCAGGATCCCAACCGCCATTTTACACCCGCACTTGTGGCTGGGCAAAAGTGCTCGGCGAAATTCAGCTCGGAAATTGTGGCATAATCCCCCGTCTCCGGGAGTGGATTAAGGTATTTACCAACTTCTCCGGGGGTGGGGGGGGTGGGGGGGTGGCGGCGATGGGGGGAAGGGGGGTGGGGGGTCGCGGGCGAGGCGCGGGGGCCGCCCGGGGGGGAGCGGGGCTCCGTCCCACGCCTCGCACTATTGTTCCCGGCCCGCTGGGGAGGAGGCGAAGCGATCCCTGCCCGTCCCGCTGCCGCCGCCGGAACGGCCTCGGCCTCCGACCTGGAAAACCCGAGCATCGCCAGAAATCCCTCTGCCTGCTCCCCAGCCTCGGAGAAATCAGAAGTCATTAATATTTGACGAGGCAATAATTTTTCCTGTTGAATCTAGAACCGTCTTCATGAATAATTCGTGGCGAGTTCTATTAGGGTTTCAGAAACATTGCGTTTCTGACAACTTCTGGGTGTTTAATAGAAATGGCGGAACCATAAAGGCCCTGCAGGAGTTTTCACAATAAGGCAATTAATCACCGGGAAAGTTAAAGCGAAAAGTACAGGCGCGCGGAACGACGCTGAATAAACGCAAAGCTCCGATCGCGGGTTTGCCCTGAACCTGCCTCTCCGATGTAGGTCAGTTTTCCCAAGAATTTAACCATTTTCTGCTTCAGAGACTTCAAACAGTGAGGCCGTTAAAGAGCAGTAAAAGTTTGTTTGCTTAAGAAAAACACTGTCATTAAGGGATGAGCTCTCCCGGTTAATGGCTGTACCTGTGCTGATCCGGCGAGGACCTGGCTCGGGTACAAGTTACGTGACCCGGAGACACCCCTTTCTCCTCGAAAAAGGGGGCCGAGGAGGCAGCAGAGGTAGATGACTTTGCCATCGACCCCCCCTCACACAGACGAGCTATTCATAGAGCGATGGAAAAATAATTAGGTGACGAGTGACGGTCGCTGTAAAATCTCTGTGCTATGTTTAGCGACAGCGGTACGAAATTATCGTGTGCGTTCTGCACATTATATCACGTCGAGTTATATCATAAAAATGCAACTCCTGGAAGGTCAAGCCCTGCACCGGGCGTGGGGGAAGGGGAGTTTTACGAACTGGAAGGCGAAAAAAATCGTTTGGCTGTAAGCAGATCTTACAATAGGATTATGCGGTTTCCCTCACAGTGCATAAGGCTGTACAGGAGGGGGTGGGAGGTGGAAAACCCTACACTGGAACAGATTAAATTTTCCAAAAAGGGCTTATTTCTTATCTTCTCCTTCAGAGAAAAAAAGAAAAGAAAAAAAAAAGAGCCTGCGCTACAACCGACAAACACCGGCTGCTAAACTAATTAATACAACTTCACAAGCTGTTCTTGGAAGTGTGAAAACTTTCTACGTGCAATTTCATTAATTATAAATGCTTTCCTGGCCGGAAGAGTTCAAACGTAGTTTTGCAAGATCGTCCATCGAGTTACTTTATTTTCTGTTAACTAGAACTAACAGATGTTTCTGACACATGTCCCAATTTCGCTTAACGGATCTGCAAATGACATTTCAAAATGTACAGGCCGAAACAATACGGGGTTTTCTTCTCATTTTCTCTTTTTTTCTCCCACCCGAGAATCAGAACTTGCAGCTACCCATATTTGCGAACGCAGAGAGTCTTTGGGAGGCAATGCCCATTAAAAATGTCAGTGTTATTCAGATCAAACATTTGAAACTCCCTCCGCCCAAAACAAAACTGTTGAACGAAAAGGTCGCAGCTGTGTTGTTCTCACAATGTTCGAGCAGCAGCATCTCAGCAACATCAGTCAAAACTGACTAGACAAGTTGTAACTTCTATTGTTCACTTTTAATTTGTGAGCTTGCACAATGATTTCATTTTTCCCCCCCCAACTACTTTAAACTGCCAGAGTAAAAAAAAAGAAATTCCTCGTCTGTGTGAATAAGCAGAAATAGTGGCTATATCACTCCATCTTTACACAGCTCTACCCGCATCAACATTACAGCAGCCTCTCCGCACAACCAGAAAAAAGATACGGACGACAATTCTGAGATTTGTTCTCACTCTCCTTTTTTCCTCCCCTTTTCTCCCCCCACCCTCCAAACGGTAAAGAAGCAAACAAATCTGAGAATTTATTTTCCAGAAGTGCTTGGCGTGCATTCAATAACAACGCAAAGGATACATTAAAAACAAAATAAAACAAAACAGTATGCTGAATAACAGAGAGAGAGAGAGAGAGAGAGTAAAGAGAGCTTTACATACTGACCTGTATGAGTTCTTTTGTGTATTTTGAGATTCTCTGATCTGGCAAACACTTTACCGCAGCCTGGGAAAGGGCAGGGGAAAGGTTTTTCACCTGTGTGGACTCGGATATGATTTACAAGTTTGTATTTGGCCTTGAAAGGTTTCCCTTCTCTCGGACACTCTTCCCAGAAACAAATGTGGTTGGACTGCTCGGGTCCTCCAACGTGCTCCACCGTGACGTGAGTCACCAGCTCGTGCATTGTGCTGAAAGTTTTCGAGCATAATTTTTTGGGAGTCTGGTCCAACTCAATCCACTTACAGATGAGTTCCTGCTTGATGGGCTGCCGCATGTAACGGAAGAAGGCGCCCGGGCCGTGGTGTGGAGCCAGGTTCACGTTCAGATTCATGCCACCGTAGCTATGAAGAGAAGAAGCAGCGAAAGGCTCTGTCCTGGAGGCCGGTACTTGAGTGATATGTTCAGACCTGGCGTACATTTCTCCAGGTAACCCCAGTCTTATCTGTCCGTTCAGATGGCCACCTGGAGCTGCATGGGGAGGCTGCTCATGGAGTCCAGCGAACAGAGAGGGATTCCCAGCTTCCGAGCGGTGGTGGTGACCATGGTGTCCGGGGTAGCTACCTGTTGTTGAGACAAACAGTCCGTGGTGAGAACCTGCAGCGGGGTGCTGCTCGGTCAACCCTGGCATGAGTGGGGCCGGCAGGTCCCCGCGCGTGAAGAAGTCCCTACCTGCCGCCAGCGCCTGGGCTGGGTGAGAGACGGGGTGAGGGGCTGCCGGGGGCTGCGCCGGGCCAAACGCTCCCGTGTGACTAGAGACCACCTCGGCTTGGCCTGCCGGATGATGAGGATGATGATGATGATGATGGTGGTGGCGGTGGTGATGGAGGTGGCGGTGGGGATGAGGGGCAGGGCCGAGCTTAAGGGCCACGGGGTGATGCTGAGGAGGAGGATGAGGAGGGTGATGGTGGCCGTGCCCCATGTGTCCCGGCCGGAGCGGGTGCTGCCCGAGGCGGGACTCGGCGGCGTGCTCCCCCGGCTGCGCGGGCGCCGGGTCGTGAGGGTGACCGGCAAACCCCGGGAACCCCGCCACGCTCGGAGGGGGGCGGCGGGCGGGGTGGCGAGGAGCCCCCGCCGAGTCAACCGATCTCAGCGCCGCGCTCCGCCGGGAGGCAGCGGCGGGGTCCATCACCGGACCCCCGGCGCGCCCGCTCCCTAACGCGAAAAAGTCACCTGACGGCGGGAGGAGAGGGGCACGGGGGGGGAGGAGGGGGGACACCAACTCTTTTTTTTTTTGTTTGCTTTCTCGCTTTCTCCCCCCAAAAAAGTTTCCCGGTGCCGCTGGGCGGGGGCCGGGCTCCGGCGGCGGCGGGCCGGGGGGGTCCCGCCGCACCGCCCGTCCTCCCGCGGGGCCGGCGGGGAGCCCCACGCCGCGCGGCGCGGCCGCGGGACGGGACGGGACGGGACGGGGCCGCGCGCCGCCGGCCAAACAATCGCCGCGCCTCGCCATTGGCTGCCGCTGGAGTGATGTCACCGATGACAGGTCCAGCCGCTGACTGGCAGAAGGGTTAGCGCCCGGTGCTGCAGGGGGAGGGACTGCGCATGCGCCGCCGCCGGGCGTCCGCCTTCCCCGGACCCCCCCTCCCCTTCGCCCCGTGGAGCCCCTCGGCCCGGCCCGGCGGCGGGAGGCCTTGACCGGGGTTTCCCCCCCGGGCCGGTGCCGAGCTTCCACCGGCGGGAACAAAGCCGAAGCGGGCGGGGGGAGCCGCCTTTGTCCGGCCCGGCAGCGGGGCACGGGGCAGCCCGCGGGCTTTACCCGCGGCAGAGCCCCGCCGGTCCCCACCGCCCGGCCGGAGCAGCGGGAGGCGAGGCGGCCCCGCCCCCCCTGCGGACGCGGTCCCGGTCCCGGTGCCGGGGCGGCGGCAGCCCGCGGGGCCCTGCCGCTTGTCGGCTGCGCGGGGAGCGGGTCCTCCCCCGGCGGCGGCGGGAGCCCAGCCGACAGCTCGCTCGCCAGGCTGGGGCGTCCGGCCTGCTGCCCGGGCTGCTGCACCGCCGTCCGAGCCCCGGCACGGGGTTCCTGGAGGGGTCCCCTTCCTGTTCCCCTCCGTCGGGGAGTCTGAGCGGGTGCCTGGTCGCTGCTGCAGCAGCCGGTGCCGGGAATCGCGGCGTCCAGGCTGAATCTGAGCGTTTAACCCAGAAGAGGGAGTCTCTCTCCCTTTCCCTCCCTCTCTCGCACACACACGCTCTCACAGGGCAGTTCCGCTAAACCCCCGTCCCGGGCTGGAAGGGAAGTTCCCGGGCTGGAAGGGAAGCATCTCAGTTTTTAAGAAGGGGTTTGGGAACTTAAACAACAACAAAAAAGTAAATGAAACACGGGAGAAGATTCTTCTGCTTCAAGAAAGAAAAACACAGCTGTAAATATCTGCCCACCGTATTGCCACAGAGCGCGGATCCTGACATCAAACGACTCTGCCCATAAACGCTCAGCCTTACGAAATAAAGCAACGAGTAATTCTCTATCCATCGCCTCAGGCTCTCGGCATTTTAATGCACTGACTTGCTGCCACCTTGCCGGTCGACACCTTGTCGCCAGGTAAAGCGCCCAGCGCGGGGGTGTGCGGCTCCGTGCACATTTCAGAGCATCGGCGATCGATGGGTTTTATGCTCAGCAGCAACACAAGATACTGGTCGGCGATGTCGACCCAGCTGCTCGCATAGCAGCAGCTACCAGCCAGCGCTCGGACACCGTCAGGTCCAGCGTAGGACACACACAACCGCGTCGAGGACATTTTTGTCACAGCTTCGCACACCCGGGGCAGGCTGCGGTTACAGTTTTCGGCTCTGCTTGGCTTTCGCCATGTTTCTCCTGTAACACAAGGCTGACGCTTAGGTAGCCAGCCATAGACACATTCTTGTGGACGTCTTTCTGAGCAGATATGATGAAAAGTGACAAATGATGCAATCAGCTCTCCATCCTTACATAACATGTTTAGGCAGGCATTTTAAACCACACACCCTCCTTTCAAGACCTCAACTTTCAAGTCTAGTTGCTCTACGAAATGGACGTGACGGTCCTTCTCGTGACCATCTCAACAGGAGTGCACAGAAGAGACAAACGTCAGGAAGTATGAATCCGTTACTTACAAACGCACTGAGAGTGTGACTTCCAAATAAAGCTGCTTTCCTCATACCTCCTTAAAACACTGCATCTCTACATACTTGTTCTCCATCAATTCTGACACTTCTCAGTCAAGGGAGAAAACATCTGGAACAGTTTAGCAATTCAAAAAAAATGTCATAACCGGTTTGCCCTAAGATCCATTCAAATACTGTGACAGTTTCTCGTCAGACACTCGTGGCTCTCAGCTGGCCCCTCACCCAGGGCTCCCTCCCACTCCTTTCTCCCGGCAGCGCGGGGGAACCTGGCCCTCGGTGTCTCTGCCTCCTAGGTGAGGGTGGTCTGAGCCCCGCTACGGGAGGGGGGAGCGGGGCGGGGGCCGCCACATGACTGAGGGGAGGCGGGGAAGAGGAGGGCAGCGGGCCGGGGCCGGCCGGGCTCCGCGCATCTCACGGAGGGTTTTGAGAACTCCAACGCCTGCTGGTGCGGGCCTTGGGCAGCCGGAGCACCCACGGCTGCCGCCCGATGGGGAACCCGCGTCTCCCGTTCCTCGGCAGCGGCCTGAACCCTGTTTCACCAGATCAGCCACACACTCCAATGGGTCAACACCAGCTTGCGCAGGGCCCTTTTTCTTTTTTCTTTTTTAATTATTATTATTATTATTCTTTTCTTTCCAACCCACCTGGCCGCGGTAGGGGCATCCCCCTCTAGGTTACCCTCGGGACTCCCGAGCTGGATGAACCCGGAGCCTTTCCAGGGAGAAACCGAGCTTGCTCAAGCAGCAGGAGAGAAACACCTCGAGCTGAAGCTGAAACTCAGTCGCCGGGGCAGGTCCACAGGGCAATATCTCTCTGACATCTGTAGGATAGATCTTATCTCAAGGGAAGTGGAGTTTAGAGGGACCGCGGTGCTCTCTTGAGCCCCAGATCAACGCGATTCGACGGGCAGCTTGATCCCGAGTACAGTTTTTCTAGTGTCCGCTGTATTTCTGCCACCCCGTCCGCAGCCCCGGCCCCAAAGCCCGCCCGCCCTGGAGGGCTGCTCTGCAGAGAAGACATGTTGTGAAGAGAGTCACAAGCACTTCCCCCCCCTCCCCGCTCCCCCCCATCCGACTGTGCCGCCGACCCGGCTCTCCCGGGGGAGAGGCAGCGCCTGGAGAAGGCAGGAGCCCCGCACGTCGGGGCTGCGGCCTGGGAGGAGGGCAGAGCTGCCTTCCTCTGGGGTGCGGGGCTGAGCCGGGCAGCCCCGACCCTCCGGCCCCTGCCCTGCACGCAGGGAGGCTGCCGGGGCCTACGGGAGGGGAACAGCCCCGCACCCTTCTCCGCGGTCACCCCCGGGGGTGGGGACGGCCCCAGCTGCTGAACGGAGTTACAGATCCGCCGGGATTGGCCCGGTTTGGGGGCAGGAATCCCCCCGCACAGCCAGGCCCTTCGCCGTGTTTCCCCCTTCGCCGGAGAACGGGGTCGCTGCGAGAGCGAGGTGCAAAGCCCCGGAGGATCGACTCGGGGCCAAATCCTGCTCACCCTCAGAGTCGTGCTCAGCGCAAGGAGCGGCTCCCGCCCCGAAAAGCATCGGGGAGAGCAAACTCCCACCCTCCCCCCCTAGCCCCACGCTCTCCCCCTGCCCCTCCGAGGCGGGGCAGCCCCAAACTTCCCAGCCAGGGCCCGAGGGCTGGGACAGGACGGGGTGCCCTGAGCTCCCCAGACAGCAGGTTCCAGGAGTGACCTCCAGGCTTCTGCTCCCGGGAGGGAGGAGGGGAACGGCTTAGTCTGAAAACCCTGATATTTACCGTGAGAAAGGGGGGGGGGGGAGGGGGGGAGGCGGGGGGAAGCGAGGAATAGAAACTGCGAGGACCGAGAAGTCCTGTGCGATTCCTGATCCCCCGAACTCGCGTGGGGACCGGAGCCCGCGTCCCTGCCTGCCCCGGCGGCAGGCACTGCTGTCTGGGGAGAGGAGCTTCGAGACAGCCTCTCGGCAGCCCCAGCCCCTCCTGGGAGAGGGGGTACCGAGCGGCTCGGGAGCGCACGTTGCCTTTGTTCCTGCCGCCTCGCCCTGTTCCCACTTGCGGGGACTACTTTCTTCCAGGCTTCCCGGATAACGGGAAGTCGGCTACTAGACGGACAACAGCTTGCGCCTAGGTTTGCCTCACTTTTTGTGACCCAGAGCTACCCTAGGACAAGAAAATCATATGCTTATTTTAAATAGAATATTTCATTCAGTACCTCAAGATTAAGGTATTCCTGTCAGATAAGCTGTCAGTCAACAACTACTTAGACACCACATTGTGGAAGCCTGATATCCCTGGTAAAGATGATACATATCATGTAAACCCCATCAACAAGATCAAAGTCTTCATCTTTAATAGGATCCAATACATGTCAAACCTCATTCCAATCAAATCGTCCGTAAATGAATTCAAGATGAATATGTCATAGAATAACGTGACAGTGCAATCACATGGGGTCAGGGGTTGTTGTTTCAATGAGAGTGTCGTCAAATATTAATTCTAGAACCTCCAAATGAGTAGGCATTGAGCAGGATTAGGCAGCTGCTGGTGGGGAGTTGTGTCGCTGATTTGTGTTTATGCAAGTACGTTAAACACTAAGCTAAAAAAAATCGTCTCCTTTGAACTTAAAAAAAGATATATTTTAACTTACTTGACTTTTCCAGGAGGTTTCTGTAAAGTCGTTTTCTTTTCCTCATGACGAGGGGAGTCTTGTGCCTCGTTTCCTGACTTTGTTCCTGTTTGGGGAGAGAGGTGGAAAGTTGAGAGCAAAACCATTAGTGTATGATATGAAATGCGTAAGGCGCTACGTGACTTGGGCATCATGGCTTCGAAAAGAAAAAACAAAACAAGAGAGTTGAGCAGCGAGGGTGGGGGGGTAGAGCAGCTTTTCTGAGAGAAAACTGGAGGCTGTCTCCCCAGCAAAGCAGCACATGTTTTATGGAGTCATGAAGTTTCCATGGCTGATTTAGGGAAAAAAAAATATGAAAGGACATCTTCTCAGTTCTCCTTTGATCTGACATTCACCTTCTGGCAGGCTATTGTAAGGCAGGTTTTTACCAACTCGACTATATTGTCTACAGATCCTTCTCTCCCGAAATTAAATTTTGGACTCTCTGCGAGCCTCCAAAGCAAGTTGTTGTCTCAGCAAGGATTAGTATGGTACCACCCTGGCACTTCTCCCTGCCTATAATTTTCAGCTTGCTCTTTGCACTCTGCAAGGCAGAACTTCGCACGTCTTGCTTTGAGCGGCAGCGATAACCCCGAGAGCAGATCTGGGGTTGGACGCGGTGTCAAGAGTTGGAGTTTTTGCAGGTGTCTTTGAAATTCTCGGGTATGGACGTTTTTCGAGTTTTTTTGGGGGGGCTGGTCGCCCCCCCCCCTTACAGAAAAGAAGACTTGAATCTGGAATCAGTTATTTCAGATGAGATTATCATTATCACTGTTATTATGGCTCTTGCTTCTACTATTGTAGGGACTCCAGGGCTGGTAAATAAAAATCCATACTAACACAAACAATTGATGATATTAATTATGAAACTTCATCAGCGTATCACAGTCATACTCTATCACATATAATTTGATGTCCTCAATATTTTCACCGCTGTGATGAAAATTACTGCCGAAATAAAAAGCACCAGAAGAACCCCTTAGGAACTGTATTTTCTAGGCAACTTCCATTCATCCTCGCACTTTTTATCGAGTCAGAGCGGCAAACACTGCCCCGCTAGCGAGGGGTTTGCAGGAGCTGTGTTATTGGTTGGGACGGGAGGCTGGAGGAGTGCTCAGCTCCCGAGCGTTCGCCAAAACTTGTTGAAACTGGACAAAAAAAAAAAAAAAAAAAAAAAAAGGCTGCATTTAATATTTCGAATGGTTACCAGATGGCAAAAAACGCAGGCAAACCAGTTGTGGATTTCAGAGTAAAGACTGGCTAAATCTCTGGATCGACCTCGCACGCCTTTGCTCATCTGCGCGGTGCCACTGGCGGAGCGGAGGGGGGAGGGTGCCCCAGTGCCGAGCCCCGGGGCTCCGGTGAGGGGTACCAGTCCCCCCCCGACCCCACTTCCCCAGGGGCTCACACCTACGCCCGGCCGAAGGTGCGGGGGCGGAGTGGGGCTGGGAGCAGCTGCCTACCCCGAGAGACTCCGCCGGGCTCTCCCCGGCGTGCGGGAGCCGGGCTGGGCGTGCGGCAGCGGGGATGGCGTGTGTTCCGCCCCGCCGGCTTGTCACGCAACCCGCGCTTTCCGGAGGGAGAGCTCTCCGGTGAGATCTCGGTGCAGAAATGAAGTTCCTCGGCTCCGGGTGGAGCGACTCCCGAGCCCAGCCCAGTAAACGGGCTTCCCGCTCGGCCGGGCTCCCCGGGGCCGGGGGGTGACCAAGGGGCAGCAGGGCTGGGAGCAGGGGGCTCTCGTCGAGGAGCTCACGCCGGTCCCCGTCCCATCCGGCGCTGCGCCGGTGCCCGGGGCACAGGGGGCCGGGCTCGGGTCAGAGGTCACCCTCGAGGGCAGCCCCCTCGGGGGGAATTTGGGAGCATCTCGCCTTCCCCGGCCGGCGCCGGGCACGGGGCAGCACCTCGGGGCCGGGACCCGGCTCTCAGCCCCTCCGCGGGCTCTGCGCGAAGCTGGCGGCGGCACCCAGCTCCTTTGGCAGCTCCCCCGGCCCTGCCCGCGGGGAGCTGCTGGGGGGGGCTGGGGGGTGGAGGGGGCCGGCCGGGCTCCCGGGCTCCGTCCTATAAAGCCGGGCTTGCGGTGCGGGAGCGGCGGCTCCCCAGGCGCGCCCCCGTGGCACTGGGCGCGGCGGTGGGCGAGGCGCTGGGCGGGGAGCGCGTCCCCCGGGACGCTTCCCCACGGGGCTCGCCATTGTCGGCAGCTCCTCGCCCTCTGCCCACCGCCCCGGCCTCCCGGCCCTGCCCGGGCGGCAGCAGGACCCGGCCGGAGCCGCCGCCTGCCCCTCCCCACGGAGCCCAGCCGCCGTCGGGGCCGGGAGCACCTCGACGGCACCCGGGGGGTGTTCTCCCTCGGCCCCGCTACCGCACGCCGAGATGCCGGCGGGGGCAGGCCCCTCGTGGGCGAGGGGCTGCCGAGGCGCTGCTTTCCCCCCCCCATCCCCCACCCCGCGGGGCTCCAGCCCCTCTCCCCCGGGGCGGCAGAGCCCCCTCCCGCCAGGGCCCCCCGAGGGCAGGGAGCTCTCGTCCAGCCCTCGGGGCAGGCTGCGGGGGCCAGCCAGCTGCCCGGGCTGCCGGGGCACCCCCCACTCCCAGGCACTTACCCCTGCGACCTGTTGAAGGTTTCCCCTCATTTCTGAATTTGCAAAAATAAAAGGGGGGGGGGGGTAAGGGAAAAGAAAGAAAGAATGAAAGAAGCAAACAATAACCCCCCCCTAAGAACCCACCACCTCTTTGGCGCTTCCATCGAGGCGGTCATCCTTCATTTCTTCTTTTCTTGCTTTCTGGAAGCAGTTAGGGAATGTATGATGAAGCAGAAATGAGCCGTCAGGATGATATTTTAATGGCTTATATGTCACGTTGGTGCATGTGGCTTTGAACTGGAGCAGCTTTCGTTTCCTGCAGAGAGCGCGCCGCAAATCCCACTTGATAACTTCTACAACCCACAACATTTTTTTTTTTTTTTTACGTCCACTCTTACACTGTGTGTTTAGATACGCTTCCTAAAATACCCGCTTGTCTGCCTGCTCGCGTGCTTTGCACCGACGTGGGGTGATCGCTGGGTTCCCCCCGCACTGGGAGGCAGGCGAGCACTGGACTACCCAACTTTCTGGATCCCCTAACGCCATCGCCCCGAAGACTTCACAATAACGCTGACAACTCCGTCCTTTGCTTGATTTTAGCGCCAAATACAGAAAGTAACGCAACACCCGCCTAAAGACCGCGTCCACACGAGAGCTCGCTCCTGGAGCGGGTATACCTGTTGCTCTAAGCCATTGCAATCCCCTCGAACGGGTTTGGCAGAATAAATGCAAACGCGCAGATTCAGCCCAGCATTATTCTGGGAAAAAAAAAATAATAAAGCCTCACAGGATCCGAGGGAAATGACAGAATACATCTGCTTTGAAAGCGAGCTCCACGCACCGAGCACAGGCAAACTGCGCCTGCAGATAAACTGCAGAGAGGCATTCCTTCGAGGCATAGCGAAGTTTATTTGCTGTTTGTTTGTTTGTTTGTTTTCTGGGCGCAATTGCCATTTCTGCGTCTCTCGAAAGGAGGCAATTCTCACCCCAAAAGGGTTTGCCCGGCAGCGCTGCTGCTCGCGTCCCCCCGTACCTGCGCTGCTGACTGCTTCCCAGCGCCTTTAATTAGAGGGGATGAGTTTAAAGTTTCTTTGTTTGGCACTGGGAATTGGAGGGGCTCGGACTGAGCCGCGAAGGAGGCAAGTGAAGAGCTGAACAAAGGCGGGGTGGAAGGAGTCCGACTCTCAGCGAGCTTTTGGTGTTTTCGTTACTAGAAAATAATTAAAGCTAATGAATATGCAGGCGACCGAGTAAATAAATAATTTGCCAGTTCTATATATGCACACACACACATACGGGCACGTACCTAAGTGCATATATGCATACGCACACAAAGACCTCTATATTTTAAAGTTTTATGAGCTCTTTTTTTTTTTTTCCAGTGCTGAAGCATCGTTAAACATATTGTACAAATGTTGCTTAGCTTAATTGATTAAGCCACAAAGGTTTTCTGCTTTTAAATACCATACTTCTACCTTTCAACAATCATTTTAATATATAGTCAATGGCTCTTTGTAGCAAGAACAAAAAAGAACTATCCGCAGTTTTTCAATAGACTTTGAGCTGGGGAAAGACAGGTTAATCGAGGGTTGCATCTAGAAAACAACCAAGTGTTGTATGTTTGCACTGAATCCAAATGTCTGCATTTTTCTAACTAAATCAAAGGGAGTGTTATTTCTTTTTCTGCTCACTCATCTGAAGGTAAGTAAATTTTCCCTGGCGATCAAAAGCCTGGTCAGCAACAAAGACACCGCCTGCTTTTTCCACCGTCCTGGTGTGGCAAGTTGAGGAATTTCAATAACTGTGACAAGGGTGACTGATTTGTGAACCAGAAAAGGTTTGAATGTCAGAAAATTTACATTGCTCCTATCGAGGATTTTAATAAAATTTTACAAAAAAAAAAAAAAAAAAAAAAAAAAGAAGAAGAAGAAAGAGAGAGGAGAAGTATCCGGGACTTTCATGCAGCAGGAGGAGAAACAATGTAGGTTTGGGAAATTTACAGTTCTACCTGAATAAAAGAGATCCTGTAAAAAAAGAGAGCGAGAGAAAGGGAGAGCGAGAGAGGAGAGAGGAAGGAGAAAGAAAATAGCAAAAAGAGGCGAAACAACAACGGCAGAAGTAGAAAGTTAAGAGTGCTCACCCACCTGCGTTTTGATGGGTGCAGAAAACAAGATTTATTTCAGAAACATGACGGAGGGATAGAGTCAGCTACCCAGAGAAATCACGCCGGGTGTTTAAAAACAAAGTCAAACGCACCCGGCACCTACTCTCGAAGAGCTTCAGTTTTAAACAAGCGGAAAACAACAACTTCAAAGGAAGAGAGTCCCTACAGGGCTTCTCTTTTCAGAGCCTAAAAAAGTTGCTCGGAGATCTTAAAAATTCTGGATCACCAAGAAATCATCATTACCGTCATTAGCAGAGCGCTGGAGAGAGAGGGGCAGAGAGAGGGAGAGCGGGTGAAGAAAAGAACCCTAACAATAGTCAAAGATGATTTTTTTTTCCCCCTTAGCATACGTACACACACACACACAAAAAGATGCGCTGGAAATATTTTCGTGGAAAGGAAAAAAAAAAAAGGCTTTATATATTAAAAAAAAAAAAAAAAAAGTTGCTGCCCCCGCCGCCCCGTCTGCCGGGAGGGCTGTCGCGCGCTCACAATACCTGCGATTGATGAGGCGCCCGGGCCAATCAGCGGCCGGAGGCGGCCGCGCGCGCGCCTCGTTGGCGGGGCCGGGGGGAGTTACGAGGGGAAGGGGGAGCCGGCGGCGGCCAATCAGCGCCCACGTCCGCCCGCACGTCGCTCCGCCCCCGGCTCCCATTCATCAAGGGGGGGGACGGTGTCGTCTTTTCAATTCATTTATCTGCAGGAATGATTGCCGCTATCAGTCTCGCGTTCACCGCCCGGCTGAGGAGGTGAAAGTTTCTCCCCAGGAAGATAAACCGCAAAAGACAATATTGTGCATGATTTGCGCCTTTTTTTTGCAAAGCGAAAAAAAAAAAAAGCCCCCCCCCCAAAAAAAAAATCGGGGAGAGTGCGGGGAAGCTCGAAGAGGAGAGAGAAACCGGCTCTCGGCCGCTCCGCAACATTCCTATAGCCAAAAAAATCACTGAAGAAAGTTTCTTTTTTGTTTTGGTTTTTTTTTTTTGCTGCCCGTGTTGATCTCTCTCCGTTATTGTTATTTGCGGCCAGTTTATTTTTTGAGCCCACCCAACCCACCTCCTCCCCACTTAAACCTTCCTGAAAAGTCAAAGCAGAGAGACAGCGAATATTTTTTTGGGGCGCATTTTTATTATTATTATTTGCAACTGCGAAGATCTCTTCCCCCCTTCCTCACCAGCCTCTTCTTTTTTTTTTTTTCCCCTCTCTTCTTCCCCCCCTCCCCCCTTTTTTTTTTTCCCCTTCCCCCTACGCTGATGCCGAAGGGGGTGTTTTTGATGTGGTTGCTTTGGTGGTGATCGTCGCCGACTTTCCAAAGAGGGTGTTTTCGCCGCCGCTGCTGCTGCTGCCGCTGCTTCTCTCCGCGTTGTGTGTGTGCGCGCGTGCTTTTTTTTTGGTTGCTGCATCGACGCTGGGAAGATGCTTCTGGATGCTGGACCACAGTATCCCGCCATAGGAGTCACTACCTTCGGATCCTCCCGCCACCACTCCACGGCCGATGTCACGGACAGAGAAGTGGGGCTGGGGATCAACCCCTTCGCCGACGGCATGGGCGCCTTCAAAATCAACCCCAGCACCCACGAGCTGGCTTCGGCCGGCCAGACCGCCTTCACCTCGCAGGCTCCCGGCTACGCGGCCGCGGCCCTGGGCCACCATCACCACCCGACCCACGTCGGCTCCTACTCCAGCGCCGCCTTCAACTCCACCCGGGACTTTCTGTTCCGCAACCGCGGCTTCGGGGAGGCGGCGGCTGCCAGCGCCCAGCACAGCCTCTTCGCCTCCGCCGCCGGCAGCTTCGCAGGACCCCACGGACACACCGATGCCGCCGGACATCTGCTTTTCCCGGGGCTGCACGAACAAGCTGCCAGCCACGCTTCGCCGAACGTGGTTAACGGGCAGATGCGCCTGGGCTTCTCCGGAGACATGTACGGCAGACCCGACCAGTACGGCCAGGTCACCAGCCCCCGCTCCGAGCACTACGCCTCCACCCAGCTGCACGGCTACGGCCACATGAACATGAACATGGCAGCCCACCACGGGGCAGGGGCCTTCTTTCGTTACATGCGGCAGCCCATCAAGCAGGAACTCATCTGTAAGTGGATTGAGCCCGAGCAACTGTCGAACCCCAAAAAGTCCTGCAACAAAACTTTCAGCACGATGCACGAGCTGGTGACTCACGTCACGGTGGAGCACGTTGGAGGACCCGAGCAGTCCAACCACATTTGTTTCTGGGAAGAGTGTCCGAGAGAAGGGAAACCTTTCAAGGCCAAATACAAACTTGTAAATCATATCCGAGTCCACACAGGTGAAAAACCTTTCCCCTGCCCTTTCCCAGGCTGCGGTAAAGTGTTTGCCAGATCAGAGAATCTCAAAATACACAAAAGAACTCATACAGGTACGGTAACCATTCTGTCAGCTTTTTTCTCTCTGCGAGTGGAAGCGCCGAGCGCCGGGGCCGGAGCGGGGGGCTCAGGGCCGGGCCGGGGGGGGAGGTGGGGGGGACGGGGGCCGAGGCCCTGCTTGGCTGAGGGTTGGGCAGTGGGTGCAGGGGGGTATGATCCAGGGCCGCTGGTTTCTCCGGGAGAGGCAGGCTCGGAGCTCCGCTGCGAAACGGGCTCGGTCACAGCCGCGCCAGCAGCAGCAACAAAAAGAGAAATCTCCCTGCCGAGGCGGAGGGGGAGCGACGCAGGGTCTGCTGCTGGGATCGCTGGGGCGGGGGGGGTGCGTGCGCCTGTGATACCGCAGCGACCTGTCCCGGTTAAATTTATAGCTTTTAATTAATTGTTGTTCGGCAGTTTTGACTGTGGCACGATGAGAAATCGCGCTAAATATCGCGGGCAGCTCATCCGTCTCCCCTTCGCGGTTCGGGGCTTGGTAAATATTTAATTCGGAGGAGCGATATGAAATAAACCGAGCCCAGCGCGTTAGCGTGTTGTTGTTGTGCCGAGGGCAGGCGCCGGGGTCCCCGAGAACTTTTCCCCGTCGCGGGAGGTGGAAATGCGGCAGCTCCGGGCTGGGAGAGCTCTGTCCCCCCGCGCCCACCCCCGAGTGCCGGGAGCCGGCGCTGCTCTCCCCGTGGCTTTCGTAGCGGGTTTGCGGGGCTGCCCTCGCGTTTCATTCCCCGGCCTGGTAATTTTCAATATGGCAAGAAAATCCTGGGGGGGGGGGGGGGGGGGCTGGGGTGGGTGGGAGAGTAAAATACCACGAGAAGGAGCTGTAAAAAAGGAAACTAGACACATAGGATCGTGTGTAAATACCGCCACGCCTGCTCTCCCGCTTGCGAGGAGGGAGCGGTGCCCGAGTCTGGGGCTGCGAATGAAACTCCGCGGTCCAAAGGGAAACAAACAAACACAAAAAGTTATTCAGCTCCCCACCCCTCTCTGAGACGGGCGCCGAGCAGGGGTCGGAGGTGCGGAGAGGACGGAGAAGAGAAGGGAGATTTGGAGATTTGAGCCTCGGTGGCGTTCGAAAGTTGCAAGTGTTTGAAACGGAGCCCCGGGTGCCGTCCGGCGGGGCGGTGGGGACAATGCGCCATCCAGCCGGCCCTGCTTAATCAGATCCATTTTTCCACCCCCCCCTTCCCTCTGCAATAGGTGAAAAACCATTTAAGTGTGAATTCGAGGGCTGTGACAGGCGCTTTGCAAACAGCAGCGACCGCAAAAAGCACATGCATGTGCACACTTCCGACAAGCCCTATCTCTGCAAAATGTGCGACAAGTCCTACACGCACCCCAGCTCCCTCAGAAAGCACATGAAGGTAAACGGAGGGCGCCCGCTGCCAGGGGCTCGGACACCACCTCGGGCCTGGCCGGGGGGAGCGGGATGCGGGGCCTCCGGGCAGGCACCCGGGCAGGGGGGAGCGGGCTGCGGGGCCGCCGGGCAGGGCCGCCCGTTACCGGGGGAGCGGGCTGCGGGGCCGCCGGGAAGGGTCCCCGGGCCGGGGGGGAGCGGGCCGCAGGGCCGCCCGGGCCGGGGGGAGCGGGGTGCCGGGCAGCCGGGAAGGGTCCCCGGGCCGGGAAGAGCGGGATGCCGGGCAGCCGGGCAGGGCTGCGGTGGTGCCCGCGGGCGGAGCGCGGCCCGTTACCTGCCGGCTGCGGGGCTCCGCGCTGGGCCCGCCGGGCCTGGCCGCCCCAAGCCCGGCCGCGCTCAGCCCCGGCCCCGCGGGCAGGGCCTGTTGTCGGAGCGGTTTACCCGGGGAGGGGGGGCAGGCAGCCGGTGGGTGCTGCCCGGCTTTCCCCGCCGGGCAGGGGGCCGGGGTGGGGGGACCGGCGGGGAGCCCCGCGGGGGCTCAGCGTTGTCCGGCGCATCCCCAGCCGAAGGCGGCCGCCTCCGGGGCCTGCTCCGTGCCCCGCCGCTCTCTACTCCTGCCCGCGTTTTCTCTTGCAGGTCCATGAATCATCCTCGCAGGGGTCCCAGCCTTCCCCCGCCGCCAGCTCAGGCTATGAGTCCTCCACCCCTCCAACCATCGTCTCTCCGTCCACAGAAAACCAGACCGCCAGCTCCTTATCCCCGTCCTCCTCCGCAGTCCACCACACGTCCAGCCACAGCACGCTTACATCAAATTTTAACGAATGGTACGTCTAAAACGCTAAAACAAAACAACAGAACAACACAAAACGAAACAAAACAAAAAAGCCCCAAGCGAGCAAAAAAATACCCTATTTAAAGACTCCAAAAATAATGAACACTTTGAAATCAGAATTTAAATGATGAAACAAAAATAAAATGCTGCCAGTAGACCCAGGACTGAATAAAATGAAGACTTCGTGTTTTTAAAAATTGGGTTTTTTTCCTTACTTTCTTTTTTCTTTTTTTTTTATTTCTCTTTTTTCTTTTTCTTTATTATTTTTTCTTTTTTCCTTTTTTTCTTTGTTTTTTGACTGCTCTGCTCTGTTCCGAGGCTCGGTAGGCGAAGGTGTTAGTAGAATGCATAAGAAGACAAGGTTACCAGGGCAAATGCCAACTGTGTAGGGCTTTACTGGAAACCACTGATTAGAGATCTCCAACTGCATGTCTGCTCGGGCAGCGGCCTTCCCCCCCCCCCATCCCCTCTTGTAAATACAGAATTATTAGCTTCAAAAACAAAACAACAAAAAAATGTACTGTTTGATTTTGTAAATAGTTATATCGCAAGTTGAATAAGGGGATATGTGGATTTGTGGTCTTTGCATATATGTGGGGGGAGGGGCGGGCGGGCGGGCGCGGCGGAGGGGGGGCGGAGGTGGTGGGGGGGCAGAGGGAAGAGGTAGAAATTCAACTATTTGTACTGAATGGCAAGAATGTTCTAGTAAATGTGTACCAAAATGTGAATTACTTTGTATTATTACAGTCTAAACGTCGATCTAACAGAATATTATTGGTATTAATGTGCTTTTTTGTATAAAGTGCAACATTTCGTCCCAAAGTCCAGTCTAAGTAGTGCAGTAAAATGTTGTTACACGTCCTGTCAAGAAATTCGTATAGTGAAAGCCTGGATCTGCGTGTCAAACTGTTACATTTGTTTATGTAAAGTGATATTAAAAAAAAAAAAAGATATAAACTATATCTGTCCGTTGCTTTTGGCAAATACAAGAACATAATGTATATAAATCCTAATTTCCATATTTATCCGCATGTAAAGGTCCGGTTATACATGTTACAAGATATTCAATATTTATGGCTAGAAGAATTGGTATGTAAAATTTAGTTTACAGAACTGTTTGGTAACATTTCATACCTTATTAAAGATTCTTAAATCCCACGAATTGTGGTAGGAATTCTTATTCGCTAAGTCAACCTGCTGCAACTCCAACTAGCTCTAGGATATTAGAATAAAACTGTCCCAGTTTTTCACTGCTTTCCATTATGTCATCACTAAAGCAGCGAAGGTGATATAAATGTGATAAATGAAAGGATCCCTGCTGGCATTACTATAGTGTGTAATTAGTATTTATATCAAAATTTATGAAACAAATTTTCGGCCGCAGTATAATTTAAATGACCTTTGCAGACATAGAATAACAACCATAAAAATAACAGAAATAGATTGCATAGGATGCATAAATATTAATGTGGGGAATTTTTACACGAGAAGTGCTGCACTCCACTCCAACACTGCCCATGAATCTGCATAGACTGGGTCCCTAAATTAAATCAGTTAGGATAACATCTATTAGGAGATTTAAAACAGAGGAGATTTCGGTTGCTGTTTTAATTTAAGGCATTTATGACCATAACTAATTCTTAGACGGTGGATTCATGACTTTCCTTGGGCCCTTTACTCTAAGAAGTACAGCACTGTTTCACGAAGGCCGTTGTTGTTGTTGTTTGGTATTTTTTTTTGGTTGGGTTTTTGGTTTCTTTTGGTTTTTTTTTTTTCTTCCTTCCTTCCTTATTCTTTTCTTTTTGCTGATATTCCTCAAAACGTGACGTTAATTTGAATCAATTACTTCTTATGTTATGTTATTATTATTACTATAATTTTGCTAGTGTTAATAGCTTTCTAAAAAAATAAATCTAGGGGATAAGAATTATTTTATGTAATTTGATTATCTTTCTATCTCTTTTATTTATTTCTCATTTACTTAAGAAATTCGTTCCATTGGCTGGCGTTGATACAGTAAATTTGTAAATGAGAAGACAATATAAAAAATCTAAATTACTTGTGCTTAATGACTGTAGCAGAACGCCTTTTCTCTAAATCAGATTGTCTCCCTTGCAGTTTAGTTTGATAGATTTGCAAGCTGCACTGCTTCCACTAACTTAGCTACGGTTGTTGGAACTGTTGGGCTTTGTTCCTGGTTGTAGCTTGCATGATCGCCCCATTAAGCAGACAACATATCAACAGACAACACAAATCATGAGGTTGGCTAAAGCTGCGAGGGCTTGTGATATGTCATAGAGCGAACCGCGCGAACTGACCTTCCAGTAGACCAGTATGACACTTTAACAGCTTCTTTAAAGAAATATTATGAGTACAGCGAGTCAATGGCCGTATTAACCGCCGGCTGGGGGTGGGAGGGGGTGCCGGGGGACGCCGCTCTCCGCTCGCAGCCGTGCGGGGCGCTCCGCAGCTCCGGCTGTAACCCGCCCAGGGCACGGCCCTCCTGCCTCCCCGCAAAACTCCGCCAGGGTTTGCCTTTGGGGATCCCCGCTCGGAGGTCTTTCACCTCCACGTAGCACACTCTCCCACCCCCGGGAAAAAAAAAACAACCACAATGAAAAGAAAAGAGAATTTCGCGTTGCTCAGGTGAACCCCCGGCTCCCGGCGCCGCCGGCCGCTCCCTGCAGCACCCGGGGGAGGCCCCGCTTTACCTCGGCTTTCCCCACAGCGTTGCTGCCCCGCGGCCGGGCCCGGGGGGAGCGGGGCGGGCGGGAAGGGCGCCACCCTGCGGGGCGCGGCGGGCGCGGGGAGCTGGGCCCGGGCGGGGAGCTGGACGGGACCCGCCGGGAGGGAGAGCCTGGCCGAACGCCGGCCCCGGAAAGCTCGCTTTCGGCCCGCCTTTCGGGTTAACCGTCCCACCAGCTCGGCCAGGCGGAGGCTGTAAAAAAATACCCTGTGCGGGGCTTAAAAAAAAAATTAAAAAAAATCATAGCGATAGCCTGAACCCGCCGTAAAACAAACCCGGAGCAACGCGGTGGGGGTGATGCGTTTTAAAGATGCGTGTTGCAAGTTTCTTTGAACTTGAGTGAAGTCCCTAGTGGTCGCTTAACACAGATCAGTTGCTTGGCGTGCATTGCAGCGCTTGATTAGCGAGTGTTCCCTGAAACTTTCGGTCGGAGGTGTGTTCCAGCGTCCTGCAGGAGAAAGCACGGCTTCAGCGGCGTTGCTGCTGCTGCTGGTGTTTTATCTCGGTTTTGGGGACACACACACACGATGCAATAGCGGTTGATCCCCACCCCGTAGATGTTCTGAATTCGCGACCATCACCGGGGCTGGAGTCGCCGATGCCGAACTCCAGCCCACGGCACGCCGGGGCTGCTGGCTTGGTGCTGGGAGGGGAGCGGCTCTGGAAGCCCCGGCCGAGAGGGGGGTCCTCCCGCAGGCGGAGGGGCTGCAAGGCCTCTCCCGGCTGCTCCTGCGCTGTTCCAGCCGCCGAAGCCAGCTCGCCTCTCGCCGGGCGCCCTGCGCGGACTCACCCGCGGGGCGGAAGGCGAGCCCCAGCTCTCCGGCCTCAACGAGGGCCGTGATTTTCTCTCTAACGTCTGGCTCTGGGGAAGCTGCCGGGGTACTTTTCCCGCGTGGGTTATTAGGTTTCGAAGTAGGCGGGGGCTGCCTGCTCCGAGGTCGCGCAGAGCCCAAGGCCAGCCCAGCCGGCAGCCGCCCGCTCCCCCGACGTCCCCCCCTCCGCCGGCTCCCGCTCCCGCGGAGGCTGCGCGGCCAAGGGGGAGCGGCTGGAGACACCGCCAGCAGCACAGCGGTCCTGCCGGGGGGTGCGGAGGGCTGTGTGTGGGGGCTGCGTGGCCTGTCCCTTCCCGAGCGGGGTGCCTGCGGGGCGCACACCGCAGCCCCCGGCCGTGCCGGTGCTGTTTGCTCTCAGGAAGTTGAATGCAAAGCAATAATCGGGCGCTTCCAGCCCCCCTCCCTCAAGACGTGCCTTCCAGGTCGCTCCAACAGCTTGTGAATGACCGCTGGCATTTTTTTAAAAGGCGAGTCCGACACCAGCAAGGCAAAGTTCGCTTCCTTAAGGCAGGCACAGCTCGGAACGGGGACGCCCGCTCCGCGCTGCCCTCGGCCGCTTCCCGCCCGCGCTTCAGCCATGAGGAAGGAGCGGTCCCCGGGCCCGGGGCACGTAGCACCGGCACTTTTATTTACTGCTTTTCCGCCTCCGGCTTTGTAAATTTTCCCACGTCCAGAGCGCTCGCTCCCCTCGCAGCAACGTCTCGGCGGAGCGAGGGGCGAGCCCGGCTCGGGGCTGGCGCCGGCGGGGGCACCGGGGAGCTCGGCGGCGGCAGCCCCGGAGCGGAGCCGGGCCCCCCGCCGCAAAGCCCTCGGCGGGACGGGGAAGGGGGTCCCCGCCGGGAGAGGCTGCCGGCGGCGGGCAGAGGGTTGCAGGCTACCCGGCGCTGGGGGAGCCGGTGCTCAGGGCTCGGAGGGGAAAGGGTTTGCGAGCGGTGTCCCCGCGGAGGAGGCCGGGCCGTCCGCCGGGCACGTCGTGGCTTCACCGTGATAAAGTGTGCATCTGCGTGTACGCGCACAGGCACCCCGCTCGCCTGTGTACCCGCACAAGCGTGTGCCCGCGGGTGGGAAGCGCACCCATGCACGCTGCGCCCCTCCAAACACAGGGCCGAGCCCCGCGGCGCTTCCGCGGGAAACGGGCGCTTTTTTTTTCCTCAAAAGGTGGTGATTCCCTCCCGAGCCGGGCTTCGCTGCCGGGAAAGGCCGGGCTGCGCCGGGAGGCCCGGCCGGGCAGCCCGCACCCGTGCCCCGCGCCGACACCGCGGGCACCCGGTGGCGGGGCCGGGCGCCGGCTGTTGCGTGGGCGCGATCCGCGGGACACGCGGCCGTTGGTGCGGGGGCACACGCGCTCACCGTTGGCGTTGCAGGTTTTGTTACCAATATGCACGTGTCTGTAAATATACACGCACCCTCCTGCCTGTGTTTGCGTGGAAGGAGAGAGCGGTGCTTCTCAAGAGACACCCACCCGCGTCCTCGGGTTCAATAACCTCGGTTATTTAGTGCAAAAGCCCGCGTGCGACGGCTCGCCTGTGTAGCAAAAGGGGTGTATTTTCCAAACCCACGCGAGGAGGTGAATAACTGAGACCTCCGTTTCGCAGCAGGCGCGGGAGAGACGCCTCTAACTTGCTGGACGTGCCGAGGTGGGGTCCGTCACGCCGCGAGGAGGCTGCGTTTTAGGGTTTACTGCGTATTAAATACGGCCAAGGTTTTTTATTTTATATAATTTTTTTTTTTCGCTGCTGCGCTCTGTGGGTCAGATTTGGTTCATCTTCGATAACAAGAAACACGATCCCGTGAAGCGGAGGGGCTATTTTTACCGTGCAGCTGGAAGCTGTCATCAATTCGCAACATTTATTTCGGCTTTAGAACGATAGTATAAAATAGCATGAAGTTTCCAGATGACGGCCGTACTGCAGACAGGATTTTTCAAGTACAATAAATCAAATTAATTACCTTTTTAGATATATACGATCACACTACCTCTCTATGAAACCGCTGTTAAAGAAAAAAACCCCACCCGGCTCCGTGGGTGCGTGTGTGTCCGTGCGGGTGTTCGCCTCCCGGGACCCGGGCGCAGCGCATGGGGGGGGGGCCGGGGCGAGGGGGAGCGCACGACCAGCGCTCAGCCCCACGCCCACGCGTGACCCTTCGCCGGACGCGGTCAAGGCTTCGCCTAGGAGAAACCTGAAAGTTGCGGGCCGGCGCGGGCCGGGACTGCCAGATCCTTCCCGACTTCCAAAAATCCCGTGAAGACACAGCCGAAGGTTGGAGGAAAAAAAATAAAAGAAGGGAAAAAACCGTGCCCCCCCCATCCGCCAGCACCCCCCTTCCCCCACGCCGGGACATGTGTTTTGCGTTCGACGCTGCCCCTCTCGGGGGGGAGGGGGGGGCAGCGGGTAGGTGCGGGGCTGCCCGCCTTGGGGACGGTTCCTGGAAATCGCGCGCGGGGGCGGTGCGTGTGCGCGCGCGCGAATTGTGCGTGTGCTCGCGCGCCGCGCAGCCCGGCGGCGGCCCCGGCGGCGCATGCGCGCCCGCGGCCCGGCTCCACGTGCTGTTGAATATTTATGAACCCCCCCCCCCCGTGGCCGTCCGTGGGCTCGCGTGGCAGGGTGCGACCGGCCTCGGGGGGGAGGGGAGCGGTTCGTGTAATGGATCCCTTCCTGCCCCGCTCCTCTCGGTAGAGTCCCACCGCACTGCGCGGCCCGTCGTGTGCTATTGCTGACGTATCGACATGGCGCGATAGATCCGAGGTACGAACGCACCGGGCTGGCGTTTGTTCCGTTTGGAGGCTGAGGGGTTTGGTTTATTTCTTTTAAACAAATAGCGATCATTCCCAGCGCTCGTTGTTCGTTTAAAATTCGATTTTAAAGCCTTTTGTGAGCCGGCAGAATTACGCCCCGTGTTATCAGCAACGCGCTCCTCAACCTTCCTGAGGAGGGGGGTTTCTCTCTCCCCTCGCAGCCCGGCGGGGAGCGGGCGGGAGCCCTCGGAGCCCGCGCCGGGTTCCCGGCCCACCTGGGCGCTTTGCCCCGGGGGAGGGCACGGCCGCGGCCCCGCAGCCCGGCCCGGCCCGGCCCCTCTGCCGTTCCCAGCAGGGCCCTTCCCGGTGGAGCGGGGCCGGCTGGAAACCGCCCTGGGACGATTCCCCCCACGGGGCAGCCCCTCTCTGCTCTTCCCCCTCCGACCGACCCCCCGAGGGCCTGTGCCCCCCTCCCCGCCCGGCCGCGGCTCCCTGCGCGCCCTCGCCAGCTACAAGAGGCTACGATAAAGCCGGTGTCCATCATGCCGCCTCTCCGTTTCGGAAAGGGCAGATCCTGACCTCGGGACCCCAAGTGGACGCTTGTTTCGGGCTCGCACCGTGGGCACCATTTACTCCAACTTTACACAGACGTGTATGAACCCCTTATTTTTTATTCCCCCCTTCCCCCCCCTTCCCTTCCAGCCAGGCTTTTTTCCTTCCATTCTCTCCCTTAGCCGAAGGGGAAGATCCCCGGTATGCGCAGGGATGCGGGGGGCATGCGGGGGCCAGGGGCACCCGGGCACGCACCTGAGCCCGACGCCCCCGCCCCCGCGCGGAACCCCGCCCGCCGCGCTGAACTCCCGGGAAAACTGTTGATCTCCTCCAAGGGAGAGGCTCAACCTTTGCCTCCAGGGCTCATGGCTCCCTCCCTGCCTCCTATTTCTCCCAGGTTCGACCCCGCGTTGCGCTTCCAGAGACCCCCAGGTCCCCCCGTCCGCTGCGGGGCCGGCGGAGGGGGACGTGCCCTCACTTTTTAGCCAGTCGGACCAGGACGGGCTCTATTATTATTATATTATTCTTGCAGTTGTTGTTATATTCAATTTAAAGGTACCCCTTTATAACTTGCATAGCTCCTGTAAATTTACCTGAAACCTGCCGTCTTTCCTGGCCAATGGTGTCAGGGGCCGGCTAGGCTGTCCCTCCGGAGCATTAACCCTTGTCGCTAGCTGGAGCGAGTGAGAAGCTGAGGTTTGGCCCTGAGGAGCCGTGTGCGTAGATCTTGCACAGCTTTGCTCCCTTAACTCCTGGATCTTTGTTTTGGTGCGAGCAGGGAGCGCTGTGCTTGCATTCCCCGCTGGCTTTTGCGCGCACACACGCACACACACACAAATCCCCCTTTCCAACTTTCTGCCTTTTGCGCTTCCCTGCCAGTTTTTTTCACTTCTCAGACCTACTGGCAGCATTTGCCGAGCTCTAGATCCCCGCCGTGGTAAGTGATGCTTTTCTCCATTGCAAAACTCGCTCAGCTCTCGGCTCGCTGTCCCCGGGACGGGTGTAGGAGTTGTATTTGTTTGGAACAGAATTGCCCAACCCCAGTGGTTTCACGTCAAGCAGCACAGAGTAAAACTATTGTCGAGTATTAACTCTGAATGGGAGCAAACAGACCAAATAATCATTGCTGGCTCAGACAGCAGCACGGCACTAGTGTCAGTCTTTTTAAGTTTGCAAAGCAACTTTTTTTTTTTTTCTTTTTTGGTTATGGGGAGAGCGAGCCTGTGCTTTGGGTCTGATCTTTATATTTACACCACACACCAGACCATAACAAACTATACAAAGAATGCAGCTCCCATATGTGCTTTGTGAACATACAGTTATGATTGGGGGGTTCATGCCTTCAGCCGAAGTGTCGCAGACACACTGCTACCACCCCGCAAGGTTCGAGCCATACCTGAAACCTCACTCCGTGTTCGGGGGGAGGGGTTGGAAAGACGTTGCATTTAAAAAAAACCTCTATATTAAAAAAAAAAAAAAACCACTACAGTAAATGCCTCCTGGACATTTATTTTTAATGTACAGTCTGCAGCTCTGACTGGATCAAATTCACGATTATTCAGATGAGGCTGGATTTGAATAACTTGCTGGTTTCTCTCCCCCGCCCTCCCCCATCACCCTCCCCCTCCTTTTTGTTGTTGTTGTTGTTGTTTTTGTTCTAAAAATTAAGAAAATGAAGAGAAGCGCCGAGTCCGGCTGACCTTTGGCTGACATAATTTAGCAGCAGACCGTTCGCAAATGAGGACGGGGTAAACGAGGCGCTCCAGTTCTCCGGGTAAAGCGATGCTCGGCGCCCGGCTCCCACCGAAAGGAGCCGGGACGGGGGCTGCCCCGCGGCCCCGGGAGCCCCCCGGGAGGCGGCGGGAGGACGGTCCCGGCGGAGCGGCGCGGAGAAACCGCCGGGCACCGCCAAGTTCAGGGCACGTCCCCATCGCCGGCAAGGGACGAGCCCGCTAACGGCGTGCGAACCGCTCCCGTCCCGCGGGTCCCCCCCGAGAAGGGGCCGGGGCCGGGGCTGGGGCCGCTCCGCCGCCTCCCCGGCCATCGATCCGCGGCGGGGCCGGGCTCCGCGGGCGGCAGCGGGGGCGCGGAGCCGGGGTGCCGGCAAGCACGGACCCCCGCCCCCCCCCAGCCCTGCCTTATTAGCTGGTCAGAGTTTATCTCGTTAAGTTGTGCTCACATGACAAGGTACGGGAAAACTCTGGAGAGGGCTGAATCCCCAGAAGCTGCTGTCAAAAAATAAAAAAAATTTAAAAAAAGGAAAAAAAAAAAAGGTTGGGAAAAAAAAAAAAGATGGAAACCGCTTTTGGGGTTTTAGCGGCCGGTTTGCTGAGCACCCGCGGGTGGAGGCTGCCGGGCTGGTCGTGCAGGCCTGCCGGGGGCGGCGGTTCCCCCGCGGGCAGGGGTGCGGGCAGCCCCCTCCCCGCAGCCGGATGGGGCACGGCGGGCACGGCTCCCCAGCGAAACCCCAGCCGAAGCAGGAGCCGGGTCCCGGCCGGCAGCGCTTTCCCCCCTGCAATGAGTCGCCTCTGCTGATAAATGACGCCTCCGCTCAGGTTCCTCAGCGGTCCGCAGCTGAGTCGGAGGGAATTTGATCCTTGATTTGGAGATGTGTTTTAATAAAACGGCTGCAACGTTGGCGTTTTATTAGGAGATTGTTGGTTCCAAATTAATACTTCATCTATGAAAAACGTCTGTCCTAACAAACTAGGCTCACCTCCGTGCGCCCCATTCTTCATCTACGTGCATTTTCCAGCTGGGAACCTAGCTCTACATTTCCCTGAATCATCAGACCATTAATTTTCTGGGGAGCTAGCTGTTCCACCCGGATGGGTATAATTCTGAATAAACTCAGAAGAAATGCAAAAACATATGCCTTTGTCATTTTCTCCCCCATTTTCTCTCCCCCCCCGCCCCTTTATTTTCTTTCCTCTTCAGTCAGTCTGTGCTAAGCAATGCCTTCAGAAACTTCATTATCTAAAAGGCAGACCTAGAGGGCAGGGACTTTGGGAATAGTACCCTTTTATTGTGAAACTTTCTAAACTTGGAGCAGGGTTGAGCATGTCCTCAAATCTGCACCTTCCGGGATGAAATGAATGATGTGCCAGATGCTTCACTTCTTGTCAAAAAATATAAACCAAATGCTGTAACGTTCCTGATTCTTCCTCAGGCGCATTTTCTGTGCACGTTTTACAGTCAGGATGTAAAATGGTCACCTTAGAAGTTGATAAAAACCCTATGCAGATGATACTGTATATCTCTTTCCTCATTTTATTTCAAGTAGATTTTACTAACAATTTATAGCAAAAAATGGCCAGCCACCCCGACAGGATACCTTTGCAGGTTGCAGGCCAAGCTCGAACAGCTCATGTTAGAAAGAAACTTGGACTAGGCGTAGCATTTCTGAAAGAAGAACGTCTTTTTTTTCTGCAAATGGGTATTATTTTGCGCTTAAAATTTCACCTTCCTTTGACTTTGTTGACAGGTGAAAATTTACTCCCAAGTCATAATGAAGCATTGAAAAGGAGGGTGTTTGCAGTGGAATTTTAGGTTTTAAGGTATTGTACATTAAAAAACATCCGAACAGAGCAAGTGCAGTTTCTGCTTGATATCTGAAGCACTATCATCTAGGAAATCTTCTGAAAATATTGATCTGCTAGATGATGTGAGTGCTGAATAGAAAAGTATTTCCACCAGCTCGGCAATACAAATCAAGAAACATTGTACATATAGTATGATTGATAAATCAAAAATTTGCAAATGCAATGCCCACATCGCAGCACTCAAGATATTTTTTCCTATTTATAAAAATACGTGTTTAAGTACTCAACTTTGGGTTTTCCTTGTCTTAACTTTATGCTTTATTGAAAGCTGTTGAACCCTTAGACATTTGATTACTGGCATGTTAGGTTTAGGAAGTGGGGTTATAATACAGGCAGTTACACACCTAATGCAAATGTCTGTGTTGAAATCAGAATCATTATCTTTCATGCAGGTGAGTGAAGCAGGTTCTTCACTTACGGCAACTTTAGTGTCAGTCCGAATTTTTTGATCTGTATTTATTTTTATTTACCATTATTGCTTGCAGCAGGGCTTTCACTGAGGTGAATATCCCTAATACATGCATTTAGAATTGTCTGGCTAGTTTGTTTAAATACCTGGAATATTTTTTAAAAACTAAAATAAAAATATCTTTTTAATGCTGGATTAGTTTTCTGCTGTGATGTTTGGAGGAGTAGTTTAGTCTGTATGTTTGATCAACATACAATGTGGTTCATGCTTCCACAAACATTTTTAATCATATAGCAAATTGTTGAATGTTGCTATAAGGAGCAACGGACAAAGGCTACCGGGAAGTGTAACTACATTAAACGGGCGAAACATGGGAGGGCTGAAATAAGGGACTGAACCAAACCACGCTGAAATCAATGGGAGACTACTGCTGAGTTGGAACAGGCTTCAGGCACGGTATAAATGACTGTACAGGCACAGCGCTTTTCATCTCTGTCCGGTTCTGCTTTGGTTTACAGCACATTATTTACAGGTAACATTCTTGAGCTAGATTAAAATTTACCGATTTGTGTCTGGGGTAATAAGATCTGTGTTTGGATGTAAGTGCCCGTAGGAAGGCTGGACTGGTACTGCAGTGGTGATGGAAGTGATATGCAAGGTTCACCTTATCCGAGCAATGATTGCTTTTAGGGTATTTCTGAAAGTTTTGTTCTTTCAGATAAAGGTGTATTTATGTATGAATGCAGCAACTCTCTGAAAGGCTTGGTGAGGCCTTTCGCAGTAAACTTGTTTTTTTCAGCCACAGGACTGAAAGTTGAAAAATGACCAGATTACGAAGTCTATATTCTTCTTTGCCAAGGAGTAGCAGCAAATAGGGACACCCGCTCCTGCCCCCTCACCCTTAGTGCTGTTCTACAAATATCACTTAATAATTAATTCCCTGTTCATATTGGAACTTGACTGTGAAAATGCTGTTTTCTGCTAGGAGAATTCAGATGCTGTAAACACTGCTGCAGCAAATGGAGTGTTTCTGTTGGGATATACTATAAGTGGGTTTCAGTCTGTTCCCGCTGGAGCCATAAGTTTAGAATCAGATCCCGCTTAATATCATATTTCTCCTTCTCATGATACTTAGTGACCGGAGCAAAAAGCATAGCTATTTAAAAAAAACCACTCCTTAAAAAATATACGGACTTGCTTATCTAGAAAATCTCAGTATCGCTGGAGTTTTAATTTTCTCCACTCATTTGAAAAGGACTTAGAGACTCCTTTACAAACTTTGCTTCATATTTAGATACTCTTTCCTTGTAAGTTCTACTGTGTACTGAAGAATAGCACATTTAATTAAAAAATCCTAACACATAAAATCGTGCAGTGTTGTCAGCAGTTGCAGAGAAAGGGCCAAATTCTTCCTTTCTTAATCTGGCAAAACTCCCATTGACATCAATGCTATGTTCTTTACGAAGCTCAGACATGTATTTTAAGACCCCACCAATTACAAGGAAATTGTTTCACTCTCACTGCTGTGTTTGTCTGCTGGCTGGCAGTAACAGTCAGAAAGCTGCATGCTCCTAGTTTTGCTGGTTGTAAATTAGGGAATGCTAAGATGAAATCCTAAATGTTTCACAAAGCTGTAAACAACTCACTCTTGATATAAAAAGTAGACAAGAACGATCTGGCCGTCCTCTTCCAAGCAGGACTTTGAGGTAAACTACAGGACAAGTTCTGAAGCCTTTTAACTTTTCCCCAGCCAAAGCTGTGATTAGTTAAAATATTATTTTTACCTGCAGAAGTACGATGAAAGGGCTTTACGATCCGAATCTGTTTATACTCTGTAGGTCTAGCAAAGAAACAAAATTTCCCCTCTGACATGCCCAAATAAACAATGAGCCTATTTTAAGTTCCGCTCAATAAGTGTGTTAAATGCATAAAGTATTTTGAGTAAATGCCATGCAGCTGTTTGGTAGCCTACAATTACTGCGGTATTGTGTCTGCCTGCGTTCTGTGTACTGCTATAAATCCCGCAAGTGGACACTGCTATTTCTGACACATCGTGTTGGATTTTCTGTTAAGTCTATAGGTTTTGTTCCAAGTAGATGAAAATAATGAAACATTATAAATATGAGATAGTCTTGCTCCAGTGTGTGGTGCTGTAAATCTCTGGAGATTTACAAAGAGACAGTGAAAACATGAATGCAATTACACATGATACTATTTTATGAGCTAATGCTATAAAGCAGCATCTCAGCTCTGCATTGGCAATAATTTTTCACAGCAACTTTGGGAATGTCCCATGGAACCTTTTAATAGATTAATTATTTGCTCATCCCAAAATAAATTTGCACGTGACTAGAATTAAAGAAAAGGCCCACCACTGCTTCAGGAGCAGTTTTGCCTGAGAAGGAACTTGGGGCAGAATCAGTTATTTCAGGGCTCAGACTGAAAGGCTGGAATACAGCGGTATCTGCTGGGAGGCTCTGCTCCGGCTGTGCACCGCAGCCGTAAGTGCCCTGCAAAGCCTTTGTACCCCCTTCGGGTCTGTAGCCATTCGAGGCTGGAGAAGGAGAAATATTTCTTCTCTGAACCTTAGTTCAACAGGTGACTTTGAAATGACCTATGAATTCTTCCACTTTTGTCGAGCTCAGATCAATAGCTTGCGTGGTTCTAGGAAAATACATGTAGGTATTTTCTCAAGGCATGCTAATCTAAAATATAAGAACTGGAAAAACACTTTTAGTGTTAGAGGATTCAAAGAGTTCTCAGAAAAAAACAACCTTGGCATTGTTATAGCAGCTGTTATAGTCTATTATGTAAATCATCTGGGAATTAAAACAAAATATTTTGTAAGATAGTTTTTGTCAAATAATAAATATGCTATCATTTAGATTTAATGTTGTTCCAGAGGTGTTATTGTTGTCTGATGAAAGTGAAACCTTAGAGTACTCCTTATTTTGACTGATGAGGATTTAATATTTATTTATAGCCATGCCAACGATAACACGTGCATATCTGTTCAAGAGAACATATGTTTCTCAAAATTGGGTGTTGGAACTTATGCTGTTGATACGTACCCAGTTATATTTGTCTTCTAGGTGTCACCTAGATATTCTCACCAGTTTTAATCAGATATGCTAAAATAAAAAATATGTGAAAAAAAATCTCAAAAGCCGTATTTTTGGTCAGATTATTATTTGCTTTAATGTTAATTTATATCACCATAGACCTCTCTGTAAAAACTCTGAGGTTACTCTTCACTGCCTGAGTGTTGTAGACTGGCTTTTATAAAAACAAGGATCAGGCCCTGTGATTCATTTCTTCCCTTCTGCACAGGGTATTGGTTGCGGGTGCAACATGTCAGTTCATCAGCCTGTTGACTACAGTACAGTATGATTTCACTAATGACTGGGATGCATACTGCAGATTACCACATTTTGCAAATTAGTGAGTAATCAAACAAACACCATAAAAATCAAGGATACTGCATAATGAAATATGCTTTATTCATTTATTTTTACAACCATATATTAGTTTTAATTATTTGTGTTAATAATTCATTGGGTGCTAGCACACTGAGCTATGGAATGAGTTTTTTAAAAAAATTATGTTTTAGCAACCAAAGCCCCTGTTGTAGGGGCTCTGGTGTTCAATCCTTTGTGAGAAGATGGGTCAGCCCTTCTTTCTTGAGTGGGGCACCTTGTTTCAGAGATAATCCCTAAGAAGGTCCTGGAGTCCTTGGGACCAGCCTGATCCATCCTGGTAGATATGCCGGGGAGAAGCTTGACAAGGTTGCTGGAGCGGGGCGGGCTGCTTGCCTGCATTGGCTTCCAAAGAGCTGATGAAGAGAGAGAAACTCATCCCGGGCAGGTTAGAGCAGGAGCTGACTTGGGTGCTCTTGGCCATTCACTGAAGGAGATCTCTCTCTCCTGCTCCTTCACTCCCCTCCTTCCTCCTCCTTTCCCAGTCCATAGTGCAAGCCTACAGCACGAACAACACTGAACTGTATCTTTTACCCATCTTGTTTGTGGTGTAATGTCTGGTAATGAATCAGGGAGTGAAAGCTTCTCTACCAGGCGGCTACTGCCTGCAAGGAAGGCAGTGTGCACTGCCTAACCTATCCCTGGGTTCCTCTCTGAGACGTCCACCTCCAGCACCAGTTACTGCTTGCCGCTCAGCTGGGAAGAAATAACTCGTTTCATGCCTGTGGAACAAACTTCTGTCTCTCCTGGGCTCAACTTGGACCTCTGGCATGGAGGAGAACATCCCCTCGTGGTCTTCGTTTCTTGCTATTCCTTTAAGAAATGTACTGTTTTTTATTAAGTCTCAAGGTAAATACAGTGTATACGTATAAAACCTATGCGCAATGTATAAAACGTGTGCGCAGTGCACATGCTCTCTTTTTTCTCACTGTACCTTAATCTGTCTTTTCCATTTTCATTTGACAGTTGCATAAACTTTCAGTTGTTAAAATGGTTTCTCTTTTTTCCTTATATTTCAAGTTTGATCCATGAATGGCCTGTCAAGAGTTTTGTATTATTGTAAGCTGAAGTCTGGATGGTAGCAGCGACAGACCACTAACCATAATTGTGTTACTGTTGTGTTACCACTGTAACAAATTTGTGTCATTTACTTATTTTGAAGCTCGAGAAGTGCATAAAGGCAAATGCAGTACTGATGAATATTTATTTTACTGCTGTGGGATCTTAGGTTTAACCATGCTTGCATCAATTCTGCAAAACTGTCCTTAAAAATTAGTGGAGTGGACTACATCTGAAAATGGGGGGAACAATTAAAAATCTTCCTGCAAAAATGATTTACAAATGTAGAAGATACTTATTTATGTCATTTAATAGTAACAGTGTTAAGGATGGTCTTGTTGCAAAGACCGGAGTAGGAGACAAACACTTGGTCTGACCTTGAGTCAATGCACCAGCGTTTGACAAGATGTTAAGCACCACGTGAGGCACACAGATTTTCCACATTTGACAGTATTCAATCGATTGCAGGTTTATGCCCCAAATATCTGTGTGTATCTTGGTGACCTTACTACAGAAAGGAAAGTTTGATCCCCCTCAGAGTCTCAGCGAGAACAAGCCTGTTCTGTGTCCCACAGACAGGGCAGAAGAAGGCTGCGTCCTTCACTGCTTATGAGGTTGGTGGGGTATTATTAACCTACTTGAAACATGCTTTTAATGTGTATAAAGCATGCTAACAATTTCAATTTATTGGCAGGTCATTGAATTTTTTAATGATTTTTTTTTTCAGATTGAATTGAACACAGGCAATAGCAAATTGATAGCCGTGAGTCATAATGTGCCCCTCCTTTACATCGTGATTGTCTTTGTGAAATAGTAGTAGATTACTAGAAACAAAGTTTTTTTACTCATGTTGATAATATAGTGTGCATTGGAAACTTGAGATAATGAATTATATTTAAAATAATTATATTCTTCTTAAGGGCATAGTAGCCAGAATTTATCACATATGGAGGACCAGTGTTAGAATGGAGCTTGATTTTTTTATTTTCAAGTTAGCAAGAACTACAGTTATCTAACAACCAGCGAGTCACTATTAATGGTTGAGTATGAACTATAAAGAAATTGTGAAGTGTTACAATAAAAAGAGCACTCTCTTAACATGCTGATTCTGACTGTCTGTCAGTGCAGCTGGGGACAAACTGATCTGGTCAGACTTAACCCTTTGACATCAATGCACTTATGTCAACAATGACTAAAGTTAAATCATTTTGGAGGTTGAAGTGGGGACTAAATAGAGCCCAGATCATCTCTTGACTCCTGCAAAGAAACAACAGACTTTCACCCATTCAAACCTAGCTGACAGTAGTGCTTTTTTCCTTGGCCAGTGAGTGTGTGTGAAATGAGACTATTTCTAAATAAGAAAACCTCAGACATTTACAGGAGGACATCTCTCAAGGTCATCAAGTATATGTTTTGAAGACAAAAGGATATTAATTTGACCATAATTTGTGTAAAGGCTTTCAACAAGGCAGTGGAATGCATATTTTTAAGATTTTTTTTTCCCTAGTAATTTAATTTCTCAGGAAATGCTGCCATTAATATTTTATTTTGAGCACTGGGGCGCAAATGGTATTACCAATGTTTCTCTTTACTCCCGACAGTACACTCAACACCAAAGACTTGTTCCAGTAGCATATTTGTCCCCTGGTAAATAGAAAGTCTTTTTTTTTGCTTCTCTCCCCCCCCCCCCCCCCCCCCCCCCCCCCCCCGCCAGCGTCCCTCACTTACAAAAAGCACCAATGTTTAGAAAGGCTGGAAAAATAACGATATGGGGGGACATATGAAAACCTGTGATTTTTCCAAGTAAAATTAGAAACAGAGTCTCTTTAACATGGAAATTTGATTTCTCTACAATTTGAGGACTCATTTCTGCAACTGTCACATATGTAAAATTTCCAGTGAAGTCAGAGGCCTTTGAATACAAAGAAACAGCACAATCAAGCTCTGAATATATATATATGTGCTATATGCTTTTCTCTCTCTTCCAGTGATGTACGTTACAGTAGTTTCATGCAGATAAAACTGTCATCATTTTAATTTCTGCAGTCCTTAAACTGTTTAAAAAGTAAAATTAATAAAAACGATTTCTGAGAAGAACAACTCATCTTTGTGGGAGCATTTAATTAGCATCTCCATTTTTTATATTAAACTGATATGTGAAATATTGCATTGTCAGGACATCCTTGAATGATATCCTAGATGTATTGTTTGTTTGGAATGGCTTGAAATCACAGAACTTTACTGAATTATAACCAGATAAATATATCTAAGCCTGAGGGCAGGAAGTCCTGGCAGCTGAGACGTGGGGAACACGCAGTTTGTCCATACTAGATTCTTCTGTTCCCTTTTACTAATAAATCTATTAGAAAGCTTTGTTTTCACTCTCTGCATGACAAATAAAGTCTCTGTCTATGGTACCATATTAATGCTTGATACTGATGCTTGTAACTCCACCTATGCTCATGGAGAGACGAGACCTCTGTGAACCAAACCTTATCAGGTCAGGTTTTGTTTGGGTTGGTGCCGACTCTGAAGCAGGGAAAATATCGCATATCACAAGTATTATGGGATTGATGAATCACACCTCGGCTTCAGAAGGTCATCTGCAACAGTTATTTGAGCTGCCAGACCACCCACCTCAATTTTTGATTTTTCGGAGTGTCTAGTTTTATTTTCTATTTACCCATTTAAAAACCTCAACCCCCCCCCCCCCCCCCGCCCCCCGCTTGTACTTGGAGGAGTACAAATCACATGAGAGGAGACAGTAAGCAGTCAGGGTAGCATCCTCTGCGTGTTCATACAACTCTCTGTTCGGTTGAACCCTTTGGCAAACAATGTTTGCTGCATGACAGAGTGTGTGCTGTGTGGCAGATATGTTTATGAGGTAGCCTAGGACGGGGCTAATCACATCACCGTGTCTCCAGTTTTGACCTTATCACTGTTGTGCACTGAGCCTAAAAATTGGACACTGGCAACCACATCCCAGGAAAATAAATGGGAAATGACATTTTGGTTAAAAAGAATAAGTGGATTTTATTTTGTTGAAACATAAGGTCATATGAGTTTTATTTATTGTTCTTGTATGAGTGTAATTAAATAGCTGCCTTGCTGCCATGTCAAGTGATTAAAAAAAAAAAAAGGAGTGATTTCACTTGCGAGGACCCAATTCATGGTTCTGCAGCTGTTTTGCATCCAGGCCTTTTAACGAAGCTAGTGGAAAATCTACCTGGAAAGCAATGAGAGAATAATATTCTTATGTGAAACATTGTTTATAACATCTGTAATAAAGCAGGCTAAATCTTACCTCTGCCATTTAAAATAATAAATAGTGTGTTAGCTTTAAAAGCAGCATTTGTCCTTTTGAAATCCTTTGATGTCAGGCTGCTTTAAGAAAAGCCTGGGTAGACCTCCTCCGTACTGTGGTTTGATTAAGAAAAAATCATTACAAAGTCTGCAATACACGTATAATGAAAAGTAGTATATAATGTGAGCCTGGTAATTTATTATTGGTATCAGAAACAGAAGAATTTGTTGATACAACCATCATAGTTTCCAAAGGACGTAGTAATATAAGCTATTCTTATTTGATTACCTGCATATATATTTTTAATATATATGTATATGTATGTGCACACACGCAGACTGATGACATAATCTTTAAAAAACTGTGTTTAAGAAGATAATTTTTCATTGATGCACTGAACCTCTTATTTCATAGATATATTGGCACCTTTTACAGAGATAACCCGACCCTGTACTAAACGAGAGACAAGCTCTGAGTACTAGTAAGGATTTTTCTTAACCCAAAGTAGAAATAGTTCCTGAAAATTCAGACATAATAACGTGTTATACTGAAAACTGGAAAATAGCAGTTACTTGCAAAACGCCAGGCTGCAGAGAGGGATGTAGTTTGGAGGGCAAATTGGCCACAGCTTCCAGTGTAAAACCATTTAAACCAAACACAACGCCAGGCAGCCAAATCTGATCCATACGAGTGTCACCTGCAGTGTCCTGGGAAACCTGCAGACTGCGGCCAGTGCTCAGGCAGCGCTTCCTGGGGTGCTTACAGTGAGATGTTGAGGCAGGACCTGGAAAGGAAAGAAACCCACATTCAGGAGAAATGGCTGCACTGTAGTGCCTTCCCTGATTAAACTCTGACTCCAGCAAACAATTCTCAGTCCTTTCATCCCCTTGTGTTTTTTTCCCACCGCTGACCTCCGGCACGGAGCTCCCCGCAGCCCAAGCATCCGGCACCTACCATGTCCTTCTGCCAGGTCCCTGCTTCAGCCCCTGGGCAGGCTGGTTCCCAGGGTTGCCCAGGTGTCTTCTGCCCATTGCTGGTCCAGCAGCTGCCTGGACACCCACCACTGAGAGGGAGCTTGTGAAGGGAGCTCTGGATAAAGATGAAGGCTGTTTCTGGTTGGGAGAAATGAGCAGACAAGTCTTCTCCCAGCACCTGCCAATCAAATTGAACACAGATCAGCGGCCAGCCCTGGAAACCCTCGACCGTCATTTACACTAACACAGTTATCTTTTCCCGATGTTATTTGAGAGAAGCAGGTCCCAGATGTTACCTGCTTAATCATTACCCCGTTTCCCAAGGACAAAGCTCCCTGCAGCTGCAGCACTGAGGGCTGGGTGGACACCCATGGCGGCTCCTCGGAGCCGTGCTTTGCCACCGACAGCTGATGGAGCACATTGAGATGGCTACACCTCGTGTCTCAGCCTTCAGGAAGGACAATTGTATTAAGGGCTGATTTTATTATTTTCCATTTTTTTATTAGGTGAAATAGAACTGGAGAGCCACAGTGTTCTAAAACAGGTATAAACGTAATTTTGCCACCCTTCCTTTTCGTTGTGTTGATACCACCTGTCATAAAGCAGAGATAAACGATTTGTTCTGAATTTCTATGCCATGATATACAAATATTTCAGATGTTTGGGACAGAGTCTGCTGTGTTTGCTCCATGCATGTATGATGCACGGGGCAGAGGATGGTTCATCGGGGTGGTTAGTTGCAGTGATAAGAGGATGCACAGAACAATATGGGGGCAACGCTAATGCTTCCTCTTAGCTTGCAGTTTATAGCGTCCAGTGTGACAACGGAGTTGGTGACCTCTAGAGCCTAACTCTCATCTCACACAGCTGACATGGATACTAAACACACTGTAATTGACCTCTCCTGCTTTTAACAGAGTAAGCGGACTCAGATTCATCCTGAATTGGACAAGCTTATCCACAGCTTCCAGATGTTGACAATGCAGTTGGTGGAAAGAAAGAGGGATGTTTCTTCAAGCCCATATTCAATTCCCATGCTTCAGTCCTTCTTTGTTTTATATTTGCCCCCCATGCTGATACGTCATGGTGATAATCAGACATTTTGTTTTTTGAGTCATATGTAGAAACTGCACCCAACTCATTGAAATATGGATGAAGAAGATGCTGGAAAAAAAGGGTGAATATGTCCATTACAGGTGTTGTGAATAATTGGTCTTAAATAAAAATATATGGAGAAATCAGAAAAACTGCTGTTAAATACACCTTTGCTGTCTGCAGTACAACATGAGACAGATTTACAACATTAATTATTTCCACCAGCTTTGAGCCTGAAATATGAATATGTCATGTATTTAAATACTAATTTACTTTAAAAAATCTCTACTTTATTGAAATATCATTATGCATATTGGAAAGTTAAAAGTCCAAGCTATATAGCTGCTGAGGTAAAATTCACATTTATTGTCCACTGAATGTGATGGAAATTGAATTTGTCAGGAAGCTGATTGATATCTAGAAGTGTTTTGTTTTCAGTGACTGGCACTGCTGAGTTACAACCATCTATCATCTAACAGGTAATTAGTCAGATTTCTCATCATGAGCCTTCAATCCTGCTGTTTTATTATTGAAATACCACAAACCAGTAGGCATCTGAATGCAGATAAAGTTCTCCGTCATGGTCTTAAGGACAAAGACAACATTTTGCAACTCAGCTGTAGTAAGTTTGAATAAAACTCACTGAAATGTGAGGCACGATGTTAATACATACGGGAAAAAAAGATCCTGGAAAACATCAATGGAGTCGACTTTTTTCCTGCAAAAAAACATTTAATACTAAAATCTTTATTCTTGCGGTCTACATGTAGACAGATATCTCCCTGTGCAGAAGGGAGGCTGGCTGAGGCAGAACGCTATTTGGACCTCAAGAGGATAAGGTGGAAATCAGGGTCTATCTCTCAGAAGCACCACGTCCCTGTGTGTCCTTGTTGGTGGCAGACACCAGCTCCTCCCATGAGGAGCCCCAACCTCTTCGTTGTTCCCAGAGATGCCTGCTCTGCTCCTGCATGCATCTGTGGTAGCTCCCATTTGTCTCTGAAGAAAGCAGGGCACAACCCATCGTGCTTGGCCCATTCAAAAGTGGACTGGAGTGGGGTTCCGCACTCAGGCCACAGCTGGCCCCAGGAGTGTACGTTTAAGCAAAAAGAGCTTTTCTGGGAGGTTGTTGTAAACTCCTCATGTATAGCTGAGTGCATGTTTGAACCATTAGCATGCTTTAATAAAAAAGGGTAAAAGAAAATATTTGATAACACAGTTGTTACCTACACGAGTGTGATAAAACTGCATTTTTTACACACCCTTCCTCTTCTCCCCTTGTCTCTTGGAAGTGTTTGCTGTAGATGATACAACAGCAGCTGAACAATCAACCTTACTAGGTAAGGATATAAAAAAACAAAAATAAACTTTTACTAGAGCTTCAGGAAAATAATCAGGATGAACTGATTGCGCTACTCAGTGCGTTCTGCTCTGGATTCTGACTTTGTACTCAGTGTCTACAAGGAAATTGAAAATGTGCTGCTGTTCACCCTTAAAATATTGCTTTTGTAACAGAATGCAACTGCATGAACTAATATTAGTCAAAGCTTATTTAATGTTAGGTTTTGTGACTAATTGATCTAAACCAGCTGCACAACTCACTCCTAGCACTGGGATGCCAGCAACCTTGGTGGCTTTGGGAAGTCAAATATAATTTTTTTTAAACCTAATTCTAATGTAAAAAAAAAACCCTCATTTTTCTGGGGAAGTTTGGGTTCATAATATCCCAGCCTTCCACTATGTCAAGACACAACAGCCGTTAGTTCTTAATGAGTTGTAAATGTTATTCTTTTCTAGAGAACTTCCACTGTTGAATATGCAATTTTTTTCATATTTCCGTAACCCTGAGTTAGAAATGATACTTCACCACAACTGATAAATTGTGCTTAATTTACAGAACACACCAGAAAACGACTGCTAACAAAGTTAGCTAGCCGTACTGAGAACTGTTTTGATCCAAAATGTCAAAACATTTCTAGAACAAATAAACCGTTCATTGGGTATCATGTATTTAATGATTCAAAGAATTTGACAGTAGTAGGATTTAAATCACAGTGTACGTTATCGGATAACATGTATGTGAATATTGTATTACGGTATTCAATTTGCAGTTGTTCCTTAAGCTTATCTTGTGTTGCAGAGCCAAGTAATTTTGAATTACGAGTTTGTTGCATATGCCTGAGCTGACACTGTCACATGTGAGCAAGAGGCTGAGACATGATAAACAGTGGAAGAGAGGAGCATATATTAAAGAGACAGCTGAAATGCAAAGAAAGGTAGCTCTTATTTCACAGACTAAGTTTGGCATGGAAGAGGATCAAAACTTGGGAGTTCCAAATATCTCCAAACTTTTGGGGAGAGTGAAATGGAATTTACACTTTGTGGCTGAGACCCATCTTTCAAGTAAATGCTCCCTGTGGAGAGGATCAAATAACGCCTTGACAGAAAATGCAAATATAAACCCAACCATGAGCCACAGCTTTTCTTTACTCTCCTTCAGTGCAAGAGGTCTGTTTTACGTGAAATTTGGATAGCTTATGTGCTTGGGCAAACTTGCCCTGTCAAGCTGTTTGTAAACAAATTGCTTATTTCTTGTGCAGTTATTCTGCAGTTCAGCCCTTTGAAACTGTCTGGCAACAGGGACTAACTGCTGTCTTGAGAGGGTACGGTGAAAAGAGTGTGTAGGTAAAGATCAGGAGTCATACATGAAATCAGGGTAATTGACAAAAAACCTCAAACTGGCAGAACATAAGGTGACTGTCAAACCAGGGTGTAACATATTAGCAGTAATAAATAACAGAAATGTCACTTCATGAAAACAAACCAGTGTAAATACTGAAGATAGCCAATGCTAAACACTAATTAGATATAATTACATTTTCAAAACAATTTAATGAATAGGAGAACCATTCTCTGGCACTGCCCTCCTGGACACCTGGGCAGAGGCAGTCGGCTGACAGG
This sequence comes from Opisthocomus hoazin, assembly GCF_030867145.1. Classification (NCBI taxonomy): domain Eukaryota; kingdom Metazoa; phylum Chordata; class Aves; order Opisthocomiformes; family Opisthocomidae; genus Opisthocomus; species Opisthocomus hoazin. The sequence continues at coordinate 13,708,780 of NC_134417.1, forward strand.
ACCCAGGCTCCAGGCTTTGAAAAATGCTGGTGAGCAACCAGGGGCCAGATCAGGGAAAAAGGAAGAAAGCAAACTTCTTACTAGGCAAGGCAGACCTTGGAGGCTGACATCTGGCTCCAAAGCTGGCTTTCCCATAGCTTCACTCACGGTCCCCCTTCCTGCACAGTGCCAGCATACCTCACGGTCCCTCCGAGTGCTGTATCTGGAGAGCTTGACTGCTCCAGGAGCAAGGTTGGGGCACTAGCAGGGGATGCTGAGCCATGTAGCAATAGCAATAGTTGGGATTTCTCTAGGTTATTGCAGATTAAAAGGGTTTTTGCAGGGACATGTCACAGGCTATGTCAGGGTTCCTGAGTATTTGTCTGCAAATGTGAGTTACAGTCCCTCTCCAGGCGGTGAGCCAGTTGTGTGGGATGAGGCACTTGTTCTTCAGGATTTACCTCTGCTACTTTCAAGCAACTCGGACAAGTTGTTGATGTCATTGCTTACTCTAGCACTGCATGCTACAGTTTAAACTAATTGATAATGTTTCTGGCTGTGTCTGTTTCCTCCATGAGCAGTTAGCAGTTTAAAGTTTAAGAGAACCGACCTATCAGTGTTTAGATTCTTGCCTTACTTTTGTACCTCCCACCAAGTAAGCACCTAGCTGAGGGCAGGGCACCAGGGCTGGCCTCTAGAGAAATGTCAGGTTGTCTTATTCTTAAGCAATTACTTTTGGAGAGTTGGTGTATGAACACAACACGGTCTCTCCTAAATGGCTGTTCACCGTCATTTGCATCAATAACAGCTCCCACCATCATTGTCTTGTTGATGATCCAACAAGATGGAGCATCCTCGGTCAGTCCAAATCCCCTTCTCTCTCCTTGCATCTCCTCGGGGTCTGTGGTCTGTCTCCAGGCACTAGTAGTGTTCATTATTCATACAGTGTCATCTTCTGCCTGGCACTTGACACCCCTGGGGTGTGTTAGCCCCATAGCTCGGAGGACTTTGGCCTGTCACTGCTGAGCGCCTGCGACAGGGAGCCTGGTGTCATTGGTACAGCATGGGCCACAGTGCAATGAACAAGGTGGAGCTATGCTGACTTTCTGCCCTCTCTTCGTAGCCCGCTGCCAGGACCCGCCACCACAGTGGCTTCACTACAAACCCCCATACAGCCATAATCTAACAGAACAGGCCTCGAACATTCAGTACCCTTAAATCCCCTTAATTCTGGGGTTTTGTGGCTTGACTCGCACTGTGTGGGTGAATAACATACATACAGCATTATTTAGACAGAAGGACGGAATAAATGGCAGTGATCAAATGGGAGGTGACACTTTACAGAGATCTGGTGGAACAAAAGAGACAGCAGTGGAAGGTCACAGGACAGAATTCTTCCCGTCTCTGAGTTTTGCATTCATTTTGATAGGGGCCAGATCAATTTTCAAATGAAGTTTCAAAGCACTGAGTCTTGAGAATGAGTGCTCGGAACAGATTATTTTCCTTTTGACATTAGCAGGTTAATTAAGCCCCTGAAATCTAAAGTGAAGGCTAAAGTCGAGCAAGCATCAGTACTAAGAGTGAACCGGCAAGTATCTAATGCATACTTTTCTCTCATCTTTTAACTACAATTTCAGCTTCCTGTTTCAGGGGCAAAAGTGCAAGCTGTGGTTTCAGAAGATCCAGCAGACACCTGCTGGTATCAGAGCAGTGTACATCTCCCCTTGCTCTGATGGGTAAAAACCCCATGTGTTCACCCCGTGCCCATCGGCAGTTCGTGGCATGGCCAGACAGCCAGTGTCACCTGCTGACACAGCACTTGATCCCCTCAGATGGAGAAAAGAGTTTGCCCATCATGAGGGAACGTGAGTGAACACAAGGGGATGATTTTCTTTTCTGTGGATGTGAAGACTTTTCCACCTCCACCCACTTGCATCCTCCCACCTCCAGGCACCTGAACCAAGCCCTGTAAAAAGGGCAAGGCTGCAAGGTGCTGAATTCTTGGGGCTTAACTAACGCCCTTGGGGATAATGATAACTGACGCATTTGCAGAAGGAGATTCTTTAAAGTTCAGTGGTTGTAAAATGGATAATGTATTAACGTTTCAGTATGTTTATTAAACACTTAACAATGTAATTTTTTAGTAGACTATCCTAGCATTGCTATCTTTTTGCACGTGCTTAGTTACCATTTTAAACAACTACAAAACAGTGACATGTGGTACTGAAGATTTTCTGAGCATCCCAAAGCAATATATGTGTGTGATATATGACATCCTTCCATAAATCCTAAATTTACACAGTATGCTAATGCTTGATTCCATAATTTCTTTTAAAAATGATTATACCCTGCTGCTAAGAGCAAAGGCATACTAAAATCAGTTTTCTATGCTTTTCCAACAATGAAATGCAAGCCAGCACACCACATAACCAATACTTACCATATGTTAGAAGATAATCCAGTAGGCTTCAGACACTGACATGATTTGCTTAAATAAAAATCCCTTTTTTAAAGGCAGTAACAACAGCCTACCATTTTTATCATTCCTTTAGTGACCTACTATAGAAACACCAATATTAAATATAAATATTTTTATTGTAAATCAGTCTAGTCTATTTTCATTGCTTTTAAAGTGGGATGGCTCTGTCTTCATTGCTAGACTAAAGGAAAAAGAGCTGCAATTAAATCATTGAGATGTACGAAGAAATTCTCAAAAAAAAGAAAATATTCACCAGATCAAAAGAAGCCTAAAGAGCAGCTTCATGATTTCTCTGGCATATTGGAGATCAGATGAAACAGTTCAATTTAGTATTAAAATAATTAAATGTAGTCTAGAAAAACAGCTATAAAATATTTTTGCAGAGCACTGATGTCTCTTAAGTATAGTTCATTGCTTTCCCATCCTGCACCAAATGAAAATATTAAGAACATGTTTAAGTGTTTGTAAATTTGAGGTCTAAGGAAAGAAAATGTGAACTGCATTTTTTTATAGTGAAAGGAATGAATGCATCTGACAGGTTAAGATTAAGGCTCTGTGCACTAATGTGGCATCTTTCATTGTTACAGAATGATAAGAAAATAGAAAAATTGCATGTAGAAAGTAGAAGCTAGCACATACACGAATTCCCTTCTTTTCAGATTCACCAGGGACAATATACTTGATCTCAAGTACTGCTTATAGGTGGAAAGTAAAAATTTTTAAAGCTGAGATACTTTCCATTTTTCCCAGATCATTAGGACATTAGGGTTGAACTCTTGGCCCCACCGAAGTCAGTGATAGACGAATGAGTGGAAAATACAGGTCTAAAAGGAATTTATAGCTATTATCACTAGACCATTTCTCTCACATCATACTTTTAAATACTGTTATCATTTCAAGTCATGTCATTACATGATCCTTAGTAAAACATATTTGCGCCTGTGAGGCAGTGCTTTATATTTTCTTTCAGTGCAAAAATTATGTAATAAATCCCAGCACACTGGATTTATTAACAGCCCAGTTTCTTCAGCTAGATCTGTTTAAATTTCTGATGCTCTGTTTCTCTGACCAGATTATTCCAGCTGGACTAGTGGCTAGTTTTATTGAGTAATGGACTGAGCAAAACCAGTAGTTATGAGGATACAAGGAGTATGCCCAATGGGAGCATTTGGCAGTGTGTAGAAATATTTGCAATAGGAGGATCTGGCACATTTCCAGCATCTGCAAAAAATGTAGACGACTCCTTTCCTCCCAAAATATGCAAAAGGTTTACAGCCAAGAACAGAGAAATGTGGGAACTCTACAACTTGACACATTGATCTGCTCCCAAATTGCTCACAACTGCCTACGTGCTTTGGAACACCCTCTGCAAACCCCAACATTTGGATTAAGTGTTTGTTAGCTCTTTTTCTAATTAATAGCAGAGTGGATTATTTTGCTCATTATGTAGTTAGCTATTTATTGGGCCAGATCCTCAGCTGGTGTTAATCAGCATAACTATTGATCTTGATGGAACTACTCAAATTATATCAGTCATAGTTTTGGATATTTGGCTTTACGTCATTTTATAATAGTACACTGGAAATTACAAACGGAAACCTATATTTAAATATTTATAGCTATATATTTAAATTCAGAATTTTGATGAGTACAATAAATTATGCACAGAAATTAATTTCAGACTAGATTTTGTAGGAACAAAATATGATTCATTCTTTCAACTGCTGGGGTCATTTTGTGCAAATGTATTTAAAATTGCTGAGAGGATTCTTTTGTGGCATAATCCCATTGAAATTAATAGCTACATTATACAACACTAGCTAGCCAACAAATATATATTTTTTGACATTTTGGAAAATACCACAGGTTATTTCAACCTTCTGTTCAGTCAAAGCTCACATGTTCGTTTTGTTATAATGCACTTTAATAAAGATACAGCAAGATATCTTTTTTCCATAGTACTGAAAATTAAATTGTGTTAATTATTTATAACCTCAGTTTATAAATGTACACCATGGGAAAAAGGGCCAACAGAGGACACAGAAAATGCTATGAACGTCCAACAGTAGGATTATTACATTTGAGAAAATATAATGGTACAATAATCTCAGCAAAACTCAAGTCAAGTCTTGGATGCCGCTTTCAGAACATTCAAACACATAATCCTCTTTGCAGTCAGTCCCATATCCTGTCCTGGCAGAAATGTGGGCTCTACATAACATTTTGAATGAAGGAATGAACCCACACGTGGAGGTGTGCTAGAATTCAGGGCAGAGTTTTAAGCGTACATAGATTCCTAACTCCTTCACTAAATCCAAATACCGGAATACCTTTAAGAATTGAGCATTTGTACTACTCGCTGAAGGACTCGTGCAATTGCAGTGTAAACCTCCACTTCATTATGCAAAGGCATATGTACTTGTCAAACTTCGAAAGTGTTAGAAAATTCTGGCTTAAAGAGCGATTTCCAATAATTTTTGTGCTGCTTTTTCCTGTTGTTCCGTTGGAGAGTAGGAAGAGCCTCAGGATGGTTAAGGCCATCTACAAAGCTGAGGAGAAGGAATAACCTCCATGTGCACTGTGCGAAGTAGGGCTGTAGTGTGTGTCCCTGGGGGCAGCTGAGGTAGCACTCGTATATGCCGATGTGATAGTGACACTTTCCAAAAAGGTGATTGATTTACTGCTTAATGAACCATAGTAAAATGAAAGCAAGTCTATCATAGTTACCTGTATCATGGTATCACAGATGAGACCGCTTAGCCACATAGACTGAGAGGCATATTATCAGCAAATATGTATCCCTGCATTTCAGTCACATGAGGATTTACTCTCCCAGCTGCTTTTAATGAGAGTTGCATGGCTAAAGCCTAGTCTGCTCTTGAAGATGTTTGTGTGGAACCAAGAATTATGCTAGCAACAAGAGCATTGGCTCAGAAAGTTGCACATTAGAGGCGATCAGGTAGATATTGTGTCTTTCCCAACCCATAAGCAAGATGTAGTCCTCTAATACGGAAGCTACAAATTTTGTTTTAAAATATGCTGTAGGCCAATGGTCGAGAATGAGTAATTATACCAACAACATAAACTCAAATTGTAGGAGGTTTGAATAATCTTTGAATACGGTGTATAGCAAATATTTCTTATGCCACTTTCCCCTTGTTTTCCTGTCTGTACCATGATATTGGTACTTATTTTACAAACAGGTTATAACTGAATTACCTGGTAGCAGCTACAAAATGCATTGTATAAATACAGATTCCTCCTGGTCTCTGTGGGCTGTGATCCTGCAGTTCATTGCATGGTCCACCGCTGGAAAAGTGGCTCCTGGAGAATTTCAGTGGGCCTCTCTGTTCAAAAATGGCAGCTTCTGAGGCTTAGCATATACACAGGAATAGGCTCTATTTGTACAGGGGCAACACCCAGCCCAGGCATACAGTACTTCAGTGTCAATATGGAAACACCTTGCAATCACATGTGTTACACGAGGCTTTGTTTCTACTTCTTGATTCCTGACTATACTATAGGAGCTTTGAAATCCACTCGCTTGTCAGATCTTTTGTCATCAGTCCAAAAGCAGAGTTCAGTTACGGTCATTTTAATCTCTGGGATGAAAGTTGTACCCACGGTGACTGCTGAAGAGCAACAGAAGTATCTACTAGCAGAAGAAACTTCTCTCTGCAGAAGGCAGAAATTTCTTGTGAGTGAGCTCAAGGCTTTGCCTACTTGTACAATGTTTGTTGGAGTAGCTTTATTAGCAGACCTTCCCCAGGCAGATTCACTGTATACCTGCAAAAAAGTCCTTTCATCAGCACACAAACAGAAACACTAGTTCCCCAAGTTGAAAACTAAGCTGACAAAAAGACATTTTTTACAGTGGGAATGTTTGCCCTTATAATACCACCAAAATTACAGCTCCTGTCTGACAGAGATACAGCAACTAAAAAGTCAAGTTTCCTATGAGTTTCTACTGGAAGCATCTCAAAACTTATCTCCCTTTCCAAGAACAAGCTGCATCTCTTATGTAGTCTTTATTGCCATAAACACTTCTCACTGCAGAAGTGCCATTTTAAAAACAGAGGAAAGCAAAGGACCTCAATCCCAAGTCCTGCACCTCAGACAGCTATTTAGCTGTGGAGGAGGAGTGACATGGAACATAGGAGACAGCTGCCATGAATCATCCTCCAGTCTGCACCACCCAAGCTCCTGGAATGGTGTAAGCAGGGTTACAGCAACATTCATACAGAGAACCTAAGATAATGCCACAGACATCCAAAATGTTAACTTTTCTCTTTGAGGTATCTGTGATCAAACTGATACAGATGTGTTCATATTTTAAACACACAGTCATTTAATTTCTTCAATTTCTATTTTATTAACCCATCTGTGAAAAAGTGTCTAACTCTTCCAGACTAGGGCTGATACACAACAACCCTGGAATAGTCTAGTTTAACTAGTCTTGCTCAATAACAAACTTTCTTATAGAAGCAAAGAGCTTGCTTTTTTTTCCCCCAAAAGACCTTGTCCTCTCACATTCCTGAGCTTATCTGTCATTCTGTTAAAGATCCTTCTTCACTCTAAGTTCTGACACAGCTTTCTCGTTAAGCATCACATAAGACTGCACAGCCATAGAAATGTTCGTTGCTGTACTTCATACTACTGTCACATAAGAAACTGAACTGCTAAGTATGGTAGCCACACTTCAGTTGGCATGCTTTGAACATGTGATTGCCATCATTTCACTTAAAGCCAGGCAGTCAGCAGGAGTTTTAATCATTACTAGATAGTTTATTTTCACACTATTTTTCATATAGTACTTGATTTTGGAATTCATATCTCCGAATGGTTTAGTAAGGATTAAATTAGACAACGTAGTGATGATCAAGACATTGTGTTGACTGTAGAAGCAGTAATTTGATTCTCTGAGAATTTGGTGAGGGGGAGGGAACAAGAACTAAAAGTTTAAAGGAAGTCTGAGATTTGGGGAGGAGGAGGAAGGGATGGAATTCAACAGCAGAAGACTGCAAAAGGTATAACTAGCTGAAAAGGGATTAACTGAAAGAGTGAAAGAAAAGTTTGAAAATTAAAATTGAAAAAAGCTAGTTTACTTTTTAATCAATAATAATCAGACATTTTAAATTATATATGAAAACAGAAGCAACCTAGGCTGATTACAAGTATAGGCAGAGGGTAAAAATGAAAGTAGTAAAAAGTAATGAAACTCCGAATAGAATTCATAAAACAGAAGGAGAAAAAGCCTTAGACAAGGAATTAATGCACCCCTGTTTTGGCATTAGTGCTTTCAAGGAAGCTCTATCTGCCTGTCAGAGCCTCACTGGAATCAATGGGTATACTGTATGGGTGTGGATATCAACCAGTTCTGTGCAGTTTGCAGGCTCTTGGCTAAGATGTGAAGCTATCATCACCTTAACCACCGTGCCTGTATGTTATATCACATTTCCCCATCTGGATTCTGTTTTTCTGTCTCTTAAACTAGCTGCCTCCTTGGAGCAGGGACTGTCTCTTCTGAATACTCAGCACTTCGCACAATGAAACCTTGATCCTGACTGTAGCTTAGAAAAGTAGTAATTATTTCTAATGGTATCAGGTGTAAAGATTTTTGCAGGAAAGAAGAATTCAATTGCAAATAGTGCTGGACTGGCCCATTGTAATTTGGGAGTTATATTAATAATTCTGTTTCAATCATTACAGGTTCTGCAAATATATGTGAAGACATGTGAAATCCAAATGCTTCAAAAATTGTATTGATGGCTTTTGAAAATATATATTAAAGTTTTGATGTAATTACTCACTACATATAGATTGACCGATCTCCTGCTCTTCAAAAGGGTTTTAGTCAGTCAGATGTGGGGCAGAGACGAAGCTGTGTGAATCAGGTCTCTCTTCACAACAGTCTATACTCTATGTGCCAAAAGTGATGGCGTTGGTGCTTATGGTGCTGAGAAGAGTGGTTATGATTCAGGAAGTCAGAACAGGTTTGGAATCATGGCACTTTTCCCAAGGTTGCAAAGGGGGATCCTGCAGTTCTGGGGTGACAAAGCTAAGATACATTTAAGAGAGTTGGGAGCAGGCACTTTTTGAGGCCTCAGTTGATACAAAACCACTCATAAGCACTAATCACTTTCGAAAATATTGGCCTAAGTTTACCATGAATGTTGATAGCATATGATATATGTCTGGATCAAATTTAGATACCTCCGTAGCAATCTTTTTTCTTATTGTCTAAACAATAGTAATGTTTACATCGCCTCTTCAGCTATGGCCAATGGCATTGTTTGACATTGAACATCACCTATCATTGTACATTACAGAACTAAGGTCCTTCTGGAAATGAATGGAGATATTTAGTTAAGAGCCATAATGGGTAAGAGAGAGAGCATGCTTGTGACTTTTCAACACAGAGCAGTGCTCTTACACAAGTTCTGAAATGCATATGAATTTCACATTTATGACTACACCTTTTTCACTTTGACGTCAACAACAAAATGTTGACGGAATTAACAGCAAAAATGGTAAATTTTGTCTCAACACCATCTGTGCTGCTTTTAGGATTTTACTGAATCTGTAGAAGCTGTTATAAGAACCAGCAGTAACTAAGAAACAGGCCATGGAAAGTCCATAATGAATGGTCACAGCACCGATGTCCTTGGAGGCAGAGAAAGCCGGCAGTGAGCTGTGCCTTTGAGGTACAATTGTGACTTTCTCTGCCCAGCAGCCTTGTTGTTTTGCCATACAGCTGCACTAATACTGCCATCTCCCTTCAGATCTCTACATCTGGAGAAAGGCACAAGACAGATCTGCTTTGATTTAACACACAAATATCAGTTTTTAAGGTGCTTCACATGGGCACAATATGTAGTGACTCAACAATGTATAGATTATGAGATCATGATATTTCTGTCATTCAAGACGTGGTACATAGGTAATCCTAGAAAGCTGAAGACTGACAGAAAACTTATGGGTAAGACTTAAAACTGTTAGTTATTAAGAGAGAAACATGGTAACCCACTGGGGAGACCAGGCTGAATTTACATTTTTGCAGAATTGTTGAAGACATGTATCTCGATGCACGGGAGCAAAACCTTACATGCACAGCTAGTACAGTCACACATGCTGACTAAAATATTCAAATGTTTAGGATTAAAATTTAGGCCTAAACTGACATTAGATTTCCTAATTATGCATTGATATGTACCAAATACTTACATTTCTCTGCTGATCACTGCCTGTGAAAAACCAAGCAATTTTGTTTAGAAGCCAAAATTTGGATGTAATAATCTCAATGCTGTGGGCATCTATGATAGTGCTTGTTTTATTTACATGTTTCTTTGTTGGAAAATTTAAATGTTCTAATTTAAATTGTAGTAAGATATGACTTTCACATTTAAAAATTATCATCTTATTTGGAGACCTTACTGTAAGAAATACGTCTAGAAAATGCAACCTCAAAGCTCTGGCCAACCTGGGGTCTTCTTACAGGGAGCTGTATTTTTCTTCTGGCTATGGTCATATACAAATCAATACAAGTGGTAGGACACCTTGTACTTCAGTTATTTGAAGACAGTGTGTGATTTATGTAGTGGTATACTAACAGGGGCAAAATCTTCACGAGTCTACCTACAGCTTTACACATTGACTTTTGCAAGGGATTTTCATGACGAAGGAGTAAGAGCTGTGGGCCACACAGGTCAAATTGTATTCCATCACATATGGGAATCCAGAATATCTCTCTTCATGTTTTGCTGGAGTTGGTTCAAATTCACTGTGGTCCACATATGAAGAGCAGAACTTGATAACAGCTGAGCTGTGACAGGAAACACGATCAGTTCTGTGAGTGTTAATAGGCATGAAGCAATAGGGCAGGCCAATGCATCCATGTCATCAGCTCTGAGCGAGCAGACTGGCCCCCAAGTGAAAGTCCCCAGTCATTCACTGCCTGCACAGCCACCAGACTGCTGTGATCGTTTCTCAGGGATCTTTCCATGTGGGGGAAGCTGGTGAATTAAGCTTTTTCTAAGTTGAAGTGCCATAAATTATTGAGACCAGGTTTATATAAAGATTATTTCTTATTAGACCTAACGAGAGCATCAGGAAAAACATGGGGGATTCAGTTCTGCTATAGGAACTGTAGAAGTTTTATGTGGCAGGGACCTGTCTGCCTTAATCAACTGCTGTGCTAGATCAAAAAAAAGTGAATTTCTGTCCTTATTCTTCCTTGTTCATAGCCTTTAGCCATCATGTGAAACCACAGCGTTGCTGTAGGCATTGTAGAGCAGAAAGGTTGGGTCGCTGCCGCCGTGCGGATGGCAATGAGAGCAACGTGAATGACCTCTGTGGATATTTGCATTTCTGGAGTCAAGGCTACCAGTCTCTGCTCAGGACAAGCTCTGTTTTGTCTGGGTGTTGCATTGGTGCACAGTGATATGAAAAGGTACAGAGCAGGCATGATGGTGGCTCCAAGTGACGCTGCACAGTGGCAGACCTGACCTGTGGACTGCAGAGAGGAGCATGACGCAAGGTTGGTCCAAATGGTGGAGAAGTCCTGTTCCCCCAGAAGTTCATCACCCTCCCTCGTCTGAGGTGCTGCAGCCAGGGTGAGTATCTTTTATGGTCCAGAGGACACTAATGTGAACATTTTTTGAGTGCGGGAGCTGACAGTACTGTCTTACTTCTGAAATATTGAAATCCATGATGAGAAACTAAAATCCCCCATTTCTTCCAAAACCAAATTGAGCCCATATATCTTTTTACATTGGAGACTGATGAAATATTGTAAAATGCATTTCTTCATTTAATTGTCTAACTCTCCATATTAAGACACATCTTTTTGCCTATTATGCAAACATTCAGGTAGATTTATATTAGATGCATTATAAAAAGTAGAGATAGGTAGTAAAGATTATATTGATGTACATAAGATAGAAGACAACAACACATGGAGAAAAAAGATATATGACTGGCTGGAAGCATTGCAAGCTAACGCTTTGCTAACTTGCCACATGTGTACATCATAAGCAGCTGAAAATATTTAAAAGTGAAGGCTCGCACATCTACAGTGCATTCGGTTTGGGGGGAAGCGTATGCAGCTGTAACAGATTTAAGTACTCTTTTCTTCTCCTGTTGGTGACACTGAAGCAAAAGAGTACCTATACCTGAAAGGTTATATATTCAAGACAAGATATAATGAGGCACGAGATGGACGTTAAAATGAAGATGAGGAAAACCACTGCATTCTCTGAAAGTATAGACATGGATCTTACCTACAGATAAGTGTCTCTCTCTCTCTCTCTCTCGCTCTCTGGAACTTTCTTTATTTAAGGACTTGCTTTGAGTGGTTACCCAAAATAGACTACCTAGTACAAAATTGAATTTATGGTAACTATTATGAGGATACACAAATTATATTTTGTGTACCAAAATTTTCAAGTGTGTTATGTCTGTGTATTTTTTATTTTAAATAAGAGTGGCTAAAGAATAAATACTGCTGCTTATAATGCTTCCAGTGTCCTCAGAGCTTGCTTACTATAGTCTGTTTTCCATACAATCAGAATCTAGTTTATTTTTATAAAAGCATCCTCCATAAAAAGTGGTGCAAAAATGGTTTGCAGAGAGAGATAAAGAAAAGAAGGAATGTTTTACGCAGATTACCACAGTGACTTTCAAGGAGACAAAAATGAACAACAGTCTCTGAGGATGGAGTCCCATGAACACAAGAAAATCAGAAATAAAGAAGAAATAGCAGCAGAATTATTTTTGAAACCTAGATCAAGTTTAGGGGCCAGAGAAGAAGGGGAAAGGGAAGGGAAAAGAATGGAAAGGAAATGAATTGGGTAACAACAAAAAAAAGGGAAAGGGAATTGGAAAGTTTTCAGATGAGATCTAAGAAATAAAATATATCCGGGAGAGGGAGATCAGGCAGAAGTAGAAAAAAAGGGGAAGATCAGCCATGTGGTGTAGGAAATCACAAAGGAAAGAAGAGTGACTTAGTTTATAGTCAATCAACCAAGGATTTGAAAACCTGGGTACAGCTGTCTGGGTGCTTTTTGTCTCTCTGGACTTTCTTACTTGTAAAACGGAAAACAGAAGGCTAGATGATGAGGCATGAGGGTCTGGATACAAGAGACTTCTGAGACAAAAGGCTTGAAGGGACTGTGGAGTAGTTCAATACAGGTCAATAAAAGCAGGATATAGCCACAGACCTGTTGATCTTCTCTGGTGAGATACAAATGCTCAAGTGTTTTTTAAAGTTGATTGGTAAATTATTTTGCAGCAAACCACAAGTAGTAGGAAGTGGCTGTGACCAAGCCGTCAGAGGACAGAGGGGAGGACAAGCAGAGCTGAGATATTTACAGTAGACATAGTGAGAATGAAGATAGAATTAACAGTTTTAATGAAGATGAATACTTCCTTCAAGACAGAAACAAGGGAGCTGGATAGATAACTTTTGTGGTGACTGGAGGAAAAGCATACCAGAAACACTGAGCCAGATGTAGCCTTGTGTTATGCCAGCTTTTACCAGCTTTCTCCACAATGCATACTCCAAAGAGAAAGAAAATGCTCCCATAGAGAAGCTTTGTGAGGGAGGTGCCCCACAGGTTGGTTGGTGTTGGCTGAACCCAGAAGGGTGAAGCTGGGGAGGGGCATATCTGAGACAGGGAGAAGTTTTGTTCCTCTTGTCAGGAGGAGCAAATGAGGAACAAATGGGGAGTAATGATCTGCTTTTCTGTAGTTCTCCTTTGAGGTTATTTTCTCCCCCTCTCCTGCTGGAGTACTCAGAGAAGACCAGTCCTGCCCCATCTGCCAGTGCTTGCACAGGACTCTGCCAGCCACGTGTGCTACATCCTTGTGAAATACTAAATAGCAATGTAATCTGTACCACATATTTGGCAAGTAAGATGAACCAAATGAAATGGCTCTCTGCTGCAAGATCTTAAAATACGCTGTGGGTGATACTGAAATTTTCAAGAAGAGCAGCTAGAGCAGAAGAGCTAAAGCAGAATGAAGGCTGTATGACCAAGGAAATAACGTCACCAAGCATTCAGGGAAGAGCACTCTCTCTTTAGGTCACTCCTTAAGCTACACTTGTGCTGGTCTCATTCAGAGTAGATTTTAGCCTGTCACCCAAATGCTACCTAGTATCATAAAACCTGCTGTACTAAGATAACATAATTCACAAGCATGTTGGATCTTTTCTGAGGACTTTCCAAACTTGCTACTCTACACTTCGTGGCCTTTTACACCCATCTTATTTCCACTAAAAAGTTTCTTCCCTCTTCTACTTTACATTTTACTTCACCTAAAAACTCATGGTGGGCCACATTTAATGGAGTCTGTTAAATGTGGGGATGAGAGAGAGAGAAATAGGTCAGTCATCTCTGTGCTACTGCTCCGTCCATACTCTGAATAAGTCTGCACAATGACTCTTCAATGAAAGCCGAAGTAAATTCTGGTTGATAACTGCATGGAACAAATGCAGAAAAAAGAAGCTAGGTTCTACTCTTTCTAAGCCAGAAGAATGAACTTCTTGCTTCTTGATTAATTCCTTGTCCTTCACTAGGACTTGAGTTCTTCCTTCTACTGAAAGAACATGCAACGTTGCAGCTCAGGGTTGTGTTATATTTCCTGACCTTTGACAGTTTTTGTCCCAGAGACTTAAAGGAGTTAATATGGGAAGCAGTTTTTGTCTCGGTTTGGCTTTTAAATAGCAGAGTCTATTTATTTCTCATTCAGTGAGCCTCAATTATTTGTTTGTAAAAAATCATTTGGTAATAGGATTAATTCATCCTTCATGTAAGTACACTGGAAGACAATAACGTTACACAAGAGGTGAATTTGCCAAATATATGACTCTTGTAAGGACAAAAGGAGTTCTTTCTAGAGCTGTGTGAAAGGTTTATGATACATGCCTGAGTTAGTATACTGCTACAAATTTGAATGTTAGAGCCCATTTGATTTTCTTCAAAAGTGCTTAATGTGAAACCAGGCCCAGGTGTTGAACTATCAAGCCTAATTTTAAGAAAAAGTATTGTGATTATCCCTGTGCTGCACGTGAATAAGTCTTTGCTTGCTCCTGGGAACAGCTTCTTCTTGATATTTGCGTCAGAACACAAAGCTGGGTAAATCCACCAGCTGCATGCCAAGAGGAGTACTCAGTGGATGCCTGTGATAGGAAGATGCCTGAATCTATGAGTTCTTGAGGACCAAGCAAAGTGGTGGTACTGATGGGGAGATGGAGGCCAGGCTGTGTGGCCTCTGTCTCTGTTCTCATATTACGCTCCTTACCATAATGTCTGGCAAGACAGTCCTTTAATATGTTAAACAATGTCAATCACATCTGCAGCATGCTGTTCCTCTCTCCCAGGAGAGGTGTATGTGTAAGGAAATGTCTCACTTTTGGAAGAGTTTTTGTTCCTTTTAACTCCATGCACGCATATATGCTTATGGTATTACGTACAGTGTAGTGGGTCCTCAAATAGAAGTCCTGTCTGTAGCCAACATTTGCTGTGAATGTGGTACGCTTGGTTTGTGTGCTACAGAGGTAATGTCATGCACTGAAGAGAGCAATAGCCTGTGACTCAGGACCCAGAGTTCCTAATCCTGGCTATGCTGTCAACCTGCTTCATGGACTAGGTAAATCTCTTGACCCAGATTCCCAAGGATAGTTAAGCACCTAAGATCTTCTTTAAATACTGATGTCCAGGACAGGTTTATCAGGAGTGCTGGGTACAACTCGTAAGCAATCCTGTGATAAGGTTGCAGCTGAGTGACTGGGTAGCTTTCTCTCCTACTTTTAAAGCTCTGTCTGTGCTTCATCTACATCCATCATTTCAGCTCCATCCCAATACTTAGGTATTACCTATTGCGAAGGGCACAAACATTTCTCCTGTCCATGTGGAAAAATCTGGAAAAATTCACCTATGTTTTGGGGCCTGGAAGCCCTGAAGTGGGAGTTTTAAATTTCGTGCCCCACTGCCGTGAGATCCTGGGGTCCAAGGCTGTGGCTGTATTCAGAGAGTGTGTAAGACAGAGCTTTAGGAAACGTGGAGGCAGAGAAGTGGAGGTTACCTGGAACATCTGCTGGTTAGCGAATCTGCCTGGTATGGTTAATATGCAGGCTGAAGTCCCTAATCCAAACTAGGTATATAGGGATAATTTGGCCACGAATCCCAAGTAAGTGTCCAAACCAGTAAACTACCAGATACTCTGTGAAATGCCTTTATCATTTTTTGGGGGATTGTAGGGGAGAAGGAAAATCAAGCATAGTAACCTGGCCACAAAAGAGCATTTATGGGCAAGAGTCCAAGCAGGCATCAGGACAGATAGTGAATATAACCAAATCCCATCCATTAGCCTCCGCACTCCAGACTGGAGTGTGCAACTCACCACCCAGCTCCTTCCTCACACTCCCCTGCCGTGAAGGCAAGCAAGGCTGGGTGCCTGATTTTCAACAGGAGCAATAAAAAGTGTCTGCAAGGAGGAGAAAGGCAGAGGATAGTTAAATTCTGTAATGTCTATGTATCTCTGAATCACGACTTGTCTGTCCGAGCTCCCAGCTTACTGCTGTCTCATAAATGAAGGGGACACTCTCCAAGGCAGTGTTTGTGTGTGTGCAGGTGTCCCCAGGCACAGCAGAGCACAGCCTTGGACCTTGCTGCCACAACAGCGAGCAACAATTCTAGCACGAGCTGAACCGTTTGAATGGGAAGCTCCGTGAGAGGCAGGGGCACAAGGATGCCGGGGTGCTTGGAAAATTGCAGTAAGAATTTACAGATGATGCATAAAATAACAGTTCATGTAATTCAGCTCTGGCCATATTCTGTGTAGAGTATGCTAGAATAGGTACTGGCCTCATTTTCTAGTGATATTCAAAGTGGTGAAAGTATTCACCACTCCTTGATGGGCCGGAGAAGCCTTGAACCTTGCAAGATGGAGTCCAGGTGAAAAAAAATGTGTATTTTATGAGTAGGTCTGGAAGCAAAACAGCTGACTGCCTTTTTCATAGCACAGGCTTTTATACATTGTCGTAGGGTATCTGGGAATCCATGAATCCACACTGACATCTGCACACTTAGAATCATGATGCTGCAGGCCCAAAGTATATATTTAGACTGCATCTACAAACCTCGCAGAAAAACATTAAATCAGCAAAATGAAAAAAACAAACAAAAATGAGACATAAAAATGAGCTGGCTACTCTAAAACACAGATACAGTAATTATTTCAGTCTTTTGCTTAGGGGTGTACCAACTGTTTACAATTTACTGTTTGGCAAGCTGGGTGTTCTCATTTCCCTCATGGTTCAGGAGTCAAAAACATATGCTACCTTTAGTAATGAACTCTTCCAAGATTTGAAACTATCCATATTCATGTCACAAGAAATGTTTACACAAGAGCAAAATGCTTCAACATCAAAATAAATCAGTAACATCTCAGAGTTTATATTTCCATATGTTTCTTTGGCATAATAAAGCAGGGGAA
The DNA here is from genome assembly GCF_030867145.1 of Opisthocomus hoazin. Classification (NCBI taxonomy): domain Eukaryota; kingdom Metazoa; phylum Chordata; class Aves; order Opisthocomiformes; family Opisthocomidae; genus Opisthocomus; species Opisthocomus hoazin. Next base: position 13,725,734 of record NC_134417.1, read on the forward strand.
GGGCTGCTGTTGTAAAATGGAGTTTAATTAAAAACAAAAGAAAAAAAAACTTTATCAGAAATCATGGCCATCCAAAAATCATGCAGACTAATGCAAGGTTTCAACATATTCTAAAGATTTATCATCTATCGATAGAAAAAAGAAAATGCAATATAATCATACCCTCTACACACCTTGCATATTTTCCATCTTCTGTGCATAAATTATACACTCATTTTCATAATTATGGTAAGATTCTAGTTTTCACATAAACTGCCATTACTCCTGGGTACCAGTAAGTTTACATCTACCAAGGCTACACGCTAATTACATTTTCTTTTTATAATGTTATCTATTTATCAAATTTAGTTTCTTAATGGAAATTAATAGACTAGATCTCTGCTGTAAAAAAAAAAATCAGACGTAACATAGCAGATTGGGTATTTTTTCAGTTTTCATTTTATTCAAGCTTTAAGGGCTTTGAGTGCTTGATTGGTGATTATGGTGTATGAAATGTGTTATAAAACCAATGCCCGGGAGATGGTCGGGAAGGAGTTAATCATCTCCCTTTTGCTAGAGGAAGGGCCACAGCTGTCTGAAGTGAGTGCAGGGAATTTCAGGGTAGCCAGCTGTGGGGAGTTAATTGATTCACCCGCCAGTCTACAAAGGGGGGTACCACAGGGTGACTCTATCCTGTTGTGATTCAGGGAGGAGGAGGCCATTTGGGGTGGGTATTGTAGCCGTGAGAAGACCTAAGCAGGAGTGACTAGTTGAGTAAATACTTAATGTTCTTGTTTTCTTCTGAATGTCAAGAGAAGAAAGGAAGATTCTTTTTTTTTTTTTTTTACATTTTTTTTAAGGAAACAGGGTGCTCTTTCTATTTCTCTTACTGCTATATTTTTCTAACTTTTAATGGCACCTTACTATGCTCTTAACTGGATCTAAAGTCAGGGCAGCAAGAAAGCCTGTGTATCTGGACTGAAGGGAGGTCAGTGGATGGAAGATGTGCCTCGGCCAAGCACAACAAACAAAGATGAGTGGCTAGGTACAGGCCGGAGTGGGGAATAAGACAGTGTGTGGGATGCCAGAGGAAATCTCCTTGTCTATATGTACAGGAGGAAGAGCTTACAATCTTAAGGAGTCTTGGCTTTCAGATCTGCAATGTACCTGCTTTTAGCTTGCTTTTCAGTCGAATACAGTAAATTATTTACTTGGACACATGAATGTTTATAACAATAGGGTTTATCAGTGCCTGGTTTATCCTCAGTGTGGGTTTCCCTTCTCTTTCTCTTTTTCTGAAGCAGAATATTGTCAGAAATCTGTAACTTGTTCTACAGGGACCACGATGGTGTTGTAGTACCTTCTCGAAGTACTAGCTTTTACTGCATTGATTTGAGCCTTAACATGTTTTTTTTCCCCCTCACCTTTGGTGGATTACTTCCATCTGCCTCAGATTTTTCCAGGTTTAAGCATGAAAACCCACCTGAGGATACAGGGCTTTGTCAGGGTGAGAAGTTCTATATCAATGTAAGATACTAACAGTAAGCAGTGCCTTGTTTTGAATATCACAGTATGTTTAGCTGTTACATGTTCTGTTTCTGCTGTACTTTAGAAATGGTCTGCGTATTTCAGCCATTGTTTACATCCACTTGTTCCTCCTCTGGCATTAACTCTACTACAGCTGAAATGTGACTCAGCTCTTTACGTGCTCCAGAGAGGATGTCACAGGCTTTATTCAGCAAAGTCGATCTAAATGGCATGTTGTATCTGAGGAGGGATTGCTCATAGTTAAAACAATGCCATTCATATCTAGCACCTCATTCTAGCAGTTATACACTCCTTGTACAAGTAATAAGGGTCTCTGGGATGCTTTGCACAAGTCTGGGAAAGAGCCTCACATGTGTGTTCTGCAAGACATTCAGAGATTGCTGCAATGTGTCATGTTTGAACAGCTTCCAGTTAGCACCTCCTTTAGTGTTACAGGGATGATCTCCAAACTCATTGGAGTGAAGGCCTGGATGTGTTCATCTTCCCACAGCAACACGCACACTCCTAGACTTTTCTAAGTATCAGTAGTTTTTCAAGAAGGAATACAAAAGTTGGCTATTAGTGGTATTTTGAAACCTTTCACAAGGGATTGTTGTAGGAAGTCCTGCTTCTGAAGAAACAATGTGTTAACTCAAGATATTGTCATGGATGAAAGCTTCTCAGCCCATTTTTTTTCTCCACTAGGATTTGAAAAGCTAACTTATCTTTTGCTCTCATTAAGGGCAGCTATTGCCTGTGAAATACTGTATGTATTCAGAATGCTCAGCGAAGTGTTAATCATTGACACAGGAGATGTTCCAAGTGTTGTGAGTGCTGTACACTAGCCAAAGTCTCATCATCCTTTGAAATTTGTTCCAGATTCTCTGGCTATAATTTGTTGGTGGATTATTCTGTATTAATCTCTGACAAGGTGCTCTGCTGATGTATGCGACAAGAAAGGAGATGGTGCTTGTTCACTTAAGTGGTGACCAGAGCACTGACAAGTGAGATGGCTGTTGATGACAACCTGTCTTTGTTTACTGGCCAAGGCACTGCAGTCACCTGGATATGTTTGAGGACACAGGGTACATGGAGACTCAGAGCCTCCCTCACAGCCCTTCAGCTTCCCCTCAGAGCCAGGGGATTGTTCCCCTAGATTCAGTGTGTTTCTGAATAAACCCAGGCATAATCCATCATAAAATTGAGAGAGTGCCAGTCAGCCTTGAACCCAAATTGGATCTAACATACAGGAACAGTTTAGATAAGCAGTCTTGTACCTCTGAGCTTCTCTCAAAACTGGCTTCTTCTGAGTTTGTCCCCTGCTATTAAAATCTTAGTTGCCCTTGTACCATAGAATAATCCAATGAAGCGTCATCCTTTTTCCCTTTGTGATGTTGCTCAGAATGTTGCTCAGAAACATGAAGTGTGTCCTGAGTTCTTTTGTTATAATGTTCAGAAATCATTTCATAAGAGCAGCTGCAGTAGTTCAGGCGGAGAGCTTGTCTAGCATTACTCTTTTTCCAATAGTGGCCAAAATTGGATGTCAAGGGAAGATTATACCATATGCACAAGGCAAATGTATAAAATCTATCCACGGAGTATTATTCTGGTTTCTAACTCTTCTGGCTCAGGGAGTTTGAGACCACTGCATCTTGTCTATTTACTAATACTCTCCAGATCTTTTCCAAGTACTTAAGTGTGCCCTTGAACCCAGTAAAACTTTCCTTCTGCCATGTCTTTTGGCAAGGATTTACGTAATTCTGCTACATATGAATGAAGAACTGCTTTTTGTTTTGAACTGGGATCAGCTAGCTTCCTTTGATGGCCTATATTTCCTGTATTGAAAAAGGCAATGAGCAATCCATCTCTCTGCATCTCATGGTTGATCATGGTTTTGTGGACCCCCATCATTTTTTCCCTAAGCTGTCTCTTTTTCAGGATGAAAAGTCTTAGCTGAGGCATTGCTTATATAGAAACCATTCATCCTCATTGCCCTTCTCATTTATTCTAGTTCTAAGACATTTTTTCCAGGTGGAGAGCTTATCAGTAAACACAGCTTACAAGGCATAGGAGAAGCATGGGTTTGCACAGTGAAAGAATAAATGTTTTCAGTTCCATTCTTCATTACTTCTTAAATTTGAATGATCTTTCTCTTACTAAGCACTGACCTGATATTTTCATGGCACTATCATGTTTGAGTGGTAATGACTAGCTCAGAGCAAATGCCATTTTATACATGGAGCAATCACTGTTTGTCCCAACATGGATTACTTTACCTTAATCTGCATATTAGTAGTGCAGTACCCTCCATTATTGGTTACTTTTTCCTGAAGTATAATCTTGATGTTTATTCTTTGCTTTTCTTTTGCAGCATATTTTACAAGTTCAGTAGTTCCATAATTGTTTTAATCTGTGTATCAAGCCCACCTTTCACAAACAGACCAAAACCCCCAAGTATCTTTCTGCAGTATACATTTAATACTTTTTTCCTAAGCTTTGAAGAGAACTTTTTTATAGAAATAATTCAGTGGAAAAGAGTAGTTGGTGCTCAAGAGCTGGAACAGATTTTCTGCGTAAAAGTGGCAGCATTTAAGAAAAATCATGAGAGAAGGTTGTGAAGAAGCATTAGGAAGAGCGGTGTGAGAAGAGCAGAGCCAGCGGGAGGTTTACTATGAGGAAAGGAGGGCTGACACACAGGAAGGACTGGTAGAGTGCAGTACCTTGAAGTAGAGATGAAATAGTAGAATACGATACAGAAGGTGAAAGGGAAGCCATTGAAAGAACTTGAAGGGGAATTTGTGTGTTAAGGAGTGGGGAAAGACGATGTAATACTGCTTGGTTTCATCAGGAAGGAAGCAGATTAAGGATAATTTTTCAGGTACTTTCTAAGTCTTCCAAAGCACAGGCAAGAATACAAAAATGCAGCACACTAAAATAGTGCCCCACTGCGTGCGGTCCTTAAACTTTTCTGTGGCGATGCTCATGCTGAAAGACTTGATTCTTAGGTTCAGCTGTGGAAATCTGAAGAGATCTGCAAAATGTCATCTGCTATAAAAGACAGATTTTAGATAGTGCATCCAAAGAGCTGGACACTGCTGGAGAGGGCAGAAAATATCTGACTGTTTTTGAGGGAGTTGTAGTAAGCTGTCATCTGTTGTCTTCACACTGAGGATAGATCAGAACTGGTCCTCGTCTTCAACACTCATAAATAGCCCAATGGAAGGTGTTTTCTCTTCCAGTCTTTGCTTTCTCCAAGTGAGGCTTCCCTGATTTCAGCCATTTCTTTTGTGATACTTGGCTCAAATCCTGTATATGTGGAGACTGTCTTAGCACTCATTCTCATTTGATGATTCCCACTTATGCTTTTAGTGAGAAAAGTTGAAGGGTATCTGAGATTCTCAGCTAGTGTACATTGATGTAGACCTGTAAGCATGTCATCTTTATCATATCCACATCTTAGCTCTTCTCTTAGAGGAAGTGGGAATGATGACACCACCTGTAAAAAGCTTTGATGAAAAATGCATGCAAGAAGTTAGTATTTTATTATCGTGACAGAATTTTCCAGCTGATAATATACATGAGTGTTCCAGGATGTTCCACTTTACCTATTGAAAATGGGCAGAGATTTGAGGTATGAGGAAAGAAGCAGCAATTTATTTCTAAGTCTGGTCATTCCTCCTTAATAATGATATACAAAGAACTGGACATTTTGACAAAGCATAACTGGAGCAAAACCATGTTTTCACCATATGCATAGGACATAAGCCAAGGTATTGTTGAGATATCATTGAAAAGATAGCTTGGGACAGTAAGTGTGTATTCAAGGTTCTTGCTTTTTGTTTGAGGAATTTTTCTCCCTGAGAGGAATTTGAAGTATATATAAGGCAAATGAAGTCTTTTAAAGAGGATTCCAGGTTACTGAAACTGTATCTGAATTATCAGGTTTATACTATCAGATGCCTTAATCATATACCAGGTGGCTTGTGAGGCATGAATCTAGAGGAATATAATATCGTCCATTCATATTTTGATAAAACATTGGAAGAAGATATGTTTAAGGAAGTTCTTAATTTTTTCTTGAAAAGTACAAAAGCATTTCTTGTAAACTGTATTGTGTTAGCACTCTCACTGGATACATTGATTTTATTGGCTATACCATACTCTCAAAATCAAAACACTTTATGCTGATCTCTCTTGTAATGTTACTTCCAGAAACAGCCCAGAAAAAATTACTAGAGCTTTACATTTAAAATAAAACATCAACAGATAAAGTGCATGAATAATTGTGAATATGGTAAAAAGGGAGTCAAGCTGAGGAAAGGGAATATTTTATAAAATATTGAAAGCCTGCAACTCGTACATGCTGCATAATTACAGTGTACATGGTTATGTTTCTGTACTGAGTGGGCACCACAGGCCAAAGAGTTTATATCTTAGGCTGCCTTTAGAAAGTGTATGTGGCATGAGGTCTTAACCTGATGATAGTTATTTTAATGATGATGTTTTTATGTTTAATTCAACTGTAAACACTGTTAGCAGGGTTTTGACTATGTCAGAGAGCTTAAAAACTGAGTTGAAGTTATTTCAAAAGCTAAGAATTTGTCTAGTCTGTGATGTTTAGTCAATATGATACACTCAAGTATGGAGCTGTCAGAAAGGACACCAGTGGATGGTGCTTAATCTGCTCAGTTTTGAAGGGAAGTTGGACTCTTAGATCAAAAATTTAACTTCATGCTATCTTGGTTACAGTTAAATAGTCAATTTATGGATTTGTTAAGGGCATGAAGGGAGTCACAATGGCCTACAAAACAGTGCTGTGCCACGGTATATTTTCTAGTCAGATATCCATGGAGTGTTTATTTTTGCTGTATGGGAAACTAGTTTTTCAGTTTAGACAGAATCACAGAATGGTAGGGGTTGGAAGGGACCTCTGTGGGTCATCTAGTCCAACCCTCCCGCAGAAGCAGGGTCACCTACAGCAGACCGCAGAGGACCTTGTCCAGGCAGGTCTTGAATATCTCCAGAGAAGGAGACTCCACAACATCCCTGGGCAGCCTGTTCCAGTGCTCCATCACCCTCAGAGGGAAGAAGTTCTTTCTCATGTTCAGACGGAACTTCCTGTGCTTCAGTTTGTGCCCATTGCCCCTTGTCCTGTCGCTGGGCACTACTGAAAAGAGTTTGGCACCATCCTCCTGACACCCACCCTTCAGATATTTGTAAGCATTTATAAGGTCCCCTCGCAGCCTTCTCTTCTTCAGGCTGAACAAGCCCAGCTCGCTCAGCCTCTCCTCATAGGAGAGAGGTTCCAGTCCCCTCACCATCCTCGTAGCCCTCTGCTGGACTCTGTCCAGTAGCTCCTCTTATTTCTTGAACTGGGGAGCCCAGAACTGGACGCAGTACTCCAGACGGGGCCTCACCAGGGCAGAGTAGAGGGGAAGGAGAACCTCCCTCGACCTGCTGGCCACACTCTTCCTAATGCACCCCAGGATGTCATTGGCCTTCTTGGCAGCCAGGGCACACTGCTGGCTCATGGTTAACCTGTCGTCCACTAGGACACCCAGGTCTCTTTCCACCTCCAGCAGGTCCGCCCCAAGCCTGTACTGGTGCATGGGGTTGTTCCTTCCCAGGTGCAGGACCCTGCATTTGCCCTTGTTGAACATCATCAGGTTCCTCTCTGCCCAGCTTTCCAGCCTGTCCAGGTCACGCTGAATGGCAGCACAGCCTTCTGGTGTATCTACCACTCCTCCCAGTTTGGTGTCATCAGCAAACTTGCTGATGGTACATTCTAACTCTTCATCCAGGTTGCTGATGAAGAAGTTAAACAAGACTGGGCCAAGTACTGACCCCTGGGGGACACCACTAGTCACCGGCCTCCAACTAGACTCAATGCTGCTGATGACAACCCTCTGAGTTCTACCATTCAGCCAGTTCTCAATCCACCTCATCGACCACTCATCCAGCCCACACTTCCTGAGCTTCCCTAGGAGGATGTTATGGGAGACTGTGTCGAAAGCCTTACTGAAGTCTAGGTAGACAACATCCACGGCTCTCCCCTCATCTACCCAGCCAGTCATGCCATTGTAGAAAGCTATCAGATTGGTCAGGCATGATTTCCCCTTGAGGAATAGATGCTGACTACTCCTGATAACCTTCTTTTCCTCCACTTGCTTGTTGATGACCTCCAGGATAAGCTGCTTCATCACTTTTCCCGGGATGGAGGTGAGGCTGACTGGCCTGTAGTTTTCCTGGGTCCTCCTTCTTGCCCTTTTTGAAGACTGGAGTGACATTGGCCTTTCTCCAGTCCTCGGGCACCTCTCCTGTCCTCCAGGACCTCTCAAAGATGATGGAGAGTGGCTCAGCAATGACATCTGCCAGCTCCCTCAGCACTTGTGGGTGCATTCCATCGGGGCCCATGGATTTGTGGACATCCAGATCACTTAAGCGATCCTTCACACAGTCCTCCTCGACCAAGGGAAAGTCATCCTCTCTGTAGGCTTCTTCTCTTACCTCCGGGGCCTGGGATTCCTGAGGGCCTGCCTTGTCACTGAAGACTGAAGCAAAGAAGGCATTCAGTAGCTCTGCCTTCTCTGCATCCTCCATCACCAGGACACCCGCCTCGTTCAGCAGCGGCCCCACATTGTCCCTAGCCTTCCTTTTGCTGCTGATGTAGTTGAAGAAGCCCTTCTTGTTGTTTTTGACATCCCTTGCCAGCTTCAATTCCAGGTGGGCCTTGGCCTTCCTTGTTGCACCTCTGCATGCTCTGACCACAGTCCTGTATTCTTCCCAAGTGGCCTGCCCCTCTTTCCACATTCCATGGACCCTTCTCTTCCACCTGATCTCTGCTAGAGGCTCCTTGTTCAGCCATGCAGGTCTCCTGCCTCCTTTGCTCAATTTCTTTCTCAGGGGGATGCACCGCTCCTGAGCATGGAGGAAGTGATTTTTAAACAGCGACCAGCACTCTTGGACCCCTCTGCCTTCGAGAGCCTTGGCTCACAGGATTCCTCCCAGTAGCTCCCTGAAGAGGCCAAAGTTAGCCCTCCTGAGGTCCAAGGTTTTGATCCTGCTTATTGCCCTGCTTCCTCCACGCAGGATCCTGAACTCAACAATTTCATGGTCACTGCAGCTGAGTCTACCTCCAACCTTCATATCCTCCACCAGTCCCTCCTTGTTTGTTAATACAAGGTCCAGCAGAGTGCCTTTCCTTGTTGGTTCCTCCACCACTTGCATCAGAAAGTTATCATCGATGCTCTGTAGGAACCTGCTGGATTGCGCCTGCCTAGCTGTATGGTCTTGCCAGCTGATGTCACCCACCGTAATGTCACCCTTATGAGCCTGTCCCTTAATTCTAACCCACAAGCTCTCAACTCATTCTTCATCTGGCCCCAGGCCAAGCTCAATGCATTCCAGTTGCTCCTTGACATATAGAGCAACTTCACCATCTCTCCTTGTTGACCTGTCTTTCCTAAAGAGTCTGTAGCCATCCATGACAGCATGCCAGTCATGCGAGTTGTCCCACCACATTTCTGTGATGGCGACCAAGTCGTAGCCGTCCTGCTGTATAATGGCTTCCAGCTCCTCCTGTTTATTGCCCATGCTACGTGCATTGGTATAGACACACTTGAGCTGGGCTGTCAATCTCACCCCTGATCCTGGCACGCCAAGCCTGGACTCATCCCTAGTGAGGTGGGCGATGTTCTCTTCCCCCTTTGAATCTAGTTTAAAGCCCTCTCAATGAGCCCTGCCAGCTCGTGGCCAAGAATCCTTTTTCCCCTTGAAAATAGCTGCGATCCGCCTGTTGCCGGAAGGCCCAGTACTGTGTACACCTGCCCGTGATCAAAGAAGACAAAGACATGCTCTGGTGTCTCATACAGGGCTGGGTAAATACTTCAAAAACCACATTGGCAAATGTTGGTTCAGAAGAATCCTGCACATCCATGTCAGCAATCACAAGGCTTTCTGTTTGCTTTCTTTTCCATAGGCATTCACGCATCCAGTTTCTCTGTAGTCCCATGGACATACATCCACAATGACTGTGTAGTTTTTGATCAGGCATTCTTGTAGATAGCCACCCTCTACCTTCCCAGCTCTGCTGATGTGTTCCTGACCATGTGTGAAAGATCATCCCCCTTCTTATCTCCTCAGACAATTTTTAAAAAAAAAGTCTTCCTCGGGAAACCTGAAGAGTTTTATGGCCAAGGCGATGACCAAATTTTGAGCTGAAGCTCTGACAATCTTGTTTTCCCTCAGTACACTCTCACCATGCACATCCACACACTTTCCACAGGCAGATTTTTTGCCTCATAGGTCATGAATATGGAAGTCTGTGCACCAGGCTATGAACTAAGACCGTGCACTGGGCATTGGTTGCCTTGCTTTTGCAGGAAAAAGCCTGTTTAGATTATGGTTTATGTATATAGTTTTTATGTAGGAAAGGTTCAGATTTAAATGAAAGTGTTTCCCTAACATGTTGTTTCAGACAGTGCTCCAAGAGAAACTGAGTCATAACCATTGTGATATCTTAGGGCAAAACAAGAAAAATATATTCCCTGAGTTTTTGTAATAATTGTCTCAAAGGTCTTGCATTTAAGTCAAGAAGGGCAATGAGCCCAGACTTTTGCAAAACCTGGTCTGAATTCTTTTGAAAACAGCCAGCTCTGAACTCCAAGCTATGTGACAACAAATCCTCACATAGCAGATAAAAATGATGTTTTGCATTGAATCTTAGCACTCACTGGAAAATTTGATCTGGAAACTGTTTTTCCTGAATTCAAGAAAGCAGGATTATCACTGATGAAAGCCATGTATTTATGGGGCATACGAAGACCTCTACCTATAGAAAACATGCTACCAAGGCCCATAATGCTGGTTAACCATTCAATCCACTATTACTTGTTAGAGAGAAAATTATACGTGGATGGATTCAATGGCAGTGGAGTATGCATAAACACATAGTAGTCAAATCTACAAAGACAAAATTAAAACCCAGCACCCAAGTGTCTGAAAATTCTTGCTTTTACAACTCTTTGACATAGAAAGATTTTTTGCATGACAGTATTAGAAATGGAACTCAGTGAAATGTATTTATTTCTGTTTTCATTCATGAACATTATTGTAAATTTTTAAAATGAAACTTGGAAGTGCCAGAAAAAACCCTCTTTCTTGGCCCTGTAATATTCTTTCTTATCTTTTTATGCTACATGATATTTTCTAGGAAAAAATTACATGTGACCTTAATCTCCATGCTTTTTGCAGGGAGAAACCAGTAGAACATTTACAGTAATTAATGTATTTTCCTTCTTCTAATTTTGTTAATGACATCTTTTTGAAGGCTGTGCAATAATTACTGCCCACAGAGGTATGTACTCTGAAATAAATTAATGGCCAATGACCAATAATGATTATAGATGTAATCATCCATTGTGAAATATAGTCTAAAATAGATATTATGAACAGTGTTGGAAGCTAAACTGCACTGATAAACTGTACTATTAAACAATGCTAAAATCACTTTAGCAGTTGAACAACAAAATGTACAGTAAGTTCTTTTCTAATTATCTGCTAATGTTAGTAATTTTTCATTTTTTATTTCCAAAACATTTCTTCAACAGGCCGATACACTGAGTAAAAAACCTAACTTACACAAGCTATGTTTAATTTTGATGAAATCTGCTTTAGCAATATGTGTCTCTAGGTAAATGTTCTTGTTTTACAGATGAGTTTTCAAACCAGGATTCAAACATTTAAGCATGAGTTTTTGAGAATCTCAAACCCAAACTTTTTTTTGGGCATTTTCACTTTGTAAAACAAAGTACTGCAGATGAAAAAACCCTACCTATATCTGCACAATTTTGTACCGATATTTGCATACAAGCCCAAAAGCTTTAATGGTGGTGAGTCTCCAAGAGACTAATATGATTTTACCATTCAATTTAAGCATAAACATAAATGGAAAGTTTTTTAAAAATTTCATATTTAATAAGGCACTACCTTATCTTTTTTTTAGGGGAGAAATTTAGTTTTTAAAAGTCCAGTAATAATTTTTAAAAACCCAAACTGGTTGAGAGCATGATTTTATTCGAACAAGAGCAAAAGTTTTGTTGAAAGTCTATAATTTGGTTATTCCCTAATAGGAGATAGAAGTTTTAAACATCTTAAATATTTGACCCTTTGGCCATGCAAAGCACATTTTCACTTTAACAAACCTTGATATGCACAGGATAGTTTGGGTTAATATCTATACTATCCTTACCCATTTCTAGACATCTTAGTTTAAGGACATACAGCTTTCGAAAATAAGCTCACCTGGAGGAGTCCTGTACTTTGCTCTATGCAGCGATCAACACTGTAAAACTATCCCTTTCCTATAATCTTCAGTGTTCTCATCTTTGAAACCATGAATTGTGGGGGTATGTGTAGAAGAAATGACTACCAACTGAATTTTAACCCGAGACCTTCATGTTGCTTAGATTTAATCAAATTGATGGATTTAGCTCTGCCTGGGTTCTTGTTAAGATACTGTCTTGAGGTGGGTTAGGTTCTGGTTTGTCTTTCCAAGTTAACACCAGTGTAAATAGAAAACGTGAACTGCAAGTGAACAATATGGGGATGGGGGGAATCTACAAAATCCAAATGGGGGTATAAGCAGCCACAAGTCCATTATCTGAAGTGGTTATGTCATATTACACCAGTAGAAAACTCAGCCCTCTATTTGATTCCTGAATCTCACCTTACATCAGATGTTTGGAGGTTCAGATGAGTAAGATATGTCTCTGTGAAGTGTGTTTTAAATTAAAAGCTAGTGAAAAACATGTCTCTCGATTTCTGGATGACAGTCTTGGGAAAAGTGTTTCAACTGGCAGCTGCCCTCTTCCTATATTACTCCACCCTCACCAAGAAACCAGTATCCAGCGACGTTGAAGCTGATATTCTTAACAAAAACAATAACCTCTCTGTGGTTCATCTTCCCCATTTTGTTCTGGGTGCTGAGAGGTGGCTTTGAAAGGGTGGCGTGTATAAGGCAGAAATATTTCTTGAGGGTATGGGGAGGATGTTCTCTCGTTTGAAGGAAACCAAGACTTCCAACTGATTTTAATTTTATTTTTAATGTTCATGGGAACCAGTCTTACATGCGTGGCTGAATTCAGAGTTTCAACTTTTGGCAGGTTTTTATTTGAGCCCAGCTTGGCTGTTTTTCAAAATGTCCAGATTGCTCACATTAAATCTGAATAAGCACTACCCGCTAGTTTAATCAGAGTCATCTGGTACACCTCTAATTAGTGTTAGTTAAAGTAGAAATTCATAAAAACACAAAATGCTGCATTTTTTTAATGTATTTAGTAAACCCCTCAATGTAAAATTGTAGGACGGAAAATATCTTTTGCAATATCATTCCAAAATTGGAACACAGGAGATACGATGACAATAACACTATGGCAACAAAATAAGGCAAAGTTCCTGAAAAATGCCATAAAAACTAGTCTATCCATTCAGGCATGCATACACATATACAATGTGTGCAGATACAAATCCATTTATGAACATTAATTGCTGGTCCTGCTAATCTAATAATTGACTATAACTGTACATTGTGCACAAATCAGTAAAACATTTACACATCTGGGAGTATTTCAACAATTATCAAATAAGCATGTGACAATTTTGGTTTAGATATAAATGGTTTCCTGGTCTTAACATATTGCAATAAATGATATGTAAACAAAGTGTTGTAAAGTGTCTTTCTGTTTGAAATCAATGTAAGTTTTGCCTGAGACTGAACCAGACAATTATTATGTTACTGCAGATTATAAAAAAGTGAAGCTTGAAAATGACTATACTTGTCCAGTTATTTCCTGTAAATGACCAACCCCTCAACAAATCTAAATTATTTACATTACGTTCTATACAGATGTGATGCTTGTTTATCTTGAATTCTTCCTTGAATCCTTGCCTTTGAAGATGTTTTAACTTTATTATGTTGAGACACTGACCAAGTAAAACAGCAAGCCCTGCAGTTTGATCTTCTAATTGAAATGTTCCCCAAATTAAGAATGCTGGATTTATGATTTTGATTTTTTGGGTGTCACTTCTAAATCCTAGAGAACTGGTGAACCATACTCTTCTATTTTGCAGATGAGCTATTGTTTTCACATGTATAGTGTAACAACAACAGTGCAAAAAGGTATGTAAGTGTTTACTCAGATTTATGTCTTACCTCAGATGTTCCTGTTTACAGTCATGCTTCAATTTGTACTCTGGACTTAGAAATATCTTGTTTTTTGTTTTTTTTTTTTTTTTTTTGACACATTTCAGCTTCACTGTTCAAGGATTGAATGGATCATGATTACAGAGGTTTTTTTCAAGGGCATCTGTTCTTAGCCACAGCTGAGGATGGGGCCCACTGAGCCCACTGGAAGGATCCACCTAGAATTTGTTGAATTAAGTCCTTGCACCTGGATATAATTGTCATGCTGCTGTGCTGGGGTTTTCTTAAGCTACTGGTAAAACAAATTAGCTCAATTTAAACTGGCATCCAGTAGGGAAGCAACAACTCACCTCATATAATGTTTTTCAAATAATTATTTTTCTATTGCCAGTTTTGCTTCGTGAATATTTTCCTAAAGGCAGGATGAGTTGCAGGATTTTTTTTTTTTAAAGTTAAACACAAGAAGAGAGAAAAACCATTCTATTCTGCATATCTGCTGAGTTATAAGTAATATTAAAGTAGTATGTGATAAATTGTATGTGACTATCTTAGATATGTATATATATCTAAATATACATGAAAAAGAAGGTAACAGCAGATAAAACAGATTAAAAAAGGCAGTAAAATAGCAATACCGCCCATCCTTCCAAAACCCCCAAACCGGTCTCAATCTGTACATTCAATACACCGTTTGCCAGATTTAGCACTGTGATGGTATAACCACTTTTACATTTGGGAAAGCTTCATGCAAGTTTGTTTTTTTGTCAAACAGTAGACAAAGATAGTCACTTCTGTCTGACATGGTATTTTATTTCCTTATATGTTTTAGAGCTGTTCAAACTTGGCAACAAAATTCACAAGCTTCCTGGAAGGTCCATAAAGGCTCATCACCTCTGTTGGACTTGCGGTGGCAGGACTTTGCATGAATCCCTGGAATGTGTACATCTGTGTCAGCTTCAGCTTTTCATAATATTCTCCAAATGTAGACTCTGGAGGAAAACAATGAAAAATTATTTCTTCAGCTGAACGTTTCAGGTTGACTTCTGAAACAGAAGAAATCGTAATTTCTACCAGTGCTCTAAATATTACTGTTCTATTTTATTAGTAGCTGACGCTCATTTGGAGAAAAGAGGGGTATGTTCACTAAGCATGGATGGTAGTTTTTGATGTGTCTTTAGAATCACCCCAGTGTAGGTGCTTCAGCCGCTGACCAAAGAGGCTGTTCTTGTGACCTGGTCATGTCACTGTGGATACCAACTTAAATTGCTTCCTAAGACACTGCTCAGTTGGCTAAAAAATAACAACATGGACCAAAGCTACTTCTTGTTTATTATATATTAAAGAAAATTCAAGAATATAAAATATTTTGTGAGATCAAGAATATATTTTATTTAATTAAATGAACTCCTGATCATCCTCTTAGAGATTGTGGCAGAAATATAGATGTACATATTATCATAAACTGTCCTCTAAGCCACACTCTCTTTTCATATTGGGTAGACTCAAACGCAACGTGCATGTGAATTAGAAAAGCAGTGCTTTTTTGAAGGATGGCAAAATATCCAGAGATCAAAAGTTAAATGTAGAATCTGCTGTCAGTCCTTCAGCTGTGCAGTGAATTTCAAATTTTGGAGAGTGTGAGCATGCAGCTGCAGGGGCAAGCATGGACATTTCTGTGGCTCTTGATAACGGTTTAACTTGTGCAAGTGTTATCTCAAGGTGAACCTCCGTGTGTCATGGATTCTGTTACCTGAAGAGCTGTGTATGTGGCACTGAGACTAGGGGGAAAGTGCTAAATGCGTACGGTTCTGCGTGAAGGTAGCTTTCAAACAGCTGCTGGTTCCTAACTGGGAATGGTTTAAAGGTACAGGGCAGTTGGCTGTTTTTAAATTATTCCTATTATAAAGCAAATTTAGCTTTTTAACTACTAGGCCTGGTTCTTCCTTACAGTACAGCCTGTTTTTCTCAAGTCCAGCAGCGTAACAGGCACTCCTCTGTGGCCTGGATCTGCCATCAGTGCCCCAGCCAGAGGCTCGGGACGGACCCGGGGTGCAGAAAATTCGCAGAGCAAAAGGAACTAACACTTAAAACAACATTGACTGAACTATCATTATCTGTCTTCGGTGGAAGAGGAGGCCGTGGCAGAGAGTTACTATACCCTAACTCATTGTACCGATGCACACCCAGAACCAAATTTTTCTTTCAACTGCAATACCACTGAATCAATGCATATAAGAATGGGCAAGCTAGTTGCTTTCATACAATATTCCTTTTTATAAGTTCATTTTTCTTGAGCTTCAGGGCAAAGAGAAAACCTTCAGTTTTCCCTCAAAGTCATGTAACAAACATGGCTGATGTAAAGGTTGCCTTGCCTCCTCTCTGGGCTCCTTCCCCTGTCCCATCTTCCAGGGAGGAGACAGTAGGAAAAACCAGCAGGAAACCGAGCTTAAGGTTTTTTTTTTCCCTTTTTTTTTTTTCTTTCTTCCTTATGTGATGATAATCTTAGGCCTGCACTTAGAGAGAAGCTTCCAGTGGGAAATAAAGCTAAACTGAAAAGCATAACAAAACCCAAATCATCTAGACTGCAAGAATTCCTCCAGTGTTTTATTCTTTAATGCTTATTAATAGAGACAATACTAAACCCAAAATGGAGCTAGCAATATCCTGTTCTTTTTCTTTTTTGTTATCGCGGATATTTTTGTTTAGTAAACTCCATGTCAGATCTTCTAATTTAATTATTGAACTCACAATGTGAATAAATGTACAGACATGACTAATAGCATTCTCTTATAATTTCATTACAGTGGAATAGACATGTGGTTTTTAAAATGGATTTTTTTTTCTTCTGTTCCAGTGTTTATAATATAAATGAACTCTCATATCCTGCCTTCTTTTTCTCCTTGCCCTCTTTTCATTTCTTTTTAGATTTGATTCACTGAAATATGTGAGCGATGCGTGCCACTGATTTGGGTCATCTGCACGCAATTCAAAAGGAAAAGGTGATTTTTTTCATTGCCTGCCAAGTAAGTGGGAGAGGTGTAGGAAAAAGTGGATTTATGCATAAAACACAAAACTCCAGATGAAAGAGCGGACCTCTTTTATCATCGTAGAAAGAATCCATCTGCAATAATTACCAGTCAGACTATCTGCACACTATGTTACTTCGTGACATCTGAGAACTGCTGCGCTTCTTGAACCAATAGCTGCTATATAGCAACCAGCATCAATCCTGAATGAAAAAATTGGCCCAACTGCTGGTGAATGGCACTCAGTAGGTTTCCCATTGAACTATGCTGCGAAACAATGATGCACATTGGTAAATGACTGTGTGTGCCTTTCAGTTCTTATGCATATCCCATACTGGACAGCTTCCATTCACTCTGGCACCCACTGCAAACAAATGTAACTATGCATCAGAGATGAAAGTGAAAATGCATATGTTAAATCCCAAATGGAAGCAGAAGAGTGTAATATACACATAGTTGCTTAGCAACAAACATGTTTTGGCCACAGAAATGGTGACATCAGTCAGAGGAGCGAGAGGGAAGCTGCTCTGCCCTCCTTACCTCTCTCCCTAGAAGCTTCATAAAGGTCTTCGCTTATTTCTTCCAAAGCAGAAGAGAGGGCTGTTGTAGACATTTGTTTATGCTGTTAGCACAACAGACTGTAGGACAATTGGACTTTGAGCAGGGAAACCTGTTTTCATTCCAGGTGTCTGTTGTAATAGCTCGTGCCCTCCCGTACAGCCAGGGGTTTTGATCCTCATGTTATGGCTCACTGCAGCGTGAATCCCTCTTAGCTAAAATGCTCAGATAGGAGAAATAAGGTGCTAAGTCTGAAAATGCTAACTGCTGGAATTAAAAAAAATTTCTCGGTGTCACTCATTCTGGTTTTGACCCTATCATGCCTTTCACTTCAGCTCCTAGAAGCTTTTATTCCACCGGCATTTGACATTCATCTGGCTCTGTATTTTTTCAGGATGGCAAGCAATGTTTATTTCAGTAAATCACACAGCATCTACAGCTAGTAGATAGGTATTTAGTAATTCCTCCCATTTCAAATGGTCTGAATATCTTTTCTCTCCTTTTCCTCTGCTCTCCCCTCCCTGCATGCTCTGGCGTGTGTGCTGCCGTGCCCTCTGCAATGGGAGGCAGAGGAGAGGAGAGACCTGGCAAGTCCTGCTCCAAGTTATGCGCACCCCTCCATGCAAGTAGCTCCTGTCGACGCATGCGTGAGCTCTGCGCGTGGCTGACACATAACGTGCCTCACGCCTCCAGTAGTCTGCTTGCTCCACTGGACCGTCACATCTTTCACATATAGAAATACGGCACATTTGGGTTCAAGTCGATCTGCCACCCTGGATTGCTGCAGACACATCCCTGAATACATTATTTTTGAGAGTTTCCTTTTAGTTTAAGGTAATGAATGTACTTTGAGGGATCCCCAGTGGGGGGAAAGAACATTTCAGGCATGCATTTCTCTTTGCAAAGAAGGCTTTCTTGACAGTGTGAGAGACATGTAGGAATGCAAGATATATTGAAGAACTCAATAGAAATTAAATTCATAGATGAAAGCAGGGTTAAAGGACCATTATGGTAAAATAAGGCCTTTATTTCCATTCATGGAGCTATTATGTAGATAGTGTTTTACTTGCTTTCATTTTCTGTGAATTCATAGAGACCCTTTTTCATGTACTAGCATATATCAAATTGACAAGGTATAACCAATAGTATCTTGCACTTACTATCAGATTAATTTTGGGAAAAAAAAGTGTGTCATTCTGAAAATATGGAAGAACTTGAGACAAAGTGTGGTGAGCAGAAAAGGTAAAGGAGGTCATCATGGAAGGGTGGATCAAAAGAGCAGGGAAGACAAAAAGGTTGTATAATAAAAGCTGGAAAACACAAACAAGCATGGTACTGATTCTTTCTGAAGAGAAAGAATCTTTTCTTCTCTTGAAACACCAAGAAAATGAACCAGGGGATGGAAGGATATAGTTGATGTCCTGAACAAGGAGTCATGGTAGATTCTGGTCTGCATTTTCTCTCTGTGACTGAAAACAATTCTCCTAGCATGGCTTTAAGCCTGAACGGGAGTATTGTGTAGCCTGATCCTACAGAAAACAAATTAACAAGCGGATCTGAAGTTCATGGCTGATTCCTCAGTAAGACAATAGGTGAAACTGGGATCCCGTATGTGAATTTTGCAAAGTTGGCAGCTGGAGCAATGAACTGAAATTTGTTGGCTAGGCATCAACCCAAAAAATTCTCCTAATATGCTACAGTGCTTTTCCCCCTGTAAACTCTTCATTTTCAATTTGTGAAATGAATGACTATATCAGCTGAAAAGATAATTAAACTAGCAACCAAAATAGATGTTTTAAAGGCCTGTTAGATTGCCAGTATTTTAAATGTGAATAATAAAAATTTTTAATGGTAATTGCTCTCATTGAGTAAAACAAGATTTTACAATTCACATGAATTACTGAACTCTGATTTATTTCCAGTTTATACATTTTACTTTATATGTTTGTGACTCTTGTGACTCTATTCTTTAAACACAGGCACAATAGTTTGCCAAGTGTTGGCTTTCTGAGAAGTGTAGTTTTTAATTTGCTTAATGGAATTATTTTATTCTCATCTAGTTAGCCACATAGATAGACAGGTAATTTCTTTTAAAAAAGATACACCTCAATGTTAAGCAAATATTGTGAATCTATCCATGCTTGTAGTAGTTATGTTGTGAAGCTCCAATCAAATGCAAAGTCTCTGCAAAAAAATCTTGATGATATTAATAACTTCGGCTGGTAGTTTAGTGTGACATGGGTTTCCCTGAAAGGTGGAATAGAAATAGGAGGAATGCAGAGTTGGAAATCATGTGAAGATTCATGTCACATTATCCGTGACAAGCTGACATACTGAAGAGTAAGGTTTGAACTCAAACTTCTCCTTTTTAAGTTTTGTGTAGTTTGTTTTTTTTTTTTGCATAAGTTTAATCCCTTGTTTCTTTGATAGATAGCTCTGTGCATGGCTGAAGTAACTGCTTTGAAGAAGTACACTTTTCAAGAGTTGCCATTTCTTCCATATTCTTTTTCATTTTGAATACTGACCCTTCACTAGCTCGTAGAGGATTGTGTTTGACGGAGAAGAAATCAGTGTCTATTTGTAAGATTAGTAATAAGAGGCATGCTGGAACAGAACCATGCAAGTTCTGAGTGCCAGTATGTTCTGCTGTATGATCTCTAGTTTTCTGGCCCCCCATTTTTAGATGAATGACACCTCTGCCCCACTCTGTTACATTTGTTTTCATGTCTGTAGTAGACTCTATAGGATCTGTACAGACTGTACTTTCATGTCACTTGGAGTCACTTTGATATTCTTAGCAGCTGTACTGGTCCAGTAATATGGTCAGATAACTTGCAAGACTTCTAAAACTGTTTTACTCTTCACCCATGCTTCATCAAGAGTCATTAAATGTGTCACAGAAATAATTATGAATACCTCAGACCCTGTATAACCTCTCCCTCTCTTGATAACCCTCTTGATATGCTCCTAAGCAAAGCTGAAGAAATATAGTCTTGATGAAACCTGCCATAAGATGAGTGTTTTCCTGGTTGGAAAACCATACTTGGCGATCAGTTACCAATGAGACACAGTTCAAATAGAAACCTGCACTAAGCAGGATCCTGTACCGGGGTCTGGTCTCACTGGTTAGTGTCAGTAAATCCTGGGTGTGAGAACTGATTGTGCTCATGACATACACAAAGAACTTGTGCCGGGGAAGGCTGCAGGTACTTTGGAGGGTGGAACTGGAAGTTAGGTTGGAGAAATGATTGGAAAAAGTATTATTCATTGGGGAGAGAATATAAAAGGTACTTACCGTATATGCAGAGGAAAAGGCAGCTGCAGAAATGCAGAATGGAGAGCAAAATGTTTGATTCTAAAGAAAATCATGGAGAGGTTATTATGGGCTCAACCTATACCTAAGCATTCAACAAAAGGATGCTGTGAAAAAGACAAATGTATTCCTGAGACTTTTTTTTCACTGAGCATAACCTGGAAGGCAAGTGTGTGTGTCCTTCTAGCCTGCTCATCACGGGCAGACTTTGGGCTTTGCTTTCCAAGAAGAACATGGAGCAAAGGAGAGAATCCTGAACCTAGTGGTCAGAATAACGTACAGGGAAATTGGAAGGATGGAGGCTGTGCAGAGCATACAAAAGAGAACACAACAGTCTTCAGACGTGTGAAAAGTTGCTGGAGAGAGGAAAGAAATGTTTAACACTTTTTTTCTAAATTGATAAGAAAATATAGACTTCAAGTACTCCAAGAAAAAATCACAATACCAATTATAAAAGCCATAGTTAAAGCATAGATTGGATTGCATTGGGAAAAATGTGTGCATTTCCACTGCTAAAGGACTTAAAAATATAGTTAAATAAACTTCTGCCAAGCATAGCATAGATACAGTTGATTTTTGACCTCTTAAAATGTTTTTCAGCTCTGCTTTCCATTATTTTCTCCAAGTGCATTTTGCCACTTGGATGTTTGTTGATAAAGCCGGCAATCAAAATAGTAATGTAGAGCAGAGCTCTGTAAACCCAGAGGATCTGGTATGGTTTCTAGTCATGTCATTTAGCCTCTAGTGGAAAGTGCCAAGATGTGTGCTTTGGAAACTCGTAGGGCACATAGCTGCATGTCAGCCTATTTCAGTTAGTGTGTTGAAATGGTGAATTACACATCTCGATAAAAATTAAATTGGTCTCGTCCCTGAAATTACAACAAGCCTGAGGATCCAATGGAAAAATCAAATCTTGAGCACCTCGATTTCAGGGTCCACTGAAATGCATTGTACCACTGCTGCTGTGGCACCTCGCTGCCATTGCTCGTCCCCTATGGACGTCCCCTCTCCCAGTGTGGGGGTCACAGAAACAGGGATGCACTGATGGAGAGCAGTCTTTAACGGATGGCTGCTGAAATGTTGGTGAGCCCTGGGAGCCTTAGTTCTGTAGTTTTCTGAAGATAGTCTTGGTCTCCTAAGTGCCTGCATCCAGACTCTTTAAATGTGGGGTTCAGATGGATTTTGAGTGTTTAATGACACAGCTGGCCCCTCCACAATGTCTTGCTGGTGGTACACTTTAACACGTTATGCATTTACAATCATCCTGTGCCCCAGCTGGGAGCTCAGGTGAGTGGTGATCTGTAGTTTCCCTTGTGTGCTCAGCCACTTCCCTCTTTCAAGCCCTCTCCTCCTTCAAATCCATCAGTGGCTTATGCCACCAGTCAACACATGTGCATCCCCCAAGCTCTGAGGAGATCTATCATGTTACAGGCCAAGACTGGAAAATTTCTCTGACTTCCTTATTTTCACTTCCTGCCAGTTAGTGGGGGGTGCCAGTGTCACTGAAGCTGCCGATCACCATTGTGGTCCCTTCTGCCTGCTGTGTGCTGATCATGAATAGCAGCCCTGGGCAGAAACAGCTCAGCTTGTTGTCTCTCCATCCCAGAGGCAGCCAAGCGGTGGTCTTTGCAGGTGGTGCCTCTGCCCTCTCTGCCCTCACTAAGGCTGCAGTAGTGGGTGAGCAGGTCGTACACAGGCTCTGAGAGCCGCAGAACTATGTGCAGCTGGCCTGAGGGAGGCTGATCTCCGACAGATCTTCCCACCCTGTGTTGGGTGGTGAGTAGTCCTGAGGAAAAGGAAATGCAGAGCTGAGACTGGGCAGAATTCAGGCAGCTTCCCTGAGGATGGAGGTTAGCCCTCCCTGTGTGGATCCACGCTCTGTACACGAATGCAGCGACATTTCTGTCTCTCCAACATCTCCTCCAAAACACAGTGCTCCAGGATGTCTCGCTCATCAGATGTGGGTGGATCTGGCATTGCATTTCTTGTGGACCAAGGCACAGAGTTCTTGGAAAATGGTCTCAGGAGATGTCGTTTCCATAACTCTTGTCCTCAGGGACTAGGGGAAGTCGGGGAGGGAAGATCTGTGAGACTAGCTATTATAAAAAGCAAAAAATAAAAAAATTGGTGTCTTTTCTGGTGCTGCATGCTTGAGCTCTAGAAGCATTGGTTTCTAGATGTCTACAAAAGTCAGTGGCATTACCGTGTCACTGGATTTGTTGCTTCAGCTTTTAATTCAATTTGTGGTGTGACAGACATTGAAGGATGAGGTGAGAACTCCAACAACTTCCACCAGCAGTCCTTAATCGGGGCTGTGCCTTGGCCTGCCAGCTTGTCACCTCCCTCCACCTGCCCTCCTCCCCATCTCTCACAGCCCCTGTGGACCATGCCAGCCGTCACAGACTGTGCAAACAAAATATTTTTTCGCAATGCCAAAGTAACTGCAGTAGGTCAGGGAGGGCCGCCATGTCTTGCTGCCATACCACAAAGCTCTTCAGATGTGGATTTAGGTGGCAAGGGGGAATCACAAATGTTGGGTGGGCAGGTTAGCTGCTCTCCACTTCTGCCCATGCTGCATTTTTATTGACAGTCAAAAAAGAAAAAGCAGACAGATATTTCTGGAGGTACAAGGGCAATAGCAGCAGCATGCCTGAGGTTTGGGGGGTTTTCTGAACCGCACTGCCGCTGGAGTTCAGGTTTTAAGAGAGGAGAGTTGGTGGGATGGCAACACACTAAATTGCCCCCTGACTGATATTTTTCTTTGCTTTTCTTTGTTTCTTTTTCAGCAGAGAGGAACATTTGGCACGGGTGTTTCTGAAAGGAAAGGCTTGGAGGCCCATCTTCTGGCCTGTATCAAAATCATTTGTATTTTTTAAAATTTCCTGATAAATGAGATCTTTGCATTATTTAAGACAACATCAATGTGCAGGAAACAAAACGAATTTTAAATGGAATGGTTTTGAAATGAAAATGTTCTTTTCAGAGAAGGCCAGAATAAAATGATTTGAAACTTTACTGCTCTGTTTGGTTTACAAAGTGCAGTGCTGCTGAAACGGACCTATTCCTTGAAGAGTTTTTGTTTTGAAAATGCAAGTTTTCTACCTGAAAAACACTGCCTAGCTCCAGTTAGAAGCCCTGCTGTCTTGTGGTGGGAATTTTCTGAGGTGCATAAATCACTTGGGTAGCTATGAACACTTTACCCAGGACCAGATTTATCATATTTAATGTTTTCAATATTGGTTGAACAACTCTTATTAAATCCTATGTACTGTAATTTTTTCCTGATCAATTCCATATTTATAGCATTAATCATTTCTCTGCAGTTAATTAAGAGAGTTGATGGCTCTTAGGCTTCCTTAAGCTGATCCTTTAAATAAGTATATCAAACAAGATCTCCATTACCCAAATCAGACACCATCATAATAGCTGTACAGAGGCCAAAGACGCACGAGCAAAGATCCAGAGAGTATCCACAGGGACTTGACAAACAAAAAAGTAATATTTCAATCTCATGTCTCAGTGGAATGGGGAAATAATAGCAATATAATCGAGGGAGTGTTTGTGTAGCCCTTTTAGTTTAAAAACCTTTTGCCTTAGCCGCGCTAATACTCTGAAACAAGGATGCTGATTATAAGACCAATTGTTTAGCATGTGTTCCTAAACTGGTTTATAATTACCGAATTAATCTCTCTGAGGTACTAAAAGCCTATTTGCACAATCTTTGTAAAACTAAAAGGGAAGCAAAGCACTTTACCTGTGTTGATACAGAGCCCTGCAAATAGCAACTATTTGTTTTTGTAGCTGTTGTGGCTCTGGGAACGAGTAAATATAAACAGCAGGAAACACAAATACAGAGGCAGTGCAATTGGAGGCTGTCAGGAAGCAGTATGGTGGCTTCAGGAGCTGAATTCGGCTTGAAATAAGCTTTGTCTCAGTATGCGTAAGAGGCTTTGGCACTGTATCAGACCTCTGGGGAAGCCACTCAGCGGGGTGGGGATTACTATAGTTTGTGCTTCCCAATTCACAGCAAACTTGCTTCCCTGTCATACTCGTGTGTTAACTCTCTCTGTCCCACCTCGGTGCTTTTTGTGGGGTTTTGTTTGCTTTCTAGCAAACAGTCTGACATCTGCTAGTTGAGAGCGGAGAAGAAAAACCCCCAGCACACACGACTGAGCGACTGCAGAGCATTTCCCCTCTATGGCGAGTGAGAGAGGTACAAAGATGGCTAATTTTACCAGGCTGGATAATTCTCCTCTGCAGTGGATGTGCTGTAGTTGCTTTGACAATGCCATCTAAAATGCAAATGAATTATGCCTGCGTACAATAGCTGGCAGTGCACTGCAGACGTGCTGCTGGTGTAAACTTCCTCCTAATGATGATTTTTTTTCTCTCTCCGCAAACACATGGACTCCACTCTCTCTTTTGAGGTTTCACAAGGGTTAATTTTCTCTTAGCTGTGGGAATATTTTGCGTTAGGAGAAACTCCATGGTTATTCCTAACACATGACTATCAAAGAGTCAGATTAGTCGAGGGGGAGGGGAAAGACTCCTGAGTTTGCACTTCCTGTCTCTTAATAAAGCTGAGATTCCAGAAGTATTTAATATCATTGTGGTTTACATAGGAAATTGTCTGAACACTCTTAGTAAGTAACTGAATATATGGCTGCTATATTGAATACCATTTGTCCAAGATAATTTTTCTTTCAGTTATGTTAGATATTTGGAAAATGTTGTAAAAGCAGGATCTCGTTATGGTGCACAGCTAAATGAGCAACTATAAAATACAGTTTTAAAAATTTAAGTATCTAAAATGCATTGAGAAATGTGAGGTTCACCAGTACCGAAGAAAGAACAGCAATTGTTTTATATGCACTGCTAAGGCAATAAAATGTGGATTCCTTATGTAGGTCCAAATGTAGCAGCTGGATTTGGCTTTATGAACCATGAAAAATAGTTCCCATCTGGAAGTTGATGTTGAATAAAGATGCAACAGTAAGGCTGCATCTTACATGTACCATTTATACATTTCCAACTCAATACAGAGCTAGTATTGGAGAGGGAAGAGAGAGAGAGGGGGGAGACTGGAATATACAAATCAGAAGTCTCTGGCCAACATTTTTGTGTGTATTCGCTAACTTAGGAGCCTCAGGTTTTAGCTGCTGTTTTTTTAATTTTTTTTCTTGGTAGGATAACCCTACCAATAGTCAACAATGTATGAGTAAGAGAAGGATTCTGAAGGTCTTCCACCAGTCTCACTGCTTCAGAGACCATAGTCTTCATCTCTCTGTCAGATGAGTAAGAAAGCGATTATGTTGCTATTTTGTGACATTAACCCACCAAAGCATCCCTACCCGCCCCCCCCCCCCCCCATCGAATTGGGATTTAAAAGTGCATTCACAGAGCCTGCAAACCAGGAAGTCTGTTTCAAAGTTGCTGCAAGCTGAAGCTGGCCCTTGGCTCTGCACCTGCACCCGGTCACGATCAATGTTTGCAACATGCAAATCCCACATTTTCATATCTAAATCCCCCTGTCATAAGGTCCCCAGGAGATCCTACTTCCTCTCACACAAAAATATGCAGGTCCAGTTTAGAGAAGTTTTTTTTAAAAATCTGACCACAGACAGAACTCTATTAATTCTTAAAGGATTTTGTGGAATTCATGATGCCTCTAGGATTTTTAAAATTCAAATTATACACACGCATAGTCCATGCTAAAACCTTACACTGTAAATAAGGTTGTAAGTTCTTATTAATAACATAAGGCTACAAAAAGCCAACAAAGGAATGAAGTTTGAACATTTTATTGGCTCTTTTTTCTTCCTTGCGCCAGAATTACTTCTACTGCAAGACGAAGTGTTAGAAGACGTGATGATCCCCTTTGGCTTTTGCCTAGAAGCTGTTGTGAGGTTTCTATAACTGTGAGACTTTCATGGTGGCCCCAGTACTGCAGTACATCTGGCTGAAAAGATTTCCTGTACTTTCCTAAAAGGGTGCTGTTATTGTTCCTGCTGCCCTGGCCGTTTCCATGAGCCTTTAAAATGAGCCCAGGTCCCACACCAACGTTGCGAGGCAAGCATTTTAAAGGTGAGGGGAAACTTTAAAATCAAAGTTGAATGTTGCAGGTATTCATAGTCATCAGACCACGGGAATCTTTAAGCGCCCTTAATCTACATTTACCATGCACTTGAAATAACGATGCACACGGATACTTGCAAACTGTATTCCTTTAACATGGGAAATAAGAACCACATATGTTTAATATATTAATGTGCAACGCTCACTTGGTACATGTGGCCCACTGATGTGACCATAGGCTTTCCTCAAGTTAGCTCTTCAAATCAGAAAGCAATATCACCCTTTCACCTCTCAATATCCTGAGATCCCACACCTACACCGCACTCTCCTTCTTCTTTGGGTAAGTTCCCTGCTGCGCAGGGCTCTGGAGGTTTGTCCCAGGAAGGTGTGTAGTTGTGTTTGTCTGTGTGTGCACACAAGCGAGAGTGTAATCCCTTTGAAAGAAATTGTGCCACAGCCTAAAAATCTGCCACAGCCCTTTTCGGAGAAGTTTCCGAAGCCGAGCTGAAGGTGTTTGACTTCAGCAGTCTATTTTCCATGGAGGGATCTTGGAGTTTCTGGCAGATACTCCTCAGGCAAGGCCATAGGTGGCTCTTCTGAATTTGTGAGTGAGAGCAGGGAAAGCATTCTCCCTCACTCCTTGGAAAATGAGGAAAAGGCACTGTGTTTGCTGCTCCTTGGTTAGAAGCGTGCTTGATGGTGGAGTCTGATACTAGCATCATAAACACATTTCACAAGGGATTCACACCTCCAAGTGTAACATGTCGACAGTGACCAAGCCCCTGAAGGTGTTGGGGGTGTAGGCTACGTGTGCCAAACCGAAGCAGGAGCACCCACAACCTCTGCCCGAGGGTGGGTGTGGGGCCAGGGTGAGCTGGTGGGCAGGCATAGAGGCAGAAGGCAGCTTTGCTGCAGGCTGGGGGCTGTAGAGATGGAACGGAAAGTTCAGGAGGAGCTGGTGAGGTTCAAGGAGGAGGGCAATGCAGGGGAAGAGGCTCTCCCCACCAGAACATGGGCCATCTATCCTCAGCCCATCCCTTTCCCCACAGAACATCCTACTCCACTACCATGCCTCTATCATGGGGCTGTCCCCGCTGCACGCTACAGCCCCTGCGTGCCCCCCTGTGCACCTTGGGCTTGGAGGATGAGGGCAACCAGACTGCAAAGGGTGGCATTTCTGCTCCTGCCTGCCGGGCAGTGGGCTACCAGTCCTTTTTCCCCCTTGCCTGGCAGCAAGCGGAAGAGCATAGGGTTGCATCCATAGGAACGGGCTTTTCAGCATCCAGGAGCTGGTTCCCTTCTCCCCTGGCTTGAGCAGAGCAGATGATCAGACTTTACCTGCTTTGTTTATGCCTTACGCCTGCTCTGGACTCATTACAAAGATGATGAATGTTCATTAACTCCCCTGTCCAGCCTCCATGAAAAAGAATAACACCTGGAGAAAGACTATAATGCTGGCTACAGCATATGGAGAGCTGACTGCCTCTCTCCACTGTACATTTACATTTATTGTTCAAGTCAGTTTTGTAATTAAAATGGTATTAAAATAATTATGTATGTAGGCTTCCAAGTCCCAGCTCTCTTTTTATCCTCAAACTTGCTAGGAAAAGAAAGATTTTTGCGCAGAGGATATTTCTATTCCCAGTTGCAGAATCTCCACTCTTTACATTGTTTAATTCACGTGCATTCAAATGTAGGGACTGTGCAAGCCTTGGCAGGCACTGCTCTGGAAGTTGTTCCCACTGCTGAACAATTTAAGCATCTAGGTTTCACGGCGGTTGGGAATCCCTTCCAAGAGTGCTGAATCGAGGCCAGGATTTAGGGCAGACCTGCGTGGTGCTGTTAGAAAGCGTAGGTTGTGTGCAGTTAGCCTGGGAGCCGGAGAGCAGAGCCCTACAGTCCTGCCTGTGTCCAGTGGCTTTAATAAAGAATCCCATTTATATTCATTACCGCAGCCAAGTCCTGTCTCTAATCTATTGCAAGGGACACTACAGATATATTATTTCTCTGTAGTCTCAGAATGCTCAGATGGTTTTTAACCTTATTAAATCTAAACCCCTTAAATATGCTTCTGAAGCAAAACTTTTAGCAATAAGCTTCCCAAAAAGTGCAAGATCTACAAAGCAGATTTATGGCTATGTAGTGAGTTAAGTAACTTTTCTCTCACCATATCGTTTTCCAAAATTAGAGGAAATTCCCTATTTCATCTGAACAGGGAGCATTAGGAGCATCTACTATGCTGGCAGATTGAGGAGTTAATGCTCTAAGAAGCAAGACAGCAAAGCGTTAATCTATCTACATGTTTTTCTAATGGTTGTTGCATTTCAGGAAACAGTAAAACTTTGAATTGCAGAATGCTTCAAAGTGCTCAGGATTTCAAATCTCCTGTATGGGAATAAAATTGGTCATAACCTCCCAGAGACAATATCTCCATTTTCTAACAGAACCAAAAAAACAATTATTTTAAAAGGTCAGACCATAATCACATGTACTCTGACCGCATGTAACTATACAATTGCTTCTAAGTGTTCAGGTTCCATCTCAGTATTTTCAAGTAAAGGATCAGCCTGCGTGTTTCAGAGATACTGTGGTACATGGTACGGTACACATGGCAGTTTACTTCATAAGAAATCAGACATACAGATGCAGAAGGTCTAGGTATTGATGAATCTAAAACTAAAATATGCCAGATCCTCCCAGTCAGATTAGGACATTTTTTTTTGTCAGAAAATGATGTAAATTATTGTTAGGTGAATAAGAAGACTCAATGTGACTAAAATAATGTGCTACCAGGTTTTTGCTAAATTGTGTTATAACTAAGCAAACTTTTTGGTTATAGAAAGAGGAAATACTGCATAGACAGGACTTTGGTTTCAGCATTTGGTAAACAGTGTAATAATGCAGATGTGTGTTTGTTTTTCACCTACATTTTGGGGCCACATATTTTCAGTCAAGTTTTGGAGACATATTTTCTGAGCTAAATGTGTTTTTTAGACAATTATTTTAGATAAGGCCAGCTGGAAACTAAGGAAGAGGCGAACTGCCTGAAACCACCTCTGCACTTGCAGTACTTCATTTTACAATATCAGTCAAAGCAACATTCTATGAAAGAATATAGAATTAGAAGCCAATCAATGGAGCAACAAGAATGGCCTTAGAAATACCAGTGTTAGCATCTGAGAGGCAGTGATTCCTCTGTATTCTAGGCAAAAAGAATTCCAAAGAGGAGCCTTCTCCCAGCACCTGGGCCTGGGATAGGGCATGTATATCCTGGCAATTTGGCTGAATGCACCAGCTGAAAAATGAGCAAATCTACACTGTGAAATCCTGTAGCCAGACACAACAGGAAAGCAAAATAGTCTGTGTCTAGGCAGACTGGTACAAAATGTATTTGAGGGATATATTTTCCTCAGACAGGGAAAGCATAAGTTGGATGAGTGTTTTCTCCATCTGCCTGTTTTTGACAATAGGGTTCAAAGTGATCAGGAAACACTTCAAAATAATGTGCAAGTGTTCCTCTGCAGGCATTTCTGCATGTTCCTCAATGGGTACATACTGCTTTTGTCACGGACCATAACACCTCGTGGAACATATCACCTAACTATGCAATGCTACAGACAACAAAATTTTCGGTCTCATCAGTGGTATCCTCCACCTACAAGTGACTCTCAGTTCCAGGGAGAAAGGATTTCCATGAGTCACAGTGATTTATAATATGAATCCATTTAATGTAATTATATTTTTAACTTTTATACTAAAAGCAAATTTATTAAATACAGTATGAATCAATGCTCAGATGGATTTATAATATACATTTATATAAATATGAAGTGTTTACAAAAAATCATCTATGGAAACTTTGCTGTTAGGTCTGTACTTCTCTGAGGACTTTTAATGTATTTTTAAAGCACTAGGTGCTAAAGTATCCACTCTCTAAATTGCATTCAGACCTACAAGCTTTTAACTTTGAAATAGATCCATCTGCAGTGAGGTCTGTATTGCTTGAGAGAGAATCTTGTTCTAAATATGTATTGCCTTCAAAGCAATAGATATCATCCTTGAAGTCTGGGTTTGTTGATACCTTGTCAAATACTTTGAAGAAGGAAGTCTTGGGGTGCATTTGTGAGCTTGGCACTTGGCAGAATAGGGATGGTGAAGGCACAAAGTAATGCAGTATCAGGTACTTGTTCTGGTTTCAGGTGATACCCCAAGCATGTGAGGGGTAAAACTGCTTTATTAGACTTGCATGGTGATTAGACAGAGGAAAACTGAGGACATTGGTTCATGTGTGACTTGCACGAAATCCATGGGCATATCCAGCTGCCTTCAGGCAGAACCAGCCTCTGGTGGGAAAGGCAGGGTGTATGTCTCCACTGCTCATCCCCGGAGGCAGCTTTAGGCTGGTCCCAATTCCCTGCTGTCGGGGTGTGTGGTCCCCAGGAGCACCCAGTGGCACCTCCGGCCAGACATCTCTGAAGGTGCCGGCTCTGCTGCAGGGGTTGCCTGGTGCAGGAGACCTGCAGACACCAATCTCTGTCTCCTTTTCTGTGTGGAAACCTAGGAAAGAATTGAAATATTTCTGAGGGAATTCTGCCAGATATTCATGTATCTACATTTTCTGCTCACTCAAGGGGAGCAGTGGTAACCAACATACTAAAAGTCTTCAAATGCTGACAAATACAATTTAGCTTTGAAGGCTGCCAGCAATTCTGTGGTAGTAAATCCCATTTGCAATCAAAGGGTGAGTCATTAGCCTTGACATTTGAGAAATGGAGATTACTATGAATTTATGAAAAAGGTTCCCTAAAATGTTTCCTTAGCAACTGCTGCTGAGGAGCCTGGGGCATCTCTAAGGTCCCTAGGCTCAGAAAAGCCGGCAGTGGTGGAGCAGATGGTTTCCTGTCCTCTTGCTGTATGTAATGCTGAAGGTTTGCTGTCCTTTTCCACTCAAGTCTTGTCTAAGCAAGAAAAAATAATGTTTTCTTCAATCCAGTTATCTTTACTGAGCTGGCTCAGGGCAGCTGAAACTGTTGCAATGGTCACAGCTCATCACGCAACACAGGAGGCTGAGCCGTAGCCTGCACAGATCTGTGGACAGTTTGGTCAGTTTCAAACATGTACCGAACAGAGGTCATGTGGCAGCTTGTTGCCACCATATTGAGCACAAAATTTTACTGTAAAAGGGTTTTTGTTAAAAAAAAAAAATAGAGAAAGCTACTAATTTTCCATTTCTCTTCTGTTTCTGAAATGCTCTTAAGTCCTCTACTTAACATTTTCCTCACAGGCATATGGGTTAAATGTTTCCTTTTATGTTAGGAAGATGGAGTGGTGAGAACTTCCACCTTTAGGGAAACCACAGAATATTGCTCGACCTGCAGTAAAATTGCAACCGTTGACAATATTGTGTATATTAAAACTCAGCCTGCTAAATTAAGCTTAACACGGTTAATTTGGTTAAGTTGGAGAAAAATAGTTTTCTCTTCGTTGAAATAGGATCCTTGTCTGGCTGTCACATCGGCAAAGAAAGGTGACAGACCTCAAGATGAGAGTGTGGGAATGTGAGCAGGGGGAAAGGGAACGAGGGCAAGTGGAGAGGCCTGGGTGCTCCTTGGAAAGGCAAAAAGGGTATCATTTGCAGGCAGCAGACTCTGGGGGTTACACAGGAGGAGGAATGTCTTGGGCGTATGATAACAACTTCTGTGTCTTGCCTCAGTCAGGCAGGCTATAAAAGAAGGGATAAATCCAAGGAGAAGCTGGATGATTGCAAAGCCATGAAGGCATATTCTCACCTCGTGGTATCTGTATAGACCAGATTAAGTTTCTTCCAGACCTAGTGAACAAGTCTCAGTGAAGAAATGCGCAGCCACCTGCCTAGCACATACTGTATGCTTTCTCTTTGTTTTATTAAACCAATTTCTTTATTATTTTATTATTTATTATTTTATTTATTTATTTTTACTACTTTTCTGCTTCCATCAGTCAATGTTCCATGTACATGATTTCCAATGGTGATAATATCTCACGATTTAACTATATGTGATATATTTTTCTTCTAGATTTTCCAAGTTCACTCCAAATTTAAGTCAGACCATTTAAGCACCTAACAGCTTCTAAGGGAAATATATTGCTACTTGGTGTAATCCACGAGACAAATATGGGCACAAATCATATACAAAATTCTTAGTGATTCTGCAAGACTGCAGATTATTTGCAGGGGAGCGGTTCCATTTCTTGACATTTTTACAAAAAAAGGAGTCTATTAATTTTTTCAAATGGAAAGAAGTCCTTCTTTCCTTTCTCCTCTATGAAATGAGACACTCCCCATCTTTCTGTTGCTCCTGTGCTGTATATCCACTGAGAACAGCCTGTCATTCTGCAGACTCTCATGTATTTTACAGAGTCAACATTGCTATTCATCTCATGCAACTGCAGCCAATCTTGGCTGCCAGGTGAAACATCATGTTGAAAAAGAGAAGCAGTGTCGAAGAAATACAAACTCTTAAACCATGAATCGCTTTGTGGATCAAAAATGCCATTTTGAATTACACCTGGAAATGAAGTGGAGAGCGACGAAGTCTCCAGAGCACGGGTGCAACTGTGGGAAGGAGAATCAGTGCCGGGGCCGGCAGTCCCACCCTTGCCTGCCGAGTATTTTGCAGGTCTGCTCTGAGCACATCAGTTATGATTGGGAGCAGCTGCCAGCTCAACCCAGTGCAGCGCTCCCGATACGTTCCAGATGATGAATATGATGCAGACTTACTGGAAGAAAAATATATTTCTGCGGAGAAAAACAATTGCTTCTCAAAGCAAGACAATGAAGCCGAACCAATGCTATGTGGGCATAAAATAGAAGAGAAATTTTGGGCAACGGCTTTAGCTTCTAATAAATCACCCACCTGGAGATCCTTTTGCAGAGTGAGTTTGGATGTATCAGACCCAAAATATTTTCAGAGTTACATAAAGCTGAAAAATTGTATGTTTCACCCTTGATTTCTCCGCAAAGGGACAGATACTTTGTTCTGTCATAGCCTCCGAATTTCATGATTGATAGAAAGGTGCCTTTGCCACTCCAAACAACACGTGGGCTGCTTCACACAAGTTATGCAAAAAGGCTTAGAAACATCACTTCATACAGTGGGTTTCGTTGGCTGAATCTTCAGAGAGGACTTGAAGGAAATTTGCAAAAACATGTCAAAAGTTAAGTGGTGAAAATCAGCTTAAATGCTTAATTTTAATTTTGTTTGTGCTCTTTGTTGTTTCGTTGTGGGGAGAGGGAAGAAGCTGTCTTTTTCTCCCTGTCCTTTCATTTTGTTGGGGAGAAAATGGATGTTGGTGAAAAAAAGAGAGCTCTGGCAGGGACTGGGAAGAGGTTGTTTATTCTGTTTTGTTTTCTTTAGAAAGGGGCAACTCTTCTAAAACTGGTGATGATCCAGTTAAAGGGGGACTTGGGGGGAGAGAGAAAAGAAAACTAATAATCAGCCTTTAAATGACAAGTTTCCTCTTGAACAAAAGAGCAAGAGGAGGCAGTGCAGGCAGGGGGTCAGTACCCAGGGGTAAAGTCGCCAAAACAGTGGCTGGAGAATGTGTGTAGCTCTTGCCTCTCCAGAAGCTACTGCCCCGATGGTTCGCTGACGGGCTGGAAGGATCCAACCTGTCCCAACTCTGGGCGATGGGAGATGCCACTTCTGGAGTCCTCCAAAGAGAAGGCAATGATTGACTGTGGGTAAGGTATGAAGAGCAGGACTGCAGGAGAATCTGGCCTGATTCTGAATGACAGGTATGAATGAATAGCCCCAGCCGATTCTGCAGAGCCTCTGTCAGCTCTAAAGATGGGGTTTAAAGTGACTTTAATTGGAGATGGAGACTGCTTGGTACTGTCTACGCTTTTCTTGAGCTGGATTAACTGTCTGTTGGGAAATGCCACCTGTGGAAGATAAATTGAAGCGAGAGGATTTTAAAATATTATGAGTGTTCTACACAAAAGTTCATTCCGGTTTAGACTAAATTGTTTTTAATTTAATGCCATGTAACTTCTGTGTAGACGAGGCCTATGGCTTGCCATTTTGCAGCAAGGGTAAATTTATAGCAGATGTGCTCCAAATGGACTATCATGCAAATTCCCTTGGCATTTACTCCAAGTCCAGTTCCAGCTGTCGGTGGAGATGGAGGAGCAGAATGGACTGCTCACATGGCCTCCCATGTAATGCAGATTGGATCTATTGTCAGTCAGATGGACTGGTGGTGTGGGAGCAGTGTGAAGCCAGTTCTTTCACTACATGGTGTGTAAAGCAATGAGGCAGACAAAAGCTGGATTTAAATTAGGGAACATTTCTGCCAAATTTCATTCTCTGAAGCAGAGAAATAAAACATTTAATGCATCTGGCAATGTTTATTCTGTGCACAATGTTCTAGCTGATCATAAAAGAAAAGCTACGTGTGAACATTATCTAGAAACTTCATCATATTCTGAGGAGATGAGAGAACATGATTCTGCCACGGTCTGAAAAAGTACTTGACTGAGAAAATGGATACAGTTTGGCAAGAAAACAAGACAACGAGAAAAAGAAAAAAAGAGGTTCTTTTCCATTAGTCAGGAGTTGCCAGTCACAATCACAGCAAATTTTAATCTGCCACAAAGGCTCCATTTTTAAAATCCTCAGTGTCCTCAACGTCCTGCTTAACGGCCAGTGGCTTCCCACTTCAACTTTTTGCTGTGTATTCAAAGAAAATTTGGAATGGTTGGAAATTCACATGCTGCTCGTGCAGTAACTGCATGTGCACAAAAATAAAAGAATTTCTTGCCTGTGCACAGTGGGTATCTGTGCTGATAAGTGGGCAATAACTCTCACTACATGCATATTGCCCCTTTGAAGGTTTGGCTGTGAATTCTACTGGTGAAGTTCAACTCATATTTTCCACCGTATCTTCTCAGAATTTTGTGCTCAAATCATCCATTGCCTTGACAGAAATAGAAGACAATGTCAAAAATCATCCAAATAAATAATACTAGGCCATTTTTAATTAGAAATTATTGGAACAGCAAGTATCAGCTAATGCAAATGAAAATATAGTTGTGCAATCCAAGTAAGAAGAATGTAAACAATAACAACTCTATAACTAGATTTGGAAAAATAAACAATGCTTTCCTTTTTGCATAATAAATGTGGTGTGGGTAGTGTAAAATAACATTTAAAAAATGCTGTAACATGTTTTTATTTCTACTGGTTCAAAACAGCATTTGCTTCTTGAAATTAAATGGAATCCAATTGAGGTTCCGTCCTTTCAGAAACTAGTCTGGTACGAGCTGATGCATTAATGACTATCCTATTGATATTGTAATTTTTCTGGTATACATAGAAATTCTCATATTGCAAGTTGCTGGGGCCCTTGATATTTTGCAAATTGGGGATCATTAAGAATGTTTTCCATGTCAGAGCTATACTAATTGTGACTGTGTTGATGACATCCACCATTCTACTTAAATTGAAAATTGCTGCTTACTAAAGAAGTTGGACTCTGAGCTTAAGTCCTTGGTGACTGATTTGATTAGTCCATTTGAGTGAGAATAGGGCAACACAGGGGCTATGTTAATGGAACTTAAACAATAGGCCATCACTAATCAGAGACCTCAAGGTTGAAGTGAGGTTAATTGTTATGCGGGTGGTATTTGAAAAGAAGTGTTGACTGGTATAATGCACTATGGGACTGTAGTATTCCAACAAGCAGCCCTAAGGCCAGAGGTTTTGTTTAGTTTCCCAATGAAATTTAAAGCTACATTATGTACATCTTTAAACAACAGCCTATATGCTACTGCCTTTTGATACATCAAGAGAGCAACTACTAATTGATAACAGAAATGAGCCCCCAGGCACGACATTCAGATCCAAATCTGGTACTGGATTTACATCCCTTTCTAAAGTTGGTGAGGTGGGAATTGATTAGGTTTTGATTAAGCCCTTCAAGAAATGCACAAACAAGATTCAAATGACTCCCCCATCCCCAAAAGTTTAGGAAATTGCACATTCAGGATTTCAGTTTAGCTCTAGAGTGCACATTTGGTGGAATCATATGAGCTGACAACTACAA
The DNA here is from genome assembly GCF_030867145.1 of Opisthocomus hoazin. Taxonomy (NCBI): domain Eukaryota; kingdom Metazoa; phylum Chordata; class Aves; order Opisthocomiformes; family Opisthocomidae; genus Opisthocomus; species Opisthocomus hoazin. The sequence goes on from NC_134417.1 coordinate 13,762,500, forward strand.
TGTCTTAATTAAAAACCTGTTGGCATAATCATGGAGGACTGTTATTGATGTCACTGTGCAGACATGGATTTATATCTCAACATGAGTGCCACGAGTTTTAGCTAGTTTTCTGAGGAAATGCAGCTTGTACAAAAATATCGGTCTTTCATCTGTCCAGAAACTGTGAACCTGTAGAGACAGAAGTCTCAAACTTTCTATGTGCTTTGTGAAAACAACTTCATAGAGGACAGAGATGCTTAGTGATCCAGTGTAAAGGGAGGCTGCAGACTTGGCAGACATTGCATGTCCTATATACATTACATTATCATGCAATTCAGTGCAATAGAAACAGATCTTGTAAACTGGACCAATACGTGCTTAGGCTCCTCACAATTCCATTTCATGTGGTTCACAGGATCTATTTTTAATTAAATAGAGTTTGGACCTCTGAGTTGAATGTCTCCACTGCACATGTGATGTAAAACTTTCTGTGCACTGGAGGACTGGCTGATGGTGCAACTCTTCTTCTGGCCATGGCTCAAGTACCACTTCGGTGCTGGAGCACAGCTTTAGGCTTAGGTTGCTCTGAAGCAATCTGGTTTGCAACTACAGACTAGTGGATGAAGCTCCTCTGGTGTGAATGCTTTCAAGGAAATGAATGAGAAGAAAAAAAAAAAAACCAACCATAAAGGGGGGATGAGGGAGATGAGGGAGGGGGATCAACTCCAAAATCACTCAGAAATAAATATGACTATTGTTTCTTCCAAAACGTGGAAAAGAATGACGAAAACAAGGGGACTAGAGATGGTACAGATGGGAACAAGGGACTTTCTGTCCCCTTCCTTCTTTTCCTGTCAGTCAGCCATTTTTTTCAGAATCTGCCACACAAATCCAGTCAGGAAAACAAATTTTCCATTTCTGTGCATGTACAGTGGTACAGGAGGAGGGACGGGGAGAATGTGCCAGCACACATAGAAATCTAGCATGAGCATGGGAAACATAAGGATGTTTTAACACAATCACATATGGAATTTACAAGCTCCTAAGTCATGAATAAGCGCTTTATTCACAGGAAGCCAATATTTTGATGTATTCCCATGGCAGAAACAAAATGATGGGCAAGAAATGGATAGACACATCATACACACTCCAGTTGTCCTTTGCAATCAGTGCCTTTCCCTGAAAAGAATCTTTTCTCTATTTTCATTTCTTCTATCTAAATAACCAGTCCTCCCAAGCATACCCAATGTTAGAAAAGTCTTTCCAACGTGATCAGAAGTGTTACTGGGTGCTGCAGATGGAGCAGCTGGGGGCCTTACGAAAACCAGCAGCTCAAAGTATTTTAGCATAGTATCCCCCACACCAAATGACTACTTAAATGAAAATTTAATTGCAGCCCCTAGGGAAGGATGGAGGAAGGGTCAAACTGTTAGACACATGTGCTTTGTTCTTTGTAACAAAAGCCTTCAAAAGTAAGTAAATGAACTCTGAAAAATGACATGACATTGTGTTTTGATGTTTTGGATATATACTATACAGGAGTAGGGGCACATAACAGGAAGCAAATATGAAGTTAATAAAAGCAGCTTGTTATCTACTGAACCGTATTTACTTCCTTTAAAAATCCCAGCAGTGTGCAAACTACCTGCTTATATTATACTCTAGGCAAATTCAGGCCTCAGGGTCAACCTGGTGGGAGTTTGTTTGCTTGCCTGTTTATTACTGCAGCTATTGCAATGTTTCAAAAAATTCGCTTGTTTTGAGTAGTGTGTGTAAGCTCCACAGTTCCACGAGGACAGAATGTGCTCAGAGCTGCAGAGATGGAGAATAGGGTCCTATCTTGAGAGCTGAATGTTCACAAAAGGGACCGGCAGCCAACAGATGGTTGCAGACAGTGGTTTCCTCATGAAGCATCCAGCTCAACCAAGTGTGTCCTACTGAAGAGCTGTCCCACTGAAGTCAAATAAGTGGATTCTTGAGTTCAAAAGAGCTTGAAAATTGCAATGGAGATTTCTTACTTTGTGGAGGGACTTTCTTTCAAGAAAAAAAGAGAGCAGAACTGAAGCTCCTGTCTCCTAAAGACACTAAATCCTTCCCTCCTCCATAAGGCCGGTGGCAAGAGAAATGGGGACGAAATGCACCTGACAGAACAAGTGGCTCGTTCTCACTGGCATTAAATCTTCTGGATCCACCTTTTGCTCTGAAAACAATCCTTCCTTTCCATTCACATAACCTCAGGGTGAGGCTGTGTTCCTTCTCTCAGTTGTGTTAATTGGTAGCTGTGGATTACCATTCTGAATATTGTTAGCATTGGAGTTTCCTCCACACCTTCGCACTCTGCCCACAAGTCACTGAGCTGATTTACAAGCCATGGGAGGATTCAGGAAGACTGAGATGAGCTTGGTTATCCAATCAACTGCTGCTAACCGAACAACTATGGAGATGCCAGTTACATCTGTTTGGAAAGTATTCTGAATTCCAGTCCCGCTATTTACGCAATTCCACTCCTCTGGCTTTAAAGAAGTATAAAAACAAGTGTTCTCCATGGCAACTAATGGAATAAATAGACTTTCCCTGGAACTCGGAACTTTCTCAACTCTATAACATACAGCAGCCCCAATGCCATGTCCGCAATTCAGAACCTCCCCCGTACATAAGAAATTCGTATGGCTACCCTCCACAGGGCTCCCTTATTTTAAGTGAAAAATTTGCCTTCTAAGTTTTTGTCTCCGCACTTTTACTGTTGTTCCTGTGGCAATGACTGAGGTACAAGCCATTTACTGTTGATGTGCACCAAACCACTGTTTTCACTGCAGCCCATGTCATTTCAGCCTTTAATCTCACTCAGCTTTAAGAGCTGTGGATATCCATCTCATTGCCAAGAAGGGCCCTTGGAGCTATCAATTCACTATCCATCTCATTACACTGCGTACTCCAGCCTCAGCCAAAACTCCCATGGGATTCAGTGGGAGATCTGATAGTGCTGAAAAACTACATGGCTTGGCCCATGTGCTCATGCTGGGAAGGGTGACAAAAAAGGCATTACTTTTCACATCCTTACATGAAGAAGGAATGCTATAGAGTGTGTGAACCATGCCAAAAGTTGTGGTCCCCTTTCTACCTTATTCTCTTTTGCAAAAAAGTTTCATAATGGATTAATAGAAATGCTACAGGCATCAGAAGTTTATTTAAGGATTTACTTAAAGTTGGGGATAATAAAAAACTTTCAGTAGTGTTACATATATTAAAAAATAACAGTGACTTAAGAAAAATCCTTCTGATTCACAACCGAGCTCTCAATTTCCTCAACACACCGTTCACCAGAGCTTTGCTTCATTGTCCAATGCCAGTAAAAGCTTTCAGATGTTTCAACTAATTAAATATAAAAATTTTTCTCTCTGATCGAGATACACTTTGTGAGACTGGTTTCAGCTAAATCATCTTGTTTTTACACCACAATCAACACAAGCCCAGTAATGAAATAATTTTTAGCTGCTGGGTTGTATTTGCTGTTACTTTCTTCCGTCTCATCTGTCTGTGTTTCCAGGTAGGACAAAATCCCTCTCACTATACTAAGCAAGTCAAGTTTAAAAATCTCCCCCAAACTAGAGTGCACTCTATGTGATGATTTAGTGTTTTCAAATCAGCCTTCAAAGGTACTGTTTATATCCCCAAATTTCAATCTGTAATTTAAACAAATCTTTCTCCGAGGTGAAGTAAACTCACACCGGACAGCAGACATTGCTAAATGTGCCAGCTTGCCTGCTATATAGCCAAAGTGTTTATTCAACAGAAGCTTGGACGACAGCCACCACATCAATGTCACAGCCTCTCAGCACATGTGAAGAAAATACATGTGATACATAGCAAATTAGGTGTCCTGCTCTGGAAGGAGTGGAATGGGATTGATTTGCCACTTTTAGCAATGCTCTTTTACTGTCAGCTTGGCTTTGTGAAAAGCATTAAAGATTCTTGTCACAGATGTTTCTTTCATAAACTGTTGTGGGAGAATGACATTCTGCAAAAATGGTTTACTACTCTGCTTTCTTCTCCTGGGAAAACAAAGTGCGCTAGTCAGCCTAGCCAAATGGGCTCAAGGAATGCTCTTCAGTTATACCACAATAGCATTAAGGATCATGACATTTACAGAGCTGATCTTAGAAGCTCTCTTGGCAAATGTACAGTGTAGAGGTATTTATCCAAAGTGTGTGCCATTGATTTTTTTTTTGTCTTGCATTAGTTCAGTGGGGTAAAACTGGCCAGTTGGGTGTTCAAAACAGAGAAGATAAAAAGGACTGAGCTTACACACCCTGTACTAAGTGAATGGTTCACACTGCAGTTGAGTAATTAATCACCTTTAAACAAAACAAAAAAAAATAAAGAAAAAGAAGAAAGAGGGAAATCTACTACAGTAGTTAACATATGAAGCCTCATTTGACTTTATCCTAAGTTACTGGATTGCATAAAATGTAGCTGTGAGATGAAATAACATTTTTAGATCACAGAATAAGTCTTTGATCAAGGAAGCATATTTTTAATTGCTTACATTAGCTGAGAGAAATGGGGGAAGGGAAAGACAATGAATCTATTATTTTTAGGTCATAAACTTTACTTGAAAACATTTTGAGAACGTAAATTTTCTTACTAAAAATCAAAAAGTTTTGTATGAGTATTCACTCTGCCGTAAAAAAGAGTTACTATAGCAACAGCAACATCATATAGAATCTATGACTTGTAAAGCACTTTCTGGAGAGAACAAGTTATCCAAATGTCACATTAATTTTCATACTTTATATAATGATAAATAAGCAAAAAAAATCTATAATGTCCAGGTTTTTCTCATTTTACAATGTTTATTTTAAAGCAATATTTTTTCCCCACATAAGCATGTATTTGCACAATAGTTTAAAATTGGAATAAAATTTTGGCGTTTCAAATGCACCTTGTCGTCCTCTATATAACTCTCTGAGTTACTAAACTAATTCCTTCTAGACTGAAACCCCACTATGGAAACATGAAAGAAATTCTGAATTTACTGTGATTGTGAGCAGGATAAGTGCTCTGCAGAAAGAACCATCTCTTTCTGTTTGAACAGCTCCTAGCACAGACCTTGGCATGTGATGGGGGGTCCTGGGCTGCACAGAAATGATGCTGCTGGGGAGGGGTCTGTGACTAAATAAGATGTGCTTAAACAAGATGTTCATCATCTGTTCCAGTGTAAGAGGCTTGTTATATAAAGAAATATTTTCTAAAATAGGAGTGCTTGTGAGGTCAGATTTTGTTTCAGGTAACAGCAAAGAAGATCTGTAGTAACTGCAGGCTAGTAGGAAGTAGGCAGGTGAGCACTTAGAGGTGAGGCTGTTAATTAGCACGGTGTTGTACAGCACGATAAGTTGATGAGACTTGTTTTTGCCAGTAGACAGTCTAGCACCCGTCCATTAAAAAAATGGTGAAGCAAAGGTGATTCAAGGTTTACAAAAGTGAAAAATTTATGGAAGTTACTCTTTCTCTGCCCCACCGGATGGGAAACTGCAGAGGAACCTCCCTGTACTCCAGTGTCCAGCACTGTGCATGTCTCCATCACTAGCTCTGTCAAAGTGCAACATTATTTCCACAAGCTGATGTGGTTTATTTTGTTTTTAAAGATACTGCCTGGTGTCCTAGAAATAGGACAGTAATAGAAAGATTTTATTTAATTTGAAACTGTGACCATGTGGTCCTGTCATTATGAACACAGTTATACTGAAAATATATGTTTTAGTTTCTCAGCTGGCTAGATTCCCAGATTGCAATGTGGTAAGACTTTTGATTTGAGATATTAATCAAATGACAAGAATTCCATGCAAGATTTGCTTCTATAAAGGGTCCATGTAATCTATATCTTTCTTTTCTACACCATTAATGTATTCAGGGCTGCTTTTTTTCTTTCCATCTAAATGTCAACAAGTCTGATTAAGTGTAAGCAAGAAATTAGTGTTCCTTCTTCAGTAGTATCTTAACACAGAGATGACTTTCCAGAGAAGACAGTGTCATCACTTTTAGACAGACTGTTCCCCAAAATCAGCATTTCTGGATTTCTGCAGCAGTTCAAGAACGACTTTCTGACTGGGGAAATGACAATTTCCTGGCCGTAGTCCACAAAATATACCCTTGGCCAAAGAATTCCCCAGTTAGGCAGCCTGAAAATCACTGTAAAACCACTCACGAAATAGTTTCAGTGCATGTTGACATAGCTCCTAGGGAGGAACAGCAAACAATAGCCTGCATCCTCTCCATGCTTGCGCTGGGGGAGAAAGAGCAAAACGAGTGTGTTCATTACTCACGACACACGCACGCAGGAGATAGCAGCTGACACTGTCTGACAAGATGCAATCACAAGTACTCCATGGCACACTGGTCGGGCTCTGCGTGGCTTTGCTATATGAGGATGGACCCCACCTTGCTGGGGAGCTGGTCGTACCTGGCACTGCATGTGGCAACGCCGTACCCTGATGCCTCGGTGTATGGCATGGGGCGTTTAATAAAAAACATCCCAGTGAAGTGCTGAATGGTTAAAATATGTTACATGTCTTTCATGTGGGGGAAAAAAAAAAGAGAAAAGGATTAGAGTAGAGGCTTGGATACTAGGCAGACCTATCTGGTGACATGGGAACCAGTAGGCTGGATTTCTCCGTGAACATCAGCAGTAGCATCAGGCTGTAAAAACTGAGCAAACAAAATGCTAATATACTGCTGTTAGCAAATCTGGAAGGAACTGGATCACTATTCAAAAGTCTTTTTTCCTGCTGCATTTTATGATTTTATATATAGTCTTCCCTCATCTAGTCATTGCCATTTTCTCAAAAAAACTTTGAATGGGGCCGTCTATCTTAAAACATGCTTGAAATGATTTTGTTATATTTGTGATACATCACAGACACTTTGTCTGAAATTCCTTTCCTGGTGCTGTTATTTTGACAGGTAACAAAAAAAGGGAGAAAAATAGCTGTTTAGAGGCTTTTGAATGATGTCATTATTGAAAATAGTGTGGGAGCATCTAAAATAATCTCTGTGATAATATCTTCTGGCTGGTTGATTTTCTTTTATTAGTTCATTCCATATTACCATTTTGTCTTAAGATTTATATTTGATTAGCACTTAACAAGTGATGTTGACGGAAAATTTTGATCTTCCATTTAGAAGAAAGGAGACTAGTTTTAAATAAAGTAAAATGAATTCTGCCAAAACATTGAGTAGATCCACAGATGGTGTAAATTGTCTTTAATGAAGTTCATAACTTGAATTAAAGTCCCAAGTGGCTGTGCAGTTTGACTTCACTCATCCCTCTTTTTGTCTGTGAGTATTTATTCAGGAGGGATTTCCTGAAGATAGCATTCAAGAACAAATATTCTTTAGCTGAAGGCCCAAATTTTCACGTATTTGCCTGAAGATGATGCTGTATAACAAATTACTCATTATTAGACATTATTTATTAATTTTTGAAATTTCCCTTCTTGTAGTCTGTCTACACAAACAGCAGAATGTGATTTTAAAAAAATACGTTGTGGATAAGATACAAATACCCACAGGTCAAACTGTGAAAGCTATGCAGTTGTTTATACATTTACTGCTCACTCAGTGAAGAATAGGCTGGGGGAAAAATTGCCTGTGTGTGAATGTTTTTTCAAAACATACAGAAAAAGGGCTAAATATAGCTGAAACTTTGTTCACAATGAATAATGGAAATATACACCTCCCTCCACTGTACTATCTTCATTGTTAATGAAACCAGATTTCAGGTTTTTGTGTCAGTATGTGCACCTTTTGCTTTCCATCAAACGTTACATGGTTGTTAATGGTAGCTGGAGAACTAACATAAACTCATAAATGATAGACATCTATATTGTAATGAAAAGGTCCAACCAATTGATAAGTGGGCATAATGCCATCCAAACAGATGGGTCTGAGGATCAGCAGCCAAAACATCAAGTAAGTCCATCAAATGGAGATGTTGAGGCTGGGTACATTTCACAGCCAGGAACATCGAATGTTAAGACTGTGTAATTAGCAGAATATGACACTATTAAAACAGCTCTGGGCTGGATTAATTCTGAAAAATCTAATAAATACTTTCCACATTATGGAAGGCAGCGCCTGAAAAGATGCCTGCCTTTACTAGGATATGACAGATGGAAGTCAGGATTTCCAAGTTGGGAGTTTGATGTTTCCCTTTCCAGCAGATTCATGGCACAGTGTTGTATTTAGGCATTTCCAAGGCTATATGAGGGCATATCCTTGCTTGCCTGAAATGAACGGCATGCTACTGCTGTGGGAGAGACAGCTTTCCACAGGAAGGTCTCAGCTGACAGGAACAAAGCTCTTCCTCCTGGCTAGCATTTGCCAGTCAGAGCAGCATAGTGTCTGAACGCAGCTTTTACTGATTAAAGGTTAATTTACTATACATCATAATTTAGTCATCCAATAAGAGAGTAAAACCAAGAAAATGTGACTTAAATGAAATGACTTGTGGAAATTATATCTGATAAAACCTACAGGAATTCAAATTACATTTCAATTCTGTAAACTTGCTGCCCCAGAAACTATGAATTACTCTGCTTTCTTAACACAAAACAAATTTTCTATGAGATTAATGGGAAATGTTCATTGTTTATAATAACTCAGATTTCATAAATTAGCAGTGATCATATTCTGGTTTCCATTTGCATGCTTAGTTTTTTTGCCTCCCAGAGGCACAGAGAAAACTACTGCTCAGATATTGGCCAAAATAGCAGAGACGCGTGGTGGTTTTGCAAGCACCACGCTGCCAGGCTTCTTTCTGGGAACAGGAGCTTTGAACTTTGTTTGTGGCACAAGAAGAGCTTTCCTGGAGAGACATTATGAAGAGCAGTTTGAACAATACCTCCCTCAGCTGCACTGTCTGTCATCTAGCAACAAATCCCAATGCCTCAGTGAGCGAGTTATAGTGAAATCCTACAGAAAATCACACAAGTGGTAAACCAGAGAGCGCTTTGAAGTAGAAACTTAGTGGCAGGAGAGCGTATCGGTCGTTGGAGGAACCAGAGCTGTGTGTGCAGTCACCGAACTTCAATGTTGTTGGAATAGCTGAGGCATGATGGGGGAGTTGCCTGAGTGGAGTCTGTGATTGGTGGACACATGCTCATCAGGAGAGACAGGCAGAGGAGACCAGGCCAGGGGTTTGCCTTAATATGAAGCACCAGGTCAGATGAGTGGATCGCCTCTGTGGGATGAGCAACAGGCTGAGTGAGAGTTTGAGGGTCAGGATGAGAAGAGAGGTCAGTGAGGGTGTCATCATGGCAGTAGCGTACTGCAGACCAACCAGTCGTGGTGAGGGGGTGGATGGAGGCTGCTTTAAACAGGTCATGGAAGTCTCTGTATCCCAGATGCTGGTTGTTAGGGGGGAATTCAAGCTCAGTGACATCTGCTGGAAGGCCAACAGTCAAACAGATTTCTGGAGGGTGTCAGGGATAACAGTACAAGGAAAAAACTTTTTCACTCTAAGAACAGTTAACTATTGGAACAGATTGACTGGAGAGATGGTGTAGTGCCTGGAGGGGACATCACCCCAAGATGTGACTTGAAAAAGCGCTAAGCAAACTGGTAGCTGACCCTGCTTTGAGCCGGGGGCTGGACTAGAGACCTCCTCATGTCCCTTCTGGTCTGAATTATTCTGTGGTTATAGTTTTTATTGTAGCAACGACTACTGAGATTTCTTGTGTAATTACTTGGGTCCTTCAGCTGAGGAATGGGGGCATCAGCTCTGTGCCAGGTGCAGTTAAGTTCTGTTAAGGCAGTCATTTCTTTGATGTATTTGTGAATGCACCAGTAGAGGTTGTGGGCCCTGTCTGAGTGCAGTGGACCATTTATTTCAGCAGGGCTGAGACGAGTTTATGGCAGACCATGAGCTCAGAGTACTACCCCTCTTGGCAGCCATCCTGCTGTACACACAGTTCAGCCAAGATAGCCAGGGAGAAGGATTTATGTCAGGCCTTGCTGTTGAATTTGGAAGATGCATGATGAGTATGGTAGCACACGAATGTGAGTGCATGGCACAAGAGTATGGAAGTGCAGGTCAGAATCCAACATTTTCTACATATCCAGGAGATCTGTGTGGTGCTACATGGAAAGGGAGGAGGTTTCAGGCACTCTGAGGTTTAGAGCAAAGACATCCTTTTCTCTTTATCACTAGTTCCTTATAGAAAGTGTGGCCAGACCAACAGCCTTTAAGAAGCTTGAAGGGTCCTATGCTGCAACGGATGCTTGCTCTGGCTGCCCAGAGATGTTGCTGAAGAATGACAAACATGAGCTACAGTGAGAACTAAAAAGGCACCGACCTTAAAAAGAACAGCAAAAAGCAAAAAAGAAAATAAGTTCATTCCTTTTAATGTTTTAATGCCTTACTCCTCCACCCCCAGCATTTATGTATATCCTTAGTCATTTAATAGGCTTATAATGTCACCATGGGAAAACAAGATGATATAGCCACAGTGCACATTAATAGACCACTAATCGCCAAGCAGCAAGAGTTTGGTTGACCTGGGGATATTCCAGCAAATAGGGAATATTTAAATTTTTCATTATTTGTATGGCATTATGTTCACATATAATTTTCAGAAGCAAAAGCCAAGTCCTGGTCTGGCCCTAGCTGACCTGTTGAAAATGAATTAGCAAGGCTGCTCTCAAAGGCAGTTTACAATCTAAGGTGGGATGCGACCAAAACAAACTTAGCACAGCATGGTGCAGTCTTCATGGATGATGGCATGTTAATATTAGTTTTTCTAGATAATGGAAGTTTGAGAAACCACAGAAAATATTTTATTTTTTTTTAATTTGCACTATGTTGTTTATTTGAGGTGGGTGGAGCTGAGGTGGTGAAGGCTAACCATTCTTACTCTTTTAATCCAATAAGCCAGTCTGAAATATCCTGACAAAAGTATAATATCATTACTGTAACCATACTGAAGTGCACTTAACCTTTGGCTTTCTATTTCACAGCCTAGCCTAGGTGTAGTGATATTTTCATAATATCATGTTACACAAATTTTTCTTCTTAATAGCTGTAAAGCTTGATCCCACCCGCTGTAAGTTACGCTAATCATGAGATTTCTTCAAGAAATGTCTCAGCTGAGTTAGTGAAGTAGACAGAATAAGGCAGGAGGCTAATTCATAGAAATTTGGAGAAAAGGAAAAGGTAGTAATAAATATACAACATATTCAAGGTTGCTATAGCAAGTGTAGCTGAAACAACTTTTTTTTGGCAGGGTGACATATGTTTTAGACTGATATATTGGTAAAGCCAGCTTTTATTTTGAATAGTCAAGATGCAACACAAAACTCCACAATTTTTATCTTCTCCAGACCTGAAACACATAGTTTGCAAAAGATGGCCTGAGGTCCTCTCTGTTATACTGTCACATTTCTGTTGAAATCAATAGTGGAGTTTCTACACAGACTGCTTAGTATATGGCTTGTAAAAAAGTAGCACCGCCCTTCATTTTTTCATTAAAAAAATATCCAACTGCAATATGTGAGGTGAGTTTGTTGATCTTTGCGAGTTTGGGAGAATTACCTTACCAGCTACACTCATCTAATCATATCTGACTGTATTCCCAGAGATGGCTCCAGGGTTAAAATCACTGTATTGCCTTGGTGTGCTTATCCCCACCTTTGTCTTCCGTTGGCTCACCTGCCTTGCTGAAATACAATCTTCTGGATGCAGCTACTTGTAATGACACAGTAACTTCTCCAACACAAAGACTGCCTTTCGTAAATATTTAGCCACAAGCACACATAGCTGCGCTATCACTTCAGTCTTTAACACAAAAACTGTCTGGCTTGTATTAATGGACCTATAACAAGCATGAAGTATTGTACGAGCAGGGAAACTGTTTTCTATGTCTCCTTCTTATTACTTCATTTGAGCTAAATAAGAATAGGGCTAGCAGATGAGTTATTCATATGAAGGTTGGAAGAAATATCACTTTTACTTCCAGAACCCCTGCAGATATTCACAAATTTTACCAAAATATTTTTGTAGATTCCTATTGTTTTTTTACTTGAAAATATGGCAGAAATGAAGGAAATGGATAGGTCTCTTTCAAGAATAAAAAAATTTCAATTTCATTGCCCAGCATGTAACATTTTTCTGTGTGTTTCAAATATGCTGTAAAACTAGATCTCCATGTCTTTTAATAGAGAAACTTAACACTTTGAAAAATTACAGTCAAACATGAGAAGACAGTTGATGATTCAGCTTTCTATGGTTATACTATTATGATATTTTTCTACTTTGTTTGCTTTGTTTTGTTTTCAGCAAGTTTTGCTTTAACTGTGGAGAAAATACAGGCTTTCCAAAATTAACTCATGCTTTAAATCAAATAAGGAATAAAAGAGATACATACAAAGATGTAGGTACATATGGCTGTTAAACAGATAAATCCCTTCTGCTTTATGTGGTCCAGAGCTTCAGGCCGGGATGACTTTACATTTCCTGTAAAGGTATTTAGGCTTACTAGAACTTTTATTTGAGATCTGATATATCTCCTAACAGGAAACAGCAACAAGCAGGGAGAAAATCTCCTGAAATTATTGATTTCCTTTGCTCGATACTCCCCTATAGGAACACCTTAATAACACCTCATCTAGCAGAATCTGCTGAGTCCACCAGTGGTCCATGTTAGGTGTCACGTTTGGACGTTGTCCTGGGTCATCTTGTTACAACCTTTCTGTCTAAAGCTAGTCTGGGGAGTGGGAAAACATGCTGTTCGTATCATAAGACCGCAGCTGTTAGCTTTAAATGTACCTGGAATTAGTGATACCTTCAGGTCTGAGCTCATATAATAATAATCTAGTATCTAAGGAAAACCAAGAGTAATCACACTTCTTTTCAAAGTGTAAGCATTTTAGAAAGTAAAACCAATTTCAGTCAAAATATTATGTTTTCACAACCATACTTAAAATTGTTTTTCTGAGTCCATGACCTGTTTTATTTGGCTGGAAACATCTATTATCTGCTGCATTTTGATCTGTAACTTAGTAAGTGGCATTAAACAAAGAGCATCTGCCTTCACACTTCTCGTGAAGTTTCTTTGAACATAAGCTCTGTGCTTACAAGGGGTAAAGATGACATTCACTGAAATATCTATGCAAGGCATAAAGACTCACTTCAAAACATATTTAGTCCTTCATGCAGCCATGTCCTGTTCAGAAAAAAGAAATCTGTTACGTTTTTGTGCTTTAAAAAGGGGTAGGTAGAGCTGTTGCCTGAATGTTGAAGTCCTGACTGAACCGAGGCTGGGTGACAGGAAATACAAATCCCACCTCATTATCCTCCCAGTGTCCTCTGAGTTCTCAAAACATTATCTGGGAAAATGTGGGCAACCTTCAGACCCACTCTGTCCTTGGCTCGGCTGTGCCTGCCAAGAATAAAGGCAGCTCTTGCCAGCAGTGGTATGAGAGGCCCTTTGGGAAAACATTTGAGACTGCTGAACTGATTTTCTTTCGGTCCTTCCACCCTGTATGACCATCCCAAACCCTAGATTGTTAACTCATCTGACCTCTGAGTCCAACAGGGCTTAAAGGACAAATAGGATGCTCTGTTTCTTGTTTTTTGAGGTGAATCTTGTGGTAGGTGCTCCATTAAGAGTTTGTTTTACCTGAACAGCTGCTGATACTTAGCTGGCTTACTGGTTATTTTTTTTAGCTGTCTGCCTGAGCATTTACAGTAGGCTCTGTGTTTTCATTTCATGGGCTCTGGGCTGTCTGCCCACCCTGGTGTCGGATGGTGCTGGGCTCTCCGGCCCTGGATGTCTGAGCTGGCTCTCCTCTGCGAGCTGCCTGGTTGGCTTCGTGCTGCTTCCCATAGGACTGCCTGGGTTTGAGATGCTTTGTCTGACCACCTGCTCCATTTCCCTCCATCGGCATCTGATTTCTTAGAATCTGAAGCAAGCCTTGCTTTGCTTGTAGTTTCTTTTCCATCGTTTCTACTTTTTTTTTTCCACGAAGGAAGAGCAGGTTATCTCCTCTCATCCCTGCACTAATTATTACTAAATATTGTTGTAATAATTGAGAGAATGGGAGGAAGTTGTTCTTTCAGTGCTGCTGAGAAGCAGAGGTTGGGTCCCACTGCTTTAAAGAAGAGACACACAGGACATGCCCCAGGTAACATCAGACAACTTCTAGTCCCCCAGCATCTCTGCTTCTTACGGTGCAGTAACCCCAAAAGATACACAGTTTGGATTAGATTCCTACACCACAACTCACTGCCAGCAGGGAAAGGTCAATGGGACAAAAAAAACCAAAATAAAGAGTCAAACTCCATGTCGTGTTTTTGTGGACGTTAAAAGTCTACTGATAACTTCTAAGGTGTAATACTCTGTGCTGCATTTCACTTAGTACCTTGCAGATTTTACAGAGAAAACCATACCACTGTGTAAACCTGGTGAAGCAGTGAACCTGCTCTTTGTTGGAACTTTCTGTCTACGAGCAGAGAGGTAACGACTCCAGGTGAATATGTAGACAACAGTCCTTGACCTGTTCTGATTCAAATGACAACTCAACAGCAAGAGTTTTAAAGTTACTGGATGCTAGATCTTGTATCTAGGACCACAAATTTCCAGCATGGCAAACGCCACCTTGGGAAGCAGTGACAGCGAGAGACCTGAGGCCCAGATAACCACCTCCAAATGACATACTGTGCCATGTACCACAGCCGTGGCCTGAGGTCTATAGGTTAAACTAATTGATTGCAGTTCTCCCTTTTGTCTTAGATCTGTCTGTGTGCCACTTGGAATATTAATCTGTTATTGAAACCATATGATATCAAATGTTAGCAGCAAGGAATATAAAGAGGGCCCAGAGCTGTGAAATCCATGTAGGAAAGAAAAAAGGTATTTTCCATGTTTTAGCTGAGAGGCCTTTATAATGAAGGACCATATATCTTTTACTGTAAAGATCATCTTCCTTCTCTTCCTGAAATATATTTCCAGCATCTTACAGTTACAGATAACTCATACTGTATGCATATAAGGATTTGCTTCCTGGATGCGATGCTTCATTTTATCTACCATTGATCAAACCGTTGAGATTATGCGAGGCTCCACAAAGGTAGCACGGAAATAAGAATGCCACATCCTGGACCTGAAATAGAGTTCAGGCTTTTTTTCTTAGTCACTGTTTTCCTGTATTTTTCTTCCCTACAGGAAGTGGGTTCACTTGAAGTAGGTATTTATTATATGGTCTGATTTGAAAATTTGACTACAGCAATAAATCAGGAGACAAAAGGAAGTTTTGAACAGAGGTGCTCAGCATTTTTGTTCATAGTTTGAACTATGTATGACTGCACAGATCTTCCCTTCCCTTCATCTGCAATGAGATAGTATTGCTGTAATGAGGGCGGCAACCACTTCCACTGCACTGTGATACAACATAAGGAAGGCTCTGGATATGTTTATTTCCAGCTTCTAAATGCCATGCAACCTAAAGAAACAACCATGACAAGGAAGTCTTTTTGTGGACAGGCAGTGGCCCCAGACTGCAAACAGAGGAATGCTTTTACAATATACATTTAGTTTTGTGTGTAAACTTTTCAAGACCATTTCAGACTAATAGTCTGAGCGGCATTACTTCGGAGGGTATTGTTGTTAAGACTTAACCCATTCTGCTAATAAATTACAGTGATGTAGCAGCTTTTATGTCAAAGGATCTTGAAGTGCCTTACAAACTTTACAGTCCATACATGCATGAATGACTTCACCCACTATTGAAGTATGGCCAGGCCAGGGATGAATTGTGGCAGCTGTTTAACAGCACACAGCGGTACAACACAATGGGTTTAGGAGAGCAAAGACAACATGCTCTGCCAGCGCCAGTCCAAGTAATTCAGAGGGGCACTGGAGAACACCTTGGGAGAGAAAGGGAAGGATTTCTCCCTCATGGGCCAGTGTGAGTGATTGTTGCTTGACTTTAGTGTCTGGGGTTGGCTCTACTCTGCACAGACACATCTTGTACCAAACCTTTTGCAAGAAAGTCCTCCACCCTAACTAAAAAGTGAAATCTCTGCAGACACACATAGAAGCACATAAAGTTTTGAAAACATCAAGGAAATTTGGGTAGACAGAGTTTTGCTACCCAAACCGGAGCTTATTAGGATTCAGTGCTGTCTCAGTACGGAAAATACTAAAAATACGCAGTCTTGGTTTAGGCTGTTTTTGTAATTGGGAAAGTGAAGGAAAAACATCAGTCACACTCACAGACCATATCTGTACATCTACTTGAACAGGACCCAGATCTTTAAAGAGTTAGATAGGAAATTAATTTATTTCCCACTCCCTTTCTGGTTACCAGCTGGCCTCCTAACATAAAGCGATGGTCCCCATAAAGGCCTTCTGAAGAAACATGCAATTTCCTGAATAAATCAAGTTATCCTTTCCTTCTTCCTTTTTTTCTCCCTTTCAGTGACTGGTATCTTTGGTGACAATCCTGAGCAGTCTTGTTACCAGCTGCTCTAATCTAGGGCTTTCGTCATTTTACCTTGATATTTCCTTCCTCATTGTTTCGCTGAAGTGCACAAAACAATGCCGATGAGTGCTGTGTGCAGGACTCACAGCAGAAGGAGAATTGTTTACGATGACACACATCAAACTAAGGTTTGCTTCTTTCATAGGAATAGATTTATTTGTTCCTTGGAAAAATATCTTTGAGTTTTTAACTTCTTCAAAAGAGTGTGACTTGAAGTATTTATTGTTTCATTTTCCTTTGTCTATATAGATCCATGGAGACCAGTGAAAGTCATTGTGAATGTGTGGGGTGAAAATAGTAGGGACTATTGACTTATACAGAGTTGTTTGCATTGGGTATTTATAGAGTTGTTAATTCTTCCTGCTTAATAATGTAGTATTTGCATGATTGGAGACCCTAAATGTATAGTGCTATGAATTTCTATCCAACAATTCATTGCATAAATAGTAATAAAGCGGCCCCTACCTGCACTCTTCGTGCCTAATTGTTAACTCCCCCTTCCCCCTTTAAGGTTTCTGATGGGATTGCTCATATCAGTGTACACTACTTACAACCACGGTTGGACCCTTAGAGCCCTGAAGCAGACGATTATAAGTAGGGAGAAAATACCTGAGAGAAGAAAGTCCACTGATTTCTTTAAGTTGCTGTTCAAGCCCACAAAGAGTTAAAACAAATAAGCATCATAAAGCACTATCCTAGCTATTTTCTGAAGATTGCAAAAATTAATTCTAAAACAGAATTTCTGAACAGAATTTTACATATGAAATACTGTAGGTATTGAACCTAGTTTTTATGCATCATCTCTGTGCTGAACTGAATCTTTTGCTTGTAAATGCACTGAGCCTTAAAAGCAATTTCTGTCATGTCCTCCTTCATATTCCTATCTGTTTCATCACCATCCAAAAGGAAACACTTTAACTTCAGGCAATAAGAAGCTTTTAATTCAGATCTAAGTTTACATGAGCTATGTCCATTACAGCTTAAAATGTAAAAAAGAAATATATAAAATCATATGTAAAAATTTAATTAGATAATTTCTGCTGTTCTGCCTGTTTTAAAATATATAATAGAACTCCAATAAATTATATTCTGGGTCATATCAGCATCTTCACAAGAAAATGAAGTTAAATCTTTGTAGTAACCAGCAGCTTAATTTTCATTAGGCTAGCTATTCGATAATTAGTCATGCACCATAAATCAAGTCCCCAAGTCTTCTCCAGGTTTCTTAATTGAAAATTATTGTTTCTTGGCTTTGTGGCTAAATGTGCAGCAAGTCTGAGAAGTGATAGATGCTGAATCTAGCACAAACAGTTTGAAACATTCAGAACTTGATAGATCATTGCCCTGAAGGGGCTTGTAATGGTGGAGGGACTGTGAATTTCAACATTAAAGGTTTGTTCTTAAAAATCACAAGTGTAAAAGCTAGCTGTAGTTTACCAAATATGTCATAACCTTCAGCCTCTTTTCCTTTCATTGCTAGCTGGATTTCAGTTGGTTTTCTAGTGACAATTGCAATAAGTTTGTGTGAATATATTTGAAAAGTTAAAATGTTGGCTTGGAAAGACCCAAACCAAGATTATTTTTGCTCTCTTTTGTCGGTGGTATCCTTTTTATGGTAAATCTTATTAACAAATATGGAAGTTGTTTCATTTTTGGCATTTTCAAACACCGAATTAAATGGTGGCAGTCATTCTCGGAGCCAATATGAGAGGACAGATGGGCCTGCTACACATGCCCCAGGTCATAAAATAATTTCAGATATGATACAATTGTGGCTAAGTAAAATAATTTTGCAAAGTCGGAAATATATAACTCCGCTGAAAGAAGGGAGCCCTTTGTAATTTTTCTTTTGACAGCCTAGCAGACTTTGCACTGAGCTCGGCTCATGTTTGCCATTCTGTAGATAAGGACTGCCACAGGGTTTTCTGCCATTCATGGCTTACTTCCTCGTGATCTAGTGGCCAAGACCTGATGATGACCACAGCAGGAAACAGTGCGAAATGCTCCATAAATTTATATGCAGGAGTTAATTGATGCTAAAAAACCGAGCCCAAGATATTTAGCTGAGAATTTCCAAACCACGTTGCTAAATTCATACTGAAAACCTTCACATGCCTTTCCAAGCTGAGGAACAAATGTAGACTCAGAGCTAGTCAGGGCATTTATGTGTTGTCAGGTGCACTGAGACTTGCATTACAGTTATACGGAACATCACCCTCTGTAACCCATCACAAAACAAAGCAAGGCATTGGCTTCATGGGCAAAGACCACAGCCCAAACCTTGTGTGTATGTCCTGAGCAGTGGCTGCTCACAGCTCTTACCTTGGGATGACCCAGGGGGACCGGGACAAGGCGCTGACCTGACAGGTACAGCACCTAGCAGATGTTCCACATGGGTGTCCTGTATGGATGCACTGTCATGCATTACAGATGTCTGTCTGATGGCGTGGTAGTTCTGCTTCCAAGATCAGCTTTGTACTGCCAGTTCCAGCAATTTTCTGTGTGTGTAATAGCTTTATAAAAATGCTACTTACATATGTCCTGGGAAAAATTCCTCAACAAAGGCCGGGGTGTATGACAAGTAATAAAACTCTAAGGAGGGAGGGATTTAAAAGGGCACATTGTCAACTGGGAGAGAGTTTTTAAAATACATAATCAAATAATTATTGTATTTGTGGTCCATGTTATTTTCAGGGGCCTGAAATGACTGTGCGCAATCTTATTTTTGTACAGATTTATTCTTGGAAGGGAAAGTCATTTGCCTAAGGGATATACTGATTTCATTCAGCTGTCACCATCCTTTTGTAAGATGCTACAGACAGAAAGCCAAATTCAAGCCTTGATTTATTAAGCTTTATTTTATTTTTGCATTGTACCAAATCTAAATGTTACAAATAAGAATTTTTTTCTGGTGAATTGTTCCAGTTTCAGATGGGACTAGACAGAAGCACCGGCTGAGTGAGGAGCAATAGAGGATGGGGTGACAGCAGAAGACAAGGGAGTGACCCGCGCGTGAGCGGGCGTTGGAAGCCTTGCACGAGGGACACAACTTCCTCCTGGTGGGAAGCGCTGGTGAGGGGCTTTGCTCGACCCTTGTGGCGGGAAAGGGAAAGGAGCCAAAGCTGACAGACTGTGCTTTTCATCAGCAGTCCCTTCACTCACATGCAGCGTTGCAATGCAGAGAGCAAGCTTTAGGTCAGGCTGCTTTCTGCTACATGGAGATACGAACAGCAGCTCCCTAAAGCACAGGTTTCGTGGAGTCATAGGTTACGAAGCTGGAAGAGACCATTCGGTGCAACTCCTGCGTAAAAAAGGCCATGGAACTTGCCTGGATTAATTAATGAGAGCTGACGTGTCAGTGGTGATGTAAGATCTCCACCAGCACCAAGAGATATGAGCTTGCGCTGAAGCCAGGCACACTTGCCTGGCCGCAGCCGCTCGTTAATCAGGACCACGCAGCTCGATGGCTTCCTGCTCACGGGGTTTTAAGGCTGCAGGCACTTTGTGCCCCTCTAGCCTGGCAGGAGCAATTACATGTTTTAGGTGAAAACCGGATTGATCAGGGTTTAGACACCCGGGCTGAGCTGAAAGTGCGGAGATCAGGATCCTGATTCTGCTGAGGTTTACAAGAGATCTGGGAATTTGTTTCTACACGAAATCGTGGGCAGAGTTTGTGGCCGGATGCCTTGCGAAACAAATTCTTGCAAGCTACTTTTAATCAGATTTTCACTCAAAATTGTGGAAATATCACATCATCAGTTGTTCTTAGGATGTTTCTTATTTGCATTTATGAAAACAGTTTTTCTGGCCGGTGTGATTTACACCTAAGTTAAAACATTAAAATAGTAGCATTTTCAGCTTTGTCATGCTTTTAGAATTGGCACAAATAGATTGAAATTCAGGGCTGAAATGCCCCTTACTTGTCCATCCTTATTACACGCACACACACACACACACACACACAAGCCGAGTTTTAACATTATATTTTAGTTGATACTCAACTGCTATGAACTTCATCTCTATGCTACTAAAACTTCAGGAGTACCAATCACATTTTCTTAAGAACAAAGTACAAACACACTGTGTAATTATTATTGTAGGGTTTTTTATTTTCAAGATGCAGAATGTGTATATTCTATTTCACTGATACTTTGCACCTCTATATGTAGATTAAAATACAATCAAACCCTTTTACTCCTTCAAACCTCATCCCACAGTCAGAGCTCGTAGACACAGAACAAAAAGGTGTGTGACTGAAGTGGTAGGCTCATGCCATTAAAATGAAAAAGGTCGTAAACTACTGTAGCTGTTGTTCCTCACAAGGCATGAACTCATACTCACTCTGTATATCAAGGTAGAATTTCTTATTAGTGTAATATATATGATGTGAGCAGCAACTAGTGGATAAATGAATTTGAATGGGGATGCATGCTCCATGTAAGGAAAAGGCAGTGCTTACTCAAATGCTGTTAAAACTCCCTCATTTACAGCTCCTGGAGATGAAACATACAGCAGATTGCCTGTAACCATAGCAATTGGCTCCGACATGAAAGATCTCCAGCATAGAGGTAGTGGTAATGGCAGAAGCAGTGTGGAAGATAAAGGTGTACAGACAGAGACAGTACCAGGTGGAAGTGAACTACTAAATAAGTGAAGAAGAGGTGCCCTAGATGGATTCGGGCAGATGTGTGAGTTTGATGAAAAGGTTTGGGCTGGCGAAGTGTGTTTGGGGGAACGGAGGGGAGGCTGAAGAGAAGGCAGAGGTTTTGGTGCTAGTCTGGTGAGGAGGACAAAATCAGAATAGGGCTGGCAGGGAGTATGGGGGAGATTTTGCTGCCTCCCAGGTTCCTCACTCACAGCAGTGCGGGATAACAAGGATGGCTGGATTTCAGAGATCCTCATGAGTCAAAGTGTCCCACTTAGTTCTTGAAAGGAGTCCATGCAAGTTGCCAGTTGTTATCTTGGTGATGGGTCATGGTGGGATTCCTGGGGTCAAGATGCAGTGCTCAGAAAGGTGTGGATATTCCATATCCCAAAGCAGTGCCGGAGTTGCAGGCCTGTAGTTTCAAGATGTGGTGGGAAATTCCAAGAAAAATAACCAGAGATGGGTAGGAAAGAGTTCCTAAAATGTTCAATTGTCTTGAATTATGAGCAGTGGTATAAAAAGAATATCTGTGACATTTAGTGTAATAATTCACCTACTCTCCATTTTTGGAGCAATTTTTTTGCAATTATTTAAGTTGTTGCCTCTTACTATTTATGACAAACTTAAAGGGAAGCAGTTCTAAGAATAAAAACCCTTATACAATAACCACAGAATCATGGGTGTGGTTACTTTTCATATAATAATAATAATAATGATGATGATCAAATTGGCTTATCAATCCCAGAGAAAAAGAATCCATTTAAAGAAGTAAGTCATAGCAGTAAACCAGAGCCTGCAGATCAGGAAAGGTTCATTGTCTAAAATCTTTCAGTTCATATGCACAATTTAAATCTATCCAAAATGAATTTATGAATTCATTTAAAAAATTGGGACCAAACCTCTAAAGTCTTCTACCTCTTCAGGTCATTGCTGTGATCATTTTCTCGAAAAATCTTGTTGAATTTTGACTGGAAGAAAATATCAGTAAAAGGTCTTCAGTGTGATTATGTTCTAAATCTGTCTGATGAGGGATAACTTCATTTGAGCAACTGGAATTACACGTGGGTAAGAGCACAGAGCGAGAAATCCAGCAGTGAGAGTCTCTGGTTGCAGCACTGTACTCCAGGGCTGAGCCGACTTCCCGAGGAAGAGGCTCAGCTCCCACACCACAGACTGCAAATTTCCCACATTGTGAAAAATACATAACCTCCTTGGTCTCCCTCACGCTGCCTTTCCACTACTTTTTCTTTGCTTATAAAAGTTATTTTTGGTCAGCCAGGCACTTCTTTACAGAAGGCGTAGTAAATAGAAAATTTATACAGCTATGTGTCATCTTTAAACCTACTCAACTCCCCGGGTAAAAAACGGGATCACAGCAGTGAACATTTTAATAAACAAGCAAAGACTTTTTACGAAAAAAAAGAGAATGGATAGAAAAAGGATGCTACTGTTCAATGCCTCCTATCTAGGCTGTAGAAATGAGGCTGAGGCTTGTGTACACATTCCCATTTTGGAATATTTTCTGCCAGTGTTTGGTCCTGAATTAGGGCCGTAGATGATCAGCTCTAATTCATTGTTTCACTCTTCTGATTTTGAAGCAATCAGAAACTCCTGAAGCCAGCTGACTTTGCAAGATCTGGGGGCTAAAATCTGATTAAATAAGCTTGCTGGGTATGACCCACCATCAAATCACCGGTTCATCTTTTCAGTACACCTTTAGGAGCGTATGATTGCCCTGAGATATCTGCTGAGAGATATAATTTTTTCTTTATGTCTAAGGACTAGCTGGCAGTGTTATTGCTAGTATCTGGCAAAGTTTCACTTTCTGCTATGATTTGTGTTTCTAAATTAAATTTGGCGTGGTGCTAGCAGCTTGGGATAAGCATCAGTTAGAAGTTCTGATAAACAAATAAACTAGAAATCTAAACTACCATCAGGACTACCAGTTATGGATTTATTCCAAAGTTCTTCTACACCTACAATGTACCTCATCCCTAAGATAGACAACACCTTTTTACATCATCACTTTGCAAATCTAGATGGTCCTCAGACACTTAGATTTTAACATCTGCTAAATATGGTTAGCATCACTGTCAAATTGGAATGAGTGTGTAGTGATTGGGTCCAAGTCTGCAATCATCAAGTGTCTAATTTGGTAATGGTAACTTCAGCAGAAGCAGAATCAAGACTGATAATTTCTCCCATATCAAATTTATGTACGTTGTAATGTAATGAAGATATTCCTCAAGGAGATTTCCTTTGCTGTGTATAGCACACAATACCAGTTGAACACATTTCTTCCCCCTTTTGTATTTAATCTACTGATGCTACAGTGTCATTGGGAAATGCCCTACCTTATATAGGTGCAACATGTCTTGACTATTTTTTACTGCCTTGTAAAACGTAAATATGTATTTGATCTTAATTGTTGCAAATACTATACCAACCTTCCCCCTAAAATACTTTACTATAAAAATCCGGAGCTAAACTATAAAAATAGTAAGCTGAACTAACAGTTTCCAATTAAATACTGTGAATCCAGACAGATCTGAAAGGTATTCAAATTGCTTTAAGGTATTTGGGATGCCAGAATTTAGAGATTAGACGTCTGCTGGAAACAGTAGTTCTCTGGTAGAAGAGATAGCTTCCAATAGGGAAGAAAGCCAAAGCTCTTCTGCAAGATATGGGTTACTTTTAAAATCTGTGAGGGCATCAATTTTCCACTTTCAGGTCAAACTGTAGTCAACACTGATGTCAGCCCACGCAAGCACTTATCAATAATGACAGCACGCCTCAGCCGGCAATGCTCTTACCTCTTGGCTAGAAGGTCACAAGTTTAAGTCTCCCACCAGGACTTGGGCTGATTCTTAATGCTGACATGGCAGTACAATGCCAGGCAGGTGTTGAACTGTTTGAGGTGCCGTTCTTCGTGGGATGAGATGTTAATCTAAAATCCCTTTCGCCTGTCCCTGCTGCCTGTCTAGGCAATATTGCCATGGCACTTCTGTGAAAAGAGTCTGGCTAAGCCTCCTTCCCAGCCAGAACTCCCTGTCACCCGACGACAGGCTCAGCCGTCCAAGGCAGAGCACAAGCCATTGTGTTATTGCACCACCATTACTGTATTTAGTTAAGTACAATGGAAACATAGTCAAGCATTTTAGGATACACAGGATACGAAGGGCCTAATGCAAAAGCCAGAATCTAACACAGTTTTCTAAATTCTATTGTTTATCGTGTCTCTGTATGCAGGCAGGCAAACACATTATATGTATATTTAGAAAGTGAGGCTCTGTTAAAAATTACATTCAGCTTGCACCCATTCCATTTATATTATATGAAGCAATTCTATTCCTTCCCTCAAACTGACTTTTTACCATTTTGAAATAAGAACTCTGCATTTAATATCAGACATTCTTTATTAAAGAACCATATTGTTTAGCTTGTCATGATATAGAGTTGTTTTTCCATAAGTACATTAAGCATGGATACTCAGGGAATATTTTCTTCAAAGCAAGTGGAAATTCTGAGAAAAAAACATGTTATAACAACTGTCTATGGTTAAAAATGAGAAACAGTAGAAATCTTGGATGTTCTCTGAGGAATAGGGTGCTATATGTGGCATTGTGGAAATGCCATCTGCGGATGGTTATGGTCTGAGAAGACTGCATGCTTCATTTTATTTTATATAATTTCATTATATCTTATTTTACTTTGTTTTCCCTGACACGCTGACTAGAATTAGAGTGTTAAATGTTGTTTTTATTTACAGTACACTATTGAAAAATGCATGTGTATGTGATGAAAACCTTAGGAACTCCGTATAAAGAGTTAATATGGAAAAGGTTATTAGGTAGCTACGAGTTTGGGTGCAAATCAGAATAACACAAGAATTTTCCTCCCCCCTCAAATTAGAAGCTCTATGATCTTCTGAAATCAAAGTATCTACTTAAAAAAAATAAAGCAGGGAGTAAAACTTCAAAATAATGCAATCCCCCTTTTTTTTAACCACTTTGCATAATATAAAGTGCTTAAACTCTTTCTGCAGCAGTCCTGCTGGCTTTCTGTTGCTTGATATTCTGACCATTTTTGAACCCTTGAACTCTGACAGAGAGGAGGGACTTGGAGAGGTTGTCATCTGATCTATGTAAGAAGGCAAAAGGAATAGCTTTCTTTTTAATAGCACTCTTTTCTGCTTAACAGTTGGTGGGAGATTAAAATGATCTAGGTGGATAAGGCAGGTTAAAGGTCAAGGGACACCACAACTCCTCCTCTCCCCCACACGTCAAAATATAGACAGGTCATTAGAAGTTAAAATTTTATGCCCCTTTCCCAAATATTTCAGTCTATTTATGCACTAATTTTTATTGTAAATTCCAGTTCTTGAGGGGGACTGGACCCCTACTAGGCTACTGTCCAGCCTGTATAGTTGTCAGGTGCTGACATTCTGAGTTTCAGCCATATTAATTGCTGGATAAAGGCTATAATCCCCTCTCTTTGAAGCCCAAGACTGATTTTTAGGCAGTACTTCAAAAGCAGCACACAACTGAAGAGGCATATTTCCTACTAGCACTGAATCAACATGATTTACTCTGTTTGCATTTGTCTACATACGCCTTGCATATTTGGCTGCACAACAAAAAGGTGTGAGCTGGCTGTAATATAGTCTAAGGAGAGGTTTTTACTATCCTGAAGTTGATATATGACCTCATCTGAGACATACCGTTCCAGATCTCTGCTTCAAGCATCATTAGGAAAGTATAAACTCCTATATCATACCTTTGTTACCAACGAAAAATCTTGCCTTGTGTTGCTAGAATTTTTTCTCCCCACAACATCATATTAAAACTATAATTTAGAATAAGGCTGATTCTTAAGCCGTGAATAAATAAGGCCTGTGTTTTGAAAAAGCAAACCTTTTTCGAAACATGGATTTTAATATCCTAAATACTGCAGCTTCTTAATTAAATGAAGCTGTGATCGAGCAGCAAATATCCATTATTAAGAATAAATAAACATACTGTTTATCTTGCTTTTGGGAAAGGGATATGGGCGAAGAGGTCTTTGAATCGTAAATAGATTTGTAGCAACTGCAGAACTCGAGTCTCAGCGTTGGTGTGTACTTCACTTCTGGCTGTGCCTCTTGTTGTGGCAGGGTGTGCTTGGCTTCTGGCTGGCTGTCCGCAGAGCCGCACTATAGGGACTTTCTCATCCAGGATTTGCCAAGCATGCTTAGTGTTATATTTGAGAAAGATTAACAATATTTCAGATCAAAGGAGAATCCTGCTGCACGGTCTTACAAGATTGTCATTCACTTCCATTATGGCTCATTTGCACAAGATTTTCATGTAATATGAGCCATTGTTTTGATGGCAGTGATTTGACATAAAGACAGGGCCAAAATGCATCTCGGAGCCCCAGTCTGGGGGGTAGCCGGGGCGCAAAGAACTTGCCAATCATAAAACGCAACTTTGTCTCAGTTACAGTAAAGCCTTTATCAGGTGGAAAACTTCTGAATGAGCATTGATTTGAGGAGAAAAACTAACAATGGCCATTTTTATTAGAGCATAGGCACTGTTTTAACTAGGCAAAGTTTTTGGTTAATATGAAATGCAAACATCAGGTTCGGAGTAATTTTGGTCAGCCACATATTCTGATGGCTTGTTCGTTACTTTGAAATATTGGGTTTGTTTTAAGACTTTTCACAAAAGTTGGAGAGCCTCATACTGGGACTTACATGTGAGAAATGTATTTATCCTAGTATTTATAGTTTAACCTAGTAGCTTTGTTTTAAGGATCAAATTTGCCATACCGATGCTTTGCAGACACTTTAAAATGGAGATGCACTTGACTGTAGTGCGAAACAAATAAATAAAATTTACTAGAAAGAAAAGTAATGTGTATCCGATAGTTTTCTTCAAGTTCTGTCTTTCAAGTAATACCTTTTTTGGGTAAATTTAGATTTTATGGTAAATGAGCATTAAACTTTATGAAGTCAGTGGAGCAGTTTTTTAGAGTCTGATTTAAAGCCACAAGTCGAATCTGGACAAAGCCTGTTGCTTTGGCTTTAATGCCTAATGGGCTTAGGTAGAGCAGGAAAATCAGTGCAGGAGTCGGTCCGGGATGTCCCAGGCCCAATCCTGTAATTCTTGCTCAGGCTGAACTCCCACTGACTTCATACAAGGACTGCAGGATGCCCATTGTTTCCCACCCTGCTAAACTCCCTAGGTACAATTACGCAACTTAAGCACAAAATTTCAGCTCTAAGTGTAAGTTTCCTGGGTTTCTGTGGGTCTAAGTTGTCATTGTCATTTTTACCTTTTTCTCTCTCTGTTCTGAGGCATGATAGCTCTTTTTCCAACAGTGGGGGGAAAAAAAAATATTAAAATTGTGAACGCATGAGAAGATGTAGCACGTTATATAGGGATTTAGAAAACAATTTACTTAAAGCAGTAAAGGTGTCTTTAAAGTTGTTGCTAATGTGTGTTGAGTTATAATGCTAATATATGCATACGTAAAGCTCTAAAGAAAACTTTAGATGCAGAAGATTATTTTAAGATGTAAATGGTATGCTCCTCTCCTTTCTGTATTTGTGGGTATAATTAGTTAATACTTTCTTACAGACAAAACACCTGAAATAATTAGTTATAAACAGCAAAGAGTGTTTTAGAGTGAAAGAAATGTTGAACAATACCACTGCAGTGATACGTTTCAAATTGTTTTCACACTTTATATTGCAAATTACACTTAAATACATCTGGTGTGCTTTCAAAAAAAAAAACCAACTAAAATACCCTTATATGAAAATGTGTGATGGAAGGAACCTCGTGCCTGGGTTATAAAGCCTTGGTAAATGGACTGTAAAGTGGAAACAGTGAAAAACATTTCAGCTGGGTGACGATAGCTGGCGTTTCCCTTCTAGTCTGTCACGAAAAGGATTTATTTCAGGAAACTGATCGCATACTGTGGAAGGTAGCATCTATATGTCAGCAATTCCACTGGCATTTCGTGGAAAGCTTAAAAATATAAACATGAAACGATTCGAGGAGTGCTTTCCTCCCGCATCAGGAGATGCTCGCACAAGAGGCGAGCAACAGCGCCCTCTGCACCTGGAACCGCTCTGGTCGCTCAGCCAGGCTGCTGCGGGCAGAGGGGAGCCGCTTAATTGCAATTACTGTTGTTTTCAGCTGCTGGTAGGTACAGCTGGGGAAGCGGGGGAGGGGTGAAAATATTCAGATATATTTTTCAGTGAGATGTAACTCTACTATAGTACCTGATAGCTTCCGCACCCTTAGGTACAAAATTTACAGTAATACATGTATTAAAGTTATCTAGAACAAACAAGCACAAAATAGAAGCAAAGATGTTGAACTTTTGAATTCCCTTCAGCATAATTTAGATTCACAGTGTGCCATTAACAGTGAAGCAAATCACAGTCTGGAGTTTTGTTTTAGTACGGGTTTCCTGTATTATTTTATTAATATTTCACTCTTGAAATATTAGGTACAGAATCAGAAGAGTCTGTTCATATTAGTGCTTAAAGACATATTCGGGGGGGGGTTTCCAGAAACCAGTAGTAACGCCAGAGACTGATACATGACAGTATTTCAGGATCTGTCAGCCACAATGATGCTTTTTGAATTAGGGAGCTAACTATCTTTGCAAGTCTCAAAATAGAATTCTGCAAGCAAGTAACTGTTATAAAAATGGATTAATTTGAAATAAGTGTTTTATTTTCTGACCATAGTAGATGGAAGATAATGGTCCTGTGTGAAAAGTTCTTGCATAATATTTCTTGATGATCAAAAAGAACAAAAATTATTTTCTATTTGCTATTTATGTAAGCAATTAGTACAGCTGAGACGCTAATTAAGCTCATAATATTCTTCACTTATTCCTATAAAAGGCATAAGATGAGCTGTCCAAAAAAATCACAGCATAAACATTATATTTCTCTTAAATGAAGTACAGTGATGTTACATATTTTCCACTGACAATTTATTTCTTCTCATCAGAAGCGGTGAAATATTACAGCTATATATATATTATATATCCATGAAGTATAGAAAAGTAGTAGGATACTTTGAATTTTTTTTAATAGATCATCTTTTTTCAGTTCTTTGGCAGTGATAATTTAATTATTCTTTGCTTTTTCTCATGATTTCCTTAGTCAATAATTCCTTATCTTTAATATGAAAGTAGCTCCTAATAACAAGTTTTGTGTCTGAAATACAAGTTTCAGAAATGTTCAAGATTACTTCTACATGGAATGCAGTTTATGGATTCAAAGAATAAAAAGAGTGAATTGTACAGAAACTATTACAGAGGACTTGTTTTGTAAAAATAAAATAGTAAAATTAACATCAAAGAGTGGTATTCTCTCGCTTTAACAGAATGGAAATAGATCTACATTTACAACATGATATGAATGTGACAAAACATACTTTTAAAATTTACTCATTTAACAAAGACAAACTGTCTTTGTCACAGCAATTAAGGAGAAGTAGAAAGTCTAAAATCATATGGCTTTTGCATATCAACCAAATATTTTTCAAGGAAATTCAAAGACATATTTTAACATTAATCTAAGCTTAGATAACTGACGTAAAAGGGGTTTAACAACCAGAAAACAATAGTTCTTTGTTACATTTCTACTTTCAAACAATTTAAGGTGCTGCTTGGAAAGATATGAAGTCTCACGAAATTTTCAAAGACTTAGCACTAATGGCTGTTAGTATCACTGTGTTCATTTTAAGAGCAAATTAAAAGAGTGAAAGAACAGTGCAAATAATTGTTTCATATGTTCTTTGCTTGTGACTGCTGTAATCATCCAGGCTGATTTACAAATGTAGACTTGAAGGTTTCTCAGCTTCCTGCAGTGTAGAAGACTGTTACTTTGGCACTCACACTCATGCCCTTGTAATCACCACTCAAAACTGTGCCCTGGTATTTCCAATTCCCAGTCTCTTGATTGAACACCTCATTCTGTGCTAACAAGGTGTCCAAGGTATTTGAACAGGGGCTGCAGTCAGAAAATTGTTAATGGTTTCACTCATTAAGAGTTGCTGCACTAGTTTTGGCAATTTGGTAACTGTCTAAATTGCAAGTTGATTTTTCCCTTCATTTTAAAGAATGATGCTAAAATTTGAGACCAGGAACACTAACAGCTACAAAACCCCAGAAGGGTGTTTAAATTACTCTATTTGTATTAAAGCAAAGGGTTTTCATAGCAGAAAGGGTATTATTTTATTTTTGAAGTTATGTTTTAAAATTATGGAGAAATGCAAAACCAGATACTAAATGGAAAACTAAATACCAAAAATGTATAAAAAGGGAATAGTAAACTGTAAAAACACCTGAATGTCTTAAAGAAATCATTGAGAAAGCCAAACTAATTATTAAAATTACAAATGAAAAAGTCAGAAAGAATTCGCCTTGGGTCTGGATGTACTTTGAATAATTGGGATTAAATTCTTTAGAATAAAAGGATTTATAGCTGTAGCAAACTGTGGTATATGCACCTGAAAACAGGCCCTACGAGTCTTTAATAATTTTTTGCTATAGTGCAAGCTAAGCAGAAAGTAATCCAAGATCAATGGGCCTGATCCTGCAACCCATACTCAAATAAGAATCTTTTCCTTCTTCTCTTGTCTATTTTTCATGAGTGCAGCACTTAGGAATAAATGTGTTCCCTGAAAAAAAGCAATCAAGAATTATTAAAATCCATTAAAAAAATGACATGTAAGGGATTTTTCTAGTAATATGTTCCCTGTCAGCTGGGATGACTGAGTTACTGTGTTGAGCTATGGAATATTAAAGCAGGGAATAGGTTCTGTTTTCAGAAACCAGTTTACACCTAAAGCAATTTTTCTAATTTCTATGAGAGAAGAATTTTGCCCATGGAAATTTAATTTTTGGGGTGGAAAGAA
Source organism: Opisthocomus hoazin (assembly GCF_030867145.1). Classification (NCBI taxonomy): domain Eukaryota; kingdom Metazoa; phylum Chordata; class Aves; order Opisthocomiformes; family Opisthocomidae; genus Opisthocomus; species Opisthocomus hoazin. The sequence continues at coordinate 13,793,586 of NC_134417.1, forward strand.
TGAACTTTTCTAAAGAAAGGTGGAAAAGAATGATTTGAAGTTTTTCTGTAACCCACTAAATGAGTAAGTCATCCCTAAAAACTTGCAATCTACCCTTTTAAAGAGAGGATTAAAATTCAGTGAGTCACCCTACACTGCATCTTTTGGCCAGGTTTTGTGGTTTTTCAATTACATATATCTGTCTTTACAAAAGTTTTTCTCTGGGGCTGTGAAAGATGCATGCACGAACGAAGGGAAACTAGAAAGGAAATGCTGACTCTGGCCACGCAGAAAGCACTGTCAAAAGCACACTATAAACAAACTGAGAAGACAATTTTTTTTCCTGTTGTTTTTCTTCCATTAATTTTAAATATTCTTTGTAACTTTAGAAAGCAAATTACTTTCCCTCAAAAGTGTGGATAATATCCGTGTGGTAGGTGGTTTGAGCCTGTTCTTTAATGAACAAGTATACACTTTAACAAAAATAATACAGGAAAAGGTAAAAATAATATTGTAAATATTTTGCCAGATTTGAAATATGATATGATTTGTTCTTCACAGAAATATTCTAACCAGCAGGCCATACTCATCTGATTTTGTTACAGCAGAATCTCCCTCATACAGCTCCTTTAACCAATGCTCTTTCATAAAGTTATGCTAGCCACATAATTTGTCTCTCAGCTGGCTGGGATATCGCTCCAAGGTACACAGATCCTTTTCATGACGGGAAAAAAAAGTGCAGGCAAAAGAGCAAAATGAAACCGTTATTTACAATGCTGGTATAGTTTGCTTAGAAATATGCTGTGAATAAGCACGTAAATGTGAGTTGTTGAATAGAACACACTTTTTGAACATTACAGGAGTGCAGAACATCTCTGTGATTTATGTTCATCCCTATCTTTATTTAGATTCATGCTTTTAAAAACTTTTTGGCATTTGTATTTAATCAAGAACAGAAATTATGCATATGTCTAAAACGCAAAGGGCCTTTAAATATGAGCTATGTGTAAGTTTTCTTTTGTGTGTCCAATTTACTCTTCTTCTCTGACTGCAGTTGCAGAGGGAGTAGATAAACAACTTTTGGAAGGAAAGTCTGTTTGAATTTTGATGTGTGATCAGTGTATTTCTGAACTGGACAGTGGAGCATGCCTCTGGAACTCATTGCAAAGATAAAAACCCATCTGTATAAATTGAAAACTTTTCTTTTTGAACTAGAAGTTGAAAACAGACCATGACTTTTCCATAGAAAAATTACAGAAATAATGGCCCCTGGCTGTGGAGGCATTTTTTTGTTTTTCATGAATCAGGCACAAAGTTATTTAAATTAATTCTGGTCTCATCACGCTAATAGAATATCCTTACTGATCTTTACAAAAAATATTAGAAATCAGCAGTGTGTGGATGTAATAGCAATATCTGTTTGACCATGTTCCCCAAACAATTTTTTCTTTATTGAAAAGCACGACTGCTGATGACAATGCTCACTCATGATGCATATACTTTGTGCATTTCACACATTATCTTTTCATATTAATTGCGTGCATCAGAAGTACTAAATACTCTATTGCTTCACCATCAATAGAGGGTAATTTATTTACTGTCTTTTGAAAGCAGTCATTAAAGATAAAATCAGAAGAAAATTTCTTCATGAAAAAAGAACTCTGTAAATATTTCCTTGTAATTAAAAAATATATGTCAAAATACAAGTTTTACCTCCTAAACGTCGTCTATAGCTATGTACCACCTAAACGGTTCTGCTCTTCTGATTGGGTCCACTACGTAATTTGTTCTAATGTATGTTTGCACGCACTGCAAGGAAACAGACTGAATTTCTCTGTGCCTCTGCTGCCTAACAGAATGCTGGATCTTAGGTACCACAGCTGGAGCATGCTAAGTGCTAATACTGGTATAAATGTGGCTATTTTACTAGTAGTTCCCTTCCCCCTCCCCGATGCTGACACCTCTGTACTTCCCTGGTTCCTGTTCTGAATGTGTGGAATGTCCCTGAAATGAGGACCCTTCTTCCCCCAAGATTTCTGGATTGGTCCCTTTGCCAGAGGAGGAGAAAGCTTGGGGTTGCGTGAACCAGCAGAACCATCCCAGATTTAGCACACTCTCCAGTGACCCTTTTCTGCCTACCAGTTAGTGTGCATGGGCTTCCTATAAAGTTCATCTCTGCCTTGATTAGGTAAGAGGCAGGGCTTGGTGGTCCCAGGTGTACCCTCCCCTATGAAAAGACATTGATCTAAAGTAAGGGCAGAATCTACACTTTAAAGACACTCCAGAATGGAAAAGGCTGGTGCCTTACCTTAACAATGCAGCTGAAAGATAGCCAGTGTGCCATCCTAGAACTGCCTAAAGATAGGACATTCTTCTGACAGCCATCAATTCTACAGAATTTTGTCACTGACCTGAGCAGAAAGAGAACTGAGGTCTTCTTCACAGGCTCCACTCATCTGCTCATCCTACAGCTCAGCAGCATGCTCCTCCCAGGCAGCTCTGCCAGCGAAGAGTGTGCCGAGAAGGAAGCACATTTCCCAGGCACTGACACAAAGAAAGAACCAGAATGATGGGGCTAGGACAAAAGTGAGGACGAGAGGTCTTCTTGATGCTAAGAGGAAGCACCTTTCAAAACAAAGGAGAGTAGTGAGGAGGAGCATTTCAGCGGAGAGTAGTTGGTTCTAATGTGCTTAAGTCCAATCCTTAACACGGAAGTACACTAAGCATTTATATTCAGTGTTATCCTCACTCTCACTGCACGGGGAGAGTAATTATGTGTATTTTACACAAGCAAGGTCTTTCCCAATCCCTGATGAACCCAGCTTCACACTGAGGAGGGAAAGAGCAGTGGGTGTTTTGGAAGCTTTTGGGGAGTCAGGACCATTTTAGCTTGACCGTCACATTTCAGTGGCCTTCAGGGTGATGAATATTAGTACAATGATTTGCTCTGTTCAGAGGAAATGAGGTTCAGAGTGGCATGGGCAGTGGTGTCATCCAAGAGGACTCTGAAGTGGCTCAGCAATCCACATTCCTGTCCTCAGATCCCTACTGAGATCAAAGGTCCACCGTTGCCTTACCAAAGATTTTCTACCAGAAGGGCTTAAAGCAAATGTTGTTCTGAGGGAGTAGGAGGGTTGAGGATATCTTTGGTATTGACGAACATGCTGACTGAAACATGAGATATTCCACCGATATTCCTGGATGCTTCTAGAGGCATTTTTATGGCTCCTCAGTTTTGTGTGTCTACATTCTTAGAAATACTCTGTCCTAGTTTAAATCAGTACCTATTTTTGGTTAAAAATGTGCCTCACTTTCCTCTGATACAGCCAAAGAGAGCTTGAATATTAACTAGAGCTTCCTGCCTGCTCTTGGTTTTTCCAAAGTGCAGTCAAATAAGCACAAGATCAGTGTTTGTACTGTGGCGCTGCTGCATGCGTGCCATGAGTCTTTGGACTTCCGCAAAAACGATTGGCTTGAGACTGGTCCTGGAAATAGGCAAAGGAGCAATTGTGTTGGGCACTGCTGTGCAGAGCAAAGGATGGTCCATGATGCTGAGGCATGCAGTATCAATGGTGTGGAGAGCCAGCTCTAAGGAAGCGATAGGGTAGTTTCTGCCTCTGTCTTCTTAGTTGTCTTAACATCAGCAGGTGCAGGAAGCCTCATAGTCCTGATTTTGAGCCCTGTTTATACTGCTAAACTGCCTTGAACTGAACCCGCCTGTGCTCCTTACAGAGTGTGACCTAAAAGTCTTCAGTAAGTCTGAAGTATTACTGCTAAGATGCTGTATAATTTGCTTTGAGTACAAGCCTGGTTTGCCACTCCACAGGTAGGCAATGGGGCCAAAGAAGAGCACAGCACTAGCCACAGTTGCCATCTTTTCACTTGCATGCAGCACAGTCTGAGGAGGAGCACTGCCATGCCTCCAATGACGGCTGTGTCTTCAAGGTCTAGATGAGCCCTAAGTGTGTGGAGTTCATTCCTGATGCATGAACTGAAAGCTGCAGGGTCAGAGATCATTAACCAAATGTCAGTTGCCTCTAACATTGCGTTACAGTGCTCCAGATATATAGCACAGAGGACAGAATCACCACTATTTATACTTTCACAGTTTAAGAGGTCTTAGTGTTACAATTTTTCCCCTTGATATTCTGTCTATATTTTTGTTTACTAAGTTTTACTCCATCATTCCTAATTATACCCTGCTTCTCACCATGCCCTTGTGCTCTACCTCTCCTTAATGTATATACCCTTCAAATTCTACTACTTGCTAGTCTATCTTTGGCCAGCCTGTACCCAAGATTTTTTTAGAAATGTGTTTTCTCACTATTGTGAAATTGAATAACAGAAAACTTCTGTGAAATAGTTTGTCTCTATCTGAAATCAATGACAGAGCTCCCAACTGGAGTTAGCTAACATATTTTGTTGACTTCCTCTTCTGGTAATACAAATACCATGTTTTTTCATCAGCAGATGCTTTTTTGTGAGGATGGTTTTATATGTTTTAGCTGAAAGGAATAAAATAGGAGACAATATAATTTAGGAAAAGTGTGACTATGTGGGTACAGAAGATGTTTGAATTTTTGCAATCTTGAGAAGAAATAAACCTGGAATATATTTATTGGTGCATCCCAGATAAGCAATTTCTATTGTGATATGTTCTCTCAGAGACTGTACTATGGAAAATTGAGAATAATGGGCCTTGTCATGCCTTCAGTCCATGTGCAGAACTCACACTGATGTCAATAGGAGCTCCCTTCACAAACCAAGGCCTATATATGACCCATAGAGTCACTACTAGATCTTTCCCATACAGAACTACAAAATTAATGGAGCACTGTAATCCATTTTGAGATCAAATGAAATACACCACAATTTAAATTGCAATTAAGCAGAGAGGTGTCAATAGGCATTGATGAGTTTCCACATGAAGACAGCAACATTCCTGGTACAAACTTACAGCTTTGAGGGGTAATGGCTCATAGACTCTAAAACCAAATTAAACACCTCAGGAGCCTTAAATGTGTGAAATATATCTTTAGTTGTAAGACATAATTTGTACATCCAAGACTGGATCCATTCTGGAAAGATCAGATTTGATGAGATTTTATCAGATGTGATAAAAATCAGCATTTCTTAATTGCCTGCATTTAAAAATAGAAAACCATAACATTGTTAACCTATGCATTTACAGCAGGGGGAGGTTGGAAGGGAGAGGTTGGAAGATTACAGATTTCAGGTGATTCACAATGACATCTATTTAAAGTTCATATATTTGATGACATTTCATCTGTCCTTGGCTTTTAAAATTATTTAACTTGATAAACTATTCTGGGGTCGTGTTTGTGTGAGAAATGTCATGAAATAATTAGGACCTGTGTATTTCACAGGACAGAGAGACGAAATTTCATTACAACAGTGTTTAAACTTTACAGCAGAACTTCTGAATCCCGCAGCAGTATTAATCTTCTAGTGCTCTAAAATATTACATTCCCTGCTTCCTACCATCATAAAAATACACACAGAGCTGTGGCTTATCTTTGAAATTACCCATTGACATAAAATATGAGGACTATTATTTTCAACTGTGTTTCAAGGAAATGTTTTCCAGTATGCTTACTAGGCAGAACAGTTCTAGTCTTTAGGCAGGAGCTCCTGTTAGCCTGCCCAGAAGCCGACTTCCCTGCTCGCCCTTGTCCTGCTGACCCCTGCTTGCCAGGGGCTTGTGCATCACCCCACACCTTCTGCCAGCACCCAGCCGCCATGAACTGTCTTTCTCTTTTCTCCATACAGTAGTTCATCCTCCTATTTTGTATACTTCTACAAAATATTAAAGAGCTCATTATACCTTGTAAAGTAGCTATCTCTTCCCTGGATAAGACAAGTGCTGGCCAGTGTGTTGGAGACCCAACGCTTCAGCAAATCCACAGTGTCCTGGAGACGTGTAATTTCCCAGTGAAGGAAAAGCAGAGTTTCCTGGACTCCAGATCAATTAAATGAGGAAGCCATTCCCCTCAGACTCTCTGCAAACTCTGGCAGAACCCAAAATTTCACTTGTTTTGGGGATTTTTTTTCTGTGATTATATGGACTAGACTTTATGCAAGTTCTTTATAAATGAAGTTGTATAAGAATGATATAACTAAAATGTGAAGTATGGAATGCATTTCTCATTACAGGATCACAACAGTTATATGTAAAAAATCACACAGAAAAGCCCAAGAGAATTTAATATTAGCAATGTTACCACTGAATTTTAGAGAAGTTGTTATGAGATTGACCAGATAATTTTGCATTGTTTTTTTCTGCTGTGCTTGTTGGTTTTTATTCTATGACACTGAGAATAGTGTCATATTATGACTCTATAGTCAGTGTATATAGAGCTCTTTTAGCAGTTACCTTTCCAGAGAGGTTATGTATCAGAAGTCTTGCCAGCTATTTTCTGATGTTCTCACAAAGGAGTGAGGCAGTGGCACTGAGTAAAAATTACACAGGTCCCATTTACTCCACTGCGACACCTCCATTTAATATGCCACCTTAGCAGGGAGACAGATACTTTGCATTTGCACCACTCCTCTATACTGAAGTTTATCTCTAGGCAACATATAAACCTACTCCCTGGAAAGTATTTAAGCCAGGAGTACATCTAAAAGCTGTTTTTTCTTATCGTTTCCTGACTTTCTGGACACTAACCAAGACCAGCAAATTCTTAAATCTTACAAAGCATTTCAGCCATTTGTAAGTTATAAAATAACTCTGTTCAGCCTCGAATACCCGAGCTGATCTCTGTTCCTATTGCGGGCTGCTGTGCTGTTGAGCCCTCTTTGGTCTGAAATAGGCTTTGGGTTTTTTTTTCTTCCTTTGCCTGCTTTTTCAGCTTACACCTTCTCTGTGAGGAAGGTCTCAGATGACAAGACAGGGTCTCTGAGCTCACCATCCCCTACCTTTCTGACACTGTGTTTGGAGGGGTAGTATATAAAACTTTGCCAGCATAGTCTGGACTCTGCTGTCCCAGTAACAACTATAGGGAGAAATAATCAGGATCTCAGATTTATTGCTTCTATTTTCTTTCTTGAGCCTTTCCCCCTGCCCCCAGAACAGACAGGTGATCTTTCATCTTACCTTTCTCCTTCGATAAAGGTGCAGTCGCCCGCATAATAGAACAAACTTTTGGACTAGTAAACTGATAAGCTCGACTTTGGAAGATCTACTTATTTCTATTAAATGAGGCAACACTTCTTCCTCGCCATAATCAGCGGAATTTTTTTCCACAGTCAAGCTTGCTAAGAACAGTTTAAATTACATTTTTCTGGACTGAAACTCTCAGTTCCCAGACTCTTCCTCTTTTTACTCCTGTGAACATAGTGCTATACTGTATGTCAATTTGGTCTTGTTTGTGGGTTCATTTTCCCCTCCATTAGAACAGCTTCACTCTCTTTTTATTTTTCCTTCTTGTGATATTGTTCAAAGGCTTCTTGTGATGCCTTGAAAAAAGTTATTGATTGTTAGATCATTTCTCTCATTCATTCAGATGTTTTCTGGTCCCCAGATGGAAACATCACAGCTGCTGCTCTGGAATTCACTATCGACTTCTGTCTCTGGATTATCAGAGCCCCAAGCAAAAAGGCCTGAATCCAGGCACCCCTTTTCCCTCTGTTGAGGCTTAAAGCTGTTATTCTTACAGCTTAAAGAAAGTCCCAGTGCCTGTATCTGACCAGAGTCTGGAGCAGTAAGGTCCTACGATTGCTCTCTTTGAGCTATTTTTCTAGTACTCCTTTTTTTAGTTTCCATATATTTTTTCAGCTCTTCAGTAGGAGCACCAGATCTTGGAGACCAGTCCATTTTCCTGCCTTTGGCTGCTGTTGTTATTCCTGCTCCGGTCATTTGTTTTAGGTTTGAGGGCCAGAATCAGCCTGAGAAATTCGTATTTTTCAGATTCAGCTTTTGCTGACCAGCAGCCATCTGCTCAGACAAAGAAGAAAGTGGGAAGGATTGCTGTGTTTTAAATGCTTTTCACCCAATCCCTCAAAGAAAGCCTCTTTTTTAAATTCAAAGGGTTGTTATGATTCAAAGAAAATGCTTATTCTACAGACTGTTTCCTTTCCATTAAAGTTTATTTATACCCCACTCCTTGTCTGAGGGTATAATTATGAATGATCTAAGCTTGTACTGAAAATCCTAAATGAAAAAATACATCTGTTGAGAGGATTCTCTCACCAGAAACCTAGAAAATGTTATCCTGTCTGTTTATCCATATATCTGTCTGTCTCTCTCTAGGTTTATGGCTATCCTTTATATGTTCCAGAAGTAAATGAGACTAGATGGCTTGCTGTGCATTTTAACTGCTGCATACATTCATGAAAGGAATAAAACTATGTGGAAATCTGAATATATTTTATATTTATTTAGATTCACCTTTCAATCACATTTTCACTTGTTAAAAACTGAGGGGATTAGATTGTATTGTTCTTCCCCTTCTTGATTTGGGAATAACCATAAGTGTAAGAAAACATTATTTAAATAGTAAAAGTTATGTTTAAAAATAAGAGAGAACTATAGCACGAAAGCTATGAACCTTAACAGTGTTCATTCAAAAGCTAGGTGTTTTCCTGACAACAAAGTGCAATTACTTTAGCCCAACTTTTCAGCATACCTCAGGAAGCATCAGTGAAACACATTTATTTTTAATTAAGACCAAGTTTGTCCCAACATTTGCTTTAAATATGAGGACCAAAGAGCATCAGAAAAGGACGTTATTTCTTCAGTCCTTTGAAGCTGCTGCCCCTGATATGTAGCTCAAGGGAGGGCAACACCACACGGACAGTTGATTCATGGCAAAATATCCACTTGGCAGAAGATATCCAGATAGCACTTCTCTCTGTTGGATTTCACCTGATTAATAATCTTATTTTTCATTTTTAAAACATTACAGTGAAATGAGTCCATTAAGGTGCTGTGATGTTAATTAAGATTGTCATAAGCTCTTCTTTCACTTGCATGCTTTTTTGAAAGGTACATTGTGGAAATGATTCTTTCACCCTGCCATTAGCCTATATATCACTTCATGCTAGCACTGAAAGGTTAAATGTTATAATTTATGCTAATTTTAATTTTCCCTAGTGCCATAGGCAGTACAAATCCAGCAGCAGCAATTGATTATACATCACTGACAGTATAAAAGAGGACAAACACACAGTTTTGTCAATGAAAGACCTGTGCCAGGTTAGTCATAGTTGTTATGGCCTCCTGAGAGCAGCAGTCAAAACCAAGCAATAATAATGATATGAATATTTATTTTGTACATAATTCTGGATCCAAACCATTTTAATAAATAATTTTCCATGGCACTTTTGTGCCTTGTAAGTGTGATGGAAAGGCTGTTTGCCTCTTGAAAAAATTTGTGCAATAAATATCAGAACTAAATTTGGGCTTTAGTTTCTCAGAGGAGGGACGGAAATTGTAGTGGTCAAGCAGAATTTCACTGAAGTATGTGCTTGTACAAGAATATGTAGGTTACAATTCCAGGAGAAGGAATAACTCAAGGTATGGCTTAGACCATCAAAAAGCAGAAAGACTGCTCACTAACTTGGCAGCATCTGGTAGCTGATTAGATCCCCTGTTACTATCACAAAGAGTATCTTTGGAATTGAGAAATGATAGGCAGGTTCTTAGTCAGAGCTCTTCAAATAGACAGGTTAAACATCCATGTTGTTCATTTACACTGGTCTTCAACCCTTCCCTCCTCACAGCACAGAGAAGGCAATGCATCACCCTTGCCTAGACCTCTTTGGAGCACATGTTTGCTGTTACTCTTCTCCTCCAAAACCTGAATATTCTCCACAATTGCAACTTTGGGGTAGATTGCAGGCACTTCTTTTCATTCCCTGCTCTGCAACCTACCCTGTGAGATAACGAAACAGAAGAGAGAAATGAGGTCACAGAAGTAGGAAGCATTGTGTCGCAACTGTTATTTTTAACAGCATCATGGGACAGATGCTTAATTCACATGAAAGACAGGCTGAGATGACTTAAAGCTCTTTGAGACAGAAGAACGTGCTGTTTAGAGGCAAACTGAAGTGATCTCTGTGGCTGTTGTTAGTACAAGGAGACTTGGTCTGGGCAGAGAAATCTGGTTAAGTGTCTCAAGCACTCTTCTGCTCCTAAGCATTCCCAAACTGGGTATAAGTGACTGTGGGCACCTGGCTATAAGTGGCTGTGGGCACCTGGGTAGAAAGATGCTATTGGAAGGCATGTGTTGCAGAGAGGTTTGCAGTCTTGCTGGTACGTCTAAGAGGACAATCAATGCCACATTGCTTATGGAAGAAGGAAATGGGGCATTGACAATAGCATTGGGGAATTGTTGCCTGAGTGCTGGGCATGTGGGTAACCCAGTGAGATGAAGACAATTAGACACACAGATTGCTGAAGATGGGAAGAAGACTCTCCCAACGAGGCAACAAGAACTGAAAGGCAAATGCTCCAATAAAATATTTTCAAAAATACTTTATAAATTGCAGTGTGCAAGTCCTGTTGACTTTTATTTGGAAGTCAGTTTGTGTGCTTTCAGCACTCTAACTACAATAGCCATTCTTGCTGATTTCTATGTGTCCAAAACTTATTCAATGTTTGTGCGATAAAGCTTAAAATAGAAATAGGAATTTAGCTTGTCCATACATCAGCTTTTCATTATAGTGTGACTGGGTAAAGACAGCTATTTGTGAATAAAGCCATATAGTACTAAAAGATTAGAATATTCATTTTTAAATACAGTGCTTTAATTCAAAGAAGACATCTTTATTTTTTTCATCTAGATATTGCTCTTTGACTTAGAATTAGTGAAACACGGACTGGCTACTTTAACCCAGATGGTTTCTTGCCCCCCCCCAAAAGATTTCTTACTTTAGCACAGATGTCTCTTTTCCTTCCATAAGGCATATTAGAAGGAAAACAAAGATTCACATTTAAGCAATAAATAATAACAACTACCACCCCTGTTGGCTTAGATATGTCCAACTCCAAAACCACAGCTAAAAGTTACTTTAAAGTGTGGTGGGCCACAACTTATAAGTCTTCCATTTTGATTTCTCTTTGAAAGATTTGACTTTGTTGACACTTTTTGCACTGTTTCAATTGATCTTTATTGAAAAAGAATAAGGATGGAGCAGACTGACAATTTTATTTGACAGATGATTAATATCTTTGCTTAGATCTGTCCTGAAGTGTAACCACAATGTGTTTGATAAGGGAGGGATAAAATACGGTTTGCAGGCAGTTGAGAGTTTAAGGGACATAAAATGGCTGAACAGCAATCTTAAAAACACAAGGTGAAGAACCATGAGTCTGTGTTAGCACTGTACCGGTGCCCTTTCATCCCATGGTTTTTCTGACTTCTTTTCTGATTGCTATTGGCTCGTGGTGGACACGTCTCCCTTGGTGCATGTACAGAAAGGTCTCTTTATGAACAGGCATTCCCTTTGGCGCACAGGACTGTGGCTCAGCCTCATTTTCCAGAGTCTCCAGGCTAGGCTCGGAGCACCAAGTCTGAGTCTGAGATCAGCACAGGGCTTTTGTGGCTTGCTGAGGGTCCTTTGGGCTAGCCTGCTTTCCCTTGCCATAAGGAGGCTGTTCTCCCATTTCCTGTCTCGCATGGTGCCGTAATGGATTCTCTGCAACAGAAACTCCCTCATGGTTCCAGCTCTTTGCTTTTTTCCAAAAGGAGGGTGATCTGGCCCAAGCTAAGCTTGGGTGCAATGGAAAACAAAATCCTTTTATGGTAACAATTTTGCTTAGACTTTTTAGCCCAGTCCAAATTTTGCTACTGCAGGGAGAAGTTGGTCGTAAGGGTTGATACTATGTTTATTTAATTACTAATTTCTGTAAAAGAAAAATTAATTCTGTTACTTGTGGTGATGCATCATGCCAGTAATAACATTTAGCATGTATGGCTTAACACAATAGGCCATTTTTAAAGGACCGTTTCCTAAAATTTAATTTTAGATTTGGGATTATGGAGCATTTAACTTACCTTCAGGAGGATATTTTGAATAAAAATAGCAAGAAACTGCCTTACTAGAATATCAACCAAGCTTGACTGATATTCACATATGAAAAAATGTATGAGACATTTAAACTTCACATAAGAACTACAGTATAGCCCACTCATATTTTTGTTCTAAAATGGATGTCCAAACTTTAAAAGTCTGTATGTTATTCTTCTTAAGATCCAAATATGTTTTTGGAGACTGAATTCCTGCTGTTTGCAATAATGAACACCTCATGGATGATAGGGAAAAAAAAATCAACTTTCCTTAATGCTACTGTTGGCCAAAGGGAAAGTGAAAAATAATTTTATAACAAGATATCCTCTGTACTAGATCTGCGTTTTTTTTTTCCGATCTCTGGAAGCAGGAAGAAGTGTTTCAGGGAAGCCTCCTCACCTTCACCCCCTGTTTTCTTCCCTTACACCTTGGAGGTTTGCCCCAGAGCAAACCCCACACAACCCAGCGTGGCATAAGGCTGAGGAAGCTGCTGCAAGTAGCTGCTTTCTCCCTGAACATTGGGCAGCAAGGACCGACCAAAGTCAATGACAAGACTCCTCTTGACTTCACTGGGTGTTGGATGGTGCCCAAGCAGTTGATCCAGGACATACTGCCTGGTAGTGCCCATTGAAACTGGGGACAACACACATAACTGGTCTGATGCTGGTCTGACACTGGTCTGACAGCCCCTCGCAGCACAGTGTGCTGGCATCCCAGGATATAGTCTGCCTTGTTAGCTGTCCTGTATTGTCTTCTGTAAATATAGTGAGCAATACAAAAAGCATTTACTAACGAGGCTTAAAATTTTCCTTCAGATGACTGTCTTGCATATTTACATGCTTGTGGTTTGCTGCCATTATATGCACTATTTTTTGGCCTATCTCCTTCATTCATGCTCTCTGGGAAACACGCTCCTCTGAGAGTGCTGCAGATAATTTTGTTCCCTCCATTTTTGCCGGATGCTTCGCTAGTTGCCTGCCAGTTGTCTTACAGACACTAGTTTCATTGGCTGAGTAGTCAGAGGGATTTTTAGAGCTCCGGGCTCGAAAACTGGCACGTGCATTTTGTGTGCATCCGAGGGTGAACGTGACGCCCAAAGACAGACGGTGTTCAACCTCGCCGATCAGTGTGATGCTCCCCTGAAAGTCAGAGGTTACATTTCAAGGACCGGCTCTGCTCCTTGGGTTGCCGACCCCTGGTGATAGGAAGTCTGCTTGGAGCAAGGTCACAGCAGCACAAACCACCTGCCCATCGCCCGGTGCCAGGGGCTGGGAGCCAGGCGAGCCTGTGCCAACAATGCGGGAGGCAGGAGGGGAGCGGGAGGGGAGAGGCCCGGGCAGTGGCTGCCGCAGCCCTGCCCCTGGACAGCCTCCACTGGCAGCCATCTCAGGGAGCCAGGACGAGGTCTGGTGAGCCACCTTTCGCCTTCGCTGGACTCCCTGCATCAGGTTGAGGGCACAAGGGCAGCAGCTTCCTGCATGGGTGAACTTGCTTTCTCCAGGGGCCTGGCTGCAGCGAGCTATCTGACATACCAGAAGCACAGGCTTACATTCCTAAGGATTAAAACACAAGTTAGATAAGATTCTCCAAAGAGCAGCACAGGATGGAGCTAACAGCCATCTGAACCTGCTGTGGCATGGCACAACTGATTGGAAGGTGCTGAGGAAGAAGCTGAAGGGGCTGACTACCATCCTGTCCGAAGATGACCATCAGTCAGCCCACGGTAGCACATCCTCCTACTCAGTATTTTGGGGACAAAGCTGTGACCTAACACGGGAGCTGTTTCTGCAGAGTTCCCAGCTGGTGCTTCTGCTTGTTATGCTAGGGGCCAAGTAGAGATGACTTTACACTCTATGACAAACAATACAAATGGAGTGCTAATATTGGAAGAATCAGCTTTAGCTGTAGCAAATATACGTTATCTTAGAAATAGTTACAGGTCAAACCTTTCTCTTATCACTGTATCTCATTTTTATTGATATATAGTTCCTAAATCTTAATTATTTGATCTGAAATGGTAATGGACATTCAGAATGACACAACTAGGTCAATATCACACAAAGGCAAGGTCCAGAAGAAATTTCCAGAGAAGTTATTCTTCAGAAATCTTGGTTGTAAAATATTGACTCCCAGCTCATGAAACAACTGCAAGAAGCATGCATGACTACATTCAAGAATAAGTTTCCTCAAGGAACTTTAACTTTCATTTAAGATCTGGAAGTCTGTATATCTGTAAGAAGTTACATGTAAAATGCATTTTGCTCTTTGAAGCAGAAGGCTTTTAAGAGACTTAATTAATTCTGGTTTTAACATGGATGATGATATCTGTACATTAGTTTCATGTATGCCAGGTGACGTACTGACTGTATTTAGGAGCGTCTCGGCTTCTGTGAGTCAAGCTAATTCTATAGATGTGCTAATTTAACTCTGCTGAGATATCACACACAGATTGCTTTTTATGACTTTGAATATTTATTTGAAGTTTTCATTTCAAGAGATTTTGGTGGAGTCATTCTGCCTGATGAATATAGTTGTTTTGTTGCTTTTTTTTTCCTGATGTAAAAGAGTTTGCTTCCCCCATCTGGCTGTATATCCATTGTGTCAGTTTTTGCAACTTTGCTCCAAAAGAGCATGTAGACTCATGTGGTTGAAGTAATCTGCCTCCCAGCTAGCTATTGAAATAGCTTTAGTCACCCATATACAAACCTTCCCCATACTCTTTCATGTTCTATCCCCACCAGATTTTGCTGACTGCCGTTTTCTAAAGTCATTCACAGTCTAGACCTGTAATTTGCTTCCCTGCATTATTCTCTCCAGCTCCTGTCTACCCACAGTCCTTCCCATGACCCCATGGATCTCTTGCCTTCACCAGTCTGAAGCATTTTCCAGAGCTCTTCCTAAGCAGCCAGAGAAAGCCGTGAGGCACATCTGAGCACCAGGTTTGCCCTCAACACCTTCTTACATTTGTAGCCACAGTATCTAAATAACCTTTAAACAAAGATTTTCAGAAGAACTATAAAAGAGTTGAAGAGGAAAGCAACAAAATAAATAATTTTAGAGTTAATATCTCCAAGAGAAACATCTGTTTGTTCCTTTGAGTGTCCAAAGGCAAGTTTTTACAGATGTTCAGACCATGTTACTGACTCATGCCCAAAGCTGTCAAAATGAACTTTCAGTTCAGTGTCCTTAATAATGGATCCCAAACAATTTATTGGTAGTACTAACGCAGCACCTTTGGTTTTATTAGAGAGGTAATAGCACATTTTTTTTTTTTTAAATTTTTATTTAGGTATATATTGTAACATTGCACTTTAAACTGCCCGTATCTTCAAATTTTAGAAGCTTCAGTAGACAACTATTACCTTGGGAAGACTTTTCTCACAGGGAGTTCACTTGTGCAACTTCATTTATTTGGAACAGACTTCTAATTAGTAGTAAAATTAATAAGTTTGAAAAAGAATCATGAAAATAGACACACTAGAGTATGCAAGTGTATTAAATACAAGCATAAGGAGACAGCATTGGTCAAAATGGTGCTGGAGTGCCGCCATAGACCACGTGGGTTACGCCTGTTTACGCAGGCTTGGGAACATGGCCAGGCTGCACCCCAGCCCCTGAGAAGGAGAGAAAGAGCTACTCACTGCCCTCTTGCTTGGGAGACAGAAGAGGAAGGGTTAGCAGGGAGCTGCGGACTCTCTGGCTAGGTCCCCAGCTTGGGCTCCCAGGTCAGCCATGGAGGATCGCTGGAGTCCCCGAGTCCTAGTGGAGGGCCTTAGGCTGCACCTGAGGACAATTTCTTCTTACCTTGCTGGATGTGTGTGAGAAACCAGGCCCCGGGACGTGAACTGAATGACCGGGGGTTGGGAAACTGGGGGGAGAGTTTAGAATATTTAAAAGAAATATTCAGTCACTGCAATTCAGTTTTTACTTCTTGGAGTGAGTGTGTGGCCACACACACACGTGTGTCTCACCTGGAAGAGAGGCGTTTGTGTATTTTGTGAGTGTAAACGTCATTGCCCAGTGAAGCACAAGCACAGTTGTGCTCCTTGTATACTGCCCTTTGTACGCTTCAGCAATTTTTCACTCATCTAGACAGCAACGCAATTTCAAACTTTCCCAGGGTAGCAGTAACATCCACTCTTCAGTTTTTGTAATGTGTTCAAAGCTTTCCTGACGAGAACACACATGATGCATCACAGAGTATGTATTGCTATTTGGCATCCGTCCCCTTCCCTGTGGTACCTCTCCTTGGAGAGGGGAGATAAGTTCAGTACATTAACCTCACGGGGAACACAAACACCCACCTCATGGATGTCACACAAAAACACAGTGTAGGTGAAAGCATTCCACACTTCCCATAAGTAAAGAGAACATGAATGGGAAAGAAACTTTCTCGACAGAGTCAGTTTTCTGAAGCAAGAATGGAAACTCTAAACAAGATCTCCCATGTCCACAGGCAAAGCTCCTGCATGCAGATGAAGTGAGGTCTGACATTCCTAATGCAGCAGTTAATGATCTGTTGATTAAATACCACATTAGAACTTATTTATAAAAGAGAAAGCATATTCTATAACATTTTTTCTCAGATTTAAATTTCTAACCTCTCTTTCTGGCAACAAATCTAGCGTATACCTATTGAAGTTATCTTTCTGTGATGATACAAATAGAGGCAAAGAATACTGATTTTGGTGGGGTGTTGAGATATAACCATCTGTTTGCCAAGCATGAATACTTTCAATTCATTTCCAGTAGAGCCTAGAAAAGCCATAAAAAATAGTCACTTTTAGCTGTTACAGGCAGCTTAAACTGGAGACATTTTAAACCAGCACAATTTCAAGATGCTCTCCCCTTGCTTTCCAAACAGTTGGCCCTGTGACATTTGGCCATCCAAAAAATGAGCATACTTTTGAATGGCCTCCTTGCACCATCTACAGGATTTTGTAGGACGTTTTGGAGGTCAGGATTTTAAAAACAGAAGAAAGTCCTTACCTCAGAAGCAGTGCCAACATGGGCAGCAAGCAGAGAAGAAAGGTCCTTGTCCTAGTTGGAAAGTTAAGTGCAATGAAAAGGAAATTTGTGTATGTGAAACAGCAACAAGTCACAAGTACCCATCTCTTGCAGTCCGTAGCAAGAGGGATGTGCCTGATTCTATTCTCTACCCTGGAAATCGGGGAGCTACTAGGGGAAGACAGCACAGATAGTAGAAATTACTCCTAACTACCTTAGAAAATGAACTGCACTGCTGCCGGGCACCTTCTGTAACTCAAATGACCGTGAGTAATTTGGCACTGTGATTTGAAAATACAAATTTGGATAATCACAGAGATTTAAGAAAAATCCTTTGCACTTCCATTTTACAAATGCTCCATATTGCTTTTCCTATTTTTTAGAAGTTATTTTAATGTCTTTTTTCCCCAGCAAGTGCTGTCATCTTGTATTTTATATCATTCTCCTACAGTGAGGGAGGAGCATCTTTTCAGTGTATAGTAGAGCAAAACAGCCTATGGAAGATGCAGGGTAATATAAAACGTTACAGCATACACTGCTTCACCAGGGAAAGGAAGCTTGTCATTTTACTCAATAAAAGACATAGAAATACCATGGGATTTTTTTTCCCCTCCAATTGGGCCCCAAATGTTCTCATGCTATACTTGTAATGTGCGTTACTAGCATATTAGAAGTGACATCAATTAGTCACATGCCTGTGTTTCTAAGGGAAATAAAAATGAGCTTCTGTACACAAAAATCTCAAATTCATCTCTACATTGCCTAGGGATTTTTTCTCCTGCAATATCAGTTATCGGTTTAATATAATATTGTTGACTTAACAATGATATATTTCAGGCTGAAGGCAGAAATGCGTTTTGCATTAATAAATTGTTTTGAAATGGGCTTAAAGAATATTTCATTATGTAAGAGAGGCAGCTATAAAACCTATTTGGTGGTCTTTCAATCACTGCTACCTGTGGCCTATTTATGTGGACGGCATTCATCAGTGTGGCAGGAAATATTAAACAAGTGCTAGACAGTTATTAGTTCTCAAGCAGAAGTCCTCATACTTTCTCTTCCTATGCCATGGGAAAAATTCACTTGGTATTTTCTTTCTTACAACTGTTCTGCTCTTCATAATTTGATGGAAAATTGATTAATCACACATTTAACTCAATGCAAGATCTTCTGCACTGTAATAAATTATGGCCATTAATCAATAAGTACAAAGTAATTCCGGGAGTCTGGAGACATGCTGGTTTCTAATAGAAAAACTTGTGCTTAGGCCTTCTTGCCAGTGACCACTTCATCTGAGGTATTTTGCACCTGTCTCAATCCAATTAGATGACATAATTAATGAATCTCAATGCAGTTGATAATTTGTTATACAAAGGAAAGAATGTTTTGACACATCTATTAAAACCTGATGTACAAATTTTTGCAAAGGGGGAAATACTAGGAACCCAAGAGGGGAACCTACAACCTCTGCTACAGCAGAGGAAATGTCTGTTTATTCCAGGATGCTGAGTATGCAAATTCAACTGAACTTTAAAAGTCACACATTTACTGCTCCTGTGTCTAAAGGGAAGCTAGCTGTGTACAGAAGTCTTCCATGCCATCTTGTTTCTTTTATGACAAATTAAATGGTATGATTACAGCAAGTATTCAGGAAGTGCTGTTTCCCAGGCAATCTAATCAATGTTTCCTTGGTTGGGTATCAGTTACAGTTTTACATATCGCAATCCATTTGCACCTGTTATATACAGCTAACATATAGTTACTCAATAGGTTTTAGTAAGAGAGTGTGAAGATAAAAAGAACCAGTCTGCTGCTAATTCTGTCACTAGGAGACACCATGAACAGATTTTATTTAGAGACTTTGAAAAACAATTAGCTGAGGATTATAGGACTAAAAGGCCTTTACTAGCTGTACCTGGAAAATACTTTGCCCATTTAATGCCTTCTAAGCTGTCATTGTGCTTGAACTTCAGTCCCAGTGATTAATGAAAAGCTGCAGGGCACAGCTAGAAGCTAAAGTCTCAATTATGAAAAAGCAGTAACTAGTTTAATGTGCTGATGCTTTTATACTTAAACTGACAGCTGTGAAAAATGGCAATATTTCCAATCACGCTTTAATAATTTATCATTAATTTATTGGCATGTCCAACACACTTTACTCCTACTGTTCTTTTTCTCCTTTTAGGCTCATGGCATTTCAACACTGAAGAGCAAAATCTGTTGCAAATCTCTAAGGACGAACTTCCTTATGGTGCCTGAGTGATTACTGTTTGCAGGCAGTCAGTATTATCAAGTAGTTCACAGTTTATTGATGTAGATACAGTATGAACATTTTTGTAGGATATGATATGTGAAGAGTATCATTAGATGCTGCTAAGTCACTCTAACTTCAATGTAGTTAGGCCAGCTGAGAACATAGATGCTTTTGTGGGACGGGCGGCAGTCTACACCCCTGCAGGCAGCTTTAGTTTACCAGCCCAGCAAGCTCTTTGGATGGAGAACAGGAGCTGTCTAAGTGTTCTAAATCAAAAAATTAATTTGGAAACTGTCCCTTTTGAAGAATGCAGGCAGAGTCTCACCTGCTATGAAGTCTCTGGAAACATTATTATATTTAATATTGAACAACTGAATCAGTGCAGCTAAGTCAATTTAAAACAGCTGAAGATCTACAATCCGTTTATTTTTGGAATATTTCAAATTTTTCCTTTCCTGTTTTGGTGCTTCCTGCTTACTCCATTTCTCTTTATTTGGTGTATGAACTAAGGGAAATGAACAAAGTCCATTAATAAAACCTTGATTCAGTACAATTTCCATGCTGAATGTAGTTTGCCATGGTTCTTGGCTGTTCCCAGATCTGCTATGGACTAGGCAAATACAAAGACGAATTACAAATTTTAGAGTTCATGACTGCTTTTTTTTTGATAAGAGAAGTTAACCTCATTTTGTTTTTTATCTGATAATGCTGTCATTTACAAAAGCTTAATCATCCAAGCAGGAGTGACTCTGAGCATTTTTTTTTTTAACACAAAACCGCAGTCTTTTTTGTGCTGTTGCATACTTTTCTCTTTGTGTAATGACTGATGCTGCTAAGGTCTTGGTGACACTCAGTTGCTGTTATTTTTTTATTAGACCTGATGACTCCCAAGCTTTTTGCAAAGCTCGTGTAGCCCTGAATGGTAGCTGAGCTCTTCTTGACAGCCTGCCTGTGTTGATGGTTGCCAATTCCTGAACTGAAAAGCAGCAGACCCAAACAGTGGGGAAAGTTATTCTGAACTGTTTGATATAAACTATTACAAAGCTGCTATCTGGCTGTCATTCGTGAGCTGACTGAACAGAGGAAACACGGCTATGAGAGAATATTAATACCAGCTGATGTGGCATCTGTAATGGTCTAACAAGTATAATATATTATATTGCTGGACTGTTCACAAAAAGCTGCTGTCTGTCCAGTTTGAACTGATGTGATCGAAAGGACCTGTCAAGTGATGTGTTCCATAGGTTGAGAATTTGCAGTTTCCTATTAAAAAATTAAAAATTGCCTTTGTTTGTATTTGCATTTGGAAATCTTTCGTTGAAGTTTTGATCATTTTGATCATTGTTTTCCATGCAGACAGAGTTTATACTAATCAGTTAACAGTTCAATTGTTATCAAAGGGAGTTTTGAATGAAAAGGAACCAAGTTCCCAGCCCTGCCCTAACTACATTTTTGAGCACTGAGTGTGGCACTTCATTAGGGATCCTGGAAATGGTCTAAGAAATGTGAGTCATTAGTAATACTTACGTCTACTACTGTTCCTTGAAGGAATTGAATATCTTTTTTGGGAATTACTATGTGGAAATGAAGGCTTATTCTAATCCACATTATCTGTCATGCTGTAGAGCTAATACTGTCTTTTAGCAACATGTGAGAGAGTGGAGAAATACAACACAACATATACAAGTGGCTAGGATGCAAAAAGTATATCTAGATTTGTGAGGCTGACTTCTGGTTATTGCTGGATGTACACCCAGCCACCGGCAATCACTCTATTATCACTCTGCTACCCCTTGTTTTTCAGGCTCCTAGTTTGAGGTTTGATTACAGCAATTTGGAGGATGTATGCAAACCAATTCGAGCTACTAATTCAAGGAACTCTACTAATTAGAAAAGGCTATGGAACAAATAACAATTGGCAACAAGCATGGGGTCATTTTCTGCATTGAACACCCTTCGTAAAGTGACGTCTAACTTGAACAAATTTATCATTAGATTTTCTGGACTGGAGCCAGACTTTGAAAAACATTATAAATGTTGACTTTATTGCGCTTCTAAAAATATGTGGTGTTTTCCTGAAAATCCCAACTCCTGGATCTATGTGATTATTTAAGTCTTTGTTTCTAGTAAGAAAAATAAAAATCAAATTTCATTGCTTCTTGATTGAAGAGAAAGGCTTGAAAGTATGTATCCCAAAAGCCTAACCTGAGAAGGCAAATAAAAAAAAGCCAAATTTTATTTTTGATTTAAAAATCACCTTTCTCAAAAGTCTCAACGTCTGTTGGCACTGACTGATTTATGGACGTTCAAAGTTAGCAATACCTTGGCACGGATAGGCATACAACTGCTAACACAGATTAGGTTATTCTCTTTCGTGCAAAGATTACAAGATCCAGCTCTTAGATCTAGTCCCTCTATAGCACTTCTTGGTTGACTGATGCTGCCTGTAGATTAATTCAAGCCTTTGCTGAGACAAGCATTTAAATTAGAGACAAATCAGTTTTGTAAGATGTTTCATTAAGGTACCTTGTCAGAGACAGTCAGTGTTTTCTCAAATTAATTTCTAAACAGAGATCTGTGTAATTAAGTTGACACTGATTACCTAGTCATCGGCTGGACACCCTAGACCTTCTCTCCTTCTCTGACACACCTCCCTGAGTGCAAGGCTGGTAGCTGGCTACTGGAGGACCACATCTCAGCATCCTATCAGTGGGACGGATGGCCATAATGGACCTTTATCCCATGGTACTTCCAGTGTAAGGTCCATACAATAGAGTAACTGTTCTGTTACAGTAACTTTCTTTGTGTGCTAGCATGTGTGCAAGTTTATGAGAATGCATGTGTGAATTTTTACAGGAACACATCTAACTTATATATGATATTCCAAGTATTTGCATTAGTCTTCAAGTAGTAAAATAAAAAAGCATTAATTTCATGTTTGTCATCTTAAATACCCTTTCTTAATAAGCTTAAACATCTTACACTTATACCTGTGCTTTATCTCTTACCAAGTGGCCCCGTGCTTCCTAAAATTAGTTCCTCTCCAGTATGAGAGAGTATCTCCTCCTCTGCTGCTGAATTGGATAAGAATATTGCCCATTCTGCAATAGAGGGATTTGTCTCACTTTCCCGCTGCCTTAGTGAGATATTTTTAGCAGCTATTAATGGTAGTTTAATCCAAATATTATTTACAGTAGAAGCACCAGTTATCATAGTAATGTCATTTAATACATAGAAGTCTAGAAAATGCTGAAAATCCAGTCTTATTGTCACTTTGATAAGGTCAAGTATTTTCTGTCCAAATTCTGTGGCTCTGGAACTCAACAGCAGATGATGAGTGTCTCAGGTGCAGTGCAGGAAGGAACGAAATGTATTTAATTGCTGTGATCCTTTTCCAAAGTACTTGTGACAAAACCAAGAAAAAATTAACACACAGTCAAGGCTTTCAGCACCCTCACTGGTAGCGACTGCTTTAGGACCCAGTTTGACCATGACATTGGTCTACCATAACCAGCACTGAGTGTTTCTGTGGGCATTACTGCCTGACTGCAGTATTCCCATGAAGAAGCATTAATGTTGAAAGTGTTGCCTTCATGGACTTTCTAGACTAACTGTGTTATAATATCATGACTAAGTTTGTCTGTGACTTCTAAAAGTGTCTAAGTACTTTACAACACAGTTAATACACTCTGCCTCTTGTGCCAAATACTGCCAGATTTCCAAGTGACCTACTTTCACTGAAAGTCAAAACCACTTAAGACACTTTCTCAGGCTGTTACTGTCGCAGTGGGGCTAGAGATACCTGCAGATCTGCTAGGGAAGCAAGCTTTGGACAAAAATTCCAGAGAAAATACAACAGAGTGGGAGTCATTTGATTAATTTTAGTAGATCAAACTCAACCTCATTATGTGAGATGTAAGAAATTTGGAACCAACAAATTGTAGAAAGCAAAGGGCTGTGTGTCACCTTGGTATTGAGCAACAGGGCTGTCGGTGGGAGTAACACAATATGTCGAAAAACTCCAGCCCGCTAAAGGCATGCTGCAGTTTGGCCTCACACGACATGCAGCTTGGTTTTGAACACCACTTACAAAGTGGCAAGCCGTAACACCACTCATGAGGAAAACCAGTTTTACCATTTTTTCCCCAGGTGTGTTGTTCCTCATTCACTATTTGCGTAAGTCCAGTCTCTAGAACTCAGGTAGAAGTTGAGCTTTCCTGCCCAACTGGAAAGCAACATCTAACCTTTCCGAATTCAAGGGGACACTGGTTGATTTGGCTCTGGTGGTAAGAACTGGGACCTCTTCTCCTTCCAACTGCCAGTGCTGGCCCTCCCGCCTTCTCTCTTTTCGTAGCTTGTCCCTTCCATAGGGATTGCACTGCCTGTGTATTGCCTTGGTGTAACCATACCATAACTTTACTCCTCCCCTGAAGATTCCCAGTGGGGAGACTGTGAAGACTGTTTTCTCTCAAGCACTGGGCTGAGTATCTTACATCGAGTTTACTTCATGGTAGGAAGTGGAGGGAGCAGCCCACTTATACTTTTCCTTTTCTTTCTCCTTTGCCCTTCCCCCAAAAGTGAATCCAGCCTGAAACAGTTCACATCCATCCTGGATGAACAGCATTGATCCTGTCCCTGGCCCAGCCTGGAGTGTTATATGCTGGCTCTACAAGGAAAGGTCTTGCATGGCTTGTATTGCCAGAAAACATTAACTACTTGATAGAAAAATGATTTCTTTGTGTTTTTTTTTTTTCTTTTTTTAAATAAAAAGTTAGCATCAAATCTGCACAATAAGCCAGGAGACTCACTGGCAGACCCTGAAATGGAGGGGTGCACTGTTAATTGAAACAGCAGTGGTGAAAAGTGACAAAATGTCTTCAATGCAGACTACCTAAATACTCAGAAGTCTGGGCATAATATGTGCTCTGATTGATGTATTGGAGGCACACTCCCAGTACCAGTTTAGTGCGACGGGAAAGATCAATCTAAAATGTCTAGGGCAGGAGGAGATCATTTGATAGACCTGCTTTAGGTGTATAACAACTCGGAAAGTTATCTCCAAGTTTTGATAATCACTTTACCTTCTGAGACTGCCAATCTGTTTCTTAACTGTTCTTTTTAGTGTGAAAAAGTCTCCCGTTTCTATTCTCTGCCCTACATACTTGGGTCAGGAAGCGAACATCCTATTTTTACAGCTTTAAAGCCAAATGGCTATATAAGCAGCTGATTTCTTCACAGAATCCTTCTCAGACGTTCTTTTATTTTTTTTTTTTTGCAAGAGGAGCCCTCACTACTTCCCCAGTCTCTACCTTAGAAGAAATAGGGCAACACAACTAAGATTCACAGTTCTACCTGCTCAAGGGCACAGTAGTCAATGGTATTCAGCCCTGCCAGGAGCTGCTAACATTATTTAAACTGTGGCCCAATTAGAAAAAATGGTTCTTTAAAAATAATTTTTTTGAATAGCAGATAACAGAATTAAAAAAACCACATTAAAGAAACCTTCTGAATTTTCCAGTAAGTGAATGTAGCATTTTTTGTTTGAGAGTTACATTTTTGTTTGGCAGTTGAATAAGGTTTTTTTTTGTTTTGAATAGTCTTGCTTCAAGAAGTCATGGAAAGTACATTTGAATCTGTCTTGTTACAAATTCAGGCTCAATTTTGACTTAAGAAGAGTACTGGAGAAACAGAATTGCAGGGATTAACTCCTATCTGGGACAAAATCAGCCAACTCTGGATGCACTTTTTGTTCCTACAGTACCTTACTAGCACAGATTGTGTTTCTTGGGTAAAATTATTTACTTTCTCAG
This sequence comes from Opisthocomus hoazin, assembly GCF_030867145.1. Lineage (NCBI taxonomy): Eukaryota > Metazoa > Chordata > Aves > Opisthocomiformes > Opisthocomidae > Opisthocomus > Opisthocomus hoazin. The sequence goes on from NC_134417.1 coordinate 13,818,669, forward strand.
CTTCAAAGTACCTTTTTGTAAGCATCAAACCAGAAGATTTCTTCCAAGTAACTCTTTTGGGGAAAGAATTGTGAGGAGTCATTCTGGGAAGCAAATTAGGGGTGATAGTTTTTAATACAATTGAATGTATGCAAACACAGCTTATGACAGTAACATTGCATTCCTGTGTAAAACAAGTCATCCAGATTTATATATTGAAGTCTCTGTTAGTAGTTAATCTGCTGCTGGCCACCTGCAGAGGAGGAATGGAAAAGCTTCCTTTTGATCTCTTTTGTGAAACGACCTTTAAGGGTGAAAAAAATATAAAAGAAAATAAATGTGAATGAACCCTAAAAGGTTTGATACAGATATTCTGTTGGGAACTGTTTGGTCCTTTAAAAAGATGTCCATATAGGACATTAAATGTATGAAAGAGAGCAACATCTGTGCTTTAGGTCAAGGAGGCTCATCACCCACTAATGTAGCTCAGCTAACTTCTTACAAGTCACTGAGACATGGCCTTAGTCTGGTAGATTACTTTGTGAGCACTCTGTGTCTGAGCTGAGAAGGACAGCATTAAATACGGGAATGAATGGTTAGTGGGAAGAACAGCAATTTAAACTCTGCTATGTGATGCCTCTCCTCCTGACAAGGGTTATTATTCAGTTGCGGTGTTCCTGTACCCGCTATGTGGTATATGCGTCCCTGGGCCCGAACATTTGGTCTTTGTCTGACTGTTGGTTTGGGTCCATGTCACTGGTAGAAATATTGCCCTAACCATGGTTTATCCTCATTTCAGTGAAAGGAGCCAAAGCAAAGCTCCTTCACTCCTTCTTGAATCAGTAAATATTAAAGATTCTTCTCCATGCATGAAAATAAAACCGAGCGTTTGCACCTCACATTATCTTTGTGTATAAATGAGGCTAAAAGTCTGAAAATCATGCTCATGACCTCTGAGTGGGTAGAGATAATTCTGCTTATTATACCTCTCCATTTTCCTATGATGTTGAATTTCTCAAACTGTCTGTAAAACCCAGGTTCTCCTCTTACCCTTGCACATACCCAGACACCAGGAAGACATCTGTCTTAATGGATAATGGCTCCTTTGTGTGAATACTGTCAGTATCATATCAATGTGACATAAATATAGCAAATTAGCCATGTGTTACTTACATAAGAACTGCTTCAGCTCTTTGTGTGGAATGGAAAAGGTGCAAGTGAAAGCTCTCTGAAGCAGCATGAGTCTACCTTTTTTTTACAGCGCACCTGTGAGAAAATGCACCAAATTTTAGATTTGGTATTAATTCAAAGCTATTTTTTTCCCAAAGTAGGAAAGAACTAAGGTTTAAATGCACCGAAGAACTTGGAAATGGGTATTTTGGCAAAACTTTCCTTAAGGAATGCTGTTGCCCACCTCGGCCATTCACATGTGAAAATGAGACATTTCTCGTGCATATCACTTTGTGCTTCTGTCCCTGCCACTATTGGCCTTCCTCCAGGATTACAATTTTGCATCTTTCATGACTAAATGTAAAGGTTAGTTAAAAGAATTCTTTGTAAAAATTTTTAATTTTAGACACTCAAATTCATTGAGTTCATTCTTACTGTATCTTCACAGATTTCAAAAAATAGATGTATTTAGTCTTCTGAATCTCAAATTTTTAGTTGTGACTGTCTTTCTCTTCCAGACATTTGCTAGGTGGTAGAGCCATTGCTAAAGGATAGTACTGGTTTTCTTATTAAAAAAATATTGCCAAATGGTATTCTGAGACTTGCTAGAAATAACACTTTATTTTTACTGGATGCATTTCCCAGTTCTAGATAATTCATTTTTATTAATATCAGAACATACGAATAAGCAGAAGATATCCAATAACTTCTAAAATTAAAGGTTCTTTGGAATCTGTGCATTTTTACTGGGGTGTGGAGGTAACAAGTGTTATGAAATAAGCTCATAAGATTTTTAAAACTTACATCCCTCCATAGAGCTCAATTCCTGGAAACAAGGAATGTGCCAATATCTGGTTGTGTGTAATCGAAAATGACACAATACTGGAAATTAAATGTAGGCAATATTTTTCCAGAAAATATCAAATAACGAATACACGTGCTCTCTTACTTTGCAAACACTAGAATGTTCATTTCATAAGCTTGTGTTCTCTCCCTGCCCCCCTTTCCTGGGAACATCTTTAAACAATGGTTTTCAACCAGTTGCTTTTTTTTCAGTTTTTCAGCTGTAAGGTATCAAATTGCACTAGGCTGATTGCATGTGTGTTTTGCTATAACAAGTCAACATTGAATGCATGAACAAATTACTAAGGTGCATGTTTAAAATCTAAGGGATAAAAACAAAACATTGCAATAAAAATTTCTCCAATAGTGATCAGTAGACTTATAATAATGCCTCTAAAATAGTAAACACACTTCTGTTTTCAGAGCAGCTCTGTTGTGATGATGTCATTTGTGTGAATTTTGCCAGAGGAGAACTTTGAACAAATATGTTGTAGATTAGTCCGGTGACTTTTTCAATATGTAAGACTACCCATGGAAGTGGTTTTGGGGAAGGGCAGAACTTCACAGAGCCATTCTGCCCTTCCAAAATACTAGAGATGTTACACAAACATTACATTGACAGGAGGCTTTGCTCTTGCTCATGTTGCATTATATCTTAACTCTTCAGTTGTCTCTGACTCAGAGCAGTGATTACATTTACTTTAGTAGTATGCTGATTCAAGATTCAAATTAATTAAAAGCATGTATTTGATGCATATTAGAGGCCTGCATTTCTTCTCTCTCTTGACTTCAGATTTGCAGGAATAGTGTGACACTGTGAAGAAACATAAATCTGGTTAGACAAAAGTATCTGCCTTCTTACCTCAGAAATTATGACAACCCAGATTTGTGTTCCTGTGTTGGACCAAGAACACCTGTATCTTCTTCCTAGCAGTGGATGCACAAAAGTCCTGGATATCCCTTGGTTCTCCTCCAGCTTCTCCACAGAAGTCAGCAAGAACCTTAGTATCTACCTGTAAATGCATGCAATGCAAACAGCACCAATCTGCAGAGAAAAAGAGGGTTTCCCCTCTGGTTTTACTGGTGTAAACCAGGTTTCCCTCCCACTTTGTCACCACTTCTACTGACTCCCACAACTCACAGGAAGACTCCTTGCTGCAGAAGCATGCAAAATGCTTTGAAGGGGCGCTGGGTTGCTGACTTCTCTGGTGTTGAGGAGCACTGGGAGTGATGCAGGCTGAATGAAAGAAAAGTGTTTCTCAGCTTTGTCTGAGAGCGCTTTGGCTTAGTCACATCTTTTGCTAAGTATAGTTGCAGATGGTTTAATTTTTAGGTGTCTTTAATGACTAGAATTATTCCCATATTAAAAAACTGTGCTTGTAGGTTATTCCTCTGGTGTCAAGTGTGCAGCCACCTGCCCAGCATAGCCCCTATTCTACCTAACCCCTTGTCTTACCTAGAAATGATACTGATGTCTCGGGAGCTTCTTGTTAGAAAACCACACTTCAAATGATAATCAAAATGATAGTAATAATGAGGACAATAATAAATTACCTGTACTCTGTGCAGAGATTATTTATTGAAATTTTGAAACTTGACTTATTTTATAGCTGAAGCAAAGCAAAGGTTAATTGATAGCTCATTTGTATTTTCCCTGCTCAAGCCCATGCTCAGCCAATTGTACTATTTCACTGTGGCTCAAGGGAAATCTTGCCACCACTTTAATGGAAACAGAATTGGTGACTTTGAACCTGATCCACTCTGGCATTACTCTGGCTGTATTCATTTGAAATCAGTGGCTTGAATACTGGTGTAAAACTGAGTAACACCCTGGTGAAACAGGTCCTTAATCCCCTGCATCCGTGCAAATTGTGTAGACCTCAGTGAAGTGAATATTCAGACTTTGTATTTATGCTCAGAAAGGGGAAAACACGCCCATAGTTTATTTGCATAATAAATGTGATGGGAAAATAATTCTATGGGGACAAACATTGTTTGGTTTGTCATGAGACATGCTTGACAATTACTGCTTTGTCCCTTTTGTGCGATTGCAACACAGTTATAAGATTGTGCCATAAATCTGAAAGACTGTTTTGCAAAGTTCGTATCTGCGTTTGCTACCTTTAATATTAATAGGAGAATATCTTTAAAGTGAGTAAATTGAGAAAGTGGCTGAAACTATAGTTTATAAAAGAAGATTAGTGGGTTTAATATGCACTGGAGAGTAAAAGAAAAATCTTATTACTGTATGGAGAAATTACCTCATAAAGAAGCTAATACAGCAGGCTAGGGAGTAATTTTTAACAAGGTTTTTATGATGCACAAGTGTAGGCAAGTTAATGAACTTATCTTTCTAGTTATTTTCAGATTGTAACAATGCATTTCTTTTCAGTTCCTGTGCTTTAAAAAGTAAAACACATTTAATCACTTACAATAAAACTAACTCATTAGTTTGATAAATCAAGTAAATCCTATACTGCTTCTGTTGTGGCAGGGCTGCTTAGAAACTAGATCAGGTGAAAACATTAAGTATAGAACAGAGCAAACTGCCAGGTTTATTCATTATAGGAATTAAACATTGTCACATTGACAGGGAATGTTAATTTTTTTTGGAAGATCTGCTCTGAGCTCACTAACAGAACTTAGGAAATAAAAACTAAAATAGGGACTCAGTCCAAGATTTTGTTTTAACAATTCCACTCTCTGCAAAATAGCCATGTGGTCTCTGACATTCATAAAACAGACATCTGAAGAATGTCACATCCAACAGCAAAGAAACCACAGGGGGGAGTTGGTAAATACAGAATGTCCATCTGTCAGCACCCCAGCATGGCATGTGTAGGTATTGTTTAGGAGGAGCATGTCCACATTTTTCTGCCCAAATGCAAAAGACAGACTCCTGAGTAAAACAGTTAAATCTTTATATTGATTTAAGAGATGTGCTTTCCTACCATACAACAACGACTGTACTTGAAATTAATTCAGCAGCACTCTAAAGGAAAGACTGAAGGTTGTCAGACACTCACTGCAGGTTTTAATACAGACGTCCTAGAACAGAAATAATGTGGACATATGACAACTATTTGACACTACAATAGGGCATTTCATCGAGAGTTTTTCAGACCCTCGTCTAGACCACAATCATATAAGCCACAACCATGCTGATTGTTAGCATTATTCACAGCTTCCTTGGTGTCAAAGGATGGGACAACCTTCCCAGAAGCACACTGAAGGGAAGAGAGGAGTGTGCTGAGAAAACAAGTTATTGCTGATTGACTGATTGACATAAACGGATGGGATGACTGGGCTTCTCTTTTGCTGATGAGAACATTCTCCTACACAGATGTGGAGGAACAGTCTGCAAAGAGCGGCAGCAGGAAACTTTCTGCTATTACAATACTCTGAGTGACAAGCAAGTTGCATACTGCTTAAGGTGTTCAAGTGTCTCCACACCCTTGTTAAAGGTCATAGTCCGCAATTTTTACTGCACTGAGACAATCAATATAAGAAAGCTTATGGGTGATGAGAAATGGGAGTTGTAATTACCACAGCATGTTTACCTTGGGGTGGAGAAGCATCGGTTTTCCCAAGTCACATTTCATGGTTTGCGTGCTGCTGATGTGCCAGTGAATACAGCTAAAATGGTTTATTTGCTATCTAGGGTTCACTGGTGTCTTTTTTTATTCAAAGTAAATAACCCCAAATAGTTCTTCTGAGTTGAGGTGCATCTATATGCCGTAACAAGCACTGATCTGAATCTGCCTAGAGATATACAGAGAGGTCTATCTGTCCACCTGTCTATAAAACCTTTGAAGGGCTTTTTGAAAGAATGTCTGACAGCAATTTTCCTGCTTCCCGCTTTTACAGTAGACTGTGCTTTTCTTTCTTTGGGGCCCAGGATAACACAAACTTCACTGAATCTTCCTTTGAATCTTATCTCTTCACAGGTAATTTTGGCTTTGAGGGAAAAAAGTTCTCTTTTCCTTTGCTTTTTTCCTCAAGAATATTTTCTAGCTCTGAGAAAATGCTGTGAACTGCTAAAATGTGATATCTAAAAATCTTTGCAGGATGAGGATCACTATTTCCATCTTTCTGATTCTAAGATTCAATTTCCTCTGTCCCTATCCAGCTTAAACTAAAATTCAAATTGCTCAAATTGCTCCTGAGTTCCACCGAATTCAGGCCAACTTAGTCATTAAGGTTGGTGTGACCTTGACTCTGCTGTTTGGAGCTGACCTCTCTAGGTGGTCAACACTGCAATTGCTGGATGCCCCTGAAGTGTGGGCTTATATCAGAATGATGTGATGCAGTCTAATCACTGACTTCTTGAGAAATAACTTCCTAAATCAGAAGTGACTGGAAACTGAAATACGCAGCTGAAGAAGGCAAATGGGAAGAAGACTGGTTTTTTTTGTTCACTGAGGTTTTAACTGTGTTGTCTGATCATAACACCCCAAGTTTATGTCCTTCTCAGTAACTCTGAACTGATCTTTCATTGAAAATTTTATATGAGAATGAGATACCACCACCACCTTTGTCTCTCTCTGCCCTTTATTTCAGCTGTGCGTCTGTGCCCTTTATTTCAGCTTGACAAAGACTGGCCTTCGAAACATTTTCTACTGAGTGAAAAAAGGAAATAAATCATTAGAGATTGTTTCCTTAAATTAAAAAAAAAACCAAAATCAGACACTGTGGTTGCTGCAGAGTCAGAGGCTGCTGATTAGCTAAAATGGAGTTACAAATATACAGCCTTGATCTCAAACAGCTTCTACATGAATTCTTGTTCTTTGGGTTTGATTACAAAAATAAATTGGTATTTTCCAGAAAGTATATGCAAAATAAATTTTCTCAGTTTACAAGAGGAAATCATCTGTATGAATGTACTGTTTACTATATTTATTATATTTGTTGTTATATGACTTTATTCTACTCTTTATAAAATAGCACAAAGAGTAGCACTGAGAACATAGCAGATATTGATTATCTATGATTAGAGAAACCCTCTCCATCAGATGAGGATTTGTTTGTTACTTGTTTGTAACACTGAAACTTCAATGAAAGATTTCAGCTGGTTTTCTATATATGTCATTGGAAACCAATAAAAAGGCTACACGGCTGCAGTTGGAAAGAAAATGTGCATGAAGAGAATGGGCCAGCTTCTGCTCTCAGTAACCGTCTATAAATGTAATTACGGTGGAGACCAAGAAGTTCCTCTAGATTTATGTGACTCCTTCCTCTTTAAATCAGAACAGCATTTGGGGAAGATGCAATAATTCTAGCACAGCATTTGCCCAGGAATAAATATTTTGACAGACAAAAACTTCACTGTGCCTTTTTTTCCCACACTAGCTATTAAAGAAATAGATCTTTCTTTAGACTGTATAGATTAACTAATCAAGACACAGTTCTGAGAGAAACTTTAACAGCTCAGTCCCAAGACCAGCCACACTTTTCAACAAAGAAAAGTTGCATAATAAGATCAGGTACAAATGGTACTTGAAGCATCACAAGAACATGCTTTTACTTTCAAGTTTAATGGATTGAACCTGGACAGAAATATTGAAAATGAACCTTTTTTTGGTTTATCTCAATAATTCTGCTCCAGAAACAGGAATGTGCAAATAACTTCCCAATAAAATGAACATAACATCCAAACAAGTATAGCATAAAAGCTTTGCCTTGTTTTTTTGAACCTGCAAAAAACAAGTTCAATTTGAGAGGTGGGCAAAGCCTCTTCTCATCCTTATTTTGACCTGAACTTTTGCCTGTCCATGTTCAGAAGCAGATATTGGTTTCCCACGCACAAATTGTCAGGCATCATGGGAAAAATGGCAAATATTTTTCCACCAAAGTTCGCTCTTGTTCTGAGGAGTGATTACATCTGCTGGGCTTGCCTTCTTTTTGCATATGTTTTGCACGAATAACAGCTTCACTGCCTGAAACCTTCTCAGGAAATGAAATTCAAAGAGTTGTGTTAAAAGCTGTCATCAAAAATGTCAGGTCTCAATCTGCAACAGGGGTGTGTTGACTTGCCCATGTTCCCAGTGCACATGCTGGGAGGCCAGGGGGAAGTTGTTTATGACATAGATGGATGGTATGTAGACTTACTTGATGCAAGGAAGGAGCTGATGCCAGGCAACTTCATTGACCACTCATCTCTAAATGGCATTGTTTAACCTGAAATATTAATGACCAAGTCACAGCAAGAAAAAACACGAAATGCTGTGATTTAATTTATTGTGTGCCCCATCTAAACTTGCAGTCACTCCCACTTCGGTGATCGAAGCTTTCTGGTGTTGGAGGGGGGGTTACTAACAAGGCTCGTCCAGGGAACAGTTGGAGGCACCACTCGTACTTCCCAATTAGCCATCTGTCACTCTGACTGATCACTTTGCAATAATGATATAGCAGTGGTCAATTTTGTGATATTTCTGTTAGGGGAACCTGCTTGGGCTTTACCTTATCAGCTAAAGAGAGAAACAGCAACACTTCTTGGGCGAATGCCATGGAAATTGTGTTTTGTGTTGCACAATGTACAGCTGGAGTGCATTGTGTAGCAGGAAGAGCTGAGCTCTCAAAGTCAGATGGCAAGCTCTAGATCTAATGTTATCAGAAAAATGACTGCCAGTGGAAGGAATTTATCGTGTCAACACAGTGCCTAGGATAAGGCTGTCAGAAACCAAATGTGGAGCAAGTATAAGAAAACTTCTAACATGGAGTGCTATATAAGAATAGACACAAGCCAGGGAATAAAAGTATGTACCCAGAAGAGGAACACAGGGCAAAGTCTAACTCAATCATTGTTAAAATGTAAGAGAACCTTCAGTATTGACTAAATCTATCATGAGAGTAGGAGAAAGAAAAGTGTGGATTGCAGAAAGTCAGAAACGAAATTATAACAGCCCTTCACAGCTCTGAAATCTCACTTCACGGACAGCAAAGTGAGACCTGCAAAGGACAGGTGGCCATGAGAAAATAGAAGCCCTTTCATGAAAATTGTGCATCCATAGTAATGCAACATAAGGCACAAATCATATTGTTCAGAGCGGGAGTAAGCATCACATGGCCCAGCACATCTTCTCCCTGGGTATCTGGAGCCCTCCTAGGGTGGTGGTTCTTTAGCCAGCAGGCTCTGACAGATGCTGCCGGGGAATGGGGGAGCCGCTTTAGTGAAATCTGATTCTTCATCTTGCTCTCCAGCTTTTCCTGATAAAACTAGTTTGGATGCAAGGGACAGCTGAGTGCTCTTGCCCCTGCCAGTAGGACCATGGCCAGGGCTCATCTCACTGTGGGATGACCATCTGCTGCCACTTAACAGCACAGGAAACCACCACTGAACAAAAAGCATCCACTCCTGCAGCATCCCACCTCCTGCAACAAAATGGAGGGGTAAAGGAAATGCTACCATATCAAATATAATCTATAATGAAGAGAGGGCAGTAAACACTGCAGGTGAGGTTATCGCATAGGTTTCCCCCTGGATGCCACCAACATGTACAAGGACAGTATTCTGAGGCTTAATACAGCCCAGCAGAATGAAGGGGAGCAAACAGAAACCAGGGCGGTGGAAGGATGGAGGGAGGGAGTGTGGCCTCCCCCATCTTCAGAGAAACCCCTCTGCTGTGATTAGATTTGATTCTGAGAGAGGCTAAGCCTAGTGTAAGAGCAGACAGGACGATGCCTTTCAACAGTGTCACTCCTCAACACTGCAGAATTTCCTGGTGATCCTCTGCATGTCCAGCATATTTTGGTGTTTCTGTCAGTCCATGTACAGGTTCACATACCATATTGCATTGCCACCTGAACAAGAGACGGTGAACACATGCTGTGACCTTCACTCATCCAGAGACTCAAGTGATTATATAGCTATCCACCATGAATTTGCTTTCTGTGGGCTTTTTTTTGTTTTTTTTCAAAAGGAAATTTGAAATCTTTATTTTGAATCAATGCCATGACAAAATTGTCACTTTTTGTACAAAATTTGAAGTGAATAAAAAGGTATAACATCTGGTTTACTAAAAACCCCCTACTTAAATATGAATTGTCTTTTTTAAAGAAATGCTAAAAATTTTGAAGTGGTCAAAACTGATCTAAGACATATGCCAGCACAGAAATACATGGATATGAAGCTGCCAGCAATACAACCATACCCTTTTATTGCATTGTGACTTCACAATCAAGCAGAGAGAAAAACAAAGGCTTTATTGTGGAAAAATATTAAAGCATACAGAACTTCCAAAGAAAGGGGCAGAAGGACGCAGATACACACCCTGAAAGCAGGGTAACACTCAATTGCTGTTCCTACCTTTAGTGCTTGCTCACATCATGTTCACTCAGAAAACATAAATCCTTCTCAAGGATGGCCAGAGAATCTGAAACTTCTGGGAAGCAGGCTGGTCTGCCAGGGGTGCGTGAGATGTTCCTGCGGAGACCTATCTAGAAACGAGTTCTTCTGAGTGGCAACACTTAATCAAGTGATCTGGGTGAACACAGGCTTTTCAGAAGCATCTAATGGGTATTCTGGAGTGCCGTTTAGGTCAGGTTTTTATTTATGATTTTCTTCTGGTATAATTTTCTTTGTCTCCTCTAAAAGTAATGTTGTGATGATGCTAAGGCATAATGTGCCCTCAAATGCTGTATAGGTATTCTACTGCCTGTACAGCAAAAGTCTTGGGACAAGGGCTTGAAAGTACTGGACAGAAGAGAGAACACCTGAAGTGACTGGCTTACTTTTGGCTGTCTTCGAGAAAGGGCATATTAGGAAGCCAACATCTTCGGTTACCAGGTGTTTATTACCTGTGAAGCCACTGAGTCAGTTCTGTGTTTTTTGATTGCGATTTCTTAGTTTTACTGAACTGTAAGGGCAGAAGCACCCCATTCAACAGCAGAAAAAATGTTCTGGGATAGAAATGCTGACAGAAGAACTCTTGGAACACTAAAGATTTCTTGACCTGCACTTTATATTTTGCTGTTATGTTTTCAACTATTGCTGAAGACTGTCCTCCCCACCCCCTTCGCCCCTTCAGAAACGGATATGAGTTTGAAGCATAAACCGGCTGTGCATTTGCCATTCAGACCAGGGTGGGAACTCCACCTGCTCACAGCCTTGCTCTGTTAAAAGCTACTAATCCTCATAAAACTGACCTTTCTGCTTTTTTTTTTCCATCTCTAATTTCCTGCATTCCTTACACTCTATTCTCTCTTTGTCTGGAAACTCATCTTGTTCTCTTTTGAACATACTGATTCATAAACATATGTTCTAAGTTACCTCTCTTGTCTGTGGTAACGTATTCCACATGCTTACATGCCATTTTATGAAATAGTTTTCTTTAACCTTTTTATTAGACTCGATTTCCTAACGTTTAAAATATATTCTTTTCTTTCATGTTTTTTTTTCTTCATAAATATATTGTACAGCTAAACAATGATGATTTTAATCAAAACCAAAACCATGGAAGGCGTAATCTTTCTTTGACACATGAGGTTAAACTCTGTCCTTAGTTACATTTGTGTAACACCAAAGAAGTAGAAAAAGCTCTCCATTTTCACAGGATTTCAGTTTTGGCAAATCACTTTATTTTACCGCTGAATCTTGACTTACAAAGTATCCAGGGGAAGCCAAGAGATATATTAAAAGTAATTTAGAAATTTATTTCTAGAATGACAAATTTAAAAATTATATTCTGATATAATCTAGCGGGTATGTCTTCATCTGTGCGTGCAAATGTGCATGTGTGTGTGAACATGTGTTATACCTAAGGATAGCTGTACAAGTAGAATATCCCAAACACAAAGTACCCTGCAGCTGAATTCTTGTCTTTTTTCATTAGTAAGTTATTCAACTTTAACAATAAATGCACTTGGAATTGCAACAGGCAGAAAATTACACAATATAGAATTTCATAAAAGCTTCATTAAAGAATAAATAAAAAGCAGCAGCAAATAACCCAAATAAAATCAATTCCATTTTAAAAATCCCTGCACAGATATGCTGCAGAGTGAGGGACATGCAAAGGGGGAAGAGCAAAAGGCCCCTCCTCATTCTAAGTATCAACAGCAGACGATGGAGTTGTATGAGCGTCACAGAAGGTGGAATCCAATGTGTTTTTCTCCTGGTGAAACAGGAGTTAAAGGATGCAGTTGACACTGCAAAGAGAGACTCTACAACTCCAAGGGCTATGCGTTTTCATTTAGAAGACTCAAGGACCAAGATATGATTAAATAGGTTTATTAAGATTCAGTTAGCCTGTTTTGATTAACTTTGCTGAGGTAGGTAGTCCAGTGCCTTTATAGCCTACTGTCTGCATACTCCAGTAACAGGGACACTAGTACTCTAAACTAGACCTGTTGCCAAAAGCGACACTCAAACAGATAAATTGCACAGCAGTAATTGTGTACTAAGTGGGAACTGAAGTAACTCATATGAATTTCTGCTAAGGAGCACATAGGTTGCAACCTATGCTTCCATTTATCCAAATCCTATGTGAAACCAGTCTGAAATCCAATTAAATGAATATCTGATAAGAGAATGAAGCTATTAAATGCATAAAAATCTGCCAAAATGCAATGATTGCTTTACCAGTGATAAAAAATGTGCTGAAAGGATAAACTTGTGGCAAACCAATTCATGGCATGTACTGAGCATGTTGTGGAACCCTCTCAAATGAATATGGGGACAAAGGAATAAACATGAAAGAAATACACTGATTGTACACTAAAGCTGTGCATTTCAGAGAGATTCACCGCATTATCTTCCTTATTCATGTGGATAACAGGCTTACTTATGTCTTCAAAAATAATTCTTTCTATCACACTGCAACAATTCTAAGCATAGTGATAAATAGAAAGTATGAAAATGCTAATGTGTAAGAGCTGGTGTAATTTTAAAGGATCAGGACTGAGCCAAATTTTTAGATGAGATTGCTTGACATGGAAAAAGCCTCAGTGAAGGAAAAATATGAACACAGTAATCTCTGTAATGCATATTTATAGTCCAATAATTTGACTCTGAGATTTACAAAAATCCATATCAGAGTTTTTATCCATATTTTACAGCTTAGATGGTTTTGGCATCCTTTGCAACTTACAGTTTATGAGCAACAATATCCAACAGATTTAGAGGGGTTTTTTTTTTACACTTTAACTTAAATTTAAACGTGAAAGCTGAAGCCTCAGCTGGCAAAACTTGCTCTTTGTCAGTCAAGAACAATACATGAAAAAAACTCTAATAAATTTTTATTTTTAAAAGGGAAAACATTTTTCTTAAAGTTCACATGAGAAGGATCAATCATCTAATATTCTCAACTTCTGGGTGGCACCAAAAGAAACTATGTAAAAATTGTCTGTAGATATACCTGTATCTCTACATGAAGGGCTAACATCAAAACACACAAAATAGGGACAATTTGTTTACCATACAATCTTTCATAGAGTGAAAATGTATTTTTCTTTTAATGAGCAATCTTTTTTAGATTAATTACTACCTTCTGACATCACATAACTGACTGTCTGGTTTCGTGGCTTAGTATTTTTTCCCAGACGACAGAAAGTACAACAATATTTATACCTGTAATGTCCTTTCTCATTTTTCTTACAAAAGTGGTTTTTGTGTTCTGAAAGTAACAACAGATGAATTTCCCGGAAGTATTTGGAGGAAGCAGCAAAGCGAATATTTGCCTATTTATTATTAGAGAAAATGTAGTAAGTGACTGGTAAGAAGAGGAGACTTCTGCTGAGTTTGATGTTGGAGCTCAAAGTGAGGTTTTAGCGAATGTTCTTCTTGGAATAGAGCAGCAGCTTTCTCAGAAATGCTGGATTACCCAGAAGTTTTGTGTGCCACTCCCATACATTTTCAGATTTCAAATTAAGCTTTTTGTAGCTATTCAGGCATAAGACAGACTTAACCAAGTGCTGTTGTAGTGGTAAACTGGTGAGCCCAGGAACACTATTTTAAGTGTGTGGATTAATTTTCTAGCTAGACAAGGGCAATAGCAGTTTCTTAGTGCTTGCTAAGCACAAGCTCTTGTGGACTCATGGCGTTGACGCACGATTCTCACAGATTTCAGCAGTTCTCATCACTTTCCTTTATTCCAGAGAATACGTTCTTCCCTGCCTCCCCCCTCCCCCGATCATACCTCTAATGCATCACCGTTTCATGACAAACACAAAATCAAATCCCTGGCACTCTGGAAGACTTAAGGGCTGGATCTACTGGTCATGATTGTGTGGAGTTGGACTCCAGCAGGCTACTGATTGGTGAAAGCCTCATTAACACATCTCTCAAGCTCCCCACTTCATGCTTTGATGCCACCAAATGTATGAAACAGTGAAGTTCGGGGTCAGGTATTTTGAATTTAGATTGCAGAAAACCATTGTTCAAGATATGTAAGCTTCATACCTTCTCCAAAAGATACATTCATTGTTCACATCAAATTTTGGATTTCATGGCATCCAGAAAAAGCTATATCTCATGGTACATTTCTGTGGCCTCCATTCTGCATACCAGCTGAAGCTCTGACAGAGGCCCTACATCAATAAACCATGTGTGAAGAACTGCACTGTGAAACAGATAACACAGTATCAGGTGGAGTGCTATGAGTTTCTGCTACAGCTTGGAAACATCAGAGTAGGCATAGTAGGTTATGTGTCAGGCAAGATATTTCCATAGGAAAGACCTGGTGGGAACTCACCTGTACTACTATGGACATTTCTCGTTCCTCAGGTTCAAGAAAGACAAATTCCATCTAGGACAAAGACAAACAAAGACTAAGCTGTCGGTTAGGGACATGGAGGGCCTGTAGAAGAAGACTACTAGAAGGAGCAAGACAAAGGCTGAGAGGGCTACTGCCACTTTCCTTTGCCAGACTGCAAGGGATGATTTTTTCAAGCTAAACTGAAGAATAAATCAGCCTGCCTCTGGCTACACATGCTAGTTGTGTTAATGCTTGTGAGAATCGGCTCCGAAAGAGATTTAGAAAAATAAAATAAAATTCTGTTACCACTGTAACCTTTCTGATTTGTGTCCTTGAAAGTGTTTTTGGAGCTGCAAAAGCCCTGACATTTCAGGTAAATAATGGCCTCATCTTTATTTGACTCATCATGAGTGCAGGGAAGAGAAGTGAAGCGAAGCGAGAATAGTTATGCTATGTTATGCATATAGTTCTCCATGACAAGGTGTGACCTAGGTCTGAAGGGTCCATCCAGGAGAGCATCTCAGTGCAGTGCAGGTCTCAGGCCCATCCAGGAGCAAGGGGCAGAGATGTGCACACCCACAGCATTGCTCAGGCAGGGACTGAAGGCCCCAAGATGAGCTGTGACATCATGTGCCCTGGGCCCTTGGCAGGAGTTGGTGTGGGTGTGGGTCCCAGGGGAGGCAGGTCCCAGGCATTGAGGCCCGTGAGCACCCCTAAGTCCCTGGCAGAAGTGGACCTCCACTGGTCATATGCTCTCCTTTAGATATTTATAGTTGACTATTTTGGAGACAGAGTATTGGTTTAGACAGACCTTCACTCTGATGGAGTACTCTTGTTCTCAGGCTCTTTTATTAAGTTTTTTCCATGGGAAAAAGCTCAGACATTTCTAAAAATGAGTACAAGTCTGCTAGTGTCAGAGATGTGTTTTTTTGCCATCTTGTGGAATCTCAGCCAAACTGGATTAACAGACCAGACTTTCAAAAACTGCAGTTCACACATGATTTTTGCAAATTTGTTCTGATGATTGCATTATCTAGAGACGATCCACAGGTCTCACCCCCCTCAGAAGGTATGTCTCCTTCCCACAAAGTGACAGAGCCAATGCCTAGAATGGGACATGATTACCCATTCAATCCCTTCTGGTCATGCAGGTCTGGGAAGAAATGGCTTTAAGGATTTCCTCAGCATGTACTGGTAAGGAAAGGAGGTAGGAAGAAGAATAGAATAGAACAGAACAGAACAGAACAGAATAGAATAGAATAGAATAGAATAGAATAGAATAGAATAGAATAGAATAGAATAGAATAGAATAGAATAGAATAGAATAGAATAGAATAGTTGAGTTAGAAGGGATCTACAACAATCGTAAAGTCCAAATGCCTGACCACTTCAGGGCTGACCAAGAGTTAAAGCGTGTTATTAAGGGCATTGTCCAAATGCCTCTTCTACTCTGACAGGCACGGGGCATCAACCGCCTCTCTAGGAAGCCTGTTCCAGGATTTCATCACCCTCTCAATAAAGAAATGCTTCCTAATGTCCAGTCTAAACCTCCTCTGATGGACACAGCTTTGAGCTGTTCCCACGTGTCCTGGCACTGAATCCTGGGCAGAAGAGATGAGCACCTCCCTCTCCACTTCTACTCCTCTGGAAGCCACAGAGAGCAACGAAGTTGCTCCTCAGTCTCCTCTCCAAAGCAGACAAACCCAATGTCCTCTGCCACTCCTTATAGGACATGCCTTCCAGCCCCTTCACCAGCTTTGGTGCCTTCCTCTAGACGCATTCAAGTACCTTAACAACCTTTGAAACTGTGGGGCCTAATTTACAGGATTGCATTCCCATACTGTGTTCCCGTGCTGGGTTCGGCCAGGACAGGGTTAATTTTCACCGGAATCCAGGAAGGGGCACAGCCGGGCTGGCTGACCCCACCTGGACAAACAAAGCAGGGTATTCCATACCATGCGTTCCGGTGGGGGGGAACTGAGCGGCAGGAAGTCACTCACGGCTCGGGAGAGCTCTGCAGCAGTCCGGTCCAGGAGAGCGGCTCTGTGGGCTGTGCGATTTGTGTTGTGTTTTCTCCTTATCTGTACCGTTGTTGCTCCTGTTCCCTTTGTTTGCTGTTCTGTTAAACTGCCCTTATCCCGACCCACCAGTTTCTGCCTGTTTCTTTCCATTCTCCTTGGCACCCCGGCAGGGGAAGCGGTGGCCGCGTGGCGCTTTTGTTGACGGCTGCAGCTAAACCGTAACATTAAATTTGCCGCCCAAGCGTGGGGCGGGGATAAAGGCAGGGTTGAGCAGCAGGTGTTAAAACAGCTTTCATAGATTTTTGTTATACGCATTTATTTTGTTAGTTAAGCACTCGCCGGTAAAAAATGTTTCTGACTTTGATCAAATGTCTCTGCTACATAAACCCTTACTTGCTATATGTGTTCGCTGCCATGCTGTTCATTACCTCGTGGAAAAGGATCAGGGTGATAATTTTGCTGTACTGTATGATGTCGACTTATGACATGATAACATCACTGTGCATGAAATTAGGCTTGTATTTGCATGTGGCACTGCAGTCATTTGAATACCTCGGATCCTATGTCTTAGAATTTGTTAATAATCAAACCCAATCTGTGGGGAAAACCGGAGGGGATACCTTCCCCCACTCTTTCACCCCCCTTCTCTCCTTCACGCTAGTCCTAATGGCTTTTGAGAATTTCGAGTACCTGTGGGATGCTCAGACCATCACACTCCTGTTGTTCTGCCTCCTGAATGGGTTTTGGGTCTTGTTTAGGGTTAAACATGTAGTTAAGAACATCGTGCAGAGACCTGCCCTGGGGCTGGATAGCTCTGAGTGGCTGGGTGTGTGGGACAGCATGGGCAAGTGTTTAGGGCAGTGGGCATCCCCGGTGTCTTTGAAACTCACCCCTGAGCAAGTACAGAATCCCGACAAACTAGTAAAATACCTGCAAAAAGTGTGCTGCCACCCTGGGAACTCGAGAGAGACACAAATCACCGCAATGTGCTGGAGTCTGGCCCACGCCTACCGAGCCCTGTTCAACCTGATTCAGTGCCCTAAAGGGGAAAGGGGGCAAAACGAAGCGGCAGGCACTGCGACTGGCGCTGCCCCCCTAGCTGGCCCTGCAGCCCCTCCAGCTCCAGCTCCAGCCGCAGCCATCACAACTGAGCTCAATAACCGATCTGTGCCGGTAGCAGTCACCCCTGTAAAACCACAGAAAGACACAAAGAAAGCAGATCGCTCCGGGAAGGATAACAATGAGCCAGGGTCATTGTGGGAGATAGAGACAGAAATCATCACCCGGTCCCTGTCCCTGAGCTATCTGTGAGACATGCGGAAAGATTTCAGTCGCCACCCAGGCGAGCACATTGTCACCTGGCTGCTGTGGTGCTGGGATAACAGGGCAGGCAGCTTGGAATTAGAGGGCAAGGAAGCCAAGCAGCTGGGATCCCTGGCCAGGGAAGGGGGCATTGACAAGGCCATTGGGAAAAAGGAACAAGTCCTCAGCCTCTGGAGGGGACTTCTGTCAGGGGTGAGGGAGAGGTACCCCTTCAGTGACGATTTTGTATGCTATCCTAGCAAGTGGACCAATATGGAAAGGGGTATTTAGTACTTGAGGGAATTAGCTGTGCGGGAGCTGGTTTACTATGACACAGACGATGAGCAGGTACCCACAGACCCAGATAAAGTCCAGCGCACACAATCCATGTGGAGAAAGTTTGTACAGAGCGCACCATCCTCATATGCCAACTCACTGGCAGTAGTAGACTGGAAAGGTAAAGAGGCACCAACAGTGGATGAGGTGGCTCTCCGACTCCGGCAATATGAGGAAAGTCTCTCTTCCTCCCTTGTCTCAGCTGTGGAGAAACTGGTCCAGCAACTCGAAAAGAATATGTCCTACTCCCCACCTGTACGGGCTAGCATCTCAGCTATTAGGGGCAGGCATTTCTCTGCTCAGGAGAGAGCATACAGAGACTACACACCACGGGGCACCCTGTGGTTTTACCTCTGTGACCACGGAGAGGACATGAGGAAGTGGGATGGAAAACCCACCTCAAGTCTAAAGGCACGAGTGCGTGAGATACAAAGGAGATTTTGTTAGGAAAATGCCGCTCCAGTTTCAAGCAGTCAGCTCTCCAGACCAGGCAGACAGTTTGATCTTGATTCCGATCCTCTGGAAGGGACCTCCAAGTCATTCTTACAGCAAGTGAGCAGCAAATTCTCTGACGAGGATTAGAGGGGCCCTGCCTCCAGCCAGGTGGAGGAAAGGGACAACCGTGTTTATTGGATGGTGTGGATTCGGTGGCCTGGCACGTCAGATCCACAAAAGTATCAAGCTCTAGTGGACACTGGTGCACAGTGTACTTTAATGCCATCAGATTTCAAAGGGTCAGAGTCCATTCGCATTTCTGGAGTGACAGGGGGGTCCCAAGAGCTGAGTGTATTGGAGGATGAAGTGAGCTTCACTGGGAAGGAGTGGCAGAAGCACCACATTGTAACTGGCTCTGAGGCTCCGTGCATCCTTGGGATAGACTATCTTAGGAGAGGGTATTTCAAGGATCCAAAGAGATATCGGTGGGCTTTTGGCATAGCTGCTTTGGAGACGGAAGAAATTAAACAGCTGTCTGTTTTGCCTGGTCTCTCGGAGGATCGTTGCGTTGTGGGGTTGCTGAGGGTTGAAGAACAACAGGTGCCAATCGCGACCACAACAGTGCACCGGCGACAATATCACACTAACCGAGACTCCCTTATCCCCATTCATCAGCTGATCCGCCAGCTGGAGAGTCAAGGAGTGATCAGCAAAACTTGCTCACCCTTTAATAGTCCTATATGGCCAGTGAGAAAATCTACTGGAGAGTGGAGACTGACAATAGACTACCGTGGCCTGAATGAAGTCACACCACCGCTGAGTGCTGCTGTGCCGGACATGCTAGAACTTCAATATCAGCTGGAGTCAAAGGCAGCCAAGTGGTATGCGACAAATGACATCGCTAATGCATTCTTCTCCATCCCTTTGGCAGCAGAGTGCAGGCCACAGTTTGCTTTCCCCTGGAGGGGCATCCAGTACACCTGGAATCGACTGCCCCAGGGGTGGAAACAGAGTCCCACCATTTGCCATGGACTAATCCAGACTGCACTGGAAAAGGGTGAAGCTCCAGAACATCTGCAGTACATCGATGACATCATTGTATGGGGTGACACAGCAGAGGAAGTTTTTGAGAAAGGGGAGAAAATAGTTCAGATCCTTCTGAAAGGCGGTTTCGCCATTAAGCGAAGTAAAGTCAAGGGACCTGAGCAAGAGATCCAGTTTTTGGGAATAAAACAGCAGGATGGGCGCCGTCAAATCCCAATGGATGTCATCAACAAAACAGCAGCTATGTCTCCACCAACCAGCAAAAAGCAGGCACAGGCCTTCTTAGGTGTTGTGGGTTTTTGGAGGATTCACATCCCAAATTACAGCCAGATTGTAAGTCCTCGGTACCACGTGACCCAGAAGCAGAATGATTTTGAATGGGGCCCTGAGCAGCGACAGGCATTTGAACAAATTAAACGGGAGATAGTTCATGCCGTGGCCCTTGGTCCAGTCCAGTCAGGGCAAGATGTTAAAAACATGCTCTACACTGCAGCCGGGGAGAATGGCTCAACCTGGAGTCTCTGCCAGAAAGCACCAGGGGAGACTCGAGGTCAATCCCTGGGGTTTTGGAGCCAGGGATACAAAGGATCCAAGGCCCGCTATACTCCCACTGAAAAAGAGATTCTGGCAGCATATGAAGGCGTTTGAGCTGCTTCAGAAGTGGTTGGCACTGAAGCACAGCTCCTCCTAGCACCACGATTGCTGGTCCTGGGCTGGATGTTCAAAGAGAGGGTCCCCTCTACGCATCATGCCACCGATGCTACATGGAGTAAGTGGGTCGCGCTGATCAGCCAGCGTGCCCGAATGGGAAACCCCAGTCGCCCAGGAATTCTGGAGGTAATCATGGACTGGCAAAGATTTTGAAGCATTGCCAGAGGAGAGGTGACACGTGCTGAAGAGGCCCCACTGTATAACCAGTTGCCAGAAGATGAGAAACAGTATCCTGTTCACAGATGGGTCCCGTCGCATTGTGGGGAAGCAGCCGAGGTGGAAGGCTGCTGTACGGAGCCCTACACGACAAGTCACGGAAACTGCAGAAGGAGAAGGTGAGTCCAGCCAGTTTGTAGAGGTGAAAGCCATCCAGCTGGCTTTAGACATTGCCAGTCGAGAGAAGTGGCCAGTGCTCTATCTTTACACCGACTCCTGGATGGTGGCCAATGCCTTGTGGGGGTGGCTGCAGCAATGGAAGAAGAACAACTGGCAGCGCAGAAGCAAACCTATCTGGGCTGCCCTGTTGTGGCAAGATATTGCTGCCCGTCTGGAGCAGTCGGTTGTAAAAGTCCGTCACGTGGATGCCCACGTCCCTAAGAGTCGGGCCACTGAGGAACATCAAAACAACCACCAGGTGGATCAGGCTGCTAAGATTGAAGTGGCTCAGGTGGATCTGCACTGACAACAGAAGGGGGAACTATTCATAGCTCGGTGGGCCCATGACACCTCGGGCCACCAAGGAAGAGACGCGACATACAGATGGGCTCGTGACTGAGGGGTGGACTTGACCATGGACACTATTGCACAGGTTATCCATGAATGTGAAACATGCACTGCAATCAAGCAAGCCAAGCGGGTAAAGCCTCAGTGGTATGGAGGACGATGGCTAAAATATAAATATGGGGAGGCTTGGCAGATTGACTACATCACACTGCCACAAACCCACCAAGGCAAGCGCTATGTGCTCATAATGGTGGAGGCCACCACTGGATGGCTGGAAACCTACCCTGTGCCCCATGCCACCACCCGGAATACCATCCTGGGCCTGGAAATACAAGTCCTGTGGCGACATGGCACTCCCAAAAGAATTGAGTTGGACAATGGGACTCACTTGCGTAACAGCCTCATAGACACCTGGGCCATTGAGTGGGTGTATCACATCCCCTTATCATGCACCAGCCTCTGGAAAGATCGAACGATACAATGGGCTGCTAAAAAGCACTTTGAGAGCAATGGGGGGGTGGGACTTTCAAAAATTGGGACACTCATTTAGCAAAGGCCACCTGATTGGTTAACACCAGGGGATCCACCAGCTGGGCTGGTCCTGTCCAGTCAAAACCTCAGCGCCCTGTAGAAGGGGATAAAGTCCCCGTAGTGCACAGGCGGAACATATTAGGGAAGACAGTTTGGGTTAGTCCTGCCTCGGGCAAAGGCAAGCCCATCCGCGGGATTGCTTTTGCTCAAGGACCTGGGTGTACCTGGTGGGTAATGTGGAAGGAAGGGGAAGTCCGATGTGTACCTCATGGGGATTTGATTTTGGGTGAGAATAGTCCATAAATAAATTGTATAAAGTTAA
Source organism: Opisthocomus hoazin (assembly GCF_030867145.1). Lineage (NCBI taxonomy): Eukaryota > Metazoa > Chordata > Aves > Opisthocomiformes > Opisthocomidae > Opisthocomus > Opisthocomus hoazin. The sequence goes on from NC_134417.1 coordinate 13,840,778, forward strand.
TTGTTAAATAACCCTGTCACTGTCTGTTATCACTGTTATAATTGTTATATGTTGTACCAGTAGTATCGTAGTAAGAATCATCCAGATTAAAGAAGGATGGACTTCCTGATGAAACCTAGCAGAGCACAGCAATGATGGAACTGGACCTGGTTTTCAACAACTGGCACCCAGCAACTTCATCAAGATCAACATCTCCTGCAGACTGTGGGCATGGGCCACACCAGATACATCAGCCTAGAGCTCCGGATGCAGCAAGTGACCGCCCATCACCACACATCACCCCTCCTGCCATGGAAGACGATTACGACAGATGGAGCCTGAAGTCATGGATTAAATGAACTCAATAGACACTTTAGAGTGATGATCCATAGACTAAGGGAATGATATCTGGAGACAGGAGAAGTGGTGGTGATCAACTGGACAATGGGGGACCTGGGCATGATGTAGATGGTATGGAATAAGGGGTGGATAATGTCCTGGGTTTGGCCAGGACAGGGTTAATTTTCACCGGAATCCAGGAAGGGGCACAGCCGGGCTGGCTGACCCCACCTGGCCAGACAGAGCAGGGTATTCCATACCACGTGCCGTCATGCTGGGTTCCGGTGGGGAGGAGCTGAGTGGCGGGAACTCACTCACAGCTCGGGAGCACACAGCGCCGGTCCTGTCTGGGAGAGCGGCTCTGTGGGCTGTGCGATTTGTGTTATGTTTTCTCCTTATCTGTACCGTTGTTCCTTTTCCCTCTGTTTGCTGTTCTGTTAAACTGCCCTTATCCCGACCCACCAGTTTCTGCCTGTTTCTTTCCATTCTCCTCCGCACCCTGGCGGGGGGAGGGGTGGCCGCGTGGCACTTTTGTTGCTGGCCGCAGCCAAACCATAACAGTTCCCAGTGCAATTAGTACAGCTATAGCGAATTGTTTCAGGATGTGCTACTTCAGCATGCATCTGCTTTGTGGGGTCCTTTGCAAACATGAAAGCCTGGTCTTAAAATGCACTGGCTACCAGTTCATTTTCAAGGGTAACTCAAAACATAGGTTTTAGCTTAAAAACTCCACCTCTTTTGAAATCTTTGATCCTTACAGACTGTCTTTTTATGAAAAAGTTTCATTTTAGTTCTGAGAGAAATCTGAAAATCTGAAAAAATCATTGAAACTGGAAATTCTCCTTCCTTCGTCTTCTTACTGTGTGCATTTTATAGCCCAGTCACACACTCATAATAAACAAATTTTATTCTTGTCTGTGTTACTGAAGAAAATATGCCCAATAATCTTGGTCTTGCTCTTTCTGACTATTCCTTTAAATCGCAAAGCCATCATTCAATCTCTTCTGACTAGATCTGGCTGCTGAACAGAGGCACAAAAACTGAGAAGTGTCGCAACCCAGAGCTGCTCTGTGAAGGACTGGCAAGGCTGTATGGAAAGGCTTGGAAAGCATCTGCTCTCACACTATGCTTGGCTTCAGTTAATATTCTCACTATTAGTCCTTCAGCTTCATGAGAATCAAAAATAAATAACACTCTAAACAGAAAACAAACAAACAAATAAGCTAAGGTTCCTGGGTTTCTTCCTCCTGTCTGATCGGATCAGAAAATCTGGCTTGATTTTTTCATTCTAACAGTCTATTCTGCACCCTTCCAGATCTAGTAAATCTGTCATCAGTAGGCTTAGGTAAAGGACCTACTCCACCTCTTTGACTGAGGTGAGAGGTTTTTTTAATGTAAAAGTTTCAGGACCTGCTCCTGAGCAGAGTAGAAGTTCTTCATGCTGCAGACAGGGAAAAAAAAGGGAAGAAAAGAAAATAATTTAGGCTAGAAGCCAGAAAAATGGTGACTCATTTGAAGTGACATTATTTTTAGTTTTTGACTGAAATAGTTACAGACAGGTAAATCCTGGCTAATGTACAGAGCTATTTAACTGGTGTGTAGATCTATTACTCAAGCTCGTCACCAGATGACTTTGCTGTGGCTGGATGAAAGCTGCCCAGATTTGGGCTAATGACCTGATAAAGCAGCCATTTCAGTGGAGAGGCAGAGCTGAGCCAGGCTAGAGCAATGCTAGACAGAGTTCACCCAAAAAAACAAGGGCTTTGAGGGTCCCAAGGAAATCCAAAAGTCACTCCCCGGGCAAAATAATTCAAAGTAAATGGCATGCCAAAAGGATTGCTGTTTTAGCAGAAGTCACCAGGTTCTTACACTGCTGTGCACAAAGTGAGGCTTCTAGGGCAACAAAATGAGTTAGAAGGGAGAATATCTGATGTCTGCGATACTTTTGGGATGGCATAGACTAGTATTTAAGTAGGTTTGAGCTGTTGCTAGTCCCACAGATTGACATGTTGTGTCCTCAGACTGATGTTCACTATGATCTATGTGAAAGATTATATAAAAAATCAGCCTCATGCAGACGCAGATATGCTGGCTTATAAACTGGGCTCCCTTTCTTAACATAAAAAGTAGGCATATTTTGGAAACAAGCATAGCACACGGGAGGCTCAAGGGATTGCTGGGCGATTCTCCCCTTTCTCCCATCCTGTGCCTCTGCTCTCAAGTACAGACCTTCATTTTAGAGCTGAAACCTAAGGAATGTGAGCTCTGCTCAGACAGTCTGAGACATCCGTCAGCAAACGTGAGGGAGGGAACTGCCTCCCGAGCAGACTGTCACAGAAATATTAATGCTTTCTACCATCACTGCCTGCTCTCCACTCAGGTGCAGCGTAAAAACCCCTGGGCTGATCAAACTCCATGGCTTTTCCTGCAGGGGTGGATGTGAGGATGAGCTCCCTCTGCTCAGCATCTGCTTATAATTTTATGACTGTGGACTACTGTCTAGCTTGTGGAGACTGTCGTCTGTGCTGCTAAATCCACTAAATGGGAGACCTTCCTGCAAAACTCGCCTGTTAGCTCTCAGATTTGGCTGGTAGCAAGTAACATGTCCACAATGTGACCCAGTATAGCACCATGGCAGGGTCATCAGGACAGGAACTGTACAGACAGCACAAATTAATGGCGATACTTGTTTTCTCACTGCTGACCCTGACACATACAAATATTTGGTAACAGCTATGGTTTACTTCTCAAATTGGACTAAAGATAAACCCCTACAGAATAAACTACCCTAAAGTATTGAAGGTCTCTGATTGAATTCATCAGACATTGATATGTATCTGTACAAATCAATGATCAAGTCAGGGAATTTGTCAATCAGATAAGCAAGGAAATACATGAACAGGTGACAGACAACAGTTTGCCAGGGCACATAACCCTAGAGCCAGCAAGCTTGTGAAGTGCAGAATTGAACTGTGAAAGACAAATCACTGAAGGTGAGGAGAGTGTCTTCGTTATACCTTGCTCTTACATCCAACTGCAGAGCAAAGTCCGATGAATTTTTTCCTCTTGTTCTCTCCTACATTACAAATGTGAACAACCTGTTAATATACATTACAAATTCTGTTACTGCTTCACTTTCATAGCGAGATAACAATCGTGTGCCATTTACATATTTTGCATTTTATTGCTCTTGCATAATTCATCATAAGTAACATAACATGCTTGTCAGGAGAAGTTCTGCGAAATTTAAGAAAATGGAAGGTGAGCTGTAATGCAATCAGAAACAGAAAATAATATTGAGGCATGTAGGTAAAAGAAAAACAAATGAAGTGGGAAGTAAGAAGCATGAATGGAAGAGAAAAAAATGAACTTATTACAGTGAAGCATAAAATGAAAGTGTGGAGTAGAAAGTGATATCCTGCAAAAAATGGGAATGCTTGGCTCGTACATCATAGGTGAGATGGGTTTAAAGCTGACTAAATTGGATGTACTGCAAAAGTGTAATTGTTACGGAAGAACATGTTTTAGGAAACAGTTGCAGTGCTGAATCAGTTAGCAAAGCCTGTAGAAAAATGGAGCCGTGACTGAGCACACTGTAAGTTTTTGAAAGGACTGTTATCTTTGAGAGCTCTTAAAATTGTTACATTTCACATAGTCTGCAGTAGGATAAAAGCAGTAGAATTTTATCAACTTTTGTACCTTACGATCACTTTGTCTTGTTGATTTTGGCATAAAAACACTCAGACAATGACATGAAAATGTTCCTCTTTGGACCAAAGTTTGATCCCATTTTGTATCTGGGCAAAGTAAGGTAAAAGCACACATAGATGTAACTAGAACTGTCAAAGTGGAAACAGAACGTAGTCAACTGGTTTCAGATTCCCTTCTGCCCTTAAACAAGAGCCAGGTTTGAGGAGACAGTGGTCCTATTAGGGGAATCCTGAATGCCCCATAAACAAAAGCCAAGTTTAGATTGGATGTGATCTGCCTCTGTGGAGTCCAACGGGTTGTATGGTGGTAGCTGAAACAAGATAAATCTCATCACTTTTTGTTTTGGAGAGGACAATACTGATAGGTTTGTCATCGCCTTTGATTTCAGGTCCCATCCAACTGCAGACATCACGCTGAACCATGGGGAGGGACCTGAGCGTGGGCAAGGCACAAACTGTCTGGATGTTCCCTGGCTCGGGGCTAGCAGGAAATCTAGCACAACACATGTTTCATAACTGGAGAAACTCTCCTCTCGGGGGATTTGTGACTTGTGGGTCACTTCCCTTTGCATTTGTGGTCACAAATGTCCCCCTGGCAACTGAGCGAATGACTTACCACGTAGTAGTATTGGGAAAGCATTGGTTACAGCTTTCTTCCAAGGTCTTTTAATGGCTAAAAATGAAAAACTGTGCATTGGCACATATGTATGAATCACAGTCTGGGAACCTCTATTTTGATTGGTAGGGGAAAATACAGAGATGTTGGATACCACTGAATGATGATAACCGATGGCACATCTAACATCTAAGTGCCATTCACAATACATTGATATAAAACCCCATGTTTAGAGACACCCTTCCTCCCTCCCCCACCCCCCAAAACAATCTGAATAATGAATCAAATGGTCTCAGGAGTAATTGGATCTTTTTCTGTGTAATTAGCAATTTTTCCCCTTGCATTATAATTTAAAGTACTGTGGTTGAATTGAGCAACTCATGTAATGAGTCATTAGACTAAGGCTTTTAAGGAAGTTATTTCTGAAGGTCTATGGAGGCTAAAATATGTCTAAATTAAAAGAATGACAGGCTGCAATCACAGCTGTAAAATAAAGGTGCTCAGTAAGCAGTCCTATTACAATCAGAAAGAAAAAGAAGCAGATCTCTGTCTTGTGCATGGAAGCAGAGGAAATGATGAATACCTTAGGTAACTCACTCTGTGCAAAATCAATCTTTCACTGTCAATTTTAAATGAACTAATTTGTTCACAAATCTGCTCAGTCAGTTTGGAAGCATACTCAGTTCATCCATATTAGCAAATCCTTTAATCTTGACTAGTCCACTGAGTAAGAAATCTAGAAATGTGTTAATATGACTGGACATATGTAGTAGGATAAGAATTGATTCTTTTAATTAGTGTCTATTCAAGTTATAGTTCCTTCTTTTACTGAACTATTGACCGACTGATATATAAAGAGATTACTGTTGTAACTAAAATACCTTCCAAAATTATAGTTAACTCTTTCTTTATTGGTTAATGTGAGATAGAAAAATAATCTTTCAATTATCCAAAAATAAACAATTTAATCTAATTTAAGGTTTCTTTCAGACATGTTCCCATTAATTCTGGAGATTCAAAATGATATTTGGAATTTAAAAAACATAAGCCCCAAGTTATTGCCCAAGGAATGATAAAATTCTTCCAATTTAGAGAAAAATGTGAAATACTATTTCATTAGTATCATATAATAAATTAGAAAACATGCACCCAATGAAAAAATATGAAAAAACATAAGCCCCAAGTGATTGCTAAAGGAATGATATAATCCTTTCTTCCAATTTAGAGAAAAATATGAAATACTATTTGTAATCCTAGTCTGATATCAAGACAGTCAGAATTTCACCCATCACAATTCAGCTACTGAACTTTGTGGCGAATCCATATTTTTTGTTTCTGTACTGAAATTCATGGACGACAAAGGTATATTCTTAAAATAAAAGGTAAAAAACAAACTAGGCAGAGAGAGATGACTTCTGTTCCTCTCATTCCTACTCTCTTCATACAGATTGAAGCCTGAATAAGTTAAATTCTGGAAAACATCTGTGCAGGAAATAAGAATAAACTCACTGTAGTTTTCAAACAAACAAGATTGTGTTAGCTCTGGTTCACCACAGAGAGGGGAAGAACGTTAGTAGCAATCCCAAATAACTGCGCATTTACAATGGGAAACAGTGTTATAACAATCCCAGCATGGTCTTTGGTACAAAAAACGAAATGGGTCTCTGGTCGGGTCAGTCAGGCACATTTACTTGTTGCTCTCACCTTGCATTGTAAAAGACCCTCTGCAGCAGGGTGGTCCTAGGGAGACATATTCTCCCGATGCTGACCAGCCATGCACTGTCTGGGGAGTAAATGCATTATTAGTATTACCAGTATGGCTGTGAACAATATGTGTTTAAACGATCTTTATTAATCTTAGGAATACTTGGAGCTACAGCAACAGAAAAATTCTTTACCAGCCTGCCTTGGTGAACAAGGCATAGGACTAGACTTTTAGGACTTTCAGTGAGTTATTTAAGTGGAACTTGAATATGACAGCAGAAGTTGAGCAGTGGGCTGACTAAAATGTGGAAAAGTGACATGTACTGAAGCCTTACTGTAAACCAGCAAGCCAGGTCCCTCTGTTTTTTCTGAGCCTGGATAATCATACTCACACTGCCTTTGGCAGAACTATTGGCCCACTCAGGTATGATCTTGACCTGGGGTTTTGCACTTACGTGTGCCTTGTAACAGCACTTTTTTTCTTTTTTGTATTTGTGGAGCTTTCTGAGCATCCATCTGCTTCATTTGTGTCTCTCCTCAGCTTTCGATGTGATGGTCGTTTTGCTCACCTACTTTTCAGTAGGCTGAGCTGTTTGGGCCTGACTGGTGGGAACCAGCAGGCTCCTGTCACTGAAGGCAGCAAATTAACAGTGGCTTTTCACAGTCTGTTTTCTCAGTACATTAAGACTGGCCTTTGCGATTTGAGCTGTTGATGTGTATAAGTGGAGTTTTTTAACTGGGTATATAACGAGTCTGAGAGGAATTAGGACAACACAACACCAGAACCAGCCGTCTCACGTGCTTTTGTTCTCTCATTGTAAGCATAATGGTGGCCATCATGCTCTCCCCAATTTTTGTTTAATGCTTTGGCCAAAAGTGTTTCTATAAGCATTCTCTGTCTGTGGTTTGATCTTTTTCCTCTTAATTTTCCTCAGCAGCAGCCATTTTCTGGACTTTGGCTCTCTGGTTTGTATCTAACTACGTCTAGCAGTTACCCTTGCAATGCTCCCCAGTGCCCACCCACTGCCTACTCTGAAAGCCCAGGTCTTTGAAAAACAGGTTTATAAAAAAGCACACATCAGCACAAGACCCTCGATTTACCAGACTACCACAACCACTTACATTAATGATGAAAATGTTTCCTTTGCCTGGTGCTCCTCACTCAGCATTCCCATTTCTATATGTTTGTAATGGGAGTCTGTTACATGTCCGAAGTGTATCCAGAACTGGGCAGAGCATGCACAATGCCCTGCTGCTGGTGGATAGTTCCTTGGAACAGTCCCACTGGTTTGAATGGGAGCTATGTGTTGAGTAGTGGATTTTTGTTTCCTGATGAAAGCACTGTGGAAAATTCTCCATTTACTTTAATGGTCATTGAAACTTCACAGAGAAGCTCCTGATTGTGCAAATAGTTCTATGAAATGATTAGCCTTTGCAGATAACTTACAGATAACTATGTTGCTGCCAGGTACATATCGCTATCTCCCTATACGTATTTCTCTGTATATATTTATGTGTGAGCTAATATTGCATAATCTTGGTGGAGAACAGGACAGTGGCTTGGTTTAGCTTATTTAAAATACCAATGATGATAGCCTTAGAAGTGACTGTAATAATAATCATGGCATTTTTAATGTCTAAATTATTGCAGAACCTGAAAACACCCCTTTTGCTTCCAAGGAAGATGTAGGATTGAACAGAAGATGAATGGCACTTCTCTATCAGACGGTGCGTTTTGATAATTGATCAAATTTCCATTTTAATTAGAAAACATGCACCCAAAGTGGGTGGGATCACAAGATTCTATCAGCTCAGTTTTTCTTAATCCTCTGGGGTGAATGAAAAAATGAAGTGGCTGGCCTTTTGCTAACTCTGAATTCAAGAGATTGCCTTGACCACTGCTTGTTCAATTTATCTAGAAACGTCTTTTATGCTGTATGCTCTCTGATTGTCTGAAAATACCTTTTAATTTTCTGAATACATATATGTATACAATGAATATTAATCAAGAGCTGATTAGTATCTCTTCTGCCAGCACACAATAATATTATATCAGAGACAGATTTTATCTGCTATTGCATATTTAAAGTCTACAGTGGAATGGCACATGAGTTTGACTGAGTATGAACATTGAAGTCCTCCACTAAAATGTTAGATTTTCCTTTCTATAAGTAAATTTTGCTACTCAGGAAAATAAAACTAAAAAAACCTCAAACACTTGTGTATTTTTTCTCCAGTAAAACTGTAATTTCTTTACTTCCAGATATTCTAGCCAGTAGAGCCATTAGTATTGCTGGTGCTATATTTGGCTAAAATCTTACTGCCAGTCTGAGTTACCGGTGTGGGATGGAAGGACTCCTTCCCCCAAGGGGCATAGAAAGGTTGCAGAGCTACAAATATGCAGATTTATACCCAACTCTTGCAACCTTTGCATGAGGTGAAGAAAACAGAGGAAGTCAACAGATTGGTCACCTGCTAAAATTGGTGCTGCAGACTGCCCATAGGAGAGCTGTCAAGGAATGTAGCCCCATATCACCCGGGGAAAGAAAGACCTCCACCGTGGCTCTTCAAACTCTGCTCCCAACCCTGCCCTTCTGCCCAGGGAAATGCCACTTGCTGTGCATACCCAGAAACTACAATAACTTTGGAGAAAAGGAGAGTGATGTTTGCCTTTCAATTTCTTCATAATGAAGTCAAACTTGTAGTCTGTTTACCTCAAAATACTTTCTGTTCTGTATCCTCTGGTGGCTGAGACTCTGCCTTGCATGCAGGATGACAGATTGAGTGCTAATTCTACCACCTGTAGACCTTGTTTATTTCAAAATGTCATTTGTTTTTTATATCTTAAGTGCCAAGAGAGATGTTCTCATAGGATACCAAAAATCAGTCATTATTATAACATAGATATTAAGCCCCCCATGTTTCAAACACATCAGTCAAAGACATCTGTCCTGCAACTGTACAGCACAAAGGGCAGCATGTTATTAGAGAGAAGGAGAGAGAAAGAGATATCAGTGGAGCCAAAATCATTATCTGAATATATCGCTGAGGCTGTCTGAATGCTATAGAACCCATGGCAGAGCCCATACATTGTAATGGAAATTTTAGTCCTCTATGATCATGTAACTGCTCCAGTAATGCCTTCTAGCATCTTCTCATAATGTTTCATCACACAAGAACCTGGGCTCTGAAATCTGCCACCTTTGGGTTTGAGCCATTGCAAAAATTCTGTTTTTCCAAAAGGCCGAGGAGGAAAAAGCTTCACCCAGAAGCCTAATTCCTTCTCCCAGGCTTTATACAAGTTCTCAAAAAATGTATCTAGTCCCCACTAGGCTCATCCTAACACATACTCTGGAGTCCAACAACTAACTGCATAGGACCAAGAAAAGCAAGAAGAGGAAATTTTCCGAGGGCATCTGCTAGGCCCATGTTGGCTGCCTTGACAAGGCATGTCAGGACGCATTGGTAGTGCGCAGTGAGGCTGAAGATTCCCTACTGGCTGGAACCAAGTCATTTGCCAGGCTTTCCTTGTCAGGGAGAGTTAAACCAGTCACTGATCCTAATTCTAACACTGTTGTTTCAGCATTCCAATTTTTAATCGCTACATGACTTGTCAGGTTGAATACGAGCCACATGAATAAAATTTAAAAACCTCCTAATAATGAGGGTGTCAAAGATTACTAGCACTCGGTGTCTCTACAGTTATTTTTTCATTTCCTAAATGTGGTGCAAAGACACAGGTACACTTATTTCCTGTTGCCCTTTATTTTTCCATTTCGCCCCCGCAACAGTTCTTTCCCTGAAGCCCATAAAGATAGTCATCAATAAGTAGCACATTCCTGCACCTCCTGTACAGTGCTGAGGTCTCAAAGCCTCCTTCATGCTTAAAAGCGTAATTTGAAAAGTAGATTCCCTTCTTCCACAATTAGGAGGAAACCCAGTCGACAATTGTGTAAAAAGATAAACCTGCCATATGCCTTCATTCTAGGGTGGCAGTCTCTTTCTTCTAGTTGCTTTTCTCCCTGAGTTTTGAATCATATGAAACGCAAGTCTCTTGCTGTCAATGGGGATTGTCTTTGGAATGTCACAGCTTTGCATATCGCCAGTTTGTCTGTAAATGTTTGAAATTAGAAGTAATTGTACAAGATTGAGGCAAGCAAAGTAGGAGCCACTCAGAAGGAAAGGGCATTTTTCAGGCTAGCAAACTGACAGATAGACATCCTGGTGTTCCTTTCCCCATGACAGAGGATGGCTGGGACAGATGTGCTTCATGCTGTAGGTTCCTGGATGCTGACAAACAAATCAGCTTCCAGGAGGCTCCGAGATCTCATCTGCAATTGAACTAATTTACCATCTTCATCTTCTGTATGAATGAAATACAGTAATTGATTTCAAAGGACACCAGCATGCTAACAAATATAGGCTGCTGAATGCCAGTCTTTTTCAATGAAAAATTAGCTTACCCTTAGCAGTGTTTCTGTTCACTGATTTCTTTTTGTTTCATTGTTTTTGTTATAGATGCTTAAATTCACATTGCTTTCCACAAAAGAAAATCTGCACTGCAGTCTCTAATCACTGCAGAAAAGGCAAGGTCATTTGACTTCATCTTGGCTCGACATTAGAGGTAGACTTGCAGCACACACTAACACTACACAGAGGAAGAGTTAAATGCAATGTCCGCTTACGGCTTTAACAGCAATATCAGCATGCAACTGGATCTATTCAATACTTTAAAAGTGTAATAATATGTGGAAAGTAAGTTCAGCATCAGAGCTGAGCCAAGAAAAATGAGATTATCAAACTGAAAAAGAAAAAAACAGGTGAATCTGTCAGTGTTTGAGATGCTGTGGTTTATTTAAAAGGCTGTTGTATGCTCTGTATTTTAGCATGAGCTTAGTGATTATTGCAAAATGCTTTGTTTTCATGAAAAAAAATGTTGGGAACACAAAGGCAAGATGTAGCAGGAGGAACTGTGCACCCAGGGTGGTGCGTACTTTGCCTCCAGACGAGGCAGCTGCTGTGGCAGGGCTACCTATCTATGAGTGTGACTTCTGCAGCTGACATCGATTCTGGAATCCATCCGCACCTTCAGGAAGAAATTCTTCACCACAGCGAGACAGGATGAAGGGCTCTAGCTCCTAGCTGAGTTTTGTATTTGGGGAAATCTCCTTGGAGCCTCTCCAGCCCTATCTGTATTTTTCCAGGAAACCCATTTCAGCCCCAAGGAACTCTTCAAGGCTCCAAGCAAAAGTTGTGGTGAAAGCTGGCCTTTTATTAGTAGAACAGAACAATTTGCACTGAACAGTGTTCCTAGGTGCTGTTTTGCTCCTTCTGTTTTATTCAGCTGTTATTCAAACCCCTGTTCACCTCAGAAGTTAATCAGTGCCACAGTCTACTCTAACCCTCCTCTTGGAAACTAAAAAGTACATCATTGAAACGATAACAAAATTAAGGTGTGACTTTACACCAGAGTAAAATTCACAAACACTTAATGTATTGCTACTTACCTGATGATTTACCCAGTGTAGTGGCTGCTGCGCTCTGCATCATCCTTGTTGCTGTCTCTCCTTCCTATAAATATGAACTGATCTGGCAGAACTCATACTGCTTTTTAAGTGTAAATAAAATCTTTCACCAAGCAGCATTCTTGGTTCTATTCCCCAGTTTCAGAAATACACACAACTAGGATTCATCAAAACTTTCCTAACCACAAAAAGTACCAGGAGAGGGGCAGAAAAGCCACATTTTCTTTTTTAAAACCCAGACTATGGGTAGTTTGAGTCTTTGTTCCCTTTTATTCTGATCATCACAGGGCGAGCAAAATCACACTTTTTCCTGAGTTCAGAAAAAGGTTTTATTTTTGTCAGTTCTATTATGAGCAAACTGGGATGAATGTGATTTTGAGTTGGGCTTGGAAATAGCTCATAAGTTAAGTTCTGTTTTTTCAGAACAAAATCTGAGCTTGTGTTGGATAAAACATGCTTCTTATTATCAAAATCATGACCTTGTACAGCCATGTATAAAAATAAGATTTAGCATTCTTAATCTCTCCTGACAACCCAGGGTACCTGAACTTTTTGCCTTCTCTCTGAACCATAGCTTGGTTGAGATTTCCAAAAGAGGGAAACAGGATTAAATCTGATTAAGGGTTGCAGGGGTTCAATGTAGAGTAAATTACTTTCATCCACCCTGATTTGCTCTTGTATTGAGAAACTAAGCTGATCTTGTACTTTAGCTACCCATGTTTTACAACAAATAATTTCTCTATACAAAATTTACACAGATGACATGCAACATTCCTTTATCAACTGTTCAGCAAATTACTGTAAAACCTTGAAACACTTATTTCAGGTATTTATGTCTGACCTCAATTTCTAGGGAAAATACTGGAGTAAAATCTAAACCAAAATTGACCCTACACATTTTTATCATTATACAGCCAAAACTTGCCCCAAAAAACCTCTGTGTATGTCCTAGTTGCCTTCGATTTAGATTGATCATGTCTTTATACTGGGGAGAGGGCCTGACTGATAAAAGAATGGCTTAATCTTTATTTGCCTAGAGCAGTTAGAAAAATAAGTGAAGCAAGCAGCCTCCTGTGACTGATTTCTGCTCACTTAAGGCAATTCACCCTTGAAACAGAGAATAATTGTTCTTTGTCCTTTTTCAGATATTGTCTTCCCTTTCATGTATTATATCCAAATAATCTTTAAGATTTTGAACATTGAAGGAATAAAGAGTGAACCAAAACCATACACCAGGCTAAATTCTGCCTTGAGATGCATAACCACTGTTTTCATAAAAGCCAGTGGAAGCCATGCACGCATCTAGAAGCAAAATTTGGTCCATAGAATCTTTAAATTCTGAATTTAAAAAAAAGAAAATTAAAGAAAATAAAGATAACTTCTGTTTCAAGAGACAGGATACAAATTTGTGGGCTTTGATCAAACTACTGGGTGTCAACAATGTCACTGAATCACAGAATCACAGAATGGCAGGGGCTGGAAGGGACCTCTGGGGACCATATAGTCCAACCCCACTGCCAAAGCAGGTTCACCTAACGCAGGTCACGCAGGACCACGTCCAGGTGGGTGTTGAATATCTCCGGACAAAGAGACTCCATAAACTCCCTGGGCAGCCTGTTCCAGTGCTCTGTCAGCCTCAAAGTAAAGTTCTTCCTCGTGTTCAGCTGGAACATCCTATGCTTCATTTTGTGCCCGTTGTCCCTTGTCTTGTGGCTGGGCAACACTGACAAGAGTCTTGCCCCATCCTTTCGACACCTACCCTGAAGATATTTGTAAGCATTTATAAGATCCCCTCTCAGTCTTCTCTTCTGGCTAAACAAGTGCAGCTCCCTCAGCCTTTGCTCAAAGGAGAGATGCTCCAGGCCCCTCATCATCTTCCTAGCCCTCCACTGGACTCTCTTCAGTAGCTCCTCATCTTTCTTGAACTGGGGAGCCCAGAACTGGACGCTGTACTCCAGACGGGGCCTGCCCAGGGCAGAGCAGAGAGGGAGGAGAACATCCCTTGACCTGCTGGCCACACTGCTCTTAATGCACCCCAGGATACCATTGGCCTTCTTGGCAACAAGGGCACACTGCTGGCTTATGGTTAACTTGTCCACCAGCACTTCCAGGCCCCCCTGTGCAGAGCTACTCTCCAGCAGGTCAGCCCCAAGCCTGTACTGGTGCACGGGGTTGTTCCTCCCCAGGTGCAGGACTCTGCACTTGCCCTTGTTGAACTTCATCAGGTTCCTCTCCACCCAGCTCTCTGGCCTGTCCAGGTCTCACTGAACAGCAGCACAGCCTTCTGGAGCATCAGCCACTCCTCCCAGTTTTGTGTCACCAGAAAACTTGTGGAGGGTACACTCTGTCCCTTCATCCAGGTCGCTGATGAATAAGTTGAACAGCACAACCCAGTGCTGACCCGTGGGGAACACCACTAGCTACAGACCTCCAACTAGACTCTGCACCACTAACCACAACCCTCTGAACTCTGGCATTCAGCCAGTTCTCAATTCACCTCACTGTCCATTCATCCTGCCCACACTTCCTGTGCCCACCTATGAGGATGTTATGGGAGACAGTGTCAAAAGCCTTGATGAAGTCAGGGAAGACAACATCCACTGCTGTCCCCTCGAGAGCCTATGATAGTCTTTAGAATTGTACAGTATAAAGGAATTTAATTCCTAGATGGTACCCAACCAGACAAGAACCACGGATTGCCTGTGGAAATTCTCTGCTTGAGGCACCTTTTGCTTCTGTACATCAGTTTCGTTTGGAAAAGGTAACAATAGTTTCCCTTCAGCATCCACAGAGAAGATAGACTGCACCACCTTCTCTTTCATTTAGCTCTATTTTTAAGAAGAACATTTATTTCTTTCCTGCATCTGGTCAAGTAGTTGGCAATGACCAATAAGTTTTCTATCTTCTCTTATTCAGAATAAACCTAGGAAACCTTTTCATCTTGTTGAGGTGTAACCATCATGTCTGTTTCATGCCAGGCTGGTCTTGAGACTGAGACAACTCCCAGCAATCCCAGGTTTAGGAATCCTTGTAAATAGTTCTCTTTAATTGTATGTACATTTAGTTATTTGTACTTCAGTAAAAAAGTCACATCAGGGTGGCTCATAATTCACTCTGAAGTTTTCTTTTTTAGTGACTTCTTTCTCAGAGATGTCTTTCTATCAGTGGAACTGAGGACATACACTGTGATGTTGCAAACTAAACATTAAGACGTAGTTTTGAACTGCAAAAGTTCATCAAGCTCTATAAGAATTCTTAGTTTTAGGGTTAAAGGATGATACAAGGCACAAATAAACTTTCCTGGAAGCACATAATTAAGGGAAAAAAAAGAAAAACGGAAAGAAGCAGTTATAATCTGGAATTTGGAGAGGAGTCTTTTTACATAGCTGTCCTTGGCAAGTGAAGGCGGAGTACCTGGTAAATATATTTGCTGGAACTGTATAATTAAAATAGGAATAGTAAACTGCTCAGAATTATTCAGTCATGGTCCTTCAAAAGCTGTAATTACACATCCTGGAACTGACTCTTCTGTATTGCTTGGTAGTTCAGTTGGATGTACTCTATCCAAAAACAGGACCCGCAAACTTTTCACAGGAAGGGTCTTCCAGTGTCTGCTCTGGCAGGGAGACATGTATTTAGGAAGAGATCTACTTACATGTAGGTCGTATACCTGGGGACTGACCCAAAGCTGTAAATTTTGAACAACAAAATGTGGCAAACATGAACTGCTGGCTTTATAAAAATCATGGGCATATAAATAGGATAAGGATTTCAGTTGTGTCTTCCCTTTATTCAGTCATACCCACTGTGTTGGACAAATCTGTGCCAGACAAATTTGTGTCAGCTAATACAGCTCTTTGCAGATGATTTACAATATGAGTTTTTACTATATATTTTACACTGGAAATTACTGACAGCTGAATTTTGCTACATCATGCAAGGTTTTTTCAAATGCAGAGACTCTCAGTGAGCTAGCAGGGTGCAGTTCTTTACCAGATGACAATGAGGAGATGTTTGTAAGCAAAATCACTGTTTTGTGTACCTAGATATGTTACCAAGAAGAAACTGAGTTGTTGTATAATGATGTTAAAAGACTGCAATTTTACCAAACCTTAAATTACAGAAAATATGAAGTCAAATATTTGTGTCTACATGAGTCCAGACCGTAAAATGAGTGCATGTGTGCATAAGACTCTGAGCAGATCAGAAATAGGTGTCATTAATCTCAATTTATAATATAAATTCAATTTCTAATTTCTAATTTTTCTAATTTCTAATTTTTTTTAGGAGTCCTGGATCAACTGCTTTTGACTTTTCAGATTATCAAACTTCCTACTATAATAAAACATGCAACATTTCTGTAAAGGATGGTGGGTGAGGGCATCATCTGCTAAGCTCCCCAGTTGCACCAGTGCTTGCAACTGTGTTATCTGTGGTTCTTCCTTTTGCCAGTATTTCCTTGACACAGAATTTCTAAAATATTATGTCCTGTTTTAAAAGTAATGGTTTAATAAGTAGACATGAATTGGTAAGAAGTTTTTAAAAAATCCAGCTTGCTAGCAGTCCATCCTTTCTTAGCCTCTATGGTTAGAAATGAGACCTGGCGTTAACTGTGACACACTGTGAGAATCTGTATCTCATTGTTGCTTAGATCATGGATGGGCAACAATGCCTTTTTTCAAAGTTTCACAGACTAGCAAACTTAAAGTAGCTCCTTTTAATTGAAACCCAGACATACTTTTAGGTAAAAACAAAACTGAGCTGGCTTGAGTTTTTCCCAAGCCAAACAAAAGAGATTGGAACTTTCCATTGTTTTTGTCTGCCAACCATGCATTGTTAAAGGAATCGAAATAAAGAGGGAAAGGGGTCAAGGGTTATAGAGCTCATATTTCCACTCTACATGACCCCATCTCAGCAATAGTGGGACCCTCGTGATCAGTTCCTGTTGGTCTAACGGAACAGCCATTTCTTAAGAAAAGGAATTACTGCATACAGTACCTTTGTGACTAACAGAAGAATACACTAGCTCTTCAAAGGTCCTTTCATTACAGCCCCTGAAGAGGACTCTGACATTACTTTCTTGAGATTATAATGAAAACAGCTGTACTTGTATCAATTCCCCTTTTTATTATTTTTTGTAACAAAACAAGATTGATGTTATGCCACTTTCTGTTCTGTCATGAGAATAAGGTATCACAAATGCTAATAACTACCACAGTAGCTATATGCACTACTTTGATCTTTTCATTGGTTTTTAATTTGGGCAGCTGGCCACTGAATTCCTTCCTAAAAATCTGTGCTGCCTATAAACAATGGGAAAAGTGGCCAATGAAATCAAATGTGCACATTTAAAGCTGTTCATCTGAGTAGTGCAATTCAAAGCCTACACAAGTAATGCAAATATGATACTTTGATTTTGTGATTCTAGGCACAGAAATCTTAGTATACACTCTCCTGATGATGAATTGTGGCAGAATGAGAAATACCACAAACAACCAATTCTCATCAAAATCTAAAGCTTGTAATCCCTTCGTTCTTATTGGTTGCTTTGCCAAAGACTTCTTAAGAGACTATTAAGCTTATTAATGAAAATCCAGAAGTAATTTTAAGTGATTTTCCCCTCTCATGCTTATAAGACAGTAAAATTAAACATGCTGTGGTTATTTTTTCCAGCGTCAAAAGCAAAAAGGCAGGATCTGGCAATAGTAGCTGTCAAGATTTCAAAACCAAGAAATGCAAACACCTACTGTCCAAATTACTGCTGTACTGGTGGAAACAGGATAGTCGTCTTTAGGGTTTGTGATAATAAGCCAGAATAAAACTGTGTATTGCCAGTTAAATTTCTTTTTCATGGAGTGAACTTTTCACAGTGAATCAGATGCACAACTTTTCTGTACTTTGCGTTTCAAATCAATCTCATCTCTATCTTCACAGCAAGCACCATCGTTCTCATGTTGACATGAATACCACATTGAAAATGAGAAGGTACCTGAAGGTGCTCAGAATTTGTGAGTGGCGCTCTCTCTATGAGGATTTTGGATCCCCAGTTTTGGCCATCAGCAATGATTTAGATACTTAAGAACTTTGCTGGAAGCCAGAAGACAAGGTTTCCAAAAGCCAAAATAAGCATCTCATGGAAAACTCAGAATCAGTTGAACACAAATTTTATTGCATAAATGTTTTTGAATATATATCTGTTCTGTTCATTAGTAAATGAAACGCGATAATTTTAGAAAATATTTAGCAAAATTCATATGAAATGCAGTACAACAAAAAAAGTTCTACAAATACAGTCCCCAAAGTGAAGGCATCATGAAAGAACGACTACTTGTCAAGCTTAATTTAAGTTTGGGGGTTTTCATTCTTGGTTTCATTTCAAACAGAAACGTTAAAGTGAGATGTAAGGAAGTAACAGAGAAATCTGAACTACTATGCTTTTGAGTAATTGGGAGACCAGACACTGCTTAAAAAAACAAAGGAGCTGCCTGAAATGTTAAAAAAGGCAAGAATGTTCTATATGTTTTAAGAAGAGATGATAAAAGAAAAAAATAGTTTATGATGTTGAATATGAGAGGCATGAAATGGGGAAAAGATCCTAGAACCTCTAATGTTTATAGAGAAATAAAACATGGAAGGTACCAGATGGGACAGGAGATACAGTTCTGTCACTTTGTCACTGAGTTGGCTGCATATGTGCTTACGCATGTTTATACTCAGATATACATCACCAAGTGTGTCTTGCACATTGCTGGGCATGTAATAGCCAAACCCCTCTGCAGACTGGGGCAATTTTGCCTACACCAGTATACCAGCAACTGTGGTTCCGCAGACGTGTATTTTGAATACAGCTACACTTAGGAAGGGGAAAAAGAGAATGCAGCAGGGTAAATGGTGCCCTGTAAACAAGCTATTGCAGGAATTGATTTGTGTTGTATTACAGGGGTATTCATCATTCCTTTCCAATTTCTGCGCAGATGATGTAGTTTTTGCCTACTCGTACAGCTTTGAATATGCATACTTCCTACTTTTGTCTGAGCACTATTTTGTGCTGTAGACCTGGATATGCTGCATAAACTATTGCTTCCTGCAGGTGGTTCGATGGTGCAGCTGAGTAGCTGCTTGGCTAGGTATGTTTGACATATAGAGCAGCTGGTTATGTCTATGAAAGCCTTCCTGAGGCCACTCACCACTGGGCATCTATTCTGAATGGTGCAGCTGTTTTCCAGAGCTCGTAGTGCAACAAAACCAGCAAAATGAAGAGGGGACACAATTTTACAGACCTGGAACGGCCTCAATCATTCTACACATTCAGCCTAATGAATTAGGTGTGGAGCTCCTTGTGGTTCCAGCACCAGCAAATTCAGTTCATGGAGCCATTCTCACTAACAAATTTGTTGAAATTGTCATCTGGAGACCTCTTACCCCAGATTTTGTATCAGTGATTTAAGTTCAGAAACTTGTCTGTGGATTTCAGAGATCAATATGTTGGTATAGATTTAGTACTACTACCTCTTTGGAGCTAACAACCTGCTTCCAAATAGCAGAGAAGACAAATACTGTTAAATCTGCAACATCTCATCCATTGTACTCTGTAGATCTGTATCAACACAGTCACTGGAGCAATGGCAGCTAGCAGAAACGAGGTATAGGAATAGACAAAACATGGGCTGCAATAGAAGCAAAGAAACATATTGCATGACTAAAGAATGTTGCAGAGAAGGGGATAGATATGGGGCAACAACGGTAAACAAGGTAACAGAGGAACTGTACGGAGAGTAATATCTGCATAGTATGCCCAGGAGTAGAAGAAAGACAGCTGGGCAAGAGAGGTTCAGATTTAAACTCAGAGGACGTTACAAGGTAGCAGCTGGTAGGGAAAAGGATATAACATAGCAAAAGAGCATTAGTGGGACCACTAACAAAGCCAATGATTGACTGAAAGGGAAGGACGTAGTGAGAGTAGAGCATTAAAGACAAGAACGGTAGAGTGTCAGAAAACTCTTAGTTACCTTAAAGTAAAAACACAAATGCAGGACCTGCCTGATCATTCCAGCAGATTTAATACTAATGCTTTTTTTTTTTTTCATACTAATGCGTTTTCTTATAAAATTTTATTTACTCCTACTGAGGTGTGTACACATGTACATGTACACACTGCCTCACACTCCTCTACAGTTAAGTACCACCCAGAAGTACAATCTCATCTTCTGCATTTGTTCAGATTCTTGGAAAAATGCTCAAGGGAGGCAATGCAGATCTGATATATGGATGCCAGTTTGTCCCTCTGTCTTAACAACGCAGTCAAGGTCTGACCTTCCCCAGCTTCCAGGGGTTTCTGAGTAGAGGAAGGCAAAAGAAAAAAATCACCAGAGTGTTATAGATGAAAAGAGCTCTGAAAATGAAAAGATGTTAATTAATACATCATGTATCTGTAATACATTTGGATTTTAAGGTACCTTTTTCATCTTAACATATTTGGATGAGGTATTGTGATTATACATGCTTATACAGAAAGGTGTATACACACCTGTAAAGGAAGGTACGGTATATGTTTTTTTTCTTATCAGAAGAGATTTAAATGATTTTAAAATATCTTTTGTGAATCACTACTAAAGAAAGTGGCAACTTCTCAAGCTTTAGGAAAAAAGGAAACAAAAGGAAAGCCTTTAGATGCCCACAGTAGGTGGCATCAGCTACTGACCTACCTACTAATAAAGGCAAATGAAAGGAAAACAGCCTGAGAGGAACTAAATAGCAGAGAGCAGAAGTCTTGAGGGGAGAACAGGCAAAGGAGGCATACAGCGCTTAATTCTCCCTGACTGAAAAGCTCTATCAAACCACAAGTTGAAGATGCTACCATATGTAACAGCATTACAACAGGAAAAAATAGTCAATTGTATTATAGTCCTTTGACTGTAATACTGCTGATATTGAATTGCTGAACATGGCTGAAAACAGACAGTCTAATAAGAATCTTTAAGAAAATAACATATAGCCTGGGAGTAATCACCAGGGCTAGTCAGGCTTCTGCTTACTGTTATAGGACCTCAGTCCTAGTGGCTGATCTATGGGAAATAGCTCTGAAATCACATCAAGCTAGCTGGCCTGGCTTCAAAATCAGCACCTTATGCAGTAAATAGAAACACAGGAGAGAATAAATTAAACAGAAAAGTCAGAATTCTAATTATAAATGCTGTCCTCTGCTCCTTTAGAAATATGTAGTGCTTACTAGAGTTTCTAAACCTGTTTCTGTCCCTTAAAGCCTCTATAGAATATTAAGAAAACAGATTTCCTTAGAAGCTGAACACTTATCCTGCACTCACTTCTAGCCAAATAGATACTTTTAACTTGTTTTAAAAAATAATAAACTTTGCTCTTAAGCAATTAATTGTTCCTTTTTTACATTTATGGTAAGATCAGCATTAAGGGTTTGATTAATTAGTTTATTATATATGTAATATCTGGGTTGATGTATTTTGGATAATTGTATATTATAACATTTATAGACATATATTTAATATACAGCTAATTTCTGGCTGAAATTGTGTTGTCTTTTTAAGAACTTCCTCAGCCAGTTTTGCTACTACTGGTACAATCCCATGTTATTTCTGGTTATTTATTTTTCACTGCAAGGCTGCATTGCAGAAATTAATCCCGGTTACTTTGGCATTTGACTCATTTTAGGTTTATAACAAGCATAATTTGGTTTGTTTATAACTCAGAAATAGCATCGGAAACACAATGAAAATCCTTTAAAAAAATGCATGCATTTTTGTATTTTTTATTGGCTTAGGGGACAAGAGGATTGAAGCACCGATGTTTTCTTTCAAGTTTCCCAACAAAAATATAAAAAGAAAGGAAGCATCTATATAGAATTTTTTCCTTTTTGTTTGGACAGATTCCTGCAATTTCTTCCCATGGCTTTAGTGACTCCTGGAAATTTCTCATATAGTCCACACTGTCAGCAGGATTCTTTCCCAGATTTCTCACCCTTTTTAATTTGTATCCCTTAGTTACCTGCTCCATCCCTTCTTTCCCCCTCCCTGCTACTTCAACGCTAATAGGCCTGCTGGAATCTACCTTCTAAATGAAATCAGTCAAGTCACCTCAGCTTTGATTGCTTTATTCCCATGCTGTAAAATGAACGCACTCTGTTGAATCAAAAATGTTCTGCATTCAATTGTCATAAATAACAATGCACAGCAAAGAACTTAAGCTATCAACATAAACAACACAATATGAAAGCATGCTTCAAACCAGATGCTGCCTTATTTCTGCCCAAACAGTTTGAAGAGCCTGTTAAAATGCTTCAAGTTGCTGTTTACAGAGGGTCAAATGAACATTTTTCAATGAAATGTGTCCCTTCTGGTTCCTTAATGATTAAATACAGTGGAACAATAGCCATTTAAAATAGCGAAAGAATATCCGATGATTTTTTATTGTTAGGATTGTGAAAATAGGAGGAGTTGAAAAGCTTTGTGTGAGGTGGGAGAAAAATGCTCTGACAGCATCAGAGCCACCTCAAAGATTTTGACAATTTGTCAAAAATCACTGCACTTTCCAAGTAGCCTTTTGCAGGACTCCTGGGAGAATAAACAGCATCTTTCCCTTAGACTGGCAAACAGTTGTTCCCACAATCCCTCCCCCCCAGCCCCCCCCGTCATGTTGTGTCCCCTCAGAAATCAGCATTTCCAAACACAGTTATTCCCTCCTGGAGGAAACAACCTATCCAATTAAATTCTTCATGTTTGTGCTTTTGGAAAAGGGCTCTCTCTAACTCCCCAACACTCCAAATTTGTATCTGGATCTTGCTCCTGCTCACCTGTGTCAGGATTCAGCCTACTGTAAGTATTCCATTTGGCTGCATGTCATTAAAATTGCAGTTGTTTTGAGTTTTGTTCGTAGAACTTCAACCTTTAGAATCTGCTTTCATCTATAAAATAGAGCTGAACTTCATTGAAAAATAGCCTGCCTTTGTGCAAAGGCACTCATGCATTCGGAATGTCAAATCTTGACCTAACTAAGATTGAAGCTGATCTTGTTTGATAAGAAACCCATCATTTTTTTTTTTTTAAAGAGGCGGGGGGGGGAGGAGTAAACAATGCTTTTGTTCTAAATGGTCTGGAACAAAATTGTGTTTCTTTTCATGTTTGATCAAAGCTTGAGTAACTTGTCAGGATTTTGAAAATCAGAGCTATCAGGCTACTGCACGTCTGTTGCAACTCTGTGGAGGAAGGAGGAATACCACTTGGTATTTGTGACTTTTACTCCATCCAGCTATCCATACTTAAACCTGGCAGAGAAGTATTCTGGTGTACATTTAAAATGAAGTCAGTAATATTTCTCTTAATTTCACATTATCATGTTGGAGAGTCTGACTTTTTGTGTAAACACACCCAGCATGTGACCATCAAAACAGTCAAGGAACAGCAATAACACGTACTAAGTTTTTGCTGTGTGAACATCCGTACTTAGTTACTCATAACTTCCTCATGTGCCAGGAGCTTTATAAGACACATAATTTATAAATGAGATTCTTATTAAGCTGGATCCATTTAGATCAGGTATATAATTGTTTTCCTTAAGAAATTATAAGTTTATGATAAATTATGGTAGGTTTCACAGTCCTTCTTTATAAATAGAACGCTTGTTTCGAGAGATAAGTCCTTAAAACTCTTCTTGCCTCCACAGAGATAAGTTTATGCTCTGTTTGGCTTTTATATACAGGTGCAGTGGGGCAAGAAAATATAAGGAGCCTTCTTCCCCACATTTAATCCTTCTCAGTCCCTACTTCTGGTGAGAACAAGATCGCTTTCCTATGCTTGATGTCCCAAAAAGGCCATGAAGGTCCTGGGGATATTTACTATAAATCAATCTGCAAGACTCGCAAGAGCTAAAGTGGCTGGTGGTAAACTGGTGGAGTTATTCTCATGCGGATTTGACTTCAGGGGTGTTGTGGTATTGTTGTGGGGCAGGTAGAACCGAGCAGCACAGTGGGAGAGCGGTTTCATCTGGTGTAGTGAAAGGCAGCATGCAGAGGTCTCTGCTAGCCTGGTGGTAGATTTACAGGAGTGTCTGGTTATTTGAGAGAGAAATAAGGGAAGTGTAGAAAGTGCTATATGTATATATGCATACACATATATACATAAAGCTATATAAAAATGTGAGTGTTGCTTAGGTGCATAGGTCTTTCAACAGCTCCACTTGCTCCCCAGCCCCAGCTTTAGGTTTGCAGACTCCCCCTCTTCTCCCTCCTACTTCCCACTAAACCCTCACCAATGGGCTTAGATTGCGCAATACCGGGTTGGGTGGACCGGTCAGATGATGGCTTTTCTTCGATGAAAATTCAGCAAAATGAGTAAGTAAAGGTCACTACCGTATTGAAAATCCCACTAGCCATCGCAGATGGGTACAGTAGCCAGGCTGCCTCTAACATACTCCATTTCCACAGATAACAACTGATGCCCATTAGGCCCAGCTCAGTTGTGCACATTAAGCTCTTTGCACTGCATGAACTCCCATGCTAGGTGAAGTGCATCACTGTAACTGATTTTCTACACCTCTACCTTAGCTTCCTTCAAGAACTATGGCAAAAATAATGGTATTTGTTCATTACTGTCCCTGCTTTAGCTCTCTTTATATTTATCCATCCCTGCCTTTCTGCCTTCAAGAACAAGTTTTAAAAGTGCACAGGAGACAAAAAATCTGTCGGTTTTACATTACGGCAAAAGAGTTTCCTGTCCTCAGGTACTCTATTCCAGCTTCAGTGGAAATGTGGAATAAAATCTTTGCCTTCCAAGGAGTTATGCCAAGTTTACACAGTTAAAGTGAACAGAACTTTTGGCCAGGATCCTTTGATATGTAGGATACAAGCCATTTAATTTTAGTCAGGCTTCTTCCCAAACCCTAGAAAGGATCTAGTGAAAGCAGAAAGCATATTAAGGTTGTGATGGGCCTCCAGTATTTGGCTCATACTAGTTCTAGCCTAATGATGTCATTCCAGGGTGCAGAAATACTGGCTAAGCACTGGAATGAATTGGATACAGGATAGTAACAGGTGCTACTACTATTAAAAATCATTTAATAATTTAAAAATAGAGTGACAGAAGGCTATCAGAATTTACTTGGCTGAAGTCAATCCTGCCTTCAGGCAAAACAATAGGCTAGATGATCCCCCTTTCTGACCATTTTATTATGATTCATTCTATGATTTTCTGATCCACTTTCCTCAATTTCTTTTGGAATTCATCACGTGTCCATCTGTGAATATGCACAGGGCACTAAAGAAGTCTCCTCACAACTTTCTGAACCTTCCAGGAAGAGGACAGAAGTGCTGGACCTTCTCTCTTCCCCTTGCACAGAAGGATGTACAGTTAGGGAACAGAAAAAATGCGGTGTTAGCTACTTTCATCCATCCTCCTTTTGACTTTTTGCCACCCTACGCAGACCTGCTAGCCAGCACTAGCACAAAGGAGAGACTCAGTGGAAGAAAATGAGATGGTATGTTTTGCTTCCCTTTGGGAAGGTTACAGTTTGGTCCGTACATGCACACTCGCCTTTCTCCATTCAAACTGTAAGCCAGTCCTTCATGAATTCATATACAGGAATATTTCACCTACCTACAAAGTCATCTTTCTCCTTGATGTTATTTGGTCTTATGGACTTTTTTTTTTAAAAAAGATATCTTTAGTACAGAACTAATAATTATCTCTCCCTAGTAAATTTATCTAAGAACTACACCAATCCTTTCTGTAGGTGCCCAGAGGGTTTGTACTTTTCCACACTGTCTATAACTCTGTCAAACACTTTGTTGTTCCCTATGTTTTGTAGACCTTTTAGTAAGATCATAAGGGTGGCTTGTTACCTCAGAGGTTTGGAAACACTGTCATCAGAATTTTGAACTGCATTAGCTTAGTTTGAGAGCCATGAATTTCTGCTGCCAGCTGTCAGCTATTGTCTTCAGGATGTTCACTTAAGAGCATCCTCAAGTTACATCAAAACCAACTCCCCAGATTGCCAGTATTAGGTAATAATTTCATAGCTGACTTTTGGAGATATTTGCGTATGAATGGTTGGCCGACCCACCCACTGTACAGAACAAACAGTGCATACATCACTCACTTTGCTTGAATTGGATGAGCTTTTGAATGAGCTACACAGACATGTACTCAAAAGATCTTCTATACAGGCAAACTCAGCTGGCAGCTCCAGCAAAGGGTGGAACGTAAGCCTATACTGAAAACCTTGCAAATACAAGGGGGAATCCAGCTCTTCTTTTGCTAACACAGATGTAAATCAGAAGTGTGCCTTTGACAGCCAGTGGTGCTACACTGCACAGACAGCGTTACGGAGCAGGGAATCAGGGCCGGGGCAGAGATCTGGAATATTGCCAAGTTGAAGCAATATGAGGTTGATACCTGCTCTGAAATCCTAAAGAAACCCTCATCTCCAAGTTTATCAACCCACGACTACAGATGCTTAAATAAAAAAGAAAAAGCCCCTGTGTGTTTGTGAAATCTGGCCTTTATTTTATATCACTCTCATGACAAAAAGTGTTAGAAAAATGTCTTAAACCACTAGCTGGGGATTTCCTCCAAGCACTATGCCAGCTGCTCTCAGCCTCCATTGTGAAATGATGGGCTTCTGGCATAGCCAAAGTACTTTACACTCCAGCAACCACTGGATGCATAGCAGCCCTTTGGGAGTCATTACCAACTGGTGTAATTTAGGGCAGCCCGGAGGCAGCTCTAAGTCACAGTCTCCAGGAACTGGAGGCTATAAAGGTGGCATAACACCTCTCCTCTAAGTCTATAATCTGCAATAACATTTACAATACAGACTGCATCATATTATTTCCATGTTTAATTAGAGTAAAGAATATCAAACATTTTACTTTAACGCTACCCCGTGTGCTGTTACCA
Organism: Opisthocomus hoazin; assembly: GCF_030867145.1. Taxonomy (NCBI): domain Eukaryota; kingdom Metazoa; phylum Chordata; class Aves; order Opisthocomiformes; family Opisthocomidae; genus Opisthocomus; species Opisthocomus hoazin. Next base: position 13,867,572 of record NC_134417.1, read on the forward strand.
GCTCTGTATGTGATTTAATGGGTGATCAATCATTCACATATCAGTGGTGATGTAAACCTGATGTTCATTTGCTCTTTTTCACTTCATGCATGGATCTCATGTAACAAGAAAAGAAGTATCTACCAGGAATGTGGTAGTTCTGCATTGCTGTTAAATCTCGGCAAGCCCTCCTAAACTCCAAGAAATAAGGTAGCATCAGTTTACAGACCAACTTTTCAGTGGCATCGTTCCAAGTCTGTGTTATTGGCCAGCATGGCTTATACTTTGCTTTCATGGCCAAATATGTGATGCTTGACATGTCAAGTCAGCTGCTATTTTTCAAAAAAGAGCAGATATTGTTGATACAGCTGTGAAAGGATCCTTTCTCCTTTCCAAAGAATTATCGCTAAATTGCATTAACCAAAGAGAGACCCTCTTCATTGCTTAACAAACACTCTGAAACAAAAAAAGGTTGAAGATGTAGGGATACTTTTGCCCCGTCATCATTTTCCTGTCAGTCTCTTCTCACTGCCCATCTGATCAGATGTTGCTGTCCACTTGTATTTCAAATGGGTATTATGCTGCCATTTGTTGTCAGATACAACTTCTGTTGAAATCAACAGGAAAATTGCCTTCATGAAATCTGAAGGATTAGACCTCTTAAAGGAAAAACTGTGAGATTTATTTCACTGTTTCAGGCCAGTGAATGGAGTCCAGCTGAGCTGAGGAAGAGATGGGGACAAGGACACTCAGGGTCGGTGGTGTCCCATGCCAGGGGAAGGAGGAGCCGCAGTGTGTGTGAGGAGAGGGGTGCCTTGCAGAACCATCCCGGGGAGCCCAGGAGCTGGCACAGGGCATGCATGCCTCTGTGCCCAGGGGCTGACGAAGGTGCTGGGGGGTCCCAGGCATGCCAGGCACGGAGGACAAACAGGTACCATTCCTACCTCTGTGTTGCTCTGCAAGTGCTTCTGCGTAACTCTGAAGGACAGCTTCCAACTGATCCTCGCCAGGAGCAAGAGCAGGAAAGCAACCTGAAACCTGCCAGGGAAAAGGGAGTAATTATTTTGCCAGTGATAACAGCACAACTTTGTTGTAATCATAGTCATAAAACAAAAGCTGACAAGTGATGACTTCTCTGAGGTGCTTTTAACCTTAATAAGAGCTCCATTAATTTTTCGTATTATTGATAAAGCAAATTAATACATATCTCAAAACAAGCAAAACATAAAAAGGCATCAAAACCAAACTGAAATCATTGAATCTTACTTGTAGAGAATGCTATTAAAATAATGTAAATCTCCTTCTGTAAATTAACTTCATGCATAACTAGAAATGATTAGCATGCATATATACCAACCTCTGTGTTTGTAATTTTTACACACATCCTAATAAACTCTGTTTTTTTTATTTACGTGCCTTCTGGAAATATTACTCATATGAATGCATAGTGACTCTGAGAAGGAACTAGTGGGAAGAAGTGAAGTTCGTGGAAGAAGAGCTGTCACTGAGGCTCCCAGGCTACAAGGGGGGATCTCCCTCCCATGGCAGGGACAAGTGGGGAGAGACCAGCCAAATAATAACCATTCCACATACCTAGGAGTACCTGAGGACACCTGAAATCATGGGCAGTGGGTATTTTAGTACAATGCACAAATAATGCTTTTAGACATTTTCAGCAGTGGAGTTCATACCCTAATCCCATGGCAGCGGGGAATTTTCTAATGTCAGAGAGGCAATAGGGACGCTTTTTAGTTGGTATGATGGCAGGAGGAATAGTGGACAGTCTCTGCAACAAAAACCATGATCTTCTTTAGTTTTACTTTGTGAGGGACAGTGTGGGAGCAATCACTGCAAATAAATATCACTAAATAAACATGTATATTTTCTTGGGTCAATTTTCGAGACCACTTGAGCAAGTATCTAAAATCTGTGTTGGATGATTAGTAGGAGGTTGATAAGAAATTGGTAATAATCAAGTGAAATTTTTCAGTTTTACAGTATGTTCTCTAGGAAACGAAATAAAAACATCCCCAGTTGTGCAACAGCTCTTACCTGAATCGAGAAATACGTGTTATATCCTTCTTGGAACACAAACCAAAAGTAGTCTAATGATCTGTTACTAACATATAAGTCCCAACGGGAACACAGCCCCACAAAGAATTAAACTTTAACAAAATATTTGATATTAATTAGTTAATTAAAATAATTTACTTCATGTTGAATAGTCAGAGCCTTAGAAACTCATAAATACATATCTGAATGCCATGACAAGTGGCTGGGGAAAATTACTCCCTACTCTGAATATCTGAAAAAGTTAGAGAAGAAACCTAGACCAAGATTCCATTCACCTATAGCCTCTACTTGCTTTGGTGACTTCAGGCAGTCAGAGCAGATGTGAACTCAGCTTAAGTGCAGGCCTATCATGTGCCGGGGAATTCAGCAAGGTCTCTGTAGATATTTCTTTGAAAACTGGAATTAAGAGGCATTGCTAAAAACCTCTGCTAAGATCTTGGTGCCACAAGACCCTGCAAGCATTTAATCTTCCCTCTAATGTGTTCATGACAGACTTTGTTTTATTTCTTGTACCCTCTGAAAACAATAATGTTTATGAGCTAGGAATTGACATTTGGGAATAAATGGATGAACAGGACTATTCAATAGTGCTTTTTTTATTTCTCAGATACAGAAATAAAGCCTTATTTTAATTAAGAATTTTCTACTTCTGCCTGCATCAGTATTAAAGTTGCAAATTTATACAAGGCAATTTAGTGTTTGAGCATAGAGACAATAATCCACATTTTCTGAAACTAGCCAAGAGCGTAGGCTCCTGCCTAGAATTGTTTACATTCTTTGACCTTTTAGGCTCAACTCTTTATCCAACAAAATTTATCTAGCAGAATTTGTAGCCGAACTTGTTTGTATGTTACACATTTGGTATTAAGACTGCAGAAGAATTTTACAAGTATCTAGCATATTCTTGATAGCACATCTGGTGAGTATGGACACCGTTCATTAGAAGAGTTTTGCAAACTGATAACATGCCAAAGCTTTGACAAAAGTACTTGTGGTAGGTGTCAATCATTTCTCTTTGCCAGTTTAAACATGTACCCTTCTGGGAACAATTTTTATCTATTCTGGCATATAAATCATAATGAACAATATCTTCGGGCTTTGCAAATAAATGCAAGTCCCCATATTATGTGTACTACATGTGGATCACTAAACTAATATAACACGAGGAAGGATGATATTTGTATAAGTTACCAGCAAAAATCCATGAGAAACAGCAGGCAGAGTAAGTTGAAGAAGGACTGCATGAAGGACAGGGAGGACAGTGGTCATACAGTACAGTGGTCACTAGCATTACTCACATCTGGTGGTGACATTGGACAGGTTTCTTCTCCCCTGCCAAAGCTTCCCCCTGCCTAATGAACTTTCCTTCTTTTACAAAAAGACAACAACTATCATACATAAGGAAGGACTATAAGAAAGAGGTTATCAGAATTTCAAGGGACTGAATTTGTGCAGCAAAGAGATACAGCAATGAAATAGTCATATCTAATTTCTGACACTCAAAGAGTCTTGCATTATTCCTCAATTTCTTGTTGTCTTCTCTAAGGAGAAGGAACTCTTAGTGTGAATGGCAGAGCCAGAGACAGGCCCTCCAAGAAGGATGAGACACCTTTCTGATCTGAACTTATGTTGCACTGGAGAATCACATAGGCAATAGACTTACTATAGATTTTCCTCCCTTCATTCCTGTTATTTGCATGTAGATATTCACTTGTGAATTTCCTAAGCTACATTTCAATAGAGATTACATGTTAATACTGAAGTTGGAATTAAAAAAAAATTCAAAAAGAGTTATAAATCTTACTTTGGTACAGTAAGTTGCATAAACAAAGTACAGACCATTTTGGTCCTTCACATGAACACGCTGAGTCTCTTTTAAATATGTGCTGGTAGAACATTTCAGATATGCTGAATAGAGTAGGTATTTATGCTTTTATTTTAAATGGGGATTACAAATTATTCGCCTTTTGTCATGCACAATATGCATACTATGGTGTAGATATTGTGTTACCAATTCACTGTAACTAAGTACTTCAGCACTTAAAAAAAAAGCTGGTTTTGACCCAATAGACCATAATAGAGTCTTTCAAGCTTGTTTGAGGCAGCTGCCATGAACTGAAAAAGTCATACAAAATATGCTGTATATAGAGCAATTTAATATGTAGAAACGTGCATTTTCAGAAAGATATGATGGCTGGTTCAGACTCTTAAGTAAATGAAAGTACTGGTCCTCATTGGCTTCTGATGGCGAGGAAGGTTTCAGATTAGTCCTGTCAATAGTTACTAACTAGCAGGTGAAGTTACCAAACCACCTCTCCTCCTTACTGGTGAGGGTGGTACCATGTATGCCTAATGTGAGCTCTTATGGGTATGTGAGAACAATGTTGCAGCATTGAGAAACTCTGAGAGAACCAGATAATTCAGCAAAAAACGTATTTGAAAAGTATTTTTAGTGGTTTAAATAAAAACACATTCTTGGTTTTTTAATGTGGTTTTAGTATGTTCCATCTTTTTAAATTTAGCCTATTGCGTCAATATTATACATGCCATCATGAATGCTGTCCTGTTGTTAATGAAATAATGATTCAAGCCACAAAATTAAAACCAGTTGGTTTGTCAAATTCTGAGCTTAAAAAACAATTCTGTAAAATGACTATGGAGAAAACATACAGAACCTTGATAATCCATTATTGATAATTAACTACTGAGGCTAAGGGTTCCCTTCAGTTGCCTCAAACCAGGACCCTGATGCCATCTGGCAAGGCCTGGAGATGCCACCAGGCCTCCTACTGCCAATTCAGAAGAACACCTGACTCTTACAGACCCTCTGGCATATTTGCCAGTCCCACGTGGCTGTCGCAGATACCTTGCAACGCAATGGATGCCACTGGACACTCTTGTTTTGTCCAGTGTACCAGTCCCTAGTGGTTTGTATCTTAAATTCTTAATATGATTTGTACGAACATGGAGGGTGTGTGAGAGTGGGTGTTTGTATGTATTATGCATGCATGTATGATTCCCTATAAACTTTCATAAATACATGTTGATGTATGTAAATATTAAATAGCAAAGTAATTTAAACTTGCTATGCAAATTATATTTTTTCACCTGAAAAATTATTTCCTTATAGATTTAAGTTTATTTTTAGCAAGAGGGCTGTAGCACCCAAAGCTCGTAGTATTGGCTCTTCCACTGAATAATCATTAGAAGTTCTAAATAAAGAATCAAGTGCCAGAGCCAAAGCACACTGAAGTCAATAGGAGTCTTTTCATTGACTTCAATGGGCTTTGAATCAGAGTCCAAATTCTAACTGTTCCTGAACATATTGACGACCACAACATTTTGTGTGGTACTCTCTGCGGGCACAATGATAGAATTTACTTGGGAAAACAAATGGAAACAGATTCTTAGGTGGTATGATCAGTATTATTACCCACTCAAAAACTAGGTCTTGAGAATCTCGGTTATAGCATTGAAAAATAAACGACTGATTCAGCTGTGCAGGTGAGGATGTATGGCTAGATAATGTCTCTGCGGGCCAGAAAACAGCTCATGCTGATGCTTCTGAAACCACTGCCAAAGTGGAAGAGATGTTGTTAGTGTCAGTGTATTCGCATATTGAAATTAGAAACAGTGTTATTTTAAGTGTTCTTATAAATCATAGCTGTTGCAAAATTTCTAAACAGAGAGAACTGATGTTTGTTATTTCCAACACTAATTAATCAGCCGTAGTCACACTGGACTTATACAGAACATGCTAGTATTAGTATGTCTGATTTTCATTTTAGAAACTACTGTGAACTTCTTAAGTAATTTGCCATTTTGTAATACAGCGTGTCTAAGTAACACACAGAGTGTTTCCAGCTAATAGCTATCTGATGCCTGTGCTTTGTAGGTAAACTGGGGAGGTCTTTCCTCATTCCCTACGCCAGATATGTAATGCAATAACAGACATTACACACTGCAATGACATTCCATTATGTTGCAGCATCATATATTCTTAGTTCCTGAGGGAAAAAATGACCACTGGAAATTGAAGCTAGCCTGTGGACTTCGCCAATAATTCACTGGATCAGGTTTCTCAGCCAGATACATACACAAATATATACGCCTACATAACAGTGAGTTTAAATGGCTTTTAGTAGATTGACGTCCAATTAAAAATACATTTTGATCCTGTTGCAATAGCATAACCAAAAATCTGTTACACAGTACCCATTAAAAAAGAGACTAATTTCAATGTGCCCCCTCTGAAACCTTTGAAGACATTACCACCTCTCCAAGTATGTTGACTACCTGGAGAATGAATTATTACATCCTTGTCAAATTTTAAATATCTTGCTGTTAAAAATAGTAGTCACAGGAGCTGTTTGACAACAGTGTTGCAGTAAAGTTCTATTGTCTATGTGAACATGGATAACCTGATACATAAAACCATGTCTCAGTGTATGGCATCCAGTGGTAAAGGCTGAGCCCTGAAAGTTTCCTCGGAGCATTGGCAATACCCTGCCAATAGATATACTGTACATGCCATTTAAGCCAGCTGAGTACTGCTTTTCCTCTCCCTCCCTCCAGTTTTTCCATTCCCCAAGGGGCAATCCTTTGGCGAACAACCCATTTAAGTCAAACAGCTATCATGTAAAAGTGAAGATGAGCAACAAAGCACATCCAAGGGAAGCAAGTTAAGATCTAGGCCCCAAGATTCGAGGGGGGGGCTAAAGAAACCGAGCCAAAGAAATTCTAAAAAAGCACTTTTTTAGCTTAAAAAAATAAGATTAGAAACTGGCTTGTATGAGCCCAACTGTGATTAAAAAAATAAACCTTTTATAGTTAAGACAGGATTTTTTTTCTTTTTGTTCTTTGACTTTTCCTTGCAGAGAAAGAGGCTATCTTCACTTAATCAGAGCAAAGAAAGAGTGGCTGAGGCAGAAGCAGCATCATGCAGGTGAAGGTCAGGCCAATTTTCACCCATGTGATGCTGCTTTATCACTCATGGAACAAAGATTAAGGCCTTTCTTTTCTTTATCCTTTTGTGCTTTCCCCCATTACTTTAACAGATCTGAACAAATCCCGGGCAGTTCATCCAAAAGTTCCTTTTAGCTACATTTAGTTCAGATCCTCTAAATTCCACATAAGACTTCATGCTATACCAACATGAAGAGGATATAAAACCCACATGTGTAGGAAGAAAAATGTTACAGAAAAAACAGAAAAATCATTGCAGAACATGATGACAGCAAAGGCCTTTTCAGCTGCAAGAAACTAGGCGCATCCAGGAATCAGAACTATCAGGATTACTATTCCCTTATTATTAAGGCAGTGTGCTTTTCTGCTACACCAGAATGATGCATGAATATTGATGTTTGGTTAAGATAAAGTTAACAGGATAAACCTCTCATTGAACTCTGAGATTCTGAAAAAAAACCCAGCCCACTAGAAATGCCAGTTCATTGCTGCCCATGAGTAACAGTAAAAATGTTATATCACAAAAAATAGCTTACGTTGCATGTGTTTACACATTTTGTTGGTAGCCAGCTTAATCAAACATATTATTCCAGAATTGTGTCACCTGCAGAAATAGGACAAGGTGTAATTTTTACACAAAGTAAAAACCCAGAGGGTTGATTGAAAGGGCAGTTGTGGGATTTGACTGTGCTTGATATTTTAAAACAATTAGTACAGTATGTTGAAATCAAATAACAGCAATCAGTTATGTAATCATAGTGACAAGAAGATATACTTATATCACAGGTCCCAGCTATCCATAACATTTGCAGTTTTACAGACACCGAGTCTGTAACATTTGAAATATTAAAAGATATGGAAAACCAAGCAGTTAAGCATTTAACAAGCGAGACAGGTATCTTAATACGGTTCCTAGCGTTATGCCACTGCAGTGATCAGAATGTCTTTCCAGAGTTCAGATTCCCTGTTTCTCTGTCATCAGTGTAAAGGCTACTCTTTCCCTAATGTGGTTTCGGGGGAGTGGGGGGAGCCCTGCACAAAGCATCATTTGAAGCGTGGAACTACTGCAGCTTTTTGCACCAGAAAAATTGGCTTATCCTCCTGTAGCATATATTATCATGTATCAGAGTGGTTCCCAAATTTTGTACAGTTTTGAACTATTTATGTCTACCAGACTAAAATCTTGGCCTCACTGAAGTCAACAGCAATGTTACCCTTTGACTCCAACGAGTCCTGATTTCATCCAGTGTGTTCAAGGGAAAGGTTTCAGAGGTGGGCCCTTTTTTCTTTGAGTAATTTTGAGAGGTGTAAACCACTAATGTAGGTGTCAGAAGTCAGTATGTAAAAACTGCTTGGATAGGATAATATATAAAAATGCTCTTAGCGAGGGTAATAGGAGGTTAGTAAATGCTGTCATCCATACATTTCTTAAGAGCATCGTATTCTGTTGCTCACACTTGAAAACATCTTCCTGTACATAGTCAAGATTTCTGATGCAGCCCAAAGCATTCTTATCATCTTACGAAAACAGAAGATATCAGCACTTATTCGGACTGTTTGGAGCTTTAGGCGGAATACGCAAGAAGTCCGGGAAGTCTGTTTCATGCACTCTGATAAACAATTTGGGTAATAAAAGCCGCGAGAACTTCTCCAACGCCAACCTAAATCCCACCTCCTTTCTTCAGAAAAGAACTTTGAAATGTGTTTCTTCTGGCTGTTTTGGTAGGCTTAATTACTTTGCTTTCATCAGGTGACAATTCATCACTCTCGCTAAGATTCCTTGGTTAGATATTTGTAACAAAGATTAAATATCTTTCAAAGTAGGTAAATCCAGATGGAAAATTCTAGGTGTTTCTTAGTTTCAAAAAGCTCTGTATGTCAAGCAATGCTTTTTGTCTCAACACAAGCGAAGGTCTGGGAGCGGTGGCTACAGCCAATGCGAGATGACAAACCCTGGGCGTGAGGCTTAGCTGCTCCAGAGATCTTTCTGCCCTCAATCCACCCATTTGCTGTGTGCCTTTCATTTGCTACTGGAGAAATATGAATTTGAGTAAATGCCATGTGACAGTGTGGCTGCTGTGGAATTTATTCATTTTTCTTGAGTAGGAGATCAATTAGTAATTACTTAAGGGCAGTCCTTATAGGCCAGCTAGGTTGGCCCTTAATTAAGCAACAAGACATGACAGGCAATGTATTTCTGGGCAATTTAGCACATCTCTCAGGGAGTTTTTAAGGCATGAGGCCGAAGGTCAAGTGACTTTAACCACCTGAGAAGTGCAAAAATCCCTTAGAAATGCACTGTCTAGAGTGACTTATTGCTGTTATTAAATGGAATTTGTGAATAAAAATAAGAAAGACTGTCAGCCCCAGGCATGAATAGGGCATTATTAACATGGATATGACATTGTTGACAGCTAATCTAAAGCTCCATTTGTGTCCTGAGCTCCAGAGCTATTTCTTTACACTGTATATTAACACAAGGAAGATATGTTATGTTCTTCATACACTTTTACCAGATCTGTCCAATAACATGAAGGACATAGTTTTTTGAAATTTGCATTGCACGTTACTTTTTGGGGGCTGAAATACAGAGATTAAACCTGGTATGCCTAAAATCCCATTTTTGTATTATAACATACAAGATTCATGAAAGGACAAAATACCCTTCCTAGTATATAAAATCCCTATCCCTGCCATCCTGAGATCTACCCTGAATTTGTCTCCTCCCTGGCTGAGCTACTTCCCCTGTCCCCCGCTGCTGGCCTCAGTGCGCCTGGGTGTCTGCACATGTCAGCACGTCCAGGCTGAAGAAGTGCACGAGCAACATTCGCATGTAGAGATGAATGAACAGAGCCAATTCCAGCACCTTCATCTTACCTACGTTTTTATTTTTATTTATTTTTAAGTTTATTTTCTTTTTTTATCCCCCACCCCATGAATTTCAACTCTTTAAAGTGCATACATGCTTCCTAAATATATTGCTTTAAACATGTACAGTAACATTGCCAAAGAAGTATTTTTCTCTTGAAATTTGGAATTGCAAAAAATGGACAAGAAGCTGAACATCTGTTGTAAATATTATCTTTCTCCAGCCCGATTGTGTATAGATGTAGATATCTTTGTTTTGCTTGTTTCTATTGGCTTAATTCATTCTTGGGTTTCTTGATGTGCTTGTTATTATCCTTACTCTGATGCATGTTCTACCCTTTGTTGGTTCTGTTTGTTGATCTATGGTAACACCCAACTCCAAAGACTAAAGTCTTCTCTTAAGGGAAAAAGCGGCTGGGTCAGACCCTAACCGTACTCTAACCAGCGCAGCTCCTTCTGGATTCTCTGGGAATCGCCGGCAGGCTGCACGCGCGTGATCTTGCATTGCCAGGGGGTTTCCAGCTGCCCAGGGGTTCTCCTGTTGCTGCTTTTCAGCCCTGAAATGCAGTGTGTGGTGGTGTAGAGGAGGAGTTCTCTTTCCCAGGTGCATGGCAGCCTGTGTAAGTGTGCTGTATGTGAGCACTGTGCTGGGAAGAGCAGGTTCACTGTGCTCTGGGACGATGGTGCTGCCCTAAGTCTGATGACTCCAGAACGCGCTGGATTGCGCTGCCAGGAGGTTCCAACACTCACAGTGTATCTGTATTTTCCAGGAGGCATAAGAGCTACTTAGCATGTGGTGTCCAGCTCATCTGCACATTCACAAGTATGTCTGACATGTTATGAAAGTAATGGATTTACTGTGCATACCCCAAATATTTTAAGGATATGTGAACACATATTTGTGTCTGGGAAATCCTGGGCAGAAATATGGAAGTACTGACGTGGATTCTTAGTTTAGGCTCACAGGAACTGAAGTAGATAAATCTAGAGCTCTCCATGCATGCAGATAATTTGGGGGAATTGTTGTAGGATTACAATGCAGAAATATTGTGTATATTCCCTGAATCAATTCTAACTACAAGGAGTGTATCAGTTTGTCTTGGTATTCTTGGTAAAAAGAAAGGTAAAACAGTTATAAGAAGTAAGAGGGCTTTAAAGAAACATTTTAAAAATCATCTTTTTTGACAGCAGTGATCCATAAAGCTGTATTAAATTAGCTTTTTTAGTAGGCTGAGTGCACTGCAGTTTGTGAAAAGTTCCACATACTGCAGTTTGAACCAAGTAACCTGAAATCTAAAAGTAGTCTGTACTAGTCTAGCAGCACTGTACTAAGAGAACATTTCTTAAAATTGCTATTAGCAGAAAATGCTGATATCATCTAGGCACAAGGCTATCCTATTAAGTCTGAGCTGAAGAATCCTTGTTAGTGCAACTTTGAGAGCGAGTTTTCCTGTCATTCTGACTGTCCTGAAACCGATAATTTACTGTAAAACAGCAAGAGACATTATGGCATCACAGAGCAGATAATTCTGTGTTATAGAAAAATTCAAATAGCAACAAAAAATAAAAAATATACACCATGTTCAGATATCGAGGAACAAATTTCACTTTTTGTGCACTTGATAAAACAAGTAATAAAAAATTAAAAATAATAAAACTGTAAAAAAACTTGATTGTAATGAAACAAAGGAAAGATAATTAGTGACTCACATTTGTGGTTTGGATTATGCTGAAGGTGATATTGAGCCACAAGGAATGACTAATGAGTTGTGGTCCACAATCCAAGATTTCCTGGGAAAAAAGGTAAACCGTTAGCCCTTACAGTAACAAAACCCCCACAAAAGTCTGTACCTAGAGCAACCTTTATCATCCCACATATTCTAAGACATGTAGGAACTGCTGTCATTTATCTGGATTCCACATTAACTGGCAGTTCTCAACTATTTTAGAAATGATCAAAAGCATGCAAAAAAAAAAGAGGGGTGAAGATAAGAACATACACTTCAGAGCTCCTCACATTTTACTGTGCATTGCCTCCCTGCTGTGTGATTTCTGTGTTTTAGCTTCAGTACTGCTGTGGCTGCTACCTATCTTGATGTAAAGGTTTATAAGTTTGAATAATCCTGTATCCAAACTTGCTTTTGCCCATATTTGATCAACCACACCTGACTATGAGCTGTGTAAGAGCCCTCAGCAGGCATGAGGACTGCTTAATCAAGCAGAAATATCCCCAAATGTTTTATATCCAAGTGTTTTATCTTTTACATCTGAGTATTTTCTTTACCGGGGCTCGCAGCTATTGCTGAGCGCTTGCCCTGTGATCTCAGGTGTTGACTCCCCTCCTTGTCTGTTTTGGCACTGGGTGCATGCAGCACCTAAGCTCAGGTCTGGCAGCTAGCGGCTGCCAGCGTGGGCAAAGCCAGATGATTTACTGCTATTTTTCACAACAGAAAGGAGTGTTAACGTAATCCAGCTGTTCTCATTAAAGGGCATTAGTCATAGGTGCTTATTTTAAAGAATTGGTCTTAATGAGTGGTTGAAGGATTTTAGACCATGGTGTTTACTGTTAAGCTCAGCTGTTGTTTTTGATATGAAATCTAATGTAAATTCTCCCCCTTCACTTCTACAACTCCCCATTCTTTTCAAAAGTAAATTATAGAATTATGGTGGACAGAACTATTAAAAAAGCTAAAGAAAGGAAAAAAATAAGTAGAGAAACTGGTTACAATGAAGAAAGATATTATGGTCATGGGTTGAAAGAGAGAAATACATTAAGAAATGCTACAGAAAACAAAATCAGGAAAAATATAACATAGGAGAAAGCAGTGAGAGGAAGGGAATTAGAGACCAATGAAGAGCAAGTTAAAACCACTTTGTAATTCTGACAAAGTTGGAGAAATGAAAACATAATGATTATTTTTATTGCATGATAAATTAAAGCTTTCTTTCAATTCTTTGGCCTTGCAAAATTAGACTTTATGCTATCAGTGAAGATACTCAGCATGAATACCTGCTATGTGTTTCAGTATTGACACATGTCCTACACCTAGAAACTTTCAGTTGCAATGCATCCAGACTAGAATCCAAATAATAACCAAAGAGGCTCAGCACACTTTATCAGTCCTGGTTTATGTTATTTTCCTTAAGAAAAGCCTATTCTAGTTCCATTCTTAGAAGAAAAACAGAACTACTTGCAATCCTGCAGGGAGGAGTAGATAAAACATGAGCTAAACATCAATACCCTAGGGAGTAAAGGGCACAAAACCTTGTTTGTTGGCAGCTTAATGCAAAGGCTTAATAAAACTTACACACACACACTTCTATATATTTGATACGTATTACCTTAGGTAGTGTAGTGGCACATCTACCATAGTATAGCAATTTTTCTGTGAAGTAAAAAGTAACATTGGGTGTGTTGGCAGCTACAGAAGGTACTTCAAGATTTTCATTCACCTGCCACAGGCTGCTCGCTGGATACTGGATACACTTACAGGAAGGCAAGTATATGTGAAAGGAGTGTGCCTGTGAGCACCGACATGAAGGTCAGGGAGGATGTACAGTTGAGATCAAAGGCCACTCTTTATGCCTATTTCCTTATTTATTACTTATTTGAATTAATTTTATGGCCACATGGCTAGGTTTGTTTCCTTGCATTGGATTAAGGTGTCAGAGAAAAATCTATTCATTACTGTGGGAAGAAAGAAAAAAAACCCCAACAATCAAAGACTGTTGCCATAATTTTTTGCTAGACGATGTGCAAGACATAACTCTTTGAACTTGTATTTAGCTACAGAGCGTTTACACAGCTTTTAAAGACTTCTTTTTTTTATAAAACAACTCATGCTCTTCCGACTTCAGCACACACCAATTATTTGTACTAACCCTATTTCTCCTTTGAAACACTAGCTGTGTTCAGAAAAGATTTCCTGTCTCTAAAGACGGCTTGTTAAAAAACAGTAGAAATGCACTGAAATTAATTATTTGACACTTCTTTTCCTGATCTCTTGCACAGAGTAGTAATATCCATATGTGTTCTAGCACATTTCTAAAACTACTTTTCACTGAGCAGTGTAGTTTTGTATATTAACAGCTGTGTATTTTAATGAAGCAATCGTTATCAGTAAAGAAAGGGTCTACATTTTTCAGTGAGCATTTGGGCATCTTGGCCTTTATTTCATGTAAAATTTCTGAAGACTTTCCATTGAGGTAACATTTACTTTTGAGGTGTGTAATTGGGACTCAGCATGCTCTGTGCTGTTCTCTTTGATGTTCACCAGTGCTATTTAAGAAATGAGTTAGAACTGGGAATCCGGTATCTGCTGAGGAAATTCTTAAACCCACAGGATGACTGCCTATTTTTGTCTTCTCTTTTTGTGTGTGTTTATGGCCCATTTCTTTAGGATTCCTGAACTGGCATGATACAAGCAGGGTCCTAATTAGCTAGACAAGCAAGTCAGTATTTTTGTGGGATTAAAAACACATAATAAAGCCAGGCAACTTGTTGGTTAAACTCATCCTCAGAGGAACTGTGATGTTTTTGGTTTGGGTTTTTTTGGTGGCTTTTTGGCTTCCCCCTCCAACTCCCCCTTTTTTTTTTTTCTGAACTCAAAATAAAAAATGTGTCTGATGAGATACTGATACCTCAGGGAATAATACCACATTATTTTTTCTGCCTCTGATGTAATCATTTGTCTCTTTAAATTGACATCAGCTGAGGCCACTAAGACCCTCATGCCAAAAAAACTTGTGACCCCCTGCACTGCCTTCAAGGCTTATTTTATACTTCCTGGTCTGCTTGTTTTTCATGTGAGGAACAGTACATATTTTGGGGGCAATTTCACCTATTATGGCACCATACTCATCTCTGTCCCTTCTGTGAGTCCCCTTTAAAGTGCTAGAACAAACTCTTTTTTGGTAATAAATTTTCCTCTGAGTAAGTCTTTCATTACCATAGGAGTAGAAAGTGATGCAGTCCAGAAACAGTAGCTGACAATGGTTTTCAGTCAGCTGAGCTGCTGATTCATTCTGGGAGAAGTTTGCTAGTTTGTATTTCTGTACTTAGTTCTTCTGCTTTATCTCATCCCAGGACTGTCTACCATATAGCTTGGACTGTTCCTCTAATAGCAGGCTCCAGGGAATCGTCTTCTGGCTTTCTCTCACTTACTTAGCCTCTACTCCAGACTACTGTGCATTGTAAGTTACCCCACAAGATCTACATTCTTTCCCTGCAAAACACGTGCTTTTGTTCCTGCATCAAAATCAGTCACAGATCTGGGGGCCCCTGAGAGGTACATCTTTTCAGAATACTCAGAAAATGATGGGGGGAGACTGCAGATGAAGATCACCTTATCCATCTGTTTTACACAGATGTTCTCACAAGGGATGAAGGCCCCATACAACAGAAACACAGCGGTAAACTTGACAAGAAGTGTCCCTAGGAGATTCTACAGGAAGTAACATTTAGAGAGTGCCGTTTCCCAGAGTAAAGTTGCAATCACACATTAAACAGGAGATGGCCATCATTGAGGTGGGGTTGTCATGTCCATGCTTGAGCAGAAAAAGAAAACATAGCTCATCTAATTTGATCTTTTTCTGTGGTAACTCTCCTAATCTAGTTGGGATAGTCTCTTCATCATCATAAAGAGTTATTTCAGGCCAAGAAGCAAAGAGACCCTTATCCCTTGAAAGGATGATATACTTAAACACTAGGACACACTAGTCTTAACAGTTAAGTCTGCAGAGTTACTGTGTTGATGAAAAAACATAGGAATAGTGAATTAAGTATCTAGGTGGAAAGGAAAAAACTGTACACAAAATATATGGATCAAAATTCAATCTTGGACACTGGTCCAGGAGGCTGTATGGTGCACGGCATCCCACGGCATCGTTGCAGGAGTGAATTCAGCAGTGAGACTGACATTTCTTGCAGCTGGAGGAATGGGTACTACTGTGGCATTCAGCAAGGGACAAAATGGCTCCCAGGTAATTTCCACAGCCCACTGGTCAGTGATGGCCCTGTGCAAAACCTTATGGGAGACCTACTTACATGGAGGAATAGATTCAAATTGATGCACTCTGACTGACATTTTCCATGTAGCAATATTGTATCTCTGCACATGTCTTTTCAACTTTGTTCTTTCCAAACAGTCCATACACACTCACCACTTACAGTCTTCAATAAAAGGGGAACACTTCGCTCTGCTCTCAGTCATCACAAGGATTACTTCCCACGGAAAAAATTGTCCAAGAGTCTCCTCATCATTTTCAGGAAAGAGAAATGGTGCCTTGCAGGTGGATCTACTCTCCCTAGGTCTATACCTTATAATTTATTTTGCATTGTGGAAGCATTTCTACACAAATTTATACAGTGTTTAGTGCAGTGTTCTGTATAAGAGTTAATGTTATATTAATTCTGTTATACAAGTTATACATTTGTTATTGTGTCATACATTTTACAAAACTAAATAATCTACTGGAGTCTACTGGCCACAGTGTGTAGGAACAGCCCCTCACCACATCAAATGTGGTGACTGTTATGGTTAAATCTGCAAGGAGTTTCCATTTAAAAATAAAGGCTTTTTCAATGGCCATAACTAAAATATTCCCCATTTTTAGTTGTAGGTCTAGCCTGCCCAGCTGGGGATATTTTTGAAAGTTTGAACAAAAACAGCTTAGCTGCTAATATATGAAATATAAATAAAAAATCTGCTTCCTGCTTCTTTCAAAATGCAGCTTTTGGTAAAAATAGAAGTTCAGCTGATGTGACTTTGGTACGAAAGCTGTGTTTGGAAAGGAAATAGTCTTTACCAAGGGGTGTGAACAGTCTCATTCCAAAGGAAATGGTTTTGATTTGTCTGAGGTTTTTACAAAATTGCTCGGGACCTGATCTGAAGCCCATTGACGTCAAAGGAACGATTCACAGTGACTTCAATGGGCTTGGGATCAAGTGTGAACTGAGGATGGGCAGGTCTTTGAGGCCTTTACATCACCACTTAGCATGATTTTTTACTTGGCCTCTGGCTTTAGGATAGCAGATATAACTGCATCTCCAAAAGCAACTGCAGGTGTAAATCAGTGAAGAATAATTTTTTGTCCCTAGATCAAAAATTCCATCTCAAAATGAAGCCTTGGTGACAAATTCTGTTACGTAGACAACAGAGAATGGGACTTAGGGGTTGTTTCAGACTCTTATTTGTGCCCTGGGTAATTCCAGATTATCAATTTTCAGAGCAACTGCTGGTCCATCAGTCTCCTAAGATTTCTTTTGGGTAAAAGCTTTGATGAGGCAAGGGCTGCCGAACTGGACATTAAGTTGCTGTATTCTGTAGTCATAGAGTTCCTCTATATGAGCTGAAGAGAGGACATACTTTAGATGATGATTTATGAATGTGTAGATGGTAGCTGGGATAAATAGGGATGCTTTCTATGAAGAAAAAATAAAGACAGATAGACAGTCATAAACACTTTTACTGTCTATTAATGAGTACAATTGATGCTTTGCTGTGAACACTTAATCCCCAGTCTAGAGCTGTGTCAATGTAAATTAATAAAATTACAGATATGCTCTGCTGGCCAAATGTGCGTAGAAAGGACTACAGAAATATCTGTTTGGTTATACATTTTAGTATCTAAATGTTTTTCAGGTGGAGCGTGTAAAAGCACTGAAATCTCCACCTGGGATGAAGCTGTGTCTTCAAGTACAGGAATTTCCAAAGAGAAGAGACCACATTAGCTCAATGGGAGTGGACAGACAGGCAGGGAAGAGACTGTTGACTGAAATCCAGCATGAATTTTTCCATGCTACAATGTGATCTGGGGGTGATAGCCAGCTGTCCTAAGTTTGATCTGCCAGTTAGCTGCTGACTTGTGAGGCTGGGTGCTGGGAGGGACAGTAAGCCAAGAGCAGAAAACTAAGATTTTCTCCTTGAGGGAAAAATGTTTCTTGTGCTGAGTATATCTTGTCAGTAAAAGACATAATACAAGAAAGACACAGAAAAAATCTTCACTCCATCCCATTGTGACTACTACTTTTTTCTAATTAACTGTCTAAACTGTTTCGCTTCCTTCAAAATCTCTGTAGTACATTGGCACTGACAATGACCACACTTTACCGGCTACTGTAAAGAATGTGCTAAATTTCTCTTAAATAAAATAAACATCATCCAACTGACCAGAAAGACAAATGGAACATTTTCATTTATTTCCAATTAAGACATGATATATTAAAAAAGCAGTTAAAATTCTCAGTTAATTACTGGTGATGTTGAAGCACACAAATGATGAAATTAAATAGTACTGGACACTTGCTAATTCTGAGACTAATAATGATTTGTTGTTTTGATTTCTGGTACTGAAATATGGGGCTGAACTGAGGATAAAAAGATGTATCTGCTGAGTACTACAGATCTAACCTGTGAAAAGCTGTTAAGTGTATATTTCTTACAGTATTGGACTTGCTAATATCATTGTTCAAATAAATACTTCTTGCAAAGCTTACTTTTATAACATTTTCTTAATCCTGCCTGCTTATTTTATTTTACTTTATACAAATGTAGAATCTCTACAAAGGACCTTGTTTCTGCAGTTTTTCTGGATGAAATATACATAATTAAATGTTGTTCCTTGTATAGTAACAGTGAACAGATTCTTATGAAACAATCACCTGCCAGTAATGAAAGAACCCTCAACAGCTGAATTTAAAACTTTTAAAAATTCTGTTCTTCTGTTTTCTTTATTTTCACCAACTCTTAACAATGGATCTGCTTTCTCTTGGGACCAATAACGACAACGACTTACTAAAAATTTTTTGCATTATTTTGAAATTTTCCTTTTAGACATTCCTTGCTAACAGTTTCCTCTAAGTGGATGTAATCTATGGATCTATGTTGGATTGTGGACTGAGAGTGACACTATTTTCATGTTGCATGTGCAGATAGTCTAAAGCACTATATGTAGTCACATTTTGCTGTACAGATATGCAAATTTAGGTCACCAGTTCTACTTGAACTGCATCATACAATGTACAGTTGTTCCAGATCCAATAACTGATTTAAAATTTAAAGTTAATACATTACATTAGTAATATCATACTGCCTATGGGATCTTTTGTCAATGTTACCATAAAAGACTGATGATTTGATAACTGAGGAGTATTTATTATAGTGGCAATTTGTACTATTATACTATAAATAAGAGTGTCTTGGCATTTCTATCATAAATCCTGTTTTCAGTGGTCTATTACTTGGTCATAAAAAATCACCCTGGGCTGAATTAGATCTCTTGGGTGTACAATAACAATAATATATTAACAAAATGTACATTTAATCCAGTGAAAAACACTTAAAAGTGCATTAAATTAATCACAGGCATTATTTACATAGAGATTGGAATATGTCCTTTGGATACTGTCAATACTTTAAATCATGTGTCTATGGGTCTGATGCTGATCTTATTTGCACAGGGGTAAATCATATCTAAAACTTCATTGATATCAAGAGAGCTACCCCAGCAAAAAATGATGAAAAATATCAAGGAGAACAAAATCAGAGGCTGGATACAGAATTCTTCAAAATCAGCTATATAGGGTGGGCTCAGGTAAGATGTAGGAAGCCGTCAAGCACTATGCACACTGTCAGACTTTAAAAGACCTGCCAATGAGTAAAAAAGAGAAACGGTATCTAGGGAATGACACTTGGCAATTTCTGTTTATCCTTGGCCAGGTTGTATCCAGCCTCTGAATAGTGATCAGCAAGGATAGGGATGCCAGCACCACCTCTCCCTTGGCATGCAGGAACTGGTCAGGAGTTCTAGGACTGCATCTTCCCAGTGCCCTCTAGACATGAGCCCCAGCAAAGTGGATGAGGAGGTGTGGGAAGGGGATGGGCCCATAGAGATGCTGAGCAACAGCAGCACGGGTGGTACACAGCATGTGCATTTTACTTACATGCTGTGGTGTACTGGAGGCATTGTGCCTCTCTAAGGTATAATCCTTTCCAGAGTTCCCCTCAGAGTGGTACGAATCCACATCACCCTTTAATTAACACTGTGCCTAGGAGGTACAACTGAGCCTTTAGTATAGCCACAGGCTTTACATACACCTTAACTTGCAAATTGCAGATAAAAGTAGTTAATTTAAGTATAAACTGCCTCTTTTTTTAAGAAAGACCTTGATTTACACATGCAAGAGAAAGTAATTACATTTAACAGATGTCATAGCTCTTAAAGAATATTTGATAATAATTAATCAGGAAGAAAAAAAAAAAGGAAATTCAAGTCAGTTCAGAGTCGCACTCAAAACCCCAGTCTCTGAAAGGAAATTTTACTCTGTTCTGTTGTACTCTGTCCTGTTCTGTGCTATTCTATTCCATCCTGTCCTATTGCTTCCCAGCTTTTACACTACACATATCACTGTAATGTTGGAGCATCTTTCCAGCATACTGCATTAAACAACATGATTACATCCCATCGATTGTTCCATCAACTATACTCCATAAAGTCAATCAGAGCTGTGACTGCTGAGCATCTTGCAGGACTGCTAAGCATCTTCCACAATTCTCCAGCCACTGGATTTCTTTTTTAATGTAAACTTCTTCAGAGTTTATCCTCATCATAGTGCTAAGGGAGTGAATCCTAAGCGGATCTAATCCTGACATGCCTCTATCCCTCCCTGCACACTCAGCATGCCAGAGTGCTGGGCTTCTGTATGTATTAATGGCATTTACTCTGCTATTCATTTTTCTTAACCACTCTTTCTGCAGAGTGCAGAGAAGCAGAAGCAGGATGCTCACAACAAGACCTCTGCTTGAACATCCTGCTCCTAATCATAGACAGACACCAGAGCGTTGACACGCTGACAGTTTTATGCCATGTCAGTGCATATCATGTGTGCCTACACTCATGATGCAAACAGTATAGCATTTCCATGAGTTGGAAGAGTGTCTGTTTAGTTGTTACTCATTTTATTTGCCCAATATCTTTATTCTTCTGCATTCGCTTCTCTTTCATCTACTCGCTATTAGCAAGTTTTGGTTTAAATGGGACTGTGTCCTGAAACACAAAATGTTCTTACTCTGGTATTCAATGTTTTTCATCTTTTAAAACACATATATCCAAAGATGAAAATGTCTTTTTTGGAGTCCACATCAAAAGACTGTCAGAAGTCATCAAAGAAAGTGGAGAGCAGAGCATATGCTGTTCTAAGGGTGGCTTCAATCCTCTAAAATTTAGGGGCCAGATTCTGCTGTCTCTGATATCAGTGGGAAAATTTCCACTGACTCCAGAAAGTGAACCATCAGGTCCTGTAATATTAAAACACTGACAGCTCTTGCTAAGGGAAATGTGCAGGACATTGTTAATAGACATTAAATTATAAACGCATGTAACATAAGCCAAGAAGGACAGGTGATTATGTTTTTTTTTTTTCTGAGAAGAGAGTAATAAATTAATCAGACTTTACAAAGATCATACCATTAGCTCTTTAACCTTTCTGAACATTAGGATGCATCTTGCTTCTTTGCTTTTATCAGAGGAAGGTTTCAGGTGTAATGTTATTGCTACAGATGCTCAAGTTACCTGGCATTTCTTAACTCCATTAATTTATGGAGTTTTACTAAATGCTAGCTGTTTTTGCTGTTGTTTATGATAAACTACAGCATACTAGAAGAGGTATTTGCTCAAAAAGAGTGAAGAGGTATGGGGTTGTTAACTCAGAGCTTTCTCTTTTAAATCGTGATGTCGGTGAAGAAAGTGAGCGGCCCATTTTCTCTCCCTTTCCCTCAGTAGGGCCAAAAAATGAGCCTTGTCTCTCTTAAGTTAAAACAAGTTAACTGCCCTACCTCATTGTGCAAGAAGTCGGCTTTAAGCACAACTTGGGTCATGACATACATCTCAAGCTGTGACAGAGGTGTCAGTGATGCGGTCAGGCTGTTGGCCTGTTTCTCTGTACAGGACACAGTTCTTGATTTTTTTCCACAGCAGCAACAGATAAACCTATAGGTTCAGAGCATAGTTCCAGTCTACCTTCCACACAAATTACTTCATTTGCTTTTCTAATGCAAAAAGTAATCTAGCTTTAAAGAAGTTCTTTGGATCAGATAACGATGGGCATTGGATGGTGAAGCCAGGTTTTCATTCCTATAACAGCCTACCCAGAAGATGAGTCATGATACCAGTCCAAACACTCAGCAGCATATAGGAATAACTCCCCTTCTGCCTCTCAGGAGTCACCCTTTCTCAAGGATGTATCGGAATTAGCAATTACACTCTTCCTGCAAATACACATGATGAGCTACAAGTACAGGTTGTCCCACCTTAACTGATGAGAAGCTCAAGGTGAACTTATCTCTAATGGGGTTGCAAGTCAATGCACAGCTGCCTTAGAGCAGCCCATCAGCTGGAGTTGAATCAGTCATTAATAGCTTAGAAACCACAACCAAGCAAACAAAGACTAAATGAGTATAAGAACAAAGAACAGAAAAATGAGCTCTTGAAAGCAGGACTTTCTGAAGTTCATAGGCAACTGATTTGACTCTTTTTCCATCTTGGGCCCCAGATGACTGGGTAAGATTGTGTGTGTTCAAAACCACGAGGGTCACAAATTCATTGAGACTGAGTAGAAAAAATGAAATCAGATTATTTCAGTGATGCCTCTGACTAGGGAGACTCCACATATTTGCGAGGAGAATGTTTTAATCTTCCATCCAAAAAAGAAATGTTCTCTCATGGCATGTCTGATAATTTAGAGTCTTCTCAGGTTTTTGAATTATGCTACTGTATGTAGCTGAAAATTGTTTGATAAGCATCACTAAGTGGTCTGGCTTTAAACCAAGCCTGTCATCTAGTGGAGTGCTATGCTATTCCAACTTTAATCTAGATAACTGGCACACATAAAATAAGGAAACACAAATGTGACACAGCTGCAGCTAGTCTGGCAGAGCTAAAACACTTAACTGTTTTATTCCTGTAATATAAGACTGCTTACTAATGGGAGAATCCTATGTGCAGAAGAGTGACAATCAGATTGCCTTTGATATAACTGGTTATAAAAATGGTGGAGATTTAGTATTTATGGTGCCTGCAGGTTACAATAAAATGCTTCCTGTGTTATGACTTTAGCAGACTTTAAAAATGCTGTATAACTATGGCCATACCTCACAAGTTACTACCCAACGCGTGTAGCAAGCTAGGTTTGCAGCAGAGAATAGGTTAATGACCAACAGCTTACAGAAAGGCTTGTGACATAACTTAGACATTAGAGTGGTTTGTTGTGCAATCCTTGTGCCCTTTCTGAATAATGTATCTGAATGTGCCAGGAAAACACAGTGTATGTATTAAGTTTACTAAACAAGAGTCAGTGTAGTAAATTAAATAAATAGTGTGTGATGCAAGTGCTTTTGTCAATAGTGCATTGATTATAATGCCACATACTGTACTAAAAAATCTAATAAATACAGAATGTCAGCTGGATAACTAGAGCATAAGTATGTTAAGTTCTGGCACTTGAGGCAAATATAAATAACGTGATTTGTGCTCTAGGAGTAAAAGATTTTCCCCTTAGGAAAAAAATACACACTATCACTTACCCTACATTTCAAAACAGGAAGCAGGTGTTCAGAAAAGAAACAGAGAGATCTGTGCCTTTAATTATGGACTGAAAGACTAATGTGAGGAAAAATCAATTCTGGTAGTATAAGAGACAGAGGAACAGAAACATAAACCAGAAATCGTTTGTTCAGCCAAGACATATTTTACACCTGAACCTGTTACATTCTAGGACATATTATATACTTCGTGTCTCAAGAAGTATCTCTGCACAAGTGTAACATGCAGTTGTGACTACCACACTGCATGTAAAGCACTGAAGTAGCTGCCTGATTTAATGAGGCATGTCACTGGGACACTAACAGACCGTGGCTTTGGCTCCTTGCTTTGCACTAAACTTAAGAATGTTGTACACAGTTGAGTAAATACCTATGCACAGGTTTGCTCTCCTGGGACGGTAGCACCCTGTTGTCCATTAAATGCTTGTAGAGGTTTTCTGAGACTAATGGTCCAACCTGGAGGCTGATGTAACCTCTACAGCTCACACCGGACTGCACAGAAAAACTCAGGCTGGGTAGACCTGGTGCCACCAGCAAACGAGCAGGATTTTTCCCTGCCTATGCAAATCAAAATTCCATAATTTACTCAAAATACTAATAGCTGGCACAGAGCTATGAGCTAGAAAAGACAAAACAAGGTAAAAACATTGAGGGTGGCTGCTGGCAACAACAGCAGATTCCAGCGCTGTAGGTCTGCTAGCTGACTTGTTCTTGAAAAGATTGTAACTTTACACAGAAATGCTCCCTGATGTTTTCTCTTAGCTATTAGGCAGTGTTACCAGATATATTAAAAGCTGGCATGTTTGGATTTTTTTATTGGGACTCCAGGATAACCTTCATAAAAACTTGTATATTTTCAAACTACGTCAGGATTTTAGGGCTCAATTGATAATCGTTTGTGACTAATCTGATTTAGGAAAGGATGACATGCAATTAGGCTGATGATCAGCTTGCAGTTTGTGGCTGCTAAGTCTCTACAAAGATGGCATTCTCATTTTTATGACCTAATCACCCAAAAAACAGTCCAAGAAGCTGCGGACCCAATTATTCACAACAGCCTGATCCAGAAAAGTAAGCATTTGAGAAAGTGTGAAATTTTAAGCATTTGAGTAGCTCTACCAACTTCAACCTACTCATATGTTATGCTGGATCAGTCTCAGACTAGAGCGAGATATCTGTGAGAATAAAACTGCCAAGTAGTCTGCATACATCCCCCCAGTCGAGTTGTGCAATGGTTTCTTTTGCACCTGAGTGTAACGAGTTGAGCATCTGTTTGGAAACTTGAGTGCTAATGTAGAAGAGTGGCATTTTCTCTTAATTAGATATATGTAGTAAATGTGTGTTGGATGTTTCTAAAGACAAAGCATTCTTCCTCTACAGCATGTATGTTCACCCAGAAAATATGCTTTCCCTATATCTAGAATGAGAAACAGTGCAAAGAGTTTGATGAATGTGTCTCTTTGCATACATAGACATGAACGCATTTTATGTTTAAACTAAGTATATGTTGTAAAACACAGACCAAAACCTGATTACTTGCAAGGATGGGTAACAGTATGTGGCTACAGTTTAGGCAAGCGTGTAATTGTGTAACAGAATCACTTAAATGCATTGGGAAATTTATTTTCCTTTCACCCTTGGAAAAACTGATCCGCAAAGGAAGAACTGGAATTTTATACCGAAGTTTTAACTCCTGTTCCCCCAGCCTGCTTGAATACCCTCAGGCCCTTTCTGCTGGGTCTACAGCTTTTACATGTGTCTCCATGACTCTCTTCCTTTTGTCTGCCTCCTCAATGGCTCGAGTCCTAAAGAAATGTTCAGCTTTGAAGATTGGCCTAAAAAAATGGTAATTTTCCAGACAAAGGCCAGGTGTTACTTCCGATTCATTCAGTATGCATCCCTATTATCTTGCGGGTCAGCTCCTGCCGTGCGCGCTCCATGGGTGTTCTGACTGTGCAAGGCCTGTGAGATTTGCCCCGTGTGACTGAACTGCAGATGGCACTTTCATATCTCTTATTTTGGTAGCAGTCAATTTGCTAAACTTTCTTAATAGCAAGCTACCAGGTGATTTCTGTGTCACAGCCTCACAGAATTCTCATGCCAACCAGAGGAGGAAACGTAGCACCCATCGTGAGAAAACAGGGTCAGAGACGAACGCTCCAGCCCCATAGACAGGGTGACCATCGGGACAGCTCCCACCTGCCCAGGTGCTGCGCTGCGGTAGGCTGTGCCACTACCAGGGGCATGGATTTTGTCTCATTGTAGCTTTCCCTATTCCCTTTGGAGAGAGAAAATGTCGATTCCCCTCAGAAGCACTTCAATAGGAGGAGACGCGGGCCAAGCTTTTGCAGAGTAGACTTCCCCAGGCACAGTGCTCACCTACCAGGGCTGCACAGCTTCTGGATCAGAGGGCAAACAATGAGCCTTGCAACTGCTCACACAGGCATCGAGTCACTTGCCAGGACTCCCTAACTGCTTCTGGAGGCATGATCATCTGTGCAGATACATCTTCCTAGCAAGGTCAGCTATTTCAAGCAAACAATGAGTTTGGATCATTGTTTGCTCTCAGGACAGATTATTTTTTCTGTATCTCCACAACCAGGTTTAGATAAAAAGGAAAAACAACCCACCCTTTGTCAACACACTGTATCCAAACCAAACCAACACATTTGGTTTCTACAGGAAAACAAAATCAGGTTTCAATTTCTAAATAAACCACTTTTTGAGTCATTACTCTGGAATGTTGTCTTCCTTTCCTGCATTGTAACAGCTTCTCTCAGAGAGATGAATCATCTTAGACATGTAATGCTATCTGCAGCTGCTTATCTCCAGTTAAATCCAAATTTCTTTTAAAGAAATACTGAATGCTGCTGAAATTCCCAGAACTTAGAAGCTGAGATGTCACTCAAAACCCTTCTTGTAAATTCGCATTGCCCCAGATTCAGCCATTCATTTTATGTGTATGGTGATAACTAGGAATTGATTCCACTTTACGTTGTATTGCTAGAAAACCTTGCATCAGCTTCAGTGATGGCTAGATCAGGCCCAGGATACGTTACGGCAATTTCTTAGTCAAATCAAATGTCTTATTACACAGCATATGAACTTAAACCACTATGTGATTATGTGATCAACAGAATACTTGAATTTAATAGTTTCATTCTTCCTACCTGGAATTTCTAGAACAGAGTTAAAACTGTGCATTAGTAATTTCTTAATTTTGAGTGAGTTGATTTATTACCTCCTTCATATATTTTTATTATGTGCTTTTACCACATAAACACAACGAAACATGTATCATGCTCTTTAAGGGCTGAGTAAAAAATGAAGAAGGAAAAAGAGAAAAAAAGTTCCTAAAATCAGAGCGGGACGTAAGAAATAGATAATTCATTGCTTGAGAAAGTGAAAATGAGAACCCACATTTCTCTGCAAGGCACCCTAAACCAGCTGTGTTACGGCGAGGATCAAGGCAACAAAGGTCATGGAGAAGTAAAATGCGTGGTAACAAGGACTCCATGGTTACACAGATTCAGCAGACAGGGTGGCTGTCACATTTGTGAGAGCAACTGTGACGGGGTTCAGAGACTAAATGGAAGCTAATGGTTATGATTAAGCATAAACCCCAACAAACCCATGCTTGCAATGCAAGACAGATGATTGCTATACACAGCTTTGAATGCAGCAACTCACGTGGTTTGCTGAAGAGGGTGAGGAGAGATGAGCAGCTGAGCCCAGGATGGCACACCACAAGTTCATCGCGGTTTGATGCAACATGTGGACTGTTGGATCTTTAAGTCTGTGTCCAGATTTCATTACAGGCAAGGAAGCCAGCAGGTGCCTTTGAGTAAAAGTGTTGAGCAGAACAGAAATGGACTTAATCATGGGCTTGGATGCTCTACCGTGTTTCAAGTTGATAGTGCTGAAAATGAAGGTGATATGAGGCCTGTAGTTACAAGGTTTTGAACATCTAAACAGTACTTCACAAATTTTTTTTTTCCCGGTCCAGAGTGAGTTTTTATAGTTTAACCATTAATCTCGTGAAGCAGGAATTTAACATGTCAGTGTTGACAGACTGTTAACTATAGCAGCAATGATGAAGCTTCTATAATATTAACCTTTCAAAAAACAGAACTGTAGTAATGAGGTTGTTTCCATTAGACTTCTCAGATCACTTACACATTATCTGGAACGCCTAGTGTTTATTTGTTTTTACTTTGGATTGTTGCCCCAAGCACTTAAATAATTTTAATAAAATAATAATAGAATTAAGATTAGATAAATTAAGTGGCAATGAAACTGAATACATTTTCCATGACAGCTGGTGAGTCCCATTCTGTGACTGCTCAGAAACAAAACTGGAATTTTTATGACAGTAGACAATAAGGCGATCGTGTACAGGATGTAACCCAATGCTCAAGAGGAGCAGCATGCAAGTGACACATCAACAAAAACAAACTTGTTTCATTTATGTACTGTTAATTACCGTAACTTACATAATCATGGACATCTGTTCTCCCTTTCTCATACATGTACCTATACACAGATAATTACCACTATCTATTGGTCAGAACAGCAAACAGCATAGTAAAGAGATAGACGGGTTATAGCATATAATTATATGTACATACATATATTTTTTTGATGTATACACAGATATGCCCATCTCTGTCTTATTTATCCCTGTATCACTTTGCAAGTAATTTTTTTATTTCTAAAACTCCAAACTGGAAGCAGGTGTCCTTGTATAGGTGGAGGGGCATTATGCAGAAAAAAAGAGCAAATTGTTTTTAACTTATCAAAAACTAAGTCTGATATTGTCAGTGTAGTATCTTTTGTCATGATGGTTCTGAAACAGTGTTTCAAAGGATTTTTTTAACAAGACTGTAAAGGATCATCAGGTTTAAAGCAGTTGCATTGTTCCAAGAGAAATAGCCATTGTTCTACTGTAGTATTCAGTTAAAAGAGAAAAGCAACTGATACAGAAATTATTACCCTTAGCAAATATTTTTTTTCTATTCTGTTGAGCCGTGGGTACTTAAGGGTTATATTTGTTTCATGAAATACTTTCTGACTATCCCTTCTCATTTACCATACTTTTGGAACTTTGTGAACGAAGCCAAGAAAATTAATTTATTTGCTTGAATTTCATGTCACTCCAGCGTTTATTTCTGTGCCTAAACTCTTACAGTCACATACCTTGTATATACAAATTAAAGATTATTCAAGAGCAGAGCTCTGTTTGAAGTAACATTTTGTCATAAAGAAATGGAAATACCCACATATATAAGGTTAATAAACATCCTTTATATTGACAAGTATGTGTTACCGTGAGATTCATAAAAACCAAAAATTGTCTTTAAAAATATTTTTAAAAGCTTTGAGATCCTCAAAGTCTACTCATATTTAATTTTTTTTACTATCATCATACTGTTATAAATTTTGAAAGGAATATGAAATTGTACACATGAAATTAATTTAAAATTTCATCTTACCTAGTCAACAAGCCTAACTTTGCTTGCATTTCTGCTGTTGGATGACAAGTCAAAAAAGTTGTTATGGTCTTTTTTCTGTATGTGTCCTGGATAACACATCCTGAGTTAAAGCCTAAACTGCAGGTACTGAGTTACTGGTCCTACTTTTGAGTAGGATAATTCATTAAATTAATCCGCATGTGTCCTTGGTTAGAGGAATTCCTGCATGTGACAGAGAATTGCTGCTTCACGTTCAGTCATTTCTAAAAAGGCTATTAATTGGACATTATTGAGATTTTGATATTTACTTACTTACCCTATTTTCCCACTCTCCATCTTTTTGGTC
Source organism: Opisthocomus hoazin (assembly GCF_030867145.1). Taxonomy (NCBI): domain Eukaryota; kingdom Metazoa; phylum Chordata; class Aves; order Opisthocomiformes; family Opisthocomidae; genus Opisthocomus; species Opisthocomus hoazin. Next base: position 13,896,872 of record NC_134417.1, read on the forward strand.
AGTGTGCTGGGATTGTCCCACCAGCTGGGAGGAACTGGGTAGACCAAGATGGTGAGCAAAGCTTGCCTTATTAATAGTGTAAGAAAGTGTTTCCATACTGCCAAATGCTTATTTGGAAAACCGAGTATTATTTTCATACCATCATTCATCAGTGTTAGCATTATTCTGATTTTGCCTTTCTAAGGCTGAGAGAATTGGGGCTGTTCAGCCTACAGCAGAGAAGGCTCTGGGGAGACCTTATAGCAGCCTTCCAGCACCTGAAGGGAGCCTACATTTACAATGGCATGTAGTGATAGGACAAGGGGTAATGGCTTCAAACTGAAAGAGGGTAGATTTAGATTAGATCTAAGAAAGCAATTCTTTATTACGAGAGTGGTGAGGCGCTGGCACAGGTTGCCCAGAGAATCTGTGGGTGCCCCCTCCCTGGGAACATTTATGGCCAGGCTGGATGGGGCTTTGAGCAGCCTGGTCTGGGGGAAGGTGTCCCTGCCCATGGCCATTCTATTCTCAAACCATTCTGTGATTCTATGATTCTATACGTGTTTGTATTTGTCTTTCATCCACAGGATCTTAACAGAAGCATATCTGGGGGAGAATATGCTGCATGAAATTGTTCGATGAAATAGTGCATAGAACAGCTATGACACACAGAAGAAAACAAAAATTTAGCAACCATTGTCAGTTAATGAATTTGGGAATTATTCCACTAAGAAAATTACCTCTACATGACTAGGAAAAAAATAATTTTCAAATTGAAATATTTCGTTATTTTCACAAAACAATAATGAATTTATTTCATTTATTTCATTTAATATTTTAAAAGTATTTAAAGGATCAAAGCTCTTATTTGGGAGAAACTTTTAAGCCACATTGACTTTTTCCATTTACTTAATAATACATTTATTTATTTATTCATTTATTTATTTATTTTCAGCCTCTCTAGAAATACACTTAAAAAATTATTTACACAGATTCACCCAGAAGTCGGTTTGAAAAGTAGCTTACAAGCCTTGAGAACAAACATAACTGCACTTGTATACAATTCAAAAAAGAATGCATTTATAGCTTTTCACTTCAGTTCTCAGTACAACATTTTAGCTTTGCTAATGAAAGTCCACACTGAAGCTTCGTATTACTAAGCCATCATTGCTTCTACAAAGCATGCATTGTGAGTGAAGTAATAACTTAAAATGCTAAAGCTAGACTACTTTTCTTGAATGCTTTGGGAAAACAGACTTCTAGATCTGGTAATCTTGCTTACTATTATCAAGCGATAGATCCATACCCTTGCAAGGTGCTGAGCACTCTCACTTCCCTGCGTACACCGAGGGAAAGTGAAAACTCCCAGCACTGGGACTCTCCCTGCCATAACTGCAAGCCCAGTGTAAACTCCAGCTTCATCTTTACACCTGAGCAAGACACAGACCACAAAAATCCTACCTCTGTTGACCATTCAATCTTTTGTTCTCTGTTTGACATCCTGTAGTACTGGATATTACAAAGGAAAAAAGAACAAAACCTCTACTGTGCAGCTGTATGGTAACCTACCGGACATTTCTTTGCTATTAGCCAGTTAGGCAGAAGATGAGTCTGCATCCTGAGGCCTGAGGGTTTAGATCACTTCTGCTCTGCTTTCTTTTTCATTTTTCTTTCTAATGTGTACCTGTTTTCGGTCTCTAGTGTAATAATTCAGTAATGTATTCATTTGAATCTGTGAAACTGTTTACATACTGTACTTCTGTTGTATTTCTCTGGAGAGAAGAAAACTCAAACCACGTTCTCAGACCACGTCTGAGAAAGTCAAGTCATCGGTCCGCTTTCCCACTATGCCCATGGAATGAAGCGACAAATTCTCTGCTGTTGTACACTGGTCTGTGAGGAAGCTGATGACAAAAGGGAAGGAGGGAATCATCGGGAAATAATGACATACTGTACCAGTTTACATCTCCTGAGGAACTGGTCCACTGCTTTAAAACAATAAATTGTTGTTCTGCCTTCGACACCTTCACATCAAGAGTCTTATATACACTGGCAGCAGATAGAAGATAGTATTTCAGGTGATCCTGTGGTGTCTAAAAGCCAAAGGAGATGTACAGACATAAATATATAGATGTAGCTCTAGATATGGATGAAATAGATACAGCTACACATGCACATATAGATTTTTAGTTTAATATTTCTGAGGAGTCAAGCAAAGAAGACTGAACTTGATTCATACTAATCCATGTCTCACCACCTCAGGGGGGGAGCAAGAGGCTTTGATTTTATTTCTGAGTTGTCTTGCCCACTACTGAAAAGGAAGAAAGTCTGAAGCCTTCATCCTCCTCATACCCCTACCTAAAAGTGTGCTAAATTAAGGACTGTTAGAACAAGGAAGAAAGATATGACTGGATATGGCTGGTCTCTTTGACCTGGTTAAAACTAATGCTCTGATATATCCTGTATACTGCACACTTTACACCCATTAAAATCCACATTAACTCCAGGGAAATCAATGTCACTTCAGGGTGACTGAAACAGAATTTGTTTTTTTCTAATAAAACTTCTGTTAATTAATATTGGTACTAAATATGGTGTAAGTAATTCCTTTTAAAATGTAGTGCCTCCTACAAACATTTTTTTGAATAGAAATGTTTTATCTTTTCCTTAAAAATTGCTGTATTTGAAAGAATTATTTTTTTCCTAGCACCTGCTTAATCTTTTGTTCCATAGATAATTTCTCATTACCCAGGTGTCCTCTTATGGACCCACAGAAAGACTGGGCCTAGTTTAAGTATGAAATAATCCTGTTGCTTCTATCTGAGAATAAATGAGCCCAGGATTAGATCAGATAAAACACACTTGAGATAAAGTGCACAAGGTGGATTATATGGGAAAAGAGGATTTAGTGAAGAACATATCCACAACTTTTTGTTAACATAGAGAATGGTAGCTTTTGTAACCAACATTTATGGAAACTCAACTGGAGGTTTAAGAGCTATGTCTTTTGTTGTACATTTCTCTGCATATATTTGCTTTGTAGTTGCTAGCTTTAACTTTGGAAGCCATGCTGGGCCTTGACTCCTGCTCATTTTGTTTAATGAAAAGCTAAGGATGTACTTTTACTCATAGATTCTTGTTTTGTTTTCTTTGAAGTTTATTAAGCTATCCAGTAAGATGGGAGGTTCATTAGGTTGTTATTATCCCGGCCACAAATTAAGCATCTGTTCCCTGGGGAGTTATAAGCTTCAAGTGGATGTCAGAGCCACACTTATTACAATATTTACTTAATTACCAAGTTACGGCTTCTCATCATATAAAATACAAACTTGGACTCTGCTGTCCATGTTAGACACATACTTTCCACCTGCTGAATGTTTAAGATCCGCTCGTTTCATTTAAGCGTTGTTTTAAAATATGCACCAATTTTTTTGTTGAGCAATCATTTAAAAAGGTAAGCCAAGAACTATTAAGCACAATAGGGAATTTAAAATACCATCAAGAATATTTGAAAATCGTATGCTATCTGACATTACTATTGACTTTGGTTTCACCTCTCAGGACATTGGTAGCTTCCACTAGCAACAAATGCATCAAAAAAAATTAGCTAACCACGATTTGCCAAAGTACCTCAAAAGTCAGCACGTGAGGGTGTTATGTCAAGTAGCTTGGTGGAGATCATTGGAGTTGAGATCTCTCCTCTGTAACAAATTCAGGCTGGAGCATGTATCTTTTATGAAAACTCAGGAAATCTCTCGTAAGAGGCAAATGTGCCATCACAAAAGTCTGAAAGTCACTCTTCATCATCATTTTGTTGGTTTTTTTCCTACTCTTCAGTGCTTTAATAATCTGATGTTGTAAATTATAGAATTACCAGATCTTCCCCTGTCCAGTCTTCTGAAGATGTCAAGCCATATAAAATTGAAAATGTTATTCCTTCTTCTCAGACATGACTTGTGTGAACAGATATGACTTAGAAGGATGTCAACACCACAGAACAATGTCTCTATTTTTGGAAAATCCCTGTCCATTTTTACTTCATATGTTGCATTTGGACTTTATTATCTGTCAAACTGATCATTAGCACGCTATCTAACATATAACTAATACCTCACTGCAAAGCCTTCATCTTTTTCGTATCCTATAGGCACAACTCTCAGTCTACCAGCAATATACTGTTTGACACGGCCCATTCTAGCAACCCTTCTGTCTGTAAAGAAATTTTGCAATTACTGAACTTTGACAGATCTTTTCCTGGAGATGCCTATATCTTCCCCAGCTATAGAAGGATTGCAGGCTTCTAAATCCAAGTCCCTTGAACCACAGCATGTGAGTAGCTTCCATCATTTCCATAAATTCTAGTTAATATAAGCACACTATCTAAAAATCTGGGTTTATGCAACCCCCAATTTTAAAGAAATAGTGGTTACATCTGAGTGTCAAGCATTTTCGGGTTCTACTGTCAGAGTGAAAGACCAGCTTCATGAAGTAGTCCCCTGCCAATGAACGTGACTTCTGAAGTAAAAAATATTACTGGCTTGTTTTGAAATTGTTAAAATGAAACATTTTAAGTTAACAAAAAAAACTTTTTCCAGCTTAAATATTTCAAGAAAACTTTCAGTTCTTTCGTAGGTTCTTATAAACCATTTTCAACTCAAATGCTGAGATTTTGAGCTCCAGTATTAAAGAAAGGTGAAAAACCTGCAGTGTCTCTCTTTTGTAGAAAATACCATAGAAATCAGTCTTTTCCTAGGAAACTATGTGTACTAAATACAAAATCCAATGATAAAGTACTTGCTGTGCGTTCTTACTAGGCAAAGAATTTTGGGAACTTTTCCTAAAAAAAAGTAAAAAGGAATATGAATATCTGAAAAGAAGATGATATCAATATTTTGGTGACCACTGAATCCCAGCTATTACAGGTCAGTGTAAAATTCAAGCCATCATCCAAAAAAAACCCCAACAACCCAGCCTTTACAATTCTTAATCTTGCTTGTGTTTTTTTTGACTTGAGCTTTTTAAAATACTCATACTCTTTGTGAAGATGCACTTAATCTGTTTGAAAAAAAACACGTTACAAAGTATTCATAAAATTACTTTACAAAAGCATTAGAATTTTTTTAATAATTGCACTCTTTTTGCAAGGATGAAATAATTTGGAAAGTTTAAATAAATTGATTGGTTTCCATGCTGTCATCTAACAATAATTAAATAAGAAAAAACCAACAATGCCAGTCATCATTTCAGCCATCAGGGAGTCCATTATAATTTTGCATAGGACCAGACATCAGTGAAGTTATTTACAGTTATATACATGTCATCAGAATATGACTCTTACTCTGAAGTGTCTGGAGTTTTTCAAATGTACTCAAATAATGGGAAATGAAGCAATATTTTACATAATCTAGTAATAATCATAGTAAAATAATAATGAAAATATTCTCTTGTGAATTTTATTCTTCTACATTTTCTTAAAAATAGGTTTGTGGTTAAAAATAATCCTCTGTAATTATATCTGCAGAGCTGCTTAAGGTTTTTTATCACTGCTAATGAAAATATGGTTATGCCTTCTATGAAAACTATATTTCTCAATATGATGTGCTGTAAACAACATGTCTTTAGGCTATTTTTGACCTTTAACCAATGGGAAAGGTCTGTCTAGTTGATCTCATCTAACTACACAGCAGGTACATGGAATTAAAGCAATTTAGGTTGAGCCTTGGTACAATATCAAGTATCAGACAATGTTTTCTAGCAGGAAATACTTAACAAGTTTGTAATCCACTATTATATTTATATAGTGAAAGAGGTAAGACAAAAAAAATCTGAGCTGTGTTCAACAGAGTGGAATCCCAAGTAAAAATCCATGATATCATGTTGTTTGTAAAAGTTGGCAAGGAAGGCTCTTATGAGCAAATTAAAAGTAAACAATCTACTCTGGACCTACAGTGTGTCAGACTGCTTGTAAGGTCACACAAGAAAAGCAAAACATTAAATAACTGGCTCCAGCAGCCTTAAGATACTTGCCTGACTTTCAAACCGAACTGTGTTTTACACTGGGAGAACACAGAACATAACAAGAGCTTAATAATAAAGAATTTTTTTTTTAATAAAGTGGTTTTTTTACACTAATTAGGTCCTTAACAACACAAGCATAATCTAAGGGGGCAACTTTGCTTTTGGTAACAACATAGGTCCCAAACTCACAATTCTGGCTCTACCTCCTGGCTGAGATGGAGCCTGATGCCTCTCCAGGGCGCTGCATGAAGAGCTAAGCTGCTTCATTGAGGGACTGGGAACATGGGAAACACACCGCTTCCTTAACAAGCAGGAAAACTGGCAAAACGAATCATGAGGATACAGTGTCATCACGTGAGGAACAGGCATTTTGGAGATTTGCTGAGAATAAGCCGGTTATTCGCCCTAGCCCCCTGCAAAGTCTATCCTGATAGAAATTGTCAAACACAAGGGGACAGGGACCATTAACTTCCATTGACCAAATCTAGTCTACATACATATTTGACTGCTACTTATTAAAAAGGTGCTAGGCCAAATTCTCTAAAATGTGCAATTCAGGATGCAGTTTTGGCCTCCAAGGTGAAAGTTTGTGGCCACCTTAGATCCTCTGCCTGGTGCGATGTGGGATGACCACTGACCCCCATACATACTCAAGTCCTGCCAAGCAGAAGCAAGAGGACGCTGGTAATGCATCTTTGATGCTTACCTTTGGATGCACATCTGGAATGGGGCGTGGACTGCAGTAACACTGTTTTTGTCACAGCGATGCTCAAATGACCAAAAATGAAATAGAGCTTGAATTTTTTTAGTTTTGAACAATTTTGCTCATCAAAAAAACCTAAAAATTTTCCCTGCTGTCTCTGACCATTTCCTGCTTCTGAGATTTTTTTTGGATAGAAATGGCCTTACGTGGCCTAAACAATAATTTGAAACTTTTTTTTTTTAAGGAGGTACCTAATAGTGTCATTATTTAGTGGTGTATATCTTTAGAGAATATTCAAATGTTTAAAACTGGAAATGGAGCATAATGCAAGACACTATAGAGCAGATGCTAAGCTTGAAGTGCTCTTAGGAATACATATACCACACTTTAATTTCAACTCCTATTATTATACTAACTAGTCACAAAATGGCTTCCTATTTATGCAATATGTTATCTGTAATGTCACTTAAATTGAATAGATGAGTTCCTTCTAATAATGTATGTTTACTTCATGAACTTGTGGGCAATTACATTGTAATTATGTCTTTTGTAGGTCCTTTTTTGCTGACACATAGTGCACCAGTGCATTTTAAGTGTAATTGCAGTTCTCCCTACAATTTAGGAGAGCTGAATATTGTTAAAGGTTTGTAAATTACCTACACTTAGACCATAGGCAACTAGGCAAATTAAATGGCAGTGTCAGTAGTATTACAATGAAAATAGGTGCCAAGCATAATCCAAGGTAGAAACGTTTTTACAGAAGAATAATATTTACGTAGCACCTCAAAAAATGCAACAGAAAACAAGATACTCATCAGCTTGCAAAAGTGCATGTTTTTGATACCTGAAAAAAAAATACAGAGCCTAGTTTACCTAGCTATCAACAATCCAAAGAACCAAATATATAGTTACACGCACATTTTTTGTACAACTGGGCTACACAGTCATCTTACAGAAGAGAAAGCTATGCCCAAATGCCAGTATAGCAAAATGCCATCCTTCCCACTCCTCAGGAATAATGCTTCATCAGAGAAGCAAGCAAATATATTCCCAGCAGCCTGTAATGCCTTGGAGGGAGAGAGGGAGACAGACCACTCTTGCAGTGAAAACTGGATCTTGCCTGCTCCCATTTCGCGAGACCTTGCACTCACCAGCATGAAGGAAGGAAGCAACCCACTTGATTGGAACACACTTGTTCCTCCCTCTTTCCTTAGGGTAATGGTGGGGACCTGCAGGAGCATTGGGCAGGAGGATAACTGTGTGTCATAATCACTATTTTAGCTTCTCAACAAATCCATGGAGTAGACCCCCAGGTAAACTCAAGTTTGGGGCCTCAGTGATATTTGACCATGATCCTTGCGGCAGGGGGAACATTTTAGGCCTAGTAAAGAGAGAGAAATCCTTTATCCTTATCCTTACTCCTGGTGAGCAGTAAGCTGAATCCCACGGGTGACTTGAAGAGCACGGGTAAAAGCAAGCCGTCTCTTGTCATCAGCATGAGGCCATACCTTCTATAGCTGGGATGCCAGGACTGTTTGATTGAGGCATGGAATTCTAAAATTACGTTAATACATTTTCAACCTGATGCTTTAAACTTATTGTCTGTGTGCTGTACCATTACTCACCTCAACATCTGGATCACAAGATTGCATTTCACTTTCATTTTTTATCCACTTCAAGGGTTAACCAGAAATTTGAAAGCAGAGAATATTTTTATTTTCCCAACTTCTGCAATGATTCATGAAGCATAGTTACAAACATATAAGGTTTTTACTACAGGCTCAATATATCGGTGTTTTCAAGAACAGAAACTTGGAGAGTTGATGGTGTTTTCACTATAGGAATGTGAACCATCATATGCATGGATATGTCACTACAGAATTTTTTTAAAGTACATTTATGTCGCCCTGTGGGGCTTAAGGGGATAGTGATTATTATACGCTGAGAAATATGCATTTAGCTTACAAAACCAACGTCCCACAGAGGTGACCACTCTAGAAAGACCAGCAACATCACTTAAGTAAATTAATTTTGAAGTACTGTCCTGTCACTTCATGCCTCTAGGCCAATCACTCACTGATGGAGACATCCTAGTTTTGGATTAAACCATCTCAACCATGCAAACTGTAGCCACCGCATGGGAATGAGCATCTGGGATTGACAGCTCACAGATCTTGGCAATAGAGGCCACAAGTCCAATGACATACTTATTATTTAGAGCAAAATCCTAGTGGCATTTTGGTAGAATTCAATCTTCAGTAAATATTTATCAGAATAAACACAGGAGGAAGGATGCTGATCTCACTTGCCTTCCTTGCAACTTGGAAGTATCAATGGAATTATACTAGTGCAAATCAGAATCACATCCTATGGTTGAATGTAAAAATCAGTTTGATAAAATGGAAACAATCACATTCCAGGCCCAGCAAGAATGTGCATTGTAAGCTGTCTCTCATTTTGTCCATTCAGAGTTGCCAGGGATTTTGAATTACTCTTTCTACTGGTGTTTCTAATGAAAAATGAGAAGTGCAAAATATACAGTATGAAACAAAACCACTGAGTGGCTGGTAGCCATTTCCCTGTGACTAGCATGGTCAGAAAGCAAGAGACGTGCAGAGCAATGGCACAACAAGGACACAAAGGTTTTCATTGTGCCTAGCCTTACAAGGGGCAGCATGGAAAAGGCGTGACATCCAGTCACCTTTAGCTACTGTGCATCTCCCTTCTTCTTTTTGATTTTTCTAAATGCATGATAATTAGCAGGACACTGCTTAAATTAAAGGCCCTTTACTACAGCCTTACTAGGAGCTTTCTGTGTGGCCAGCTGAGACAGCTCAATCAGTCCCAGCACCAACTCTAGTAACTTCTGTTTGGCTGGAATATACCTACTCATGCTGTAACTTAAAGAAGTTAGTTGTAGGATGAAGTATGATTTGCACAGCCACCATAATAATCTCATGTTCACAGGCCTCCCCGTACCTCTTCTACACTACTTTTGTTTTCACCTTTTTACACTAAACTCAAAAAGGTTTTCAGTAAACATCAGTGCTAAGTGCTATTACATTTAAATGGTCTTAAATTATTCAAATACTGCAATTATTGCAAAAATGTAACTTTTAATTTTGGGGAAAAAAAAACCTTAATTGCCACATTCAGTAACTATTCTTCCATACTCACAAAGGACTTGGAAGAGAACAGCAAAGAAGTGAGGAATCCTGTTGCCAAAAACAGCCCCTAAATTACAAGCTTGTCTATGGAGCTTTCTACTTTAATGCACTTAGGGGGAATATCTCATCACTAATGATTTTGAAATACAGATCACATAGATCCTCAACTCAAAGTTGGACCGTAACCTGAGTATTAAAACCATATTAGGTCTCCTTCCTCTAATACATATACAGATTTTAAAAAAATAATATTAATAACACCAAAATACCATGCCCAGTGCAATGGTTTCCCTACAAACTCTATCACCTGTTTATCTCTTGCCCTCAGTACTAACACTAAATTGGGCCTCATGAATTATTCATGAGGGGCCCTTTAATGGGATCATTTTTCCTGGCTAGCACTGACACTAATGCTAAGAAAAATCTCTCGACATTAATCTTGAGTTGAAGAAAGCCCCAAATACCTAGTTTTCTTCCGAATGTTCCCTTTCCTCCCATTTAATACATTGCAGAAACCAGTCATTCTGCGGCTCTGTTAGGCATGAGTGTCAGCATGAGAGGGTAGAAGGGAAGATCGGAGAGAGAATTTGTAGCATTAGGATTGTCACATTGGGAACTCTGGGGTCTGCTTCAGTTCACACTAAATTTAAATGAAAGTTTCCCTTTGCCAGCCCTGGACAGCTGAATCAAGTCCCAAGCCCTGCTTTGCTTTTTGCACACGTGCATAATCTCTCTGAAGGAAACAGGAAGATCTGCTTGAAAAAGACAAGCAAGCTATGAACTCTAACAGCATTATCTTAGTTAAACTGTCCAGAGTTGATTAAAGCCCTTTTTTTCCCATTAGTTTGTAGTTATTCTGATGATGAAGTGATTCAGGGTGTTTTCCAGGGCTCATTACAAGAGTAACAGGCTCTAGTCTCGCAATTGCAAATAAGACCATTGATAGAGGCATAAGAAGCCAAAAGTAGGTTTTGGCATGTCCTAAAGACACAGTTGTTTTTAATTTATGCACAAAAACAGACTCCTGCAAAATATTACCTAAATTACAATCCCTCTCCAAAACAAAAATCATACTAAGATATTTGGATATGAAAAAGAAGCTATTTTAGAGAACTCTGAATTACAAACTAAAACATAGCTTGTTAGCTAGCGTTGTACGATAGGGATATCCCCCCCAACATACACACGCTTTTTGTCAGTGATAAAACTACTGACTTTCCTCATTTTTCTAAAATGAAATACCTAAAGAGCAATACATTTATTTTTTCAGTTCTAGCTTTTTGACATCTATAATGGTTTTGTGTCTAAATCTGACAACATTTGTAACAAACTGAAGTGACTGTTACTGCTGGAATGTGTCCTGGAGGCTTTTTCTGTCGGAGGAGATGACAGTAACTTTTCCCATGCAGATTAAGCTGGTGTTTACAGATTTGCCCTGGGTGTGCATTTTTATCCAGCTGTGATCAAGTAACACTGCCTGATGAGTGCCAGACAGATCTCCTGATACGAAGGGCTTACATGCCCATCATTCCTGCACAGAACATGGTTCTAATCTGGACACCATGGCAAAGATCAGTTATTATTTGAGTTTTATTTTACCTTCATGTGTATACTAAGGCAGAGTACTCACATGAGAATGCAAAAAGCTTAAGCATTTAAATATCTCCTTGCCATTTTACAGAAAATAGCACTATGTAGATTTAAAAAAAATTTTGTTCTGCCTGTCAGTTCCCTACACTTGACCCCTAAGTGAGGGTTTTAAAAAAATAAGCAGTAGGGTGGGTGGTTTCACAATTTCAGATTTAGGATTTCTTTCATTGTTTTTTTTTTTTTCTGCTGAATATCTTTTACCTTGCACGCTGTAATAATCTGTGACATGGCAAAATATAGCCTTAGTAACATACAACCTTTTTCCCGTCAATGAAAGTCTGAGGTCAAGAGGTTGTTTGCCTTTGCGGGACCTGAAGCTATACACATTACAGAGACACTTTGAAAGTAGCAGTGGCTGCATATTGCTTTCTCAGAACTCCTGTTTTTTCAAGCTGGGAGAGAAGAAGTTCTGCTTCCTAACATCTGATTTCCTGTTTGGAACCTCTAATTCATAAAAGAATAAGAGAAAAACCCGTGCCATCCTTTGAATTGGAACTTAAAATATATTTCTAAATAGTAGCAATATTAGCATTGCCTAATGTGCTAGCAATTTATTTCACAGCTGCTGTGTGGTTTGAATCTGTTGCTAAGAACATGGATATGCCCAAGTAACACCTGTAAAAAGAGTGCTTAAACTGGTGGGTCAGATTCTGCTGTTTTATCAGCATTTCCACTGGTTTCAAAGACCAATTGATCCATATTTATACTGGTGCATGCGAAAACAACACTAGCCATTCAGTTTCCTCTTTGCTTCAAAATGCCACACAATTTGTAGACCTTTACTGCTCTAGTTTTAATTCCAGTGCAGGCAAGTATTAAGAAACTGATCCTCCACCCCATGCCACAGCCAGCTCTGTCTAATTATCCTTACAAATTGCAAGGCAGCATTTTCCAGAAGCCAGCAGTGAGGAGGTACACATTAAAAAATAAAATAAAATAAAATAAATCAATGGCTTCTACCAAGAGGTGGTGTAGATCATTTTTATATTGGCTATATAACTTATATTTGTGCTGAGGGCACTAAAGCTGCAGAAAACACAGTGGAAAAACTGATTCCAGAATATGGTGCACAAAATTGTATTGTTTGTATTGTCTGCAGAGAGTTTTTATTATTTTCTGACTGTATTCATCAAAGTGTGAACTGGTGAGGTACTGGTGAGCTCAGGGAAGCACTGAGTTACAGAAAATGTTTCGCCTCTGGGTCAGAGGTTCAAATCTAGACAGGACCTTGGTGACTGAAAGTCATTACCATGTGATGGTTGTCCGGTGGCTTAAATGGAACATGTTGGTGGGCTTACCTAGATTCGGTGGGCAGATGTCCACATCACAAAAGACACCACTAGAATTTGTTCTCTTCTTGGCAGCTGTAGCAGGGTAACAAAGGAATAAATAGGCATAGCCCTCCTCCCCCTGCTCCAGGTATTACTTTTGTTCAACTCGCAGGTTATTACAGAGGAACCTGCACTTGGAAACTGCAAGAATAGAGAATACACAGCAATTTTACTCACCGTAGAGTTCATAAATTCCGATAAAAGTAGTAGGCCATGCCAGTTGCAAGTTGCTCTTTGGAAGGCAGAGTTTGAAGCCAAACTATTCCAGGGGGTTGAGAAGAGGCTTGCAGCCTCCCAAACAACTTCCCTGTACAGAAGAAAAGTGCTACTAGTACTTCTGTAAATGCAAGCTGTCATCTCTGATGGCTGCTGGCTAAGGATGAAGTCCATGGATCTTCTCCCATTGCTAACCCATCCGTGGGGTGCCTTCTCTGCTCTGAAGGGCGCAGAACAAGTAGAGCACAGGAATAGGACAGGGTCTCTGAAGAGCATCTGCAATCGTGTCATAGGATGGGGTAACAGGTACAGCCCCAGAAACCTGTTGGGACCTTTTCCCATCACCAGCTAAAGCTGAGTCTACAGTACAAATGTAATCTGTACAGTGCGGATGCGTTATTGTTCTGTAGCTGCTATGTTTTGGATTTAGTATCAGAACAATGCTGATAACACTGATGTTTTCTGTTGTTGCTATAAAACAAGGACTTTTTCCAGTTTCTCATATTCAGCTAATGAGCAGGTGTGCAGGATCTGGGAGGGAGCATAGTCAGGCAGATAACCCAAGCTGGCCAGTGGAAATATTCCATACCATAGATTTCCTGCTCAGTTTGTGAGTGGGGGTTGGCCCGGGGCGGGAGAAAGCTCTAGGCTTTTTGGTTTTCTGGGAGTTCGAATGTATGCTTGTCCTGGAGTTTGAATTTTTCTGGGAGTTTGGCCTTTTTTTTGGAATTTAATGACATTTGCAAAAATCATGGGGGTTTGTGGTCTCTGCTAGGGGACTGGCTTCAGATTGGTCGTCGGGTGGTGAGAAAAATTGTACTGTATATAGGGTTTTTTGCATACTCCTTATTACCATTGTTGATATCATTATTATTAGTTGCATTGTTATTAGTATTAGTATTTCTTTTGTTGTCTTATTAAACTGTCTTCATCTCAACCCATGAGTTTTCCCTTTTGTCCATTTCCCCTCCCCATACTGCTGGTGGGGAAGGGGAGGGGTAAGCGAGTGGCTGTCTAGTGCTCAGCTGCTGGCTGCTGGGTTAAGCTACGACAATTATATGTGTTCATATACGTATATTTATATGTATGTATGTGGAATCTCATTGGCTGACATTAATTTGGCTATTCCATAAAATTTGAAACTAAATTCTTGTATTTTTAAAGGAGCTTATTAATTTCAGTATGGCATCCAACAATTAGCTCACGGAAAGCCTATCAATTTTTGACAGTTTTATCTTACCAAGTTCATAATAATCATTAAACCTATAATGAGAAAAAAATAATGATTTAATTCTGAGCAGATTCTGAAAAATATTAATTAAGTTGCTCTTTGACTACAGCTAAAAAATATAGAAAATTGGAAGTCTGCTTTCCTGGGAACTGCTTTTCTGCGTGTACTGAAAACTCAGTATCATGTGATCACATGATTGTCAGTAATTCTTCAAACAGACAAAACACTTAGAGGCCAGATTTCACATGAACTGTGGCTATTTACCTAAACACATTAAAAGCTGGCTTTAAATCACATCAGTATCAAATTTTATTCTACCTGAGGGCAATGAAGCCTAGAAAGCTGCTCAAGCAGCCTTACCTTTATTACAGAGCTCCTTCCGCTTCTAGATTTACCTCCCATTGCTATGCGCGGAACACTGTCAAGCACTACTTCATTCGTCGGGTCTTCTTTTTTTTCCAGTTCTTCACTGAGGACTCCATTAGATTTTATAGTCTCTGCAGAACAAGACAGAGTTTTGCCCGATTATCTTCACTACGACTTCTCATAACACATTTTTCTGCTGTAACTGTACACATTTAGATACCAATTCATTTTAAAATGTAGGTGAATATTTTTTAACTATTTTCTCAGCTGATGTAATACATGAACCTCAATTAATGACAGATTCAGCTCTAAAAAATAGTTATATAGTTATACATTACTATCTGATTTACCGCAAAATCCACCTATTGGAGCTAATCAGATGCGTCATTCAGCTAAAAATCTAGTCCAGAATCACTATTTTTTTAAAAGCGGCAGGAGCAGCACAGCATATGTATTTAATTAATTAGTTTCTTACTCCATCTTTACAGCACTTATTGGTTTAGAAGGATTTGCTGTACTATTTAATTTTGATTTGCCAGGGAAGATGTGTTTTTTTAGCAGTCATCTGTCTATTATTCATTTAGCTAGGTGCTTGTATGAGCTTGGTACTTTTAAAAATCCCTTTCAGGAGACTTAATTTTCACCTGCATATATATTATTTGACAGCTCCCTGTTCTTTTTCACTGTACTGACAAGTAAACCAAGAATCCCTGTACTCTTTTCATTATAAACATTTTATAAGCATCCCTTAAAGATTACTTCTGAACACAACAGTCGAGGCTAGATATGAGCTGCTTTTCCCTGGGATGAAAGGCCAGAGTCCGATCAAATGAGCCATCCAGGCCCTAAAATGGCTTTAAAAAAATAGTTTTAATCTCTTCATTGTCTGAATTCACGGCATGGTAGTGCTGCCCTTAAATAAAACCTACATAAAAATGGTTAGTACAGCTGGTCAGAAAATGTGCTTGAAGTTTAGAATCACATATCATTGTTTATACAGATGACTATTTGGGATAGACTTCAATAGAATCTGACTTTACTAGCAAAGGAGAAGTCTTTGGCAATAGCCTAGAGTGATCAGCAACAGCAACTCATATTTTCCAACTGAGATCAATGTGGACTTTAATCCATTAATGCAGACCTAAATATCACCAGACAGATATGAATAGATGACAGTGAAAATGTGAGGAAGAAAAGTCTGGAGCAGTCAGATTTAAGAGAGTTGTTTCATATTCCATTTCATTTTAATACTCTACAGAAAAGCAGCCTGTTTCTAGATTTTCAATTAGCGTACCCTAGATATGAACTGAAAACACTTCTTCTCTGCTAACACAGAAGCTTTTTTGTTCACGCATTTTGAGCCTGTGTTCACAGAATTGGATTTTTACAAAACCCTTGGAAGCATGTTAGCAATGCGTCTTTTCAAAATGTCAAGGAACCGGTTTGTTAGGAATGGAAAGTTGCCGACAATCATGCCAAGTCATTCAGATGCCAATTTAGATATTTAAATACTAATCTCAGGCTGGAGGAAGGGGACAGGAAAACCCAAAAACAACAAAATCACTACCCAAACTGAAAAAGCTCCCAGCTCTGTGCCTATTAAATTAAACTAAAAATAAAGATGATGGCAGTATCTGCAAGCAATTTGGGTGGTCAAAAAACAATGGTGCCCTCTGGTTTGAAAACAGCGTTTAGTGTTTGCACTGTTCTTACTTGTCACAATAAATTTGGACAGGTTTCCTGTTTCCTGAATTGACTGAAGCTTTTCATTCTTTAAATTTCTAATGTGTAATGTCACATCTTATTGTATTTCATGGTGTCACATTGCATTATTTTGCATCACTGTCTCCGAAGTCGATGAAACACAACACAACAGCACATGACAAAAAGGAATAAGCTGATGGTTACACAGACTAACTATTGTAATTCAATATTTGTCAGATGCTGTAGTGATTGTAAATAATCTCAAAATTTTACTAGTTTTAAGTCCTTAATCAGATAGTAAGAAACCTGTTCAATTTACTGGTTTGTCATAAAGGAGGGACCCTCTCCTGGGACACACAGGGTTGTTGTTATTTACTCAGTATCAGAGTATGCTGCTGCTTTTCAGCCTCTGCATTGCTAATTTATAATGATTACAATGAGATTTGAGACATACTAGTGTAGAGAATTTCTCAGAACACAATAATGAGAGTATCCATTTGAGACAACATTAAAGGCACAATATGACTGTTTTGATTTTACACCACAAATACAGTGCATATCCTTGGGACTATTTCCATTCATTATGATTAAGCCATGTCACTCAACAGAGAGAGAACTCTGGGCTTCCCCCCCTTCCGCCCCCAATTATTCTTGTTGATAGCAATGCCATAAAACCGATGAATTATAACCTAACAACTGTGGTCTGGTTAAGAGAAAAGAATATTTGTATTCTGAGAAAGAAAACAATTTATTCTTATAAAATATTAGAGTCTGTAGTCCTCACAGAAAAATATTCCTATCAATATTGCAAGCATAATTCTTTTCTGAGAAGGAACTGCATGAACATAAGAACTTTTTAAGAATTGTAATGGGTCATCTTGAAAACTGTTTGGTCTATGTACTGAATAAACTTTAAATCTGGAAAGTACTCGAGGAACTTCCAAAAACGTGTATTAATACACAAAATGGAAACAAAAGATAAAAATCAGAGCCTGTCTTTCAGTGAACTTGTTCTTACTTCTGAATTAGTAATTCAAGGTGTTTATCTTCTGAACTACTTTATCCCAATTCTAGAATTTTTGCTGCAATATAGCAAATTTGTTGCAAAGCAACAGCAGTTTTATTTCTGTTTCATTCCATTTTCTGGTCATTGCAAGACATGGGCTGTTCTTGCTGTTTGCCCCTTGGGAAAGAAGAGAACAGATAAACTGAATACATCATGTAATATTTGTATTATACCAAGGAGGTTATGATATAAAATATATCCACAAAATACAACCACAAATACAACCAAGAATGTGCAAGAAAATATCATAAGCCGAGCAAAGGACTGCCTGAAAACTAGGGCATAGGGCTGACCAGGAGTCACCAAGTTCAAGCGTGTGCCAGCACATGAATCACATCACGTAAACCCAGTTAACAAATCCATCCAGTTCCGTGTTTACTCCCACACTTCTGTACTTATGGCTCTGGTGTCTCGAAAGCTTTTCTCCATTTCTTGTCCAAATGTATTCATAGCCAATTTATGTCTGTTTGTTCTCATATCAAAATTATCATGTGAATTCAAGAGCTTTTGTTTCTCCCCAGTGTCTACCTAATCATCTAGTTATGGACAGCAATTGCTTCTTCTCTCAACCTCTGTTTTGCTGGGCACAGCTTCTTTTCAGACAGGCCATCCTTTCCTCTGATCACCATACCAGCCTCTCTTTGTACCTGTTTAAAAAAAAAACCCAACCTTTGCACCCCAACTGATTCAGAATTTCAGGTGATGTCTAACAAGCAGCTTGGTCAATGGCATGAATACTCTCCTTGCTTCATTATAAAAAATTTCCTCACTCAAAATTGCATTTTCCTTTTCCATGGTCTAAGTGCACTGGTAGTTCACAGTAATTCTGTGATTGACTGTTACAACTAGGTGGTTTTTGTCTCTGTCATTTCCCATTGATAAGCCTACAGTTCATAGCAGATACTTTTCATTAGTCCCTAAGTGCATGACCTTGCAGAGCACGACCTTAAATTCCATCCCTTTTCTATTACCCCAGTCTTCAAGGTCATTTAATTCTTCCTGTATAATATTCCAATCCTCCTCTGTATTCATGACATCTCCCAGTTTTGTATCATCAGCAAATTAATTAGTACACTCCTACTTTTTCTGCCTAGGTCATTAAGGAAAATATTAAATAAAATTAATCCCCAGACCAATCCTAAAGGAACTCCACTAGTAACTTTCCTCCAGGGAGAGAGAGAAATCCTTTCAACATAACTCGTTCTCGCCTCCTGTTCAGTCACTTCTTTACTTATCTTACAGTTCTGATACTTGTCCTTATCTTTTCCAATTTAACTAATAATTCCCCATGCAGTAACGCATCAAATGCTTTACTGAAGAGCAGAAAGGTTGAATCTACTGCACTTTATCTCAACAATCAAGTTGTCATTACAATAAAGGAGGTGAGATAACAAGTTTATTTCCATGATTTTTAAAAAATAAATTAATGCTTCACTCATACCAATTTTCCTATTTTGATCTTTTTTCATTCTCAAAGTCTTAATTTAGTTTTCGGGTCACACCTAGATTATCTTTAATTTCTATTCTCTCCTTAGTGCACAGTGATTCTCTTGGGTTTTTTCCCCTCATATGACTGAGAAAGCTTTTGCCATCTGTTCAATTTGGTTTGCAACGCCTGACTCTGCTCGACTTTTGCCAATTCTGTGCATCACTATTCTTACGAAGTGCCAAAATGTACCTTTTTTTTGCTAAACTGTCCTTCCCCCAGCTCCATTCCTTGTCAGGTTTTTGTTATTTCTCATATACTATCTGAGGTTGTAATTTATCTGCTAAGACATAGAGTCCCATATGTTAGTCTTCCCGGCTTGAGGCACGTCACCTTGGTAGTCCAGTAATTACCTAGTTAAGAAATAACTTGAGTAAGAAATAACTGGACCTTCCCATTGGTGGCATTCATTTTCTTGTCTAGACTGGGCAAAAAATCTTCCACAAAAATAAAGGCTAGCCTTTATCACATATTTCAGGGACTACCCTGTCTATTTACGAGCATCCCTGGTGCTCCTTCGGATTTGTTCCAGTATAATCTCTTCTGCAGTGCTTGTGATACCAAACCATTCAGCTTTACCTGCTATAACTAATCCATAGTTCACCGAAATCTTGCTGTATGTTGCTACCATATCGTGTCTTTCTTTGCTCCTAGCTTTTCACAGAGATTGAAAACCAGCAACCCAGCAAAGCCTGAGTGCCAAAAATGGCAAAGGGCTTGTCAGCAGGCAATGTTCCTACAGCACTAGCAGCAGTTACGATGGCTGCTCTCACAGTGTGCACCCAAAGCTCCCCTGAGGGTGGGAGATCCAGCTTCATTGCTCTGGGGATCCAAGCACAATCACAAGAGCATCAGATATGCCTTAGACTCGTCTTGCTCTTGCTCGGGAAATTTATTTTATATCCATATCTATCCCTCTATCTAAAAAAATATGTACATGTGTGCGTGTATGTATGTATACATATATATACATTATGTATATATGTGTGTATATATATTCACACACATGCACAACTGTCTGCAAATGTAAAACACATTTACCGAGATTTATTAGCAAAGAGATCCACAGATATTACAGAAGAAATGAATCACAGTTGCCCTAGGAAATAGTCATATCAAATATCAGGGGCCTACTTTATTCTATTACTTATTTGTTTATGGTTCACATTAGGATTTTGGTTGTTATCATTACATTACCTTGAGTTGTAACAATTTCTGAGTTGAAGACTGTTCATGTGTACTCTGTGGCTAAAACAGAGCTGCATCTCTAAAGGCTGTCAGTTGATGTCACTTGTCCTTGCAAAGAGCAACACATTTACCTGAACAGGCAAAAGCTCAGAACAACCCCATATGTCAGGAAACATCTAGCAGGCATGTCAGAGAAAGATGACTTCTCATAGAGCCCTCCTAATGGCACTTGATTTGACACGAAGCCTGTAGATCTCACTCAGTGAGCCAGACTGCAGAGATGCTTCCTCCAGTGCACTCTGGAATATACCAGAATTGGGTATAGTTGAGTTATGCGAGTATGAATGCGCTTTAGGTGCCCTTGTTTGGGTGGAAAAGGCTGTGGAGGACCTGCAAGAGGGGCAAGTACAACACTTCAGAGCAGTGTGGAAGCATGGGGGTTTCAGGTGCCAACCAGAAATAGGAGTTACGGAAACAACAACTAGTCGATCTGATAATTAAAATCCATGGAGATTTTGACCTTTGGAATTGTTTTTCCCATGTTTCTGTTTCTCCCCAAAGTGGTGTTATCTCTACTCTCTGAACTAACTCCTGCATGTTTGAATTCAGCGTGTGCATCTACCATTCTCCAGAGTTTCCCTTACACAGCTGCTGTCCTGAGCAGTTTTGTAAAATTTCTGTAACTGCTCAAAAGCTGTTCTCTTCCAGCAGTATCTCTAACTTTGTGATGATTTCAGGCTGTTCTTGCAGTCAGAACTATCAGTATAAGATACATTTTATGTATGTTCTGTGATTGAAAGTAAATACAGCCAAATATGAGACAATTTTTGTGGGGAAGCCTGCTGAAGGGTTCTTCTATTTCTCTTAGCATATTCTGATTTTTAAAAAAATTATTCTTGGTTTTCAATGGTATGTATATGGAAGAAGAGACCCTGCATATTTACTCCATGTCCTTAAGCTACAGAGACGCCAGTGCACTACAGGTCAAGGAGAGAGATCTCATAATAAAAGTGCAGAATCACTCATGCTGGCTAGACCAAATTTTCCATAACAGTTTCTTGGCTCCAGCATGGATGATTGGCTAGAGAAAAGCAGAGACAGTGCCATGCATAAAGTGATCTTTCCCTCAGTTTGTCCTCTGGCACTCTGGACATTACTGACTTATGAATTCACCAAGCTCAGTGTTGCCTCCAGGTTATCTTGTTTAAGAACCACTGCTGAACCAAAACTACACGACTCCACCTTATTGCTTTTTCAGCCCATCTACACTTTTAACCTCCATAGCCTTCTGTAGAAGTGAAGTCCACAACTGTCAACATTTTCTCCTTTTTAAACCTAAAAGGCTTATTTGCTGTGGGAGCCTTGCATCTCACACTGTGAGAAACAGTGAATGATGATTCCTTTTTCACATTCTGATATCAGTCATGTTTTTTCACAGTTTTCTGTCTAATCACTTCTGACATGGCTTTTACAAGATGAAGAGTCCTGATCTACTCAAACTCCTATGAAAGTAACTACATTTTTCCATCTCCTTTGTAATCCTTTCCCAGTTCTCCTATATCTTTCTGGAGGTGAGAAGATCAGTACTGAACACAGCACTCACGATGCTGTGGTTTTATAGAAGGTTTTTTGCAGGAGGACATGACTTTTGATTTTTTCCCCTATTATTTTGCTAATAATGCTTAACAATCAATGTGCAGTTTTGACCAATACTGATGTTTTCAGAGAATCATGCACATTGGCTCCAAGACCTCTTACCTGAACATTTTGCAAGCCATTTTTGCATAGGCCTAAGGTTATTTTTCTCCATAAGCGTTACAATATATTAACAGGCACTAAGGATGGGATTCAGTGTCCCAAACACAGGTATCTAATGTCACAACCAAGGACAGGCTGCGTGTCTGACTTCTGCCACCCACATGTGGCTGTCAAGTACCATCTCAGATGACTCTAGGTGTCTATTTTCAAGCAACTGGAACACACTCTGAATGTCCTGTACCATTTTGTCCCTCGCTTGCCTAGGAAATCCTAGTCTAAACCTTCACAGTCAGCTACGGATCCATCAACCTTAAATAATTTTGTATTGTCTGCAAATAGCAGCACCTTCTGAATAATCTTCCTCCCTTTATAAAAGTTATTTATGAATACACAGACTGCAAAAATCCTCTGTGCTTCCATCAGCAACCTCTCTTTGCTGAGAAAATATTTTATTACTGCCTGTTGTCTCCTGTTTTTATCCACTTGTTAATCCAAGATGTTTTCTCTTATTTCTTAAGAACTTATTTTCTTAAAGATCTCTTGGGTTAGGAAACCTTTATGAGGCTTTTTGAAAACCCAGATACAGTATTTTGACCACACAATCTTATCTCACATTGTTCATTGAGCTCCTACAAAATTGTATTTGCTCTCGTAGAAACCGCATTCATACTTTACTAACTTACCTGATATCAAAGTTAAACTTCAGCAATTTCCCTGTTGAATTATATCTGGAGAAATACTATCTGATCCTTGTAATTAGATACTGTTGAATTTCTCCTATTTGTTCCAAAATCTCTTCTACTGACACTTCAGTTGAAAATAGCTTCTCATATTCACGTCCTGTAAGAGTGAACCTGGAAGAGTCTCCTGATAGCCATGGTGCTAAATGCTGGTTCCAAAGACTAATTTATCATTCCTGCTGTGACGTGACGTTACTTAAATGCTCCATTTATACTTTCAACATTGAGCTCTAGGAACTCCTTTCAGGACTTCCAGCATACTCTGCTGCACCCCTTGTATTGATTCTGAAGATGAACAGATAATAAACTGGGTTTAGTGCACCTACCCAATACCACACTCAGGTCAGGGCCTTCCAGACAGTTCTTCTTTACAAACCACTCCCAGCATAGACCTACCATCAGTACTAAATTTGATTCAAGAAAAATGAAATCAAAACAGATCAGTGGATAACAAGAGAACAGGTTTTTATTGATAGAGAAACCTACTCCATCTTAATATAAGACAGAAGTAGATATTAATTTTCATTATGCCACCAACTTTACTGTCTTTAACCCTCTGTAAAAGAACTTTTTTCTTACTCACACAGCACTATCTTTTTTATATATATTCAGTGCCAGTCATCCACTGCCTGTATCACAAATTTAAAAAAATTCCACAGCTGCACACATTTCTGCTTTTCAGAAGGATTCAAGATACCTATTAATTATATATCAACCATGCGTATGCAACTGTAGACATAGAGTGAAAAAGGAGTTACATGATAGACATACCATTTACTGAACTGAATGGATATTTAAATCCCAGTTGTCTGAAGAAGGGGGAATTGAGTGTCTAGTGTCTGGCTGTAATATCTCACTGAAATGAACAATACTGTGCACTCGCAGAAGGAGAAAGAAAATTGCTTGGACAGGTAATATGAATTCCAGACATATTAGTTACTGCTTTGCCATTTCTGGAGCGTCAAGTTTTCGAATCAGCGTTATTCACCTCTAATTAACAATATCAATACCCTGAATCCAAATTTTTCTGTAATTGCTTTTTCATGTGTCTTTTCCATATGTTCTCACCCTAAGACCGTAGGTAGGCTTGAGAGGCCTAAACCATTTATAGTTCAGCAAAGACCTTGAGCTGTGCTTTTGAAGTTTTATTAACAACAAGTTCCAGTTCCATACTGATTTTCCTGCTGTGCATACAAAAATGCCAAGAGCATTTTTGGTGGATATTAACAAATTTCAACAGCACAAACCCAATCCTACGTTTTGCAGATAATTAGGCCATCTGAAATAATTTTAAAAAGGTGGTTTCTTTTGTGATCTGTGAGTAATTCACTTTCATGGACACATATCCCTTCTTAGAACTGGCTAGGGTAATTTACACATTACAAGGCTTCCAGACATCGTTGGTCACTTATCCAGTGCTAATAAATTGAAAATGTGTCTGCATGATTTAACAGTAAAAGGAAGAGGTGAATGTAATGCAGGTAATTGATGAACTACAGTTCTGCTTCTGACAGCTAAAGAATACATGAATAAAGTTACTTTGCATCAACTTTCAAAATGTTGATTTTAATTCTAACTATCTGAAAACTATCATACAACTATTTCTCAGCAAATGCTTTGTGTCCATATGTCTGATTGCAGGCAAAATGATTCTAGATGTTAAAGTGTGAGTCTGCTGCAAGTGGGGAGGGGATGCAGGACTGCTTTCTTCCTCCTTCAGCATCCATATGGGACTCTGGAGAAAAAGCAATCCTTCCTGCAAAAAAAGGGAAGATTTTGTTGCAAAATATTTCACTTTCAACAAACAGACTGCTTTCTTTTTAAAATAATTTCTGCTATAGCTCATTTCTGCCAGGGTTTTCATGTCACCAGCCACTTGCTAAATTGGTGTATCATTTCCAACACCTAACTTTACAAATGGATCATCTAGATTTTATTCCCAGTTACTGGGAATAAACCTCTGCAGGTTCTCAAAGAGCTTCAGTTTTGAAGAGCTCTCTAGCTCATAAGGATGAGCTTTCCTTTTATTTATGAAGGTTTCATTCCTGCCTCTGCCAGCACCAGGTATTTTGCAAGGTTTGTTACAAAGTCCATGGGGAAAAGAAGCAGCCTGAGAGTTCTTAACAGAAGTGTAATTTTGGGAGAAAAAAAGGAAACCTGGTTGAAGAGTACAGGGGTGCCGTACCCTAGCACACTGCTGATGCAGCAGTTTCCTCTTTTTTTATGTACATTTTTTATTTGCTCTTACAACCCCTCTGTTTGTTTTTTTTTGTTTTTTTTTTTTTTTCTTGTACTGTTTGATGTTGGATGTCTCCCATCCCAGTCAGTTTTTAAACAGACATGTATGAAAAAATACAAAACTAGAATTAAAACTCTGAAGCAGGAAAACAGAGCAAGAAATCAAGCTACAAGGGGCAAATGTCACAATTAAAGTAGTAAAATCTTGTAAATTCTGTAACACTGGAATCAGCTTGAAATTTTGTCACAGCTACCAGCATAGAAATTGAGTTGTAATTACTGAAAGACTCAGCAAATACAAGCATTGCAGTTCTTCTCAAAACAAGAAACATTAGCCACAGTAAAGAGAAATAGGGGAAAAAAAAAGTAGCCAAAATGCATAGACCTTCTTATCTCTAGTTCTGTGGTTTTTTTAAAATAAGAAATTTCTTGAAGTATGAGTCCAGGATTCACTGTCTGCTCGAATTACAGAAGTCAGGAGAAATATCCATGAGGTTAGATCATGTTACAAAGGCCTGAAACAGGTGTAAAGAGATGGAGACTTAACTGGGCAGTGTATATATTCCTGTTTAAAGGAAAATACTTATCAGAAGAAACACTCTGTTTTTGTTTGCTGTCTAAAACCACTCTCGTTAAGTGTACAACTAAAATTTTCAGTTGATGATTTTCATTTTTGAGGCACTAGTAGCTGAAATGGTGTACAATTACTCGGTGCTGCACTGACAAAGTATTTCAAACACAGCTCAGCCTCTCCTGCCTTCCTTCTTAATTCAGACATTCTGGAAATTGAGTCATTCTTAACACTCCTCCTATTATTTCTGCTCCACATCACTGGTGGCTTCAGATCTTCCTGCCGCCCATCCAACATGGTCTTTGAATATCCCTCAACAACTGACACCAGCCACTGGCATCAGAATCAGCCCTTAGCAGCCCAGCACTACCTTGGAAAGTGGATGTCATTATTACCATTGATCACCAATGGGGCAGGGGATCTGTGTCAGCTGGAAAGATGCTTAACTCTACAGTGTTGCCTCAGTTCATGGCGGTTCCTTTTCTGTCTCCTGATACTTTATTACAGCAGAATCTTTTTAATTGGCACATGCTGGTGGAAACAAAACTGCATCCGTTGAGGGCCAGATTCTAGCACTCCTGCTCTGGTGGTACAAGCCCCTTGTTCTGGAGTGTGTCCATTGAAATCAAGGGATGTGCCCAATTGTTAGAGGTTCATAGGAACACATTGTTCTGATAGGTATTCACTTTCATTCCATAATATGCTTTAAAAATACACACTCTACAAACCATTAAAAAAACTCCTATTAAAGTAAGTTTTGCCATAATAGAGCAGGGAAGCAGCAGGAAGGGAACAAAGGGCTACCCAGCACGACACTTATGCTAGCAAACACCAATTCACACCTGTTAACTACTGTGAATAAAATCTTTGGAATCAGTTCCTCAAAAAAGTCAAAGAAAGAAAGAAAACCTGTTCTCCATGAAAGAAAATTGGAACCTCAGGTGTGCTGCTGAAAGCTCACAGAGTCAGATCAGCATTTATAATCAGTCACTTCTGAGACTACCTGAAGGAGTGGAAGCAGAGGTCTTGGCAGGTATACAAAGTATACACAAGCACAGAAGAATTGGTCCTCGTAATTTTGAAGTGAAATGACGGATAACCCCACCAGGTCCCAGCAAAGATACAATGTTCTGACTAAAAGTTCGTCTAGAGCTTTGGTCCTGGGAGATAATTATAAGGCTGACTGACCTAACTGACCCAACTTAATGAAAGGAGTATGGCTGAACGGAGGAGAAAAGAAAAATATACGGTAAGCATCAAAATGGGGTTCCTGATCTGTTGCTGCTATTCAGATTCTTGCGAAAAGAGGTGTGTCGTTGTCAAAGGCTTTTCCGTTAGTAGGTGTCAGCCTTCTTGGCTATAGGCAACCAAGCAGAGCATAGAAACATAAGTGGACAAATTCTCACCTCATTTACTTGTCCACAAACCTGAGAACGGTTGGCTGAAAACTGTCACTAAAGACTGAAGTGACTGTATTCCAGACATCTACTCAAGATGAGTATTTAATTGCTAGTGTTACTGATCAATCTGAAGTCCAATTGCACATCTTTATCTTTGTGAGGATTGTGCACTTGGGCAATATTTCAACATGAGTAAGCAGTACAAATCCACCCCCTTGTTATTATTAATAATATTTCATTATTTGGAACAGAATATTCTTGCAGAGAGACCTAAGATTGTTGAAGAACATGGGGGCTTATATCTTACATATGCTAAACCTGATTTACACTAGCCCTGGTAATGCCAGCCCAAAGTAAGCTTGAACTAGAAAAATCCAGCTGTGGGAAGTTTGGCTTGGTGAATTTTCTAGTGGTATGGGGCTGCCTTCCCAATCACTGTTGCAGGAGCACACCACTGAGAAAGGATGATATGGATGTCCACAATCCAGCAATTCCTGGCTCCCCACACAGCCCACAGGGCCTGTTCACAGATGACACAGGATAAATCCTGAGGCTGTATCCAGTTTTCCTTTATTTGCACATACATGTAGTCTAAAACAAAGGATGCTTTAGCAGGCAAGAGCAAGGTACTGTACTTAATGTGCAAATTCAATTCAGCAGAACTCCAACTACAGTATGTCAACCTTAAGGGCTTTTCTCTCAAACAGTGCTCCTAAGTTCTCCACAGAAGGAAACTTTCTGAACTAAGTCTTTCTGAACTTTAAAGAAAAAAGTCCTGATTCTAAACTGAATGAGGGAGGAAATGAATGAGTAACTTCACTGAAGTCAATGAGTGGCTCTGGTATTGCTAGGAGAGCTATAGAGAATCCAGACAACGCAGTCATGACTGGAAAATGGTCCTACTTTTTTTTTAAATCTTTTTTGTTGTAAGAACATTATCCATCTCAGTGGCTTTATTCTCAGCAGCAAACCTTAGACCGGTCTTTGAGGACTCTCTTAAATAACCTCCAGTATGGATGTTTAAAGGAGGCAAACCTGAACAATCAAACCTAAGGTTTACTTTCTAGCACATTTCTGAGCTATATTTTTATTCTCAGCCTCCCCCCCCCACCTTCACCCTTTTCCCAAGTCAGTTTCATTCCCATCTTTTTCTCCCTGGATGATTCCCTCACAGCAGGCAGAGAGGCACCACTTCCAGGCAACACCTGCTGTGCATCAGTTGTTCCCCTGTAATCTTTTTCTTGAGGCTCCTTTGCACAGCTCAGCCTCGCCAGACCTAAAAGAACATTTACTCCTGCCACAGCTACTTTGGCCTTAATTTCTACGCTTCTGTGTCATTTAGTGGTCGGCCACAGTGAAAGCTCATTTGGCTGGAAGCTGACCTGCTGCCTATTCTGAATAATTTTAGATTCAGACCTGGGATCTTGACTGGGATCCCGTGTTTTAAGATTCCATCGTTTCTTTGCCTCGGGATTAATGAACTTTTTCAAATTGCCTCATGTAGTGTAATGTCATAAAGTACGTTAGTTTTGCCAAAAAAATGGAAAAAATAATTAGCGTTTAGTGGTTAAATATCTCCTATTTCCCTTACTACTTGAGACTATAAGCATCTGGGAAATTATACTGTTCGCATTCTGCTATAGCAGACCTTTGATGGACTGAATCCCTGACATCAGCTGGGAAGACCATACAGCTAGGCAGACCATACAGCTAGGCAGGCGCAATCCAGCAGGTTCCTACAGAGCATTGATGATAACTTTCTGATGCAAGTGGTGGAGGAACCAACAAGGAAAGGCGCGCTGCTGGACCTTGTGTTAACAAACAAGGAGGGACTGGTGGAGGATGTGAAGGTTGGAGGTAGACTCGGCTGCAGTGACCATGAAATGGTCGAGTTCAGGATCCTGCGTGGAGGAAGCAGGGCGACAAGCAGGATCAAAACCTTGGACCTCAGGAGGGCTGACTTTGCCCTCTTCGAGGAGCTACTGGGAGGAATCCCGTGGGCCAGGGCTCTTGAAGGCAGAGGGGTCCATGAGTGCTGGTCGCTCTTTAAACAACACTTCTTCCATGCACAGGAGCAATGCATACCCCTGAGAAAGAAATCGAGCACAGGAGGCAGGAGACCTGCATGGTTAAACAAGGAGCTTCTAGCAGAGATCAGGCAGAAGAGAAAGGTCCATGGAATGTGGAAAGAGGGGCAGGCCACTTGGGAAGAGTACAGGAATGTGGTGAGAGCGTGCAGGGATGCGACGAGGAAGGCCAAGGCCCACCTGGAATTGAAGCTGGCAAGGGATGTCAAAAACAACAAGAAGGGCTTCTTCAACTACATCAGCAGCAAAAGGAAGGCTAGGGACAACGTGGGGCCGCTGCTGAATGAGGCGGGTGTCCTGGTGACGGAGGATGCAGAGAAGGCAGAGCTACTGAATGCCTTCTTTGCTTCAGTCTTCAGTGCTAAGACTGGCCCTCAGGAATCCCAGGCCCCGGAGGTAAGAGAAGAAGCCTACAAAGAGGACGACTTTCCCTTGGTCGAGGAGGACTGTGTGAGGGATCGCTTAAGTGATCTGGATGTCCACAAATCCATGGGCCCCGATGGAATGCACCCACGAGTGCTGAGGGAGCTGGCAGATGTCATTGCTGAGCCACTCTCCATCATCTTTGAGAGGTCCTGGAGGACAGGAGAGGTGCCCGAGGACTGGAGAAAGGCCAATGTCACTCCAATCTTCAAAAAGGGCAAGAAGGAGGACCCAGGGAACCACAAGCCGGTCAGCCTCACCTCCATCCCGGGAAAGGTGATGGAGCAGCTTATCCTGGAGGCCATCATCAAACAAGTGGAGGAAAAGAAGGTTATCAGGGGTAGTCAGCATGGATTCACCAAGAGGAAATCATGCCTGACCAATCTGATAGCTTTCTACAATGACATGACTGGCTGGGTAGACGAAGGGAGAGCCGTGGATGTTGTCTACCTTGACTTCAGCAAGGCTTTCGACACAGTCTCCCATGATATCCTCCTAGGGAAGCTGAGGAAGTGTGGGCTGGATGAGTAGTCGGTGAAGTGCATAGAGAACTGGCTGAATGGCAGAACTCAGAGGGTTGTCATCAGCGGCGCTGAGTCTAGTTGGAGGCTGGCAACAAGTGGTGTCCCCCAGGGGTCAGTACTGGGCCCAGTCTTGTTTAACTTCTTCATCAATGACCTGGATGAAGAGTTAGAATGTACCCTCAGCAAGTTTGCTGATGACACCAAACTGGGAGGTGTGGTAGATACACCAGAAGGCTGTGCTGCCATTCAGCGTGACCTGGATAGGCTGGAAAGCTGGGCAGAGAGGAACCTGATGAGGTTCAACAAAGGCAAATGCAGGGTCCTGCACCTGGGGAGGAACAACCTCATGCACCAGTACAGGCTTGGGGTGGACCTGCTGGAGAGCAGCTCTGCGGAGAGGGACCTGGGCGTCCTGGTGGACGACAGGTTAACCATGAGCCAGCAGTGTGCCCTGGATGCCAAGAAAGCCAATGGGATCCTGGGGTGCATCAAGAAGAGTGTGGCCAGCAGGACGAGGTAGGTTCTCCTTCCCCTCTACACTGCCCTAGTGAGGCCTCATCTAGAGTACTGTGTCCAGTTCTGGGCTCCTCAGTTCAAGAAAGATGAAGAGCTACTGGAGAGAGTCCAGCGGAGGGCTACAAGGATGATGAGGGGACTGGAACATCTGCCCTACGAGGAGAGGTTGAGGGAACTGGGCTTGTTCAGCCTGAAGAAGAGAAGGCTGCGAGGGGACCTAATAAATGCTTACAAATATCTGAAGGGTGGGTGTCAGGAGGATGAGGCCAAGCTCTTTTCAGTGGTGCCCAGTGACAGGACAAGGGGAAATGGGCACAAACTGAGGCACAGAAAGTTCCGTCTGAACATGAGGAAGAACTTCTTCCCTCTGAGGGTGACGGAGCACTGGAACAGGCTGCCCAGGGAGGTTGTGGAGTCTCCTTCTCTGGAGATATTCAAGACCCGCCTGGGCAAGGTCCTGTGCAGCTTGCTGTAGGTGACCCTGCTTCGGCAGGAGGGTTGGACTAGATGACCCACAGAGGTCCCTTCCAAGCCCTACTATTCTGTGATTCTGTGATTCTGTGACTCATGTTATCTCACAAACTTGGATTCAGTTATGTTCAAATTGGAAACTCATGAGAGCTCTTGGCGCTGGTAAATAAATAAACCAAAAAAGCCGTTGAAAAACTGCTGGTCTTTTTAGAACTTCAGTTGTCACTACACACTTCTGCAGATAACTTGGGGAAATGCAGATGAGGAAAGGAATGAAGTTCATCATTTCTTACCAGGTACGAGGCTGTTGTTTTGTTGTTTACTGGATACTCTAGACTAGTAGACTAGTCATAGACTGGTTCCGAGTCAGTTCCTTTAAGCCATCATAATTTTTAATCTCTGCCTCATTCAGCTCCTCATCCTTCCTGGCTATACCCACATGCTTTGCTCTTGTGGAAACCTTGGCTGAGGAAGAAGTAAACTTATTTTTTAAGAGGTCTTGGAAGAAAATCTGGGACAGTAGGGAGACACAAGAGGAGGAGAAGCCATC
The DNA here is from genome assembly GCF_030867145.1 of Opisthocomus hoazin. Lineage (NCBI taxonomy): Eukaryota > Metazoa > Chordata > Aves > Opisthocomiformes > Opisthocomidae > Opisthocomus > Opisthocomus hoazin. The sequence continues at coordinate 13,928,255 of NC_134417.1, forward strand.
CCAATCTGAATGGGGATAAAAAGGACTATAAGTCACATGTTTGTGACTCCATCATGCAGCAGAGGAGTGGTGGAAATTGGACGGAGTTTTCTCAGGCTCTACTTAAACTGAGTGCCTATATTGGGTTTCCTAAGATATGGGCCCATCACTAGTGCAATGCACCCTTGGTGCATCTGCAAGACAGAATTGCACCGTTGTCTTTGACCTTGATGTAATCAGGATTTTGTCTTTGAAGTGAGATTTATCAACATCATCTGGCTTCTTTCATTCGGCAGGCCAAAAATCCTCCTAACATCCACAGAGATGTTTTCATTTCCCCCCCTCCCCGGTCCCTTTACGTGACTTTGTTTAGTTATGCCCTTAGTTAACAATTTTCTTGACTACTTGTAAGTATCATGAGCTGTTTCTAGGTAGACTGCTTTTTCTTTGGTCTTCACAACACTTCTTTCACAGGTGTTAACATTTTTTCTCAGGAAATATTAAAAAAATAGTTGCCTTAACTGTATAAAATAAATTAATTAGGACAACCAAGCTAAAGTAATTTAAGAATGTGTAAAGTGACCTTCAAGAACACTTTCAAAAAAATTCCTTTCCTGACTAAATATTTGAGAAAACTGCCAGTATTTCCCCTCTGTACTGGAAGATTCAAAAGGTAAATATAACTATAGTAAACTTTAATAGTAGACACAGTAAAGCTGAATATCCTGCATTGTCATCACTATATTAATGGTATCTTGTGATATTAATTTTGAAAAGTCTAAGAGAAATAACATTACATATTTATTAGCAGATTAGTCAAATGATTTATAGTCCTGGAGGTCCCTGTAGTACTGCTGAAATTTTTTCCATTTGTTTCGCTGGGCACAACAGCACAAAATGACACAAAGTGCTTCTCTTGTTTACTTACACTTCTCGCAAGGCTGTGTAATCTTTTCATTCTGCCACCAGATAGATCTCCTTTCTTTTTGCCTTTAGAACTCTTCTACACATTTTCTTGAACATGCTTGCCTGAGGGAGAAAAAAAGGAAAAAGCATCAATATCATCAGTTCAGACTCTGAAAATACCTTACACTTGCAAATCTTCCTTTTTGCATTAAAACAACATTGTTTGGGGGATTTTTTTTTTTTGAAAGGTCTCAAAAATAAGACCTTCCGGGCTGAAGGCCTAAAGAGAAGACATTCTCACAGTGCAAAGACACTGCTGAAAATTTTTATTGGGACTGGAACCAGACTTGGAAAATCGATTTAAATTAGTCAGGCCTGGCTATATATTGGGGAGTCTATGCTTGCATATCCATTTTTTTTTTTTTACGCCAGTGCTTCTTTTGGATTCTTAGACAAAAGAGGATAAAGTGGGCATTCTCCACTTGATGCAATTTCACTATACAGTGATTCCCATCAATGTATAATTAAAAGTGGATTTCCTTTTCCCTGTTTGGCTGAGGTGGGGGAGGGTCTGCATAAACCTGGTTCATGTGAAGTGAACAAAGAGAACTTTCATGAGTTCTCCTGCAAACAGTCTATCAGTTACAATTCCTAGTGTTCACACTGCTGCACTGTTCAAAAGGAGCTCTAAAAAAAAAGTCAAGCAGGGGGTCCAAGAAAAATTCAACCCGCATGCCAACTAAGGGAAAGAAAGAGAAGGCAGGAAAAAAACCCTAGCTTTTGTTGTAAAAAGAACTAATGAAGCTGCTCTTAGAACTGTCCATGGTGACACAACAAGCCTGTGCACCCACACGCATTGTGAGAACGCCAGTCACCCACCGTAATGAGAAAAGGAAACACTGGGGGCAAAGGAAATATATGAATACATCGCTTTTATGGTTTAACTGTAGGGAATCGCAACGCTGGCCCACAATATCTTGTGCCAACTGCCAAAAGTGGTAAAGTAATACATAAGGTTGTCTACTTATATTTTTCTTACAGACAAGATGGACTGGTGGGGGGTAAAATCCCATTATCATTATAAATTGCTAATTAAATAATTATCAATTAGATGGGCAGACAGAACTCATTCCAATGAATTCCTTAGAGGGCCTTCAGTAAAGAAAAACAGTAATTTTGATTATTTTTTTTATCCATACTTCCTGCCTAGGGGCTCTAAATAGAGATGATATATGGTGTATCCCATGTCAGACTTTCACACAGTATATCCCATGTTAGAGCTCAGGGACAAACACTGAACTTTGGAGCATATATAGATCTTTTTTCAGTTTTTCAGATAAATGGCCTTAATTTCACGATATTAATTAGAAACCCAGGGTTATTTCCTAAGGAATAGAAAGAATACTTTCCAGACTTTTATGTGGCTTTGAGAAACCACTTTTTTTCCAAGTAACTGATAATATTTTGTAATATGTCATTGCATTTTCTTTTCCCTTCTTTGCACAATCCAGAATCTTCTTTGAAATAATACATGAAAATATTTATTATAGATAAATATGCAGACGTTAGGCATGACTGAACACAGTGCGAGAAGTATTTTTAATGAACTTTGCTCTACTCATTAACAACAAAACCAATGCAAAATTAAACCCTATGCTTACAGGTTTTAGCTGTCAACTTTTCAGATCAGACCCTTAGGCAAAAATACTGTTGTCACAGCACAGAGCAACAGAAATGATCCTGTCCCATCCTGTACCCCTTACTCATGTGAGTAATCTTTCTTGAGAAGAGGGGTCCCACTGGCTTTAGTAAAACTTACTCAGCTATAACCAGTCATCACTCACATGTGCACAGCTTGTCCTAAATGAGTTTTCCAAGACAATTAAAAACTGTAACAATGTGCAACCACTATTTAAGAAAGCCTCAGTTGTCTGTGACAAGGAATATTTTCTAGGAACAGAAGTTCTGCAGACTGAACCGAGGAGTCACACTAATGTTTTGGACACAGTTTTCCTTGCCAGAAAACACCGACAAAAAAGTAAGGAACGGAAATGGTAACATGAAAGATGGACTTGTAATTCCAAAGCCAGGAACATTTAAATATGAATGGGGCTTGCTGCTGTCCTCTATCTTTTGTCAGGAAATATGAAGCTCTGGAACTCCTTTTGTTGCCTTCTTTGTTAACTGTATGAGGCTGAAAGGAGTTCGATGGCTTGTTTCATCTTGTTTCATTTTCAAACTCCATCATAATGAGGGTCTCAAAAATAAATGCTGATAAATACATGAAAAAATTGAAGGGTTCATAAAGGAGAGAACTTTCTTTTTCAGAGTCATCTGTCACCGGATGACTAACCAGGGACAACCATCATTAAAAACAAACAGCAAGTTAGATTTTTAAGGTTTAGAAAGGGGAACTGAGTTACAGTATAATATAAAAATATCATTATAAAATAAAAATATCATTATAGGAAAATATTTGAGAACAAAATCAAGTGATATAAAATACCTTTAGCAATACGCACATCTATTCCTTTCTATTTTGCTATTTTTTGCCGTTACTTTCTGGGAGATCACAGAATCCCAAGGGAAGTTCCTCATGGTGATGTTCTCTAATGTGATTTACTTTGAGGAATTCTTAATGGGGAAAGGTGCCTACTACATTTTGTTATTGAGTTTTTGTTCATGGTTCAGGATTGATCCACTTGAGTCTTTCAGCAGGGAGTAGTTTTCCAGTGTGGCACAGCACGACTCCAAATCAATAAGGTTAATAGATGTGGTGGCCACACAGTCAGAGGTGATGTGCCTGGCATTTTCTGTGCCAATGAAGAAAATTTCTGATGACGAGATGTCATTTTTGTGCCGGCAGTAATGTCACCCTGATTACCTAGAGCACACAGCCAGTTAGTAAGTTAGCAAGACTGTAAATGGCCCATTAATCTGAATTATCTTTACAGGAACAGTTTCAAAAAATTTTGCTAGCACCCAAATTACCGGCCTCTCTGTGATTCTTGAAATGCCAGCAGCATACTTGCTATATAAAAATAACATTGCTGTGTAAAAGCGACTAGAGGGGAATGGCTAGCCTGGAACTTCACTGTATATTTTTCAACTCTCATTGACACACTATAAAACCTGCAAAATATCAGTCATAAAAAAAAAGAAAAAAAATGCTGCAAGTTCTTTTAAAGAATTAATGTATGAGCAGAAGGGAAAAAAAACCCCATTCAAAATACCACTGAAATAAAAAGTAATGTTGATGTCAAATCTACTGATGTAATGAGATTGCCATGTGTTGGTCTTCCTGCAGTTCTAATTTTCTCTGACTTTTTAAAATATGCAAACTCTTAGCAGTGCCTCCCAGAGCATTAATACGTACACATTCGCTGATGGCCTGCATTGTGAACAAAGTGTTGGACTGGACTCGAAAGAGAAATCTGTTTAATATTCCAATATCTAAATGTCAGGAAGGTGTAATTCAGAGTGCCACTGAACGATGAGCTGAACAGAATACAATTTATAGTGGCTTTAGTTAACAAATGGCATTAAGGGAAGGATTTCCATAATTAAATCATTAACTAATACAAAATATTGATTTCCTCTCTGATATTAGTGTATTACCACTCGTCAGACTTGCAGATACCCCAAAGAGCACTCAGTGCAGACCCTACCAGCAACAACAATAATTTGCATTATGATAACACTATCAAACATTATCAAGCATAGAAAAAAGAGCAAGGTACTGTGTGTACCAAACCATCGCTGCCCCACAGAGTTCACAGATAAGATTTTGAAGAAAAATATTAGGATGGCTGCAAAGAAAGTATGTGTAAACAGACTGGATAAAGTGATGATTTGTGTTAGGAGGCTCCTTCCACACTGCCTTTCCTCCACTCGCTCTACTGCTTGGTAACTGGTTTGGAGCTTTTCCTAGCCATATTTACAGTGTTTCTCGAGAGCTGCTTATCTGAAGAGCTAAATTCCATTGCCATCTACAAGAACTCTCATCTTCTAAATGCAAGAGTTTGGGGTTTTATTGGCTGCTCTTTATATTTTAGTGTTGACCAAGGGAAGCTGAGTATGCACCATGGAAGCAATACAGCACATTAAATGATGATTTCACTTATATTCCAGTATGCTCATTAAACATGTTAAATAGTGGAACATATTAAGTTAACTTGAAAATGCAGAAGGGCTGGAAGATGCAAGATTAAAAAAAATTTACATGGAAAAGATTCTCCTTAATTGAGTTGTAATCAGTTAGTATTGATCATTCGTTCTTTCTTTTATCAGTGTGATGAAGATAATGGTGATAATGATGATGATGATGCAATGTGCAGCATTTGGATCATAAAGAAATGATAAGAAATTGTCTAATATTTGATGATAATTCTTTCTTGAAGGTGATACAGGCTGCACAACATCATATATTACCTCAAATTCATGATAGAGCTTGGAAATAAGTTGAATAAGGAAAATTTCCCTTTTTTTGGTATAGTTGTCCAGATGTACTTTTAAAGAATCGGTCCACTCTGTGCTAAAATGGAAAGGGGCTATATTTTTGAGAAATGGCTAAAAAAAATTCGTTATTTTCTACCTCAGTCTTTCAGCAGGAAAGCAGTTCTTTTGCCAGTTAAACATTCAAAAATCATGTCTCATTTGAATAAATTAACATATTTTGTGGCAAAAATTAATTCCAAGGAAGGAACAATAAATAGGAAAGCAATTTAAATTGTGTATTTTACAGGGCAGGAAAAAAAAAAAGAAAACCCAACATCGTCATGCATATGACAGCTCAGCTAATTTGATGGGCTTTGATGTTAATTTAGGGTTTACTTTAATTTCAAAACATATTTTTTCACTTAATAAGGGAAACAAAAGAAACTTTCAACCAGTTTGTTATCTGGGAATGTTTTGGCTTCTCAAATGTGAGAACATGATTGTTTTTATTTCCAGGAGGAGATAATAACACTGAAGCAATAAAAAAGAGTCAAGGCAGCTTGCACAGCACAGGAAGTTCACAGCCAGAGACTTAATTTCCCACACAATGTACTGTGCAATGGGCCCATTAACATAGATGAATAGGCTCTTTAAAGGGTTTTTTTTCCAGATATGCAGCTGCCGCTGAATGGTGCTATGTTAATAAGGTACTCACATGTCTATTCTTCAGGTACTCTGGCATTCTCTACCTAGGTAATCTCCATATAGGAAAAGCTATTAGGGGTTGTATCTCCTACCACACCTTCAATTATTTTAACACCTGCACCGATAATCCAGGCAAGGTAAACTGGTAGGGGGCCGAGGGTCTAAGTCCATCCTCTTCCCCCCCAAAGTCACATCCCGGGGGGAGGGGCTGAGGGAGAGGGGGGAAGAAAAAAAAGTAAAGTCACTTTTATTACACATCAGTGGGAACATTCTGAAAAAGCTTTCATGCCTAGGAAATTGTTATTTCTTCAAACAACTGACAGCCTGCAGAGGAAACTCTAATGGAAATCCAGCTCATGCATTGTTATGCATGGCCCTCATGTAGATACATGGGGGTGGATTAAGTTAGCTTCCAAAGGGTCTATTGTGTGCAGCATTAATTTGCAGTGCTCTTGATATCTGAGTTTGAAGGTTTTACAACCTTTGTGTTTACTTAGATGCACTATATCCTAGGTTTGTTTATTTCCTTCCACAATCTCTTATTACCCAGTAAATGTTACATTTATCTTTATTAACTTTCAACATGTTGCTGTAAGTCACAGAGAAGGAAATCATTACAGCCTCCTTGAGATGTATTAGTTTTGGAGGAGTTTTTTATCTTTTTTTATTTTTTTTTTGCTTCCTGGTCAGTTCTGACTTCTCCATCTGTTAAAACACTGGTCGTTTTTATAAAGCACGCGGACTAAAAGCATAAGAACTGTGTCATTTATTGTTATTATATGGCTATTTAATTATAAAGAAATACACTTTATTTCCTTGTCATACATGTACAAATAAATAAACCAATCAATAGTCTTCCAAAAGGATCTGACACTGGTGCAATTGCCTCTTACTACACGTTGATAGAAGAAGAAAAACATGCACTTAGTACTTCTTATGATAAGCACAATCTTTCCTGTTTCCTCAGAATCCATTACAAATTTGTTTGCTAGAACATACAGCTCTTCTCCCAATATTAAGAAGCAAAACACAAATAAGACTTTTCCCATGCTGCCTTAACTTGTGTTCTTGTTCTCATTTAAAGATTCGTATACACTGAAGACAGGCATTTTTGTAAATGTGAGATTTAAATTCAGAAGATCCTAATGGATTTTTATTTTAACTTGTCAAGGATGTCTAGAAGTGTTAGTTTTTCAACACTGAACTAAGAACTCAAAGTAACTTGTACATTCAAAGGAAGCTATGATCCTAACCTGAACTACAGGGCTCAACTGAATAAAAATACCTTATGGTCGAGTAACTCAAGTTATGTGTGGCTCCTTCCCCTCCTCCTTTATGTGGAAGTCAGTCAGTTAGACATTTTTGTATTTTAATAACCCAAAAGGGTTTCTTGTAGAAAGAAATAAGTGCCTGACTTACAGTAATCAGGGTCTGAGTAGTATCAGGTACATGGTTTACTCAAAAACCCCAGCACTAAGGAAAGACTTCTTAAAACTACAGAAAGTTTTGAAATCAGGTTTTGATGCTACATAATGGATAAGAGAAATTACCTTCTTTAGGTCTCAGTCATTAGGAGCACAACAGCAGAAACAGATGCCTCCAAGACCTGCTTGCTTGTTAGGTTAGGGGAGTCTATTTGTAACCTGTCTCAGACTGAGTAAGCAGAAGTGCAAACCAAATGACAGGAGCCACTGACCTCAGCTGTTGAAGAAGTGAAGATCTTAATTTAATCGTTTGGGGTCAGGAGCTTTTCTAATGTCCTAGGAAATGCTAACAGCGGAAACAGAAGGAAATGCGTTTCACAGAACTGTTTGAAGTACTGTGGTACTACTGGCATTGTACAAAACAATAGCGCTGCTTCCTCTGGAACATGACTGAAGCACGTGAAACCGTGGCTGGTTTAGAGAACATAGATCTAGTGCTTCTGTTTTCCTTGTTTTGTAACACAAGAACAAGGAGCGATAATAAAAAGATGCAAATTCAAAACCAATAAAAGAAAACCCTTTGTTTTTCTCACTTTGGATATTTAGGCTGTTGATATGCAATACCACGATATTTCACCAAAGTCAGATTAAATCCAACAGATTCAACACTGAAGTCAGATGTTTCCATAATACAAGGATCTCCAGCATTACAGTAGTTAACTTGAATTACTGGCAAATAAGAGACCTGGTTCTGGAACATGTGCTATCACAAAATTCTGTGTCTGCAACTGAATCCTCAGACCCTGGCTGCTGCCAGAGATATGGTGCTGCAACACACAGACCACTTCCGTGGTACAATATAGCAATTCTCACCTTGCAGCATTCCTAACAATATCCCACACCGTTAATTATCATTGGGTTGTATTCACAGATTCTTTTTTTTTTTTTTCACCAAAACAACAAGAACTAGAGACCAGGAAGGTTTGTTTGTTGTTTGTTTTTAAATGATAGATAATTCTGAAGTTTTTCCAAAACCAAGCAAAAACTGAGTAAACATCACAAAATCCATTTTGCTCTCATAAAAGCTGGTAAAGCTCTTATGGTCATAGTGTCCATGGAGGACTCCCACTGAAGACCTCCCACAAGTTATCAAAGACTGTATTATTAAGACAAAAAGTATTCCTGCCAACCCAGCAACACCCATCTCTCCATAAAAATGGAGAGTGGGGGCCAGGACTTACTGCTGCAATCAGGCAGAGATTGTAGGCTTTTCTTTATTACTTTTGCAACTGTGAAAACATTTTTGATACCTGATCTCATTTCTGGAATGACAGATATTATTCTGTGAGTCTATTGACAACAAAGTCTTTACAGGCACATGAAACTGCCTCCTATCTGTATATTTTTTGAACATTAACGTATACTCTGTGTGTACGTATTTCTCTAGCAGAGCGGCTATTTATTTAATATGAGGTATGAACTCACTTAACTTACTGCAGGTTAATTCTGCGCAGTTTTTTACAACCTCCCCATATTCCACAAGAGGAGTCATATACAAAGAGTACATTATACATCTGAACTGGACTCTATTTTTTATCTGTGCCTTCTTTAAGTAATCACTCCAAGAAACATGTGATCTGAAATGTGGTGATGAATGCTCAGCATATTAAAGAAGGAGAGGGATTTTTCTTTGTTTTCAAAGTGCACACAGTACTTTGATTCACTGTTTCCACCAAGCCCTTGCCAGACCAAGAAAGGGATAGTCTACTCCAGTGCTCACAGTAACTCAGGCCCATCTGTTCACTGCACTCACAGCATCATGTGGAGGTGCAGGACAGACCAGACCAATCCTCTCTTCATTACTGAAATCTGCCAAGAAGTTAGGGAATTGTCCGTATCTCCGCTTTCCCACCTTCCTGGAGCCAATCAGGAGTAGGCAAAACGAAAAACATTTACCATTTTGTGCACCCTTTAGAGACAAGAAATAGCCTATCCTGTAATCACCTTCTGACTCATAAAATACTGAATGAATACCTGGAGTTAACTGTAGTAGTGAGGAGATGAAACTCGGCAGTTTCCCGTTCAGGAAATGAGCAGGCAGCATGAACTTTCAAAGCACGTTTCCCGTCTCTAAATATGAGCAGTTGACCTGTGGAAATCAGAAAGAGTCATTAGAGGAACTGTAAGAAGAAGACAAAGATAAGTTAAGGTATGCAATCTGTACGGCTGAGATGGTAAAAGACACTCTTCAAAGCTGAGGAGTGGTCAATCAGAGGTTTGTTACTAGCCCAGGAAAATTACAGGCACTATCTAGAGAGCAAAAATGATTGGAAAGGAGCTAGTCAAGTGGAAGAAAAAGTTTAATAAGAAAAGCATTGTAAGGAAAAAGTAAACATAAAGAGAGGGAAGCAGGGAAATAAGGTCTCAAAGTAGAGGAAGCAGGTAGAGAATAGTAAATATCTGCGCAAAGTAAGCACAAATTGTGGGAAGAAGGTGCATGGGTGACAATGAAGACCAAATGGGGTTCAGTAAAAGAATGCCTGCCTCATTTGGAGAATGATATTACTCTGTCAAGAGAAAGAAAAACCTGTTTTCTTTAGACTGATGTGAAATATAAAAAAGCAAGTAATCCTCTGTCTCCGATTACTCTCTTCTGTGTTCATATGTCCATTGTTCAGGGTCACAAGCACCTTTTTAACCAGGACACATCCCCCTGGAAGCCTCTCAAACACTGACCTGTTGAGCACAAGCCTTTTCTGGGTGCACCACGTTCAATCACACCATCCTGCAAGATGGGACTGTTTGTGATTTCACCACAGCTGGAGAATAACATAGTGCGAACAGCCAAACAAGGGGAGGCCTAGCAAGGACCCTCTGCTTGCCAAGGATGTTAGGGCTGTCGCACATTCTGCTGTGTTTGGAGACTGGATATTACAACATACACACAAAAAAGGACCAGGCTCTTATCCCTGTGTGCTAGTGATCACCTTGCTCTGAAGGTCTAAGCGTTGCGGGCGTGTACAACTATAGGTTTAACTACTGTCCTGCCTTCTCCAATCTTCGTAACAGCGTGCTCTGCAGCACAGCTTGTTACTAGTCAGGTGGGAAGGAGATGGGATTACAATTCCCTTATTATTTCTAAAGGCTAAAGAATGAATAGCACATCCACTGCCTTCCTGGTGCACCACAGAACCCTGCTCCCTTCCATAAAGGCTGGGCTGTCATGAGGCTCCAGTTTATAGCATGGGACTGGTAAATCACCCCAATTTTAGACTATATATTGGTTGTTTAATGGAAAACTGCCTTTACTGGGTAATGTTGAAGCTAATGCACTATCAAACTTTTTTTTTTTAAAAAAAGCTTTTTCTGTCATTTTAAAGGGCGAGCAATGCAGCCTCAGACTTGGAGCACTTGCAGTTTTTGGGATGTATTCTGGTAAGTAAACTCAATAGGTTGCTACTCATTTTTGCTTCCTGAAAATTTGGTGCCGATGTGTGCAAAACAGTCCTGTGCTTGTTCCCAAAGTCAGGACTGCTTCCACACACAGGCCAGGACCAGTTACCTCAAAATGAAAGCTCATTTCCCTATCACTGTACTTCATATGATGGAATATTGGCCCCAATTAGCCTTGCTTTCTAATTGTACCTGACAGAGCAAAGGCCCCTAGTGAGTGACAGTCCCAGCCCCACGCACTTTAAAACACAATATAGGCAAAAATTCATACAAAATCCTTGCATAAGAAGAGAAAGCCTAGATAACTAATTTTCTTCCCTATCTAAGAATACTTCAGTAACTTCTTGACTTCTTGGGGACTAACAAAAAATTACAGGATCATGCGTGTTTTTTTCACTTTATTCCTCTGTAAGTACAGACTGACTCATTAACAGGAGTGGGAACAGAGTGATCCCAGCAGTCTGCATCTTTAACACTAGAGTCTGTATCTCTACCACTCTGCTGCTCCGGGAGGCAGCCCTTCACCGCGAACTCCAGCGTGATGTGGCTCAGAGGCAACCAACCTTGTTGCTGAGCACTGTGATTTTTTTGCAGCAACCAGGCAGCTTGTTTAAACCACCACAGCGCAGGGGCAGAGCCTGCAAGAAGCTGAGGTAATCATTTTTACATTAACTATCTGGCAAAGGTGTGGGCTATGGACAGGGAGAAGGGACACAGAGGGAGGGAGGAGCTGCAGAAAATGACAGTGGAAATTGAAGAAACAGTCTTTTAGAATTAATCCAGTGTTTCTCAGGAAGGTTTGCCATTGCAGCAAAACTGGAAACAAAGCGGGGAAGGCAGGAAGACTGCACATGTGCATTCTGCACATTTCGTTCTAATGTGCTTTTTTGCCTTCATCTTTTTGTTGTTATTGTTTTTCAGGCCGGCTGCAAAGTTTTGCAAAAGGCTTCCACTGCCAAAGCCAACCAAAAAGACAGGGTACTGTGATGGTGCTTTTTATCTGTGGACATTTGCTTTTTCTGTTTTGTTTTTCTGAGATGGGCTGCTAAGGAAATAAAGCCCCATGTAATTTCCAGCAACGACAAGTGAATCAGTTCATTTGCTTAAAAAAAAAATATTAAAAAAATCCCTCATTTTCATATTTCCATATTTAATTTTTGCACTTGCATGTACGTTTCTGTTATCTTCCAGCCACATGTTGCTATTTGTCTCTGTAGTGCAGGATTTCTTTATTTCTTTTTTTTTTTCTTTTTTTTTGACTGTGGGCTATGTGAAGCCTGACTTGCATGTAAAAGATCCACAGGGAAAAAAACCCTCCAGTCCTCACTGAACTAAAGAGAGCTGGCACGCTGCACGCTTTGTGAGAACACTCCACACTCACCACCGCCTCAGATAGCGTGTGGTGGATACACGCAGCACCACGCACCTACTGACCAGCATCGTATGGTCAGTGCAAAGGCCTGGAGAAGATCAACAGGCACGGGTGAGGAGGGACGATGGGAGCCTGAAAAAAATTAACAGCCGCTGGTTCTTCCAAAAATCAGCCCAATTTGGCCAGCTAAACACTGTTTAATGCTCAGCCAGCCACTACACAACTTCCACAGAGTACAACTGCCAAAACTTGGTTAGAAGGAGAGCTCTGAGATTTATGAGACCATTCCAGGCAATCTCGCTGCATTTAGACTGTTGTTTATGCTAGTCACCCTTCAGCTATCTGACTTCCAATAAGATTCAGGCTCCTAAGATATTTGGTTGCTTTTGAAAAGGTTACATGCAGTCACAAGCAGGCAGCCAAGACGCCTGTGTTTGGTTAGAATTAGTGACGCAGCTCACTGTTAAAATACATCTTGACCCAGCATCAGCAGTGCTTGGACAGACACAATTTCTGTTGCGCTTGCTGGCAGACAGGGTTCCAGACAGACTCTGGTTACGATTTAGTTGTGGTCTACGTGTTCAGGGCTCTGTCAAAACCCTTCCACAGCCAATACAGCAACTGCCTTCCACAGGAGAGAGAGCAAATGCAATCGGTTTTCTGTCTGAAAAATATTTCAGTTGTCGTTTCGTCAGCGGACCACAGCCTGCTCTGATCTACTCCCAGACTGCAGACAGCGCTGGTTTGTCCACATAAAATGTATGCAACAAATTTGTCCTGTGAGTTTCTCTTCCTGAGAGGGGACATATCTCCAGCTCCAGCGTCTCACTGCTGCTTCTGGTGCCATCGTGGGGCTGCCAAAGCCACCAGCGTTCCTGCTCTCCGACAGGCATGCTCTGCCCCTGAAGCGGGAAAGAATGTTTATCACAAGGTTTTTTCCCCCCAGTGACAGAATTGGAAAGTGATACTCAAGAAATACAACAGTGTGTGGTGTGTACTGTCCTGGTATTGATCTCCCTCCCATCTCACTCTTAGTTTTCTGTATCTCCATACCCTCCATGGTACCCACTTGCCAGCCAGGTCACCCAACTGTGGCTCCCAATGAAGTGATGGTTGATAATTTATGAAGACTATGCTATCTTGTATGGAAATGGACAGGTTTCAAACTTAAATAGGTTACAAGTAAAACAAACGTGAAAATGAGACTCTGGAAAAGTCTGTTTGTCTATTTGAAAATTAAGGAAAAATTAATGGGCTGTCATGCAGTTTCTTCAACTTGTAACTGTGAATCTACCTGCAATTAATCAGTTAATATTGAATTGCCAATATAAATATTAAATATGGTAAAGTCACCAGATAACTAGTTTTATTAAATGTAATTACTACTGGGAAGAAAATAGTGGGTTGCTTTCTTTTTTTTTGGGGGGGTGTAATTTGGGAGTTTAATGGTTTAACTAGAGCATTTCTATGAAAATCCTGAAATTTGGCCAAAGACACCATGATATTACACACTTTTCTCCTGCATCTCTATTGATGTCCTATGGCAAATGTAGCATTTTCCTTCTGGAGTAGTTAACATAAAAGGTCATGGTTAAGAGAAGCTTTTCTCTTGGAAAAGATAATCTGCCTTCAAAGTTATAAGTTAAACAATCAAGTGGTCTAATTGATTGAACATTTACAAATACTTCATAATTAAATTTTTGTCAAACTATGTGAAAAAGATTTATGTTCCGCTTCCCCAAACTGTTTCTTCCTCATTTTTTTTGTGTGTGTGTGCATGTGTGAACTGAATCTTTGGGAACTCCTTCCAGTTGATGCATCATTGAGGTGGTTAAACACATTGCATTATGGCAGTCTGTCACACCAGTGTTTCACACTGAAATACTGGACTTGACACATCACTGGAAAAGGAAGTCAGACAATCCAAAATCCAGAGTTATGTTTCTTTTGAAACTTGAGATTCTGAAGGCAGAATTTTCACCTATTTAACTCAAATTGCAGAAAGAAAAAAAAAAAGATGTATAAGTAATTATAATACAGCTTTTTAAACATTATAAATAAACTTGCATGAAAATAATAATGTCTTGATGGTCCTGCTTGTCAGTGGAAGCAACCAATGCTCTGTAAATATCCCTATTTATTTTGGTGAATCTCTCTAAAGTAGTTATGGAAGAACAATACAGGGGACAGAATCTGACTCTCCAGCAAACAAAATGCTGTAGAGAAAATATTGCCATATTTTTGTGAAACTATGCCTTGACTATAAGGAGTCCTATAACTTTCACTAGCACGTGAACTGTTACCTGGTCCCTTGACGCTGATGTGAATATAGCCTATGAACAACCTTCTTCAGACAATGTTTATTTCAACAGCCATGTCATCTAATACTCTGATGAAGACCTGTAGTATTTTGAGGGCTTCACCTTGTATTTCCAAAGGCAGAATTTTAAATGCATTGAAATACAAAGCTTAATTCCTATGCTCCATACCAATGGCATCAACAGGAGGGAGGCAAAGGCAGGAAATTTTGGATTTTGTAAAATGGCAGTTTTCCTATATCTACCAAAGGAATAAAAAAGGAAAAAAATTATCTTATACCACGTTCCTCAACTTTACCTGTTTTCACATGGTAACCTGCCACATGTGCCAAAGGAGTCCACTAAACATACAGAAGATTAAATGTAATCACCTTCAACTTTAACCAGAGAGTATCAGAATATTTGTGGAGACTTCATCACGGAAAAAAATTATCAGGATTACGAACAACCATGTTTCGCTATTGTAGAGCAGAAGGGTTAGGAATAGGACCTGGAAATTCTAGGTTTTTAACTTTAATCAGCATACAATAATGTGGATGATTAATTAACATGGAAACAAGGGTGAAGATGGATTGCCACAGTTTGGAGGAAAAAGACTGCCATATGGACAATATTACCAGCTCAAGATTATATGCAAGTCTCAGTTATTTAGTGTTTATCTGTAACAATGGAGGATATGCAATATATTAAGTCTAACAATAAAAAGACACTGTTTGTAACCCTTAATCATATCAGAGAAAGCTTGAAAACATGACACATTAGTTTTTATTATGTACATTGCATGTATTGTTTCTATTATTTCCATCCAAATCTTTTCCTAATTTTTAAGCACTTTCAGGTTAATAATAGCATTTGCTGAAATTTCTAAAATTTCTTACACTTTGGCATGCTTTATAGAGCTCTTGTGCAAGGGATCAGAGGTATTAAAACAATCTTAAATCTTCAGTAGATTCTAAAGAATATCTGTTGCTTGAATACCCCATGGCATCCTAGATCCAAATGTTATGCCAGATCATTCTCTCCTTCTGCAAATGACTATTCCTTGCCAAAAACAGTTTTCTTGTGATAAAGTTCTGCCTCTTACAATGTCCACCTCAGATCTCCGGAGTTTATACTATGCATTCAAGGTCTCACAAGGTTCTCTAAGATTTACACAGCTGTGGTAAAAACTTCAAAATTAACCACCTGACCTTCCCCAAAATGATCAAAGAGCTCAAATTCCTTATTGCAGACAAAAGAATCAAACACTTTTGAAGGCCCTAGGGCCAGGATGGTTTTTTAGCTATCAGGCATAAAACACCCTCCCTCTGCTTTTTCAGAGTGCCTTTTTTATCTGCTCTCTGCATTCCAGCCCATCTCCATGAAGAAGTCATCTCTGCCAGAGGGGCAATAAATGACCATTGAGGAAAGAGTGGTCACATTTATCCAGAAGCAAAAGAGGTGCTAAATTAATACCAAATTCACAGTTGAGAGCTCGTCTCAGACTTTGCTATGGGCAGAATACTGACTACAGTCTTTCACGAACTCCCATGAAGTTGCAGATACCTCTTATATCCTTCTAACTTCAGTCTAATTGCCAATCCGCTACAGGATAAGGCCTAAACCTTTATAGCATTAGGCTTTCTATTCTGATTTATAATTAATTATTACAGTGAATACCTTCATTATCTTCTGTCTTACCTCAGGATTCATTTTGCATGAATGAAATTCCTGGGGAAAAAGTACTTTTTCCACAGAAATTTACGTTCAAGATGGATGTTGAACTGAAGAGCAGAAAGGCAAACACTCTCGGAGTGCACCAGGGAGTAGCTCTAGGGCTGTACTGGGTACATACCTCTCCCAAGAAGAAGAGGAGAGGCTGGGAAGCGCTCGATATAGATCCTTGTCAGCTTAGACATGGATCTAAAGCTAAAATACAGAAAATTCCAGCAAATTCATACAGTGGGGTTTCACCCCTTAACGGGGATGCAGTCCTTGTCCAACTGTCTTTGTCTCAGTAAACTAGCACTGGTTTCTTTGCTAAACTGCCTTATAAGGCCACAGCAGGGTCTGGATTTACTTGTTACCACAGGGTTTAATGACCTTAAGCACAACACTGAATTACACCTTCAATTGCTGTTTCCATCCGACTAAGCACTGAAAAATGCAGAAGGCTGGGTACACAGATACAGCACTGGCAAATGAACGAACACGTTGAGCTGTAGCATGCAGTATTTAATTCTTGTTCAGCACCTAACTCATGATTGTATATGGAGGCATTCAGAAAGGGGTATGTTACTACAAAGCTACAGAACTGAAAAAGCTGTTCTGTTAAAAAAAAAAATTTGAAGTACTTAGCAATAAACTTCTAGGAAGTCTATCACTGAAGTGATCTCATGAAGCCACTGCTCCCACTTCCCATACCAAGGGCTCACCAAAGTCATGATTGTGCAAATAACTACTCAGGAATGGAGGAAATTGGTTCAAAGCTTTGTTCTTGGCCATAACCAAAAGGAAAATAAATGCAAACTTCACAGAGCTCAATTTGCAAAATAATTGTCAGTTTTACCATTGTGGCATAACTGGCTGCAATTTATCCAAGTGGTCATCAACTAGTCTAGAATTTTATCTAAACTGGGCATCACAGTCATTAAGAAATTCAGCGAAAGTGAAAGGTAGGGTATGGATGTAGAACAATACCACCATTTTTAAATTACTAAAATAGAGCTCTGAGTTATAATAAGAACCAGAGCTAAAAGTTGAATGCCAGCTTTTTTTTGTTTTGTTTTAAGCTTTCATGTTGACCTCTGCTCTACACAAACTTAAATCTGTTTTACATCAGAAGCTGCAGGGACAGGAGAGTACATGGGAAAAGAACATGTCTGGGAGTTTAGAGAGGACCAGCTAAATTTTTTGAGCTCCAGTGGGATTGGTGGCGTAACTAAAAAGCAACAAACAGCAGGTGAGAGGAAGGATTTAAATATAAATATGGACACTTTGAAGCCATAGGTTTTTATTGATCACATTCACATTTACAAATCAAAGTCTCTTTTTTTTAGAAAAATAAGTAATGAAGAAAGAATCCTTAAGCCTTAAAATACCAAGAAGGGAAAGAAAAGATATTAGAGAAGAGTAAAGGCATGGAATCATGTTGATAAATATTCCCCAGCCCAGAAAAATCAACTAAATACTCTATTTTCTTTAGTTAAAAATCACTGAATTATTTAAGGATATCTGATTGAATTAAATATTGAAGACACATCAAGATCTGCCTAGTGGTGTGATTAGTGGTTTATATAGTTATTAAGATCTGTCCATTTGGACCTGAATTCAAATTCAGGACCTGAATTCAGTCCCACAGACAACTCAGCACATACACATTCCACACTTTAAAATTGTTGAATATTCTAATTCACACAATTCATCCATTAGTAGAAGATCAGAGCTTTTTTCTTTTTTCAGTGGTCAATGTATACAAAGAAACTATAACCGTTTAAATGGCCATGGTTTAACAGATAGCATTTGCCGCCCTGCTAAAGGTGCTGTTCACGCTCTATCCATAGGATCAGAGTTCAAACAGCAGTGATTCAATCTGGAAAAAAGTGGTGGTTACAGTAGCGTAGTAATAACAGTTGCAGATAACAATCTGAAAAGCTGAAACCACTGAAACATGATGGTTTGCAGTTAGAAAATATTTGTGTGTTTTACCAGAATGTAACCCATTACACTGCCAACTGGGAGAAATAAAAATCCAGTGGGAAGACACGAAATTAGATCAGAGCTCTCTCAAATGAAAAGAAATCTAGTCTTGCTGAACTGAAATGTGATCATTCGGACGGCATTTCTATCAGCTCATTTGTTTAACACACAATTTAATGCTATGTTAGAAACTTTAATATGTGCAACTCGGCTCGCAGGAGCAGGTACATTAACAGGTCTGAACAAACGATCCTCTACGGGAAACCCACAACCACACGTTGCTAACAGAGGCACAGATTCACTCCACCAGCTTTAGGCAGGCAGCTGAGGCACTGAAGACTGTAAAATATGTCTTACTGGCTTATGCAAGATGTGCTTTCAGCTCAGTTGTCCTTGACAGTGACCAAAAACAGATGTCTGGAAAGGAGCAAACATGTAGTGATATTTACCCAGAAAACTATGCCAGCCTCCAAAAATTTGCATGTTGGAGGCTTCCAGTTAGCAGTCCTTGCTAGATGTCTCCTCCATGAACCTCTCCAGTTGCCCACTGAACCCCCATAAAGGATCAATAACAGCAGCACGTGGGCTCATGGCAGGTAACACTCGGCCACACGCTGTGTGCAGAACCACCGTGGTCTCCTCTGAGGCTGTGTGTGTTACCCTTCATCTAATGCCTACATTTCTGGTATCAGAAAAAATAGCAGTCACTTCTTCCTCTCTGTGCCAGTCATGATATTCTGACCCTTCTTCATATCTTCTCTGCATACCTTTTTGGCAGCCTGCAGAATATGGCCTATGTAGCTGTTGCTTCTGTAAAGAACGCAAAGTCAGGACTCCAGGCATCTAAGGCTTCTTCCCTACTCCATGGACAGTGTTCACACACCCTCACCTTGTATTTAACACTTTGCCTTGTACAGGCTAAATCATTCTCCAAGTATTCCTGTTTTTTTGTAGAGGAAAGAGGGATCTTTGATGACAGCTCTAATCTAAGACCTAATGTAGATGCCAGCCTGGTGTTTCGAAGTGACAGAGTTAGATCAAATTTTACTAAATTTTTCAGGTGAAGATCTGAGTGTTTCTGTTTAGCGAGATGGAGAAATTCATGCTATTAATGGTTGCTATTTGACAGTGGTTTCTTTTCATTACATCAAATAAGAAAACAGAGACAATTCATTATGAAGATTGTGAAAGTTATAAGGCAAATATATGTAATGTATGAAAACACAACATCAAAGAAAGATGAGCTGGGAACGGAGAGCAGAGAAACATGTAATGAGCCAAGTCAGACTAAAGTCTAAGATAATTGGTTAAGGATTACAGCACTTGAGAAGTGCTATCCTAACGCAGAGGGACAAAATGGATTGAAAGAAATGGGACCCAGTCAATCCATAACCACATTATAAGGACCAGAATAATTTCCCCTATTTTTCAGGTGAAGAAGATGAGGCTCTGTTAGCATGACTGTCTTACCTGGAACAGCTCACCCTCATTTGGGACCAGACCCGACCCAACTCATTCTTTGCACACAAGCCTCTTTTAAATATTTTTCATATTAACTCTGGGGCTACAGAGAACTTAATAACATGTCAGTCTGAAATTATTAATTCTTGTAATGGCAAAGGCATAGAGTGGGGTTTGTGGCCCAGCATAAGTTCTTGCTGTTTGTGCAGTCTTAAAGAAGTCAGTTGATCAATGCTGCTCTGATGATTTATTAACGGCATGCTGCCAATGAGAAATGCTGAAACTTAAGATGGATCAAACTTAATTTTAAAATACTGAAGTGAATATCATACCTTTCAAGGAATTATAGAACTGATTGTATATTTATCATATATTAACCCACAAAGCAAAATACATCTGAATAATTAGGAATGTATCTCTCTTTCAAAGCACTGCCAATAGCACTAATCACAAATTGTGTTTTCTCATGTTTTCTTGCAATTCTAAAAAAATGGCCTGATATCCCAGTGTCATAAGCAATTCCTATGTTGTGTACTAAGCACCTTTGTTTTTTCAAAAAGAGGAAAAAACTCCTAAATCTAATTTCACTTGGATATGAGCACATTGGTTTCATATTCAGATGATAACAATACAAATGGCATGAAGTCCTCAGTGAACAAAATTTGAATATTATTAAAACAGATGAAACAAACCACTGCAAAATGTATTTTCCTCTCCGCACAAAAGATTCACAATGACACACTGCCTTAGTTAGTACCATTATTCCTAAAATTTGATTCATGATTTATACCCCATTTAGGGTGACAGTGTACCTGCCTAGTACAGATTTATTTAGCAACTGTCTGCTACACCAAGAGAGGCTGCTGTTCTCCTTTCCTGTTATATATACATATACAAGCAGCACTGCAGGGGAAACTGGTCCATGAACAATTACCAGGCATTGAAAATTGTATGGGAAACTAAGCGGAGCTTATACTGAGAGAATTTGATTATTTGCACTGCCATCAGCTTTGGTTTATTTTTACAGTTCAGATCCGCACCTTTAAAATATACATATATATTAAAGAGAATTGTGTGAGGATCCTGGAGCCTTGGTAAGAGTTAAAATATTTATTATTACACTTTGGATTTATTCAGGCTTTCATCTTAGATGTATACTGTTTGTGTATTCCCCATTTCACTTTTTAGGAACCTGAACCACAGACAGTCCGAGCAACCTCTGAAGCTACCAGAAAGATCTTTTTATACTGCAAGAAAATGCTCAGCTGAACCTGAAGGCTACTTCCACATTGGAAAATAGTGCAGACCAGCAGAAGTGGATCTGCAGAGCAAAACAGTTGACATTGAGGATCAGAAATCTACATTATAAGCTTTCAATTGTTTTGTGGTATTTTTTGTGTTGGTTTTTTTTTGTGTGTTTTGGGCGTGTTTGTTTGTTTCTTTGGTTGGTTGGTTTGGACTAGCTCTTGTTTGACTGCACAGACTGAGTGCCTATTTGCAGCTGGAGTGTGTCAGATGTAGTTCTGAAGCACATCCAAAGATTTGCTTTAGAAGTGCACTCTTGATCCAAGCTGAAATGCAAAGGCAGACTCTGCCATTGCAACGTCAGCTGGACAGAGCCTGATTCAAAGGCCCATGGAGCCAGCAGTGAGGTGAGGAGATGGGCCTTTCCAGAAGCTCCAGTAGAACCACGTTTTGGGCCACCAGGGGCTGGTGTTTGGTTGCCAGGTCCCTGTGGCTATGTCTGCACAGATACGCTCTTGGGTTTGTATTCTGCCTGAAAACATGCAAAATTTGTTTCATACCATACATCGTATTGTGCGTTAAAACTATCCATATGACAGGCAGTCTTCCAGAGATAATAATATTCAGGTGATGCAAACAATTTGTACTTACTGGATGTGTGCGGTACTCTGCTGAGTCCAGCTGCTCAACACAGTCTGCTGAGAAACAAGAAAAAGCATCTCCAGCTCTGCTATGCTCTGTCAGCTTTCCTAACTGCTTCAAGAAATTAGTTCTGAGGACTTTGTTAATACATTTACATGAAGAGACAATGTACTTTCCAGCTGCTTGATACATGTATTAA
This sequence comes from Opisthocomus hoazin, assembly GCF_030867145.1. Taxonomy (NCBI): domain Eukaryota; kingdom Metazoa; phylum Chordata; class Aves; order Opisthocomiformes; family Opisthocomidae; genus Opisthocomus; species Opisthocomus hoazin. Next base: position 13,950,074 of record NC_134417.1, read on the forward strand.
ATTATATTCACTTCTTGTATTCTGTGAGACTGCATGCATATCTCAGGTGTCGGGGAGTTTTCCATGCTTCCAGGACACACGTGTCTATGAAGGCAGCAAAATTTAGACTTCCTGAGTCAGCTTCAGTGGATTTTCATGTCTGTGTAATGAAAATGAACATTGAGCTACTGTTTGTCATCAGAGAATTGCTCTGTCTGTGATGCAAACAGAATTTTTCCACTGTTAGCTTTGCTTTGACTAGAGAGACAAGAAGAAAAGAAATTTAAAGCTAGAGAGAGGTCAAAATGTACCAGAAAAGCTCTAGAAAAATTTCTGGAAGAATCTGGGTTTTATATAAAAATTTGAGATGGTAAGTTAGTTTGTGGACACTGTTTTGGCTTGAGGAATTGTCCACCATGTGAACACAGCGTGCCCCTTCTGAGGATTTTGGCCCCAGCTAATTTTTAAGTCTAATGTAGACCACAAGAACTCTGGCCCTGAACACTGTCCCAATATCCCAGAATTCACAAGGTCTAGAAAAACTTTTGAGTGATCTACAGAGGTTCGCATGTGGATGCAAGGCTTTTTAATATAGAGATCCATTCCAAAGCTGGTTAAGGTACATACTTACTATGTAGACATAGCTATTAAGGCTTTAAAAAGAAATCAAAGAATACAGAAATATAATTTGAAAGTTGAAGAGGATTTAGTATCAAATCTTCAGCCTCTTATGCAACCAATTGCTACCTTGTACCTCATAAAATATAGTAGAGCAGTTCAAGCTGATCTGCAGATACTATAACTCGTGCTTCAAATCCACCTAAATATAAATAGTAATAAATTATGGTGAGTGATCCTAGCTTTTTAACGGGCATTCCAAGTCCATTTGCCTTTCTAATGCCATTTGAAAAAGATAAATGTTCAACATTTAAGCTGCACGTTAGCTTCTTGTTCCTTTATATTGTGTCCTATAAATAAAAATATAAATGCTTGTGGTCATGCAATTTGATCTTTGAGTACATGGTACTATAAATCTAGTCATGATCCATTTCCCCTGAAAATAAATATGGCCTTTTAAGACACAGGACAAAAAGTTCTTTCTTAAGGACACAAACACCTAATAATCTGAATAGCCACTTAGCCCAAAAAGTAAAGACATTGCTCCTGGGCATTGGTACTCACTGGATACATGCTGTCCATGCCAAACAGAAAGCAAGCTCTTAGATAGGAAGCTCTCTGGGACAGAACTGTGCTGCCATCAGCCCCAAGCACCACGTCAGCATCCGCTGGTGCCTTGTGTTTATTTCAGGCAAATTTGCCCCCTGTACATTTTTCCTCATATTTTCTTGCCATTCCTATTCTTCCTGTAGCTTTTCTTGTCTTTTGCATTTACCTTTTCTATCACGCTAACATCAGGTCTCTGCCTCTTATCTACCAATGTCTCTGCTATCTTGCAAACCACCCTCCTTTAAGTTCATTCTCTTACTCCCTTCACAGTGGCAGTCTTCTCACTCAGGATGCCCCTTTGTCTCCAAGGCTGTCACTTTCTGTAGTAAACCCCAGGGGAAACTATGAATTTCCTAGATATGCCATAGGAACGGTCTCTGGTCTCTCTGCCTTTTTTTGTATGTACCATAGTATGTGACTGTGACGATACTGGTATACATACTATGGAGTATGGAGCACCACAGGAAATTCCTTAAGCTGCAACTAGCACCTACCTATTTTCTCCTCCATAACATTAAAATGACTCTGAGTTTAGCCATTGCTACTTGCTTGCCATTGTAGATAGGATCTTCTGAGTGTTTAATATGTTAAGCATATTAACACCGGTTGCTGTCTAAGCACTCTTGCACAGAGACGTTTACTTTCCATGCATAGAGGTGTCTAAGGAAAAAGTAAGTAAAACAAAGATAAAGAATGGAAAAGATAAGAATGGATTTTTATGAACAGGATCAAATAAATGTTATATAAAGGAAAATGTCTGTATTCTGTGTCATTAATTTTGAACTTACGCCCTCTGCTTCACAGCTGAAACTATTCTTTCCTTTTAACTGAAGTTGCCAAAATAAAGTCTTCATCAACATTGATTCAACACATCATCATCTAAAACAAGGTGATAAAGCTGGTATTTATATCTACCAGGGGACTGACTACAGATGATGGCAACGACCATCTCAAAAGGTATAATTCTCTGCCACAGTGTATATCAGTATTTTTCTTAATTATTTCTGACATTTTACCTATTACTCCAAGGACTTTCTCAGAGAGTGGAAATAAAGGGGAAAAATGGGTTTTGTGCCACAGATGAAGAAATATATCTTCTACAAGTAATTCTCAGAAGAAGTCTTGGAGATCTTATGGGGTCAGCAAAGAGGCAAGAAAATAGCATTTGTCACCCCTGCTGAATTGGTCATCTAAACCTACATAACACTAAAGCCGAGTGACTTATCTGCCACCCCTTAGGCAGGAAGAAAAGTCAGGATAAAGTATAGAGGAAAAAAAAAAAAGAGCATTGAGCATTGTAAAAGTATCATCTAGAAAGCTGCCTAAAGAATTTGATCTTCCAGCTACTTATCTCCTGTTTCCCTATAGCTGATATCCATTCACTTCTGTTATCAGAAATCATACATAGCAAAAATGAAGAACCATACAGCTAAGGTTATGACAAGGACAAAAGTTCACCAAGTTTAGGACCAGCAAATAATGTCTGAGAGTGGCTGGGAGAAAAATTTTCCAGCTGAAGATCTGTGCAGATGCAATAAGAGTAGGCAACGATCACTATCTACAGAGAATACTTAGGTAGGATGAGTGACAGGCAGTCCACAAGATCAAAAGATGCCTTGAAAAAACCCTGTGAAAGAGCTTGTTACAAGTCACTGCTTCTGACACAAGTTTGATGCAGAATGGACAACTGGGTTATGAAGAGCAACTCGTCCCATCTAGCCCTAGATGAATTTCAAGCACAGTTGGCTGCTCAACTTCATGACACCATTATTAAATTCAAGATAAGTAAAACAGACTATAGCAGACACGAGCTTCCTGTTCTTACCTTAAAAACCTGCAAACACTGTAGCAGTCCCAGAGCAGTACACAAATAACTCATCATCTGGTTTCCAGCCTTGGAGCTAGTTTCTGTACAGATTGTTTTCTCTCACCCTCTGAATCCTCCAGCATCCCGTGCTGATGACCCACCAGCACAATCATGGTGAGCAAAACATGAGTTTCACATAGCTATTGAACCTATTTTATCTTGCATTATACAGATACAAATCAAGCTAACAGCCTTCCATGGAAGCTTACATGTATTAGAAATGCACTGCTAGGTATAACAGCATTTTTAACTTGGGTTACTTAGTACATACCAAAAGCATGCAAATTATTCTGTATTTAACAGAATGAAATGTGTATCTTTCAGATATTCACTACTCAGGTGGTTTGCCCTTCATCTATGCTCAATCCGAAAAGAAAATGTCTTTTTTCCTCTACTTCTAGTGTTGGCTACATGGTGGCCTGCCTTTAAGAAGGCATTTACTGCCTACCTCTGAGAGATAGAAGAGGAAGGGTGAGTGATTTTCATGCTCTGGCACTCATTGTAGGCTGTTTAATTTGTCAGGACTACTAGGCCATGGTTTTGTGCTTTGACAGGTTTTTGTTATTCCTGCTAATCCCATTTCTGTTGTGTAATGTGCGTGGCAGCATCTGGTGACAACAGAATAGAACACCTAATTGTGAATGAATACAGAGCGCCCTGTTCTGCCACATTGCGTGTTGCACTATTTTTGCATTTTTATGGCTGAGGGTGGGCTTCCAGGAGCTGCAAAGCAGACAGCCCATCGTTGTAATCAAATTTGCCATTTGCATGTGTGTGTTCTCAGCAGCCTTCGTATTTCTACAGCCCCCAGGATTCCCTGAGTTTGGTTTTCTGGCTCCCTCTTCTGAGTGGAGAGGATGATCGTATGTATTTATTAAACAACCGCTCTTTAACAATTAAGTCACAATGTGAAACCAATGGTTTTAAGTGCATTTGGGTGTCATTAAAAGGCACAGAATGTGAGGAGGGCCAGTGGAGTGCATGCACAACCGTTGCTGCCTTCGCCCATAGCGTGGTTTCATTCACTGGCTGGACACAAGGACCAGCCACTGCCCGCAGATCTTCTCTCCACCTAAGCATCTTTTTTCTGCTCCACTCCATTATGATTTCTCAGTGGCTCATTGACTCCAGATCTTATTCCACTTTGCCACTTGACATGTACTAGGCGTAGTGAGCAAACCTGGGAGCTATAGACAAGCTTAGCACCTTGTTGGATAATGGTAGAGTGACCACAAAGGCTTCCAAAATGCAAGACTAGGATATTTATTTTTAAATAGTGGTCTTCTGGATTTTTGGGGAAGGAGTTCAGGTCAATGTCTTTAAAACCTCCCAAAAGTTTATACAAATACTCTCCTGGTAGGGTACTTGATCAGATGGCTTCACCTGTGTATAACAAACTGGTTCCAGCTAATGTCAGTATTGCAACTTAATGTCCTCACTTACAATGAGAAGTGCTGAAAAACACTCTTTTGCAAGAAGCTTGTTTCATTGTTGACAATTGGTGTAACATAGCTACGCAAAATACCAATAGATCAGAGCAGGATTGAATTTAAGGCTGTTATTTTATAAAACACAGATTATTTTGAATAGACTGATAAGCCTTTCTGAGAAGACGACTTCACATATTTTCAGCTTAGATTCTTGTCAGTCATGAGCACTAGTATTGCAAAACACGACAGACAAAATTCACTGCCCACATCCACTTCGCAGAAACTTTCAAAAAATTAATTAAAACAAAGCTCTAAAAGCCCAAAGATCTGAAGTATATGAATGAGCACATCAAAAAGAAAAACTTTATGGAGGGTGTCCAGAATTTTCAATTAAAATCCAAGCTTCAGTTTTCTCCTGGTAACACTTGGTACGATTTTCCTCCGAGTAAACAACACAGCTCTTCTGTATTTACCACAATAATACAGAATCAAAACACGAAACCTGTTGGATGTGGCAACAAAAAAAAGATCTAAAGCTGGTATAAAATTTAACAGACTACTCATACATTTTTCTAACTGCTCTGTATTATAGGATGTTGAATTTACTAAGTTTAAAAAAGGTGGTCAAATAATACAGTAAATATGAAAGCAGTTTCAGGACTGAAGCATGAAGCAGCATACAATCCACATATGAAACCAAGATCTTGTCTTACGCTTTCTCTTATCTGCTACAGTTGAATTCTAAACTGAGTTCTAAGGAAAAATAAGATAGTGTGAAAGCAAAAATATTTATGTATGCTATGCATGCAAAATAGACAACCAAGGGAGAAATGTTCCTCCTTATCAAAGACTTGTATTAGATGTATCCTTCTTCTAAGCATCTGTGGACAAGTTCCCCAGAAAAGATGCCTTTCATCAACTATGGGAGCTGTTATTCGTTATCATCATCTGTTTATAATCAATGAGAACAGTTGGATGCTCAGCACTCTTGAAAATTGAACCAATTATTTAGGTCAGTAGTTTTTAACCTTTTTCTATTTGTGGACTCTTAAGCATTTTTCAGTGGATGTGACGCGCTGTTAGAAATTTTGCTCATGTAGATAGCTGTCATTTTCTTTGGCACTTAAAACAGTCTAGAATTTATCCCTTCTCCTTTCATCCCTTAGGAAAATATTCTTAGACTCCAAGCTGAAAAAAAACCCAAACCACATTATTCAAATATACAAATTTTTGGTTACATTAAAAAAAGAAGCCCACCTGAATCCAAGTGCTTTTAAGCACCTTGATAAACTAAGCAAGTAAAACTTTATTAGTTTGTGTTTGAAAGTCTATGTTATTTTGATTACAACCCGGGAAAGATACAGTTCTGCAGACATTCCTCTCCGCTGGCACAAGCAGTGGCTGCTCTGCCTTATCCCTACCGATTCTGCCCTGTCCCTGGCTGCCATGCACTGGCCTTCCTCATGTGTCAGCCCAGGTTTCTTTTTTGATTAATGAACTGTGCTGTGGGACTGAGAGCAATCAGCTAGGGACAAGCATCTTTATCTCAAAATTGCTACCAGAGTACTGTATTCCAACAGCATTGCTCGTGCTCCAACTATCAAGCAAACTTTGAAGGTGGTTTTGAACAGAGGGGAAAGAAGAAGAGCAGACACAAGCAAGGGACAGCATGAACACCCTAGTTAGGTCATAACAGCACAAATTAAAATGTCCCAGTTACGTCCACTATTTATTTGACCTTATGTTCCCAAGTGTACATTAGAACCAATGCAGGACAGACTGAGGCTGCCTTGGGAAGGAAATCTGGCTGAAGTCTGACCACAGCTAGATTCTGAAGAGACCTTCCACCATCACTGGTGACCAGCAGCAGCAGAAACTGCTCCCGGCACACGCACCACCTGTGAGAATTGTTCTGCTCAGATACAGCACTGCGTCAAAGGAGAGTCACTACAGCAAATCGAACCACACCATCACACACTGTGCAGACATTTGTTTGCAAGACTTTAAAATATTTTTAATGTCATTTTACTGTTTAGTATAATTATTATAGTTACTGGGATATACAGCGATTGCATACATTTGACCATACCTCCATTAGACTACTGTACTGCAGACACATTTATACAGCCAGTGTGCCGAACACTGAAGGATTCAGTACACATTCAGCAGAGTGGGCTCTTCAGTTTCCAGAGCAGCTCAACCTCTGGCCTCAGCTTAGGCAACCAAGCAGCGTACCTAGGTCAGCTCTGCGGAGGCTTTGGTAATCCCTAATGCAAACCCTCCGGGAAATGCTCTGAACCCACAAACTCATGTCACGTGTTGGAAACCACCGAACAACTGACAAAATACTTTAACAAAGTAACTGCTGAAAAGTTGCCCAAAATAAAAGCAGTATGGGGAAGAGGGAAGACCCTTCCTGGTTTTAATGAAAAAAACCTTCAGGCCTGACTACTGTATTTAAATTAAATCTATTTGCTTTTTACACTGTTCGAATAGATGCTTTTTAATTATTGCTAATTGTTTAAGCTATTGTTGTATGCCCCTGAAGATTTAAACTGAATAAATTTAATTCCTTTAAAATCTCCTTCAGCTACAAGCAATACAGTAAGAAGTCCCATAGGTATGGCAGTAAAAATAACCATAAAGGCACAAGCATTTAAATGAGGAAAGCATGGAATACTTCCCACTAAAAAAAAAAAAAAAAAGGAAAAGAAAAGAAAAGAAAAGAAAAGAAAAGAAAAGAAAAGAAAAGAAAAGAAAAGAAAAGAAAAGAAAAGAAAAGAAAAGAAAAGAAAAGAAAAGAAAAGAAAAGAAAAGAAAAGAAAAGAAAAGAAAAGAAAAGAAAAGAAAAGAAAAGAAAAGAAAAGAAAGAGAAAAAAAGCTATGTGTTTTGGAGACACAAGAACCAAACCATGAAACACACAGTTGAAACATTTAGGATGACTATGAAAAAGGTCTATGTTCACTTGTTAAGGAATGCGTTAAGGCAGACTAAAGCATATGAATGGCCCTTTCACAGGTCACCGATTCTATTCAGTTCTTGGACATTGTTATTATCCGACAGAAATAGATGGGCCTAATTAATATTCTGAACATACCTGAGAGAACATTCTTAAGGAAATCATCCTCTGGTGGTTTAGGTTTGTTGTGTTTTGATTTTTTTTTGTTGGATTTTCTTGGGTGCTATGTGCTTTTTGTTTTTGTTTTTAACAAACAGCAAAATTTACAAATAGTGTCTGATTAATAAACTCTAAACATAATTTTGGTGTTAAAAGTTTAATAAAGAGTCTGCTTCTGAATATATTTGCAAAGACTTGGATTTTTTTTTTTATTTTAGTAAACAGTTTTGCCATGTAGATTAAAGCTGAACTGCATAGTCATTTTGCAAGCAATTATATTCTTGGCACTTTTCTGAACATAATATAACAATTACCACAGCAACTGCATTTTTATCAGAACACTCCAAGCATGCAGCAGGTTAATATCAGTATTCAGCAACTTCAGATAATATTTCTAAGATGCTAATGGTTAGCCAATTTCAAATGAGCAAACAGCTTCTGATATAAACTGAGTTCTGGTCTTTTAAGATAATGTGGTTATATAGGCCCTGATCTTCTATGTAGCTGGGCAACTGTCCTCCCTGTAAAATCCTGTTAAACTTGATGGGCTTCTGTGCAAGCAAATCCAAATGCAGGGCCGGCTTCAGGGCAAGAAGGATGAACTCCGGCTACGAAGTTAACTTTCCAAGGAGCATAATGCACTGCGGTTAGCATCTTGCCTCTGCCGCTGCCTGATATTGGGTGAGCCTTCCTCTCCTACAGCTTGTCCATTTACATCGTAACCTTTGGAAAGCATAAGCTATCGCGGAGTGTCTGCCAGACACTAACCACTGCCCTAAAATGATGTTGTTATTAATCTAATCCACACTGGATTTTAAAGATATGTAGTTTCGTTTCAGTTATTTGTCCCCTGCTGAGCAATCTCAGAAAGAATAACCTCATTTTTTGAGGCTCGGTTCCCCTCACTGCTGACCCTTGCGGGAGTTTTGCTGTTGACTTCACAGAGAGAAGAAGCAGGCCCAGAAAATGGATAATTGCCCAAAGTCATCCGAGCTGCATCACTGCATTTCAAATTCAGGACATCGCTTCAATACAGCGACTTGTTGTTCTCATCTTAAATGTCTGGATGGCATACAAATATAGATAAAAGTAGATGACTAATTATCACATCTATTCTCATGGCATGCATGGAGGGAGGCAGTAAAGAGGAGGGGAAGTTTGTGAGTTACTCCCACACATAAATCCTCCATGTGTCAGTGGGTGAATAGACACTACTTTAATCTATTGTGCAAAGCTGTTTTATAACAACAATAAGCTGAAAAAGAGAAGAAACTGTATTAGAAAGGCAAATATCAAAATACATCACTACCAAAATGCCTGCAGGTAATCAAGTAATTCAGTCCCGCAATATACCCAGAAAGAGAAGTCAAGTGTTTTGTACTCAAACCTTAATACAGCATATGTGGAAAAAAAAATCCCATTGAAATAAATAGGCCTATTCATTTCAGAGACAGTGAAAAAGAGACGAACTTTCTTTGTCTTGCCACTTTAGAGCCCCTTGATAGCATTTTCCTTTTTTATTGTCTTTTAGATATAGATGCCCCTCTGCTTAAGTATCACCAAAGCTACTAGTAACAAATACCTAAATATATAACAGATGCATAAGTGCATCTTGGGATAAATACATTATGGACAATTAACTGTCATCATACCCCTCAATTACATTTTCACCCGCTCCTGTAGTGTACACCTGTGGCTTGTTAGTAATGCAATAAGCGTTGTAAAGCAACTCTAAGGTTCAAAGGTAGCTCTGCAAAAATCTGTTTTCCTCTTTTCTTAAATGTGCATTACACAAATGTGAAAACAGAGAAACAAACACAAGAAAAAAAGAAAACTACCTTTTCTCTTACCAGCTGGCACTGTCGATCAAGTGAAAATTCTTCATTTTCCTATTACTTCACATAGGAAGGACCATTTGCATGAAACACTGGGCCTCTTTCTGACTTCAGTAGTGTAGAAATCAACCCAGAGAAGCAGCAACCAAAACTTGCTTTGGCACACTTTGTAACGTTATTTTAAATGCCACATTTATCAGCTGTGAGGGGATAATACAATAACCACAAACACTATTTGAGAAAATTTTGTAATGCACATCATTTTTAGACAAAAGTAAAAGAACTTGTTAGAAGCACAACTAAAACTGATACATATCTAGGCTACAGTATAATTAAGTCTGCAGCTTTTCAAAATAGATATTTATATAAGTTAAAGTAGCTATTGGATATCCTTACTAGCTTTTCAAAATAGATATTTATATAAGTTAAAGTAGCTATTGGATATCCTTACTATAATCACACTTAAATCCATAATAGTTCCTGGAAGGATTATTTGTTATTAAATATGTGAGTGGCATAATTCATAAGCTCTGTACATGATGTTGATGGAGTGCCTGTACAGAAATATATTAAGCAAAAATATACTGTACAAATGGTCTTACAATTGTAAGCACAGAAATACCCCTCTTGGTTAACATCCCAATGTCATTAACACATTTGTGTTACTACTATGTTTGTTTATTTGTTTTATATTGTCAACATTAAGATTTTTTTATTCCTATCCTAGATTTTTCCAACCTTAGTTACTTCCTCCCTCTGTTAATACCTCTGGACTACTGCGCTACGTGTTCAGGGAGGGAAACATAGGCAACCAGAGGCTTCACTGAGCTTCAGGGTGAATGACGGGCAGATCTGTAACAAAGGTGACATTGACTGCTCCACTGACTTCCACACATCGCTTTACCAATGCACAAGGAATCCCCCCAAAAGCTCACATGCTGGAGTCTATATGATCCCCCCCTCCCCACGAGGCTGGCTGAAGCACCTGTGCTGTCCCCGCCTGGGATCCCGTCCCCACCTGCTCCCCGTGTTGCAGACTCCACCACACACCCATGGCTGCCATCCCTTCTGGATGGTGCATCCCACAAGTCCTGCACCCAGCCACGGTCCACTGAGCAAAGCCACTCTCACGGAATTACCTCATTGACCAAGAGAAGGAAATACCATAATTCTTTCGGTTCAAGGCTTTCCGCACAGACAGGACATAACGGGTCATACCTCTGCTACTGATCCAAGACAAACTAGGCTGTTAGGACTTGACAGTTATGTTGTCATTGCTTTCCATCTGACCTCGGTACTGATGGGTTGAATCAGCTGAGCAAAGCCAATCTCATTCCTAGAGTGGGATTTCTTGTTGGTTCAGGGACAGTGAGATGTTTACGTCCTCACCAATACATTTCAGCAGAGGTTCTTAATACTCTTTTTTCCTTTTTCCTTTTGCCAAAAGAAAGCCTTCTTCTCAAGTCTTCACATATCTTTTCTCAGATCATTTATATAAGTAAAAGTCAACAGCTTCATCTGTATAATGAGCAGTGGTGACAGCTGACACTTCTACAGCTTTTGGCAGCTTCCTTTAATTGTGTTGTTTGTTCTTTGCTTGTCTTTTTAGTGTTCTGCAAAGTCAAGTTGAAGGACAGGACACAGAGGTATTCACAGATAACCCTTAAGAGCTACCCATTGTTCTGCGTCCTGAGTGACTGAGGGACGCTGAGAGGCTGGAAGTCGGCCTGTACAATTAATGAAAAAAATTACAGGTGTTTATTTATAGGCGAGAATCAAATATGTGTGGCTTGACCAACAGTGACTCAGGGATTGCCAAATGGCAACATTTTTAATATGTTCAAGCAGTCCTATGAAGAACTGCGTTAACTGACTAAATGGTAACAGCGGCTGGCCAGTCAGCATAAGCTGTGATGAGTTATATCATCTTATATTACTAAGTCCATGGTCTCCAAAGAGTTTAATCACAGTTGGATGACTCAAAGCCAAATACAAATTGCCTTGCTTAGCAATGACTGTCAGCTAACTTGCCTTTTTGCAACCATATACAAACAAAATATCATAAAGCAGACCCTGAGTAGAAGAAAGAGCAAGAGAAGAGACCTAAACACAAATATTTGAAAACTGTTATCACTAACTATGTTGAAAATACTTGGCAGAAACAGGAAAGGAAAGAATTACTAAATTCAGGAGAACCTTTCTGATACGTGCTGTGTGGAAATTCTGTAATGTTTGAATGCCTCATTGCATGTGTAAAAAACCTAGAAAGGACCAAAGAGCAGAAAAATGCGTTACAAGGAATAATCCTGCATGATTCGGGAAATGGACTGGATGGTATAATAGGACATTCTCATTTCTAGCAGTTTTTTCCTGGGAAGTGTTTTACTGCTTTTGCTAAAAGCTGGCTCCACTAATTAAAAAAAAAAAAAAAAAAAAAAAAAAAAAATTGTCTGTCTTTCCTGCCTCAGCTCTTTTTTTTTTTATTATTAGAAAATTTATCAAAAAGCATCTAATGAAAAAAAGCAAGCTTTGCATTCAGACATTCAACTGCAGTATCCACATTGCTGTGCTTTAGGATTCCAACATTTTAATGATGATAGGAAACACCCTAATGTCTATTGTCTAAGCACTTCTATTGACTAGCCATGGCAAAATTAGTATCAGTAGCATTTACATTTTTCTATAAATGGCCTAGGCAAAACCTCATAACAAATCCGTGGTGTACGATGAGTCGGAACTCATCTGTTGTTTGCACTTCCTACTTTGCAGATGAGACAGTCTCAAAAGACAGGGTAGGCTGAAGACTGGTTGGACAACTCTATAAGTGAAGTCTCAAGACTCTTGTCATTCTAGCTGTCTAAATTACTTAAACAGGACTCAGAGGGATTTAAAGGGGAGAAACGACATGACAAACAATTATATTCTAACACACTATTTATAACAATGCCCTTTCAGATTATTGTTCCACTCAGACTGACACATTACTGTAATCCCAGGGATGAATCAAGGGACTTAGAGTTAGATCGTTCACAGCTTGTAGGCATAAAAAAATACGAATAAAGAACTGACATTCAGGAAATATAGAGCGACTCAAGGATAAATTCTGCTGGGATGAGCTTAATTTATCAATGTCAATAACAACGGTGAACACATCGCAAGAATACATGCATATTAATTGAAAATAACTCAGATTAAATCACTGCAGTTTGACATTTTGAGATAGGCACTTTATCTTTTCAAGAAAGAGAGCACTATAAAATCTTTAATCTGAAAACACATCTTAATTGCATGTTATCACCTCCTAATTGCTTCTATATTATATTAAACATTTTGCTAATTACTAGCCTGATCATGGTGTAAATAGCTTGAGGCTAGAGCTCATAACCAGCTGAAGACAACTGGGCACAATGAGGGCCACAAAGAAGTTCATCACTTCGGTGTATTATCGCGGACTTCCATCATTATCAGTGTCTATCACTCTTTATCTCTGCTTCCCTTGTGAGATAAAGAAGTGAGGCAATAATGTAGATCAGAGGTTGGGTTGCATTTCAGTTAATCCATCTATTTCTAGCTCTAGATTTCTAATATTCCCTGGGGACAAAAGTTGTCTGCCAACTGCTGTCACTAATCTACTGCTCGAAGACTGAGGCCAGAATGCTATTTGCTCTGCCACAAGGCTGGGTAATGGAGGTGCTCCCGGACAGCTGGAAGTGCACGCTGCATCTGAAACCAAAGGACATGGATGAAATGCGTTGCTGTGAGCAATCTACCCACTTAGCTTCAGACCTCGAGTAATACACAGATGACACACAAGGAGAGTCTGAGGCAGCAACTCGTGAATTCATCAGGAAAGAAAATTATTTATGGACAGGCAATAAAAATGCACACACAAAACTTCCAGGTGACCCAGCAATGCAGGCAGTCATTTGGGCAGCAACTAATAATTTAGGTACAGCAATCGTTTAGGCAATTACTGTTACCTGAAATAAGCCGACCAAAACAGCATCTTTAGGATTTTTTGAAAGAAAAACAACTTCAATCCAACATCACATTCAGGAATTAAGTGACCTTGTGGGTTCCAAACTGCAAGGTAAAACACAGCTTTGTAAAACATGACTTGCGTTTCCCAAAGAAACAAACGTTAAGTACGAGTAAATCAGGACACACGTAAAACAGCTATTCTCACTGTCCCCTCAGCAGAACATAAGTTTAGCGAGTGCAAAGAGGAGGTGGTGATATGCGATCTATGAATTTTGCTCTTGGTGTTTAAAATTAGACTTTGACTACAGCTACTTTGTCAGGGCTTGCTGTAAGATGCCAGAGGCCCAAGTTTGTTAATAAAAGCTTACTTTTTTATTGGTCTTTGCACTGTGGCAGCAGCAAAGGATCTATGCCTGGAGCTTTATGTACTAGATGGAAAAACAACTTTTACTGAGTAGAACGGTTACAGGTCAGCAGAAAGAAAACAGACTGCAAATGAGGGAACACGAAACATGGAAGAATTTAAGCTTGAGCCATGAGATACAAAAGTAAAACATTCTTAGCTCCAAACTGTTTTTCTATTGGAAGATCATGATTCATGAAATTATAAAAAATTAATTAATCTGAATGTATAAATGTAATGCTCATATCTGAAGAAACCTTCTACCCCCCCCAGACACTGACTTCTCAGTGATGGGATAAGTGACACTTTCTCCAGCGAGACAAGACGTACTGTCCATGCTTTGCCCTTCCCCTTCAATTTCCCCCTCTTCCACCTCCTGGACTGAGCTGCGGGTTGTTTTTTTCCTCTCCGAGGGCTATATCACTCTCTCTTTACCTAAATTTCTGTTTTTCAGGAACATCATAAATTAAGTTAGAGAAGTGCAGTGAAATAAGCAGTGCCATCACAGGCCCTTTTCGCTGCCCGTGCCCGACTCATGCTTGCTGCTGCGCGCTGCCCATCTCCCAGGATGCGTCCCTTTCCCCCCGTGTGGCTGCTGCAACTTGTCTTGGCCGTCCTGTCTCGGCACCACTCTCCCGTGGCAGCACAATCATGTCGGTGGCAGGAGCTTCAGCGTGACATTGACAGGAATCTGGGCTGCGAAAGAGTTCGTATCAAAGCTTCAGAAACTCGGCTACTTGTCAACATTTCTCTGCTGCAAGCGTGCCGAGCAATGAAATACAGCGCAGCTAACTTGAAGGAAGCAATGATGCACAGCTGTTTTATTGCCTGGTACAGGTGAAATATTTTTAGGGAATATATCCTGTCTTTTAATGAGCCCACAGCACAAGGCCCTGGATTTATCTCACCTTCCAGAATCCTCTCATTCTTTCAGGTTCTTATTTTCCATTTCCTTCTTTCTTTGTTTCCAGACTGTGTCTGTTTAAAGCATCTCGGCCCCTTTCTTCAGCTCCTATGCAGTCTTTGTAGGTGCCTGTGTTCTCCTCAAGAATTCCTTAATTTGGTGTCTCTGCTTCCTCTTACAGCTATGGGAAAGACGTGCTGCATTCTTGCCTTCCTTTCTAACCAAAGCAAGGAGAGGGAGACATTTCCCTGTGGAATAAATATTCTGCCCTGACAGGCTTGTGCAAGGATGGGCCCCCTGTGTGCTGGTAAACAATTTCCAGAATACCTTGTATTTAAACAGAGGGGTGCACACAGCTTAAAGGAAAGCCTGTACCACGCAACACACAACTCTTCCAAGGGCTCATTTCTGTTGTTGTGTTTTAAGCCCGCGCTACAGATGAGTTTTATGATATTTGCTTGTTTTTCTCCTCTGTATTCACATATATTATCTCTACAGCCACTAATTCTTGATATAAATGATGCTAAGCAGTAAAGTATGGTCCATTAACTTGATTTTTAAAAGTATCTAAAATTTACGCAGTGATTTAAATAATAATATAAATTATATTAAGTATGTGCAGCAGCAGAGGGTATGGCCTCCTAAACAGAATGAATTTCTCCTTGGAGAGCACTGATTAGTTCATTTTTCCTAATGAATCTTTCGTTATAGTCAGAAGTTCCTTTTTTTCCCCCTCACTGTCTCACTTATGAAGCATGCATATGTATATATGTATGTTCCATTTATATATTTGATAGCTAGATTAAGTAATATCCTACTTGACCTCCAGAAAGGGCACAGCACTTCTCAAGGAGGAAGCTGCATTTCTTAGGTGGGGGAAACTGAGGCCAAGGCAGCCCATCCATGGGTCCTCGACCCGCTCAGACTACGGGCAAGCCACCTCCAAGCACATAATCCATTGTTAAAATACAGCCTGCAGAAAAGCAGATGAAAACTGCTGCTTCTCTCAGCGAAGCTTATTGTTGAGGCCAATTAGAATGTGTTACCCATTAAGACCGGTGTAGCTATTATTGCTCCTGCTCTGTCAAAAAAGCGCAGCAGATGGCTTTGCACTGCCTTCTCCAGCATCTAGCAATGCTCCTCTGCTTTAGCTCTCCCCTCACTCTGCGTATTCACACCGTTCTTCCCCAGGGTAGGGTGCAGGGGAGAGAAGTCTCCCCATCCCATCACACGTGCTTTATGTGCTCCTAGAAGACAGGCTGCCATCTGGCCTAATGAGCTTTGAAACAAACTGCTTTAAGATAACTTTCCTTTACCTGCAGTGACGCTCCTTTGGCAATTGTTTACCAGCACCCTGGTCATTTAGGCTGCAGTTTAAGATGCATCACGGTTGTTGTTTTTTTCCCCTAGAAATATCAGTGTAGGTAGTGCTTTCCAATAAGTGGACATTAATTCATGCTAAATTACAGTGGGATTCCCAAGAAATTACATATTGCATCCACATGAATACTGAAAGAAATCATTATGATTAATGGTATAATTTATATGTGCATGTTGATGAAAGAATCATAATCTAGAGTAAATTAGTAGAGATTTATGTACTAATAATTTTGTTGTGCTCTAAGGTCCAGAAGAAAACCAACTAAGTGATGTTGTATTGGCAGCCAGGTCATA
The DNA here is from genome assembly GCF_030867145.1 of Opisthocomus hoazin. Classification (NCBI taxonomy): domain Eukaryota; kingdom Metazoa; phylum Chordata; class Aves; order Opisthocomiformes; family Opisthocomidae; genus Opisthocomus; species Opisthocomus hoazin. The sequence continues at coordinate 13,966,493 of NC_134417.1, forward strand.
TTAGCATATCTTAAAGGAACAGTATAACAGTATCGTAGAAACAATTTCTAATGCGTATTAACTCCATTTCACCTTTTTTTTTTTTTCTCCAGAATCCATATTTACAGCATTGCCAGGAGTAAGGTTTCATCCCTTTCATCTTCACATACATGCCAAAGAGTCAATGAGGACAAGATGAATGAAAATATTTAAACATAAAATAACTGACTTTTTAGAGAGGAAAGTTAATGACCCGACCTGCTCCATCTACATGCTTCTGAGTGCATGAAGGCCATGTGGCTGCATGCAGGAAAGCAGAATTTCATGCCTTGCAAGACAGCTGGTGCAGCAGTCCCCGAAGCAGCGACAGCCCCCTGCGTACGCCCGGGCCACCCGCAGCCCCGCACCCCCATCCCTCGCTGGCTACCAGAAAGGCAGAGCCCAATGTCCCTTGTCCTAAATGCGGTCTGTGTTGATCACTGCAGATAATGCAGCCGTGGCATCGGGGGAGAACAGAGGCCATGAACTGAATTCAGGTTTGATTTTCCATATAGGAAAACACTGGCAGAAGCACCTTCTCCTTATTGGCAATATTTTTTGAGGAGCTCATTGCTTATGCTGAAGCACAACTGAAGCTGAGTGCAGTGCAGGCCTTTTCAAAATCCAGTCTGTGTTGCAGAGACCATGTACCAGTGTCACACAGTCACCTTGTGGGCTTTGAAATGCTGGCTGAGGATAAACATGCGAAGTAAAGTGCATTACTTAATATTCTAAAGAGAGGGTTGTGAATCGTTTTACATTAATCACTAAAGCAAATGTCTATAAAATGCTTCTCTGTGTATAATCACTAACTGATCTTACCTCTGAAATTCTTATGGGAAATAGAAAGTGGAAGGCAGGTTAAATTGTCTATTCCAATTAATTTTTAAAAACCAGGATAAATCGCTGACCTAGCAAAATTTGCAATGATTTTTTCATTTGGTGCTCTTAGTACGTCACCCTTTTCAAGTATTTTTTTAAATAAATGGTTTAATCTAGTCAAAATGATCTTATGTTTTTTTATAACAACCTATAACAACTCAGATAGGACTCCTCCCCAAGGGGTTTAGAACGTAAACTGTTTGCAGTTTCCATGAAGAAAACAACCCCTGAGCTATGTATCCGAGACCATAATGACGTGGGCCAACAGCAGTACTACTACTGTACATTAGCAATTTAAACAAGATCCAGAATGTTTTCCCCTGTATCTTCCCTTTTAAGTTAGATATTTTAACTTTTTGCTGCTGGGGATGTACTTTCTTTGTAGCACAAAACTGAACGTTAGAGGCAGTGTTTTAAATTTTATACAAACTTGGATAGATTTGCTCATAAGAAAGCCTTTTGGAGGATTAACTCTCTTCTACAGGGAACCCAATGTCAGTTTGCAAAGGAGAAATTACTAATAACAACATTTCTAACGACAACCAGCCTGCATCTATGCATTTTACCTAGCTACTACTTATGGAACCTGGAGCCACCACTATACATTATGCAGAATACCTAACTAATTTTCAAAATCCTCGCTTAAACCTTAATTCAAGGGAAAGACTTCTTGATCTTACAAAAGGCATTATTGCCGGAGATTAAACTGCTTGATGCTATGTATTGTTCTAGCTGTAGTCAAGAGGGAATATTAATTGAGATGTTCCATGGATTACAGTGTGTATTCCACAGTGATTCACATGTTTCCTGGTGGTCTTTCCAACAGGAGTAGCACAAATGAGGGGAATAAGACGGATCATTTTGAACCTTAGTTGTTAAGCCATTGTTCTGTTGTGCACAAAAGGTAATGCTTGGTTGATTTGCTTTATTTCTGAGCTGTTCTGATTTTTTCGCTGTGCACCTAATCTCTGCCACTTCCTCTGTGAGTCATCAGCAGCTGGACCCAGTGAAACCACAGGAACTAGCTCCTGGTAAAGAGCTCTAATGGTGCTATTACTCAAGTTGAAATTCTCTTTAAGCCTAGTAAAGAAGCATCGTGAGTCATATGGTACAGACAAGAGTTCTTTTGCATTTGCTTCTTTAGGAAAATCAAAACCCATGCTTTGCTTTTTCAGAGTGATTACAATGGGTGTCTCTTATACCTATCTCACTCTGCCTGTCCTTTGCAGCAAGGATGAAATGTCATTTTCCTTTCAATTCCTCATTATTTTTTCTTGTACTTACCAGTTGTACTGCCTATGATTTAAAGCAAGTTCTTAAAAATAAAACAAAACAAAAATTCACAACCATTTAGCTCGTGCCTTTCTCCTCGTTTCCCTTGCACAGAAGTCCAATGCGATTCGCACCTCCGATTCAGCTGATTTGATTAGTTGTTGCTGCCATACACCTGCTGCTGTCACGGCAGTAGTCTGTATCTGTGGCATACATTCCTGCTGTCTGACAGAACAGGTGGATATTGTATAGTAGATTGAAAAGAAAGGTTTGAATAGTAATTGTTCTGCGTCCCTGCTTACACAAACCCAGCAAAAGTTTGGTCTATAAAATGAGTGTCATGATTTGCCTTCAGTAAATAGGACAGTCAGGTTATCTTATTTTAAACTAAAGCCGAATTTTTAACTGCAGAAGAGAACAACCTTGTCAGATGAACTTTATAGTAAGATGGGTGGAAATTTTTCATAACCTTTGTTCATTTCTGATTCTTGGGCGTTTCTACACAAGACAATCTGAAGACTTTGGAGAGCTCTGGGGGATCTCTTTGACTCTTGGTAGGAGTTCCTTTTCTCTCCTTCAATTAAAACAAGTCATTCTTAACATTTAAAAATGGTCCTTATTAAAAGAATGTCTCATAGTTATTATCCTCTCAGACTAGAATTTTGCCTTCTGATGAAGTCTTGCATGCTGGTTGTAGGAGCTTTACTGAATTGTAATGCAATGCTGCTCAGGGACTGATAGTCTGCAACAGTCTGTAACACCGGGCAGCAGAAAAAGAAACAGTTTATTGTTCAGCTCATTGAGCAGAGTGAACCATACGGCAATTGACAAAGATCGTCCTGCAAAGTGGAGGGGTACCTCTGACCATAGAGGTGTTTGAATTATCAATAAAATGTGAAACAGGGAGACCCTGAAATCCCACATGCTTCCCGAGTCAAAAAAATTTCAGCAAAAAACTGAGGGACAGCATGAGTAGCATTTAACTGGTAGGAAGAACTGGAGAAACCAAATACAGAAAATATGAAACCTCCTGAAGAGAGGTAAAATGAAACTGTAGTCTCTAAATCAGATCCTTTATTTGTTAGCACAGTTGTATTTAAATGGATTAGGAGCTCCAATACAGGCATTCCGAAGTTGCAATCCGCATACCACAAGTGGTACACAAGCGTCTGCACCGTGACACATGAGCCCGCATCCGGCTGGAGGATGAGGCTTCTGTCACCACTGCTGCTGATGGCGGTCCTTGGCAGGGAAATGTTTGAAAATCGTTGTCCTAAGAGATGAACAGTTTGCCCTTTCATGCAAGACATTCATTTTTAGGCAAGTAGTGTGTCTCATCTAAAGTACACACATTATTCCTCCGGTTTGAACAAAACCAAAAGTTTTGATGTTTTCATACGATAAATGCAATCTAAATACCGACTTACCAGCAGTGCCAAGATTTAGAATTGATTACTTCTGCCTAAACAAAGATAGTGCTGTTTCTTCTTGATGTATTTCTCCAGCTAGCCATTAAATTAGTGGCAGATTGTGGATCGTGGTTCTGTAGAAGAAAAATCCAACAAATATTTGAAGCCAATATTGCACACATTTTTAATGTGCACTTTTTCAACTATGCACATCTGAGCTGCTGTGTTATAGAAGAATTTTTTTTTCTAAAAGCAAGGAAAAAGCATAAGCAAATAAAATTTTAGTCAGGCTCTGATTCTATGTTTTGGAAGTTTCCACTAAGTTTTATGGCTTCTATTTCAAATCAATATTTCATTAAAGTACTTTCATGTACAATCTTTAGAATGATTAATTTGATACTTCTGTTCAGGTTTTATCTTTTACCTATACAGCCAACATCAGTGTCTTAAAATTGTGCTACTGATGATTTTTCAACTTTCAGGTACATAAGAGGATAGGATGGAACCAAAGAGCTTTGACTTTTCATCCTGTTGTAACAGATGTATTTGATTTATAGTAGAAGCTGGTTTCATATTCTTAAAAATGTTGTAAACAATTTGCAGCTGCTTGATTTTTTGATGCCATCATAAATATTCATGATAATTTTCCAAGACCTACGAATATAAGGTGACCTTAGACAAAAAAAATCAGACTTGGGTGGTACAGAGCGTTAAGTCACTGCTTTTTCACCTTTCTAAGAATTACAGAGACAGCTGCAAAGTCTGCGCTCAACATCTCATGCAGGGCTTCTGGCAAACGCTTTTCCATGTATTTTAAACAGAACCAATGAAAAGCCATTACACTAAAGCTGTGCTAGTGGAAAGTCTGATAACACAGTTTGGCACAAATATAGTGGCCCTGCAAGAAGTCACTGGGTGTGTAATCAATAGCTCTGAATATGACTTTTAATCACCTTAGTACACATTTGTCAGCGTGCAATAGCACAGTTTTCTAGCCATAAAAATCGAAAGGAAAGGCAGTGTCAGCTGGGAAATGGATGGAAGGAAAAAAAAAAGAAAAACAAAACTGGCAAAAGCTAACTTCTGTTTGCACACCTATTAATTGTTTAGCAAATAAAACTGACACTAAAGCTCACAAAATATACATTATGTTGTTTGATATTTTATAACATGATAGGATACTGTATTATCATACCTGTATGCAACAAACAGGTACATTTCGCTCACCCTTCAGCAAAGTTCTCTCTTTTTCTTTTTCCCCTTGAGATTTTCTCCTTCAGTATTTCCACACACTATCTCTAACAGGTATGTTTGTGTTTCAGGTGAAATTTTTATGTTTTTAAGGCTAATAATAGAGTGTATATGGAGACAGTAATTGCATCAGCACCACAAGCCAGTCAGATAAGCCAGGGATGGGATGGTAGGGGGTCCCGACTAATACGAGAAGATGTAAGAAAAGACTTGAGAAGGTGAAGGAATTCCACTCAGGAAGATGCAGGACTTTGAGGGTGTTGATCTTCAGCGGCATAAATTGCTTAAAGTGATGCTGAATTACACCAGCTTGCCTTAAACTTTTGGGTCATCTGATATGTAATTTAAGCATGGCCTATGTGACCCAGATTTCTAATGATACAGCTCAGCAAGTAATGACTAAAATGACACATTAGTGACATAAAAGAGGATTTGTCCCAAAATTCATAGAACACATTTTCTACTAAATCACTACATCCACAACACACCTTTTTCCTGGGGTATTCACAAGGTTTAAATAAATTACAGGTAATATTTTCATAAGTACACATGATCTAGAAATCCATGCCCCATTTTTTAAATTGAAGGAAAATGTTTAAAGTGATTTCAAAGGGATTGAGGTGATGAAACACTATAAAAAAATCCTGCTAGGCTCCTCTTACATTCAGTATCTGACCATAAATGCTTAGATGTCCCTTTGAAGGTCAGTGAGATCTAATATACTAAGCATCCAAGCTGTTTTCAGAACTGTGAATTAGACCCCTAAATAACATAAGTGTTTTTGAAAATGAGATCTAGCAAAATCTTGTAGATATGTAGGTTTTAGGAAGGGTGTCTGAAAGACTTACCTGTAAGTTTGAACAGCTTTAGGAGCCCTTGACAAAAACCCTTCTTCATGTATGAACATCAGAATGTAAACCGAGTACAGTCCCATAAACAGAAAGAACAACATAAGTTGATCTGTTTTTTGATGTTTATTCCCAAATTACCATGCAGCCTGAAAGAAAAGGTAAGAGAAATCCAAATAATTTCCAAATGAATCCCACGTACTCAGCAATATCAATGTCATCTGGCCAGCTCGAAATCAAGCAGCACAGTGAAAGTTGCACCACCGACCAAGCCCACAGACCTCATCACTGCTTCCTCTGCTTTCAGGTTTTAGAGAACATGTATTGAGACTAATGCCAAGCACTTTCAAAACTTTCACTCCAAATAAACTGATGAAGAATAATATACTAAGAAGAACTGAAACAAGGTTATACTTTTATGCATTTTTATATTTTTTTCTGATTTAAAGTCTTTTAAGAGAAGACAGTGACACATCCATAATAAATCCAACTGACTATTCATCTATACAGGATACAATACTCCAATACAAAACGTCTAATTTTGCCTTTTCTCCCCATGGCTTTAATACAGTTCATCTCATGCCTACAAAGCCTGAGAACTACTGCAGTCATTTTTTCAGCTGTGGATATGGGAATCCTTCGTGACACTGAACACTATCTAGACAGCAGATGATCTAAAGAAAGTAGGTGTTGTTGTTGTTATGAAAGTAAAGGTGTACCTCTGCCTGATTTTCCATGACAATATTAGTCAGGTCAGCCTTATGTAGTGCTGAGGATGCTCTAGATGGATGGATATATTATTTGTTAATGCTTTCTTAACCATCTGTGGGCAACATGAAATGCTTTGGTAGATATGCAGTTAGTACAAAACTATGCCTACATATCTTTATGATTTTTTTCCCTTAAAGCACCTAAACCATACTTTTATGGAAGCTACTTTGGAATGCAGAGAGAGATTTTATTTTAAAAATTTAAAAAAAAAACATTTTCAAGCAATTCTCAGCAAGTCACACCCTTTTTACATTTCACAGACACGACATGTCATTAGGAAATGGTGCTACTCTTGGTTACGTTGGCATGTCATGTTATAGTACATCAGAAAACATGATGTGCTGACATAACCATGCATGACCATTATCCAAATGACACGTTAAATCCTGGCAGTTCAGAAGGAGGCACATTCGGTTCTCAGTACACTTATTATGCGTACGTTGTAAACTAGACATGCAAAGTGTAAAAGGTTGGAAAAAACACAAAGGAAACGGTGCAATCATGAAGTCAAATCGCACTTTATTCAGCGTTCATCCAAATTCACATCTTAGTCTCCCCTTATAGTGCACATGCAGAGTATTCAGCACAGTCTCTGATTGATCATTTATGCAAAACAAACCTCAAACAAATACAAATAATTATCTTTGAATACTAGAAGAAAACAATCACTTTTTATTACCTCCATAGCTGTTACAGTTGGTCTTTGTATTTTATTCTTTCTTGACTTTCCGTGTGCATTAACATCTGGGACTCATCACGCTGTCCGGCATTTCAGCAAAGATGATGTCACTGGTGCCAAATACTTTGACAAACACGGCTACTGCATAAATCTAAAGAAGTGAAACACCAGACAAATTATGTTTACAGTTAGAGACAAAATGGATTGTTTGTACCATGAGTTTAAGTACGTTAAACAAGGACTTTCCTTCCAGAGGGAAGACATTGACTGAAAACTGTAACAGCAAGCAATTCTTTTTTTTTTTTTTTTCTCTGTGAGTTTGGAGAAGCTTTTGATCTTCCAGTGTCCGTTACAACCTTGGGGAAGGTTAAGTTAGTCCTTTTAACAAACACTCCTACCAGAATCCAATTCACTCAAATAAAGTAAGAATCATCAGCTAAACTGAATTCAAACTGCTTTAGAGAACATGAACGGATACAACTTAGCTCTGATGACAAGGAAATGAAAATGAGTGAATTTGCTGCTGACATGCACTGAGGGGCCCAAACTCTCCATTCCAATTCTGGAGGCACCAGGCAGCGCGATTTCGTTGCGCAGCAGAAGCGTTGGTGCACAGCTGGCCAAGGGGCAAGTCATGTGCCAGTGGCACAGAGACCCGCGACACTGACCTCCTGCCAGGCTGCTCGGAGGGCCGCACCGGGCAGGACAGCCACAGGGGATGACTCTGGGCAAGTCTGTCCTTTCCCACCCTGTCGAGGGAGAAGAGGTGGCACCCGCAGAAAGTGCTTCAAGTGCTGTCTCTTCTCCAGCCGTGCACTGGAGGAGGAATTTCTTTCTTACCCTTTTCTTCCTGTGCACCCATCCGAAACCTAGCAGGCCTTTTGAAGGATTGTTTTGTTAAAGATATAATTCAAAAGGGAATTATTCAATTCAGTATTGACCACTCCCACCAAGAATTCATAAAAGCAGCATGACTTTACCAGTCTGACAGGGAAGGGATGCAGGAGACTTGAAGGACACAGGTTTATCAAGCAGAATAGCGCTACGAGCTCTGCACTTCTCTGCTGCCGGTGTGTACCTACCATTACAGGAACTGCGATCAGTGGTTTCTCCAATAAGAGTGTAAACAAAAAAGGCTGATTAAAGGAGGCACAGAAGCCCCAGTTCTTGTTATCAGACCTAAACCTGGCACTACAGCAATTCCAAGGGGTGATAATTGCACGGGGAATTTCTGTGACATAGACACTAATTTACATTACAGAGAGCTTAAAATGTAACCGCCAAATAATTGTAAGCAATATGGGATGTATTGATCAAGACACGCCTACTACCTAAAAAGACAGATAACGATCTTAGCTGAGACTCTTTAATCTCTATTTAGAAAGCAAAATATTCAACAGAAAGATGTATTTCAGCTAACATACAAAAGGAAAAGAGAAATTCTAGACTACACATAAAATGGCAAATAAGTAAACAAATCACAACACAGCAAAGGTGTCATATAAGGATCCGAGTCCTTTAATCACATTGCTAATAAAGTTTGAACAAAATTAAGTCACCCATCATTTATTATAGCAGACAGAGTACAAGTTCAAGTATTAAGCTAAAATATGATTAACTCCGCTTTCAGCTGAGCTGAAAGCATTCATCTGCACTTGATATTAGTAAATACTTTCACACCAGCAACTATTACTTTCAGCCCTCGGGTATAACATCTTGCACCCAGAAGTAGCAGGAACACATTGGTATTTTTTCCCACACACAGGAATATTAGCCTTGATACAACTACAATATCTCTTTATGCTTAGCCATGCCAATACTTCTGTTTTGCTTTCTAGCACATACCTTAGTGTAAAATCTCTCTGATAAAACTACCAGGGCAGGGAGTTTTATAAAACAGAATAATCCTACTGAACATGCAATCAATTAACTGAAACACAGAGACGGATATTTTCTGAAAGCTCCTTACAGGCTCTAGACAAATACAGTGAGATAACAATGGCAAATTGTTTGGCTTACTAATTGTAACCAAATGTATGCCATTCTATCAAAACATTCTCATGAGGATGTCAAAGACTCTTTTTTAAGTAAACATCTTCTGTCATCCTTTCACTGAAGTGGAATGAGGGTCTCCAATAAAAATAGTACGTATCAAGGACCCTCAAGATGGTTTATATATATATTATTGATCTTTGAAAATGCAGCTTGAGAGGTACGTTCATAATTTCACCCAGCTGGGCAATAAACATTCCTGCCAAAAGAATTATGTAAAATTACATAAACCCTTTTTAAAGAGAATACGTTTCAAGGAGACATAGACTGAGTTACTTCACCTTTTTTTTTTTTTTTTCACAGCTGTGTTCTATGGAAAGCATTTTAATGTGTTAAATCTCTCTCCTTGTAAAATACTCCAAAGAGAAGCCAGAATTTAAACCTGACTGTAATGCCAAAGTGGCATCTGGGGCAAACTACAGAAAAGTTTAGCAGTGAGAAGTAAACAAACCTCAAGCAAACAGAAAAGGTTTTCACATCTGAAGCAATTGATAAAATTGCAATGAACAGCTAAAGGCAAACACTTTTTCATCAAGGCATACTTTAACCTTTAAATACAATATATATCCAAGGGGAACTACCAAATAGTTAAAGCATTTCATCATTCTTAAAATGTAGATTGCAGTGCTGGACTTCTCTGCTGAAAAAACAAAAGCAGTTAAAACCTCACATTTTTAAAAAGAACCCATACTTTATAGAAATGGATCCAATCTTGGAACTTACGTTAGCAAAACCTTCAAGCATGTTCCTATCCAGACTTCACAGGAGAGCATGGTGCTTGAACAAGTAAGCTAAAATTGAGAAAATTAAGGATAAACACAAGTATTTTGCCTGATTTGTCCTCAATAATAAATAAACCAGTTCAAGTTTGCCCAAGATGCCCAAAGGTTAGTTAATTTCATTCAAATAAATAGTAAATTTTGCATTAATTTCAGTCACACAGAATAAATATGTGAATCAGAAAAGCATATGCTGCCATAGGGCCTTAGCAAGTACTAAGCTTAGAGCTACAGGGAATTTCAGCCTTGTACAATGCTGCAATGATTCTTGGCTGGGATTTCTGAGAATTCCCAGTATAAAAACAACTTAAGAAAAGACTGCTCAATTACAAATTCATTTTTAGATTCAGAAATGAGCTCCTTCAAACAAATTTTTAATGGACATTCTTCTAATGAACTTGCAAAATGTTTTCCTTCTAACTTGCTCTAGACAAACTGGTTTTTAAGGGGAACTCACAAAAAATATTCCAGAATGGAAAAAAATATGAGAGATTGCTAGTTACCAGCTCCTTTCCCATAGTTCTCTGTCGGCTCTGACATCCGAGAGCCAAGGCTGTAGAAAAAGCTCCTAAAACTACCAGGAAAACCGAGCTATATGAGGCTGAAACTGTGACTGGCTGCATTACCAGCCTCAGGAAGGCAGGGATGCTGTTGGGGTCGATGTAGTTTGAGAGTTAGCATGACTAGGCCGCTTAAGTGAAACAGTTAGCATAGCTGGACAGGCCGCTGGAAAGGACAGCTAAGAATAAACATGATGTGGGTTAGCAAAAACAAGATGTGTTCAAGGACATGGAGGTGGTCTGTTGCTATTGGCGTTAGTGCATAGTTACCAATCATAAGGGAATATAGGGTGCATGAACAGTGTGTGATTTATGTCTGTAGCGTATCCGAATAAGCGTGATCGCGTGTACAGATATGGAAAATGTATATAACCACGCAAGCAGACCAATAAAGGGGAATCAGCTGTGCATTGTATCAATGTGTGAGAGTCATTCCTGTCCCTGCATGGATGCTGAAACTCGGCAGGATGCCATGAGGTTTGTTCTCCTCTTCTTCATTTTCTCTCTTCCTTCTAGGCAGTGAGCAAACTGTAAATTGAGAAGTACAGAAGCACGAAAAGAAACAGGGAACCTTCTTCTGGTCCTTTTATCTTTTAGAAATCTAACTATCTGCAGAAAACAGAAGAAAAATCAAAGCATAACATAAAAGTTTTAGCATAAGAACAACCAGGCTGGATGAGACCGAAGGTCTCGCAAGCAGAGTCCTGCCTCCAGAAATGGCCAGTGGCAAAAGTGTGGGGAAGGGCAGAGGAGCCAGGCTTGTAGTTAGAGGTCCCTCTCGGTGGCTGCACCTCTCCAACCACCAGCTGTCAGCATGCTTGGGACTTCCTTCAGTGGAGGCTGCTGCAAGCAACGATATTTGGTGGCTCTCTCATGGCTCTCTCTTTATGTTCACTAACCTATCATTGTTGTCAAAGGACAGCACAGGAGAAAACAGAGATGATTATCGATGAGAATAAGGAGCAGGAGGAAGCTCTCTAGAAGAGCAGTCATTGCACTGTGCGGGCTCAAGGACCAAACCAGAGGAGAGAGGTTCTTAACTCCACATAGAGAATCGCAAAGCCCCATACAATTGCTCAGTCATCGAAGGCTGATCTAAAAGTCACACAGGTTTAGTTGTGTGATGTCAAAGCATAACTAGTTATAATGCAGTTCAAATAGCAATAACTTGAGTTGTTTTTTTTTTTTAATTATATATTTTTTTTTAAATATAACTTCTTTGTATCCACTAGGCTAATGAGTTGTTGATCTTGCAGAAGCATAGGCAGATACCACTCAGTTTTCTACAGAAATTGTACGTACAATGGACCATTCAAAACATGGTACTAAAACAGTAATGAGGAATTAGCTAAGGGCATGACATTCCTAGTTGAAAGATAACAAGCAGCTTTTTGTTTTTCATAGATTTCTTTAAAATTTCATAAAAGAAAAATCAGCAGCAAATGCAACTCAGTCCTAGAGTTGCTTTGGTTTCATTGGAGCTGTGATGTTAGTGATACGACCAAAAGGATGGAATAATATGAAATGGGTAGCTGAAATAGCAGAAGGAAGAGAAGTATTTTATGATATTTCTGGTAGCAGTATCCAGAATAAATTTAATAATCAACTGCCTAAAACAGCCTTTTGGTTCCTCACAGATATTTTTTCAAGATCTGCCATTTCTTATTATTTCTTACAGGCCTGGTGTTTCGTTTCAGACTTTCCATCCAGATCAGAACTATGCAAGACTCACAGGTTCAGGGGGACTATGCAAACACTGATCTAAGTGCCAGTCTAAGGGATTTTACAGCCTGAGATTTCCTGTGCATTTCAGGTTTGTAACCAACAGCAAAACTCTAAGCAAAACTTCACCAGCACACATAAAATTATTGAAGTTGCTGAAATAAACAAAACAACCCACCCCCCCACCTTGTGAAACAACAGGTTACTTCTGCTGTATTTAAAGAATGAATTGGGAGCAATTCACTCTTCCACCATTTTTAGTGGATTTTTATTGTTGACATGGCAAACCTGTTTATAAACATAAAATCCATGTACAGTTTTGTAGAAAATCAAGCCCCGTTACTGTAATATACAGAACTAGATAGATTTACCAGAATTGTCTACAGAAAACAAGTATTTACCAGCACACAGATGGATACGCAGATATACACTCACACGTTTCTATTTCCTACTGGCTCCAAACTTTATTATGTTGGAATTACTGCAACAATTCTGCTATCAGACAGGACTTGATTACCAAGCAAGGGCAGAATTTACAGCCTCCTGATTTTATATTCCTACAATCTGAGCACATATGCCCACTTTAGCTTAAAAAATGATTTACTGGTTACCATCATATTGTTGTATCTGTTATCCAGGCTTAGTGGGACACAGCGGAGAAGGTATATTAGAAAAAAAAATCTATTTCATCTAGAAAGGTGATCACAAATCTACATGAACAACATGTAGATTTGTATAAAACCGTATCCTTGGCTGCATCAAAAGCAGTGTGGCGAGTGGGTCAAGGGAGGTGATTCTCCCCCTCTGCTCTGCTCTGATGAGACCCCACCTGGAGTCCTGCGCTCAGCTTTGGAGCCCTCAGAAGAGGAAAGGCATGGACCTGTTGGAGCAGGTCCAGAGGAGGCCACAAAAATGATCCAAGGGCTGGAGCACCTCTCCTGTGAGGAAAGACTGAGAGAGTTGGGGCTGTTCAGCCTGGAGAAGAGAAGGCTGTGGGGAGACCTTCTTGCAGCCTTTCAGTACTTCAAGGGGCCCTACAAGAAAGCTGGAGAGGGACTTTTTACAAGGGCATGGAGGGATAGGACAAGGGATAATGGCTCCAAGTTGAAAGAGAGCAGATTTAGGTTAAATATAAGGAAGAAATTCTTTACTATGAGGGTGGTGAGGCAGTGGCACAGGTTGCCCAGAGAAGTGGGTGCCCCCTCCCTGGAAGTGTTCAAGGCCAGGCTGGATGGGGCTCTGAGGAACCTGGTTTGGTGCAAGGCGCCCCTGCCCACGGCAGGGGGTTGGAACTAGATGATCTTTAAGGTCCCTTCCAACCCAAACCATTCTACAATTCTATAGATTTAAAAGGAACACAGAATACATAAACACACACAAACACATATGTATATGCTCACATACCAGTAAAACACAGCCATGCTACAATTCGAACTTGCAGCTACTGAGAACCATTTCCAAACTTTCCATAACCAAAGCAAGGCATGATACAATGCAACAGCCAAAACATTATTAGAAGCAGATAGCAATATTATCTAACCTGACGTGAAGATACTTCAGTATGATCTTTTAGCATAACATTTTACGTAAAACCATTCAAGTCACTGTTTGGAAATTCAAGCTTTTGGTGCTAGATTCAAACTGCTCTTTGGATGAGCAAAAACTTGGGAACTATTTCATGACAAAAAGTTTTGGCAAGGGGAACTGATTAGCTAAGAAGGAACTATATTTTCATTAAATACTAATAAAAATCCAACTGCCTACAGGAAAATCTACTTTATCTTATGTGGGCTTCTTCCATGCCTCCACATCATCATAATGACCATTTTAGAATTGTTCAGGTAGATAGCAAGCAATCTGAAATTATTCACTAAATCAAATTACCACAATCTTCTGCCTAAATTCATTCCAGTTCTGCTCCTTACTACACAAATTATTCCACTGCCTCATTGCAATTAATCAGTCAGTTATCAGACAGTTCGAGTGAAAGTGGCAGAATCAGGCCCAATGCAGCCTACAGGAGACAGATTTTTAACAGTTGCTCTAAGCATACTTCTGTACTCTTTGCCAAAGTTTGGCAGCAATCTTTCAGTGTATTTCCTTGAGATATTTTATATGAATGAGATACAGAATTTTCTGGCTCACAGTTTGGAATCTCCTCCACTAGATCTTGAAAGGAATTAACACAGCAATCAAAGAATGTTTTCCAGTTTTAGTTTATACCACTAAAAGAGTTTGCTACAATGAACCAGTCTGTGGGTTCATTTTTAGTCTTATCTGGATGACAAACTATATTCTGACTTCAGCATTTCAGCAAAATACAAAGCTCAAGATCCAGACATCATTTTCTGCCTTTCTTGTCTTCCCCTCCTCCACCTCCTCTGCCATATTTTGTTGTTCCTCTCAAAATACATTTTCTCCCTTTATTTGTTATTTTTCCCTCATGTGCAGCCCTCCATTCATCCTAAAGTTCAGAATATAGTCCTGTCTATGAAACTAAAATGCTACTGAATAAATTAAGCAAGAATGGAAATGCCTTAACAATGTTGTCAGATGTTTCTTTATTAAGGAGAGAAAATATTAATAAGAATTCTAGCCAGAAACTGCACTCTGCTGCCACTGCGAACAACGCTATCATCTCTCTCGGATTTGCTAGGCTGTGTGTGCAAGTGACTGCTACGGCAGTCTTTTGCTCCCAGTTAAATTTTGGAACAGGTGAAATATCTCAGTTATGCTGTATGGCTGGATTGAAGTCACCTGCCAAGACATGAAGGAGTGGCATAGCTCGGGGGCAGGTTTCCCTAGGAATGGAATGTGGTACTCGGTGCAGTTCTAAGTGGCCACGCTCTCTTAATAAACCAGTCGTGTGTTACATATGGGATTCTGGATCTATTTTGCAGAGACTTCAGAAATGGCAATGAGAAATGGTTTCAGCAGGAGATAATGGGCTTTATGACTTTTCCCAAATTATTCCCCTTTTTAGTAGCCATCATCTTGTCGGGTGACATCTGGAATGATTAGAGGATGATATTTTAGACTGACAACTGGGCTGTCATTCACACTGTCAGTCAGCAAACATCCAGGTTGCCCAGGGTTACAAAGCTAGTTTATGCCTTTGTCCTGTAGTATTTAGTGCTGCTGATTCTTTACCTTGATTTCAGATGAAGCAGTTCTGACAGCTAGCGCCAGAGGCAGGCAGAGAGCTCATGTTGATGGTGGGAGTCCCGTGGTGCCTTTGTGTGTGATGGTTTTAGCACTTCTGTGGCAGCCCATCAGGCAGGACATAACCCCAGCGCACTAGGGTGGGTCTAGTAAGTTCACCTGCTCCCAGAAAACAGAAGGCCAATGTTTATATATGCTCTAGGAACATATCTAATTATTTTAGGCTTAAATACCTGAATGGGAGCTTTCTTACACAACCCAGTTATCCGCAGAATTATCATCGTAAAGCAGATCAGAAAACAAACTATTCCAAAGCAGCCTTGGGTTCCAGTGATGAGCAGTCCCTATGCTTTCCTCAGCATGCAAGAGCACCCTCACCAAATTATCAGCAAGAATAAATACGCTCCACAGCAACAACTTCACATTGTTCAACCGTCCCTTGATACGCAGTCTAAATTCCTTCCCACTCACTCACTGTGTGCATCCCGCATCAAAACAAAGGCCTCTTCTTTTAAATGTTTCAGTTTGGGAACCCAGCTTTGGGGATCAAAAGCCTGGTTTTCAAAGGGAAAAATACCCTGCAGTTCTGAGAAAGCTCAAAGCAGTGTTGTGAGCATGTGCCAGCTCTGATACTCGAAACCTAGAACACAATAATCAGGAACCCAAGAACAGAAGCACCAAAGACAGCTTTCCTGCTTCTTCCCTTCATTTCATTTTGCCTCAATGTATTCTTCTTTTAACACAAAAATAATATTTCTTACATACTGAGCAAATGAGATACAAAACCTAATATTTTTTAACTAATAAACTAGCTGATAGTTAAGATAAGGAATAACTAACATCCATTTTGTTATCAGTGAGCAAGTAAGTAACTCGCTATTATTTTGGTTCCAGACAGGTAACAGTACAAGCCGTCATAAAGCACTGTGTTTCACAGACCAGTTTAATACTCACGGTATGTGTCTGTGACATCTGCCTTCTGCAAACAGGCTTGCAGCCTTGTCCTCAGAAAACGTAAAAAGAAAGAGTGTGCTCAAAGCAAATTTGCTTAAAAATTCAATAAAAATGCCTTAAAACACTGGCAGAAGTTGCATAGCCTGAAGGCAAGGAATGCCTTCAGTAATGTTTCTAGCTAATGTTTCTGAAGCATGCAAAAAAATAATAAAATTTCATAAACAAGCTGGAGAAAAAGGATGACTATTTTTGCCTGTTGTATGCATCTGAGACCATAATGCCCCTACGCAAGGCTGAATTCTGCCTCCTGTGTAGCTCGTTCCTGGTGCTCTACCAGAAGATGCTTACCAATTACACGTTCATGTTATACAATAACAGAGAAGGTGAAACTGGAATGATAGCATGTAGATATGCATGGACATGGTGTTAAAACAAAAGGAGTAAAAAAGCTGTCTGAAGCATCCTTTAGTAGCATTGTTCTAGATCTCAAACCAACACCCTTCTAAAGAGCAACAGGAAAGCAAATAAATCACTATAATTTATTTATACTAACTTTTTAAATAGTTCACTGATTCTTTTTGAGTAGCATCTCACGAACCTGGTTGTTAGGTATAAATTAAAAGTATTCAAGAGGTAATATTTGTAAAGCACTTTTGCATCCACAGATGAATGCTGCTGTATAATATGAACATTGACATATTTGACAAGGCAACAGAGTTAAGTGTGATACCGAGTCAGACTAAAGATTTTTTTCTTGTCTGAAAAGCCCTTGTTTTGTTACTAATATTAGAGCTACAGAGGCCTATTTGACAAAAAGCACCTCCTAATTTGAGAGCTGTAGCTCTTAAGCTCCATAGTAGCAGCTATTTACCTGGTTGGCTCACTCTTCGCAAAATGTGCCCATTAAGCTCAGGGTATAAAGCCAAAAAAAAAAATAACAGCCGCTCTACTGAGCATGACTGAATGAGCGACTGTGCTGGTATGTGTCTGATAAGAGACAGCAGAGGAAAAGGAGATAAACCTTGGGGTAGAAGACAGGAGTTTACATATTCCATTTAGAACAATAGGGAAAGCTATTATTGACTTCATTGGGAATAACTCCTAGTAGCACAAATTCTCTCTAGTTGCAGGTGTTTGGAGGATTTTCCCCAAGGGAAGCTTTATGATATACATACACACATACATATACAACACCAGCTTATGTCAAGGGAATTTATGCATGCATTCTGAACCGAGAGTAAATTTTAGCCCTTTTCTTGTTCACTGACGTTATACAAGCATTTTCCCAGCTTGGCAGGGCTAAATTAAATTGGGCAATGTTCTGTGTGTTTGATGTCTGCTAAATGAAGTGAGCTTCCAATTCGTCATATTTACTCAAGCTCACTCAACTCTAGTAAAAATTAAAATGTTCCAGTTAATTTAACGAGATAATTTAGCTCTCTCAAATCTTTCTTGCTCAACATTTGTTGCTGTTTAGAAGTTGGGGGTATGTGCTGCCATGTAATTCTTTGGACAGCTCTGAGGACTTAATAGTGAACAGTAGACATTTTAGACACTGGACTGACATCGTGTTTATTCTCAAGTAAGTCCCTGAGTTGCCACTGCAGAGGGGAAGTCTAGGATGAGGCCCTTTGAAATAATTATTTAAACAAGAGGGATCACACAAAAAAGCCATAGAATATTTAGGAAAGAATCAGGGTGACTAAGGTAGCAGTTGGAAGGTGAAAAGTAAAAAAATGCCATGTTGAATAACTTGGATACAAACAGAAAGTAGGCAAGGGCTCCAAGAAGCAATATAATCAAAGTATCCATACACAAAACTCTTCATGCTTGATACTTGGAAATAACACCTCCATCTTGAGATGAATGTCTGCCTTGATCTTGCAACTCTATTTTATGTCCATACAGACAAGTAAGCCAAAACATCATAGTGGTACATATGTGATAATGTCCACTGAAATTAATACTTAATGGATTGAACCAAGACTGAGAATTTAAGACTGCCCACACCTGTAACACTGAGATTTACTCACAGGAACTGTGAGTCTGTCTGCAAACCAGCATCATTAAACGTTATCTGTGGGCTCAAACACTAGAAGACAAAAAGGTGTAGTAGCTACCATGTTCAGAAATCGCCTCATTACCAAGGGACAGGCCACTCTGCAGCCTGAGTAGTGGATGGCAGCGCTGAAACTGCAGCTGTATAATAGGTCCTCAAAGATCCAATGTACTAGATTGCAGACAATACCGAAAAAATCTCTTCTCCCACTCATTTGGGGCTACTTTCAAAATCAGCAGTAGAACGAGGGTTACATTTATTGGCTGGCTGTGTTGATTCACAGTCAGATACTGGTGATCCTGCTCTACAAATCACAAAGAAGGCTACAAACAAAGGCCTTTGCAAGAATTTGTAGGGACTGAAGAGACAGAGCAGGGGATAGTGTGTAGCCTTTCTTCTCCCCAGAGGAGGACAGGCTGTTTATAACCTGGATCGCATCTCCCTCTGCAGAAGCTGAAAGACTAAGGATGCCACAGACACAAGAGGTTGGTGCATTTGATACTGCTTAGTGCTTCAGTGCACTTAAAATACTAGTCCTTCTCTTCAAGGAGGATGGAGGAAAACCTGGAGACATCAGCTTCCTAAGATAGCTAGATGTCTAAAGCTAAGCAAAACTATTCTAAGTCTCACATACAGGTGCCTTCAGACACTCTGCTTTTAGTCTTTCTGCAATTTCCTGTGAGACTGTGGAAGACACAGTCACATTTTGATAAGAATTCATTAAGCATCTTAGTAGCCTGGCAATATTCAGTATACCCTGAAGAACACGCAGACAGGTGAACTACAAAAAGCTAGTACACAAATGTAGAGCAATTTAAGCAAAATGGTGCTGGGGACTTGAGTAAAATTACAGCTACGAGCTGCTTCTGCTGTAGAATCAAAAGCGATGCAGAGTGCACCTGGTTTCTTTATACAAACCTTGGCACAGGTTTGTCAAAAGGCTTGCAGACCTGTCAAAAAAAATGGGAAGAGCTTAAGATTTTAAAATAAAACCAGAAGCTTCGAAATACCCCGAACAGCCAAAAATGGCTATGGCTCACCCTTAGAGAGATGTAAGCTAGATGGGTGAAGAGGTATGATAATAAATACATTTTAATGTGCAAATGTATTTTTTTTTCAGTGCTTTAACTTTTTTCTTTTCTTCTAGTGAATCTTAAAATGTTTTCACTTAACATCTATTCAGGAAGACAGATGACACAAACATCACTGATGGTAGTATTGAATTGCAGTGAAAAAACAGCAAATAAGATGCAGAATACTAAGGCAAAAATAAAAATATCACTAAATGACTTTACCAATGATAAAGCTATTTCAAGAAGACAGCATTATTTCTGATCACTTTCTAGCAAAAGGGATAATGCAGAGATAAATGGTGAGCTGATAAAAAACATAAATACGAATAGCCAAGAACCTTAAAAAAAATAACCCCAAAACCCTCACCTGAAGAGAAGTTGAAAGCACAGGGTTATTTACATTAGAAAGGAGAGACATAAGAAGGGCATGATCCAAGTATGAAAACTGAATAGCTGGGAAAGGTTAGGAGCTTCACCTAAGAACAAGGGATTTACTGAAATAAAAAGATAGCAAATGCAACAATGATAAAAAGAAACTTATTATTTTTGTTTCATAATTAAACTATGGTAGAGAGTTGAATACAATTTTTTCAGTTTTCTGTTGTAGAGTACAATGTCATAAAAGGGAAACACTATAAATAAAGTACCTAGAACAATATCTACAAATGTTATAAATCTAACAAACGTTTTTCAGAGAAAGTAAAATATTTCATTTAAACTTTAAGGTGTTGATTCAGATTCTCTCATTGTATCATACCTTAGATAAAAGTTAAAAAGAAATAATCGAATGCTATCCAAGTAAAGTGTTTCAGTGATCATAAATTAACATTTTCCACCAAAAACCAGGAACTAGGAATTCTTGAGATTTTCTTATTTTCATTTTTGTATGTCATTTCTTGCAGAACGGAAATTCTCATTTCCAGCTACTCTGGAGGTCACTAAATCTGGATTTCTTTGAGACCAAGAATTTACCAAAATTAAACCTTCTACAAAAGTAAAGAATAACCACAGCTAATACAGCAAATGAGAATTAATATTTTGTAAAGAAGATTAAATCTCTGGGACTTCCCTTAGGTTCAGACACTCTGACTTGGTTCCTGGGGCAGTACATTGTATTTAGTTACTAAAAGGGTTTCGTACCTTCTCCCTGGGGCCCTGCAGGAGGAAGGACATGGGACTGGAAGGAGCTTAGGGTAGTGGGGTTTCTGCGTTAGGAGTGCAAAGGGCTCAAGACCCAGCTAGGCCAGCTCCTCAGCCATGCACCGCTGACTGGAATCCATGAGATCAGGATTTCAACCTGTCTTCTCTCTCAACAACTGGGAAACCGCTTCCTGGAATGCCACTGAAGCCTTGCAGCTCTCTTGGGAACAGAGGAGAGAGATGATATTCAAGGAATTTGGCAAAATGCTATGCTTTTGTACCCAAAAACTCAAATCTGGTAACAAAAATGAGAGAATGAAACCAGAGCCAGAAGTGGAGATAGCAGAATAAAATGCATTTTTAGTACCTTTCAGGCTGAAAAAACCTATTGTTCGGCCCCTATACTGAAGATGGAAAGAGCACACGTGTGCATCGAGTTCATAGACAGAGCATTACTTGCAGCTCTTTCAGATGATGAAAAATGCAGATAAGGTTGATAAGACGACTCAGGGGTTTCTGCTGGGTGCTGCAGCGTGAAGAGATTGCCTTTCATACAGGACAGAAAGTCAAACTGGGTCCATGTAACTGTTCAAAATTCATTAGAATGACCTTAGCTTAGCTTTGCTTCCATGCACACTATGGTATATGATATAGCCTGGAGCAACAGCAGTAGTGGTGGTGGCACTTTCTGAAATATTTCAACTACTTGAAAGCTGTTGGGTTTGTTAAAATTTCTAAAAGGAATGTAACAAGATGAACTGTTTTTTTTCCTTTTACTTTCTCCAAGCCAGTATAACAATATTACACAGAGCTTTTCATCTTCAAAGATCTTTATAAATCTTAGCAATTCACAGTTACTGAACAGTTCTAAAAATATAATAAAACTCATTTTTGCTGTCTTGTTAATTTTTTCTTATTTGTAAGAATTAATTTTAAATAGCAATAACTTATTTAACTGGTCTGGTTCTGTAAATGTAACATTAAACTCATTATTAACGGAGTTTGAACAGTCACATCTCCCATAAAACCACTAGTCATAATAATAATAAAAATAAAACACTTTCTGACTGCCTGCTGTTCCAATAGAAGATGGCAGCACTTTTGCCCTTCCAGTGTAGATAGTCAATTCATTGCTCTTTTATTGTTTAAACCACAAGCATAAATAACATTGAAATAAGTATGACCAAAGAAATCATCTCACCAAATAGAACCATATCTAATATCTGTGGCAGATAAGAATATGAAGAAGTAATTTTATTATTCCCCTCTTTGTTTCTGAGCAGTTGTTCTAATAATATATAAAATGTTCCTACAGCTTTCAAGTCCCTGGTGTACAACCAGGTAGTTTCCCTACTTAACACTAAAGGCCTACGCTTGCCAACTGGGGGCAAATGCCCTCTGCTCCTGCTCTCTTCAATGGATGCTGAAGGCACCCACCAATCGACAGGATTGACTCTTCTGGGCTTTACTTACATCAAAAAAAATACATTACACAACACAAGGTGCTTTTCAGTGCAAGGAAGGGTATCTGCATCCAGGCCTTGATGAAGCAGTTCTGCACACCTGAAGACTCAGAGGCACCTTTGCCCACTTATTCCCAACAACACGCTGGAAGCTCAAAGGCTGCTAGCTTGCTCCTGGAGACCTTACTGATGCAAAATGCCAATTGAAGCTGAAGCACTTTCTGCTCCTGGCACTATAACGAGTGTCCCAGTTTGAACAGGCTAATAATACTTAGCAATAACTTCTTTGAAGCCAGAGAAGGGGTCAGGCTTTGATGGCCCTAAAACGCTTCCTAACTGAGGCCTAATTCTGCAGCCCTTTCTCACACCAAGTAGCACTTAGTTGTCCCAGTGACGCCAAGGTGACAGCTTGCACAGATTTGTCACTACAGAGGCAGAGAAAGAAAAATGTAAAAATTAAATTTACACTTAGAAATAACTGGGTAGGGACCATATACCTCAGTCTTAAACACCACTCAATTGTTCTTCTGTCTCAGATTGGTCCACGATAAGAAGGCACCTCACATTAATCTATCCTTTCCACAAGGGTCCAACAAGGTCCCATGAACATTTCATAAATGTTAGAATTTCTGTGCTAGACAGAAGGAAACTGAGGCAACTCCTCCTTCAAAGCAAGCACAGTTAGAGCAAGGAGGAGAGAGGCAGGATCTCCGGGCTTCTGGACCGAGACTGGTCTTGTAGATCAGTGCAGACTGTGGAGAGTAGCTGAACGAATAGCAGACTGCATACCTGAAATAATAGAAAATAGGAGAGTGGCAGGTCATAAAGAAGCCTGCAAACAAAAAAACACTCATTTTTTTCTCACAACATCCTTGCAGTATGTTTTTTTTCCTGCCAACTGATTCCAATACTGAACACTAAAGCCTGGGTTCTGGCCTCCTGGTAGTAAGTAATTTGCAAGAGCCTGGTCACAGAGAGGTCAGAAAACCATGTAAATTGCTTGGATGGGAAAGCCTCTTTCACAGGAGGAAGCTGTAGATGGTAGAGAGGCTCCCTGCCACAGTTTTGCATTCCCTGGACATAGCGATATACGAAGAGACAAGAGAACAAGGCTGATCTTCTCCCATTGGGCACCCTTTGGCTGCCCTCTGTGGCAGGGATGGATGCCAGGCCTCAGGTAAATAGTGAGGATGGTTTCTATCCTTTACAGCAACAATCTCAACACAACATTTTAGCTATTAGGCAAGTAAATTTCAGCAAGAAACAGGGTCCTAAGGCTGAAAATATTATAGTCAGTTTTACTATGCATCCATTTGCACATGTTCAACTGTCACATACCCAGAGAGGGGATGAGATTATATACCTTCCAGTACTTGACAAGGTTTCCTTCTCAGGGTTTTACCATGCTGCTTGCATTTAATTTCACTATGAATGCAGCCTTGCAATATGAGGAAAACAGAACCTAAAAGAACGTGCTCTCAGAGCTCTTACTTCTTCAGCTGGAGTTACTCTCATCCACATGCAGAACCAAGCTGATGGGATGATCTGGTACAGCTCAGTAGAGAGGAAGATCTAATTCACTAAGAAGTAGCATTCTTGCATGCTTTTCACTTCTGGTCTACCCAAGAGGACAAGGACTCCCTTCCCATGGGTCATCTCTCCTCTCCCGTGCCACACCACCGTTCACTGGGCAGACCTCTGGGGAAAATGGCTGGGTCAACATAATGGGAAATACCTCACTAAGGAGCTGGTACTGCCGAGATGCATACAACCCACCGCCGAGTGAGTTATGCAGCTTCCTTCCACATGTCACACAAACATTTCACATGGAGTATATTGCAAAACGAGCACTCAGCTTTGCCAACTCCATTGTTCAGCTGCATCTCAAATCCTGCTTGTCTGGTATTGGAACTATAGCAATCTTACTGAATGAGATTAAAATATTTTTACCTGTCAAGATATGTCCTGAATATTCTTCTATAGATCTCACTAAATACACAATCCACAAAAGATTTCAGTCAGCATTAAACATCACGCTACCATCCAAACACAAACGTTAGAATTAAATGTTGTTGTAGTGCAATAAACACCATCACATCTCCCTTCTAGGGATATTTTTCAACCAATCTTTTGCTAAAATCAACATGGCTGCTCTGTGTTATTTAATTAATACATAGGCTCAAAGATCGCCCTTTGCTTTTCTTTAGTTTGAAAAAAGAAAAGCCTTTTTTCTGGATTAACACAAATATTAAACAGAAAGACTGTGGAACATAAAGGCCATGGGTTGCATTTTGCACAGGATAGGTTCTGGTTGAATGAGATCTGGGACGTGTGCCAAATTAATAGAAAAAATCCTCTTCTTCCTCTCCAACAGCCACAATGTTCATTATTAAGAAAAGCATATGAACCACAGGATTTGATTTTAATAACACCAATGTCTTCATTAATCTGTACTTTCCATTTAGCCTCATTATTGAGTAAATGCTGAGTTAATGCAGCACCTATTATTGTTGGATTTTCCACGAAAAACCTCCTTTTCCTCTTCTTTTTTTGTTCATTCAAGGACTATCAGGTGCGTGTGTCATGTTTTTAAACAGGCTGTCTGCTGTCAATGGCTGTTTTCTTACCTCAGGTCTATGCAGCTACTCCTGTAACGCATGGTCTACAATGCGGATTGTAACGAAAAAACCCCCAGAGAACAAAACACTGATAAAACCACTCCTAACTCAAAATCATATTTGTTTTGGTGTTGTTTTAAATGCTGTCGTGTCAAGGAGCCTCTTACTATCACCTGCAACTGAGCTGATCTTTCTTGGATGCTCCATGTGGCTTCCTTCTAAATCAAGATTGCTGATGGCCAACACCGCTTTGTATCTGCCGAACAAATAGTGGTCTTTTGTCCAGCACAAGTTCCTAAACAAACTTAATCTCTCTAACACTGTGACAGATGACATTTAGATGTCCTTGTTACCCTTAAAATGAGTTTTATTGACAATCGGAGAACAAAAAGAATGCCCAGATAAAGCCCAATGTTTTATAGGCCTGCTAACAACATCTTAGTTCTTAGTGCAGAGGGTGTAGAGAAAGCCAGGAGTTGCCCCCATTTTCCCCTGCTTTGCTATATCACCATGACAACAGATATAGAAATCACTTAGTGACTCCTAGAAAGAAAACACAGTGACACAGTACCCCTTGTATGGCGAATCAAACTAAAGCCTTCATTCAAATGGCTATTCAGCTTGGGCATTCATGTAGAGGATGGGGTGGATTTTACACAGGTAACAACAACAGAAAGGCCAGCAAGCACTCCAGCCACAGCATATGGTAAAGTCCCTGTTTAATTAATGCATCCTCAATAGAATTTATCCATTTTAAATTTGTTTTCTTTTACTTGAAACATCATTAATGTAAAGGGCAACATTAATCAACATCTTACAACTTAAAAGGGCATTAAAAAGTGATCTCCCCCCCCCATCCCCGCAACAGAATCTTTTCAAGTACTCTTGCTGGCTGCGGCAGCTTCCAGGCAGGCAGAGTCCCTCCTGCTACGGCAAAGCTGGAGAGGCCTCTACCGGCCAGCAGCCCCACCTGCAGCGGGCCAGGTCCAAGGGACTGTGAGAGCAAGCAGTGGAGCAACCACAAGCTTTTATCTTAAAGTTGCACACAGAACGGATTACTGATAAATATATGGCGCAAAACATAGGATAATTGTGCGTTTTTGAAGCTATCACGTACGGTGTAACTTTGCTATTTTTAAGAAAAGTAAGAAGAGTAGAAAGATTTATCCTGGCTGTGATGTATTTGCCTCTCTGACATTTTGAGACATTTTAAGATTATAGGGTCTAAAAATTAATGGGTAATCATTTTTCTTTGTGCACAGGGCTCCCCTGAAAGTTGGGGCTTAAATCCATTTAAATTTGAAATTCTCGCCTGCATGCGGCATTTTATATATGCACTTCTCACAACTAGAGTAAAAACACACTTCAAAGCTTGGAGAAATTAAATCAAGAGCATGAGAAAAGGAAGTTATTGAATGATAGAGGAACCCTGCTTCTCTGGGCTTTCCACAGCGACAACATAAAGACAAAGAACTTCAAAATCCTCCATTTAGGTAAAATTTAACATTTTAGGCTATGGCCAGTGTGCTCTGTGCTAGTATCAGCAGTTCTGGCTGCAAAAAAGAGTTTCTGCTGTATCCTTTAAATAAAAATATGAAATGTGAGTTTGAAGATACTTAAAACTAAGCTGACTTTCTTTCTTCAGTTCCTGCTCTTCTAGTTATCAACCACAAACTACGGGAATAAGAAATATGTACCAAAATGCAACTCACTAGATTGTAACTTCTTGCTGTGTAGATAGGAAAGATCTTAACATGAAAACTCATGGAAAATGGGCAAACTGACATCTGGTGAAACAAATCCCCAAGCTGAAGGCTGAAAGAAGACACCGATACCAGAAATAAAGAACAAAATGTTGATAGTGAATATAATTAACCGTGGAAGCAACTTACCTTGGGCTGGTCCAAAACCTAAGCCTAACCTACTAAAAAGTTTTTCCGTCTAGAGCACACATCATGGTAACTCCTAATCTTGAAATTAATACTTTTTTTTTTTTTTTTAAAGTCTGCAGTCTCTAGTAAGTCCATAGAAAGTCACACTGATTATCTGCATTATAGTTATGGTTAGAAAACTTTCAATCCTTGGGTGATCTATTAATACACTTTTTTTTTTTTTAATAGAAGGGGATGTAGTAAACATCATATAACTTAGAAGAGTATTATTTAGTAAAATCTTAACATTTACACAGTAAATTTCATCATATCAATTCATCCGTCCCTCACCTTGAAGAGCATTAAAAAGAAAAAAAAGTTACATCGTGACAATTCCTCCCTGACTCGGTATAATCTACAAGCACTGCAAGCATAGGAAAAAGCTAATTTAACCAGCCTGGATTAGCTCGTGTTCCTCAAGGCACCCAGCACCCAATGTCTTTATAAAAACCGTTTATTTGCCCATACCTCCATGCGAGCCACCAGCGAATTTTACGTGCGATCACCTCTCCCCAGCAGGGCTGGGGGCAGGGAAGGAGATGTGACACAGGTCAATTCCTACCTCACGGTCAAAGCAGGCTTTACCTCCCCCCCCCCCCCCCCCCCCAGCAGCTCGGGGCTCGCCCTGCCAGTCGCGACAGTGACACCTCCCGGGGCCGGCGGCCGCGGCGGGGCTGGCTCCGCTTTGAAGCGCAGCGAGAGCTCCGCTCCGCGGCCCCGCGCCGGCGGCTGCTCCGCAGAAACTTCTCAGGGCCGGAGCGCTGCGGGGAGGGAAGTGAACAATCCGCTTTAATTACACCCGTTCGGGGAGGGAGGCACGGGAGCCAGCGGCCGGGTGGACGGACAATATGACACGCTAATGTTATCCTGCAGGTATTTCATTAAAAAAGGGGATTCCGTTTTGGAAGTGGTGTTCCAGAAAGAAAGAGTCGCGGGGTCTGTGCCCGACGGCTGCGCCAGCAGCGCATGGCTAGCAGCAGGCACGGCGGCTTGCTTGCTTTTCGTGGGTTTTGGTTTTTTCGTTTGGTTTGGTGGGTTTTTCTGTTTGTTTAGTTCTGGGATTTTTTTTTTTTTTTTTTTTTTTTTTTTTTGGTAGTACAAACCCACCTATGCAGAAAAGCCAGAAACACTTAAAATTACAATTTCCACCGGACTCACACCATTTCGTATCAGACTTTTAAAAACTACGGGCCAAATAGCTCACAATCTACAGGTCCAGTACTGTAAACACTAGGTAATGGGCACGCATCTTTAAAAAGCAGGAACCCAGTAAGGACTGGTCATCAGACTTAGATCTTGTAACAAGCCACAGAGTCCTACAAGGAAATTGATAAAAATGGGATTGGAGGAAAAACATATTCTAAATATGCCCAGATTTAGAACAGCCTTTACTGGTCATTCATCGTGTGTTTGACTTAAAACACAAAAAAATATTTGCATATTAAAAGCAAGACTACCTCTTTGCATGAGGAACAATTTCTTCCTTTAGATTCTTACAGAACTAATGGTGGATAAAAATATTACCAATCCGTTCACAATGGCCAAGAAATCCACAGTGATCTTTGATGTCAGCCTAATAAAAACAAATTTTAAGAATCACACAGTTTTAGGAATACGGACTGTCAGCTTTTCATAGAGGAATCTCTGGCATGTGGTAATTTCCTGACAGAGATAGAATTACACAGATTCAGTGACATCAAAGTGTAAAAGAGCTCACACAAATTGGTTGAGAGGGGTTTTGTTTTCTTATTTCTAGTGAGTTCATTATTTCTATTTAAAAATCCAAACAGCATACGAACAGTCAATTAATAAACATATTCAGCATATGAATTTCCAGGAAATGATTTTGTGGACCAAAGTAATCTCTAAATGATAGACAATTCCAGTTGAATCTAACAAGTGATCTCACTGCTTTCTGGTAACCAGCACACTAGTAAGCACACAGAGCACTCAGGAAAAAAACAACCCTCTAAAGATCTGTTTCTGCAGGTGAAGCCACAATAGAATTCTCTGCATTTTTATTATAATCATTTGACAAAATCTGCAATTTACTGATTATAATGAAAAATCCAGAATTAATAAACTGGAAGTTAGAAAGCCACAAAGGAGAAGTTAATCACTACTCAAGAAATGTATTTTTTTTTCAGTTCAGCTGCAAATGAAGTAGAACACACTGGGCAAAAAAGGGAAAAAGTACAAAACCATGTATAATATTATTCCCTGATTTATTAAAAAGCCCAAGAGTCTTACTTATAAATCTCTTTTATAAATAGAATTCTTCTGATTTTGTTCAAGAGAATAATAAATATGTGAAAGAAGACTGTATATTGGCTGCATAGGAACATACATCTCTAATAGATGGAAGAATGTTTAAAAAACATATTAAGACAGTTGTATCCACATGTTCAAGAATGAATATGCAGAACCACTTACAAATAACTTAATTTATATACTTTTTTTTTTAATTTTAAGGCATGATTGAGATACAGGTAAGCTGGGGGAAAAAAAAATCCACCATTTCTACCTGAAGTATAGAACTCGTCTTTTTTGTCTTATATTTGAGATATTGTATTTACTTTCTGATGGTGTGGTGCTGTTAATATGTCACAAATAGGGTACAATTAAAAAAAAAAAGTTTGCAAAAGAGCACGGAATACAGTAGCAGAGACAAAAGCCACAGTAAAGAAAAGGGGCGGACACACACACACAAGCTAGGACTAACACCTGGGCGTGTACATGGCTGTGCTTTTGTGACCAATATTACAGCTCAGGGAAGCCCAAAACTACAAAACGGATGAAATTTTCCTGAGTGCCTGAAGTAGTAATTCACCTAACGTCTACATCAGCCAGGACACAGATTCCCTTTCTGCCTCAGAAGAGCCCATTTATCCATTTCCCAGGGTATCTGCGCGGGGCAAAGCCCCAGCAAGCGCAGGGGCTGGCAGAGGGAGCTGGCACCCAGCCGCCCAGGGCAGCCCAGGCAGCCCACCAAGGGCAGCGCCCCGGAGCAGAGCCCGAGGCAGCGCCGGGTCTGCCAACACAACCGCCTGCAAGAGCTGCCAGCCAGCCAGACGCTGCTTGTGGGAAAATATCACTTGCCCTTAGCATCTGGGTCCCGCGACTACTGTCCAAAGAAACACAGACTGGTAAGAGAATGGCAGGATAAACAGCACTTCATTCCTCCTATTTCTCCCCCTTTACTCCCACAGATTTTTGATACCCACCTCCCCCCTCCCCGAAAATTTTTTTTAAAAATTTGTATTTTTTTTAATCTTTGTGTTACTTGTGAAGTAAAATGGGTCTTCCTGCTTCATTGCTAAAAATAGCTTTCGCACACTTCCCCTGGCTCTCGATATACGAGACATAGTGGGGCTATTTGTTACCATTATTGACATGTTTGTGGTGAACTGCAAGCATGTTTACAGCAGAAATGAAGTCCCCGCTCTCTTGGAGGTAATCCTGGGGCGTCTAAAAGACTCACGGGAGTCCTTGACATGGATTCTCTAAAATGAATTTCTGTTTCCATATAAATAAATTATCTTGAGGCGAAATATTTATTTTATCCTTCTATTTTAGGAAGGGAGCAGATGCAAAAGTTCCTGATGGTTCTAGCAATAATGCCCTGTGCAAACTCTCTGCTAGTGGGCATGAGGAAGAACGGAAGAAAAAAAAGGAAGAAAAGGGCTTTGCACTTACCACTTGCAGTGTAATAGGATGAGAAATGGGGCTTTTGCAACAAGTAAATAGAGCAAAGTGAGAACTGGCTCCCTGAGATGATGGGTGTCAAAAATGCTAGGGAGCCTAAAGGCCAGAGATGCCTTATGGCTAGGGAATTGGCCTTAACTTCCCCAAATTACACCGAAGGTTGCCCAGAAAATTTTACAGTCATTAGCTTTTGGTTGGAATTGATTTTCATGTAGTATCTATTCACTGAGGGAGGAAAAGAGTTGCTATTGAAAATATACAGCATTATCATCTTACCAGGGCAGGGTCTTTTTTCCTGCAGAAATTCACTAAAAGAAGGAAACTTGAACCAGAACTGCTGTTCGTACGTTTGCACCATACTGACACAGACCCAGACAGTCGCTTGTTAAAACTGTCCAGTTATGTGTAACTTATCTGGGATTCTGCAACATGCCAGGTGTTACACAAAACATGAGGTGACATCATTCTGTGGACTGTGCTATAGAAAATACAGTCTCCTGGAGGTTTACAGGAAAAAACCCACACCGCTTTTTGGTGATCTGCATACAAAATGATGGAAGAGTACAAGTTGGTTTTCTCCCTATATTTTGGAACTGGGCAAATCTCTGTCTCTGCATGCACAAATTCATGTTTATAAGCAAAAGGCCTACACTAAATCTTTCATTAAAAACATTCTTTCTAGTAAGGAATAAGGAGCTTAGAGTAAAATAAACAAAATTTATAGGAATATCTGTGGGCTGTAGATATATTTAAGCGTATAACCAGCAAGAAAATCTCCATGGGAGATTAACCAGTAACACAAGAGGAAACTGTAAACTGGGGTTCCTGTACAATAAACAGAGCAATGTGGATTCAATGCCACAATGTGTTTTTTGGTTTTTTAAATTCTCACAGACAGAAAGGCATTTGATTCCAGCAGTGGACTCTTTTGATTGAAAGATTATTTGATCAAATGTTAGTGAGAGATTATTATTTCTGTACCTGTGTAAACTAATGAATTCCAAAACCCATCCAAATTTATAGCATTATTTATACCTTCATTAAACAAATGGCAAACATCATTGTTGAACAGTTCCAGCTCCTCCTTATTCATTGGACTAAGTCTACATTCAAAATCAAATGTATCTGCAGCGTGAGGCCGAGCTCTTAGAGAAGGGTACTCTACACAGAACTAGTATTAGCCAGCCTTGTACTTGGAAACAAGAAAGTACATACGCAAAGGCATTGCTTTCAGCGAAGAAATGTACAGAAGACTACCTACACAGATACCGAGGTATCTGTGATGTGCTACGTGATCCTCACTTCCAACACTGTAGAAAGATTGAGTACAGAAAACCACAGTTGATAGCTCTGAGTATGGTCAAAAGAACAACCTTGGACAACATCCCATGCATGTTAAGAAATGCCGGGCTCACTCTGTTTTACATTAAGCAGGAAAGTTCATAGTTGTATAAAGGCTATAGCTGAAGTCAGAGTTTACATGCAGGCTTTCTATGTATCATCTTGCAATATCACATTGCAGGTTATTTGTTCGTTTTAATAGGAGGTTATTTGTTCCTTTTAATAGGAATTTAGTATGCAGAACATTTTGCTTGCATTTTCTGTCCATATTCAGTTTGTTTATTGTTTTTTTTCAGTTATCTTAGTGTTTTGACTATTTAGTGGCATATAGATCTTGCTTACATTCAAGACTTTCATATTTCATTGTATTTTAATTACTATAAAACCTTATGCACAAGCCGCATGATAATATTATTTGCTTCCACTCCACTGAAAATCATGTATGTTTTCTTGAACATGGGAATATTTCTTGAACATGGGAATATTTTTAATTTTTAATATGGAATTCTTTGAGAAGGCACACATTTTGAGCAGTTAGGCCCAATGTTCCAAATAAAACGTGCCACCTACATTTGACGACAAAAAGAGGCATTGTAGCTTACTCATTTTAAAAGAATGCCAATGCCACTTCATCCTTCACAATGTTAGAGTTCCCACATGACCAACAGAAAAATGTTGAAATTGTCACTAGTAAAGGCATTGTCACTAGTATTCATCTATTTAAAAAGAAAACAAAAAGATAATTGTTTTTCCTAAAATACACAGTGGGTTTTTTCTCCTATGGAAAGAGATTTATGCTTTTATACACGCAGGCATTTCTTTTCTCTAAAGACATCAGCTGAAACTACAGTGAACTAGTTAGCTACACACACTCCATGGTTCATCCTGTATTCTTTGGAACAACCTTCCAAATTTTATTAGGATTTTCTTATAATGATGTTATATGATGTCCTTGTTGTGATACCTGCATATGTAGAGATCTTAATATCGATTTACTGTGTCTTTTGCCCATCCTTGAGCAGTGTAGATAGCAATTACAGCTGCTGGTGGTATCTATTTTGTCTTTTCATAATTGTCATTTCTGGTTCTACTTAAGATTAAAATATGAAAATTGCATCACATGCTCATGAACCGGGCATCAGCTAAGTTATCAGCAATATCATGGCAGCGTCATGATTTTAACCACCATCCTCTCTATCTTGCTTATGAAAACCGCATACTGCAACATAAACTTTTAGAAGGAATGTATTATTACATGAGCTGCCCTGACAAGAAATCCTCATTCAGATCATTAATATCTTCCCCCAAAAAATCATCAGGGACAGAGAAACACCTGTACAGCTGCACCAGATGTTTCTGAATAGTTTTGCTTGGGTTGCTGTCTGAGATTGATCAGTTCAACGCTGATTCCTTCGCTAGATCTAAAATCACTTACAGGCTCCTTATTGTCAGGCTTTTACTCAGCTGAAGTTGCAAAGGTGCAGTGGCACATGCACTGTCGTAATTGCACAATGGATTATTAAAAAGCAGTAAAAGTAAATACTAGGACGAACAGTAAATGACTGTTCATGCTCCCAAGTAATCAAAACATATTCCAACCGTACACTTGGAAGAGAGGTAGGTAATTTATGCAAAGAAAGAGTAGAAAATATTTTCCAACTGTCCAGGTTCCTGTTTTCAGAGCAGTGATTTTCTTCAGCACTAGAAAAAGAAACCCTCATGCAGGGTTGACTTAGTGTTGATTTCTCTATAATCTGTTCATGTACAACACCCACAGCTGAGATAATGGAGAGCAAACATTACATGCAACATCCTCGCAAGCATCAACGTCATCTACCAGTCCTCCCAAGCAGGGTATTCTATCAAATGGCAATGAACTGAATCTTCTATTAAAAGTGAAGTTGAACAAAAAACAAACAAAAAAAACACGATATGAGAAGGTGTTGGGTTTGTTTTTTTGGTTTTGTGCCTTTTTTTTTTTAAACACACTCTGGCTGGTATTTTAAAAGATCTTTTGCACACATTTGGATACAGATGTGAACAATTAAATACCCTCTAATAATTAAAGTATATGCAATCTATAGCATGCATTCTCTTCTTATTAGAGGCTGTGGGGTTTTTGTTGCAATCTAGCTAATAAAGGCTTTCTTTTCCACAAGAGAATTTTGACAGGGTTGACTCCAGACGGCTTTCCAGCTGAGGTCTGGGGCCTTGCTGAACCTTCAAAATTTTCCCATTTGAGCTGCATCAAAGTGAAGGAAATTCAAGGATCACTAACGTCTCAGATGGTAGCACTTGCCCTAACAACCAAGGTTCAGGAATTCTTTGGAGCAGGCTGAGGTCATTTTTCTCCCCTTTTCTCCTAATGCTTTTCTCTATTAATCAGAGCTCACAGCTCAGATTGGTCTTCAACTTCCTCCCAATCCTTGCTAAGCCTGTCATTTCTAGCTATTATTTACTTTAATGGACTTTGGCTGATCCCTTATGAAGCTTTGGATCTGAGAATAATAAGGCTGGAGAGTAACGGGCACAGACATGGGTGTGGGTTTGCCTGCAGATTAACCGTGGCAGATGGGCTTTATTGCGGTTTCCTGTGTGCCGAGTGTTGATTGAGAGGGTATAATGAGAGAGGTGGTGTCTGCACAATGGCTGCAGCCACTTCATTGCACCTCGCGTCTAAACAACCCCATTTTTCTAAATCTTTGGGTTGTGAAATTTTAGGAAGTCAGAGCACAAGAACAAGTACAAAAACAACTGTAAATAACCATGAATGTTAATCCAACCCTAATTGGTCCCTTCTTTCATTATGGGTACATTTTGCTGAGCTCCCCCCCACCCCCCCTTTTCTTTTAACAAATGAATGATATGGACAGCTATGCATATATTTGACTTTTATAACGGTTTAACACAAATATTTCTTCATATCAATTTATATGATTATTAATATTAATGTCCAATTAGTTTTTGCATTATTAACATCAGCGGCAAAAGCTTACCTTGCAATCATCCTGTTATGCTTTAGGTTTTTGTCATCTCGGGGAAATTTGTTTGAATTAAATTATCTATTGTCTAGAGAGTATCAAAAATAACAGCAGGAAAATTGCTTAGTATCTGGCAAAATGTGTCAAAAATATGCTTTTCTAAGTCCAAATGCTATTAACTTTCAACAGTGATCAGATGATAAATTATTTTCAGCTATAGGTACTATCAAAAGATCTTTTACAAATTCCCCATTTTAAGGATTTTACTTAATTCCTCCCTTTCACTGATGGATTAAATCACAACTATTGATTCTTTTCTTCCTTTGGGGCTCTACCCATCTGTCCTAACGCTTTCATCCCAGCACCCCTTGGGCTGAGAGAAGTGTTCTACAAATGAACCAGTGAAAACCTGGAGAAGATTCCAGGTCAAGTTTGTGTACAAGAGTTTAAATTTTTAGTGACAGTCTTCCCTTACCGCAGACGAAAGTTTCCATACAGAGCCGCACAAGCTAGCCCCACCAATTATCCTCCTCCTTTGAAAACCATTATCAAGTTTTTCAAAACTTCTTTCATTTCACTGTTGTCACTCGATGAAAAGGAAACTAACCACCATGTCAAGACAACCCGGCTGCCTGGCAACCAAGGGCCACATTTTAATTCTGACTTGTTTCTGGTCTTGACTAATGGAAAGTGACTATGTTAAGCCAGTCAGAAGAGTTGTTTGTCACTTCTGAAATGCAAACAAAACTATATTGTTTCTAAAGTCCTGGGCGTGATTGATGTAAAGATTTACAGTAACATCATTCATTCTCCCTTGTGTTTTAGTGGGATTGATGTCATATCTTTTCATGCTTTATCAACTGCTTTCGGAGAACTCAAATACATGACGCTTTTTGTCCTAAAGAATCTAAAGAGATTTTTCTGATGCAAGAAAACTGGATTCCAACTTGTGAGATTTAAGGACTTGACTCAACTTGTGTCTGTATTTTAATAAGAAACATCAGCCAAGAAATGTGAATATATATCAAGCTGACAAAAAAAAAAAAAAAAAGAAGCCACACTAGGAAAAAAAAAAAAAATCAACAGTTTAGGGAAGGGGAAGGAAAGATACACCACTAACTTGCCGGCAATTAAGCTTGTTTGGACAAACTTTCCCACGGCTGAGTTAATTTTTTTCACTGCTAACAGCAGAAAGAGAAGTTCAAATTCTACTCCCCACCTTTTTAACTGTAAATATATGCAGTCATAAATACAAAACACATGTCCATTTCTCAAAACTGTAACTGAAAACATCATAAGCAGTTTCAACATCAATTATCCTGACTATGACAGACTCAAAGAGGTTTAAACAATTTGTTTCCAAAGTGATCTAAAAAATCCCCTCTAAAAACAATTATATTGCAAATTATTTTTGTAAAGGCCAGGTTGCCTTTTCTATTAAATTAACAATCAGGAGAGCATGAATGAACCTACAGACACAGTTTTCTCCTCTGGAACAGGGAGACAGACTCACACACTCTCCATGTATAGATACCACTTTTTTTGTCATTACACATGCAAAATGTGTTTGGATGTGTTTATATATATAAACAGAAAGGAAAAGATAGTTGTTACAGTAGTTTCTGTTCTACTTGAATAATGTAAATCACTCTTCAAATGCCCATTATTCATTGAGGCATTACGCTAATGAATATTCAGGGTAGTGGGCTTAGGCTTTTGCAAGTATACTTACATCAGCATCAATGGTATGCTGGAACTGTTTTCCAAAATCAATACATTTCCTTTTTGCTGTTCTGGCAATACTTGTTAATAAGCATACCCTTGTCATTATTTTTTAAAAAATAGATATTAAAATTTAAGCACAGTAATAACATATGCTGTAATTACAGTTGCCATCTGGGAATCTTAGGGATGGTCCATGAGGCATCCACCACATCAGTTCTCTGGGCAGAAATTTAGACGTTTTGATGGATGAAATGTGTACGTGGAGAAAAGAGAAGCCATTCAGCCTACTTTGAGTCCTGGTCCTTCTTAGTCCATGGTGGACAGTGATCCTATTCCATGCCTTCCTACAAATCAAGCTGTCCTATACTTAGCTCATCCAATACAAAACCCCCGCCTACCATTCTAAGCTAATAAGATGTGGGACATTATCCCCCACGTTATCTAACCTTACCAGCCAATTGGTCCAAAATACAAGCGGTCAGCTCAGCACCAGCATTGTGCCCTACAAGGTAAGAGGATAATGGATATTGATTGCAGGTGGCTGCAAGGAGCTATCATGTGGATCCAGTCCCCAGAGTATGACAGTATTGATATCAGTGGTGCAAGCAGCTGTCAGAGCCATACAAGCAGGCTTTCAGCTGAGGGTCGTGAGGCAAGAGGTCACAGCACCCAGCGGAGGACAAGCAGAGATAGCTCAGTGCAGATAAAGCTGTTGCTCCTCCCATATGGCCGCACTCAGCAGGGCAGGGTGTGGGACCCGTTCTACTCGCACTAAATCTGTTGGGTTGTTGATGCAAGGCGGCACTGGAGCCTCCCTGCCACTGTCAGAAATCATCAGGCTTCAAACTCCTCCGGAAAAGGGTAAATCCCATCTTGGAGGCCATGAAGCCACAGCATTTCCTCGTTTGAGTCCAGGCCTCAGCAGGGACCATACAGAACTTTGAAGGAATCTTGAATAATTGCACTATATCAAAGCAGTGAGACCTTGGTGCTTTGCTAACTATGTGAATTCCACCTTGTGCTAATAGTATGGAAAAAAGGGTAGATTAGATGTGTAGGTTCATTATATGAGAGCTCTGCCGGACAGATGAAGCATGGAAATAAGGATGTGTGCCTGTCTACCTTCCAGAAAATAATTCAGATCTCTGCCAAGGCCTGCTACTTCAGGATCTCTTAATGCATGATTAAGTTGAAGCATTAGTGACCTCAAGGAAGGAGAATGAGAAGGAGGAGGAAGGGAAGCAGCTGCCCAATCTTTCCACTGAGTGGAAGTCAGGACTGCCTCAGACACAATAACTCCATTGACTCAGGAAAATAAATATGCATTCATTCAGAAGATTATCTAATCAGTCTAGGTCTAGCTATTAGGTCAGTGGATTACCTCAGCCTACCACCAGTCTCAGCAAGCCCTGCATCTCCAAGAAGAAACAAATTAAGAACATGCACATTCCAGGGTCACAGCATTTTTACAGTCATCATAGCCAAAAAGCAAAAGCTGGGTGTAAAACTGTCTCTCTATAGCCAAATTACACACAAAGTGTGTTGTAAATCAGCTTCACCCCAGGGAAGGCAAGCTGTAAACTACCTATCATTTTACACAGCTACGTATAACCATCATGGCAGAGGAAGCCTGAAAAGGTCAAGAGATTTTTCTAAACTACCTACATCTCTGGAATAGCTCAAGAAGCCACATAATCTAAAGTCCTCAGACAGTATCTCTGTCAGCTGGTTTTTTCCTTATGAAAACGAATGTGTAGCTTTCTAACTGCCTTCAGCTTCTGCTGAATTAAACACATTCCAGCGTCTCTAGAGCAGCACTTCAGCAGTTGCACTCTCCTGGGTAATGCTTCTGGGGGAAAGAATACAGAACGAAGCCCTCAGCTGACAATTTGGGAGGCCTGCCGCCGGTTATTGCCATCAGTTATTTTTCAACTGATTCAAAGATAACACAAGGGCTGAAAGCTTGTAGCTACTTCTTTTGAGAAAAAGAAGTCCAAACAGCTTCTCTTTGTCCTGGGGATTACTCAGGAGTTTCCCATAACCTACCTTAGATCA
Organism: Opisthocomus hoazin; assembly: GCF_030867145.1. Classification (NCBI taxonomy): domain Eukaryota; kingdom Metazoa; phylum Chordata; class Aves; order Opisthocomiformes; family Opisthocomidae; genus Opisthocomus; species Opisthocomus hoazin. The sequence continues at coordinate 14,004,943 of NC_134417.1, forward strand.
ACTCAAAATTAAAAAAAAAATTAAAAAAATGCTCTTTTTTTTCAGTATTTGAAGGCCTGTGTTCCTTCCACAAAATAAATATGCAAATGGAATTGCAGTGCAACTGACTGAAACTTTATACAATTCTTCCAGGTTCATAAACATTTCATGAACTCAGATTAAATTTCAATTACAATACAAGTACTTCCACGAGCAGCAGAATGAAAGACGCCTGTTCTCTCCTAGCTTTGTGCTCATAGTTAGGTTCCCTGGGACCTCAGGAGGTGCAAAACTCCAAGAGAAAGTGCTGCCCTAGGTGGGATGTTCTCTGTCCTGCAAGGACTCCTGAGATCTAAGAAGCCTTTCCGGCTGTGGGAACAACAGTACATCTTCCCTTGCTACCAATTCCCACAAAGCTTATAGGAACTCGCCAGCAGATTCGCTACCTATAGGGCACAGCTTGACACAGACATAAAATGTACCCAGAGATGCGTGATCATATAAAACATGTTTACAAACAGGATAAAAACTAGATTCTCTTGGGTCTCGACAGAACCAACATCAGGGAAAGGCCAAGGCTCCATAAGCAAGGACTAACAAAAGACTCAGTGGTGAACCATTAGCATCCTTTTCTGTCATGGAAAAGACTTTTTCCTCCAGTTCCTGGCTAAAATGCCCTCTGTAGTGCTTGCCTGCCTTTCTGTCTGGTTTAGCCAAAACTCTTTTGTCTTTCACCTCGTATACTGCTGCTTTTTCTCTTTCAGCCCTGCCTTTCAGCTGCTGCTGAGCTCATCTTCTCCCCACACAGCAGGCACTGCGCCTGTTCTGGTTCCCTTGCTGATTCTCATCAGCTAAGGCATTCACAGCCCACGCCATCACTCCCAGAAGGGTGGGCAGAGCCTCCCCAGCCTCCGACTTCCATTCCCTAGGCTGCTCACGAGCCCTTGGCCTCCGCTGCTGGCAGACTGGGGCTCTTCGGCTGTGCTCACAGTGTCCCCTGTCCCGGGACAGCTCTCCTGCCCTCCAAGTCCTTCAAAACCCTTATCTCTGGGAAGAGGATCACGACTTCTTGTTACTCCAGCTGATGCACCAGCGCCTCACATTGTGCTTGTTTGTCATCTTTTCATTGCATGTTCCTTTCAGCAATGAATACAGCTTATTTGTGCTCCACACAGTGCCATGCAAATTTAGGGCACTATTTTAATGCATGATAAATAATTACTATAATTAACAGAAAAACAAAATGCCTCCTGGCAATTTGTCAGGACTAGACACCTCTTTCCCTGCCAGATATTTTCATATGTATGACATGTACATATAAGATCCCTCTTGCCTCTATGTAGGGACATGCATCTCCCATTAGCAGTAATGGGAATTATGTGTGTTCACTGAGGGGAAACTGTAGTCTACCCTGGCTGGTGCGCTATGTTAGTTGTGCTTTATTGGATCATACGGAGCATGCCAAATAAAAAAAGAAAAAACACTTTTCCATCTTCATTGTTCATCGACAAATATATAGAAAGCCCCTGTACACAATCATGCTTTTAATTAAGTGCTATTTGCAGGTGCTATTGCTCTCCAATTTCCTATAGCCATTTCTGAAAGAGCAATAACAAAAATAATCTGCAAAATAAAGTGATTAGGGATAAAAATTAGCTAGAGTTACTAGACTGATGAGAAATTTTTAAAAAATGAGCAATTTTAATAAACCACATTTTGAAACTATAAACATCCGTGTATTGGTAGATGCTGCACTGCGAAATACTAAACTTCATTTCACTATCAATTTTCTGATTCATCTGAAGAAGTTCATTATCTGTTAAATTGAAGGCAAGCCTCCCACAGAGGAATGCTATCTAAAGATGGATGTGTTTGCATGTGAAAGGATAGTCTTTCTTGGCTGTTTATCAAAAAAGACATTCATGGACTAGTTACTATACTTCACTACTTTGTAAATATAAAGTACAATACATACACGCAATTGTATGACGGTGGTTCATTTTTGTCATCTGGTTGTTACACATTAATACAAATTTAGTCCAAACATCCAAAGTTATGCTGCTAGGAATGTTGCCATCTGGTTTTAATGAATATCTGGGGTCCATTTTTCAGTTAAGCTTTTCTTATTGTGTTTGTGTGTTGCTTTTTCCAAGCTATCTGCATAATTGCTTAAAGATTTTACTGCAAAATTAATATCCTCACTGTGAATGAGGGAGAAGGGCAAAAACCAGGATGACAAAGGCTGAAATGAGGTGAAAGGCAAATTCAATTTTTCCTTGCACCATAGAAACCTCGTCAGGACTAGCTTTATCTGGTAATCCACATTTAAACTTTAACCTGTAGGGGGGCTCTTTGTGTTAGTTAATGTAAGCATAAAAAGAGTCTGAATCACTAATCAGATTAATCATATTTTGTGAGACTCAAAAGCTTCATTAAAAGGACCTCGTTTCCAAGCTACACATTTCAGAAAGGGAAAAAAAGTTGGCTATGAAAAGGAAAGAGTAACACTGAAATTCAAAAAGACACAGACTGCGTGTCTCCTGGAATTAAACCAAACAGAGTTACGAACTGGAACAACATCCACCTTCATAAAATACACCTTGGTGATGCCAAAACAATTAGGACATTTTACTATTGAAATGATGCGTTCCCTACATTTACAAAGCTTCATCTTATGCACGAGAGAGAACCATTTATTAGATAAATACAATAAATGTCTTCCCTTTCCTCACATTTCTGGAAGTCTCCCTCTCCACTGAAGCAATCTTGTTTCCCAAGTACTTCAGGTGACCCCTCAGAGACAAGAAAATGTGAACTTCGGAAGAATAAGAACTGGAGTCTCTCATCTGTAGTCAGGTTATTTACATTCACACAAGAAACACCCCAGTTCCCTAAAGAGCAAGCCACTCTCCCACGTTGGCATAGCATTGTGCTCTCTTTCAAAAACAACAGAATAACTCTATTTCCAATAAACAAGTCGCTTGTCACAAATGAAGCTTCAGGGAGCTGTTGTGCGTGCCTATGGAACAAAACATGGTTTACGATCAGAATCCCGCCCTCAAGGTTTTTGTCATTAAGTCCAACAGGAAGCATTTGTACTTCAGAGAGTGTGAAACCTGTTTCAATCCCAGCTTACTCTGTATTGTTCTGGAGTTAGTGGGCCTCTGAAATCAGGAGATGCTTTGAGAAAACAATGATACAAGTGAATAACAAAGCTGAAAGTCTTCTGTTCAGAAGAATATTCAATACTGAGCACGTGAAAAACTTTAAAGCAGTTACATTCTCCCTAAAATGTCTTGTATTTAAGAGGTGGGGAGAGAAATCAAGACATGACATCACTGGGATGATCACTTGAAATACAGACTCACCCATTTTCCAACCATGTGACTGGGGCAGTAGATTTGGCCTCACCTTTGTTTTCCAAGTGAGAAGGATCATCCTCATGCTGCATCCCAGCCAAACTGCTTGCCCATATTTCACCAGTAGGCTTCCACTTTTCTTTCACCATAACTTGCCAAGATCCCTTGTTCCCGCAAGCTGCCTGACCCTTTGCATGCCCTGTATTAAACAGGTAAACAAACTCGTGAACCATTCAGGTAATCTAAAACACATTTTTATGCATACATTGAATTCTTCACTCTACATGAGTTTATACACAAATTAATAACTTTCTAGATGTCTACGTACAAGTTTTGTTCATAATTGTACTGAGACTTTACTGCTTGGCATAGTCAGTTATACCTAAAGGCACTGCCTGTACCCTGGGTCAGACGACAGCAGGTGAGGAATCTTCTGCAGTAAAAGAGCAATCACCAAGGAATTGTTGTCACACTGCAAAGCTCAGGAGGGAATGACAGTGCTTGGGTGGGCTAATTCCCTCTCCCACCTTCTCTCTTCCATAAAGCTGATATTGTCCAGTTGCTGCATGTGCTACAAAGGCTTTAAGGAAAACACAATGGCCAAGCTTTCCACACCTCATACACCTCACACTTCACGCAGTGTTTTACCACGGGCTTTCACTGCATGGCTGCATTTCTGAGTGTGTGCCATTGTGTGCCAACCTGTGCCCTGAGGTCTTCACTGCTTCTTCATCAAATAACACAGCTGTTGAAAGGTACATCAGCTCCATCCAGCACACATTCCCCAGCTTTCCCTTCCAAGGAAAAGGAGGGGAGAAAGGCCAGTGAATGCCAAGGTCTTGCTCCAGTGAGGAGCTGGGATGCAGCCAAGGACAGGCTCCCAGGTTCCCAGTGTAGATGTAGACTATGATACCATTGAATTCTTCAGAAAATATCACACAAATCTAAGTTATTTATGAGCGGACTTCAGCACATGTTTGCACCAGTGTAAATCTGGAGCAACTGAACTGGCTGCAGCAGAATCCTTCTAAGTCTCAGCCAATGCAATTTAGGGCAGAATCTGTCCCTTTAGTTTAGGTTATAAAGAAATGCTGTCCTAAAAACACAGACACAAAGAATTTTACCTGAACACAAAGAGAACCATTCATAGGTCTGACCCAAAGCTATGAATTTAAATGATCCAAATCTAACTCCAAAATATGAGATCTTTGAATTAGGAAAATTTAGAAAAACACTAGGATGCATTAGTAGTATTCACCACCATTTTGTTTTGGGTCAGGTTTTCTCAGCTTTCCTCATGCTTCCTCACCTTGTTTTATGACAAGTTCCAAAGGCACCCATATAAACACTCCCAGAGTGTATTTCTGTGCTGCACAAACAGCCATCATAAAAAAAATCCCCTATCAGCTTGTCATCTGAGCTGTGGTACTTCCCTGTCCACCACAGGGCAGAGTCAAAGGGATTAGCTTTCAGCACTGCTGTCAGTCTGCTAAAGCTGCTGGAGATGGTTGAAGCTGGCCTGCTTGTCTTTGCCCTGAGCCAAAGCAGGCTGTCCCCATGCTAGATACATGCTTTAGCTGAGGTTAATGACGGGCTGAGAGGAAGCAAACTGCTGCAGCTGTTCTGAATATGCTCCAGGTATGTTTCTTATTTTATAGGTTGGGAAACTGAGTCCCAGAGACATAAAAATCACAAGCCCGTGCCCACAGAAGTTTGTGGCAGTGACCCTCGCAGAACCAGAGCCTTTGATCCCCTTCCTCCTGCCTGTGTGTGGCTCGCACTCCCAGCGGCGTCCCTGCCCGCGTGGTGCTGGGCTGGCAGCGGCTGGGCTCCCTCGCTCGGCACAGATTGCCCTCGCCCAGCGTGAGGGCAGCTCAAGACGGCACGTTCATTTCCCGAGAGATGGAACTACAGCAACACAGCAGAAGATGTGTTCAGCAATGGAGTTCAAAGGCTGGGAGGATTCAAATTATACTCAGCAGCTCACACAAGATATATTCAATAACACTTCTTCCCCTCATTTTAATTCTAGGCTCAGGTAATGGGATTTCTATTGAAACCATGTAAAAAACCAGCCAACTCCGTAACAAGCTGAAACATCAGCATTTGTTCAGCCTGAATGATGACAAGTGTCTAGCGAATGCACATTTCATGATAAGTTTTTCACAAAGATCTTGAGAATCTGTGTGAAAATATGATGATAACCATTTACGAATGTCTGGCCCTGCCTTGCTTTAAATTTGTGGGTCTGTCAAAACCCAAGCAACCATTGAGATGGTTGCCTAAGTTGGATGAGGTCCACATTCCCTGAGCTGCATAATGTCACTTGTCTCAGCTCATTTGAGAATATTTTTTCTTGTCCTTCTATTTAAAAAAAAACCAACACACAAAACCCTCAAAAACAAACAAACAAAAACCCTTACGTGTTTTATTTCCATAACTGTTAGAGAAATATTTTAAAAACTAATACAAACCTCATAAATTCCAAAGAAAGGCAACACTGGAATGCCCACCAGTTATGCCCACAGGAAAGCAGCAGATCCAGAGCTTTTAACACTTCAAATAAAAATTTCTGTTCTGCAAAGAGAAAATCCCCTCTCTTCTGTAGTTCCAGACTCTACAGATCATTAGGTAGGTAAAGCAAACTTCTGATCTTTTGATCATTCACAACTCTTTGGAAAGAAGTTTCCCACAAGGCTCATGATGCTCTAAGTCACTTTTGTTTCTGCTCTGCAGCCTCCCTCTCCCCAAGTTAAAACTCCTGCAGAACAAAACAGCACTGCTGAGCTCAGCAGCATCACGAAGGAGGAAATCTGTGGCACCCTACGGCCTGATTGTATAAAAATGTGTAATGTTACCAAGAAAGTGGAGTGGGAAAACATTCCCATGACTGCTTGGTAGGGCTTCACGCCTGTAAGGCATGTGTGAAGATAGCTTCACACCTATGAATATCGCACAGACTCAGACCCTCATCTCTTCTCTGAGTTCTTAAATAATATTCCAGCTGGGGACCCAACTATAAACATTTTTGCACTTAGAGAGCAATAAAAAGAGAACACAAGGGACAGGAAGCACTTGGCTAAATTTGCAGCTTTTCTCTACATTATAAATAAGGAGGATGCATTTTTCCCTTCCTCCTCCTGTCAGCCACCTTCTGTTCACTTGTCCCTGCTGCACTGCCATCTAAACGCTCCTATCTCAAATCTTCTAAGTACCTGGATCAAGCAGTAGCAAATAGTGTACTTTGGGACACAAAATGTGATATGGCAAACTCCTACAAGGGAAGAGTGAAATTAGCTCCCTTTTCCATCTGGGCTGCCTCAAACACAGCGAGGATCCTGTCCTTTAAAATTCCTGATAGCTGTGACTCTGTACGGGGAACTGCACAATTCTTCCGTATCACTCAGTGAGGTTCTACAGAGAAAGTCCAAACCTAAACACTTGCCTAGATTGGGTTTGAGTGCACGTAATGGACAAAAATGTAGAAAGTGATTGTTCCTTGAGCATCAGAAAAGATTTGGAGGGGGAGAGAGAGAACAAAAGATCAGGAAAGGTCCCTAAATTGTCTGGATGCAATATGAGCCAAACTCTGCTTGTTTGGATTTCTGTTTACCCTTCCAAATCAGAGGAGGCAGTTCAAGAGAGAATCTGTTGGTTTGCTGTATTTCAGAATGTTATTTCAGCTGGACAAAACATGAGCAGTTGTGCAGCTGTGAACATGTACAATGTCTTAAGCTTTTAGTGACAAAGTGGCATTGTATCCTTAAGACATTATATTGCTATGGTATAGTGTTTTATTCAGATGATCAGAGTAATAAAAGAATAGTTTTCTATTGCCTGAATTGCTGTTGAACCAAACAACTCACTTCTCTACCTCTAAACAAAGAGAAATAAGGTATTTTTCCAGTGTTTGGCACCAATAGAGTATTTTTAGAATGTTTCCAGTTATGGACCCATCTGCATCCTGTTCCACTGTTACTGCACAAAGGAAGGAGAAGCAGAACTGCACAATAACAGAGGAGGGACAAAGAAATTACTCCTAGTATTTCCCCCTCTCTTAACATGAAAACAGATTTCTAAATATTATCGCCTACCATCTCATTTGAGAGGCTGCACTTCACCAGTAATGAGAGAATTTGAAATCTATTGAAATCATAGTATGGGCACATTGCTAACTCATGTTCGCGAGCTAGCATCACCTAAATTACAGTTTTATGACACAGTATTAGAAAAAGAAGGTCATGCACACTGAAACCTGATTTTTACTGGGAATGTAGTAGTCAATTTAGTAGGGAAATTTAGTCACTGAGGAAAATGTGCTTTTAAAAGCCATATTGTCTAGAGGAACAAATACAGCACTATCTTTCAGACTATCTTCCCATGGGCCTTGATAATAGTACTTTAGAAACACCTTTTTGTAATGAAATAAGCATTAACCCACGTGCATAGATTGCACGCAGGCCTCAGTCACTATAGTACAATCCCACTCTGCTTCTCGCTCACCTTGTGTTGCAACTTTCCTGCTTTCAAATTGTTAAACATCCCCATAACAGATTTGCTTGTAAATATATTAAAACACTTTATAATGCCATGGTTCGCCTGTAGTAGTAAGTACTTTATCTTCAATCCATTGTACGTATGCAGACCTGTGGCCCCAAAAGGCTGAAGAAGTTGCCTAAGTTTATACACTAAGTTAGTATGAGAACTGAAAAATGAGTTTTATTACTTTCAGTTCTACGTTTAGGCCACAATTTCTACAATAACAAAACGAGAAACTACACAAAGCTTAGACAAACAGCCTGCTGCCTTCACCTGGCAATGCGTTTTTACATGGACAGTGACTATTTGCATCTCCTCTCCTATGGGTACAGTTTGAGATCTCCTTAAGAAGGCTCAAACTAAGTGCTCAAGATCAGTGACATTTTTGAAAATTTTCCCTGAAACTGTCCTCATTTTCAGTTTGAAAGTAAATATTGGCTTCACTGTGCACCTGGTGAGGCCAAGCGCTGCAATCCCTGATGTTCGCAGGCAAGCCCCCTCTCCCCCCAGTACCACCAGTGCATTTCTCTACCCTTCGGCGAGAGACCGCAGAGGAACAGCTCTTTCTTCTAGGAAAAAGTGCACTTCTCGACTTCACAGGGTCCATACAGAGTAAGCCTTTAAAGACATTAGTATCAATACTGATGGTTCTGTGACCTGGCTGAAGTTGTGCTTAGTTTAGAACTAAAGACAGAAAGTGCTGCCTGAACATGGAGTGTTAATTTAATGTGAGAAATACAGCCTGGCATCTAACAGACCCTTCTCCTACCCTTATACCAGTAACTCCCTGAGCTCTCCACACAGATGGATGTTCTGTCTTCTGGAAACAATAATCACATCGCTGAATTTTCCAGTAACTTTTCAAATGATTGCAAAACTATTTTGCACAGTAATCTAGGGAAAACGTATAAACGGTCTTCAATGCAGCATAGCCTTTAACACCTAGCAGACCACCAACTACATTCCAGTAAAAATCAAGAATTTTACATTCGGATATAAGCATTGATTTGCTCAGCTGGCTGATGGTGGATCACCCACAAAAGAGTTTGGAGGGTCTCCTTGTAAGAACTGGAAAGTTAGGATTAGAAATGTGTCTGACTTAAGAGGGAGTTTTAAGCAATTAACTCTGCAAGGGAACAAAAGTGAAGCACAAAGAAACACTAATGGGAAGAGATCATTAACGCAATCCATCCACATTCTCCATCTATACACTCATTACCTGCTGACAACACCAGTAGGATTTGCCTATATGAGGAAATGGACCAAAATAGCTATTGCAGAATGAGCCATTCTTCAATAGCTTTCTGTTTGTCCCTGTGTGGACACTGCAGGAATAATTAGTGCACTTATTCCGCTCTAGAATAATCAGCGCACTAATTATTCCAGACTAAAATATCTTTTATTCCAAAACACTTTGTCCACAAGGGGAGCTATTGTGAAAGAACTTGTGCTCCTCTGCTCAATTTCCATGTGTAAAAAGGACATAATCCGTGCTATTGGAATAGCTGTACCCTCAGACTCCAGGAACAAATCAAATTATAGACAAGTTCTGATTCTCCCATCATTCAGGCTGGTTTGTTAAAGTAAGTGAATACATAGAGTTGTTGTGAAAACAGGATTCAGCTGTACAGCAATGAATAAGCTCTTCTTTTAGGAGATTTTTCTTTATAAAATAATTTTAGTCACATTTGCATCCAAGCTTATTACTGGATTTAATGACTGTAGCGTATAGAGGCTGACATGGTAGATGAGACTTTGCCCACTCTTTTGCAAAGTGTGAAATGCTGAAATGGGATGAGCCTATAGCATAATTAGCTCATTTGATGGGGTAGCTTTATCCAGTGTTTAGAAACACCACTGATCGAGCAGTTTTTTGTGATACGATGAAATTAAACTGAAGAACAATATGCCTAGGCACATCCCCACAACACTGCTCAAATCCTTTAAAATGAAGGATGGAAATGGTAGTGTCAGAGTTTACTAAACTGGGAACAGAGTCACAAATCACAATACTCTAATCTACCTACTGCTCTCCTTTCAGCAGCCTAGCATATCAGCTTTGCAGAGCAAATCTATTTCTATCTGCCTTTTTTTTTTTTTTTTTTTTTTTTAAATCTTGCCTTTTTATCACAGGAAGTATAACCACATCTGAAGAACGAGTCTCCTTCTTTCTACTCAGGGAATGGTAGAACAGCACACTGGAACAAGGGGATAAACCCCTTTTTTTCCACCCCACACGTGATTTGGCCCAATATTTGAGTAATATAATGCTCAGATAGCAAGACTGTGTAAAATCCTACTTCGTGAAACTGGATATAAGATATTTACATGTAATAAATAATACACTTTTTCACTTCCACGTTTCACGCAGATTGCACTGTCTCACCATCCATCCTCTGCCTTTGTCTCACTAGAGGGAAATCAAAGGCAATTTGGGTTATATTTTAAAATAAGTGGCATCATTGCTTAGCATGTATTTTCAATAACATCTGCAATGGTCATGGGATATGATTTGCTAAGGTTTTACCAATCCCTCCTGTGTCTGGCTAGGATCTAGGAAGTCATTTGATATTTCTCAAAAGACATTCATCGTCTTGAAGCATTCAGCTCCTTCTGACAGTATTATTTTGCTATCTATTCCTTAGCCTTTGATCTCGAAGTTTAAACCAAGATACACTGTTAACCAATAACTGCTCCAAATTTACTACTAGTAAAATTTTCTGTAATATGTTGAAAATGAACTAAATTACATTGATTTTTATTATATCATAAACACAGAATTCTGCATAGAAAAATTGTTATTAAATAGCTCCTTACCAGAAGAAAATATTGACATATACAACACATCTGTAGCTCCAAAAAGCTCTGCTGATGGATTTATTTCCACTTTACCAAATAGAACAAATTTGATTTGTGACAAATAACATTTGTCTATTTAAGGCTCATAAGACAGCTTTTCTTTCCTAGTGATTCCCCTAATAAGTTTTTCCTCAATTGAAGTTTCTGTTCATTTACAAGATGGATGCAATTAGAAATACAAGATGTTCAGTACTCTCAGCTCAGACTCTGTTATTATCTTGTGTTTCTCATGTGCTACTGTAGTTGTTCTACCCTGAATTGAACTAGATTATGATTACTAGTTAAGAACTAAAAACACTGCTACTTTTACTTCGTTCTGTGAGTTACTTTATAAATAAATACTTTCAATTACAAAATTGTTCCCAAAGAAATGGGAATTATGTTGAAAGTACCCCACTGCTGCTGTAACAATTTCAGATTTATTGAATCCTTCTCACTGTATTACAATAGCTCCTGCTGTTTTACCTGGACTGCAGCAATTCCAGATTCCAGCCTTGCATTTTTTAATGTTTCAGACCATCTGGGAGCAAAAAAAAACCCCAACATTCTTCCATCTTCAAGCTTTTGATTAGAATCAGAATGGAAATACTAGGAAGAAATTTTAGAATGTCCCCTTCTCATTTCCAATTGGTTGGGCAAGAGCAACGCAGCTAGATTTCAGTTTTACAGTTCTCTCAGATTTCACAGGCAAGGGTCTAATTTTATTTTATATGCATTTATTAAGGCCAGTTCTAGCATAGTGGCACAGATGATACAGCGGAGTGAAGCAGACGAGAGAAGAAACATGTTTAGCATTAAAACAACACTGAACTTGGAGACACACACTTCCTCATCTGCAGCTATCCTACAGCTAGTGCTGTGCTCTTAAAGTTATTCTTATGAGGAAATTTCATATCAAATTTCTTGATCTTATTGTCATAATCATTAAAGTAAGAATACAGGCTCCGGATATGTGCTTTACCTCTGTATGAAGGCCTGCTGAAAATTCAAACATTTGCATAATTTCACCATCCTGTTGCTTTAGTACTAGATCATTCTCATTTCTTTTTCAACACAACAATAATTTCAAAGAGAAAGCTATATGACAACACTCTCCCTTCCTTACATCTATACCGACCTTTGTACCCAAACTTTGCCTCAGTGTTTTAAATCGCTTCTTTGTTCCTTTCTGTATACGTTTATGTACACTTATCCATTCTTAAGTGTACATCAGAACATTTAGATCACAGAAATTACCAGATATAGCTGATTTACTGACCATTGCATCATAAACATCAAAGACAAAAACACAAAGTAGTAAAGGTTCCAGAGTGAAGAAAAGCACTGACTTTGGTTTCATAGTACAAATAACTTCACTGGACACTTCTGCTGCACCAAGAGTAAGCCACAGCATTTTTTATTTTTACTATTTTATTTTTTTTTTTGTTAAGCACTCCATGTATGTATGCATAGAAGAGAGGGAAAACCTGCTACTGTTTAGGTCTTACCCATTCTAGCACCTAGTAATCTAAAGTCAAATACTACACACTCATTTTAATTGTCTCACTGAGGTCAAAGGAATTATATACTTGTCTAAACTGGTTCTAAATAATAAGAGAACTAAATGATACTTGGAGATTGTTCCAAAACAACAGAAACAAAAACATATCAGCTGTCTCGCCAGTTGCTCACACGGAGATTCCAGAAAAGCTATCCATAGCACATAAAATTATTTATTTTTGTTTTCATTCTTGACAAACTTTTCTTTCATGAACACAAGGGCAGGAAGAATCAACTGCCAGATGGTGAGCTAGGGTATCAGCTATTGGATCCAACGGTACACTGAAAGCAGCCAACATCTCAAGGCAAGACATTTAACCGCATCTGAAAGAAAAAGCCCCCAGTTTCTGGGAAAAAGTAAAATAGAATCAACGAAATGGACCACTGCAAAGTGTAACCACAAAGAGGATCACTGTGTAAGCTGAGATCAGAAGAAAGCGAAACAGATCCAGGAGAGCCATTTAAACAGTGACTTTTGTTGTAAATTATGTATAGAGAGTAAGTCCTGCAAATAATAGGCTTTTCATGCCAGGAGGACAGATAGTCTGTTTATAAATTTATGGTGAATTTGTCAGAGGTAGATGACATCTTTGGCTTTGCTGACACTCTTGTCCCTGTTCTTCACTGATATTCCCTTCCCAAAGTGTTATGGAGTGCTTTCTGTGTTCTATCCCTTGCCACCTTTGCAGATGCATTCAGAGTGTTACACATTACTGAAATTAGCCCTCCATGTGATCCTGGCAGTTTAGAACAGTCTCAAGCGGAGAAAGAGATAAACACATATTTGTATAACTATGAAATGCCTCAGTTGAAGGTAAGCAAAGAAATTAGACTTGGAGAGTACATAAGGGGAATGCAGACCATAAAATCAACAGACTCCCTGAGATGATAATAATGGCCAAGTACTTTAAACCTGTAACACACTGAAGACCATATGAAATGAGCTTGGCAAAGCACAATACACGGAACAGTCATTCGCAAACACCATACCATGCTCAGATCAGGGAACCATTCCATATAACCTCACCAGTTTCAGGATTTGTTTTATGATAGGCTGCATAGTGAATTTCCAAACACCCTCTCAAATCAGACCCTAATGTAATCTCTATTTACAATTTGGACTCCTTTCCTTTTTGAGTTCCTTACCAAAACCCAGCCCCCTGCCTAAGATTTGAAACAACTTTAGATATCCTTATTGCAATTAGGGACTTTTTAATATTTTTTTTTTCCTTACCACTTAAGAGTCAGCAGTGCCTTTGGACACCAGTTTTCCTCCATACCATCACTGTCAAACAAGAGTAACTCAAGTGACTGCAATAGTGTGACTCCAGACATTCACTAGTTTAACCAAGACAGACATCTGGCCTTTAGAAAATCGAGTGGTTCAAGTCATCCTCTCACAATCTATTTTGAAATGTTTGTTGAACATGACAGATGCAACATGAAGACATCTCTAGACTGTGACAATAAGAAGTTAGAGAAAAATACAAACTTCATACAGGAATCCTATCCTGTAACTATTGATGGTAGAGTTATTTTACTTTCCTCTGAAGCAGGTGCTTCTGGTTCCTCCCAGTCATTGAACTAAACGGACCACGTGTAAAATAAAAAGGAAAGAAAAACGGATGCTTGTATGCACCACCATTTTCCTTTACGGACCTAACAAGAAAATGACCTTGTAAAATTATGTTCTTCCAATTGACATCTAATACCTTTCACTATTCTTTGCACAGTCCAAATTGAACACCAGCTGACGTCATTTACTGTCACAGATTTATTACCATCAGAGAATAGGGAGGGAACAAGGTCCATTGTTATGCCCTTCTACTACTGCACACCAAGGCAGAAGGACAGAAGAAGGCAGGGAAAAACAGAACCATGGCTGAAATTCACCCAGTGTTTTGGCTACCAGAACTGGCTGACTATATTAACACAAAGATTTTTCATCCCCTGAAGTGGAGCTGCAAAGGGACAACTTCTTTGGGCTGCCAGGACACCTAGCAGGGCTTCTGCATTTTTAGACATGATTCCTTGAGGCAATATGACTGAAAGGATGCGACTCCCTCCAGTGCAGGGTTCTGCTTAAATGCAACACTGAGCCCTGGAAAAATATATTAACTCATTCCTCATTTGAGCTGCCAAACGTACCAGGAATACTTGGCAGGAGCTCCCTGCCATGCTGCCAACCATTCTAGGTACACAGCCAGCTATTTCAGTGATTTCAGAAGAACTCGGAGGATTTGCAGCACAGCAGCAACAGCAGCAGAGGAACAAAAGGAACATTTGATTTCTTTGCACAAATATCTATCCCAGACTGGAGTTAAACCCATTCAGGCACAAATCTCCAGAATTAACTACTGTCGTGCATGGCCCAAACCCAGGAACAACTCACTCTCTATAAATCAGACAATTAAACAGTCAATACCAAGCAACTGCCTCTCCTATTTTCAGAATGTTTTATGTTCATGTCACAAGCAATTCTGAAAAGGCTTGATAGGTATATTCATTATTTATGGTCTGCGATAATTATATTGGGTACTTATAGCTTAGCCTGCAGGAGGCAGTGTCATATGTGGAAAGCAGAACTTATCAATGCTAATGAACTTTTGTAAGGAATTTGAAAAACGAGGATTTCTCTTAAAAACAAGAAATGCAAAATGGCAAGAGGTTTAGTAAGAACATCTGGTGTAGGGTAAAACTGTGGAAAGGTGCCATTGGTTTTTAAACATGAGTTTTTACCCTCTGAATTTCCAGATTTTTACCCAATTTAGTCAGAGAGATTGCCGCCCTCCCCCCTCCCCCAAAGACTTTGCTAGAACATTTTGATAGCAGTAGTTCAAACAAAATACAAAAGCAGGAGACCAGACAATCTCCCTGTTGAATGAATTGCATTAACTAATATTACAGTAAAATACCAAACTATCACAGGTAAAATCCTGGCCTCGCTTCAGGTTCCTTAAAAACTACCAACATTTCCAAAGGGACCACACCTTCACCCAAAATGTTTTTGGTTTTGACTTTTAATGCCCTGAAAGGAGCAATGTGTGAGCAGAAAGGAGCATGCAGGTATTAGAGCTCTAACTTGTGATCTAGGAGATAAGGACCCCGTTTTGCCTCAGCCTTTTCCCATAGTTTTGGGCAAGTTATTTAATTCCCCTGCAGCTCAAACACCCTGGCATAAAACATATACCCACCATATAAACAGGATCCATCTCTTTCACAAGATACTATGAGATGCTGAAGACTGTAATAACAAAAGACATCTTCATGCTCTTGCTAGGGGAACTCTAGTGTTACAGCTCCCAACTTGATTGAGCAGGAGAAAAGGAGAGATTTACAATTTTTCGTCAAAGTTTAGGAGAACCTACTTTATTTGTGAAAAGGAGAAATTCTCACATTTCTTAAAGGACCTAGACACTGTAAATTTGAAGTTCTGCAGCTATCAGTACCAAAACAAGTAAGCTTCAGCTTGCATGGGACGCTGGGCTTGCAGAAGTCAATTGGAAGTCCCACATCTTCATGCAGCACAGCTGAATTCTAACAGAGACACTGGTTCTGCAAATGGTAATCACTGGGTAAGTTACAGCACTGCACAACAAGGCTGCACTTGTATTCCAGTTTTTTCCCTCCAAATAAGAACTGCAGCCCTTCTTTTAGCTTCATCTTACATAGTGTCCATGCTCTCAGAGCTTTGCACAAACTTGCACAGACTGCACTGGTGTTTCTTAATAGCAAGCTATTTAACCAGAAGCAAGCGCCCATCTTCAGGCTGGAGCTAACTACCACCTGCTGGAAGCATATTAACAGCCTGCTTTTTAATGTTAAAACAAACAAACAAGAAAAGGTGATTAATTTGGATGCAGATATCTCTTGGCATTTCTACTAATGCAATTTCAGTGAGCAAAAATCAAGAAAGAGCCTGATATTCATAGAAATAGCACCATTCCTACTGGTGTAAATAGACCCAGTGACATCTCTAGGACTATACAAAGTAACAGATTTTAAGGTCCAGCAGTATAAAGAAGGCAGAGGTCTTCGGACAACATGGCACCCTATGGCTGTGGTAGAAATGGTGGACATCAAGAAACCGGCAGTATCAGTAAGGTTTCAAATACAAACACTCAGCTTTGAGCTGAATTAGTAAATACAGAGGTGATAAAACAGACCATCAGCAAAGGCTCTGCACAAATTGCCAGACAAAGTTTCAGCTTTTTTTTTTTTCCAAGTCTGCTAATTGGTGTTTATCAACAGAATGAAAGGTTGGGCATGGAAAGATACTCAGAACTTAAAAGCTAGAACTGGACTGTCGACATTTCATTCTCTTTTTATTAACCATCAGCAAGTATTCTGCACAGACACAGCCTATGAAAGTAATAATAGAGAGAAATTAATTAGATGACTGTATTTCAATCATGGGGTTTTCTTGACATTTTATACCAGAGGAATGCAGCTCAAGCAGTTTGTAACTGACAGCAACGCCATGAAATTGCGCTACAGCCTTGATAATTATCCTCTTCATTATTTTTATAATACATAAAGAGATAAAGTGCAACATTCCCCTTTCATTTTATAATAGTATGCAGTATAATGGAAGCAGCTGAAGGAGGATGTTTGCCTTACAATGCTACAGTTTAAATCTAGTGACAAGGAAAGAAGTATCACATTAATGATGCACGGAGAAGAGCACTACAAGCAGCCATCCTTTATATAATTATTCTATGTAAATTGTAAACATATGGGATAAATAATACACCCTAAACTTTTTTCTCTTCCTCTCTTTCCTTAATATTCAAGAAATGTCAATGACAACTCACTAGAAGGAAAAATATATTAATTTAATTTACATAAATTTCCTTCTTTGTTAAAAGCTACTGTCATTAAAACTTATAAAAAGATTGATAAAACAGAAAGGGTCGGTCATTTCTTTCATACAGCAATGCCAAGCACTTCTGTACTACATCAGCCCAGAAAATTAATAGAAGTGGGAAGAGTCTTTTTGGTTCCAGATGGAGACACAAAAGGAGTAAAGGTCTTATCAAGTATTAGGGATAATTTTAATTAGGGAGAGCAGCAATAAAACAGTAACACTTCCATAATTTGGCAAACTATTTTAGACATTATTCAGAAAATGTAGGTAGGGAAGTCTCAGCTGGAACATGACAAACATGTACAAGGAGATGAGAAGTTACCATTTCCCTGTCTACCACAGTGTCAGCTCAACTCGGTATATGAGCAACAGAAGTCAGCTCCAGATGGCTACAAAAGAAGTCAGTCTGTTACCTTAGTAAAGCAGAGTTTGAAATCAGGATGACTTCAGGAACAGCAACTTTGCAGGTAGTTTCAGCAGAAGCTGCCAGATTAAGCCTGTAGAGATATGAAGCACTTCAAGCAGCTGTGGAGAACAGTAACCTCCTGTCTCTGAGCATGAAGTCAGGATATTGTCTTGGTGGGACTCCTGTAAAAGGTAAAATGTATTTAGTCTAGGCAACATCCACTTCTTAGTCTGAAATAACTTATCCTGATAACATGATGATACATGCTTCCTTCTGTAGATTGCCTGGCTCTAGGAGATGTGCTGGGTTTTTAATTTACCAACACACCTTTAGGGTTTCTTTCCTCAGTCGTTGTAAGTAACACCCAAAAATGAAGATGGCTTGTGCATAACCTGAAATCCATCAGTAACTTCATCATTTTTTCACATCACAAGAGGAAAGTGAGACCTTGATATCATGAATCTAAATAGGACTATTGCAGCCACGGAATGCAGACTTGGATCATATTTGCCACAGTATAAGGACATTAACTTCAGGATGTCTGATTGAGGCTTGTTTTTTATTATCCTCATGACATGCGTGTATGTGGGTACTCCGTGCCACTTACTGTATCCGTCAGCTTCCCAGAGGTTTTGCCATGCTTTAAATGGATCTGTTAAAACTCTGTGGAAATAAAAAGCCAGAAATATTTGGCTGTTTGCCCAGGTACTGTATGAATGATAAAACATATCTTTCTGCACTTTCAAAGCTACGTATTCCTTTAAATATACCTGACAGCTTTAAGCATTTTAGCAACACATACTTTTGCAATGAGTTTTGGGTAAATCTACAACTCCAGCCATTCACCCACCAGTTCTGTGTCACGCAGCCCAGCTGACCCTGTAGTCTCCTGGAAACATGGACTTTTTGGGCAATGCCTGCTCTGCCTTGCTTGCCTCTACAGCACAGGAATACAGAACATGGGGTAGGAAAGATGGCCCTCCAAAACATATACCATACATCTCACCCGTGCATCCAGTGTACTACCAAAGCACTCTCAGCATACGCCCTACATGCACCACAGATCTGATGCTTCCTCATTACAACAGATTCATTGTGTCCATGATGTAGGGCCAGTTCACATGGTTTCTGTGAGTACAGAGTTGTCAGATGTCTTGTGCACACACAGATGGGGTCCATGTTAACAGCACATCTCTCAGACACAACAAACCATTGCAATCTTTCCCGGTGACACAGTGGAAGATAGCCTTTGAATGTATCTAAAGTCAACCTTATCTCTAGGGGAAAATTCCTTTCTGTTCTAAAACACACTATAGTTATTCAAGAATGTTCTATTCAGTCACGTATATATCCCAGGCAGTTATTTTCATTGTTTTTCAATGGATCAGAGTAGACTATGATATTTTAGGGCATACAAAGAATAAGGCAATACTAGTTTTTGATCCTGAAGAACAGAAGTCCTGCATTAACCTATATGCAAAGACAGAAGAGCTGACAGAGTCGGGGGGAGCAGGAACAGGGAGAGTATCTGTCAGATCTTTGAAGTAATCCAAGGTCAAAAGTTTTCTCTTAGGAATATATGAGCAATGTGAACTTACCCTACCCAGGAAGCCACCTCACAAGGTAAACATTTTCAGAAGACAAGTCCTTGAAACTCTTCATAATGTCAAAGGCTGAAATGAGCAATGTGGCAGCAGGTTTAAGGCATCTCTCCTTTGAAATGTCCGAACATCCTTAATTTTCATTTTGCAGCTAATGCCCACAAAAGGCCCCTTGGTATATAGAAAAAGAGCCTGCACTCTTGGAATAAATACAGGAATTCAAGTCAAGCCTCACAGAAAAGTAAAATCAACATAAAGCACCTTCCCTCCCCCAAGTCAGATACTTCTAAAAAATTAATGTGACTTGAATATCCAAAAATGTGAGCTATCAAAATTGCTCATTCGAATAGAATCGGAGAGTGCTTTAGAAATAGCTGAAGCACTGAGGACTTTTCCACCCATCAAGTGTTCATTATTGGCCTCAGCTGAATTGCCAGAACAGCTGCCATGAACTTGCCAGTGCTATGCCTGCTCACATCACTCTCCAAGCAGTTTAAGCTGAGAGGCTAAGTTAGCACAGAGGTTGACAGCGGGTGCTCACACAAATCCTTTTAGCAATTTAGCAAAGAGCTAATGATGGTTACCTGAAAGTATCCAAGACAATGTCCGGTTTAAAATTGTAGGATTTTGTTGCCTTTATGTATAAACTTCAGAAAATTCAGACTTATGGAAACATAAGACTGACATAACAACACTTGCAAACAGTTGTCACTTAAATATGCATACATTGTTTTCACTTGCTCAGACAAAAGTTATTACTTTCACTTCTTCATCGCTAATTCAACAGGATATATTAAGCACACAAAAAGTTTTAAGTACACAGATAGGACCATTAAATTAGGCCTATTCACACAGGTAATACAGCTTCAGACTAAGTGCCTAAAATAGTACCTACAATCAGAAAAGAAACAAAGAGAGGAAGTTTCTAAAAATGAGAGCTTGAAGGGACATAAAGCATACAGCAGATACACTATCAGATTCCTTCATATGGAGGCAGTGCTGCAGTAGTGTTGTTTCTTCAAAGAGGTAGCCCCTCAACAACATAAAAACATACAGATTTTCAAACACAGTGAAATATTTTCTAATATGAACATCCTAAAAAGGGGAAATCAATAAATGGCATGAAAAACTTCAAAGACGGACCTCCTGTCAATGACAGAGGTTCTTCAGCAATGTAAAGTCTTTGAAGAAGGACTCCCAGTGCTGGGAAACCTTTGAAGTGACAGAAAGCAGACATTTATAATTACAGAAAGGTGCGGTGTCCAGCAGAGATAGTAAAAAGATATAACTGGGGCATGTGTGGGGGAGGTTGAGCGGTGGCTTGGGCCCTGAGTGACCCTGTTCACTTGAAGCCTAAAAGCCTGCAAGGTCAACTCTATATCCATATGAAAGAGACAATTTGTGAAACGGAGATGTGGGTAGGGCTTAGAAACCAAATTACTGCAGCTTTCACACTTCTAGCATATGTTTATTAAACAAGGCATCTCTCTCTTTTCTCACTACCCCAGATTCCAGCACACACATAAACACACAGCCCGTTTCCATTTTGCAGCCAATAGATCCCCTGAGGGGATAGCTGGGCTGGTTATGTCCATTGGATCAGAAGCTGGCTTGTACGATGAAGTGGGGAAGTCCAGCTTTATAGACATTTATCCATATGTTTTTCATGAGTATATCACTCCTTCCCGAAATTCTTACTCCCCCCTTCTCCTCTGCTCCCTGGCTATTTTTCAGTGAAATGATGTAGAAATCCAGAAAAGTGAAAAATTATATTCTGGAAGCAAACTGTAAACTGTCTGGATTCTGAAGTTCTTTGAATTCTTGGCTACTTGAAAGGAAAAAAGTGAAAGATTAATTTACAGGAATATATTTTTGGTTTCCCCTCATACTAAAAGGTAAGTCTCTGCTGTGTTTTCAGAGCAGAGCAGGGTCTGCCCATGGTCTGAGCAGTCTGAAAGCAGAATTCATTTTAGCATAGTGTTGAGCTCACACTTAGCACCCAGCTAAGAGACAAAGTTAACAGCTCATGCTTGTCCATACCTTTCATATCTCCACAATTCCTGGTTGTCCTAAAGCACAGGTCCACGTCCCTTACTTCTGCCCCAAAGACCACATAGCTACATCCAAAATACTCATTTTTAGCTTCTTCACCATCTGTGACATGCTAGAAATATAACATTTACAGAAAAACATCAGCATCTGATGCCAGCCAAGATTTTCCGGGGAAGCTGAAATGAAAGACAAGACAGCAGACCAGCAGATGCTGCCACCTCGTTAGAACTCACTTCGTCTTTCTTGTACCAGGATCTGGAAGTAGGACTACTCACAGTGGGCTGAAATGGGTCCTCCAGTCAAGAGGTCTGTATTCGTCCGCCCTTGCGTGAGAAGGACACCAGAGCATCCCATTCCTCAATGGCCCATATCTCCACCTGTGAGCCTCAAATCCATACAGTCCCCAGGCAGGACGAAAATGAACTACCAAACAGCAAAGAACAGCTCCTTTTTCCTTGTGCTTCCCTGCAGGCTTGCGTGGTTAAGCAGTTCCAAGCAAAGGTTGGTAGAAGATGGCAGCCTTTTAACATTGAAATAAACATACGGACAATGACACTTGGTCACTTTCACACAGCACAGGGCATGCACAGACCTCATATCCAGTGACTAACTTAGTTTATGAATAGGAAAACTGAGGTCCTGGACAGAAATTCAGGATGGCTCTGTAGAAAACCTTGAAGTCTTAGCACAAACATACCAACGTTTATTACTGCAGGAAATTCAGAGTAGACAGCATTGAGTCTATTTTTGTCTTTCAATAACCTTCAGTCCCAGGTTAAGGTCAGAACTAGAGAAAATAATACAACGTCCAATACAGTCTTTAGAGAATTGCTGAAGGTTATTTTGCTGAACTCTTCTTTTGCTGGCCAGACAGCAGAAGTGTAATTAGGATAACTATGCAATACTGTTTTTAAGGGAGTGCTACAGAGTAAAACTCAAACTACAGTACATATAAAAGCACTGTATTTGTTTTCTCATGCATTGACAATTTAGTTTTTCTTCTGTTCAGGAGGCTGGCCTGAAGGGAATAAGGGAAAGGAAATCACAAAGATTATTACCTTTTTATAACTATCTTTCTAAAAGTTATGGCATTGGCTACATGAGGTGTGTAGTAAAATGGAAAAAAAAAATCCTAAATACCAATGGAGAGACTATGGAAACTCAGAAGCAATTAACATGCAGACAAAATTTTTAAGAGTAGTGATGAAATTAAGTATTGTTGCCAGAAGATGTTTACTACTTAAAATATCTCTCAGGTCTTTCAAAATATTGCTTGGAGGATTTGGCATGACAAAGAAAGCAGATGTCAGATAACACATAACACATCAAGAAAACAATAAGATATGCTGAGCTTAAGAGTCCTGCTGGTGATATGGGACAAAAACATGCCTGGGCAATCTGAAATAGCTTTTAAATAAAACAAAACAAAATTTAGATGTTTTTGAAGTGCCTACACATCATGTAAATTTTGCGCTACAAAAAGTTAGGCAACAGACAGGATGAACTCAGCAAAAATTGAGACTACCCTAAGTACAACAGATCAGTGGAAATTGCTTTCTGATGTGTAGTATTCGCTAGCTGCGTAACAGGCACTGATACGATTAAGACCATCTGAAGTGTGGTACATAGTGCTGTTTATACCACAGATGTTTAATGCCAACACTTTCTTAAAATAAACACCCTAAATCCACAGCTGGACATCATTACTAAAAGGAGAGTGCAGATGTAAAGACCTTTCCAAATTAAGAAGCAAGGACACCTTCCTCATGGCTGCTGCATGATGATCCTTTTGCATGCTTAGCAATATCACGTTCAGTGTGTCTGGCATGTGACACGACATGTAAAGATCTGCACCCGTTAAGATACCAGTCTTTACTCCTGTTCACCCTTGTTACTGCAGTCCCTTAGGAGTCACATACCAGTTGTTCCTTGCTCTTACATCCTGGATTCTAGGCTATTTCTGTAGTCAGTTCAGCAGAGCACAGACTACTAAAAGCAGTGACTTTCCACCTGGGTAGAATGAGGACATGTTCTCTGCTGATGATCTGAATTGCAGCAGCACACCTTGGAAAACAGCAGAAGACCTGACATCATTGTACCATCACAACCATTTGAGTAATTCCTCACTTACAATTGAGACAAGAGGAAAACAAAATTATGTTTAGTGCAGTAATTACACTACAGGGACAGCCATATGACATAGTAAGAAAGGGATCTAAGTGGCCATCCACAGAGGAACCAGTAAGGTAAAACCAGGCCATAAAAATGAGGACCAAAACACCCTGAATTTAATAACATAGAATAAACCATGAGCAGACAGTACTGATTCAGAAGAGGGAGGCTGGTATACCTGTACCAGTATTTCTGGTAAATGGAAAGATTTTGAGGCTCATTTCAGGGGCAGACAACTGCTATTGCTTGTCTTGCAGGCAACAGGAACTTAAACAGGCTCAGCTGACAGACTGGATGGGCTACCTTATTCGTGCATTAAAAAAACCCAAATTGTCACATTCAACCATAGTCTAAGGATCAAGAGAGAGAGTAGTACAGAATAACCCAAAGTTACATGCCTGGCTGATATTCCAGGCTTTTACTGTACATAATAAGTTCAGTGAGTTTGCCAAGATGTCATCTTTGTCATAGTCCTTTTTGCTGTTCTTTCCTTATATTTTGCCTGAGAACACAAGAATCAGATTTATGAAAAATGTATGCTGTTGTCAAGTACATACAAGTAATTTCTGTGAAGTGTTAACTAAGAAGGACTTCTCTGCCAAAATTTAAGTATATGTTTGTTTTTAAGCACTTTTTATTTTCGTTCTTCTGTAGGAATCATCAAAATATGATAATGTATTTTTTAAATTCAAAACTTCAAATATAATAAACTAACCTGAGACAGGACTAATGCTGAGAACTCAGTAATTCTTCTTATACCCATTGGATTTCAGGCACCTCTCAAGCTCCCAAATGCCTTTCAGATCCTAGAGATGTCTCACAAAAAAAAAAAACAACCCACCAACGAAAACAAAAAAAAGACTCTTAATTTTTTTCAAGTATCAATCAGAACACATTGCTTCCTTCATTAAACAGCCTTTTCCAAATATACAGGAGCTGCATGATAATGAAAACTTGAAATGCTGCATTAGCAGCTGACAGCATAAATCTATAAAGACCAGACATTATGAAACTTCTCCAAAACAGACTCAGCTATTGTATTCAATTCTATCAGGTAAAATCTACATATAGTTTCCATATTAAGTTCATTTTTCTAAATATCGATAAGAAAGAATGGCATGGATCAGACCTCTAGTATTCTTAACGCAGCAAACTGCAAACAGGAGAGAATCCCTTGCTCTGAGGAGCACACCATATTACAGCCGTATGCTGCAAATAGTGACACATACATGAAATCCAAAGTCAGCAACTGTGAAATTAATTTTATCAATATTAGTAGGATTAAATCTACTTTTGAATATTAACTGCTTGGCAGGATTGACCTGATGCAAGAAATATAACAGAAAGGAGAGGATAAAAGTCACCACGGAACAGATGATGTTCACCAGTTTGGTTGCGTCTTACTTGGGACTTTTGCTGTCTCTGGCTACAGTCTGCGTGTTCGTTGTGAAAGACAACTGAGTGTTTGAAATGAGAAGCAGTGGACAAGAGTAAGACTTCAAAGATCATAGCATCAAGATTTCTAGGGCTTTCCAGGCATCAAGTATGAAATGGATATTCAGCTATTTAGCAGTGAAAAGGCAGCAAAATAAAAGCCTCACACTTGCACAAGAAACTGAGCAAGGAGCAAAACACAAGTTGATTAGCAGTTGGGGTGTTGACTAAGTTAGCCTTTAGAGAAAGTACGTTTGAGACTTGTCTCCAGCATGAGGACTTTTGCACATACCTTCAGTAGGTTTCTTAGGGCCCAGTTCCATCGCCTAAACATGGCTCTGCCTCCAACACACGGAGATTGCAAATACAATACAGAACACACAGATACCAGAGCTTTCTGGAATAGCAGCTTGAGGCCAGCAGAATATAGTAAGGCTTCTTAAACAGCCCTAGACTGCTGTATGGAGGTGACTGGATGCTCCTGCACCCCATGGTATATGGGGACCCAGCTCTGAACTGCAACCCAGAAAACACCTCCCAGTCCCTATAAGCACAGATGTGTTTTGCCTGCAAGTTTCCTAGGCACACCTTAAAACTTGCTCCTTAACCCTGGGCAGGTCATTGCCTTGACTTTGGATCCACAGATTAGAGGATGCACTACAGGACCAATCCAACATGCATCTGTACCTAAACAAATCTCACTAAAGACAGCAGCAGCTAAAAGTTCCCTCAAAAACCTGGGGAATGAGGCTTAGTGTCAGTCTCACTTCCTTAAGGTGACATAGCAGCAGCCAATGTGTTTATGAAGTCTGGAGGATAGCAACATTGCCTTCTGCACTAAAGTGATGCCCTGTGAAGTACCCTGGCCACTGGGATTGTTTAGAATTAAGTGATCATCCACCCACAGATGTCTAAGTCTTCTTATGTCCTTTTAGGAAAAGCACAGGGGCCATGGACATCAGTTTCTAGCGATGCCTGACCTCCAGGTCACCTAACACTGTGCTGCTCCCTGAGCTCCCGGCCCACTGATCAGCCAGACACGCTCCTCCCCGGCTGCAGGGCTGCCCTTGCCTCCAAGACCAGGGTGCAGACACCACATGGCAGAAGCCTGAATCCCACACCACGCACGAGTCAGGTTGCAGCCCAGATGTGCAATCACGTCCCGCAGCTCAAACAACTTCTCACGGTCACACTGTGTCTCAGCGATGGTGACAAGTGCCCTTCCTCAGGCATGTCGGGGTGGGTACAGACCCTAACAATTAGGATGTTTTAGCTATCTTGGCGAGAAGGGCTGTCTATGACTCAAGGCAAAATGAATTCAATTCCCACAGTTGCTAAATGACAAAGACTTCAGAGATACCACTCCTTCACTTTGAAGGACAGCAGGATACAGAACAGGAGGGGAAGAGGTGAGCCTCACCCTGAAGGAAGGATGGCTACTTAGAATCTCTTCTCTGCTATTTGTTTTCCTAAAGGGAAACCACAGGGTCCAAAAAGCCACAGGGAGAAAGGAAAGCAATGAGGGAGGAGAAGATTGTTCTCAGTTCTGTATGGTCTAGATTCCTTGCAAATAACAGGGATTTGTTATGTTGCAGGAAAACTGAGCATCTAGCTGGAGCCCTCCTGCAGAAATCAAGGCCTGAAGTGTGAAAGTCTTTGACCTTACCCGATTTTCAAGGACATTTTTCTGAGCTTTTTTGCAAACTGTGTTATCTCAACTTCAGTGGCAGTATCAGTCTAAAATCCAAAGCACAAAATTCAGAGATCAGACTGTTTCCTTTCTTTTGTATTTTTCTATCAATATTATAATACAATATATACAGAAACTCACTTTCAGAAGGTTTGGAATTAATCTGTTCAAATTGTTATTGTTTTGAGAGCATGCATTTTTCTAAGAATCACCTACCTCTCGTATCCATAAACTATGCACAGTATGGTGGGCTGGATAACTTCAAAGGAAGCATATCTTTTTCAGTAATATATCATATTCCGTAAATCAGCTTGAAAGTTATTTTTCAGCTCATTTTGATTTTTATGCTTTCTTTCTCCTGCTGCTTGATGTAAAACTGACAATAAGCTGCAGAGAGATGCAAGCTTCCTAGTACAGAAGAGTAAACATTTCTCTTAACAGATGGAGTCATTTTCACTTTTATTATCATTAACAAACTTCAAAATTCTATGCAAGTGGAGGAGCCAACAAGATAGCAGTGTACTCCTGGATGTTGCTTTACTGCCCTATTTTTACCGACACCTGTATATTATCTTTAGAAGACAGTATCAGTTACATCTATAGGGCATCCTCGAGGCATGCAGTCCAATACTTTGAGCAGGACTGCAGCAACTGGGCAGTGAAGGATAAGACGGACTACTCTGAATCACTAAGCTGTTATCATTCAAAGCCACTATTTCCCACCCACAGCAAGGCTGGACTGCGGTTATTGCCTGCTCTCTAGCACAAACCAGCTGCATTTTCTATATAGAACACAGATGGCATTAAGAAAGCAAACATATAGATTGAAAATGGGGCAGTAATGCAAATAAGGCCACTGGTGGAGTGGAGTAAGGAAACGCCTGGCGGAGCAAAGCCTTGGGGGAGACCTGATGCCCAAGCTGTCAAAGCTGTGCAGCTAAATTTTATTTGCAATGAAGGACAAGCACCAAAATGTCCACAGGACCAACTCTTCTTTGTCCCAATCTCTGTGAATTGTTCCCACATAATCCAGCTATGCCCTTCTCACAGTATAGTCAAAGAAGGTTGTTATTCTCGACCCACAAGCTATTGCTAGTAATGCCCGTTACCGAAAGCAGCATCACAGCGCATCGTTCTTTCACTTAGGAAAATTACTACAAAAATAATTTTTTTTTGACTATCCAGTCTTTCTCTGTCTACAATATGCCTATTTTTTTCCACTATATAAAAATATCTAGCATTTGGAGGTGTTTTACATAAATTATTTTTGACAGGAATACACATTGTAAACCACAAGGGTTTTAAACTACAACTGCATTTCCAGACTCATTGAAACTGGCCCACATTTAGATATAAAAGCTCCTTGTACAATTTTTCCTTTAAATTTTCTCTCTATTATTTTATACACTCAAGTAGCTGGTGGTAAATTGTAAACACAGCCAAAACCTGCAGAGATCCTTTTATAAAGAGTTTAAAAAGCAATTTAAGATTTAAGCCACTGGTTTATTAATTTACTTCAGCATTTGTGGGCTGTAAAACTGTAGCTATAGCATTTTGTTTTCATGTGTAGCTTGCAGACTTTACTTATCATAAAAAGGATTTTTTTTTTGTTTTCACAATAACTTTTTGCTGTATATCTCTTTTAGGTACAGACTAATTTGTAAGTGCATTTTGTTTGCCTGAAATGGGCAGCAATTTAATTTTCTTTTTGCTTCTTTAATGTATCAGCAGAATCAGTTAGATGTTGCAAATGAGTAAGGAATAATAATATCCAGAGAAAATTACAGAAATAAAGAGTAAATAACTCAGTGTTAAAGAAGAATTAATATAATGGGATCACTCAGAAACTATCAGGATAATTAATGAAATTAAAGTATAACCCATACTAATTTAAAAATTCAGTTAAAGGCTACATTTAAAATTACTAAATGTCAGGGGAAAATATTTAAATTATTAAAATAACTATTATAAATCTCTGACTGGAAAGTACCCATTTACACAAGCCTAAAGTCACCCATTGAGTTTATTTGCATTGATAGTCACACTATATTACTGAGCAGAAAATTAAGGGAAATCGGTTAGTTCCATTTACTTTTAAACACAGTTAAGATACAAATAAAGATATAAATATACTTTTACTATATTTCTTTTATCACCTCCATTTGCCTTTTATGATGATTACTTTTAAATTAATTTGATTTTCTGAAATATATACACTTGTACATGTACTTAAGGGACAGATTTACTCACAACATGGAGGGTGGTGAGGAGGTGATAGCAGCATACCAGGGATGAGGTTGAATTGCTGCTGAGTTCTTTGAGTTCCTGTCCATCATACAATTACATTCAACACCCCACTTCCTGTCCCCCCAACTCCAATATATACACCTACAAAGAATGTGCAAACATGACTACCTCTGATTCACTGACCAAGTCTTCTGTGCAAATAGCAGCAAAATTTTCGAACATAATGTTTAACAACTAGCAAAGATTTCATGACCATACTCTAAAAGGAGGTTGGCAAATAGTTAAACTTTGAGAAGGGGGCCTGGAAAATCTGCTACAAGTGAGAGATTAAAGCAGCTGAAGAGATGATTAATACATGCCAGAATCACAAGGTGACATCACAAACCCGTGGATGTCTTGGATTGATCTTCAATGGAGAGGAGACAGGATCTTACCCACAGTTTGTTGGATTTTAGGAAGAAAAGTTTGTAGGCAGAAGTAGCACCAGTTATTTGATATGAGCCATTGAATACCTGAAGCTACAAAAGCTTTTTTTTACCTAAAAACTGGAGGATTTCCTAGCCACTTGAAGTCTATCAATCAAATTTGGATGTCTTCACTAAGCTCATACAGTTCAGCTAAAACAAGTGTATCTAATGGAGAAAGCAGGCCAAATTCCAGGGCATGGTTATGCAGAAAGTCTGAACAAATTTTTTCATGGTTTTTTTTTCATATTGTGGGTATCTATTGCTCTTTGCTGACACTGACCTGCCAAATTTTAAAGCCTGGAAATGCTCCTGGTAGATCTACTTTCCTCCCTACTGGCCCCATGTCTTCCCTATTTATATTTGTGTTATTGCCCCTTGTACTTCCTATTTGCCCCTACTTGTCCTGAGCACAAGGGCAAGTGTGGGAGAACTGAAGTCGGCAGAAAAGAAGTTGAAAAGTTGAAAACTCTTCAGGGTTTTTTTATAAAATCACCCAATGAGGACAATAAGATAAATAACCCCTTCATGTACTGTACACAAATTACAAACAGTATTTGCTGTCAATGACAACCTTCTGGCCATCTCCAGAGTCCTTCCACAATTAGAGCAAATTGCTAAGACACCAAAACCGGATGTCAGTAAACATGTAAAATTTGAAGTAGCTTGTTGACCTCAGTGGAATTATTCCAAAGTTGGAACAGCAAAATTATAGCAAAAATCCAGATATACGTAACAAATTACTGTAAATAATATCTTTCAGCTGTCTGGATAGAGTCTCTAAAGCCTCTTCAGATATAATCAAATGGATACTCCCAGTCAATCACAGCACTATTAAAACATACAATAAGAATGGTCATGGTCTCTCAAATATAATTAATTTTGTCCAGTTTGTGAAAAGAAACATTTTGGAAGAGAAGTGAGAGCTGAGAGGGGGTTTGTGTTGGGGGTTTTTTTGTTGTTACAGGTAACCTCATGATTTGTTTCCAAACCTGGAACAATCTGTTCTTTTCCTTTAAAAATAAACTAGAAAGAATGTGGCTTTAAAACAAAAAACAAATCTGCAGAAAGACTTTGCTCAGTGTATTTCTCTTTCATTCTATTTGAGACCATGAAGCAGTAGGTTTTCTTTTAAAGTATTCATTGGCTCTCTTAGAGCCACTATATTCAATTATATTTAATGTACTTTAAAGCTACCTAAAAAAAAGCGGAACAGAGGAAAGGAAGGAACAGAAATGGCATTACCCCATTACAGGTTGCATTCTGGTCAAAAATATTTTGCTGCCCAGGGAAGTTTACTGCTTCGATTCTTTGATGCCACTTTAAAGAAAATAAAAATAATCATTAACACAAACATACATACAGACACACATATATATACTTCCTGAGATGAATCATTAATCTCCCCCACTAAATTAGTGATACCAACTACTGAGTTATTTTGGCAGTACCTGACTCTAGCCCAGTTCCTTTAAAGTTTTACAGATGCAACTTCCATTAAAAGCAGCAGAGGCAAAAAGAGCAAGAGAGACAGGGAAAAAATGACACATATTTTCTCTGCAATATGCAAACTTAGCTAGAAAAAACCCCAGAAGAACACCTTACTTGAAGTGGATTTTTTGAAATGTTACTGTGCAAAACACCAAACGCAAACCCAAGCCTGCTAGGTAAATCACACCACCTCCAGTGGCCGACACTACCAGAGAGAGAGCAGAGCAGGAGTCAAACAGTGAGGGGTTCCTTTGTTCACACATCCAAGCTCTTCGTTCGCATCACTCTCGCTTTCTCCCTCACTCACTTCACTCTGTCCCAGAGCAGGATTAGCAGAAATTCTGCAGGTAAAACTTTGGGTTTTCACCCTGGTCTCTCACTGCCCACGGCCCAGCTACTCACAGGCCTGCTCCTGTCAGACTACCCAGCAAAATCCTTCCATACACGTAACTAAGCTTCTCTCTGAACTGCTATGTGGCTTGTCTCTTGCACTGTCAATTCACAAATAATTCAGTTTTTTTCTCTAAATGTGAATGTTCCTATATATTCTGTTCACCCTGCATTGCCAGGTAGTAGTGAGAGGCTGCTTGCTTTGAAATCTCTGTCCTAACGATGATGCCTGAGAAGAATATGACCCTTGGCAGGTGAGTTTAGTAACAGACTGAAAGCAGACCTCAGAACAGAGACATATGTAAAGGGACAGAGTTTATGAAACCCAATAACAAAACAGAAACTGCATTTTAAAATATCTTAGGTCATATGGGCCTCAGAATGAATCAAGAGTTAACATTTTCAAAAGCTCCCGTTAATTTTTAAAATACTATTGCAAGCATATATGATTTTGACCTCATTAACCAGAAAGGTACGAAGCATGGTTCAACCTGTTTAAAAGGCAGTGGTGGCAACAGCGGCAGCATGACACCAAATTGCTCTTTTGGCCGAGATCCAAGAAGGACCAGGCCTTAATTGCTGAACTTCTCCTGAGCTCCCCGGTTACTCTGTTAATTCCTACCTGCGTTTACCGGTGGACAAACGGAGGGAACCGTGCGGCTTTGTGTTGGACCCCTCATAATTCCTTGACTTCACAAAGCTTCCACCAGATCTGAATTCAGTGGCTTGCAAAGGTCAAGGCAGCATTTTATCCAAAAGAGTTGGCCTATAAGTAGTTGACAAGCATAAATATACCCGATAGGAAGTTGTATAATTTCAGAAGGGGTAGGGGATAAAATAATTCAGAATAACAGGACTAAATGGAGAGAAACAAAATGCAGTCAAAAGATCACAGGTGAACAAATGTGACCATTTAGTGCAGGTTCACTTCAAACTAAAACCAAACCTTCAGCAGAAAAGTCATCCGAAGCAAAAAGTACCTGAACAAAAAGTGAAGAAGCAAAGTATAAAATAGCAACTGTAAAAATCACTAAAGCATGGGCTCCTTCATGAAAATTGCCATAATGTTAGTAGATACGTAACACACAAGAACGATTTGTGCAATTGTAGTAGAGCAATGCAGACAAGAACTCTCTTCTCCCTACTTTAGTAACATAAAAATACTTATTTATAATAATCCTGTTTACCAACCTTAATGCATGTACAGTATACCAAATATTGCTCTGCCTCATCTTGAAACTATCTACCTTCTTCCTTGCCTGCGTTTCATCCAGCCCAGACTTTATTCTCTGCCTCAGCCCACAACTACTGCTGCTTTACTACCAGCAAGACTCCAGCACATCCTGACCCCAGGATTTTACTATGGAAATTTTTCTCATTCCTATATGTCTGGCCTTTTCTTGTCTCTTTGAGCTCATCTTTATCATAGTCCCACTGTGACAGTCCCCTATCTACAGGAAGTCCTATTTCAACAACTACCCCAACTTGTTAGTGGTTACTGCCCTGAACCCACACTAGAACTGCCACTTGTGAACTTTCCCTCAATGTTTCTGCTCTGTCAGCAGCCGTTTCCTACACTGATTTCACTGTTCATTTGGTTTTCTGTGCCACTGCCCTCATGCAAGGAACTCCTTGACAGCTTACAAAAAAGAGGCCTTTTATCCACACCACCATAACTCGCAGACTCTCCTACTGCCTCATTCCTCTAGGGACTTATAAACATAGCAGGCACCTGACTTCCCTAATTGCCCTGTCATAGCAAAAGAAAAAGTAAGCACCTTTCAAACTGCTTGTAATGCTACCATCCAATGGAAGTAGTCAAGTTCCTATTGTCTGAATTGTTTAAAACCAGACAGTACAAAGCATCGCACAGTACACATGGGGAAAATCCAATATTGACAAGGGACTAAACTTGGAAACCTCAAAGGTGTTTTCTGTCTCCACTCTTTGTGACATCCTGAAGTGCTTTGCTGCACTAAGGTAGAAACTGGCACTCAGGGGCAAACTTCCCTTCCAGTGTAAACAATGGCTCTGGGTTACATCACGCAACTTCACTTCCTTACCTCAGGTATCCATCTGCAAGTGTCAGTTCAGTTATCCTGAGTGGTTTTGTTAGTTATTCCTCTAGTACCTGGGGAGAATCTACTTTTGTTTCCTGCTTGGTGCGCTGGAGTGATTCAACAGAGGTCATGGGAGCAAAACCACAGCTCTGCAGCCACCTCAAGTCAATTCCTTTAAGAATCTGGTCTCTCCAAACGATATGCTGAAGCCACTGTGCTGGTCACCTCTCAAATTCTGTTCTACTTTCTTTGCCAAATGCAGATGCATTGGCATGCTTCCATGAGTGAAGACAGGAGAGCACTGCTGGGGAAGGTGTAGGGAGCATGCACATTTGTGTACCACATGGGAATGCAGATGCCTAGGGAAGCACAGAAGAGAATGAGTGGAGCAGTCTGGATCCGTAATCAAGCAGTACCTTTTTCCCCATGGAAAAGGAGTGCAGGAAGAATGCCTCCAGGGTCGCTTGGCTCCACAATCCCTCCCTGACCAGAAGGGTGCTCTCTTCACACAGGTAGACCTTTGGGGTTTAGCAGAAGTACTCGCCCTGTGGCCAGAAATGGGTTAAACGCTAACACCTACAATGAGTGCTCACAGCCTCCATTTTATTGTTTTAAACCATAGTATTTACATTAGTAAATATCTGACTCCACCACTTTCCAGGCTCCTCTGTTCATCTGTGCACCAGTTTTATATTTTTCTGCCAGGTAGTTGAAGAGTTTCAGCTGCTGAAAAAAAACAACCAAACAAAAAGCCAGTGAAAATGGGGAGAGCAGGGCTAACATCCCGTAGCCTTTACACATCTTCTGAGGTTCTGTGTACATTGCAAGGCCTCTTGTTTTACTGCACACTGTTGGCATAGTTGGAGCAGGAATCATGTAATGTCAGCCGAGAGGACCCACGCACAGTCACCGAAGCCCCAGGAAGAAAAGAATTAACAGCCTTCAAAAACGGAAAAGTTTTAAAAAGAGATATTTAAAAGGTTTGACTTGCAGCCAAGTGTTAAACAGTAAAGACAAGTTTTAAGTGTCTTAACGATTGAGATGAAGTATCATAATTCAGCAGCATGGAATGG
Source organism: Opisthocomus hoazin (assembly GCF_030867145.1). Taxonomy (NCBI): domain Eukaryota; kingdom Metazoa; phylum Chordata; class Aves; order Opisthocomiformes; family Opisthocomidae; genus Opisthocomus; species Opisthocomus hoazin. The sequence continues at coordinate 14,039,165 of NC_134417.1, forward strand.
GACCTCTTACTGGGAGAAGCTAAAGAAGAAAATTGAACCAGTACAAAAGGAACCCCCTCTAGGGAAGATCTCACACATTTGGGCGTGGAGTCTAGTTAGAGTAGGCCAAAAACCTGATACTTTTATCTCCAACCTTTGACCCTGACATCTGGAAACTTAGTTTGAGTCAAACAGAAGGAAGTTTTCTTTTCTATTTCAAATACTTTATAGAAGAAAAACTTCAAGTATCTACAGTCAAGTCTGTTAGTACAAACTACTTTTATTTGTGCACTTGTAGTGAACTCTAAAATATGGAACATTTGTGCAGGAAATGCATGCGTCAGAACTTTTGGGAAAAGAGAGTAACTTGGTGAGACTGGCACATTGTTCGATGCTTGTATGGGATCCAGATAACAGCCCAGATAAACATCTCCAAGGGGGTGCTGAAGAGTATAAAAGGTCCAGTTCCTTTGATGTTCTTAGATGTTCTCATTTAATAGCTATCAGCCCTGGTGCCAGAAATAACAACATGTTTAAACATTGTCTATCAAAACACAAATTAAATTCATTTAGCGTAACCTGTGTTTCCAAAGTTCATTTTCATCTTTAGCTGGAACGCTAAGTGTGATGTAACTCGTGCTCTTCCTAGCAGTTATTTTCATTATTATGTTTATTACTCATTTAAGAGACTTTTTTTTTTTTTTTGAACAGAGGGATTAATGAATTTAGACTGCACATTATAACATCAAAAGCTTTGGTTTCAAATAAGCCCATCTGAGCTACAGGAGATTTTCTCCCCTTATATGAAGCTAAACAGCAACTTCAAAAACATATCTCAGTTATAGTATTATTTTCTGGTTGACTGAAGTCATGGGTTTTACGTCAACCTGTTATATTTGCATATAATAAATGACTACTTAACTGTATTGTCCGAATGACTCCTTTAACCTGCAATCTGTTTAGAAGTCAGATGCTTTCCACAGATACCAGCTCTCTCCTCAGAAGGATTTCTGATCATGTGAAAGACCAAAAATAATAATAAAGGGACCTCTCGTTCAGGAATCAAACGATTATTTGAAATCAGTTCATCAGTAGGGGGGAAGACACATGCAAGCATTTTAACATTGTGTTGTTCATTAAATTCAATTGTTCTTCAAATATTATAGCAAACAATAAGAATAAAATAGGAAACAAAGAGTGCATTACATAACCTTTAGCAAAAATATTTATAATCTGATATGTTTCTTTTGATCACTAAGCCTGCTGTTTACAAGTGAAATACTTTTTTTTCATCCACTGTTGATTAATGGCCAATGTGCAAATTCTCATTAGTAGTGCATACAGAGGTCTCAGAAATCAACCTGACTTTATAACTGAATGCAGAAATCTTCAGAATTTTCTGTTTAATAGACTGCTTTAGGATATATGCAATCTTTCATCAGTTATTTTACTAGAAATATTAGAATACTACTTAGCATGTTGACCAAAATACTCCAGGCAAGATATTTTACTGATTATTTTCAGTGAGCCTAGACAGCTTTACAGCACTGTTTTAAGAGCGTGATGTGCAAGTTAAAGGTCCTGCCTCTACATTTCCCCATGCAGACAGAACATCTCTCACATCAGTGGAAGATACAGGCCTCAGGTAAGGAAGTTATTTCAAAAGCCTCACCTTTCATTGCCGTGAGAATTTCATTGTCTGAAGGAGTTCAGTCAGTATCTATACATATCTGCAGTCATAACCAAAGTACCATCTCTGAAAGTGTTACAAGTTCATTTCTGTAACTAGAAGTTGCTGTGGATAAACACTATGAAAGACCAAATTCTTTAGAAAAGATCAGAAAATTCCTCTTTGGAAGCAAGTACCTGCATAATTGTCTCTGGTTTAGAAAACAGGCACCTTTGCAGGAGACCTAAGCAAACAGAAAGTTGCTCTGTCGTTCTCTACTATGAGCATGGAAGAGCTTTGCACCATACTGTTTTACACAAGACTCTGTAAGACATGTTTGCAGTTGCTGAGATTTTCGTCCTGCCTCTTGAAATCTGTTCAGCAATTCCTGTCTCACCTCCCATACTAGAACAGCTAATAGCACTTTATGAAACACCCCTTATGCCCTCCTCCCCTGTCTCAAACCCTCCTATGATACTTCCCAGTTGTCTACTAGCCTCTTACAGCTCTATTTTTCATAAAGGTGGCCTAACAGAAGGCACACAGCCACTGAAAATGTTATGTGCCTGCACTGTGGCAACACAGCCAGACCATCCCAGTCAATACTTACATTACTTTAGAGTGAAATGAAGAAGTCCCTTCCACAGTCTCAGCTTCAGGCCACTCTACCTCAGGTAGAAGTCTGCTGCTCCCCTTACCTTATGTGCATCTTCTGGTCCTCATAAAAGGCCATCCTGTTGAAACTATCATCCATGTTGGCAAGCCTGTTTCCACAGCTCTGGCTGATGTGGCATTTGGCTCTTGATTCTTAGGTAACTCAGACTCTAAGAGGAAGGACATGCTATTCAGCTTAAAGGTTTTGGTTTAATAAGACAGCATTCACACTTACTTTCTTGAAACCCAGAGCTGTAGTGTATGATCATTTCCAGGTTTATAGCTAGGTTGTAATTATTGATGCACATATCCATGGTACCTAGACCCATTACCAACCTTTACTATTACATCGTTTTGTTTTATATTAGCATGCTCCAACCACACAGTGCACTAGAAGATGTGGCCTTTTGGTCAGTGATCCATCTCTCAAATCTATTACATGAGCAATACAAACAACTCAGTTGGAGAAGTATTGACCTGTTTTATTTTACATATAAGTATTGGAAGGAAAAGGAAAACTTGATACAGAAATTAAGGCAACCAAGGTCAAAAATGCAGAAATCATTTGACATACTCATCTGTATTTTAATATGCAGGAAAACTAGGTAAAATGATATAGATGGGAGAGATCTAATTCTCTCTTTTCTTCACAGCTCCAAAAACAAATAAATGGCAGGAGTGCTGAGGTAGATGGGTTTTTCCATTTCCTAAATTTTCTGATGTTATAACTCTACAGTACAGCAAGGGGCATATTCTCCTTTTGAAGCCCAGATCTAGCATTAACATTTATGGGAGTTATGCACACATCAAAAGAAAAACCTACTTTAAGCAATTTATAAATCTGAATATTTTTTCTCTGACCAGTGGAATTGCAGGATTATCTATACAAAAGTGCCAAAATTTGTCATGTTATTTCTGCTGCTGAATACCTGTACAGGAGAAAAAAGGGGGAGAGAGACACACAGACAGATGGGGTAGAAGTGGGGTGGAAAGGGGGAGAGGGAGAGAGAGAGAAACAACTACCACACACACCTCCCTAGATGTGAAAACTCTCTAAAAGAATTTCTATTCTTCTTGGTATGTTTTCCTTAGCATTTTGGGGACCAAAAGCATATTTGTTTGTATTTAGAGCTGTTTTTAGAAGTGTTTCCCTTGCTGACAAGGCCTTTTAATTGCTTTTTGTCCACTCAAGGAATGTGTACATGGCACATATTCAAGATGTTTAAATCCTCTGTACATAATGCCATGAAGTACTTGTGCTCCCTTCTATTTTTTCAGTGCCTTCTGATCCTACAAATTAATGTATGTTCCCATCGTTATTTTGTGATTATAACCCCTTGATCTTTCATACATGCAAAAAAGGATTCCTTGGTCATACATTCCCATTAGAGAGAGAGCTGATTAAAGGAGTCCCTTATTCAGTTCCATTCTATTCCTTTCCAGTTAAATCTCTTGCAGAAATGACTCCACTTCCTTTACCTTGTATCTTCCCTTGACTATTTTTAATAGATTTTGCCCATACTTATTCTCTTTTATCTGATGTGCAAATTTAAATTCAGCAAAAATAGTAAACTTCAGCTCTTCCTTCCGAGAAGTAAGGTGGGTTTGTGACCATTTAACAACTTTCACTATAAAGTCATCGTAAAATTGCTCTTGATCATAGGGCCAAAAATCCGTGCTAAGAATCTCTTGGATCCCAGCCTTTTAATTCAGTGGAGGGTCAATGAATCAGACATGTTTCCAAAAAAATATCCTGGACTTCACAAACAGACACTTTCCAATGATACCATGTTTCTTTGGCAAATGTGTCATCCTTGCTGCTATTCAAGACAAATCTTACAAATCTGACACCCTGATTATATGGCAGTTGTCCATTTATACTGTGAAGGACCTTGGTCATCTTCTCTGCCTGTAAACTGCACATCTCAACAGCCCACACTCATCAGAGGTGCCACCACCAGCTGGTATTAGATCTTTATGAATTTGCAGTACTAAACCCCACAACTCCCCACTCCATTTCTCATTATATTGTTTAGTCCCTCTAGAGGGCTTTGTTTCATGAGTTGTGGAGTAAATTAACCCCAGCAAAGCATCAGGCTTGCTGTGGCTGGATTGATATTGTCCGTTATTTACAGCTGTCTTGGGTACCCCTACATTCTCCTGGAATCTACAACGTGGACCCTAGTTTGAGCCACTGACTTGGGCAAGAGATCTTTCCTATAACACAGCTTATCTGTCACCACCTGTTTTTAGAGGAAGAAGACCCGATGCATGGTGATTTGAATAGTTTGGTATTGGAGATGTTTTCTGCACCTGTTTCTGGTCATGAAATATTATTCTTCCACCAAGCAGAAACTTATGGCTGGCCAAGTAAACTCCCTCCAAAGTAACAGCAGACGGGGTGGTTCCTTGAATTATGACTGATGTTCATGTGAGTTTGCAGCTCTCAGGAAATAGTGACAAAATATCAATCAGGCTGTCAGAGAGAAAGAGCAGTGAGATATACAGGGATATGTTTGCATTACAAAATCACCACGCAAAACTATACAGATCTCCTTGTCAAAACTTTGCAAAGCCAGGATAAGAATATATACATATATTCTTATATGTATAAGTACATACAAGGCAATTAATAAAACAAAATGACAAAAGTAGTAGTTGGCATATTAGATGCTATTTGGGTGATAGTGATCAGATCCTATGAAATAAAAGAGAATTTTAAATGTAAGCTAAAACATTTATTACAGGTGCTTAATCATGAAATCCGCTTAATCGGGACATTTCCCAGGGAACCAAATTAAGCCTAATGATACTTAATGGCAAGGACTGCTGCTTAATTGGGGTGGTAATTCCAGTTAATTGGGATTCCTGCAGGTGAGTAAATGGTACTCAAATAGAGATACTGTATCTGGCCTTCACGATGTTCTGATATTGGTGGTGCTTTGTCTTCCCTAAAACAGCCTCTCTTGCTACTGGATCAGCAAAGCAAAATTACTTCTGTGCTCCCATTTTGGCCCTTTCAAACATTGCTTAAAGTCACAATCGTTCTCTCTGGGCTGGCGGTACAAGATGACTTCTTTCAAGTCTAGTGAATCTGGATTTATGGATTTATCTGCATTTCACTAGGATTTTAGGAACATCACATTTAACCTCTTGCCTGACCAAAGAGAAGCTTTTTAATAAGCCTTTGGACTTCATGGAGATGCCACAAAGATGTTTGAAAATCACTGGTAGCAATTCAACTGCAAAAGAGCATGTTCTAATTAGAAAGATTTCTGCACTGTCTTGGGAGAACTAATATTTTACTACCAAAAAACCCCTACTATAAACCCTTTTCTCAATACTAAGAAAGGGAATGACCTACACTTTCATGGCACATGTACTGTTGGTCAAGGTTTTATTTTAGCCCATCACACACACACTAAAATATTTGGATTTTTTTTTTACCATTATTAAAATATGCTTAAATATTATTCAGGCTTTTACATAGCAACAGAGACCCTGAAAATATAAACTACTAATGGCAGCCAGCTTATTAGAAAGATATGTTTTCATCATTGCTTCCTGAGATCCTTGCTGTTCTCAGGGGGGACGTGGTACACAGCACTGCGTGTGTTGCACCGTCTCTTACTGAGTTGGAAGATGGGCAAGCTGCCAGATCTTGGGAGAGAGAGCTGTAGTTGCAGCGCCTGCAGCTACCTGGGGAGAGCCGCTACTCTCTGCAGGTTCCTAAATGCACAGCGGAGTGACCCGACTGGAGCTGCTGCCTCACACATATCCAAGATATGCCCCTCAGCTGCCAGACTGTCTTGGGAATTTTTGGGAGAGAGGGAATCTTGGTTGCTGCAGCTCCTGCAAAACTTGGGCTGGCATTGAGCCTTCATCGCCCAGCATGCAGGCTGGTCTGGCTGGTTGCTCCTGTGCAGCCCAGGGCTGACGGCTGGAAAGGGAAGATCCCACCAGCTAGCTGAGAGAGGCGGCTGCAAGATGCAGGCTGCTGGACACCAGCATCCCCAGGTAAGTTCAGGTCTAATTGGAGCCAGGAGATCCCCAGACAACAGACCTTACCTTCCAGAGTGGCAGATCAAGCCACCTCTTTTTGTGAGCTTCAGGGGGGCTCCTGCAACCCAAGCAGTGATGACATCCAAGACAAGCTATTAGCATGAGGTGGGACCCCCACAGCCCCCATTTCTCACCAAAATGAGGATGGTGCCTCTGCCAGAAGCAACTGTTCCTGCCTTCTGGCTCCTGCTGAGATCAAAACCATACCTGGTATCTCCCTCTCCCACTTCAAGCAGCGGTTCATCATCTCAAAAGGTTTCACAAAATAAATGTTCTGAACAAGAAAGGAAACATTCTGAAAATACTTGAGGGTGCTGATTTTTCTACAGCACAGTGTACCTGGCCGTAGGGAGCAGTGTGTGCCCGTGCTCCAGCAGGTCAATGCCAGCAGCAGCTCTGGTTGGTACAGCTCGAGACTAGCACCCTGCACACGCTCCTCTCAGCCTCCGTCGGTGTCCCCTTTCAGTCCCAAAGCAACGTGCCATATGTGATTTTGATTCAGCTTTACAGTGGAGAGCTCCAGAATGAGAAATCTGACTCAGAGAGTAAAATATTAGCCAATAAAAGCACTTAAAGTCAGACTTTAAGCATGCTGAGTTTTGTGTTCTCAGGCATTTATAGGCTGCAGATACATTTGAAGTATCAATAATCAGCACTTGCAAAAGGAAAATGAGAACAATAACTTCAGAATGAAAACAGTTTGATCTTTTTTGTGGAGCTGTGTAAGATAAGTGCCATAGTTAAAATGCAAAGAAATTCTCAGGTGAAGTATTACATAAGATTTCACTTCAATTTTTCTACCTCACATCACTTGCACTTACTACAGACAAACTAAAATATCTGACAATTAAATGACTGGGCCAAAATGATCAAGAATGTCTGTCCATCTACTGCTAATAAGTCTTTCTTCAGTATAGTACACAAAATTTGTACTGTAATGATTAACCTAGTTTTTAATTTATAACTGACTGTGTGTGTTGCATCAGATGAGTAAGAGTGTAGCTACAAAATAGTCAGTGTGTATACTCGGAGAAATCTAACTGGAAGCCATTTTTCACACTCATCTTACACTTCAAGTTACAGATTCTTCACAAAGCTTATCATAAAATATTCACAGAACTAGAAGAATATCAGTGTTACTAAATTATTCACAGTCCACAGTTAACTCGAAGTGGCAGCTTTTTCTCTTCTTCACAGCACCCACGTACAGAAAATCACTTGCTGTGTAAAGTGAAGATCCATCCTGCATCTGGAACTACCTTTGATGCAGCATTTGACCAACAATATCACCCCATGTTTCCTCTCTACTGGCAGAAACCAGAGGTTTGCAGTCAGTTATGTCCTTGGAGGAAGAATAGCAGCAATAGAGAAAGCATCATTGAACAACTCAAACAGTGGAAACAGAAATATTTTTCCATTTGAAATTCCAGTTCAAAATTCTTAACTGGTTTCTACTGGTTCACGTATGCTGCCAGTTCCAAAACAAAGAAAGCTGATCAGGATGATTTATCCTCAAGAAACACTACTCTAGCGACAAGAAGTCGCACAGACTGCCAGAACCCACCAGGAATTAGCTAAGGGATTTTAATGGACTCTACAGTAATTTTCACTGTGTAAGGGGAAGAAATGGAATGAGTTTAAATAAGTAAAATTTAAATTAATAATCATCGTCATCATGAAAAAAGTTGAAATGTCAGAAAAAAATTTTGGTGAGAGAAGATTAATGAGGACACTGAAGGGAAAAGGAGAAAAAGGAAAGTAAACAATGATTAGAAAAGTCAAGATTGTTAGTGTTAGAAATTAGTTACTGCAATGAAATACAAGGGCTCAAAAATGATTGAGTCAGCAGGTGATCAAAAACATAAATGAATATTAAAATAATGAAGGACAATAAGTCAAGGTGAACTAAGTGAAAATCAAGCTGGAATGAGTTTAAGGAATTAGTGATAAACAAAAAGGGACAGCTCCTCAGCAGGTATAAATCCACCAGAGCTATGCTGATATCGACCAGCTACAGAGGTGCCTATGTGCAGTCAGTAAATACAGAAAAAAACACCTTTCACTCCTACATCCTAACTGGAAGAAAGAAAAGGCGGCGGTCACCAAGCTGAGTTTCTGCCAGGAGTATAGCAAGCTAAAACTTTTCAGACAGATAATTTATTCACCCAGAAATGCATTCAGAGATCCGATGTAACTATCTGCAACCTTAGACCTATTCACCAGGCAACACTGGTCAAAAAAATAAAATCCAGAACAGACACAATTCTGAAGCAAATTGCTTCAACGTTTTTGAAAGCATTATTAGCGTTTTTCATACAAAGTATTTTAAACTGACAAAAATTAATAACTGAAAAGATGTTAAAAATCCATTTCAGGTTGGAAAAATGTTTCACTTGACCTAAAATAATTTGGGGTGGTTCATTTTGTTCAGAAAATTGAAAATTCATTCTTCATACAGCTCTGTAGCTCAGACCATTTATGGAGACTCTGATATTCACTCTAATCTCAGAAGCATCTAAAATACAATCAGAACCTACATATTTTCAGTGTGTACAAATGACTACCCTTTAAAGAACACAATATTCATAAACAGAAAACTCTACCCCAGATTCCACTGAGAACAAAAAGGTCTGTATTTATGTTTAGGAACATAAGTTCTTAAATGAATGAAAGATTCTATGATATGAACCATGAATAAACTTTATATGAGATACCTCTACTTATGTAGATGGAGATACTTATCCATGCAGGCAAAATAGTTCCTGAATAATATTTTGCAAAATATAAAGCACAAAGTTGACACAATATCAGTTATAAATGGCCCCTTTTTGAATGTATTACTTGCACCATAGCATATAATAGTTAAGTAGTATCTTCTCTAAATGGCAACATTAGCAGAACAGCACGTCTAATCGTCTAATTTCATTTAAAGGCTTCACACAGGAAAGTAAGGGAATTAATGCTGGCCATGACCTTCCATATATGCTTACCTACAGCCTTTGACCAGACTCTCCAAAACATAGGAATAAAGGAATTACCTGATACAGGGAAGGCATAAGATCCTAAACTGTTGTTCACTTGCAGTCCCAAGCATAAAGCTGAGCACAGGACACACCCGGCCAGAGAAGGGAGCTTCAAACAGTACAGAAATGACATGAGAAGAAAAATATGGACACTAGCTATCCTGGGAGGAAGAGGGCTAGTACCTTAAGGACCTCTGTGCTCAGCAAAGAATGTGAGACACGTGTATCTTCTGTCTTCTAGACACACGAGAAACCACAGCATTTCTTCCCCTTCTTAAGCCTCCTGGTATACATCATGAGCAACGCCACTGAAATCAATAGTTGTAGATCCATACGAAACCTGGTGTGACTGAATAGAGAATTTGCCTCCAGTCCCTGACAGCAAGAATCAAGCTCTTCTCTCACTCACATTAATGAAGTTCTCATCTACCATCTGATACATTCATATTTCATTTTGCCATCTCCTTGGTGAGCGTGCCGGGTTGTTCTAACAGACACTGCAATATCTACAGATCGAACTTTGTCTTGACTCTGTCACAGCCCAAAGAAAAAAGCATCCAAACAGAAAAACTAAAGAGGGGAATCAGCAAACCCAGACTCTCTTCTCACCACTGAATTTACTATGTGTTTCTGTACATATCATGTTTTGTTTTATAAAAGAAAATTCATTAAATGCTTATAAAGAATTCTGGGTTTCTCAGACGGAAATCGTTATCAACATTCAATATTATTAGAAATAGCATGTGGAATAAGCTAAAGCAATCTATCTCAATTTAAGTCAATATAAACATTTTTGTATCATCTCCCCAGCATAATCTTCCTGCTAACTGCTGGTAAATGGCTGCTTTCGAAGACTGGTTTAAAAAACTGTTTGCACAATCAAAACTGCATCATGTGCATTTTAAACAAGAGTAAAGCCAGAAGCTAACTCCAGTTCCACCCTCCCCTGCCTCACTCAGTGAAGTCCACAGTAATATACATTTTCAATTACTCTCCATTCAAAATTCAACAATTCAACCAACTGTCATATTAGCAACAATTGTGGCTTGTTGGCAAAACCTAACACTATTATTACACAGAAACTGTCAGCACAAAAATAGTGTCATTTCTCATCGAAAGAAATGTTCTTGTAGAGCTCCATCCAGCAGCAATGGATGGCACAATTTAGGCTATATGGTTTCTAAGCAGAGCAGGGTCATTTAAATACCATTTTCAAGCAATCACTAGCTCTGCCTCAGAAAATATAGTAGCATCCAACATCTAATTATTATCCTGAAACATTCTACATACTGTATATCAGAACAACATGAAAACGAACTTCTATTTCTCTCTTCAAACATTGACTAGTTTAATGTTTAATGTTTAATGTTTAATGATATATCAGACCAAACTAGAATTAATAACTATCAGGTGCAGAATATTATTATACTAATTCATAAAGCACAATTCACATTTTCTAGTATGATGAATTATCTTGCTAATGAGGGCTGAAATATAATAGAGCAGCTAATAGACAGACTCTCTTAACTCATGTAATGTAAGTTACTCCATACTCAGTTACTCAGTTTAATCAGGTAGAGTATTATTGTATTACATTTTCAAGTTCCTTGGGGAGACAGCGTCTCTTTTGATGGAAAGCAAGGTTACTTGGGAATAACAGGTCATCTTCATCAACCGAGGATGTCACCTAAATTATCTCATGATTTCTACAGGTTTGGGAACATACCAAGCAATTACTAACAGCCAGCTGATGGATGGTAACTAGCAGCCTTGCTGCCTACAAAGTCACTTCACCTAACCCCCCCAGGTAAATAGAATACAATTTGAGATAAGTCTTTTCCCTAAAAACAAGAGGAAGAAGTTGTCTCCGATATACTCTATCCATATGGACCGTAGCCACAGAAGACCTGATTGTCCATTTCTTGTTTACGTGGCCATACTGTAAACAAATGGAAACAATACAGGGAAAAGATGGGCCAGAATCTCATAAAGATGCATTCCTTCTCTTAAGCTTCAGGGAAGGCAAAAACACCATCCTGGGAACAGGGAAAAAATGCCATGTGAGTTAGTATAGTATCACATACGATCAAAACGAGAAGTTCCACTTCAGAACTGTGTGAAATGTTTGCAACAGAACATGATGAAACTATTCAGTATATGATTGACTTCATGTGATGTTATAAATTTGCACATGGAAGGACTACTAGAGTTAATGAAACTCCACTGAATAATAGCCAGGGTGCAATTTTGTAGACATCACAGCACAGCTCAGTTCCTAAATCTGAGAGGCTTGATTATATTTTTCAATTTTCTTGAACACCAAGCTCAAAGCTACACTGCTGTCTGGTGAAAGACACTTAGGGAAATGTTTGCAACAACCCTAACAAATGAAAACCACAGTGCTCTGCACAGCTCTTTCCTACTAATGCAGTTCTGGTCACATCTGGTGCTCCTTTTATCCTAAAACAAAGATAAAATCATATGCAAGAACAAAGAGATATGCATGTCATTTGGTGTTACTTTACGAAAGAGGAAAAAACCCCACATCTTTCTGGTTTTCCCATGTCAGCAATCAGAGCTTTAAATCCATGAAAGCAGATTTGCATTCATTATTTAACCACAAGGCAAGACAACATTTTTAGAAAGCATCCAAGATTGACTAAACTTCCCCTTGGGCCTCCTTTCAGATATAGCTTCTGCAACCCCTCATGCTACAAACATACCTCTAGAAAAGTGCATCTGCCAGGTTTTAAGATTGCTGCAATGCACCTTATTAGCATATTATTTTTCTCGCCCACCCCCAATCAATAATACTTAACTTTTTGTTACAGCTTTTGATAGTTCTTAATCCATCCTACAGTATCTCGCTCAGCCTGCAGCTCTGGATGTGTCCTGATTTTAGAGCTTGTCATCCCCGAACATACCTAGATAATTGTTTGATTCTCTTCCTAAATCCACCAGCAATTTTGGAAACTTGCATCACAAATAAAATTACAAATTTCTTTAGCTTCAAAACTGCTGTTATTAATTTTCACCATGGAAAATGTTATTTAGGGACTTAAGGCCTGATCCTGTTCCCGCTGAATTCAATTGCAGGACTCCCATCACCTTCAGAGGAAGTAGGATCAGGTTTTATATTCCAAAGGCTTAACTACATCATTAGTAGAGCTTGAATGGACTTTACAATACGATTTTGCTTAACTCAGACACCCTGTAATAGATCAGCACATTCAAACGCTGAACTGTGATGCTGAGAAACTGAACACTGGGAGAAAGCTGGAGGTTATTTTACTTCTGCATTCTGTGGTGTGTGTCCGTGATTGCAACTGCTGCAGTGAGTGCTAGAAAGAAAACTGCTGCAGGTAACCCTTTGGTGCATGGTCTGGTGCTGGGCAGGATTTCTCATGAACACAGCAGGACAACCCAAGTAATCTAAGAATACAGAAGGAAATAGGTTGGTGGGGTAAATATTTTCACCGTTACTTGGGTCAGGAGCAAGACTCTAAATCCATTCTTCACCTTTAGCTTGTTCTACAGAAACCACCATAAGCAAACCACTACAATAAAAATGGCATTATTCCCCCACCAAATAAAGAGGAAAAAGCCTCATACATAGATATTTAGGGCATATTATAGCTGACCTTTGCAGCACCACAGTTTAAGTCCTGTTCTGGGAAATCATTACTCACATGCTTGATCAACTGTATGCACTTCTGTGCCCCACTGACTTCAGTTGGACTGGCTTCACAGGTGAAGTTAGGTTTATGTATAATTACGTTTAGGATTATCACTTCTGCCATAAGCTCCCTGGGCCAGGCTATATCTACATCATTATCTATTGCTAAGCGGAGTCCATAGCAGCGAGAAATGCTGTGATAATTATGTGCCAAATTATACAACTCACAATAAGGAAAATAGAGTACTTGGATTCTGTTCATATATTATTACTTTTGTGATTATTCTTAAACTATATGTACTTCCCACACTAAGTGATGCAACTGCTTAAATTCATCTCGGCGAAACATGTGACACTGCTTTTCAGATCTATTTCACATGGTTTGAATTATGTCTGGTGGCTGCACATTTAGACTCCAATTTGGCAATCAGAGCCACATGTGTTGACATGTAAATTTACAGAGACTTAAGCCAGAATCTGCTTTTTTGACAAAAGCTAACATCTGATCCGCTTTCTCAGAAACATCAATACAAGTAAAACCCTGTTGACTTCCGTGGCAATTACCTAAACCTTATACCACTTAGAGATAGCTACCAGCATTACAGAATGTGTCAGAGAGTATGTCTACATCAGCATTTAATTTCGAATCCGGAATTCATTTCGCTTCCTCATCATCCCCATTCACCACATTTTGCCTCACGTTGCAGGGCACTCTCAGGCTGCACAAACTGGATTCCTCTTGGAGGAAACTCGAGTAGAAGATGCACTCCTAGTGCATCAGCTGCTAATGGGCATTCAGTCCATGGGAACAGAGGAGAGCTAGCCGAAGTAAAATCCCCAGCACTCCTGTGATGAATGTTAAGTCCTCAGCTCTAACTGTATCACTCTGCAGATCAGATTCTACTTTTAGAGGCCACCAGAAGACTCAGCATTCATATTTGGTTGCCTGTTACATTCAGTCTATTTACATGCCTCTATACCAGGACTTTCGTAAACATGTTGATGTTTCCTCTAAATACGAGGACTGATCTGAGGGTCGTCTTCTACACAAGGACAAGCTTAAACATTCAGTTACCTATGTATTCTCTCTTTCATACTTCAATTTTAAACTCCGCTGCACAGACATAACTAAATGTGGATGGAAAAGTTCACCAGTGCTATATTAGTTTCTGCTAAACTGAACACATCTTCACTCTAAATTTCTCTGCTGCGTTTTGTTACTAAAAGTTTAGCACTAACTGTTCAACACAAGTGCCATGGCAGTCTTTCTGCTAGCACTGTAAATACGTGGTTGATGATTTCCACTAAATCAGCAGTTCTCATACTAGGACACCTATGAGGAAATCAATGATATCTGCATCAGAACATCCTCTTCACTCACTAGTCCCAATCTCTATGGCAATTTGCAAAGTCCAATTTGTCCTTTTGCTCAGTTTCACTAATCCAAGATGAAGATCTTAAAACCCCCCAAGTGGCCTTTAATTAATGGCTGACATGAATACAGAAACACTCTCACTCAGACTGACACTGGAAATTAACAAATATATCTGCAGTCCCTCAGGATTTATTAACAGTCTTTTCTTAAAATACAGCTTGCAGAGCTGTGGCTTCTTTGCCCTCTAAACATCTTGGCTCAAAAGTGGCCACAACGCCTTCTTCCTCTTCAAACATTGATATAGCTTCACAAAGGAAAACAATTACATTTAAGTTCACCTTTTTCTGTTCTACTTCGTAAAGAAGCATGTCAAGTACACGCACAATAAGAATACGTACTTTCCAGTATGTTTAGATCCCAAGCTTCAGCTCTTGAAGCCCTTTCCCAGGAAACCACCCCCTTTTGCAAAATTCTTCTCTTTTCTAAGGATATATCACCGCAGATATGGAGAGACAGGCCAATGCTTCATATAAAAATGTAAAGATAATTTGTGTATTTCCCACTGCACCACAGATGTGTACAGCCACCCTGCCGCCCCATTGCACACGCACGTGATGACTTCCTTGACATCTGCATTAGTTACGTTAACAGAGATGTCAGAGAAATGTACTCTAAAAGAGTGCTATTGACAGGATCAGAATGCCGTTGCTCTTTCTAATACCACTTCCTCCTTCCCACGGTTCAGCAAGGCTGTTTCTGTTGATAACAAAAATATAATCTGTTTATAAGAGATCTCTAATCCCCCTTTCTTTACAGAAGCTCACCTCAATAAGCAGGGTAATGAATATTTTAATAAGCTACTGGAAGTTTGCTGTAGTTGGTGTTCTGAGCACACTACTTATTTACAGGGATCCCACTCATGAGCACAATGGGATCATCACTGCAAACAACAACCTTCTCTCTGTGGTAGGCTCACCCCAGAACCGCTCTGTGGAGAGAAAGGGACCAAGCTACATAATAGTCATGTCACTGCTGTCACAATTTAGCAGACATTAAATACAAAGGTGGCTATGCAAAGCAGCAGCCAGATCCCACAGAAGAAATCTCTATCAGCTATTCAGCATGACCTGGAGAAGCAAAGGGGTTATCAGTAAAGTCAGAATATCTAAAGTAGCGTGGGATCTGCCATGAAATATAAGAAAAATACTGTTATAGTAAGTAATAGATCAGCTAAGCTGAGCAGGCAAGGTAAAGAAAAGCTCCAAGATACTGCATACCTCAGATGCATCCTGTGCCTCCCATTCAGCAGGATAGGTAACACAGTGCTTTTCCGTAGGCTTCATAGGTACCACATAGGCCTGGGCTTGTTCAGCTCAGCAGTGGGAAAGGCATGTCACAGAAAAGAATGTTTCATTTCACAGAAACTGCATGTTGGAAAAAGATTATTTGCAAGTTTGCCTGAAAGCTGAGAAAAAGTGTGGGTGTTCTTTTAAAACAAAAAAAAAAGTGAAAAATGTGTAATTATTTCATAGCAGTTAGTATAAGTAAGAATACTGAACAAATTGCAGTGATTACAAAATCCTCTATAAATATGGGTAGCACTATTCTTGAAAATAATTAGTGTACAGCATCTTCTCAATAGTATCATGATTAATATTTATTCTGATGTCGTTTTTGTTCTGGGAGATGAGAGGGGACAAAAGGGAAGGGAGATAACATTCTGCGAGCACTGAGTGTGTTTGAGAAGCAGAACCAAAAGCATAGTAAAATCTGTTTTATTTTTCTGCTTACTGTCATTCCCCCCTCCCCTCAAACAGGCAATGCAAATAGTGCCGTACTGGTTTTAAAAGTAAAGCCAGAAATTATGTGGAGTTGGGACTGCTGAATTATTCATGAGTTCTGATTGAATGGGATCATTATCTCTGGCCTTACAAGCTAATAAATACTGTCTAATGTCTGGGTACTGTTTTGATCTAATAGTGTCACAGAAAAAAAAAAAAAAAGACTTCTTTTCTGCAAGCTAGAGCCTAAATTAGGGAGGAGCTCCCTGATGAGTTCATTGCAGGAAAACCGTGGGGTTTTTTTCCCTTCCATTGACTACAAGGTTCACTTTGCAGTTCTCAGTCTCATTTGCTGCAAAGGCATTTTAACTTGGGCATGAGGTTAAGATGTTGCTCAGTGGTATCTGTACAATGACTCATCATTTCCTATTCCTTTCCTATTTTCAATAGTCTCACCCTTTCTAATCTCTTGCACCTCACAGTACAAAATATCCCAAACCAGAATACTTTCAGAGGCAGACAGAGCACAGGAGAAGATTATGCTATCTAATCATCTGCCTGTCAGCAGTGAAATAAT
Source organism: Opisthocomus hoazin (assembly GCF_030867145.1). Classification (NCBI taxonomy): domain Eukaryota; kingdom Metazoa; phylum Chordata; class Aves; order Opisthocomiformes; family Opisthocomidae; genus Opisthocomus; species Opisthocomus hoazin. Next base: position 14,055,961 of record NC_134417.1, read on the forward strand.
CTTAAATTGCATTGTTCTGTGATTTATCTCAGGACTGATTGTGGTGAGTCTATACTCACTTGATTTAATATCACTATAAACTAAACATATTGTATGGAACCTGAATTAAGGTTCTGCTCAGAGAGCTGTCGAAGAAGGAGGGGAATTTGTTAGAGGTGCAATGCCAAACAATGTTTGTTGATAACATTCGAAACAGCAACAAATAACTGGTTCAAAACCCACATAAATTATAATTAAAGCCAAGATATTTCATTGGATAGCTTTTCATATGCTTTTTTGAGGATTATATTCAGAACAGGACTTGTTTCAATAAGAGGAAATAATTAGGATATTATTACAAGTTAAAAACCCCTTCATAATTAGATAGGGATTAGTAACTTCGTTTTCATATGATTAACACAATAAACCCCTTTTTTCCCCAAAGTAATAGGAGGCCTATTAAGCAACATGAGATCATATATCAAGGGGCCTTTTAGTAATTCAGCAGTCTGTAACATTCACACAGACCACAAAAATCTTCCACAAAACAGCTGGCTTCATTCTATCATGAAAATTCACAGTTTTGGGTGCATTTATTTTGAGGTCTAACACAATACTTGAAGTCATACCATTTAATTAAGGATTTTTTTTAACAAGAGTTAGCTGTTCACACACTTGTAAAGGGAAAAGTGAACAGTTTCTCAAACACTCTATCAGTAATGGAGCTCTCTGCCCTGCTCAGTTCAGCATGGGAGGACCCACCTGGTACATCTGGATTTTAAGGAGTAAGCATCTCCTAATAATTGGCACACTTCAAGCTTAAAAATGCCTAGTTTTATAGTATTTTGTTAGTAAAATCACATTAAATGCTTAGCTCCATTATGGTAACTAGGCTAAATATGAAGCGAATTATTGACACGTTTGCTCTTTGTACACACAGCTCATAAACAATAAGTAATAAAGATGTGACATAAATTTAGCTTCGTGAGTCTATTCAGTGGAATAATTCTCCAAACATTACCTTTTTAGTCTCCCTTTTTAGTGCTTTTAACTGCAGTGAAAATACAAAATTGTTCCTTTTGTTGTTATTAAGTAGGGACGTGATCACCCATTCTGGCTTTTCTGCATTTTCTGCATATGACGCCAGTCATTGCAGCCAGTGAGACCTTCAGACAGTAGCCATTATCTGTCACCCTCCTGGACCAAAATAACAAATAATATGCCTGGAGGTGCTGCGTTTTGTGACTGCTAGTTTCCCCGCATGGCATATGCCTAGATAGACTCAGATGAGAGGTGATTGCACAAAACTGTGATTGTGAGATGACTTAGCAGAACCCGTGATGATGTCCTAATGGCCTCCTGTGGAGGGGAACAGGGGTAATTGTTTGTCAGGGGAAGGAACACATCTGTAAGAAGGCATCCTCTGCAAACCAAGCAGCCATGTGGAAAAAAGAAAGGGAGAATAACAGCGCAGCAAGGCTGCCTTCGAGCCTAATAAAATGAATAACAAAAAGATGTAAAAAAATGAAACAAGATATTAAATGACCAGGTTAAAAAGCCTGTTACTGGTGAGCTCTGGATTAAAAAGAAAACACGCCTCCAGGCATTATGGTTCTTTTAAAAAGATTAGGTGAAATTCTGTGGCTCCCGGCAAGGAAAGTTAAAGCAACAAACCCAGGAAATGTAAACGCATTCCCCCACAGCAAAAATATGCACAGAGCAACCAGTCTTCCTGTATGTTCTCATCTGTAACTTGGTGGCTTGGGAATCACCAAGCCTTTGCTGTAAAATTTTCTTTTTCCAGCTTTTTAATCTTCCGTTTAAAATATTTCCTTCCCATGTGATCACTGCATAGAAAACTGACATCATCCCAACATCCTTTCCAGAGCATAGCTATTGGAATTGAGAAATGAGAAGCCATCACTGTCAAGCCAGGCAATTAGGGCATCAGTCACATCAGTGGGAACTTGCCTTTAATGTCAACTGGGGCAGAAACAGGCCCTTAGAGTATATTAAGGACCTTATTTTATACTCTTTCAGCATCTTCTATTTGATCAGAAATAAACTGGAGCAAACAAGCTAATTAATCACATACAGAACTAATTCCCCAGTCTTTTCAGCCTATGTCTTAATTATTTATTTTCTAACTACAGAATAACAAACATACTAATCTCAACAGAAGTAACGTTTACTAGAAATAAATCAACAGATTTTAGCTTCACTGACCTATAGGCTATAGGAAGGAGCCAAAACTTTTTTAAGTTTCATAAAATCATCTGTACTCATTATTCCATTCATTATGCCTTACCAATGGAGATCTGGAAAAGAGCCACACAAAACAAGAGTCAGGAGGGGTAATCCTTGGAGTTCCTACACTCATTTAGCTACACTAACATAGAAAAGCTGTGATTTTTTTTATTTTTTAAATGATGCCTTCTAAACTCTCTATAAAATAAGCAGAGCATTGAAAAATACCTTCTAATCAGATCTACCTGCAATTGAAAAAAGCATCTACCATAAGTAATTAAATGAAATTTGCAAGCAGAATTGGACAAATAATAGCTCTTTTTGTTTTGATGGGTAACTTGGGCCAAAGAGAGCTATAAAAATATTTCAAGAAATAAACATAGAAATCAAAATAGCTATTACTCTGCATGAACCTAGAGTGAATTGCTTCATTTCATTTTCATATAACCTATTTTAAAACCTTTTCCCCCAAATAGAGGTTGATTTTTAAACAGGAAATGAGTCTCTGAAAAGTTAGTTTCATTCAAAAATGTTCAAATGAAACATTTTAGCTCATTCTTTAAAAATCAGTATTCTCATCTTTTACTTTCTTTTTTTTTCTGCCAAAATTATCCACTGCAATTAATTTAAATATTCACATGCTTCCAATCTCTTAAAAAGTGCTGCTTTGGGGGAGCTTATTTTCCTAAAACAAATGTTATTCAGTCTATTCACAAACATTTGGGATAAAGTTTTGACTTCAAGAATCTCCCTTCAAAATCTGCCAAAAATATGCTACAAGTAAAGTACAGACTCTAAGACTCACACTAGGCCTGCTGCTCTGCTAACGAATGGAGTTTTGAGCACTGTCCCATGCAATAAATTCAACACTACAAGTAGCTGCATGGCACTTGAGCATATATTTTTCTACAGAAAATATCAGGCAAGAATATGGGAGCATCAGTTAAGCAACCAGTGAAAGTACCGGCCTGTTTGTTCATCAGCTGCAAAGAGGATAGCCCTGCAAATGCCCTTCCACTCACACTGGAGTGTTCCTTCTTGAAAGGAAAAAGGATGCCCGTTGTTTACGTAACTACGGTCACTCTAGAGTCTTGTTAGAGAGAAATACACAGGTTGTTAACATGGTGGCAACATGAGGGGTGGTCACAAATTTATCTCAGAACTGTTTTAACACAAACTTGTGCTTTCAACTAAACCAAGTGGTCTTGAGTTAAGTACTTATTTACCAGGAAAAGATAGAAATTGAATTGAAAAAACCCTAGAATATTTTTTCCTGAAAAACTGGGGGATGGGGGGGGGGGGCGGTGTTTGTCATGCCTTTGACATTCACAAAGGTGAATTTCCTATAGGCAAACTGGTCATGGGCAACAAGGAAGTATGGACCGCTGAAGCAAGAGGGGTTTGTTTCCTCGGTGACCTGCCCACATTTCCCACTACCTGAGGTGTACAGTCAGTCTGAAAGCAGACCACGCGGCAGCGGTAGCATAACTGAAAACAAAGACGGATTGCCTGAACAAACAGAACCCAAGGCTGACGAATAACTTCCTAAAAAGAGGACAGGTCTACTTACCACTCAAGATGTTATAAACATGAAAGTATAGACAAAGGGGTGGCAGGAACAACATAAGTTAGGTTTTACTTGTTGGTTTTGTGCTCTCAACAAATCACTTTATGTAGACTTGTGGTACTTGGGGAGTATGTTTAAAAGCACATATTCAGAGCACTTATCCTTTTGCTAAATTCAGAGTCCATGGAAATCTGTAAACTTTCTATTCTATGTATAATATGGCACACAATTTTACACTTACAATGCATTCAAATTTTGAACAGTTGGACTAGATGATCATTGTAGGTCCCTTCCAACTGAAATTTTCTATTCTATTCTGAACAACTCTTTGAGATAGCAGAAATCTTTTCTAGTTCTATTATACTGTGTGCACAATTAAAGCTTACACTTTTTACAAGATTGGAAAATTATATTAAAATGTTTTAAAAATACAAAAGTGACTGAAAAGATAAAAAATCACCATTTCTATCCTAAACTTTTTATGAAGGATCTTACAAATATGATTTAAAACCATTTTATTACACTACTTTAAGGTTTTTATGGTTTTTAAGTTATTAATACTGTAGTTCTGAATGAGTTTCCTTCTGTTGTAACGCTGAAGAGAATTTGCATCTAATTGCCAGGATACCAGCATGTGCTTTAAAATTGAAGAATATTTAAATATTTTAAATAGTGCTTTTATTCTATTAGTTTTGAAAATGATAAAGGTCAACTGAAAAAGTAAACTGGCAGCAAAGCGCTGCTTTAGCAGTGGTTCTCAGGCAGCACATATTGTTTTTCTCTCACCACACAGAAGACATCAAAATACTCCTAAAGCTACCCTCCATCCTGGAGGCAGAAGCCAGAGTATGCATTTGTGTCTTCACACTCACTGGCTTTTGGTGAGCATTTCTACTCAAAAAAACATGAGACACAATTGTTCAACTCTCCTCCACCTTTTTCACAACACCTTTTCCAAACATATTGAACACTTTCTACTAATTCATTGGAATTTGGATGGAATAAAATAAAATATACCACAGACTAACTATAAGGAGAGGTTTCTTCTACTCCATTGTGTCTACTGCACCACACTGATCTGTTAAATATCACTTATACATGAAGAATCACAGAATCAAAGAATCACAGAATAGTAGGGGTTGGAAGGGACCTCTGTGGGTCATCTAGTCCAACCCTCCTGCCGAAGCAGGGTCACCTACAGCAGGCTGCACAGGACCTTGTCCAGGCAGGTCTTGAATATCTCCAGAGAAGGAGACTCCACAACTTCCCTGGGCAGCCTGTTCCAGTGCTCCGTCACCCTCAGAGGGAAGAAGTTCCTCCTCATGTTCAGACGGAACTTCCTGTGCCTCAGTTTGTGCCCATTGCCCCTTGTCCTGTCACTGGGCACCACTGAAAAGAGCTTGGCCCCATCCTCCTGACACCCACCCTTCAGATATTTGTAAGCATTTATTAGGTCCCCTCGCAGCCTTCTCTTCTTCAGGCTGAACAAGCCCAGTTCCCTCAACCTCTCCTCGTAGGGCAGATGCTCCAGTCCCCTCACCATCCTCGTAGCCCTCCGCTGGACTCTCTCCAGTAGCTCCTCATCTTTCTTGAACTGGGGAGCCCAGAACTGGACACAGTACTCCAGATGAGGCCTCACCAGGGCAGTGTAGAGGGGAAGGAGAACCTCCCTCGTCCTGCTGGCCACACTCTTCTTGATGCACCCCAGAATCCCACTGGCTTTCTTGGCATCCAGGGCACACTGCTGGCTCATGGTTAACCTGTCGTCCACCAGGACGCCCAGGTCCCTCTCCGCAGAGCTGCTCTCCAGCAGGTCCACCCCAAGCCTGTACTGGTGCATGAGGTTGTTCCTCCCCAGGTGCAGGACCCTGCATTTGCCTTTGTTGAACCTCATCAGGTTCCTCTCTGCCCAGCTTTCCAGCCTATCCAGGTCACGCTGAATGGCAGCACAGCCTTCTGGTGTATCTACCACACCTCCCAGTTTGGTGTCGTCAGCAAACTTGCTGATGGTACATTCTAACTCTTCATCCAGGTCGTTGATGAAGAAGTTAAACAACACTGGGCCCAGTACTGACCCCTGGGGGACACCACTTGTCACCAGCCTCCAACTAGACTCAGCGCCGCTGATGACAACCCTCTGAGTTCTGCCATTCAGCCAGTTCTCTATCCACTTCACCGACCACTCATCCAGCCCACACTTCCTCAGCTTCCCTAGGACGATATCATGGGAGACTGTGTCGAAAGCCTTGCTGAAATCCAGGTAGACAACATCCACGGCTCTCCCTTCGTCTACCCAGCCAGTCATGTCATCGTAGAAAGCTATCAGATTGGTCAGGCATGATTTCCCCTTGGTGAATCCATGCTGACTACTCCTGATAACCTTCTTTTCCTCCACTTGCTTAATGATGACATCCAGAATGAGCTGCTCCATCACCTTTCCCGGGATGGAGGTGAGGCTGACCGGCCTGTAGTTCCCTGGGTCCTCCTTCTTGCCCTTTTTGAAGATTGGAGTGACATTGGCCTTTCTCCAGTCCTCGGGCACCTCTCCTGTCCTCCAGGACCTCTCAAAGATGATGGAGAGTGGCTCAGCAATGACATCCGCCAGCTCCCTCAGCACTCGTGGGTGCATTCCATCGGGGCCCATGGATTTGTGGACATCCAGATCACTTAAGAGATCCCTCACACAGTCCTCCTCGACCAAGGGAAAGTCGTCCTCTTTGTAGGCTTCTTCTCTTACCTCCGGGGCCTGGGATTCCTGAGGGCCAGTCTTAGCACTGAAGACTGAAGCAAAGAAGGCATTCAGTAGCTCTGCCTTCTCCGCATCCTCCGTCACCAGGACACCCGCCTCATTCAGCAGCGGCCCCACATTGTCCCTAGCCTTCCTTTTGCTGCTGATGTAATTGAAGAAGCCCTTCTTGTTGTTTTTGACATCCCTTGCCAGCTTCAATTCCAGGTGAGCCTTGGCCTTCCTCGTCGCATCCCTGCATGCTCTCACCACGTTTCTGTACTCTTCCCAAGTGGCCTGTTCCTCTTTCCACATTCCATGGACCTTTCTCTTCTGCCTGATCTCCGCTAGAAGCTCCTTGTTTAACCATGCAGGTCTCCTGCCTCCTTTGCTAGATTTCTTTCTCAGGGGGATGCATTGCTCCTGTGCATGGAAGAAGTGTTGTTTAAAGAGCGACCAGCACTCATGGACCCCCCTGCCTTCGAGAGCCCTGGCCCACGGGATTCCTCCCAGTAGCTCCTTGAAGAGGGCAAAGTCAGCCCTCCTGAGGTCCAGGGTTTTGATCCTGCTTGTCGCCCTGCTTCCTCCACGCAGGATCCTGAACTCAACCATTTCATGGTCACTGCAGCCGAGTCTACCTCCAACCTTCACATCCTCCACCAGTCCCTCCTTGTTTGTTAACACGAGGTCCAGCAGCGCGCCTTTCCTTGTTGGTTCCTCCACCACTTGCATCAGAAAGTTATCATCGATGCTCTGTAGGAACCTCCTGGATTGCACCTGCCTAGCTGTATGGTCTTCCCAGCTGATGTCAGGGTGGTTGAAGTCCCCCATGAGAACCAGGGCCTGTGACTGTGAGGCTGCTCGCAGCTGCCTGTAGAAGGCCTCATCAACCTCCTCCTCCTGGTCAGGTGGCCTGTAGTACACACCCACCGTAATGTCACCCTTATGAGCCTGTCCCTTAATTCTAACCCACAAGCTTTCAACTCGTTCCTCATTTGCCCCCGGGCCAAGCTCAATGCATTCCAGTTGCTCCCTCACATATAGAGCAACTCTCCTTGTTGGTCTGTCTTTCCTAAAGAGTCTGTAGCCATCTATGACAGCATGCCAGTCATGCGAGTTGTCCCACCATGTTTCTGTGATGGCGACCAAGTCGTAGCCGAAGAAGGCTAATAAAACAGAAAGAAGCAAAATTTGACCTGAAAAATCTGTGAGATTTTTTGAGACAGAAAAAACCCCTTTGCTTTGGCATCAGATAGCATAAAGTCTCAATAATTTGTGGCTTTTTAAATCTTGAAATTGTGTAGAAGTGTTGCATATAGACTCAGATTAGACAGACAAAGTGCAGTAGAAGCAAAGTCAGAAAAAATACCAGTAAGATAATACAATTTCAATGCTTTAGCAATGATATTAAGGGCGTACAAAGAACATTTAATCTAGAATTAAGTGAATGAATCTTACAAGAGTCAGGAAACTTTCTGAAGCGGACAGAATGTCTCAGGGTCTTTGCAACTGAACACTAAATATTTTATATTTAATAAAGAAAGGAAAATGCTACTGAAAATAAAGGATGAAATTGCTAGATAATTAAATATTGTGAATTCTTATGGATGATAAAACCAGGCTGAGTGGATGTCACGATTTCTTTTCTGTATAAAGTAGTGGAAGCAGTAAGATATAATTAGTGCTGGAACATAAAATGGTACAAATGGCTTACAGAATCTTGAAAAGAATAAGACATTACAAAACATGATGGGAAAGAAAAAGACATTATAAAATATGGTGGAGGTACCAGCCAGTCTGCATGATCATTCACAAAGAAACCTCAACCTACACAGAAGAAGTAGGAAGACATTTCCTAGGAATTTGGGCCTAGGAAATTAATGCAAATTTTGTTATTACAAGGACACAAGGTAGGATTTCACTGCTACTTCAGAACTGAATTTTTGAACAGAGCAAATCAAACCAAGAATAATTTGAAAAAGAAATGCTGTGCTAAATGAAGTCTAATTTCTCTCCTGCATGCTTTACTTCAATGGGTGTATTAAAATACTGAGTACTAAGCATGTGAGTAATCATTTATTGATTTGTGTCCAAATTGGTTGCTTGCCTGAACCAAGTCAGATGAAGTAGATGTGGGCAGCTCAAACTGAAGAACAGATATTTTCTCATTTTCTTTCCTTAATTTCAGACATCATACCTTGTTTGGTTTACACCCCTGGCAGTCTACTAAATCATTCTTCTTCAGAATAAAAATAGCATAAAGAGCCTAAACTCCACTTTACACAGCAGTGAGAACAAAGTATTCAGTTTAGCAGGGACTCCAGATGAAATATTTCCTCTCCTACTAGGCATCATCTTTCTGTTCCAGCTGTATTTTTCTATCTTATTGTATCGTTCTCTGGTAGAACTTTGTGCCTTCCTAGGAAAACATACAATGAAATTAGTGCTCTGGCCAACAGTGAATCACAGGCTGATAGTGATGGTAGGCAGCTCTAAAGATGTTTCCGTTACTTGTTCATGCAAGAGACAGGACTAGAGGACATGACCTCAAGCTGTGCCAGAGTAGGTTTAAATTGGATGTTAGGAATATTTCTTCACTGAAAGGGTTATCAAGCCCTGGAACAGGCTGCCCAGGGAAGTGGTTGAGTCAGGTATTTAAAAGACGTGTAGATTTGCTACTTAGGGACACGGCTCAGTGGTGGACTTGGTAGTGTTAGGTTAATGGTTGGACTCGACGATGTTAAGTGTCTTTTCCAACCTAAAAGTTTCTACGATCCCATGAAAAGTCATTGTTTTATGCTATTTTATACACATAGGCATATAATTGTAATGTGTTTCACTAACTTCTGCACATATATATACATACATCTTTCACAAGTATTCCTAATTTAGCACTGATCTCTAATAGAATTTTTGCACAGTAATCTATGTTGTACCTTGCTGCTATATTTAAATTCTGCATTGTCATCTTAAAGTGAATACTAATCAGTGAACATGTATGTGAGCATTTAAGGCAGATCATAAGGTGACACTGTCCAAGACGGTATCTGTTCCTGAATATAACTATGTTGCAATGTTGCCACACCAAAACAAATTTGTAAAATGTAATTTTTTTTTTTCTGTTCTAACAGCTAATAACAAAATATTTGAGAGACTTTTCATGGAAAACTAGAGTAAAAGATATCAGTATCTGATTATGCTGATAGGTCACTCTTCTATGCTAACGCTTGCCTGTCTCTTTTTCTCTTGGAACACACACCATGTGGTCAAGAGCCACAAATAATCCCTGACACCATCAACAGCTGAAGGCATTGGGAACTTCATAGGTGGTTCTCAAACAGCATGTGACAACAGCACCCTGTAGAGATCCATGAGTCTGTGGACAATTGTTCAGGGCTGGCCATGTTGACCATTGACCTTTAGGACCCCTTCAAGCTCACTCCTCTTAAACGTCCCTGAGGCCAGCACAACTCCTCAAGAGAGCATGTGATAGAGCTGTAGCCCAGGAATCATGTTTAGACTGTCCAAGAGGCAGATGTTGGTCGTGTGCCTATCTCTCTGATCCAACAGATAAGTCATAACTATATAGAATGGAATTTTATATGGAGAAATCTCTGTGCAACATCCAAGCCACTCACCTGAAAGTCCCTAGTTCGACTGAGGCAGGGCAGGAATTTGATGTTTCCAGGCAAGCATCCCAAATCAGGTGTCTCATGATGTGCAGTTTCACCCTTCATGTGAGGAAGCATCAACAAAACTTACACATTCTTGAAAAAAATCTTTCCACAAATCAGATTTTTCTAGAAAAACAAATCAAGCATTTTCCAGTTCTTTCCACTGTGACCTAGTCATACTTTCTCTTTGGCACATATCCCCGAGAAATGGCATACAAAACAGAAATATGTTGATTTGCCATGTTGTACCTCAGTCTGATTTAGCATAATACTGCAGTATTTTTCTGTGTCTTTTGTATCCCTAATCACTTGATTACTGAGTTGCATCATTGCTGAACCCTGGCCCATAAAAGACGAGGGAACACAATGACAGTCAGCCAAAACAACACAAACAGCTGCTTGTCTAGACATATTAGTAGTGTCCTGAAACCTTGGCAGCCTGGTGACATAATCTAAAAAAATTTGCACCACTATTCTTGAAATGTTTTATTGTGATTATGTAAATCTACTCATTTATTTTCACTGGAAAACATAAAAATGCAGGCAAAAGAAATCATGAATCATTTCCCTCTTGGTTCCTAACAGTATGATTCAAAGGGAGGTATCTGCAAGCTTTTTTCTCTAAGGAAACTCTCCTAAGAATAGCATATTCTATAACATGAAGGGACAAATTAATAACAGTGTTACAATATAATTATTTTCATTCTGTTATGTGTGCTCATTTTGCTGTGGCAATTATTTGTTTATAAGCCAATAAGTTACTTGCAAAGCCTATTTGATGTGCCACCTCTGATTTAATTAGTAGAAGACAGTCCCTTTGCAGTAAACAAAAAAGTTTAACTTTTTTAGAATTCCCAGTTGAATTCATAATTTCATTTCTTTGTTTTTTATATCCACTTCTAATGATAAATAGATGGCTTTGTTCAATTAAAACATGCACAGAAACTCCACAAAACATGGAACAGATCACCACCAATGAAACAAGGTATCAGTAGTCCCCACACAAGCACTCTACACTCAAACTTAATGGTTCCTCAAATTCTGAAGAAAAATAAATAAATTTCAAAAAGCAAAGCAGATAACAGGCTCTGACTTGCCCTAGCCATAAAAGAAGTTGACATCTGTAGTCAAAACAAGGAAGAGGTTCTAGAATTATGGGCCAGAACTCTGGGTGCTTCACTTCCCCTCCCATTGTTTGTGTGATTTTTCAGTGACATCAGGTTGTCGGTGATCCAACCTGCAACTTTTCTGACCTCAGCTTGATTGCACCTTTGAAAAACTGAGCACCTTTGAAAACAGGGCACCTTTGAAGACTAAGCCCTACACCAAACATCTCCAAGTTTCAAGAGCATTTAATAGCTAGAGATATTCCAACTTTCTTGGCTGCTCAGAAGGGGCTTAGATGTAGACAAGATGAATAAGGAGATCAGAATTTGACACCCTGTTTTTGTCACTTTAATATTTGGCATTTCTGTGGCCTAAAAAGACTAGGGAAATCATTTAAGAACTAATGAAGAGCTATTTACCTCCTAAATCTTCTTCCCTTGAGTAATGAAATAATTACCCTCCCATAATCATGGAAATATTCAACTTGAATCTTAAATTGAGCTGTTGTGAAAAGTGGTAGTGATGTTACATAGGTGATCACCATGGTAACGTTTGGAAACTGCACTGTTGTCAAGCCAAGAATATAGTTGTGCTTTTCCCATAAGAACAGTAGAAAAGACCGGGACTGAACTCTTCCAGGATCCCATAACGGTAAGTGAAAGTGAACATTTATCTGTCTTACCCACTGGGACAAAGGCTTTAACAAAAAAAACAAGCCACACAGCAAAACCCTTCAAAAAACTCACAACCCAACCACCAGCACACTGTCCATAAACTGAATTACTTTGTAATGTGATATTACTGTTTGTTAGTTTTGTTGTGTTTACTGTCTGTACATTACCTGAAGGCAGATTCCAAAGGAACAACATGGTAGGACTACAAGGAGAAACCAACAGATTTTATTTGCATCACATAGATAATTAGACATCCTGCAAACTATAAGAGCAGTTCCCTTTTAAACTGTGGCTCTTTTACAAATGCGCCCTCTCCTTCTGGCCGATTATTTGGTTTCTTATGCAATACGATTTTCTGAACCAGCAGTGGTCATTGCATCTGAAGCCCGTTCACTTCAGGCTACCCAGTCCAAATGCCCCAAGCACAAATGTTGCTCATTGTTCAAGAGACAGCTCAATGATGACCAATACTAAGAACGTCGTTTTCATCAACAGTCTAAGAGATACAATGGAAGACCATACTTTGAATATTCACCCTTTACAGAAATGATCCGAGATTAAAACCTCTCAAATTCTGTAAAACACAAAGCACAGTAAAGAAGAGATCGGCAATTTTCCCCATATTTTTTTCAGAAATCAGGGGATGAACTAATGTTAACTGCAAGTAAGTGATTGGAGGCTCTGTATCAAAGCCAAAGGAGCTAAACCTCTCTCAGCTTAACGATACCATGATTTTCACTTCGACAGCTGCTTTTCTGCCTAAATGCCATGTGGTATGAAAGCATAACCATTCCCAGGGGAGATGAAGTATCTGGGATACTAATTTTACATTAAGCAGCATAGAGAAACTGAACTGTCAATGATGCTAGAGCACACACTGCTTTGGAGATGGTAGACAAGATGCCCAAACTGCATCTGCAGTTAAGAGCTAAGATGGATGAGTTTTTTTCCTAAAATGTGCAGTTTATTAAAAATCCAGATCACAAAATAGAAGATTTTCAAAAAGGATGCATACTCCTAGCAAATTAACAGGAAGCGGAGGATTACATTCTCCTGTAAAGGACATTCTTTCTACTGAAGAATTAAGATACCTGATGAACATTCACATTCATTCTCTGGGTAGTATAAGGAAAGATTCCTGTCAGGTTGCTGCAATAACATAGCAAGCAGCAGGTGAGGTGAGGCAACATATCCAGGCTCCGAAAAGATTCTCAGTTTCACTTGAACTAACAAGTGATCTACGGAATGCAGATAGTGGATTTCTAAAGACCTAACCTTCATCTAGTAGTTACCGAATTAAACTTTTCTCTGATAATGGTGTGATTCATCTCTCCCGACTTTAGCGACTTAAAACCCAGGCATCTAGTGTAAACTGGTTTTCTCTGTAGCCAGTGACAAATGATGAGTAGATACACAAAGGGTAATACATCCTATCTTAAACACCTCTCAGCATCCAGAGGGCAGTCGGCCCATTCTACTACTTCTTTTCCATTGTGCACAGTGGAGTTTTATCTCCTAAAATTGGCATTGCATCTGCTAAACTCTGAATTACTTAAACAGTTGTTCTTGCACATGAACTCCAGCCTTAAACAAAGAGAGGACTGTCCACACCTCTTCACCAGCAACACCAAGCCTGGGATGGGACAGGTGCAATGCCACCGTTTGGCCTGAAGCTCCCCGCTACCCAGCGGTTATAGTGACAAATTGGACCACTGCAAAAGGCAGGCAAAACTCTGCCCCGGTAAAACGTGAGCAGAAGCCACAAACTATTCTTCTGTTTAGCACAGAAGGAGAAGATGTAGATACTGCAGAAGGAAGTAGAGCTCAAGATTGCTTTGATGATGTAAAGAGGTGCTGAGGCAGAAGCAGCGTGTGGTATCAAGTGAAAAGAACCTGCTTTAGCCAAGTACGGATAAGGACAACTCGCAGACTTTTAGACTGCTCCAAAGGCATAGATCAGTGTGGAGTGTTAGACTTTGAGCAGCACTTCTTTCTTCTGCGGACAGCAGGGGCATCTGACTAATACAAGATCGCCTACAGTTCACTCTTGGAGACTTTAGAAGCTGTAAGAGGCCTCTTTCTTCCCGGGGAGGCTGGGATAACCGTTTTAACAGATGACACACTCACAGTAGACTATGGTTGTGTGAAAGAAACTGCAGATTTCTCCCCTGGAAGAAGTTCTGAATCAAATGTCCCTTTCATTGACTCCACTATCCCAGCCATTTTAAATGTGCTTGCCAGTCTGTGGTCAGCCACCCTTCTCAGGAGCCTTCCCATTTTCCTAAACATAGCCCTTTCAAGTCTCAGCCCTGTTTGTCGCTTTCCTGTAAGTGGGATGAAATGGATTATCCTACCCAGAGTTGCTCTCTGGAACGATCTTGATTCTGGTCAGGAGACCAAAGGGGGCTCGGCTTTCCAAATGATTCGACCTCCTCAGAGCCTGTCAGTAAATCTGTGGAGACAAGAAACAGCTCTTTCAAAAGTTCTAGCTCTTTGCCAAAGCATACACAATTTAGGAAAATGGGTCCAAAGCACAGAAAAGTGTTATCTAAACATTTCATTACCTCAGCTTAACCAACTTTATTCCAGATGAAGAAGGATCCAGCTCATTCCTGCCTCTCCTGGAAGACACAGCTGTCTTGCTTATAGTACTCTCTGCCTGCATCTGCCTGTTCAACCTGCTGACAAAGCCTTATTCCTGTAAATGTAAAGTTTAGGATTGAGGAAAAATAAGCCTAGTCCAGACAATTTTGGTTTTTAGGTCAGGTGGATACATGCCACAGGTATTCACTAATTAATATCTTCCCCATTGTGTACTCCAGGAGGATTAGTATTATCTAGGATGGATTCTTATCTCTGCCTTTTTCTTGGCCCCTTTGTTTCTTTCAGAATCTCTTTGATTAACTCTGTGCTGTCTAATAGATAATTAAGGTCTTTTTATTTATCAAAAGTAAAGCTTATGACTGTCTTACAGTCCTTAGAGCCATATTAGAGTTTAGGATGTATTTCATGAATAATTTATAAACTGAATATTTTATAGGCTACAGTTCTCACGTAAGGAGACAAATGTCATACATCCATCGTTCAAAGGTACACTCACCGGAGATTCTGGAGCAGTAAGCTCATCATTCACTTTCTATTTGATTGTCTTGGCCACTGGCTTGTATACGCAAGCAAATGCCATGCAAGGCAACCTTCTGCATTGACTATTCTGACAACAACTCACAAGAGCCACTAGAGAGAAGGAAAACTAAGAGTTCTGGGTGGTGACTGTGGGTGGCAAGTAGGGACTGCACAGTGTCTGACCCTACCCAGTAGTAGCGGATGGCCTACAGACCATACATATAGCCAAATTATTCAGGTCTCATACTTAGGGGACGTGCACAAGAGCAGTGGGATCCCTATACATGGAGCGTGAGGAAAGAAAGAAACATACATTTATTCATCAGCACAGTGCACCAGAAAATACTTACATCTTTCATGTTTTCATGAAGTAGTGCTTAGAGTAAGAGCTCGTCAGGGAAAAAAAATGGGGACTACTAGCAGCTCCCTTGTGCCCAGGTTTGCATGTGATTGCTCAGATTGGAATTTGTCACTCATTTTACACTCACATAGGGGATAAAGTAGAATCAAACAGCTGGAAAAGATACAAAATGTCATCTACTCTGTGTTCTACCAAGGGAATAATCATCCTTAAAACACCCATATTAGAGAATTTGTTTGTTCCTGAAGACCTTTAACACTGGGTATTCCATAGCCTCTTCTGATAGCTTATTCTAGTCATTTTCACACTGCAACATTAACATTCCTCATTATTAGGAAGTTTCTAAAATATCTAACCCTGCATCACGTTTAAGCCCACTCTGCTTAATCTTCACAGACATGGAGAACAAATAATTTCTTTTCTTTTTATAGCGGCTATTTCTTTATGTGCTGCCTATTATCATATGCTTACACACACACAAATACACTTCAGTATCATTTTATCTAGGCTCAATTACTCCTCTTCCAACCATTCCTTGCAGGTCTCAACCTCTTAAAACTCTCACTGCTCTCCTCTGGACTACCTTTGGTCCACAATTTGATTTGAAGTAGTGTGTCAAAAACTGCAAACAGTAGTCCTGGTCAGACCTTCTTGGTGCTTTGTATAGCATTATTCATCATGCTTATATCCTAGTGCATCATTTGAAATTTTTGCAAGAGCTCACCAGTTTTTACTTGCTTCTGACCTGTGGTCCACAATGACTACCACATCATTTTCTGCAAAACTCTTATTTTGCCAGTGGTCTCCATGCAGTTTACATATATTTGTAAACCCAGTGTCTCACTCCTCATTGGGAAGTCCTCTTAGCTTGGTGGCACCTGCAAATTTAATAAGCTGCTCTCCTGCCCATCAGTTAGGCCCTTAATGAAAGCAAGAATAATGTCATATCCAGAACAGAAACCTCTGGATGCTCACTCAACATATATTTTGGTAGTGAACCATTGTTAACTACTTGCTCTGTACACATGCCTATATATTTTAGTGTTTCCAGCAATTGGAATAAAGCTGGGTGTTCTACAAATTCCTCACTTCTCCCACTATTTACACATAATTGCTACATTTGTATTTTCTAGCATCTAGGTAACTTGTCTGTTCTTCAGCAGTTCCTGCAGATAACCGTTAGAGGATTGAGAGTTCATCAACCAGCCCATTACGTACCAAGGATAAAGTTCACCTGTCCAGCTGGCATGAAAACATCTACATTTTATACATACTATGTAACCTGTTTCTTCCTCATGCTTTCCTGTTGGTGCTGGTATTAGACCTCCTTATTGCAGCTGACCTTTCTATTGAAATCTGACACAAAGGGCATGACACTTGAGCCCTTCCGCTGTCATCCCTCAAGTAGCCTTCCCTTTTTCTTGAATAGCTTCTCTGATTTATATGGTTGCATTTGGCCTTAGCGAGCTGACCTAGTTTCCACTTTGTGCAATCTTCCTTCTCGTGTTTGAAGTATGTGAAGAGCTCTTGGTTTAGCCAACTCAGGCTCTTACTGTATTTCCTATCTTTCCTCCTCAGTGGGATAATTTGCACTGTGCCCTTCGTAGCGTTTCCTTAAGGAACTGCCAGGTCCCTCATTACCTTCTCCCTTAGACCTGCCTCCTAACAGTCCTATCTCTACTGTGCATACAGTAGACACATTTAGACTATTATTATTCGAAATAAGTGCATCAAGGATCACAAAAACCAGGTTTGCACTACTACTATTTTTGATTTCAGACAGTTACTGAACTGCTGGATAAACAGATTTTTCACTTCACCCAGGAGTGGCTGAATTCACCTACACACTTCCACATCTTCTGAACAGCAGTTTTTCTTCCAACAATTTTAAACTAATTGATATGGAATTCGTTAACAAATGAAGGACTCATATAGTCACTAGTCATGACCTCCAGTAAAAATAACATGCAGATATCTAGAGGTGAAAGCTACGCATCTTATTTTTCTTGAGATTATAGTCTAATGATTCCAATCTCACGCTTCTTGGGAATCCTTGCCTCCAACCCATTCAATCTTTTTCCGTGAAGTCATTCTGGTCAATATTGTAAGCTTTGGTAATACACTGTTCCCAAGATTTCTAAGCATCTGTAAGCATCTTTTGGCATTGCTGCACAAATAACAGCACAAAGAGCAAGAAACGTGACGTACCACAAAACCAGAGCATAAGTCAATCTCTTAGATCTGCATCCATTGAGTTCTGGGGTTTGGGGGCTGTTCTTGCTTTTGACAGTTTTATTCAACTGCTTTTGATGAAGTTACCAAGGTTTGGATTCCCTTCACTTTGAAGTGATCCCAATCTCTTAACTTGAAGTAAGCGTAATTTGTTTTAGACCAAACATGAAAGTGTGAGAATTTTCAGTGCATAATACAATCTAAGAAAAAAAATCAAAAACTATCCAATAATAGTGATTTTAAGAGCAACAGGGACTCAGGATTGATCCTTATACTCTGTGAAGGATATAGTGAAGGAATAAGGAGAGAATAAAACCATCTTAACTTTCCAAAACAAGCTAAGTAATTAAAGAGCATCTATATCATTGACTTCTGCTCTGGTTATTTAGTCACCTTTAGAAATCCCTGCTCTTATTACCAAATTATTAGTGCTTCTTGTCTCTAACACTACTGAAATAAAAGCATAGGTTGCCTGGAAGGGGGCTGCTGCTTATAATGCAAATTAGTAAGCATTTTTCTCCCCCACAAAAATGATTAATTTACAATGTTTAGCAAGTATACATTCTGGACCAGACAAGATAAATCATTCACACAAAATTATACTGAAATTCAGTCAACATATCTTTAGAAAATATGCTTTGAAGTTTGGAAATGAGAAAGCTGGCAATTTTTAATTTTTTCCCCCTCAAAGTCTTAAGAGAACAATACCTGTGTATACCAAGTTTCCCTAAAATATCACTTTCAAAGAGTTCACAGGGTAAACATAATTTAGAACACCTTGATCACAAGTGATTGTTGAAAATGAGCTTTCTACTAACAAAAATATTCACACGTCAACTATTCAGTGTTCAAGACTTGAAATTATTTCACCTAATTGACATTCTAACATCAAGACAGAGCTAGAAAAGAGAAAAAGCTACAGATATGAACGCAATAACTTTAAACCATTATGTAGGAATTGAAAAATATGGATTATCTTAATAAGACAAGCTATTCCCTGGTCCGTAATGTGCAGATGACCTAGTAACAACGCAAATATCTGTATTTCTCACAAACCTATAATTATAAAAACCCTATTCTTTTAATTATCTGTAATCATATAGATATATTCAACTTAAGCCATCTTGGGATGCAGCTAATGTGCCCAACACGCTGAGCCATTCTGCAAAGAGAAGGTGGTACTCGTGTTTGATAGGCCAATTTGTCCCACATTTTACATTCTGTCCTGAAACAGCAGCAGCACATAACTGCACCTACTCAGACAACACCCAAGAATCAACCATGACTCAAAGTAACGGCTTATGTACCATTTTCTTATTCTTCTGAAGAGATAAGCGGGAGTGGAGAGAAAATTCTACTTTAACACCCAGAAGGCCTGGTGTGCAGAGGGAATGGCACCAGCTTTATTTTTACTTAGTCTTATTTTGTTCCCACAGAGAAAAAAAGAAACCACTCTCATATAGATTCTCCTTATAATTTGACTCACAATTTGGGAAGGGCAGGAAAAAGAGGTTGCTCACTTACCTCCATTGCTAAGTGATACAGATGAAGGCGTGTATTATATTGCACAACGTATAGTCAAATACACTACACGGTAACATGCAAAGCAGTGGTGTTAAAATTTTAAGTGATGTGCCTAGTAAAATGAATCTGTTGAATATTAGCTTCATGTTCAAGCTGTAAACTACCAAAGGCAATTAATAACTAGAGACACCACATATTGCACATAATGCAGCTTTTCCATACTATAAAATCTGTGTTCTTTGCTAAGACACAGACAATGTGACTTTTCCTAGATTTCCTGCTGTCACCAGGACAAGAGGCTTAGAGCTGCTCCCCACTCACTCATTCAGCCTCTTCTGGCCACCAGTGGTCCATGGGCTCAGCAACAACCCCATGGGAAATGGCACCAAAGGTGGCAGTTACAACAGCAATGATGCCACATTTTCACATTGTAAATCTGGTAGTCCAGCCTACAGATGTTGAATTAGCCTTAGCAGCTACTCTATCGTAAATGTGCTCTTCTGTGTTACTGGCAAATAATTAGTATATAGCTATGCACTGCAATGCAAAGAGAGAAAGAAGAGGACTTCAGGCAGGGATGTGCTCCACACAGAAACCAGTGGCTGCTTTGGTGACCAGGGAACCCAGACCAGTCCGTTGTAGCCCTGTTTCCATGCTATGTGCAGCACTGGGATTAACTGTTCTAGCTCAGAGTTTTACATCCTGGGCTGACAATGGAAACTTTTTGGAAGGCCGTCTAGAGACTAAAGAAAGCCATTATTTATTTACACAGTTCATCACTTTAAAAACAGATTTTTTATTTCTGATTAATTTTATTGATACAAGCAACTTGTATTATTCCCCCATAAAAGTTAATAAAGAGCCACACATGGTACTTGAATTCGTGCCACTGGCAATACCACAATGTTAATTGAAACAGCAACAACCCACCAGCTTATAGCAGTGACCGGCAGACACACTGGACTTGCTAAATTTGGTGACCTAATGTGCGCAGGAATGAACAGTGCAGTAAGAAGGAAGCTACGTGAAGCAGGGTAGTTCAAACTGCAACCAGAGAGTTGGTATTTTTCTTCTTTCTTACGCAGAAGGTAGTTGGTAATGGGATGCTTTCTTATAATACGCACTTTACAACACATGGTTCAGCTGTACAGGTCAGAAGAGGCAAAACTTGAAAATGAATTCCTTCTAATTTCTTGCCTCTATCCACTCATTTATTCTGAAAAAAATATCCATAGATAAGTCACTTCTTCCAGATCTTCTGGCCCTCAAGGCCTTAAAAGGTTGATTGCTATTCATGATTCACGTCTTTGTCAGCAAATCCTGATACAACTTGTTTTAAGAGCTAGATTCTGAGAAATTTGTCTAGCAGCGTTTACTCAGGGAACAATCTCCTTGACATTAACAGGAGAAAGTCATAAAGCAAGCTACTTGTTGGTGTGAACAAAATCCAGCCCTTGATTATTGGCGGTAATCCTTCATGCTATACCGTTTTCATATGGTTTAGCCATCTATTTTGCAGGAGTCAGTCACCACTATTCCCATCCAGGTGTCATTAAATCTTTAGTGAAAAGAGGAAATGCATTGTGAGTTTGTATGCAAATTCAGAGAAAAAAAATTGATAAACTATAAATCAGATTTTTAAAGGCTAATCACATGAATTTGATTTTATGAAAATATTCTAAATAAAACAAAGCACAAGAACACCTCAGGAGGATTTCGTGTCATACTCTAGTTCTAGGCAAAATAATATTCATAAATTAAATTCTTGTCTACAAAAGTTTTATTAAGAGATTATTTTTTAAAATTTTGTAGTTTGAATACCATCCTTGTTAATGCCATACCCTGTTTGTAAGTGGAAAAATCCTTCCTGAGTTTATTTGTCAGCTGAAGTCTTCACGAACAGATGACTCACATAGAACTAGATAAAGATAACAGATTCTTTCAAGAAAGCAAACCTTTTCAGTATTTGCCAGGTACTGTTTCTTGTCTTCATTTTTTGATTTATGATAATAGATTTTGATCAACTGCTTGACTCAGAGCTGTCCTAGGTAAGACCTACTTGACATTCTCAATCTTTCTTCCTGAAGTCCCCAGAAAATGAAGCAGTGTCTTTTGCTGTTCTTTTACCGAGCCTTACAACTCTGCATCTCTACATGGCATGAAAGATTCCAGATCTAAAGATAATCAAGACCACATGACTGAAGAGTGAGCCAATTGTCTGCGGATCTGGGATCCAACACTGTAAGGTTAATGCCTCCTTGTTGAAAGCGTATAATCATTTTGAAGTGTCTTCTTTGTTTTGTTTTGTGGTTTTGTGTTTTGCTGTTGTTTTGTTTTTTCTTTTAAAAAAATAGAATGACAAAAAAACCCAGAGCCTAATTTTATGTGCCTGGGAGTAGCTGTCTAAGCTTCAGGCGATACAAACGCTGCTATTACTGGGGAGTAAAAGCTCTGCATAATTAACAAACATCATCAGCCTTACAGTTCCTGTAGAATGTAGTAAGTTCCTTGCCTGAAGGCTGCTCTCAGACTAGTAAGTCTGTTTACCCTGTCCAAGATTAGATTAGTTTAATTATTATGAAAAAGACTGCTAAGATCTTACAGCCTAATTATGCAAATGTTTCTAAATGTTCACAAAAGTAATTTATTTATTTGGAGATAAATGAATCTGTTTTGTCATAAACCAGATTGCAGTCCTGGCAATGTACAAGCAGGGTTATGTGCCCTTAGGCATATCCTTCACCACAAATATCAGTGGGACCCCTGGATTACAACATTTATAAATACATAAATGTTTTTTAGCAGGTTTTTATTGTTTTTGTAAATTATAGTAATCCCAGAAAGAACTATCACAGGTTTAATACTCACCAACCTTGTTATGAAAACAGGGTTTCTCAGCAGAAGCATTTAAAAGATGCTAACAGCTAAAACATTCCTGGTAGACCTATTAAGATGCACCTGTTTTATTATGGTTTGGAACCAATATCTTCAAAAGACTTCTCCCTTCCTAGTATAGACTCTTGCTGCTAAAATAACCTGCATCAACAAAGTACTATTATTCTAAATAAGGTGGTAGTGTTCTTCTCAAGGCATACAGGGCTAACCTGAACTAGAAACAACCCCTTTTACATTAGGAATTCTGTAGGTTTTCCTCATAAGCCTCATGGCAGCTTAGAGATTTAATTCTTCATCTATTTGTAATTACATGACAACACATGAAATAGATGCACAAAAACTGTTCTATATTTAGCTACTGTTCTAGTTTCATTGCTATTATCATGGAGATAACCCCTAGGCAGCACACGGCTGCCTTCTGTGAACTCATGCTCATTCAAGGCAGAGTATTTAAATTTCAGAATGGTAGACATTTAAAATCCAATCTTGACCACAAAGAAAACTGAAAAGCTTAACACACTGCACAGTTACATAAAATGAATCACAGAATCACAGAATGGTAGGGGTTGGAAGGGACCTCTGTGGGTCATCTAGTCCAACCCCCCTGCCGAAGCAGGGTCACGTACAGCAGGCTGTAGAGGACATTGTCCAGGCGGGTCTTGAATATCTCCAGAGAAGGAGACTCCACAACCTCCCTGGGCAGCCTGTTCCAGGGCTCCGCCACCCTCAGAGGGAAGAAGTTCTTCCTCATGTTCAGACGGAACTTCCTGTGCCTCAGTTTGTGCCCATTGCCTCTTGTCCTGTCACTGGGCACCACTGAAAAGAGTTTGGCCCCATCCTCTTGACACCCACCCTTCAGATATTTGCAAGTAGGTATTAGGTCCCCTTGCAGCCTTCTCTTCTTCAGGCTGAACAAGCCCAGTTCCCTCAGCCTTTCCTCATAGGACAGATGCTCCAGTCCCCTCACCATCCTCGTAGCCCTCCACTGGACTCTCTCCAGTAGCTCTTCATCTTTCTTGAAGTGGGGAGCCCAGAACTGGACACAGTACTCCAGATGAGGCCTCACTAGGGCAGTGTAGAGGGGAAGGAGAACCTCCCTCGTCCTGCTGGCCACACTCTTCTTGATGCACCCCAGGATCCCATTGGCTTTCTTGGCAGCCAGGGCACACTGCTGGCTCATGGTTAACCTGTTGTCCATCAGGACACCCATGTCCCTCTCCGCAGAGCTGCTCTCCAGCAGGTCCACCCCAAGCCTGTACTGGTGCATGAGGTTGTTCCTCCCCAGGTGCAGGACCCTGCATTTGCCTTTGTTGAATCTCATCAGGTTCCTCTCTGCCCAACTTTCCAGCCTATCCAGGTCACGCTGAATGGCAGCACAGCCTTCCGGTGTGTTTGCCACACCTCCCAGTTTGGTGTCATCAGCAAACTTGCTGATGGTACATTCCAACTCTTCATCCAGGTCATTGATGAAGAAGTTAAACAAGACTGGGCCCAGTACTGACCCCTGAGGGACACCACTAGTTACCAGCCTCCAACTAGACTCAGCGCCGCTGATGACAACCCTCTGAGTTCTGCCATTCAGCCAGTTCTCTATCCACTTCACCGACCACTCATCCAGCCCACACTTCCTCAGCTTCCCTAGGACGATATCATGGGAGACTGTGTCGAATTCCTTGCTGAAGTCTAGGTAGACAACATCCACGGCTCTCCCTTCGTCTACCCAGCCAGTCATGTCATTGTAGAAAGCTATCAGATTGGTCAGGCATGATTTCCCCTTGGTGAATCCATGCTGACTGCTCCTGATAACCTTCTTTTCCTCCACTTGCTTGATGATGGCCTCCAGGATAAGCTGCTCCATCACCTTTCCCGGGATGGAGGTGAGGCTGACCGGCCTGTAGTTCCCTGGGTCCTCCTTCTTGCCCTTTTTGAAGACTGGAGTGGCAAAGTGGGACATAAGCCCAAAAGAAGACTGGCTTTAAAAGAGTTCAAATCTTTTCTTGATGAGACAACTCATCTGCAGGCAGGGGTTATTTTGTGCACTGCAGAACACTCTCCCAGGCAGCAACTTCAGAGCAAACGAAACTACAGGCGCCTTTAAACTGAGAAACGTGGAAAGTTTAGCTGGATGTTGGTAGCAAAGCAGGTGAAACACAATTCACATCTTTATTAAACTGGGACATTTTGAGGCAAATTCATTTAAACTGTAATGTCAATTTGATGCAGTAACGCCTTCTGCCATCAATGCTTATTTTCTACTTGAGACAATAGCATGACATTTTACTGGAAACATACTGCACTAAAATCAATGCAGAGCAACTTCTTGATTTGTTTATAAACTAACCATTCCTTAAATAAGCAGGGCAATAGATCTATATGGGAATTATACCCACAGTTCTCCTGCGTATTAAATGGAGGATGTGAGCAATGAATTTATCTGGCTGCTATGACATCACCATTATCATGGATATTCAAGACATTAGAAGCTGCTTGCTGTCAGTTAAATGATCACATCTCAAGTGCACCTGCTTTATAATTATTCATTTGGAGCAGGATCATTAACATATTCCTTAAGTCATTTACAGCCAATTTGACTCTACAGTAATGATTTTTCCCCTCTTTGTAACAAATTAATGATATATATATAAATACGTGAGTACAAATGAAATTCACACAATTCACATCGTAATTAGTGTATATCAAAGGTCTGAAGGTTGTCTAACTTGCATTTTTCCTGTGGTAGGCAGCTACTCTGCAACCACTTCACAGCTACAGCGCTATATATGTTTCCTTCAGAAGAAAGATACCTGTCAATATACTTTCAACTGTGAGAACAAGCTTAGTAGTCATGAAAGCTATTAGCACCTTGCAAGTAACACTTGTGGTCCAGGCTCAAAAGGGATTAAATGATGAAGGCAGAAAAACTAAGCAGCTGGAGATTTATTAAATCTATCTATCCAACTACACCAGTAACAGAGTTACTCATCCAGTATCACCACTTTGCCCCAGTTTCAAACACATACAGTTGTTTCTGGCTAGGCAACTTTGAAAATCATATGGCTAACTGGTAAGCCTGTACAAATACAGAGGAGCATGTCCATGCACCTGCAATAGATTTTAAATATTGGTAACTCACTTTAGGATTTTCCACAGTTTGAATGCTGACAGAACTTTTCTAAACCTGTAAAACCTCCGTCATTAGTGCAAGATAGTGCTGATCTCACCTTGGCTTGCATACTAAGCTCTTTATAGAGGACATTACTGCTAGGGTGAAGGATGCTCTAAGACTGTCAGAAAACTGCAGTGCATGCTCATTTTGGCCCAGCAAAACCTCTATCCTGTAACACCTGAGACGCAATAATTGCCTATTCCAAGCAGCATCTTTTCCTCACTCACAAGATGCGGTGGCCTGCAAACATGCACAGCAGCATTTGCACAGATCATTCCTACATACTGTTTACCCTTAGCATGTCATTAGCCAGTATCACTGGATTTCTGCAGAGGCAGAGTGATGAACAAGGGAATTAAATCAATTGCTTTATTGTAAAACAATTCCCTCAATCATATGCAAGAGAGAGGCAGCATGGCTCAGTGAACTATCGGGTGGAAATGTACGCACTGAGCAGGTCTACCCTGTCTCTAGCAGCCCCATTTGTCACATTGGCAATGTGACAGCGAGCAGAAGACCTTCTGCAGGCACAGGGAGAAGGGGCACGATGGGATGGGAGCATTTCTTCTTCTAACCCACCTCCCTGAAAATGTTTGGAAAGCACCTGCCATTTGGGGAACTTCCTCTCTTACATTGCCGCTCTTTAGGAGCGAATTTGGAGTATGTGGAGAGACAGAGAAAGGGGGAAAAAATAATGTTTCCAGCTTCCCTTCAGTTTGACAGTAGGGGATCCTGAGGGTGCTAGAAAAGCCCTGAATGCGTCTGCAGCAGCAATATCACCTCTGCTACGGCTGAGCAATCTCTCTTAGACAAGTTTGTAAGAGAAACTAGAAGCGACCTTGGATAGAGCAACTGCATGTGAGCACAGGGAGCTCTGAGGTAGCAGTTTATAACTCAAAGCACAAGGCCAGGGCAGTCTGGATGATACACATGATCTGGTATGACAAACAGATGCAGAAAGACTCCCAGATTTCTCTGCAATTATTTCTGTGCTAGGCTTCCTTTTGGAAACCTTGGCCTTAAGAAGGCAAAGGGATGTCTCCATTCACTTCTGCCAGAGTCAGGATATCAGACAGTGATGCTGAACCAACAGCACATGAGAAACTTTGTAACATGATGCAAACATCCCTGAGTTTTTGTGGTCTGTTTCCATAATTATCCTGGAGAAATTACAGCACTTTTTATGGAATAAGAGCATTATGAAAATAATAATTGGTTCTATGGTTATCAAATTCTTTGTTTATGAAGTGCCAATTTGAAAGGTGCAAAAAAAATTAAATTGACTTATTTACTAACGTCATCGGCAGGTGAAGGTGCCACCATTCTTACAAATGTTACAGATAGCTGAAAAATACTAATTAATAAATGACACGCCAGTCATAAAATCAACACACAGAAACACTGGAGAGGAAGCAAAAAAAAGCTGAATCCTCAAGTATTTTTATCAGGATATAAACTACTCATACTTAGCTAATCTTACAATAACAATAGCCACTGTGCAGGATATATATCATTCCCAAGTATCAGTTAGAAATAGAGATTCAAAAAGACTGCTTAGACCTTTGAATATTGCACTCACTCCATCAGTGTAATTTACTGTTTTTAATATACAACTGAAATGCTACAGAATTCAAAATGTTGTATTATAATTTATTTTGCTTTACTGAAAGACACTCCCTGCAACAGTGTATTCCGCATTATTGAAAACTGAGCATTTGCACTCCCTATTCTCCTGGCACAGCTCACGTCACCATTACTGGACCAGGTGGCTCTGCTCTGCAGCCCTTCCTCAGGATCTGATGTTTACAGTGTGGCATTGGCAAGGCCTTTGGGTTTTAACTCTCCCAAACTAAACTCGACAACTCACCAGCTCCTGTATCAGCACCTGGACTGCACATCCCTGCATACCAGCCATTGTTAGCTATTCCTTAGCCAAGCAAGCTGAGATGGGCTTCTCACTGGATTTATTCTGTGCTACACCATGGCAGCAACCATTTAAAGCAATTCACAAACAAAACAAAGCATTTGCTATTCCTTCACCCAGTGATGGAAAGCATCAGTGTCACAGTAGAAGGCCAAAGAAGAATTCCATACATATATTCTCCTACCTAAGCACAACCTCTTCCTTCAGCACTTGAGACAACTTGATCTACCTGTCCAGCCTGGGATAAAGAGCAAGCCCTCAGTCTGCAATTTCATGGTGCTCTGATTCTTTCCAAGGGTCTGCGCCACACTTCCTCTTTCTTCCCCTCCCTACTACATCTCTCTAAAATCCCCCTTTCTTTCCTCAGGACAGAAGAATACCTATTCTTTCTGGCCGTCAAGTGAGCCCTGGAAAAAGTAAACCATCCTACTCTGGATCATTACTGTGACAATTTAAAGCTGTGCATCCAAAGTTGTCTTACCTGCACCAGTACTTTCCTTTTCCCTCCTCTAACTTTAAAGACCATCTTACAGCCTGCCTTGACATAAAGCTGTATTCCCTCTGGCAGCAATGCATAAGTTTGAAGAAACCCACAATATACATCAGAATAATGCAGAGAGCTCATCATGACTCATTCTTACTTTCTCCGTATTCATTGAAAGCAGTTTTACATTTGTGAACTGCATGATACCACTGAACAGTATGCGAGTGCCTTCTCTGGGCGACAAAACTTACCACTGCCAGTTTGTTGGTCTTCAGAGCAGAGCAGTATCCATCCAGTTCCTTTCCCCAGGTCCACCCAGCACCAGTTCCCCCATCCCCAGGCTCCAGGCACCCTGCTGAGCGCTCCTTTCCACCTCCCCGGGCCCCCTCAGCCACAGCCACTGCCTCACCACAGCGTCACGGGCTTGCTGCCCCTTTTTAAGATGGCAAAAGGGAGGGTGATGGACCCTACTTGCTCTGAACTGCTGTATCTCTTGCTGGTGTGTGCAAGTGAGGCAGACCCCCCTTTGCCCCCCATCTTTGCTATAGTTCTGCTTGGATCACCTACTAGTGTGTCAACTGAAAATATATGCCACAGTAAAACAGTTATCTTTAAGACATTAACATTTACAAGCAGTTCAGGTACCTTGACATCTGACAAAAACTAAGGAAATATTATGGCATCTGTATGTCGCACAGGCAAATAACCAAACTTAAATCAAATGTTACATCGTTTTTCTTCTCTGACTATTGAAGTAAAAAACAAAGCAAAAGCAGACTACACAGTACTTCACACTCAGAACAGATTTATTTTGTCTTACTCAAGCTTTCTGTATCACTCAGCACTGAGGTATCCAGAAACAACATGTTTTGCTTATGAGAACAATGGCCTGTAAATTTCCCAATCTGAAATATTCATGAGAAATAGGTAACGACATTTACAGCTTAACACACACCCTTTGGGCTTCTAATGAAAGATCAGGAAAAAACAGAGTGCAATAAGAGTATTATCCTTTGTTTTCAACTATCCCGAGTCATTCTACATAGGAAAACAGCTCGTAGAGTTGGGGTATTTCCAGCCATAGCAGCCAGCGCCTGGGAGGAGATCTGTGGCTAAAGGACTGGGGGTCCTGTAGCCCATGAAGTGGAAGGGAATGCTGTTTCCTAGAACAGTGCTACTGATGGAGCAGGTCTGCTCAGGGCTGACTCATCAATTATCACATACTGGTACATACTTTACATTTGATATGGGTTTTTTTTTTAGTTTGGCTTTTCTAAGAAAAGAAAATGTTATATCATTAGTAGAGAAAGTTTCTTTCAACTGAAAAGCTAATCTGTGTTTTGAGATAGAAGAGTAATAGTCTGCCAATATTATGGCTGGTTTCATTTTTAAATCAGCATTATCACATTGTTACAGATTTGCCAGCTCTATGAAACAATTCTTCAGTTGATTATTTCGGATCCCACACTTCACAAACATATATTCTTGCTAATACTTATAAGCATTTCATGCAATTCAGTCTAGTTTCCCAAACCTTGAATGTGGCACGTAGTAGATACACACCTTCCATCTAAAATTGACTTTGAATCCAGTATTGCAAATACTAAAATACAAAAATAGACTGCTGATGGGAAAAACCAGAACAGATCAAACCCCCAAGCACTATGTTCCTTTCTCCATCAAAATTAAACATCTGCTATGTTTCTGGATGCAAAAAATTTCCCATTGGTAAAGAAATCAAGCACGCTGAAAGCGATCGACACCTTTGATTAACAGGAATTTAAACGCTCCCAGAGCGCCTGTTGACTACAGCATTTAAGGTACCAGAGACTCTTGTGCTAATTGCTGCATAAATGTTTAGATAGATGACCGACCAGAAGAACATGCAATAGGCCAACATGCACACGTTCAGCCTGCCCCCTCTGCTTTCACAGGCCATTTCAGGGACCTGGCACCGCTCTTCCTTGTCTCATATAGGGGCTGAAAAATATAGCTTATCCCCTTAACTCAGGAGAGGATGCTAGAACATTAGGCACCATTTTCATTTTGCCTTTTGCGAGAGCTCAGGCCTTCGTAGACCCACACCATCTGCTCTCACCAGAAAGATGTCCACTGCTCCTTTTCTTCTGCTAGAAGCAGGAGTCCCTCTCTGCTACACAGATCTTGTTGCTCTGTTTTCATATGGTTTTCAGCTTCATTAGAAGCATTTGCACATCCCAGGCTGGAACCTGTAGATGAGAACAGCTTTTTAATGTTCGCTGTAGTCTGGAAGAATCGTGCATTTATTCAACTGAAAGCAGTAATGATGAAGGGAAAAATATTATTTTCAACTTTGCTTCCACTGCACATTTCCAAGATGAGGCAGTGAAGCTTCATTTGCAGTCTGTTACAAAGCAAATCAAGACATATATTTAATATCTAAATTGTGCACAGCAGCAAAATGGAAAGAAAAGAAGAAACTGCTGATTATGTAGTTCAAGACGGGGTGAAAGAATATGCTGTTCACACGTATCAAGTGCCAGCAGCCAAATGTTGGAGCAGTATCATTCCCCGCTCACTTAACGTGCCTTTTTGCAGAAGCTGCTACATCTGTATAAATATTATAGGACACTAAATTGTAATTGAGGTCTCCCATTGCAAAAAAGATCTACAGAATTAAGAGCTGCTGAAGTGCTTGGCAACTAAAACTAGAAGATATTAAAGCAATCTTCCACAAGATGGCTCTCTCCCTCTGTTCGTATTACTGACTCAAACCTACGTAGAGAGAACATAAATAATATTCATGACAAAAATGCGATTACAGTTTGGAGGAGTAAGAGTGCCTCCACATGGGAGCTGAGATGCTTCACTGAATTAGGGCAGCCTGTGTGACAGTGGAGAACTACACACAATTTTCTACAGACTGTAGAGGGGCTGGAGGGTTTTCCAGGGTGTTTTGAAAGCATGCCTTTTGAAAGGCTCACGCTTGCTCCACCAGCACTCCAAGTTGGTGGGTTCCAATGCAGTTTCATTTAATCAGCCACATACCTAAGGGGCAGTGCCTACACTAACAAACCCTGCCTTTCAGGGCTAACAGAAATGCTCAGGTTCTGGACTCGATTTGAACAGATAGCTCCTGGCCTGCTCTAAGCATGGGCAGGGAAGCATCTTTGCAAATGTAAATTTATACTGGCACTCCAAACCTCAGAAAAAATGAAGCAAAAATAATAATAAAAAATATTTCCACTGATACTTCTTTTTAACGTTTTTTGTTTAGACATAACTTTAATTCATCTCTTATATGACAGCTATGGAAAAATGTATTTGTGACATCTGAAAGCATGTAATTTTGAGTAGCTTTAAAACTCCTTGGACACACAGAGCCCTTTTACCTATATTTACCCTGGACCATGATGTGTCTTTACCTTATTTTCAGTGAAATGCACTTTACTGTACATTGTACTGTTTAATGTGTTTACCGGAGCCTTGGGGATCAGACTTCTGCTTTGGAATATGTGTCACGGATTTATTTATGAAGTGCTCATTTACATCTACAGAAAATTCTCTCAGAAATTAAGTATCACAACAACCTAAAATACATTGGACTGAAACAGAAATGCTAAGATCTTGCGTTATTCCATTAATAGCTTTACATTAACTGATGGTCTGTCTACATAGGTATTTGTCATTATAAAATGTGCATTCCTCCTTTGTCCAGTATTCGAAGTGGCTCGTCTTTAAGCAGTTCCATTAGGCGGATTCAGGACAGTTGTGTTATCAAATAACTCTCCTGCTGAGCAAGAGAGAAAAAAACATCAAAATGAGAGAGTGGGAACATTTTTCACACTGTTGCTTCCTTCATCTCCAAACAGTATGCTGGGGCAGGGATAGATGCAGGCAAAAACTCCCTAGCCCCCAGTGTCTATTTGCTGCAGAAAGTGGGAAAGGGCTGCGAGAGCAGTCTCCAGCTCTGTGGGATCCCTGGTGCAGTTTGGAGCTGCTGCTATACTGCAGGTAACATGTGAGCTTCCTTAAGTATATCATAGGAAAAAGTTGGGACACCCTCTTCCCACATGGTTTATCTAAGGCAGCTTACAGCTTCAGGCTACCTCACTTGTACCACAGGAGAAAAGTGTATCACTGGCAGCTGCAGCAGGGCAGCCAGGACACTGAAATGATAGCGTAACTCACTCTCACATGCCCATGCTTATTGCTTATTGCTCCTGGAATACAACATCCTCGGGTTGGCCCCATTTTGACAGATGATGTGTGCAGTGTGGTAGGCAGGGATTTTCTTTCTTCTCGCATCATCGTTATGTTGTCTCTGCAGAGCTGTAAGAAGATTTCAGAAATCTAGACCCATATTTGGCTTGATAATAGCCAGCAGAGAGCTCTCCTACCATGGGAGGACTCCTCCGTGAGTATCTGCAACTAGATTACATCTCTTCTTTGTAGTCTGAGCACAGCAAACTGCTTACAGGGTCCCTGAAGAATGTGATCTATTAAATTAGCAAACCCAGGATTAAGTCTAATGTCTAAAAGGAACAAGAAAATGACATTTCCTACATGTTACAAATGAGTACTATTTTTACGCAGCTAGAAATGGCCATTGACCACCTGTTGCTGACTACACACACTGCACCCCACCTCATCAGCCGGTATCCTTGCATGCACACAGTCCCTCTTCTGACACTGTGGGTGCCTTTTTATCATTTTCCTAGCAAGGGAAAGGAGCTCTGCTCTCTCTGTTTTATCTCACCCACACTAAGGAAATCACATTTTGGTCCATATTACAAGACTATGGAGAAAGTTGAGCTCTAAGAGCAGCTGCCATTCTGTCCTAGTTGCTGCCAGTCACAAGTCAGGCATGCAGCTGAGAGATGCCAAGGAAAATGAGAGAGAAATGCCCCAACTCCTTCCTTACGATGCCATTCGCACTAGCTTTCCACTGAAGCAACCCCCTTGCTTTCTGTGCGGTTACAATAATATATCCCAGCAGAACACAATCACATTCACATGTGTGCACAGCAATGTCCAGCACTTCACTGGATCACATCATGCAGTCCTGCCTCCTTCTCCCATCAGAAACACTGACTGATACCTCAGGGTTTATAGCAAGCTTCTGGCACTCATTTCATATGCAGCCTTAAAATCAAGCAAAGAAGAAACAGAACTTTTTTTTCTTTTAAGTTTTCTTTAGTTCTGGTAAGATACGCCAGTCATTAGTTTCACTTGCTGCTTGGTAACTACTTTGCTTCCACCGCACGTCAGACAGTCTGCCCCCAGTGCTACCTCACAGCTGAGGTACTGACCACCTCCTTTGAAACGCCGACCTCCTCCTCAAAAAACACTCCTGCTTTCTGTTTGTGCACATAGGCAGCAGCACTGGTGAATGGACTTCAGTTATGACTTGGCAAGCTGTACACTGTAAAGTAGCTGCTGCTTCTGTGGGATAGGAAGAAAGGCGGTTGTGATTCATAATGAATATAAAGGTTGTCCCAGCAGCAATATGGCTTATCTCCATGCTGACAAGAAGTAAGGTTGTTGGAAAGAAACACAGGGATATATCCCACACATGCTCTCAATCTGTGTTAATTAAATGTTATTTAGTTTTACTATCAGTGAAGCTTAGGCACATTACTGAAACCTCTAAGATCCAGTTCTGATGCCATACTGATTTGAATCACTTGTAATAATCTTATTTTATTGAACCAAACACAAGGTATTCTGAAAAGAAAAGGAAAAATAAACTAACATTTTTGCTTGCAGCCTTGTAATTTCCCTGAATCATGCTGTGTTGTTGACTTTTAAGCAAAAGTCTTTATTGAAATCCACTGGAAGTTTTATTTAAGAACTGGTAGCAAGATATGGGTAATTGACTTCAGTACAATTACTCCAAGTTGTACTGCAGAAGTCTAAGAATCCAGTCCTGAGTCCCTCATATAAGCTTAGGCATGCTTAAGACACATGATACAAATAAGAGACAATGAATCAAGCAAAAACGTATACAGGAGTCCTGCGGAACCTGTATGCACCTCTCTTCTTTTGGCTTTCGGATCTGTGGGTTTAATTCAGACTCAAAGATACAGTCAATTTAAAGGTAGTTCATTTTCCTTGCGTGTGAAAGTTTACCTGAAAACTGCTGTCGTTGCATTACAGATTACATTTTTTTTTATTTTTTATGATGTTTTGGAAGAATGCCTGCCTCTTTACTTTTGTCAGAATTCTTTAATTAATTTCATTAAAATCCAAATAAGGTCACTGAAATATAAACAAATGGTTAATTTTCCTCTGCTGGGATGTTTCAGTATTTTGGGAATATTTTATGCCAAGTCACTTGCCAAAAGGCAAGCCACTTGCAAAGCAGTGTGCATGCAGCAAATCATCACAATGCCCTGCGGGATCAATCTGAGCCCATCAAAATCCACTGGAGTCTGTCTACTGACTTCAGAGAGTTTCAGTGATAGTCCTCAACGTCCATTTTCTAAATCTAAAGAATCATTAGGCCTTGCAAAACTCCCATTACTGCCTGCACTTTAACAGACTCAAGAAACTCCCAGAACAAAATATAACTAAAGGTTGATGCTGTGCTGTCCTATCCTATTTCCCTTCCACACTGCTGACCACGAGAACTGCCACACATATGCACTGCAGCAACTGGAATAAATTGCAGAGATGGGGAAGTGTTGAGGTGCTGACAAGTCGAAGATCTGAGAGCAGACGCTACATTAAAAAGAGGGCTTTTTGACTGTGAAATAACACCAAAGCCAGGATTAATCCAACAAACAGAGGTAGTTAGTACATATCAAGTGGAGTTCAACACTGGGAATGCAGACCAGCAATACCCTGGGAATTTTCACTGAATGTCAAATGTTTCCAGAATTCTAACAGTTTGTGCAACCGAGGCCCCCAGGTTTGGGACCCAACGGCTGAAATCAGATTGCCAACAGCTGAGATCCGTAGAAGTCATCACCATTAAAGGATTACCTTCACTGAAATAAAAAATAAAGATTGCTAAAATGAATTCTGAAATCAATGGAGAATGTATTTTGTTTCCCTGGAGTCTGGACCTCTCTATCTTCAGAGCAAAGCAGCAAAACCCACTTTCCTACCAAGCAGTATCAGCACTGCCAGAAAAGTCTAAACGTCTTGTTATAACTGTTGTAGCATACAATGCATATTTACTCTGTATAGGGAAAATCAGTTGAATGTTTTTGCATAATTTAAATTAAGCTTGTTCATACAGGCATTACCATAATTTAAAAAAAACAAAACAAAACAAAACAGAAAACATTAAGTAGAAGTACCATGTGGTCTGAAAACTGACCTACTGTTTTGGCTGTTAGTTAACTTCATTTTACACTCACTTGTCTTTTTGGTGCAGACAAATGCTGGAGAAACTCCATACTTGAATAGTAAAAAAATGTAAATTGCTTAACTATATCACCAACTTCTATAAGCACTCAACATACATAATTTTGTTCACAAGGTCTTCTAAAGAGGGATGCATTGTGAATACCTGTGCAAATATTCATGAATATTACAATTGGACACAAGTGGTTTACCAAGCTATATTTAGAGTGGTCAAGCATCTTTCTCAGCTTAGACCAGGGAATCTCATGCTGGGGAGCTACCAAGAGGACGTACACCTCCCTTGGGCACAGCAGCAAAAGCAGGTGAACATAGCCTAGAAGAGTTAGACACGTGCCACAGACATACTCACCACAGAAGCTGCTGCTTGCACAATGGCGGTTACGTGAGCAAAGTGGGCTTGAGAACCCCTTTCCTGGGTGCTGTGTACAGTGAACAACCCCTTACCCAAGAAGCACAAGCTGAGCTGTCACCTCACAACAAAACCATTTTATGCAGTTTGAA
The DNA here is from genome assembly GCF_030867145.1 of Opisthocomus hoazin. NCBI lineage: Eukaryota > Metazoa > Chordata > Aves > Opisthocomiformes > Opisthocomidae > Opisthocomus > Opisthocomus hoazin. The sequence goes on from NC_134417.1 coordinate 14,091,497, forward strand.
GATCGAACCTAGGTGTTCTAATCTCAGCATTAAATATTTGGAAAGCTTTTATCTGTATATCTACAGTATACACTTTTAAAGAGCAGAAGAACATTTCTCATCTGAAATAAAGAAATCAGTTTAGACTTCAGTCAAACTATTTACATTTTCTCAGCTATCTCCAGGTCCGAGTTCCCCATTCCTTATCTAATTCTTTCTATTTTGTATCTGTTAAGGAATGACACATTTGCCCACCCCTATTTTTGTCCACTCACTCAAGCAAGAATATGAGAAAACTGGTAATAATCGTGAGAGGAATGAAAACCCTTTCATACAACGAGAAACTTGCCAAAATGCTTGGCACCCCTGTAAATTATTTCTTCCTGGAACATAGCGGGAAGAAGATGGCTTTGACCCTTTATACAAAAGTCTGACATCTTCTTAACAAATATCTCCAAGCTATAGCAGCTAACACATATTTATGTGTCAGATGGCTCAGAAGAATTGATTAGGTTTGCTAAGGTTCCAGTTAGGAAACTGCGACTACAATCTCTTTTTTTCCCCTTCCCTCACCGTTCTCTTGCATAACAATTTTTTCCTTATCATTGCTCATTTTCATGCAGAGCATGTTTGCTTATTTGCTATGGTCAGTAGATACTTTAATTACTTCAAAGGTGAATGCATTTGAAGACGTTTGGCTCTCATTTCAGGTAAGAAAAACAATTAATACAATGTTTTTAGAACTGCATAGGAAAAAATGTCAGAAATATGAGTTGCCAACACCCAAAAACCAGATACATTAATAAATACACTGTTTACTTTGCCTTGGCCTAGACCTTTTTCTAATGAACACAGTAGTGGCAACAAGTTAACTTACTCGCTACCGAAGTCTCATCAGAGGTTACTGTGCAGTTATTTATCAACTGCAAACCTACAACTTCATTACTGCAATTATGTAGTAACCATCCAATTGACTCCTGGGGGAAACGCATATTGCTCTTGCGCTTCCTGCTCCAATACACATTTAGTTTTAAATTTCTATTGTTGCTATATACGTGACACTGTGGCACTTACAAGACTGTTTAGAGATCAGAATCTCACACTTACTGACACTGGGCAATCAAATAACATAAGAACGTATGCGTAGCCTCAAGAAGCTGTTGTTGCTATGTAAGAAATGTATTTATTGTAAAACAAAATCAAAGGGAGTAAGACAGAGAACCCCTGTGTGCTGTAGATTTTCCCTGCCCTTTCAAGATGGACAAGAGGAATTGGATCATGAGCTAGCATCAATCACTGTAATTTCAATTAAACCCATGAAGTATCACCAACCCACAAGAAAACTGCCTCTCTTTCCATGACATGACGTACATTTAAAAAAAAAAAAAAAAAAGAAAAAAAAAGCAGAACCTTGATATAGAAAGTAATAGGAGATACTGATACAGTCTGTCCGTACAGATGCCAGTCTATTCTGATAGACGTAAAATTCACTACTAGTCCAAAACTGCTACAGCTATTTTACACTAAATCGAATCAATAGCTAAGTAAATTGAGGCACTGAACAGCTGAATCACTTCTGAGTGTCTCCACCTCCAAGAGAGGCACCAGCACTGAGCCTCCTGACGGGCAGCGTGCAGACCGGGCTCTTGGCAGTCTGCTGGTGGTCCCCAGGGCTGGCCGGCGCGCAGAGCTGCACGGCTGCGCAGCCCTACACCACAGCCACTCTGCGGGCAAAGCCAATGTTCCAGAGGCAGCGCAAGCACAGAAAGAGAAACTTTGCTCTTTGGCCTTCTAAAAGAAGCTTAATATTCTTTTTATTACGGAAATGTAAATAAATGGGATAGAAATTCCTTTCCAGATACAGGTCAAAGAGAAACACTTCCGAGAAATGCAAGAAAGATGTAACAGGGTCCCTCCTGATGATTCGCAGCCAATAGGACTGCCCTGAATTCCAGCAAGACGAGTCTGTTCCTTCCCTCAGAACCACTTCTGGGAATACTTTTATTGCCCTCATCCTCTTTCAGATTCCCCAGTCTCTTCAAGGGCATGTAAAAGAATTGCTTGGCAAATAGAATTTAATTGTATTAAACGGAAAATTAATCTTTTCCCCCTAGATATCCTGCATAGTCTCGCCACACCAGAAAACAACTGAAAATATAGCCACACATCAACTGGCGTCTCACTGTAAAAAGTTATTCCAGGATATTGGCTTCTGTCCAAAAGGTAAGAGTAACAGAGGTAATTTAAATATGTTTGAACACAGGAACAAATGCCTAAGCTCTGTTGCTCTCTTTGTCAAAACCCATTCTTTCAGAAAATCATTTTCTTTACCCATTGGACAACAAAATGCATTGTCAAGAAATTTTATAGCAATAATTATAAAAGATGTCCATTTGAACCCATTGAGGTCTTACTGATTTTATAACACCCAGCAGACCTCCCCGCAGGAGAACACTATATTTATGTTAGCAATATATGCTAGAATTGAGATCGTAAAATTAAATGACCACATAGAACTGTCATTTATATGAAGAGTGCCTACATATGTGAAGGCTGGTTTATCTTGCAAGATAGGGTAGTACTAAATGGTCCACTCTCAGTGAATGCTTTTAATCACGCATTTCTTCACTGTTTCTGCAATATTACACTTGAAGGACTGGTAAGCAGTTTGCTATGAAATGTTAAATGGCTACTGGCAGTACAAGCCCGATGGAAGTCCCCACTAAAATAGAAGTACAGTACATATTGTATGCAATTGTTTTATGAGAGACATTATGGTTACTAGAATAACATTTCACCATTACCAACTGCTGAGAGAAAAGTCATTAAGATATTTGGCAAGCCAGTGTAATTTTTCAGCAGAACTACAGTACAAGACCTCAGAATAGCTTCTGCACTAAAAGGCTAGCTGTCTCAGGAAAACAACTTAAGTCTTTGGTATCATTTTATTCATAGGGGTTTATTTTCAGATTCCAATGAGAAAGTTATTGCTGCTGGAGAGTGGACAATTGAGCCTTAACCCTTATTATAACTGCAATTTCAGAACCACTATAATAAATTCTGCAGCAGTGTTTCCATTAAATAAAATCTCTTTTCTAAAGAGCTTTTACGGTGTGAAGTTTCACTCAGACACTTTTATGAGAGATTTCTTTAAACTATCATTTAAAACTAGAGAGAGATTAACCACATGTTTAAGGATTGTTAAACGCCAAGATGGAAATAAACAAAACTCAAGTCACTGTTGTCACCTCAGCCTCTTCCCATGTTTTTGCAAATACCGCAGCACCAGTAATGAAAATTCATGCCCTTCACAAAAAAATCGGGGTCCATGCTGGACAGAGTTCCCCTCACCACCATCCATGAAGCCAACGACTGCCCATTTTTCCTACTGTCATTAATGTATTAAAGACTGACTCACAAACACACAGATGTCATTCCATCCTGATCATTTCCAGTAAATATGCTTTTCTTCTTCCTAGACCTGCACTTTAATGATGTGCCGAGGCATTGCAGCTTCAAGGTGCAAACATTTCCAACAGAAACAGCCACTCTGCATCACCTAACTAAATCCTTTTCTCTATAACAAGAACAGTAATGACCTATTACAGTATTATCACAAGGTAACAAAACATAAGTAATGAGGCCCAGTGCAACCAAACACTTCTAGTTGTCAATGTTTCCAACGGAAACAATGACTTCTGGTTAACGCGAGCTGACAGGAGATCTCATGAAAGCCCTGCAAATGATGCAGGCCAGCATTAAACAAGCTGCTATTTTATTCCTGTTTCTTTCTATGAGTCTGACCATGGCAATCGCAAAATGGTGAGTGGTTAGGATTTCCCATTTATCCATTTTGGAAGAAGGCAATTCTGATACTGTATTTTATTAATCTGACATTGTATACCTTCCACACACATTTAACAACAGAAATTAAAATATACTAATGAGATACAAGCTCAAGGAAACATTTACCAGGTGATTCATTTGCCAGCAGAAGAGTAAGTGAGTAGAAGCTCCATCAAATAAAATCCAGTTACTTGATATTACGTGAGAAAGGAATCATGCTGAGGAATATTTGTCTATGAAACTTTGCACTAATGTCTGCATTCCACAGTGTCTACAGAAGAATGCAGTTCAGATGAACAGAGCTTTTCCATTCATTCATTGATGTCACCTCAGTTCAGAAAACTCTATTTGTAATTCTAAAAAAAGATCATTCTAACCTGACAGTTCTCATATTCTGAATAATATTACAGTACGGTTGTTCCCACGTCTGTAACTCTCTATAACACCTTACTATATAAAATTAATTACATAGAAACTTGGTTATTTGCCTGGATCTCTCAGATACTTACATCTCCATCTCATAGTCCCTTCGCTCCTATAAGGTTTCATGCACATGTAAGTGTACAGGTACCTGAAATGCCTCCTAGGGCAGCAGCTTGCTGAAATTCTCTCTCTGAAACTAACAATTTCCAAGACTAAAGCAGAGCAGAATGAAATATTCTAGATTACTTGATAATCATCAGGAGTAATCCCAAAAAGGAAACATGCATCCCAGAAAGCGATGGTGGAAATTAACTTATTCTCTAGTAAAACCATATAAATACCAGCTGAATTGAAACTTCTGGCCAAAGTCGTTCTGTTCAGAAAGACAGGTCTCCCATTCCTACCATAACTTTCTATGCTTGCATCATTATAGCTCTGATTTTGCAAATGTTTACATATATGCTTGATTTTGCCATTATTGGACCATTACTTGTCTTCCCCAGCACAGAAATAACTTCCAAGAGTAAAATTGTCCTCCTGCCACTTGAAGAGATGCTTACGTCACTGTCAGTTTTCATCCTCATGTCCATCGCCTCTTTCTGCAATTGTTAAGACTACTCCTGATGATTACCAACTGATTTCTGACCAGCTGTAGTTCATTAATGCATTTAAATTGATGGCAGGTATTGATAGCTGGGCAAAAAATTTAGAAGTATGGACCAAGACTTTTAGAGACACAACAGAATATAAAAGAAATTTAAAGACTGGAAAGATAAAAATAGTTACTAGAACTCAAGAGATGAACTCCACAACTCTAATGTTATTAACATAGTGTTGGGTTTTTTTTTTAATAAAGCATTAGAAAAGCAAACTTCTTTTTCTTACACAAATAATGGCCCAGAACTCAAAGGAACTGCCATTATATCATTAAATTACTTATCGTTCATCAGAAAACTAATTTTCAGAACTTTATTCTGCAAATTAGCTGCAACTGTATACACAGAGGTGTCAACCTTTGTATTTAATTCTCATACTCATTTGAATTCCACAAAATTAATAACTTCATTTATTAAAGATGTATTTTTACTTTCCTGCCTCCTAACTTAATGAGTATGCTTGTGTTAGAACCAGACAACCAAATCAGATATGGGAACATGTATATCCATGCACTGGAAAAAAGTGTTTTCCCTTTGGTCTTAACAATGAATAAATTTTGCTTTTAAAATGAAATTCAGTTATCAACATTTTTTCTTAGGAAAAAAAATATTCTCTTTCTTAAGACGTTTAAGAATAATTGTGAACATACACACAGATAAACAGAAAAGACTATTTTGTCTTTAAAGCTCATCTGTTGTGCCAGAAGGGTGTGCTCTTCATCATTTTTAATTTAGAATGCTAATTTTGCAAAATCTGAGAATTCAGAGATAGTTCTTCAAAGCCTCTACTCTCATTAGCGTTTTCTCGGACAAGTTAACAACATTAACAGTTTTTCTATCTATTTCATTTGACTTTTCACTGTTATTTTTCAGGGTCACACAAGAAAGGAAAAAAATCCCTGAACTTATAAACATTTAAAAAGAGGTTGCTAAAACTTCCCTCGTTGAACTGAAAATATCAGAGCCAGTAAATGCTTCACCAGGCTTTCTAAAAATTCACCATCATTTCAATATCACTTGGCAAAACCAAAACTAAATTATGCCTAAAACATAATACATCGAACGATATAAATGAATTAAACTTGACATGAGTAGTTCCATTAGCCATTCTAATGTTCGTATGCAGAAGTACACACCTTCTGTATTTTCTTACGCAACCTCCAATGCGAGTGACCGCCAGTTATCAAAATCTTCATGTTTTAAAAACTTGAACATTTTCACATGAAACATGAAGGAAGACAGTGTTGGCTCTTACGCCACTTACAAAGCATATCCTCAAAAGACATTGCTCTCATCGCTGTAAAATCTTGAATGTAGTTCTGCAAACTTGAATGTAGTTCTTCAAACTGGCCACACAAACCGCTGCCTCTTTTTTACTAGCTCTTTTAGCATCATCATAATGCTGAGCAGCAATAGTTCCAACAGAATTTAAGAAAATACACACTTCAGCCCAAAAGTGGAGTTGGGATAATGTGATGAGTAAACAGGATTACTCGTTTAAGCAGTCAAAGTTTGCCAGCCATGCAAACCCTAAGGAAAACTTAATTGAAGTCAATAAAGAGGAAGGGAAAACACAGAAAAATTGAGCAATAAAATTTGTGCAAAGCAAAACATGAACTGATCAGTTATCAGTGCCTGTGGGATACTTCTGCAAATGTAAGGCTTCAGCCTACAGCATGCTGGGATGGATTCCGAGCTTCATGAGTTTATCATGTACAGACCCCACTTAAATCAATGAATTTATGCTGGATTTCCGATGCTAAAACTGATACAGAATATTGCCCATTTGAATAAAACAATGATTGCTGCCATGCCCTTCTGAAGACTTGAAAGAAAAAATGAATCCTCCCCAGATTCATTTCACTATTTCGACAGCCTATTTGACTATTCCTTTTACACAGAATTTAGAAATTACGAAGATGCGGGACCCAACTCTCTTCCTTGCTATAGAAATTTAATGCTGATAAAACTGCCTATAAGTCCACTAACAGGCAGTGAATATTTATTGATACATAATGGAGAATATTCAGGTTCTTAATTTATCACCTCATTATTTTCTTGTTATATTTCTTCTTCACATTATGTACTTGGGAGCATTAATCAGGTCACATTCAAAAGCTTTCAGATATTATCAGATATTTATCAACCATCTAGCACAGACTGAAAGCAGTTATCTGATACGAACTTACTAAATTCTGAGAAGCTTCCTGTAAAAATGGGAATTGAATGTATTTTAAAATACAGGAGAAGAAAGTCACACAGCTGCTCAAAACTTTATATAAAACCTGGAGCAGCAGCTGATTCTCCTTCCTAACTGTCCTTCTCTTATGCCATCAAGTCAGCATCCTTCCTTTGGAAACTACAGGGCATCTACAGGGCTGCATAAATTTCACAGCTAATTCTTTTGTACAGGGAAAATAATCTATATTCCTTTCAACAGTGTACTGCTGTAGCAATCCAGGTGGGAACTTCACCGCTTGCTGCAGCTTTGCTACTAACTTTATTGCTGACTCCCGAAAGGGGCAAGGTTTGCATTCCCACTGCCTCAGCAACATCACTCTGCATTTTGCACAGGCTGGTTTGTCATCAATCCTCAGGCTGTTGGCCACAAGCCAGCTCAAAAAAGTGCTGTTCAGGTTGCCAAAACACCAAGTCTCTGGATTTTAACAGCCTTGTTCAACAGCATTTGCAGTGCTCGTTAACATGCAACAGTTGAATGTGCGTCAGACTCAGACTTGATGTAATAACATGTCACTTAGTTTGAAGCATTTAATTTCAATTTAAACTACAGCAAACTGCTGCAAATCCCAGAGAAATAAATCTCTCATGATGCAACAGGAACTGGCTGGTATCTCAAGTGGGTTTCATGCACAACTCCCTTTTTAAAGGAACCATTTGGGCTGAGGAAGGAATTTCTTTTGTCAGAGAACTGACATGGCATGTGGGCAGCAGCATCACTGCCCAGTTTCTTATTTAAACAGAACAAGGATGGGAATTTAAAACTAGGAAATAACAAAAAATACTCCAATGTTGTTGCAAATAGCATACTAAAAGATCCCAATTTTTTCAAACTGAAGGAAAGACTTGATATTACTTGTAGGAGAAATAGAAGCCACTGGAGTTTTACAGAGCAAGGCACCTCGCTGAGCTGCAACCATTCCCTCCGGCAGACGGTCCAAAGGAAAATATATACAAGAATTAGGTTAAAAAGCACAAAGCTAAGCCTATGTTTCTACAAGGTAAGCTGGGAGCCACCCACTAGACCTATTTAATAACTGCCATTTAAAAGCATATAGTTAGCTTCACCCTTTTCTCTCTACTCTTGCAATTGATAAAAACGAAGTGATGTCACTTTGAGAGCAGTCACTATATGTTGGTGCTCCATTAACATGCAAAACCGAGATTTTAATTTTTCTCAATGATACCACTTCAGAGTTTACTTGAGGAAATCCAATCACTACTATAAGTTACCAGTGCTGTTCAAAGAGATTTCACTGTTATTTTTCAAAAAGTTGTTTTACATCTATTTAAAAAATGCAATATACTCCTTCCAGGAAATTCTTTCATAGTTTTGCAGAATTCTGAGACATGGTACTCTTGATCAGAAAGGGAGGCAGGAAGACAAAAGAAAAGATTAAAACTGTAGAAGTCACCTTTGCAGGTCTTTGGGACAACAGCAATTGATTCCACTGTTCCATATGACAAATACAGTTCTAAAATAAAATTTTGTTTTAGTTTGGCCTGGATAAATGCCAGGTGCCCACCAAAACCACTTGATCACTCCCCCTCCTCAACTAGACAGGGGAAAGGAAATATGATGAAAGGCTCAAGGGTCGAGATAAGGACAGGGAGAGATCACTCAGCCATTACCTCACGGACAAAACTGACTGAACTTGGGCAGACAAAGGAGTTTAATTCATCACCAACCAAATCACAGTAGGACAATGAGAAACAAATCCAGATCTTAAAACACCTTCCCCCCACCCCTCCCTTCTTCCCGGGCTCATCTTCACTCCCTTTTCTCTCCCTCCTCCCCCTGAGCGGTGCAGGGGGATGGGGAATGGGGATTGCAGTCAATTCATCACACCTTGTCTCTGCCGCTCCTCATCCCTCAGGGGGAGGACTCCTCACACTCTGCCCCTCCTCCAGTGTGAGGTCCCTCTCGCTGGAGACAATTCTCCACAAACTTCTCCAACATGAGTCCTTCCCACGGGCTGCAGCTCTTCACAAACTGCCCCAGCGTGGGTCCTGCCCACAGGGTGCAGTCCTTCAAGAACAGGCTGCTCCAGTGTGGGTCCCCCACAGGGTCACAAGCCCTGCCAGAAAACCTGCTCCAGCGTGGGCTTCTCTCTCCACGGCTCCACAGGTCCCGGCAGGAGCCTGCTCCAGTGTGGACTCCCCACGAGCTGCAAGGGAAGGCGGCTCACTGCTCCGACATTTCGGGCACCTCCTCCCCCCCCTCCTTCTTCACTGACCTTGGTGTCTGCAGAGCTGTTTCTCTCACATTGTCTCACTCCTCTCTTTACACTGCCGTTTCACCACAGAGGTTTTTTTCTTCCCTTTCTTCACTGTGTTATCCCAGCGGCACTACCACCATTGCCGACTGGCTTGGCCTTGGCCAGCGGCGGGTCCGTCTTAGAGCCGGCTGGCACTGGCTTTATCAGACATGGGGGAAGCTTCTCACAGCTTCTCACAGAAGCCACCCCTATAGCCCCCCCGCTACCAAAACCTTCAAACCCATAACACATTCAAAACAAAGGCATCAGAAAGACTATGTTAAATGAGTTACTCAGGAATCACCATGTTTAACTGAGTAAAGTATTAGACATAAATTATTTGCCTCCAGTGACCCCTGAAAAAGGCTTATTTTTGCAGTTTGAATACAAAAAACTTAGAAATGCTAATCATTCCATCTGGAAATCAAAATCATAAACTGTTAGATTAATGAATGCTACAAGTAGCTCTCATATGCAGAATAGTAAAGACATTGTTAGCAATTTGTTTTGACAAAAGTGATTAGAATATTTATTTTTGCTATCACTTCTCCTACATGCAGACCTGGAAAAATGAAACTTGTTTGTGTAATTCAGTAATACACAAATCTTTATTAAAACTCAGAATGTTGCTAAGTTAATTATACCATATTACCAAGAAAAGGGATAATCAAGAAACCCTCCACAAGTTCATAATCTGAAAGGCAAACAACGCTTTACTGGTCTGATCTGTAGTGCCACTTAGAGCTATTTGACATTGAATTGCTAGTTTTTACTATTTATTATTAAAAGGAGGGGGAAAAGCAGAACTGCTGATTATATTTTCTTCTCATTGGAAGGAATGCAACGCCACAGTACCTAAACCATAAAGTTTTTTTGGATGACACTGACTGCAAACAGTGCACCATGAATGAGCAGGGAAACATTGTGAAGGGTATTTTCATGGCCTGCTTTGTTTCTGTTTATTCCATTATGAGTGACACTTGCTCAGAAGTCTAGAAACAGTATGTTTTCTTGAAGAAAAAAATCTTGTTTTTGAACTACAATGAAATTAACTTCAAAAAACCCCCGAAGAAATCTTAGCAGTTGTAACAGACTAAAATCTCATCTGTGATTTCAAACTGAACTGTAGGATTTCCGTCCCATTTTGTTTTCAAGAGAACCATTAGTCCTGAAAAAGGGCAAAAATTAATAGCAATTATCCATAGATTCCTAGTTCAGCAGGAACCATGTTGTTTAGGGCTTCCAGCATAGCACAGGCTAAAGATGTAACACAATGATTTCTATCTCAAGCTCTTTACTTGCGGTTGAGGTATAGAAAGACATTCCATCCTGATTACAAGCAACAGAGAATCTTAACCTCCTTTAGCTCCAGTGATTAGTTACTCTCACTGTATAAAACAATTATGTCTGCTTCGGTTTCTAGCAACATAGTTTCATTATGCCTTTTTCTGCTACATTAAAGAGTCCATCTAGTATCAGAGAGCTTTCTTCTATGGGAATAATGATAGGTTACATGTATTGCAGTTTAGACGAACAATTCCTTTTACATTTGATCCCAAATGCAAATTCCAGCTCTGCTCTGGGATTCTCCTGTAGGCTTCCTCCCTGGGTGGATCAGCCTAGCAAGAACCCATGGGTCCTAAAGCACTTCTGCAGCCTCTAAAACCCAAACCGCCGAGGGTTGACGACTCCTGCAACAAACGGGAGCTTGACTTTGATTTTTAGTAAGACTGAGTCCCAAGGTCTGAATATATATCCTTTTGATGCATAAAGCATAGTCTGCTAGTTTCAGAGCCAAATCTACTGTTCACTTGGCCTTAGACATTTTTCTTCTGAGAAACTATGTGGAGGTAGGGAGGGGAGGAGAAGACAAGCAGCAGCAGCTCTAGAGAAGTTAGGGGGATATGATGTTTTGGATTAATGTTTGCATGTCTCCAGTGCTAAGCAGAGAGTGTTGGTAAACACGCATATTTTGCTGTGCCCAGCAGGCAGGGCTTCCTCAGCAACATGACCTGCATTCCCCCATTCACAGCTTCTCTGATTACTTGCCAGGCAGCCACTAAATCGAGGTGAAGGGCAGGCTCTAAACAACCGTGCATTTTGTCATTACGAGGAAACTCCAGTCGTGCCCAGTCACATCTGTGACTCGACTAGAGGAATCCACCCTCACATAGATGTGGCCTTAGTCCAGTAGTGGTGGCCTATAGCAGGGAGAAAAGAGGGAAATGGGAAAGTACCAGGACAGAGAGAATCTGCCACAAAACTCAGAATTAAGACAATCCCCATTTCCTCATTCATTTGGCGTGATTCTGTTTTTGTTATCAACTTTGGTTTGTATGTGCAAACCAATGTCACCACCTTCTCCAGGCAAACAGCTGCCTCTGAAACACTCGGAGCCGTCTCTTGGCAGCAGCCTTTCTAGCGGTACATCGGTGAAGCATGGCCTCTCTTAAAAGCAGCAGCTGCTAATTCTGCTGTGGTACAGAACAGCACGCTGCCACATCAGGTTGGGTCCTGCAAGAAAATGAATTTCTCTGGCCTAGATCATTTGATGATTGCTACTGTATGAATAATTCAATCCACAAAACCTAGCAAATGCAAGCAGTGAATAAAACAGCAAGCTGTGCACTGCGCTGCATGGCCAGAAACAGCACCAGTTCAGCCAAAGGGTGTGACAGCTGCTTGCTGATCGTGATGGCTGGCCACGGCACACTGACTAATCGGTGCACCAGCGGGAGGCTTCCGGGAAGGCATTTCCATGTTTCAGACTGTACAGCCTGCCATCCCAGTCCCTTTGATTTGACTTAGTAAAATTAGGGTTTAAACCTATAAAAATACGTTCATCATAATTCCTCTTCTGGATTAACTAACATGGTTTAAAAGCACTTATTTAACTAAACCTGTGCAATTTTCTCAAGTTTGAAAGCCTTTAGCTTCATCTTACCTTCCTTTGGCTTCTGGGCCTAAAATTCTGTTTCTCCAGCTTTAGCTTTAGTCATACGTACAGGAAATGTATGTTAACTGAAAGGTGTATTGCTTCCTTCTCTGCCCTTCAGTTTGTTTTCCTGTCCTTGTCTTATCCACTTATAAAGCAGGAAAGGAGAACGCAGTCAAAGAGGACTTTGCTATTTCTGAGACAAATTTATTCTGCCCATCGATTCCGAAATACTCGTCAGCAGAGGCGGTGACTGCAGCTGCCTGCTGGGCTGTCTCGCACCTTTGGCAGCCCACCTGCCCTGGCTCGCAGGCAGCAGCCTGCAAGTCGGGGAGCCCCAGACGCAGGGTAGCCCACCTGGCAGGACAGCCAAACAACCTCCACATCCTTTGCACCTTGCTTGGTAGCTGGCATGCTTCCAGCGAGCTGCGCAGGTGAACCAGCAGGAATCCAGGCTGAACCTTCACAGGTTTCCAGAAAGAACTTTGTCAGATTGAACTATTCGCATGGACTACTCGGCTGAATTAGCAGCCCCGCCACTGGAAGTTTTCTGACTGAATCTGCTCTGTTTCATGCTCATTTAACATGGTAGCCAGTAAGTGCCTCGTGTTTGGGTGGGCTATTCACATAGGAACAGGAAATTTTTTATTTTTTTTTTATAACAACAAAACCTGACTGTAAAAATGCAGTTGTTAGGGATATGTTCCACGCTTGCCACAATGTGCCTGTGACAATCAGGTTCACACTGCCTCTTTTATGTTGCTCTGCTCACCCACTATCATGCCATCATATACTGCATCACTGACTCATATTTTTCTACCCTGAGTAGCTGCCTCTAGGCAGGGACACTGTTCACCTTTGGCTACTTTGTTCTTCCAATATCAGTCTACCCACAGCAAAAAAAGTAGCAGGATATCAACTGAGACACTTGACTATATTCTTTACACAGGAATTCTGCCTTTAATGGTAGGTTTGTATCATTTTATTTACTCAAATAAATGAACAGAGGGCATTTATTGTGGTTGACCTTGCCTTAATAACTACTGACAACACTTGGCAGGACTTGTCTTTGCTTACCTATGTGTAGAGGCAAAGTAGATGACTTTTCCTAGTTTAGAGTGGGTGTGAGGTTTCTTGAGTAATTAACATCTGGGTGTAGAGCCTGACTTTACCATAGGATTGCTACTTATGTCTTTGTCACTCAGGGCCATTAATCTGCTTCTCTGTGAGCTTGGATGATTCAGGAACACTTAGCCAAATTAACAGTCATTTGTGATCAAGCTAACCCCAACTAAAAATCTCAGACAGTCTGGCTGCCCACCTCTCTGGCACCCACCTCTGTGTGTGCGGCCAACACACAAGAAGCCACCTCTGGTATTTGCTAGCCTATAACATGGAATAAAGGCTCCCTGTATGAGGAATGGAGTGACTGTGAAATGACAATGATGAGGCCTGCAGCTATCCAAGGAAACAAAACAATCCCTTTTCCTTATCCCAACTGCCCACAGAGCTAACTTGCAGAGGTCATTTCATCTCACATTTCTAAATTGTTTGCTAGGGTCAGCTGACAACAGGCAAAACATGAGGGACCCTCTACTGCACAAAGAGAAAAGTGAAAAGCACTTACAAACCAGAGACTTAATGAAAATAAAACAGACCAGAAGACATCGTCAAGGTAAGCAGAGTCCAGCTTTGATGAAAAGAGTACTTTCAACAGGAGATAACCTGCCACCACAGCTAACAAAAGGAAAAATAGATACTGACACTTTAAAGCAAATCAGAAATCAGTTTTGACCTCAAGGTGAAGGGAGGGAGGGAAGGCAGGCAGGCTTCTATATAAACAAGAAAAAACTTAATATGGAAAGAAAATATGGATGAGCATAGTGAGGGACAGGAGCTAAGCAGATGGATCTTGTAAAGCAGTCAGTAAGATTAAACAATCTTGTTATAAAATGTTTACAGATTTGTTACATTTAGGACTACTGACTCTCCTTTGACAGACCTGCACTACACAAGGCACTCACGCCATTTCCTGTGAAAATGTGAGATTTTTTTTCTCCAGAGTTCAGATGGGACGGACCTGAACCACTCCTCAACCTGCCCTTGGCCTCTTGGCCACACCACCAAATGTGTTTTGCCAATGTTTCCACCTCTCAGCCTGTCCAGAAGCTGCTTTCGCAGCCCCTCACGGTCTCTGCTGAGCAGGGCACTGGACATGCTGAATAGGACAGGTTCCCCAGCCTTTATTTTCTATAACTATGGTCTGCGAAGCAAAGCCATCCGTGCATCCCCGACATGCGTGCACACTCTCTTCAGCCATTTCTGCCCGACACAGCTGTGTACATGCGCTTCCCCAGTCGGTTCTAGCAGTACTTTCTTACCTTCCTTCCTCCACACGTTAACGGGCTCACTTTCCACACAGCTGCCACTTGAATGCATATTCACAGCTTGTGCCAATGCTAAAAGTACCACAGAGTACAGGCACATTTCAGAGGACACTTCTACAGCCTCCTGAAATCACTGTCCTTCTAGGTAAATAAGTCTGTGACGACCCACACTATACGTATGGCATTATGCTGCATTTGCGATTCGTATGCCTGCTCCAAATCTAAAGCCTGCACACTGTACTAGAGAACTTTCAACATAAAGGAGGTATAAAAGTGGAGCTGATTCACACTCTTAGCTGCAATCAAAGTACCAGAGGATGCTGAATGATTCCCTCTGCTCTGGTTTTGGATGTCATTATCTGACCTTATTTCTTGCTTGTGACATTTTCTTGGGCAGCTCAGTGCTCACATATTATCATTCAAGCCAGCAGCACTCATAGTCATACAAATGTGAGTGTATGTGTATGTCTCTGAAGAAGGATAAGGGGTGGGGTAAATTAAAGGCTTTTAAGTATTACTGATTGAGAAAGAGAGAAAACAACATTTAAAAGCCTTTTAAATTGCTATTCCTTCCTTTTGATCCTAAATTTCTCTTTGTTTTGTTCTATGCAGCTGGCTGAATGATGACAGAGTGGCTTGCAATTATCTGGATGACATTAGATGCCAGCTGAAATGGACACTAAACGAAGAATCCAACATCCTGCATATATAATTCCTACTCCATTTGGCATTGAACCAAGTCAACAAACATACATGACTTCCCCCACCACCCCCAGTAAATCCCATGGCCAGCAAATGCTGCTATGGTAACAAAAGCCTGGGAAGGGGAAAGAGCTTAGATATAAGCAGAGTTTTCAAAATGTTGGAGAAGAGTTTTAGATTCAGAACAGCACATGCCTGTAGGTAACTCCCACAAACTCTGAACACTTACGTTTATGCCACAGACATGGGCTTCCAACGTCTGCAGAATTCTGAAGGGCTCTAATTAATCTGGTGGCTTTCATTTTCAGCCATTGTATGGGTTATTCAAATCATAGGTACTTCTCCACCACTTCTGTGAAGCTTACTAAAATAGACCTTTGTAACTGAGCACAGCTGTCAAAATAATGTTATTGTTTTCCTGAATCTGTTTCAAAGATAGTTATTCCAGAGAAACTTAAGAGTTTTATTCTTATATTAGCACACTAAGTAGTTCATAGTGGTTTAGTAAATCAAATATTCCATACTGCTAGCTTAATAAGCTGGGGAGTCATGCATGAAATGACTGCCAGGTTAATGACACAGGGAGACATGCATGGCATGTATTTGCATATAATAGCACAGAATGTTCCCCTAAATCCTTTAAATTACTCATCAGTTCTTAAATAGGCATTTAACTAAGCCTTCACCCAGAATCAGAAAGAAAGAAAGAGCCACCTACAATTGAAGAGAAGGATAGATAAGGACTAAGCAAAACCTAAAATGCCAGCTTATAGCAAGAGCTGGAAATCTGTGCATACAAACAAACAAAATCATACCGCAATGTGTACGTCTACAGCCAAAAGTAAATGGACAAAATTTGTTTCTCTATAGTAACTCTTCAAGAAAACTAAGGCGTGGTTTTCTATCAGGTGTTGCACTATGGAAAGATGACAGAGGGAAAACACCA
This sequence comes from Opisthocomus hoazin, assembly GCF_030867145.1. Taxonomy (NCBI): domain Eukaryota; kingdom Metazoa; phylum Chordata; class Aves; order Opisthocomiformes; family Opisthocomidae; genus Opisthocomus; species Opisthocomus hoazin. The sequence continues at coordinate 14,107,867 of NC_134417.1, forward strand.
AAAAGCTTAAAACTAAGCTCGAAGCAACTCACAAAGAGGGGATGAGCAGGGGGACAGCATTTGTGCTCATAATTTTCCTGACGACTCACAGAGTCAGCCTGAGAGACTGTCCAAGGCGTAGATTTTTGTTTGGTTTCCTTTTGCAGAGCCCCTTCCACACTGCCATATGTGCATTCCTTCATCCTGCAGCTCCTGTTTTGGGCTCTGTTTGTAGGAGCAGCTGAAGAAACAGGATACCAAAACCTGAGCTACAGATGGGAAGTCAGGGTGAAGCGAGAAAGTCTAGACCCTTCTCCCTTGACAACAGTTCAGGGGAGGGGGGGTTATTCTGCCAAGTCATACTTAGAATCAGCAAGTCATTTCAACTCTGCATTTTGCTTTTTTCTTCCTGTTGCCTGCTACAATTGCTCAGATGGCAACTTCTTCAGGGCAAGGACATATCAACCATTTTCAAATGGGCCCTCAAGGATGCTCAGGGCTTTTCATGCCATTGCAACGTAACAGACCAGTTTGCATGTTGTTTTAACACCTTCAGGCCCAAATACCTCTAACACACGGAGGACAAAATACTAAGTGGAAAAGTTTCTGCCTCTCTTCAGCAAGTAGTACCTCACACAAACACATCGTGATCATACATGCTGTGCTGTGCAGAACAGAGGCATCATCTTCTGGATGCTGACTTGTTCTTCCTTCCACTTACACAGAAGAAACCATGCTCAAGTTCCTGCTCCCCGTATCATTTTCTATATGGCTGGATTTAAGTGTCCATTACTCCAAGCTACAGATTACTTGCAAACGCAAGTCACAAATTTATATAACTGAAGTTACCAAAAGGTATATTATCATTCCAACATGCAATAATATGTTAATTAGTTACTGTGTTTGGATATGAAAAGCAATTAACAAACTAATTCAAATTAAGCAAGTATGAAAATGTGAGTCTTGAACTTTCACGCTATCACTGCAAAAGGTATGTCAGACAAATAATATTCACCAGCTGCTCTTCCTATGACTCACTTGAACAGTGCTGGGGAATAAGAGCAAACGATAAGATTTCTGTAAAGAACGGTGTTAAAATACACCCATTGTCTCATAAGCTGAGACCTTTTCAATCAGGGAAAAGAGTCCCTGCCTAGACAACAGCAGTGAAAGATATGAACCCACTTCTCTTCCCACCCCCCATCCACTTCACTGAAGTATGAGTTTTAAATCCTAAGCAAAACCAACTGAAATATTATTAATTCCAAGCTTTCCCTTACTTCCTCATAAAATAAAAAAATGCAGATAATGTGTTACCGCCACTTTACATATAGCAGTTTATAAAAGAAAAAAGAAACAGGATAAAAACTATAAGGTTCCATAGACATACTAACTCGTCCTTTTTATAAATCAGAAAATATCTCTATCTATCTCATTAAAGACTACATACTGATGTAAGGGAAAAGGTTGACTGTGGCTCACTTACAACTAATTTCCTAGGGAAGAAAGCCAAAATGATATCGCAGAAATACACTTTAAAGACTTAGGAGAAACCCAGTATCCCAAATGAAATGTCTTTATACTGTAAAAAATGTGGGAAGATAAGTAGTACTCACTTCTTAAAGGAGGTGAAGCATATCAGTATGCAATATGGCCACTCCTTCAGGCAAATGGCAGATAAGACTTTTGGAGGAGTTTGCCCTAGGCCACTAGGAAATTAATACATTGAGTATGCAAAATATATTAAAGGAACATGTAAATAGATACTATTCAACATCAACAAAAAGATTGCCACTATCTATACCCAATGTCAAATGCAGAATAAACAAGAAAGACAAAATACCACTTCTTCCATCTAGCACAGTTTCAGACAAAGTACCTAGAAGCCTTCTGAGAAAGACAGTTTTACATTAATGAACATTCTGTCCTTTCTACAGGAGATTTACCATTCATCTTCAGTAACTGAATACCAGCCATTCATTTTAGATATCAAAGTATAACACTTCTCAGTTGTAAGCAACCACAGTAACTGCCTGTATTTTATTTGCCGAGAACAATTTCTTCTATTTCCTGAGAATATAGCATGTTCGAAACTATATTCTCGTTTCTCTTAGACTAATGCTCAACCTAGTGCATGTACTGTAGGAAACACTTTTATTTATAAGTACGGTCTTTTGTATTAAGAAAGATAAATGTCAGAGTCATTAATTATGTATCTATAATTAGATACTGCTGAAAATGAGCTGAAACTTGTTTTGACATCTTCTTTGAAGAACGTATTTGTACATTACGTGTAACATTGCATATATGCATTTGCAAAACCCAAACTAGCTGAATGGCAGCTACACACAAAAGCCAGTAAGCTTTGACACAGTAAACAAAATCAAAGAAAAGCATAGCTGAAGAGTTAATAAGCACCGACTCACAGGAGGGAAATTCACACGAGACAGCTTGCTCAGAAAAAGCTAAATGGCCATCAAGAGGTAAAGAAGTCTCTGACCAGGAGCACATGATGAAAGCTGTACTTTGTTGATTGCAGAAAGTTTTCTTTTAAATACACCCTTCCAAGTATTTAACTAATTTCCAAGAGGCTTGATTGTACTTTGCTCAGCTTCAGGGTCTTTTTTCCCCTACTAATTTGGAGATAGATTGTACCTTAAGGCAGAGCCAGGAACATGGGGTGTGTGCTTAAGCGGCAGGAACCCCAGAGTAAGCGTGGGAGGCATTGTGCTTCAGCGACAAAACATCGCTCCCTTCCCCCATCGAGGCGAAGGAGACAATCAACCCTACTGCTAACTGTGAATTTAAGTATGAAAACCAGCAGTGCGCAGAACATGCTGCAGGATGGAAGCAAACTCTCTTCTGCCTTTTCCACAATCTAGGAATTTAAAGAGGTACTGCCAGCAACCTTTCTGTGCAAGTGGTCCCATGCATGAGGAAGCCACATGGGAACTTAATAACAGTAATAATAATAGTAGGAGTATTCAATGAAGACTCAGGAAGAACTGTCTATGCAATTATTGTAGGATAACGATAAATGGTTTGACAGTGCTGTTTCTGGGACTGAATAAACAATGCAGCCTTATCACAGCTGTAGGACTTCAACACCCAGCATTTAAGTGCTGCTATGGTCAGAAAAGTGACTCTGTAAAAATAATACCTTCTTACTCAAGAGAGTTGCTGCTTCTGTATTTTCCGAGTCATCTCCGATACCTTTACTGACAAAACAAGTTGTTACTAATGATAGTATGGCAGCACTAATCCAGCTCTAAGAGGGGAGGCTGGATCCTTGTTAGTCTCACCACGACGCAGGTCTGACTGTGGCATGCAGCCCAGATCTCCACTACAGATGCAATGCAGGAGGCACAGCAGAGGAACCAATTCCCAAATACCTGGGATTTGGCACAGTCACTCCACTTCTTTTAGGGACAAACTCATTAGTCTTCCAAAGCAAACCAAGCCCCTTGTTGAAGTGGGGACGAGCAGAGGCATTTGCTCTGAAGGCACTTTCCACACCACAGTATATCTTCTGTCAATCCGTGGCACTGCAGAAGACAAGCAGTCACTGCAACCGACCTTACCCCCACACCACCCTTTCCAGATCATGCGTCAAGAAAAACCCAGCTTGGAAAGCAGAGGGGACTACTAGTCACACCCCACCTTTGCACATTTCATAAACTAAGCAACCTTCTTTTGGGATAAATCAGCACAGCCATGCAGGTTGCTTTGAGTGATGTCAGTAACTTTACCGACTGCTTCACACTTGGTAGACCGTTCCACAAAGGAGTAATTCCCTTGTTGCTGATCACAAAGCCTGCTATGGCAGTTACAGTATGGCACCTACTCGCTAGCACGGTCATGTCAGTGCTTGCCTCCCTGTGCTCCCTCATGTTCTCCACAGGTAAAAAGCCGTTATATTGTCAGTGTGCAAACAGCCACATGACATACAAATATAAAATGGTCAGTGGGACTTCTCCCACAGCAGGTGTACATTAAAATGGAAGGTTTCTATAAAACTGAGAAAGGTAACCACCTAATCTTTGGTGTTTGTTTTAAAGTTCCCTTCAAAATTGAAAATGAATAGGAAAATCACATCCCTTCTTTCTAGGGCTCCAGCAAATAAGAAATTTCAGTGAACATAAGGGAATGTGAAATTAAAACACATTTTAACCTTAGACAATTTCAGCGTTTCCACATCCATAAGAGAGCAGAGTATAACAGTTCTATTTTATGCCAGTGGCCTTCACTGTAACAGACACAACCACCAGAAAGGCAAGTTTTTCTTCTGTAAAGCTTCTCCTCAAATGCCATCAACGCAGCAGTGCTTTCAAACCCACTCACTGAACTCGAAACAACTTTACACACACTTGTGGACACTCGTGAAAATCAGGGACGGGAAGAAGCTAATTTCCTCATTAGCAGTTCCTCAGTGGCAGTGGTGGGGAAGGAGAACCTGCCTACAAAATCTTTGCTGTTTGGAAATTCCAGCCTGTCCATAAACAGATGGCTGCTCCTCATGGAACACTGTTCTCTCCAGGAATGCTGCACCAAGTCCTGAACCTCATCCAATGCAGCCCTGAACAGGCTGTGCTCCTAGCAAAGGTGAGCAAAGTCAGAAATGGAATGGAGCCAATCTGTGCATATAAAAGCTCTAAATTCATTACTCTCAATTAAAATGAATGAGGATAAGGATCGCTTCCAAGTACATCAATCAAAGAAAGTACTTGCTGCAGGAAAACAGAAGACACTGGTGTATACACGAAGAAATTTGTTCACATATTAACAAAATGTGTGCAGACAAACGTACATGAAACTGGCAGTTTATTATTCACTTGACAAGTTGCAACTACCTAGGAATGTTGGGTTAAAAATCTAGAGTTCTCTATTTTTATTTAGGAAAAGAAAAGCCAGTTTCTGAAAGAAGTAATTGTATGCCTGCACACCTAATTTTACAAAGAGGGATACTCAAACCAGAGTCTTTCACACAGTATAAACAGGTACATGATGCTTAGTAGACAAGCACAAATTTGCCTCGAAAGTCCCTTGTTCTGTTAACAGTTCTATAAACTTCAGAGCACCGTGAATACCCTTAACTCTTTCTGAAATCAACAGCCAGAGAAACTGCTGAGCACTGCAGAATTAGAAACAAAAATCCTCAAACATAAACTAATGCTTCTTACTGTTGATGAAAAAAAATAAGAGTCCTTCACAATAGTAGTATATTTCTTATTGTGGTTTTGCTTTGCCTTTTTTGGGGGGTTGCAATATGATCAAAGCTGAGGTTTGAGGCAATAGGAATAGCTATAAATTGACCAAGAGTAGGACAGATTAACATGTATTTGCAGCTGCTAAATGCTGGTTATTGATGACTTATCATGGCGTGCATGTTCTTCACTTCCTCTAAAGAAGCTATTCAGTCCAAAACCCTTACAAATGTACCTCTGCCTGCAACTTTTGAAAGTCTGTCTCTGAAAGTTGGAACACTAATATAGTCCAGTACCTACCATACACTTAGAAGTGTTCCAAAATATTATCATGGCTATGGAACCTAAGAACTTAGGATATTGAGGAGTATTGCAGAGGGGATGGTAAAGATAGACCCTGGGTTGGGGTGCTTGAGTAGGAATTTGGAAACGAAGGACATAAACCACTTTTGTTTCTGTCTCAGTTTGGCTAATATTACCTAACTCAAAAGCAGTACTGGGAATCCACGTTCCTTATTCGTAAGGGAGTGACTGATTTTTCTTTATGCAGAAGGCTTATAGAACCAAGACTTCCATTAACGGAGATGCGTCAAGAGCTTGTCATTTTTAAGGCTATAATTTCATCAATTTATACCACAAATAACAAGAAATGTGCTTATTTCATTACGTGTGGCAGAAAGGGGCAACCTATTTTTGTTACATTCCTGCAATTGGGCTTAGAGAAAAAAATCTGAAGAAGTAGCTGTGATGCATCAAAATAAGCTGAGTGCCTTTCTCAGCCCTGAACAATGCCTGCAATCCTCCTCTGGGTGAAAGCCTCTTAGTGCTCCTAAGGGATGATTGTCAGCTACAGAAAAGTTAGAGCTTAACCTGCAGCACAGCACAAGGATTTTAGATTCTCCCAGGATGACTTTCAGCACAGGCCCTGTTTTTAGGATCACGTAACTAGCCATCTTTGCCAGGTCATAATGCTGTCAGAAACTAAGACTGCATTACATTTTCTCATACTAACATCATCAGAGGATAGCTCTTGTTGGAGAGGGCTGGCACAAGATTTATGGACAGAATGAACAAAACTGAAACCACCCTTTGTCATAGTAAAGAGCCAAGAAGGAGGTATGGGTGATAACACACTGCACCTAAGCTGACCAGGCCAGGGAATGGGCTAAAGTTAGTGTGTCTCCCACCATCACATATTCATTGACTGTTTCAGGGGAACTAGGTCTCCAGCTGCTGACATCCGCACTGTGTAAGCACAGCCCATTTGCAGGTTGCAAACCCCAGCTGCCCTTATATTTACACCTTCAAGGTCTTTTTGCAAGGGTAGACAGGATATGTGGTGGGCAACCATCCCGAACATCCCGTTCTCACTGCTGAACATTTACAGCTATGTTATGTAGGTCTCCTTTTTCTGTCTGGCATTCCAGTGGATCTGTGATGTGAAATTCATTGATGGGAGTCATACATACACATACAATTGAAACAAGATGTTGCACACAGACTGCACCAAGTTTCAGAGTAGGAAGAGCTGCTTCTTCAATCAAACTATGGTATAAGGCTTTCTTATCTACTGGAATTTCCAGGACTCCGAAAATCAACAAAAAGCTATGACCAAAGAGCTCACAATAAGAGAGCTAACTGTCAGTTGTATCCTGCTAGGATGGATACCAGTCTATCCGGAGAAATTGATTCTATCCAGAGAAAAAAGGAAAACGAACAGCGACAAAGACAAAGGAAAAGAGAAGGTGCCAAGGTATAAGAAAAGGACATCACAGAAAAGGCTCCATGTGGTACAAGACAATATTCCTTCAAAAAAACTTAGGACTTCAGACAAAATAAGTCCTTGTTGTATTATCTATGCACCAGCTAAGCTCTTCTGAAAATTCAGCCCCATAATAAAATACAATAAAAACCTAGGCATAAGCCATAAAGAAAAAGAGAAAGTACACACGATCTTTAAGATAGCCACAGAAGCTCTCTCCCCTATGGCCGTTTTTAGCAAACAATTAACTATAACTATATATACTTCTGCTAGTATCACAGGTCTCATTAACAGCTGTTCAGGTAGAGCTGTGAATTGAGCCATACGGATAGTGTAACAGAGGGTAAGGTTTAAAGACACAGACTTCAAGAACTGTGAATAATTTAAGACAAAATGCTGTGCACAGAACTCCCCAAATTCAATCTGTCAGTGGATATACGATTCACTAAAACAACCTAGAGGCACTATTAAGATTTGTATGACAGTCAAAGCTTTGGATCTCACACAATAATTAAGAGTGAGATGGACCTGCACAGACTTTGGAACTTGGTTTAAGGCTTGGATCCAGGAGATTAATTTGGGTTCCTAGTATAAACACAAGATTCTTGTGTCCTAGAAGAAGTGACTGCATCACTTTATATCCCAGTCCATATCAGATCTGGGAATTATGTTTACTTCCTTCCCCCTCCTGCACTAGAAGTGACTGGTGACAGCTCAAACACGCACCAAGGTTTACCAGCAGTAGCTCAGCCTCCTGCACTCCTGCCTCGCACCCCACACAATGGAGCTCAAGTCTTCACTGGGACTGCTAAGTGCTACTGAGTTATAAATAGCATTTCATACAATAACACAATAATTAAAGCACATGTTTGTGCACAAGTATGCTTGCTGAAACTGGGGACTGAAAAAGTCCACTTCGTTAACTCATTTACAGTTCTTTCCTGTACACCAAAAATTCACCAGTTAGTCCCACTGGACTTTTCAAAATTGATTTAACAGCAGAACCCTCTTGGGAACTCTTAGGAGAACTCAGCAAATAACTCATGGAACATTTACTTTGATAAGTACCAATACTTCATACTTCTATTCTCCATAAGATATTTTCAGATAAAATTCTCAAACACAGAATCTACTCAGCTATCATCCATTCACGCTCTTAGCCTCATTATCTTGAATTAGGATATGCATATACACACTGCTTATATTTTTTTGTCCAAAATTTACTGTTTCACCATGAGTCTCACTCACTGAAGAAAGTTAGCAATGTTGAGTTTAAGTAAACTTTTCTGTTCCAAATAAACATAAACATTTTACCAACATTGGTTAAGCAAAAAGAAGGGTGGATGGAAGCTGCAAGACAGTTCCCATTCTCTGAGTGTGTTTGATGCCATAAAGGTATGGAAACACTAGATGGCAATAACTATTGCACATGTATCTTTAAATACGAATTTACTCCTGTTACAATATTGTCTATCGTGCAGCTTCTAAGGCAATATTATTTAGAAAGCACCATATCACCTTACTAAAAAACAAAACCAAAACAAACCCCACAATCCAAAATACCACCCTGTCCCAAAAAAACCCCAACCAAAAAAACAGCCAGCTGTTCATTAGGTTTTCTGGTTTGTTTTGTTTTAACCAAGCCAGACTTCCTCAAAGGATTAGTTTTGAGTTCATGTTTCTACAGTATTTGACAGTAAACTCTTCTTCAATATGGATCAAGTTGGTATCTTTGTTATAAAGTGTAGAACTTACTGTATTAGAAAACGGAAAAAGGGCAGAAATTGTGAAACATTGCTCAAGCGTTCTACTTCCTAACTAAATATTTATTTTACCTTTTGGCACATAAAGCAAACAGAATACACAAACATGACAAGATAATCATACGTGTTTGTTGGGATGACACCCTGTTAAAAGCACTAATTAAAAAAAGAATGTTTTACAATTTTGTTACTCATCATCAGGAAATCCAAAAGACTTCCTAAGCATCAGGTAATAATTTAGGAATCTGTACAAAAGTCTGAATAATTCAAAATCCCATGATAAATTACTTGAAGAACTAGGGGCAGACTACAAGCGTCACAAAACCCATAAAACCCTCTAGACTGTCTTGAAACGTTGGAACACTGAAATGCAGACACTCACGTCAGCGTAGTGGCAAGCACGAACGGTAACCCCAAGTCAGCTAATTGCTGTTTGTACCCTCACAGTAATTAAGGAAGCTGGGCCACGGGTTGGGGTCCTGCAGGAAACTGGGGAGAAAGCTCCTGCCCAGCAGGCCTCACCATCTAGTCACTAGGGCTCGTGCTATCTCACTTGACTTCGGCGGTTTAAAGTTCTGAATTTCAGCTGTTCGCTTGCCTAGTACACGTTCAAGCTCCTTCTGAAGCGGACTAAGGCAGTGCCAGCGCGATTCAACCCAGTGCCAGTCACCAGCAAAAGCCACAGCTGGAGTTCGCCATCTTCCCCATAGGGGAAAATTACATCGTGTAAACTTTCTAAATACTGCACACCTACAGATGCCTCTCGCCCTAGTTTCGCTCGGAACATCCTCCAGGGACGCAGTGACCGTTTCATAGGAACACAGGGCTGGAAGGGACAGCACAAGGCGCCGCAGCTGCTCCCCGCCAGCCCCAAGCCCCGGCACAACCAGACCCCGCGCAGGCCACTTTGGGACCACAGCCGTCCCCGTGGTCGGGAAAGAATGGGGCCCTGGAACCCGAAGCAACAAGAAACCGAGCAGCAGGGGTATTTCTGATGCTCTAGACCCGCGTGCTGCTCGTCGCCTGTCTCCAGAAACCGCAGTTTCGGTGTCCAAGCGCAGTGAGTTTCAGGCCAGACCGCCGCCTTCCAGCCGGACACGGCTGCCTGGCAGAGCCACCTGCTGGCGGCAGCGGCCGCAGCCGAGGGCCGGGGGGGGGGTGGGGGGTGGGGGGGCACCGCTCTGCACGGCCCCGCGCGGCGCCAAACCGGCCCCACCCGCGGCCCCGCCCCCCCCAAGGTAATTAACGCCCCGCGGGGGATTGGCACGTGAACGCGCCCTCCCGGGGCTGCAGCGGGGCCTGGCCGGCAGCTTCCGCGCCGCGGTTCGGGAGCGAACCGCTCGGCTTCAGCGAGGGGTTCCGCGCCGACTGCTTTGTGACTGCTCCGCACCACCCTGCTTCCCCCCGGTACTGACACCCTGCTGCAAGCGGTGCCACTTGGCGTACCCTTTCTGGGGAACCAGTCCATTGAAGCGGTTTCAATTTCTTACAGAGTAGGTTGTGTTGAATGACCCCAAAATCATTTTTGAAAACAAATAAAAGTTAAAACTAAATAGGATTAATTTGCAACTTGAGTAATTTCCTGTGAAATTAAAAAGGCTCTGATTTCTACATTGATCTACCTCAAATCAGCTGGTTTCCTTCCCTGCCTCAACAATGCAGAATATGTTTGAACCCATCCGTTTAATTGGAAGAAGATAACTAAAAATCAGAGCGATCTGTATCAACTTTTATTTCCCTCCCTCCGTTTATAAAATCTCAAGAACCAATCAGTCTTTGGTTTAAAGACTTTTCAGCTGTTCCCTAGCCCCTATGAAGCAAAGGCTAGTATAATCATTCATGTTGTGATTAAGCAAAAGTGTCTTTTCATTGCAGATAGTGATTAAATGTGCATGTAACACCTCTATTGAAAATGGTGAGTTTAAATATAAGCATACGTGCTTTCTAGCCCCCTGCAGCCATCATACATCAATGTTCAGAGCTAGCTACCTCCATGTTTAATAAGCCCAGGAGCCCAGAGCAGCCTGGTGAACCTCCTTGGCTTGGGGTCTCCAAGGCGGACACCTCCACTGCCGTCTGCTCTCCGCGGAGACTCTCCCACCTCTCTGCCACGCAGTAACACGCTCTCTCACGTGCAAACCTGAACACAGACACAAACCTCCCCCTGTGACGGGGCAGGGAGTTTGATCCATCTCTCACCCTTTAAGAAAAACATTAAGCTCATAAGCTATGATGTTTTTCCAAATAATAATTTATAAGAAGCCACTAAAACTCATCCCTTGCAGTTGGCTGCTCTTCTAAAAGAGGCAGCAAAACCAAACATGAAGACTCCTAGAAGTATAGGGGTGAACAAAAAGAAAAAAAAAAGGGGGAGAGGTATCAGTTTGCCAGACCAGTGAAGTTCCTCATAAATATGAGGTTCACTTCAAAAAAGTTTTACTCTGAGGCAATGGATGAAATTGGGTGGTTTTTACTTGCAAACTGTTTTTTTAAATCATGGAAAAACATCACTTTCCATTCTGTTCCTTCCCTCACACCACCCAAAAAAGAGAAAACAGGTCTACATTAGAAAAAAGAACAGGAATTTAGATTGCAGCCTTTAAAGCAAAGTACCACACTCAGTCAATAACTCAAAAAGAGGAAATTAGCACAGAAACATTTAGATGGCTATTTTGACAAAATTTTGGGATACGCCTGCCTGTAATACAGACCTAGAAAAAGCTTAAATGAAAATAAATTAGCACTACAGAAATAAAGATATGCTAAAGTAATCATACACAAAAATGTATTATGCAGTGCTAAATCAGTTACATATATTGTTGTCTACAGACGTTAGAACTGCGACAAGTCTCATTTGGGAAGTCTGTCTGTGACGGGACGAGGCTTTCCCAGCCCATAAGTGGTATCTGGCTGGCAAAGAAGGGACAGCTCAGGCTGATCCAGGACTGTGGCAACAGCACTGACAGGTTGCTCCTTACTGCGTCTGCGTATCCAGATCCAAGCCTTCATTTTAGAAGGAAAAGAGTATTTTCTGCTAACTCAGTCTAGGTCTGAGAGTCAGCTGGGATTGCCAGCACCATAATGAAAGCACAGTTAACAATCCTTATATTATCAGCAATGGAAACCAGCTCTCCTTCCAGTACCTGTAGACTTTGCAGTCCAAGAGACGTTATAAAACGCTGTATTTAAAGTAAATGGATAGAGAAAAATAGGTGGTTCTCAGAACACAAGCGTAGAAGAGTTTCACTGAGGAAAAAAACCAACTTTCTGGCTATAAGTTTGCTATCAAACATGGATTTTAGAAACAACAGGGAAAATAAGATGATTTATCTCCGTATTTCCTTGTATGTGACATCAGTAACAGTCACCTGCCAAACAGGTCATGAACAGACAGACAGACAAAGGCCTCGATACAGTAAGAACAAGGACAGCAATAACAACTGTAATTTCCAGAGTTCCTATACTGTTCACATCTGCAGCAGGAACTTTAATGAAGCATTTTATATGGTCTTTGCGTACAAAAGAACTTTACTTCAACTCTTCTTACTTTCAAAAATTTTCCTCTAGAAAATAACGTTGCTCAGAGAAAGCAAACAATTTTTCTAAATGACCAGAGGCAGGAATTCTCCTGCTAAATCACCATGATAAGACATCTCCTCTCTTCTCCAAACTTCGTCTTGGTAGTCATCAAATCAAGTGAGACAAGACAGCAGGGGAAAGGTATGAAACAAATCCAGAAACACAGAATGTTTATCCTGTTTACAAAAAACCAAATTATTTACAGTTAGAAGGAAGGAATCTTGGGAAAATGAAAATCTAGAGGGGGAAGGCTGGCTTTGTATCTCTCTCCTAGACTTTCACTGTGTTGTCAGAAGGGGCAAAGACACCTCTGGGAAAAATTGCTGGGACAGAGCTTCACAGCTCAACCTTCCCCTGTATTCTTGATTTCTCAGTTTACTTACAGCGGATCTGCATTGAGAGTAATAGCACCACCTTACACGCTCTGGCCTGGCAAGCATGTATCAGTATTCCCTAACTGCAGAAAATGGCTCCAAATTAAAGCCTCTCTCAATCAGGAAGCAGTTAAAATCCGCTGAAAGTAAAGCGTCGCTGAGCAGCGGGCAACACTGGCGAGCACAATGGAACAGAGACCAGAGCATGCACCTCACTATCTGTCAACCACCCTTTCTAGCATCAGACTAAAGAGACCCACTGAAATCAATGAAAAGGTTTCCATGGAAATCAATGAGGTCTCAGTAAGGCTGTAAAGATGCATCATTAATTTTTTCAGCCTCGCTTTCACACGCATCCATTCCCTCTCTAATATCAGTTCTTATACTATTTATATAACTCAGGATCTAATCAAGACATGTACTCCTACTTGCTGGGAGCTGAAAAGATCATGCTGATTTGTTACTTCTCTTTTAACATTTAGGAGGTACTCAGTTACACTGGGGACATAGGCTCTATGAAAGCCTGTACAGTGACGTTGAGAAGCACTTTGGACATCTGTACACAGGAACTTCTACATCTAAAGACCTATCACAGAGCCACTGAAGCAAAATCTGCTTAAAACCTAGCTCAAAAGAATTTAAATATTGCAATCACTGTATTATTAATATCCAGAGTGAGACCTAATTTTTTGCTGGCTAATACAAATCTCATTTAGAAAAAAAAAAAAGGCAGTATTGGTAAGCATCTGCCATCTAAGCATTATATAATTAAAAACATATTTTAAACCTCCTCTCTTTTCTGCTTATGACACTGCTTTGTGAAAACAAAGGTTCTCAGACAGATGTCCTTTAAGATGTTGGTTTATTGCTTCTCCTTTTTTAATTCACAGTTGCTGGTATATATGAAAGAGTTGAGAAGCACAGAAATTAATAACTGCAGAAGCTGTGAGATACTAATAGCAGTGTATTTCACAAGACTAAAATGTGGGCAACAGCCTATGTTAGTATTGTGAAGTACAGCGCAAACTACAAGAAAAGATTTTAAATTATTTACCTTTCTACTTCAGCACAAATGTCCTATAGCCAATTATCATGAGATATTGCCTAGAAATTAACCAGTCATCTTGTGTTTCTATCTCCAGATTTACAATTAGTAATGCTATTAATGTGGATCCTGTACTTAGCATCACTAATTACATTGCTATGAACTAATGGTGTTAAAAATAGCAATAGCCATCAACTACCAATTAATGCTTAATGAGAGCATATAAACCTTGGCATTGTAATGAATTTCCAAATTATTGTTTCTTGTGTGTCTCTTGAAATCATACAAAAATGGGTGTAACCCATGAAGGCAAGCAGTGACTGAAAGTATATTTATCACAAAATTTTGAACAGGAACAACTGGAAATGTTCAAGGATTAGTCTACACCTTTCAGGCAAGTAAACAGTTAAATACAGATACATTTTTAAAGGGAATCATACATTTTTACAAAGGTAAGAATGATGATGGTCATTGAGTTGTTTAACTGTTGACAGTCTTGGGCACAGCAGGACATGAGCCTGAAATGCAAGAAGGCCTGTGAATACTGTAAATGGCATTAATAAACTGCTTGTGTGTTGAGCTGTTGTAGTGCAGAGTAACATCCCCTCTTTCCACATCCAAACAGGTTTTGTTCCTCTGAAGACTATGGTAGACAATCCAGAAATGAATCCTCATCACCTGCATCATAAAATGCAGCAGGTGCTGTTCACTTCAGCAGCTTTCAGAAGCAGAAGCTAGGATGAGCTTTAATGATAAAACTGGATCTATTGTGCCTTGGAGGAAGGAAATAAAGGTCCACCACAGGTCTGGTCTCTGGGGAGCAACACAAGACCAGATGTGTCCAGGGCTGGAAGGTAAAGGCAGAGAAAATAAAGGAAAACATTAGGCAGGAACAAGAAGAAAGCAATGTTGAAAGCAAGTGGGAAGCTCTGATTATTTGGGAGAGTGAAGAGAGATCCGTGTTTAGCAGGACAAACTAAACCAGGTAGCACTGATATATACACACAGTGTTTAACATAACCTCAAAATTGTGGATTTACTGCTCTTCCCTAATTGGTAGCCCATCACTGTAAACCTTGGTATGCTAATGGCAGGCACCATGGAGCATTAGTATTGCAAGCAACAACAGGTAAGAAAAACACATACTACTGAAACAGGGAAGGTTACCTCTCTGGGAAGGAGCCAGTTAGATAAAACCCCTGGAATGAAAGATGACCTTCAGGACCAAATCCCTTCCGCAGGATGTCATTCTTAATGCAGACTTTGAGAGTCAGGAGAGGTGAGATGAGTGCCTGAACAGTGACTACAGTGGAGGGGAGACGGAGCACAGAATTAAACTGCGTTCCTATCACAAAAATGTAAGACTAGGCAGAGGATAAAGGAGGGAAAGAACAAATGCGCTGCAGTCATGGCCAACCTGATCAGCCTGACCTGCCACTGAGGAGCACAACAGCTCCCTCCCTATTGAGGCTCGTGGGCAAAGGGACCTGGGGAGCACACGGCTGAGTTATCCGTGCTCTGCAGGGTAAATGCGGCCTGGGGACACCATAAGCAGCTCTTCCTTCCATGGAGCAGCGCGGCAGGGAGATCCAGCCTCACAGCTCTGCATGGCGAGCATGCCAAGCTGGGGGAGCAGCCCAGGCATATGCTCCATCAGCACGGGCTTTGCCAGGGGATACTCTTACGAGTGTGCTACTGTTCACTGGACAATGTAATTTTTGTCATCTGTGCTCACTAAGCTCTGCGCACAGCTTTGATCAGAAATAAATCCCAGAAATTCCAGATATCTCCCTAGCTGTGCTATATCATGAACAACTGTAAAAAGACAGCATTTACCACTGGGAAGAAGCTCCATGTTTCCGATGCTATTTTGCATGTCCCTGCAAGGAACAGGAGATACACAATTCCAAATGAGGAAGACATGACCCGTTGCGTACATTCCTGGCTTACATATGACACAAAACTGAGTAGCAGAAAACATCCTGCACAGAACTGCATGGGAAATGGATTTCACACCGCCCCCCCGCCCTCCTAAATTTCACTTGAAATGTTTTCTTTATCCATACTGGGTCCTCACAGTGCTTTTTCCTGAAGAAATACATGTACTATAATAGCAAAGTAGGGTAGGAGACAAGAAGAGTAAGAGGCAGCATTCCCCAGGGAGGCTGGGGGTCAGCACACTCACTGCTCCCTCCTGCTGCAAACAGAAAATAAATCCCTGTCTCCCACATGCCATGGAAATACCATTGCCACCTTGCTACACTCTCATTTGGGCTCTGACGATCCCAGACCTAAGAAAACTTTTACAAAGGAAACCTGAGATAGGTTTAGCTAATAAAAAACTTTTTTTTTTTTTTTTTTTTGCCCCTCAATAAATATCCAAACAGTTCTAATTTGAGAAGTTTACCTTTCTTACACACAACAGTTTCTCATACTGGAAAGAACTGCTGATTACAAATTCAGGACGTATAGGACAGCATTATAACTTATTTTGCTTCATGGGAGAAAAAGTATCTTGATTTCAATGCAAAGATATATATAAATATAGGGTTTTCTGGTTTGGATTTTCTTTTCCTTGAAGTCCAAGGCAGTAGAGCTTTGTTTACCCTTTTCTACTAAACACGCTCATACCATGGCCTTTTACAGTATTCAAAGCTAACCAGCTTTTCTATCCATCTCTTCTGGTTCCCCTGTGAACAGGATACTGAGACAGTAGCCTAACAAACATCTGAACATTACATAATTATAGTAGGATTTTTATGCTCCTCCTCTTCAAACTCTTTACAGTGTGTAGCTGTAAACAGGTCCTGGAAATAAAAAAGACCCCCTTTATACCAAGATTATTTTCGCATTCTCTCATCTTTCTCTATCAACAATACCAAACTCTAGAGCACCAGAGGTAATCTAGTACTAAAGCAAGCAAGCAAAATGAGATTTTTTTTTATTAATGGAAACCAATACATTTCGATCTGAATTAATTCTAAATTATGGGAATGGAAATGTCTTCTTACTCCTTGGCTCTTCAGAAGTTTTTTACCTAAACCATTCTTACTAAGTCAGTATCTACCTGCTTCAATTACTTCTCTGAAAATAGGCACCTATGACACCTTTTCACAGGAAATTCAAATGCACTTGTCCAAGACAATGTTTTGTACAAAACACTTGAATTTCCTGTGCTTTTAAAGATGCAGCCATAAGAACTCTAAGTCAGGCACCAGAACTATGAATTCTCAGTCAAACCTGCAGCATCCCTGTCTCCTTTCACCAAAAGCATCAATCTACTGTGCCTCCATGGTGGGAAAACAGGCTTTATCTGATGTATTACAAAGGATTCAGAGCAGAACTGATAGTATACAGCTGGGATATTCTGGGAACAAATGTTGGGAACACATGCCGGGATTCTGGGAACAGCAGGGAACACACATGTAGACTGACAACCACTGTGGTTAGTTTATATGGTTCAGGGCAAATACTCAAAGGAAGAGTAGCATAACTATATGCAGATCCAGCCTCTATATGCATGCAGTATTCACTGCTGGGCACCATGGTATATATCATGTCTCCGTCTCCCAGATCCAATAATCAATTCTGAAGCTTAGCTAATCTTTTAAAGTATTTGAAAAGCATGTTAGAGCTTAAATATCTACATCTCTAGCATAGTTCTTGGAAGTAGAAGATTTGGGTGTTTTTCTTTCACACTACATATATTTCTTTCACTCATGGAGGAATATTTTTAATGCAAATACATTAAACTCCTCTTTGCTTCTTTTGTTTTTTTTCCTCAGAGACGTACTTTTCCTTGTTTTTCTGTTTCCCCACATACAATCCAATTTCAGTTTAGAGTTAGACATTTGTATTCAAACTCAAAAATGCAGAGATTTAGTCTTTGTTTTCCACTGGCTCAATCATATGGTCATCTTTTTCTCTGAGCTCATTTCCATGCTGGAAGAGCTAGGTTCCTTTCAGAAAAGCTCCTAGTCAGAACACAGGTCCATCTGTAAAAGGACTTCACAGAAATGAAGATTATCCATACAAAACGAGAATGTTATGGATTAAGGTCCTGCAGTAAACTGTGAATGAAGTTGCCGAAATGTTCATCACACACACACAAAAGACACCAAAAAACACT
Source organism: Opisthocomus hoazin (assembly GCF_030867145.1). Classification (NCBI taxonomy): domain Eukaryota; kingdom Metazoa; phylum Chordata; class Aves; order Opisthocomiformes; family Opisthocomidae; genus Opisthocomus; species Opisthocomus hoazin. Next base: position 14,125,702 of record NC_134417.1, read on the forward strand.
AGCCCTGATAATTTGGCTGTGAGAATATTCTGCTTCACAAAAAAAAGGAAACATGATCAGTTTAGCTTTGTATAAAACAAAATAGATGAGATCTCTAACTCTTCCCTGTCTCTCAACAACAAGACAAGCACAAGGGAAATGGAGCATAAATAACAATAGAAAAACATCACCTGCATTCAAATTGATTAACTGAAGACTGGTAAGATGAAGTGCATCCATAGTCAAGCAACCAGAAAGTTCTCCAAAGTTTCCATACTTACGTATATCACCTTTATTCAATGCATTAACAAAATATTACTGGGAACACTTCGTAGCTTGTTCACTAAGATCAAGATAACATTGAATATATCTGTATTATTCCTGCATTAGCAGAGATAAATTGTTTTTGTTTATTGTGGTGTTAGTAAAGAATAAATTAGAACTATTAAAGCCAGGTGGGGGGGAGGGGAGTGTTCTGCAATCAAGATAAGTTAAATACACCCAAAATCTCAATTTTTAAAGAGTATTTAAAAGATGCTGAAAACGTGACTCCTAGCTGCCACAAAATCTCCTCCTACATTTTGTTTTTTAAGGTCACTGAAGAAGACTACAGAAGAATTCAATGTAGAAACTGGGTTTACTGATCTATTTAATTTTTTTTTTTCTTTCATGCAAAACAACATTTTGTGCTGTATTTTAATTGTGAGTTACACAACCTGGAACATATTTATATGTTAAAGAAAGGAATGTCTCAAATTTATCCCACCCTTGTGGGAATCCATATAATCAAATACTTCGAAGTCTTACTTTTCATAAGCACAAAATCATATCTTAATAACTGCAAACAGTCCAATCTATGAAATAGGCTCTCCCAGAATATACTACGTGAACCATAAATCAACAAAGTATAAAGAAAAGAAAAGCTTCAGTAGAAATTTATGGTAAAATAATCTCAAATGAGTATTTGAGGATCTGAAGAGATAATCATCCTAATTACTATGGATAGATTTGAGATACCTTCTTAAATATGTGATTTGGTGAAGACATAGCAAAACACTCAGACTATGGGAGATAGTATGTGCATGCAGCAAACAACAGTCTCACAGTACAGTAGTCATTCTCATGACTGCTTACTAGAGATCTGCATCCATTCCATTATCTCTCAAAATGGGTACTGCATATACTTTAATTTTATTTAACGAAAAAGCTTTTCTGAAGAGCATCAGATCACACAAACTCTAATTTTGTATAAGAATCTGAATTTTGTAAGAATCTTATCAGAATAAACCTGGAGTTGTGTCAGTGCACACACTGACCCTCAGACCACATATCTAGCTCTTAGTAGCTACTCTTGCAACTTTTTTCTTTCTTGGCTTTCTACAGGACCAGCACAAGATCACTACATGAGAAAAAAGCACGTTTATTCTTCCAGTCCGATTCAACTGCACGAGAAAATGTTCACATACGGTGTTACAAGGTGTCATGGTTTACTAACACAAGGTGGTGCTCTCTTCTTAGTAAACAGCTTGAAGTTTGATTCACGTGTTGAAAAGGTGAAGCTTTTTGAGAACTTCGATCAGTTTTCAGAGACGGTTTTATTTTTCCCCAGAAGAACCAGAATTTCTATGTCAGAAATTTAAATAAGTACTAAAGCACTTTTTTCCTCCCCCTAAAGATGCTTTACTAAATGAACTGAACCCCCTTGCTGCATTTATTAATTCACCTGTGATAGCTCTGCCTCCAGATCTTCCATTCCATCATCCAGTCTCTCTCTAGCTGACGTCTCTCATCCAACCCACCAGTTGGCTGTCACCAGGACTAAGGCTTTCAGCTGGAACGGAGGTACACAAGCTCTTTTCTCTGAGACTGCTAAAGAACAAATAAATCTATTTCTTAGCTTAGTATCAGGTGGTAACAGAGGATCCCTCAGAGTTCATGAACAAGGTTTCCTCAGTGCATTCACAGTTTCCACCAATGACAGTCTAAACATTAGATTTAACTTGAAGCCTGATACCATATTAAAGATCCAGCTGTGGTTTGTTTCATATTGGTGCTACTAACAGTTAAGTGTCAGCATTATGGTTTTTTCCATTTCCCTTTTAGGATAACATTGGTAGGCCTTCGTTGCGAGAACTTCCAAATCAGCCCCCAGAATATCAGTCATAATACAGTCCATCAGAACCAGTGCATCTACAGCACTTCCAGATGAAAAATGAGAACAAAACAAAGCAATCCAACTTGCTTGCTATGAAAAGTTTTCTTTTAGATTAAAAGAAAAATATTCAGAGCTATTTCAACCATGCATTTCTCCCAGGTTTTGAATTTTCTAAAAAGTTACATATTTAAACAGCAGCAACAAAATTGACACAGCAGTGACAGAGGTCAGTCACAGATTGCACTGATAAATCTCTGGTTTCAGTGCAGTTCAGACGCATGGAAACCTTTGGACTGTCTTGCAGCACTCACAGCCCTTTAGCTCAGTACATGCAGAATCATAGGTGAAAAAATTAGTCCCTAGTCTCTTACAGGCCATTCTGACCTTCTTGTGAATACCAGCCACCTGCAGGAACCCTCTCAGAAATGCATGCTATAGATTACAGAGGCACACTTTGTTAAGTATATCAGTGCATCGAATCGGTTGTGCAGATACCAGTGGTGGAAATTTCCTACTAGAAACTGGATTCTTGCCCTGTTCAAAAGCACATGCTACCAAGCGGTTGACTACCTTTTCAATCACCTCCATAAATTCCATGACAAACTAGAGACAGTGCAAATCCCAAAGCATAAAATGAACAAGATGAACATTTCTCATATCTCCATTAAAGCTAAAGTGCATCACAAGAATAGTAAGCATATGGGAAATTAGTTAACTTTTAAAGACCTGTGTTACATAAACATCTCTTTAATCAGATGACTCTGGTGCCATGGGATTGTGCCATGTTTTATTTCCTCAAAGAACACGCTGTTCGGTTACTATAGCATTTCTATATCTGGATTAATTAGAAACGGAAATGTGGATACAATGAAGTTTGAAATTAAACACACTTTGTAGCAGGGAAGATAATCAGTGCTTTAGAATGATCTGGCTCCTCCAACCTGTGAAGTATCAAGCTATTCTCTCAATTAATTGGAACAGTACTGTGTGTTCTTGGAGCCAGCTAACCGTGGCACTCTGTACGGAGTACCTGTGGACATGCCGCTTCTCTGACCTATTATTTGACCTGTATTATTGGATGATACTAATAATTAATGTCCCTACACAATTCTTGATGTCAAGCATAGTACTTAAACCTTTAAATTTCTTCGATTGATTCCACCTCTTCTTCTGGCTGCCCTCCCACTGCGTTCATCAGCACACCCTCAACAAGGAAACTGGAGCGTCACTGAATTCAGGCAAAGTTCTCCCCTTTGAGCCAAAGCAGAAATTATTATCAGTTTTAATTTCCATCAGGAAGAGTCTTCACAAACAGGAGGTTCTCTCAAAAGAGGAAAAAGGCAAGTCCTATTCCCCAGTCCTGCGCCATATTGGAAAAGAATGAAAAGTTCACAGGTGCAAAAAGTGACCAAGATTCAAGACCATAGGGAGCAGATCAGAATTAATGTAATTCTGTGCTCACTAATACCAATTCATCTCTAAACAGAAAGACAGCAGAGTAAACTTTACCCCAACAAGATGATGCAAAATGTTCTTGGGGCTGTAGCTCTAAGAATTCAGTACAACTCAGGAGGGCCACCTGCAGTACATGGAGCTCCTAACTCCATTTCTCATGATCCAGTAAGTAGGCCAGGAAGATACAGCACTTCTGGCTCTGCACAAGGTCTTAAAAGTAATCATCTAAATGGTTGCTTCCCTTTTACCTTCTGGCCAGCCATGACAGTGAGGAGCTTATATTCTCCCTATCCCCAAGTACAGTGGAAAGGAACAGATACATAGGCTTGAAGGAGCACACCAATATATGCATGAGGTACAGAATGCATAGTTTTCAGATTCAAGGCAGTAGGCCAAAGTCTTCCCTTCCTGGTAATACTGGTGTAGATACTCAAGACTAAAATGCAAAAGGAAAGTAGCGTTCTCCAAATGAACCCCGCCAGCAACAAGAAATTCAGAACCATTAGAGCAAAGAGCATTTCTTCCTGTGCATAGATGGAGATCAGCTCTGTTCAGTAGGTTGAGAACAGAAGTCTCTATATGTGCATTATTACTGCAACACCTGAGCAGGTGAGGAAAAAAAGGGAGAATGAAAAATACAAGAGAAAAACAAAAAGTTACTTAATCTCACCATATAGAGATTTCACATAGAATTACAGGTAGCTCAAAGTTGTTTGTTTTTTGGGGTTTTTCACACACACACACACATTTTAAAGCATCCACTGCACACACCTGAATAAAATAAACAAATAATCAAGTCAATGGAAAATTATCCAAAATGTGTAATTAGAACACCATGATCTTCTTATTGCCAAGCCCTTGCCTTTAACTACTGGAGCACATGGCTCACATCCTAATTAATGAAGAAATTCAATGTTATAAAAATTTCCAAATCTGCTTTTCTTTTTTTTAAACCCTAGATGGAGATTTCCAGTGTCAAGCAATTAGAAGTGTCTTAATCTACTGAGATACCTCCTACAAAGCTTAGCATGTGGCAAGAACATTTTGTCAGTCTTGTTTTTTGGCCTCGTTGCTCTTATTTTCAGTTATTTCTTGACTTCAGTTAAGAAGTTTTTCACATTTTGTAATTTTAGTCACAAGCCAGCTTCACTGAGGATGGGAAAGGACCTTGTGGTCTCCTGCAAAGCTACAGTGCAAATGAAGTGGAGATTCTATTACAAGCCTGACAGCTACATTTCAGTGGGGTTTTTTGTGTGTCAAGTATGTAAACCATCTTGGGAACCTGCAGAACAAAGAATCCTATGCCAGGAGATGGTAGCATATTCCCCACAAGGTGTTTAACAGTTATTTCTAAACATAAGAATGACAGGAATAATAACGACAGACAAAGAAGATTTCAATATCACCATGGAAATATTTACACAAATACCCCACAAGGAGAAAAAAGCTTGTGTGGATGTTTGTCATTAAATTATAATCTGATATTCTCATGTGCAAGTGTTTTTAGAGCACAGAACAGGAACGAAGTAGAACAAGCTCCTGAAAGCATAAAGTGTATTACTGAATCTGCGGAACTGTGATGAGTTGCTAAGTTACAGAATGGTTTCCTTTTCAATCCTGACATCCCTTTGCAAGCCCCCAGCTTTGTTGCAAAAATTTCCAGTATATGAGAAGACTCTCATATGTGGCCATTAATCCACACAGAGCATTTTCCTTTTAAAGTTTGAGGGTGATTAGGCAACCTGTGTTTCTTTAAAAAGAAAAAACCCAATGTGGCCTTACATTTGCTAACTCAAAACAAACACAGTTTTTTCTTAAAAACTGGAAGCCTTTCTCAGACAAAGCTTCTTCCGCCCTCAAAAAATGCAAAGGCATATTAGTTTCATGCATGTGCCCAGTTCCAGGAGAAACTTGGTGGACATTATTAGAACACGAAATGTGACTATGGGTCTTGTAAAAAAGCTCATGAAATGTACCTGTCTGGTGATAAGACCAGCGGTGCTTACAGAAGCTCCAAAATCAGGACAAAATGTTTCACCATCAACACTTTTCCTATAAAGTTCAAAAAACTTTTACACCTAGCTTTCCTAGGGGGTCACTATGACACTTGAGGAAAATGACTTTTCAAAATCAAAAAATGCAGTTTCCCAAATGAAAGATTCAGCAAGTCCAAGGAATTCATAATCTTAACTCCTTATGATGCTTTTGCCATTCCTGCTGCCTGCGCTTCCATTCTGCTGCCTGCACTTCCATTCTCCTGCCTCTAAAATAATGGCATAGTAAACACAGAAACACTGGTGGAAGCCAGTTACCATTCCCAGAGGTCACCAGTGAATTACAAGAGATGCTCTAAGAAACAGCTCCTACTTTGGGCACAGAAATCTCTGCAAACAACTGTTCTCAGAACATCAATGAGGAAAAAAATCAGGAATCTTCAACCAAAAGATCTTTTAACTTGCAGCTCTATTTGAAGTCAAGCAAACGTCTTATTGAATATGGCCCAATCAGTTCTGCAATCATTTTGATATCTAACCTCACCATTACTGTCATGATATCTACATCACATCACTAATGCTTTCTGAAGATGTGGGATCTGGAGTGGCTCTACTGTTTGCAACTCAGCTATCACCTTGGTTTTGGATAAAAACAGGAAAAGTGTTATATAACTCTTAACATACAATTCTCACGATCAGAAGACAGCAGACACAAATAGATCCACTCACACAGGGCTGAGAATGACGGAACATTTCAGATCTAAAGCACAGCATGCGCCGTTTTCCTGCTGACCTTTTCTTTGCAGCAAAGTGATGGCCCTGGTGAATAAATGACCAATCTTGGTCTTTTTTCGTTAAACTGATTTTTGCCATTTGGGGGCTCCAGACCTGTCCCTTTCGCCCTGGGAAGGCCTGTCCCTGCTGCGAGTGGCTCTCTTGGTCAACAGCAGGAGGTAAGTCTGGTGGCAGCTGCCTGAAGAGAGAATACAACAACCTATTACTGCTTCATACAGGAACAGCAGCCGCCTCCAATTGTGTGAAGAAAGAGAAGGAACACTTGTTTCGCCCTTAGCAATCTCCCCTATTTCATCCCTACCTATAAAAGGTATTCACACAGCTCCCACTGAGGCCATGCAATCTGCAGTGTCCTTACAACACTTCTGCATTACAGAAAAGCATATGATATCTTTGTGCACACCAAAACCCAAGGCACAGAAAAATCAAGTTGCTCAAGTTAACAAAAAGTTTGTAGCCTGGAAGAGACACTCCATATTTGGAGAACACCTCTTAAAAAATCTGACTGTTTATACAATCTCCCCAGAAAATTGCCAGTAACAGTAAAGTCGATCAGTTGTGGGGGGGAGGAATACCAAACCCCAAAAACCAGTTCCTACACCTCTCTCTTTCTCCATACACTATAGTAGTAGAACATCATCTGTACCTTCATCTTAAAATACTCGTAAAGCTAAGCTGAAGAATCAGCCAGCCATCCTGCAATAGATAAGACAAGTAGCAAGAGTGGACTTTAAGACTGAGCTTCCTGTACAAAATTCCCTGGACAAAAGTCTTCTACTACTTCAACGTGCTTCATGGTGGGAAAACCCCAGCCTGTCAAGCACTTTCTGCAGACACAGAGCTGTGAATGCACCAGTATCTCAGTGTGAAGACGACAGAGGGTGGAGTAAGAACGTACAAGGCTTTCTTACAAATGAAAACCCAGGGTGACAAACAGCTTCCAGAAAGTAAAGGGTTTTCAAGTGGAATTCCTTATCCCCTCCTCATCTGCCCCAGGTTGTCTGTTAATTCACCACGGTAATTTGGGGTAACATGTACAGTCACTAGCTGCTTAAGGAATTGTCAGGCATGACCTCCAGCATCTCTGAATAATCAGGACAGATAAGTCATGTTATTTTGGTGTGACTGTGCAATGAAAGATGGGTTTCAAGTGGCTTTCTATAACTTAGCCGCTACTTAAAATATACAGTAGGAAATACTGACTTTATTTGATCTGCACAATGCATTTCAGCTCTGCTTAAAGCAGATGATTCATTTTAGCTTGATGCTACTGTCATTCCATGTGATCCTAGCAACCTCGACTTTCAGCATCTGAACGTATGCCCAATAGATAGTTTCATGAAACAGATTTTTAAAATTATACTATAGGTGAAGATCACAAAATATTTGGTTTTAATTTTGCATTAATACTTTATTTAAGATCACTCTTGGGGTCACTGTCTTATGACAGATATGGTTTTTAGACTTAGCAAGTTATGCAGTATGAAACTCAAGACACGTGTCCCAAATAAACAAAAATGAAGCAGTTGTTGGCTTTGTTGTTAGCAGCGTACTGATAATAATCGTTGGAGATAATATTACGCAAATTGCGGAATTTTTTATTTCTTTTAAAGTTATATTTAGGACACAAAAAGCTAAATCACACTTGTTCAACTACTGTATATACTGTAATTACACACCCTATTTTCATGCTTTTGGTCATGCAGTTAGCATAAGTAGTTGTAATTACATATTTAAGGCATGTAATCATGTAATAATTAAGATGCACAATTCAATTATATAATTAAGGTATGCAAATACATAGGACTATCCTGTGACATTGATTTTAAGTGAACTACCCCATTAATTCTGAGGGGAGCTCTGCTTAAAAACTCATTACACAATACAGTTTGCAAAGAATTACACAGTCAGGAAAAAAACCGGACCCACTGTCATCCTTCTTTGGATATCTGCATGAAATGTAAAAAAAAAAACTTAATTAAAAAAATATAAAACTATAAAATTCAGGTAGTACTTACAATATTGGTTCTGTCTTCTTACAAAAAAACCCCTACCAAAACACCCTCACAACACACAGACACACATACACAAAAAAAATGAATGCACAAAATGGGCTAAAATATTTACAAGCTTGTTTTGTAGGCCAGCATTGGTACAGAGAAAACAATCTCCAAAAGTATCCTACTACTTCCTAATGACCCATTATGTCCACAGAAAGATCAGAATATCACAGAATAGTAGGGGTTGGAAGGGACCCCTGTGGGTCATCTAGTCCAACCCCCCTGCCGAAGCAGGGTCACCCACAGCAGGCTGCACAGGACCCTGTCCAGGCGGGTCTTGAATATCTCCAGAGAAGGAGACTCCACAACCTCCCTGGGCAGCCTGTTCCAGTGCTCCGTCACCCTCAGAGGGAAGAAGTTCCTCCTCATGTTCAGACGGAACTTCCTGTGCCTCAGTTTGTGCCCATTGCCCCTTGTCCTGTCACTGGGCACCACTGAAAAGAGCTTGGCCCCATCCTCCTGACACCCACCCTTCAGATATTTGTAGGCATTTATAAGGTCCCCTCTCAGCCTTCTCTTCTTCAGGCTGAACAAGCCCAGTTCCCTCAACCTCTCCTCGTAGGGGAGATGCTCCAGTCCCCTCACCATCCTTGTAGCCCTCCGCTGGACTCTCTCCGGTAGCTCCTCATCTTTCTTGAACTGGGGAGCCCAGAACTGGACACAGTACTCCAGATGAGGCCTCACCAGGGCAGTGTAGAGGGGAAGGAGAACCTCCCTCGTCCTGCTGGGCACACTCTTCTTGATGCACCCCAGGATCCCATTGGCTTTCTTGGCAGCCAGGGCACACTGCTGGCTCATGGTTAACCTGTCGTCCACCAGGACGCCCAGGTCCCTCTCCGCAGAGCTGCTCTCCAGCAGGTCCACCCCAAGCCTGTACTGGTGCATGAGGTTGTTCCTCCCCAGGTGCAGGACCCTGCACTTGCCCTTGTTGAACCTCATCAGGTTCCTCTCTGCCCAGCTTTCCAGCCTATCCAGGTCACGCTGAATGGCAGCACAGCCTTCTGGTGTATCTACCACACCTCCCAGTTTGGTGTCGTCAGCAAACTTGCTGATGGTACATTCTAACTCTTCATCCAGGTCGTTGATGAAGAAGTTAAACAACACTGGGCCCAGTACTGACCCCTGGGGGACACCACTTGTCACCAGCCTCCAACTAGACTCAGCGCCGCTGATGACAACCCTCTGAGTTCTGCCATTCAGCCAGTTCTCTATCCACTTCACCGACCACTCATCCAGCCCACACTTCCTCAGCTTCCCTAGGACGATATCATGGGAGACTGTGTCGAAAGCCTTGCTGAAGTCCAGGTAGACAACATCCACGGCTCTCCCTTCGTCTACCCAGCCAGTCATGTCATCGTAGAAAGCTATCAGATTGGTCAGGCATGATTTCCCCTTGGTGAATCCATGCTGACTACTCCTGATAACCTTCTTTTCCTCCACTTGCTTAATGATGACATCCAGAATGAGCTGCTCCATCACCTTTCCCGGGATGGAGGTGAGGCTGACCGGCCTGTAGTTCCCTGGGTCAAGATATGTAAAATATCTTTCACCAATGCACGTAGCATGGGCAATAAACAGGAGGAGCTGGAAGCCATTATACAGCAGGACGGCTATGACTTGGTCGCCATCACAGAAACGTGGTGGGACAACTCGCATGACTGGCATGCTGTCATAGATGGCTACAGACTCTTTAGGAAAGACAGACCAACAAGGAGAGGTGGGGGAGTTGCTCTATATGTGAGGGAGCAACTGGAATGCATTGAGCTTGGCCCGGGGGCAAATGAGGAACGAGTTGAAAGCTTGTGGGTTAGAATTAAGGGACAGGCTCATAAGGGTGACATTACGGTGGGTGTGTACTACAGGCCACCTGACCAGGAGGAGGAGGTTGATGAGGCCTTCTACAGGCAGCTGCGAGCAGCCTCACAGTCACAGGCCCTGGTTCTCATGGGGGACTTCAACCACCCTGACATCAGCTGGGAAGACCATACAGCTAGGCAGGTGCAATCCAGGAGGTTCCTACAGAGCATCGATGATAACTTTCTGATGCAAGTGGTGGAGGAACCAACAAGGAAAGGCGCGCTGCTGGACCTCGTGTTAACAAACAAGGAGGGACTGGTGGAGGATGTGAAGGTTGGAGGTAGACTCGGCTGCAGTGACCATGAAATGGTTGAGTTCAGGATCCTGCGTGGAGGAAGCAGGGCGACAAGCAGGATCAAAACCCTGGACCTCAGGAGGGCTGACTTTGCCCTCTTCAAGGAGCTACTGGGAGGAATCCCGTGGGCCAGGGCTCTCGAAGGCAGGGGGGTCCATGAGTGCTGGTCGCTCTTTAAACAACACTTCTTCCATGCACAGGAGCAATGCATCCCCCTGAGAAAGAAATCTAGCAAAGGAGGCAGGAGACCTGCATGGTTAAACAAGGAGCTTCTAGCGGAGATCAGGCAGAAGAGAAAGGTCCATGGAATGTGGAAAGAGGAACAGGCCACTTGGGAAGAGTACAGAAACGTGGTCAGAGCGTGCAGGGATGCGACGAGGAAGGCCAAGGCTCACCTGGAATTGAAGCTGGCAAGGGATGTCAAAAACAACAAGAAGGGCTTCTTCAATTACATCAGCAGCAAAAGGAAGGCTAGGGACAATGTGGGGCCGCTGCTGAATGAGGCGGGTGTCCTGGTGACGGAGGATGCGGAGAAGGCAGAGCTACTGAATGCCTTCTTTGCTTCAGTCTTCAGTGCTAAGACTGGCCCTCAGGAATCCCAGGCCCCGGAGGTAAGAGAAGAAGCCTACAAAGAGGATGACTTTCCCTTGGTCGAGGAGGACTGTGTGAGGGATCTCTTAAGTGATCTGGATGTCCACAAATCCATGGGCCCCGATGGAATGCACCCACGAGTGCTGAGGGAGCTGGCGGATGTCATTGCTGAGCCACTCTCCATCATCTTTGAGAGGTCCTGGAGGACAGGAGAGGTGCCCGAGGACTGGAGAAAGGCCAATGTCACTCCAATCTTCAAAAAGGGCAAGAAGGAGGACCCAGGGAACTACAGGCCGGTCAGCCTCACCTCCATCCCGGGAAAGGTGATGGAGCAGCTCATTCTGGATGTCATCATTAAGCAAGTGGAGGAAAAGAAGGTTATCAGGAGTAGTCAGCATGGATTCACCAAGGGGAAATCATGCCTGACCAATCTGATAGCTTTCTACGATGACATGACTGGCTGGGTAGACGAAGGGAGAGCCGTGGATGTTGTCTACCTGGACTTCAGCAAGGCTTTCGACACAGTCTCCCATGATATCGTCCTAGGGAAGCTGAGGAAGTGTGGGCTGGATGAGTGGTCGGTGAAGTGGATAGAGAACTGGCTGAATGGCAGAACTCAGAGGGTTGTCATCAGCGGCGCTGAGTCTAGTTGGAGGCTGGTGACAAGTGGTGTCCCCCAGGGGTCAGTACTGGGCCCAGTGTTGTTTAACTTCTTCATCAACGACCTGGATGAAGAGTTAGAATGTACCATCAGCAAGTTTGCTGACGACACCAAACTGGGAGGTGTGGTAGATACACCAGAAGGCTGTGCTGCCATTCAGCGTGACCTGGATAGGCTGGAAAGCTGGGCAGAGAGGAACCTGATGAGGTTCAACAAAGGCAAATGCAGGGTCCTGCACCTGGGGAGGAACAACCTCATGCACCAGTACAGGCTTGGGGTGGACCTGCTGGAGAGCAGCTCTGCGGAGAGGGACCTGGGCGTCCTGGTGGACGACAGGTTAACCATGAGCCAGCAGTGTGCCCTGGATGCCAAGAAAGCCAGTGGGATTCTGGGGTGCATCAAGAAGAGTGTGGCCAGCAGGACGAGGGAGGTTCTCCTTCCCCTCTACACTGCCCTGGTGAGGCCTCATCTGGAGTACTGTGTCCAGTTCTGGGCTCCCCAGTTCAAGAAAGATGAGGAGCTACCGGAGAGAGTCCAGCGGAGGGCTACAAGGATGGTGAGGGGACTGGAGCATCTCCCCTACGAGGAGAGGTTGAGGGAACTGGGCTTGTTCAGCCTGAAGAAGACAAGGCTGCAAGGGGACCTTATAAATGCCTACAAATATCTGAAGGGTGGGTGTCAGGAGGATGGGGCCAAACTCTTTTCAGTGGTGCCCAGTGACAGGACAAGGGGCAATGGGCACAAACTGAGGCACAGGAAGTTCCGTCTGAACATGAGGAAGAACTTCTTCCCTCTGAGGGTGATGGAGCACTGGAACAGGCTGCCCAGGGAGGTTGTGGAGTCTCCTTCTCTGGAGATATTCAAGACCCGCCTGGACAAGGTCCTGTGCAGCCTGCTGTAGGTGACCCTGCTTCGGCAGGAGGGTTGGACTAGATGACCCACAGAGGTCCCTTCCAACCCCTACTATTCTGTGATTCTGTGATAAGCAATGATCTCTTTGTATGCTTCAATAAAACACACGGCTTTCATAGTGTCTTTCACAGTACTAGGAAAGGAATGAGAGAAGCTTTTCATAATCAGAAGAAAACAAGGGAACACTGAGAGCAAACTCATTTCCACTGTGGTTGTTTTTATGCTCAGCCACTGACCACTCTTCACCAAAAACATGAAAACCAAGATTATTGACCTCAATCTCAACGCACAACATTTTTGCTAATGCTTTTAGTATTTTTTTTCCACATTTTTTTCACAATAAAAAACCCATGAGATACACAAAACCAGGAGGGCTTTGTACAGAGCAACAGAATAATTAATGGCTCATTGAAGGCGGTTTCTGTCCAAGAGTAGCAAGTGGCAGAAGCAAGAAAGCCACTGGCAGAGCAAGGCGGGGGGGGGGCAAAGTAATCGTTCTGCTAAGCTACAGAGACCATGCAATTACTGAGACCCAACTTCCATGCACACTCATCACTAACAAATCAGATTAAGATGGGAATTTCAACAAGATGATAACATCCTGGTGTGAGCTCCAGCATAGAGCATATTTACCTTCCCTATAGATTCACCTTGATGTGGCTGAAGAATAGGCATGAAGAGCTGTGAAGCAGCCCTCCCTCAAGCAAAATGGTAAGGAAAAACCATGATCTGTATGCTGCAACACCTCCCATCCAGTGAATTTGTTTAGTAGTAACTTGGTAGTAACAATGTGTGGGAAGAAACATGTCAAATTACAGAAAATGTGTCTGAGCACATCCAGATTGGAAGGAAGCACCAAAATGTCATATTATAACTCTCCTTTTATGCCACATCCCCTCTGCCCTTCATAACGCTTTATTATATATAATCTTATGATTAGATGTAAGACTGTGTTGGGGAAGCTCCTCTTGGGTACAAACTGAAGCAGGCATATTATCACAACAGGACCCTGACTTGGACTCTATCGTCCTCAAACTGTAACACTGAATAACTGCTAATTGCTGGTAGCTCACCGTTCCACATGACAGGGTCATACCCATTCTAGAAACAGGCAAAGCAAAAAAAAAATTTCTTAAAATATTTTAATTTAATTTAGGTTCTTTAGAAGCTTTTTCCTCCGAGAAAAAATTTAAGTACCCTAAATGTCCTCTGACTTAAAGATATAAACCAAAGTTAATAGATGTGCATCAATATATGTGACAGCAAAATCAGATATTCAATAACCAGAATTCTCCTCAGATGTCAGAATAGCTTTAAAGATCCTACTTCAAATATTCATAGGACCTGAGGTGAAAATATTTTTTCCACTACGATTAATATCTATTATTATTCATTTGAAAGATATAGGGACATATTCATAGTTCAGGATCTTCGAAGGGATTTAAGGACAAAAAATGCTTCATAGCCTATTTTGAGTTTAAATAAATAACTATAACTGCATGCTAATATTCAATAAAAGAAACCAAATTCTGCCAGGAGAACATATCCAGGGAACGCGACTTGCGTTGCTAGGTGCTGAAGGTCAGGAACAGGTATACCAAAACGATCGCCACAGGATTGGGAAAAACCCAAACATATCTAGCAGATAGCTCTGAACCAGAGCATCAGTTAGCACAACATGACTGTGATCTTTGGTGGTGTTTCTGTTGCAGGCTTTGGCACTTCACAACTAACAAATACCATTTATAACCTGGCAAGCAATGCCTCTGCAGGTGATCTCAGTTATTTTCAAAGTATTCTCTTCTATCATTGCTGAGGAATAACATAGCTAGGCTTGAAGAGGAATTCGTCTCTCTTTGAAGGGCTACCAATAGCATTTCTCTACTGGCAGTATTTCAAAGAGAAACTACTGCTTCCCTCTAAGGCCCTGCAGCTCTTTGGAAAAGGGAAGGCTACTCTGACGTACTGTAATGCAGAAGCATGCAGTGTTCTGTCTGAAAAATCAAGCCAAAGTGAGGGGTCTTGAGGGTTCTCACAAAAATAGGATGGCATACTGCTATTCCTTCCAATTTTCCACCTTATCTTCACACAGCACAACCAAGACATGGTTGTTTCCTCTAATTTCAGAGGATTTCGCCAGGTAATACTGGATTTTGGGAGCTGCTGCATTTGCTACTAACAACAAATTGTGCTTTAAGCAATTTAGTTTATCAACTTAGTTTTAGCTTTTCTTCAATGGTGGAAGATAACATCACAGATTTGGAGGACAGTACATATCAATTGGACAGACCCATGAACGTTGATAACCCATATCCTTTCAGTTTTTCCTCTGGGCTTTCCTTGATTTCCAGCATCAGTTTACAAAGCATATTTCTAACTAGACAGGTGTTGGCAAGTCCCTACAGTGGTTACCTTTTGTTTCCAGATAATTGTTGTACTGACCTACTCCAATTTCAATTCTTTTTTGTTGTTATCTGGTTCTGGAGAATTGGTTTAAACCAATCAACCAAAACAAACAGCTTTTTTCGTGTGTGCCTTTTTTGGCAGATGACGACTAAGTGAATCTCCTTTCCAACTCCCTTAAGGAAGGCAAAGGCCTTCCTCTTTTCTCTAATGTTTTTTTCTGATATTGATGGAAGAAACTCTAGCACTAGGAAGCTTATTCTCTCATGAACACGTTCCCTGCTTATACACACTCATGACTCTGCTGGATATTAAACATTTATGTAAGCACGTTAGATTTTTAAGCTTGCTACAGAGGAGACAAGAGCTCCTGACCGGAGCTAGTCTTCAGCTCTGACCCAATGGGTCAAAGAGCATCCCAGAGGCATACGCTCACATTTTATCATCCTGCTCAATGCTGCTGTCATGGCAATTGACCACTGCAAACAGGAAAATCCTGAAAGTCATTAGACGTTACAAGGATTTTGCTGCTGTGGGAAAATCCAGCACTAGACTAAAATAACATACAGCAAATATCCTCAAGCATAGAAATCAACACATTGCAAGACTTCAAATTTTCATATAATCTTTCACAAAAAATGGTGCCCGTTTGGAGTCTACTTTTGTAAACGTGGGCAGTCTTGATGTAAAAATCAGTGATGCTAAATATGACTTGCATTATAATGTAGCATTTATTAGTACTGATACAAGTAGTATAAAGAGAGAAAACATTGTCAAACTGAAGGTAGAAAATTATAATTACTTATTTCTGATGAGATATCATGGACACAGTATAGTAACCTAGCATACTAACCTCTTCACCATCTTCTGTGGATCAGATTTGAGCCCCTTGCTGTAGTATGTGCCATGTCTTCAAAACAAGGATATTTTGGTGCATCTGTACAATTTTATGTCATTTGCAACAATGCAGCTCTCCTTCTCCCTCCATCCCTAACCCTTGTTGCTGCCTCACAGACTGACCAGGATTAAAGAAAAGGAGACTACACGTAACAGAGCTCTTATTTAATATGCACAGCTCACCAGCATCCTCAAGAGCCTGCCTGTGAAGAAAAACTGACCACTGCATACAGACTCTTTTTCTCCCCAATAAGATCCACCAGGACATCCATGAATATTTGATATTCAATCATAGCAAGAGCTGCTAAAAAACCTAAAGAGAAAGCCTGATCAACGATGGTATCGCAAGGATGCCGACCGTCCTGTAACCATCTAATGTTGATGCACTCATTGAGCAGCATGGTCTGTATACTTCTCAGTCACTGGAAGATGGTTGTCAGCCACTTTAAAACTGCTCACCATGATTTGTAAGAGGAAGACACATTTGTATATGCTTTAAAATTTGACACCAACATCAAGATGTGTTCAATTAAGATGTCGTGTCTCATTTCAAGTGGAAAAAAATGAAGTAGTACAATAGCATTTAACAGCTGATAATAGTCGTTTCTGCCTGATTTTCTCTAATTACACAGATTGAACAGGCTCAGTGTTACAGGCAACCATTAATTACCTGTTCTATACCCCAAGTGTATATTTTTCTTCAGAGTTTTAAAGCTAAGGTCCAAATTCTTTTCATAAAAGAATTGCACATAGAAGTTTAAGCAATTCAGTAACTCTTCTTCCACACCCCAAAACTTTACTTTTTACTTTGTTTAGTGCAGGCATTTAATTTTACTGCTAGCGTACTTAAAAGTAACTAAATTGCTCCTATGAGAAACTCCAAGTGAAACACCAAATTCCAATCAGAGCATTTGCCAACCACATATTTTAAATTATGGTTTTAAGATGTTTCATGGCACAACCACTGCTTTTCACATTGGTTAGTAGATATTTTTGCTTATATGAAATTGTTCAAGGGCAGAATGCATCATGACAAGAATTTAATTTCAGAAAGTTTACCTCATCACATTTTGTGGTCCCTGTGAAAATCATATGTAATATAGTTAACATTATTCTTTTTTTTTTATTTCCCTCCACCTCTTCAAATTTTGAAAAGGAATTGAAATTAATGCAAATGCTAAACTGTTTCTTACTACCTATTTGTGATAACCATTTATGTCTCTAGAGCACATAACTACTTTTCTCTGAAAGTGATTTTGGCAGAAGTAGCAGGCTTGTGGATTGGCCTTACGAGAACAAGAATTCCCATTACATTTATGGAGCTCCGAGGAATACAACGCTAAAGCTACTAAAAACAAGACTATGCAAACACAGTCCTTTAAAGGTAAGGAACATTTTGGACCTCTCTTACTCAACAGAATACTTGTGAAAGAGGACCATAAATAATTATTGTTAGATAGCAGAAATAATGCTACATAAAACAGTTCTGAAAGCCTTCTTACAAAAATGTACATATTCATTTACTAAGAGCAAAGCAGTAATTGTAAAAGCAAATAAAGAACAACCCTGTTAATGGGGAACTTGGCTTTGAAATAATTTCATGATTTAGCTTAAGGTTTTCTCTTACTTATACAGGCGTTTTGGAAACTAAATCCCTGATCTTCAAGAAGAGTGCAGGCTTCACACAGTCCCTTAAAGTAAATGGCTGAGGCCACAAACCCACGTGCTCCGCAATGCTGCATTTGAGTCTGTCTCTATTTCTCCAAAAGGCATTATTTTTCAAAACAGACATTGTGATATGCCAAGATTTAAAGTATTCATAATCTGTCAACATTGTAACCTGAAGATGAAAAAGCATATGTGAACAATCTTTTAAAAAAATGCTCTATGATGCTACTAGAGTGACAACTAAATGTGAAATGATGAGAATGTTACAAACAAGAAAATAAAGACTTCATGGCAACTTCAGCCTAACAATAACCCCAGTCCAAAGATACTGAGAGAAGGAGTCTACACTGAAAATCACAATTAAACATGTTGTATTTGCAGAAATTACATGTTTCGTTGCAATTCTGATAAAGGCATGTTCCAGCTATGACAGCTCAGGAGCCCTCTTGAAGCTATTTATTTTTAAAATCCAGAACGTGAGCCTACATTTTCTGTCTCCTCTTGTTGTTCCAGTTATTACATGCTGAAGCCATTGCATGTTGTGGATGATTGGAATAGATGAAATAAAAGAGAAACAGTGAGTCAAGCAACAGGAACTACTAACCATTTAACTCTGAGGAAGTACACCTTTTTTCGCCTTTAAATCAAGGTTTTAAGGTAGGTTGCAGGGTTTCTGTCACATAACTGATAATTAATTAAGTTTGATAATCTGAATTTCTAGTCATCATCATCGTCAAAACAACGCCACACCAAAAGCAACCTGAGGGAAATGAAATAGGGATGATCTTACCGTAACCTGTTTCCTCCTGTGAGAGTAAAGAACCCCTTGATGGCTCCCCCTCTTTCCCCTTGTTTGTCCTTATAGAAGATGAAAGCACTTTGGAGGTTTTTTTTTTGCTTCCTACAACACTTGATTTTCCTGCGGGAATGTATACTTTTCCCCTCATTAACACAAAACAGACTCTAGACTTGGCAACTTCTGCTGAAGGATTTTGTTTCTACCCTGGCAATTCACTATCTTTACGAGTGTGCTCAAGCAAACAACGTGATGTTGTGCATTGCTGCCACAGGTTGCAGTACTACTCATAGTCCCCCAAATTTGGCCTCTTTTCAGCCTGAAGTCTGAGCTCCTCAGCATTTCTTAGCCACATTGTAGTTTTAATGCACTGCATATTCTTGTAGATTAATTGAAATAATTGAAAAGGGAAGGAAATACTTTACTCAAGATTCTCTTCACAAATCATACTCATGTTTATATAAAGGTCACAGTCCAATTCTCTAGGGTCTCAAGTACTTCCAAAGTTTGCTCTCTTCCTTGTTTCCCCTTATCTCACTAGTATCGTTCATCTTTAAAAATTAATGATTCTCCTCTTGCCAGTTTTTTTCCTTCGTAACCTTCACCAAGCACAAAGTCATTCCATTTCCACAATCAGCTAAGATTCCAGTCTCTTATTAAAAACGTGTGAAACAGCATCTCACCATTTCTACCTCAGTTATGTCACCCGAGAGAAAAAACACTCCCAAACTCATGTCTGAAAGCAAAAGTCTTAACTTCATCTTACAGACTTGCCTTTCTTTTGCAACAAAAGAGCAACGATGCTGCACACTTGTGCAAAAACTCACAGAAACACCTTTATGAAGGCTCTCTTGTGTTTGGTGTAACCTCGTGGATAGAGGTTTTGCATTCGATAAGACTGAAAACACAGTGTTCCCTTCGAAATAGCCCACTCTCTTCCACCTAATGGCTAGGGTGTGTATGTACCTCTTACAAGCACATGTATTCAAACTAAACACCCAGAAAAAAGCTGTTATCCACAGGCAACAGAAGTTAACTGCCTCCCTAGGGAGATACTTCCTACTAGTCACTAACTGCTTATTCTTAGTAACACGCAGTAACAAATTCCCATCAATCTTCTCAGGCCACGTAGCCCGCAGAGGCTCTCTGTGACATTGTGCTTCCCTTCGCTCTACATCTGTACTCCTATATAGATGTAACTTAGGTAACAGCTTGGAGTCCTTGAAAGTCTCCTTCAGAGTAATACTTAAGGAGTCAACTACATAGAGGAAGAGAGCTGCTTATTGCTTTTAATGATTTACTGCAAGAACTCCTTACAGAAACAGAATTCTTTTTACTGGACTGTTTAAAGAATCGAAAAGTATTGCCTCTTTTCCCAGTAGACTATCTGCCAGCTATTGTTTATACTGTGTTAACTCATACTCATAAACACATTCTTTGGTTTAATCTGTTTAAGAATATATATGCTTAGGGAGTGAAGGCTTGATTCTCCAATTATATGTGACACATCTTCAGTTAATTTAAGCTAATATAAATTTACAGTAGTTACCACAATCATCAGCTGATTCTCAGCTTCTCTATACCTTCCATTCTTAGAAATTACCTACGTGTAATAAGGTCTTACCCTATTGTCCTGCTACAGTTGTTTGTGTTTGCTGCTGGTCTATGTGTCAAAGCAACACATACTGTCTGACGACACAAAGCAGGAGTCAACCATTCTCACTTCTTGCTGGTTTCTATGAAAACGACAGTGTTCTCTCGTTTGTTTTAAAACAAGAACCCCTTCCTTTATTCTCAGTTGAATTTTTCAGGATCTAGCTTCCAAGCATTGTTCTGAATTTCTCCACGTGATTTAAAGAGTCTTTTAATGTAGCTTTTGTCCTTCTGTGAAAAACTTACTGCTTTGCATCGTTGTCCTTTAAAAAACTTGGATTGACTCTCCGATACCCCTCAACACAATAACATTTCTCCAGCCCATAAATCTTCCTTTCAGGTTCTTCTGTAGACACTGTTCAGTTCTTCATATCTTCTGGAGATGTTGACCCCAGAAACAGATGCAGTGTTCTAGTATTCCCACTTCTTAGAAATAATTTTGTATTTGCAACAAAAAAGAGTAATGGCTACACAACCACTTGTACCCTACCTAACACATGAACACACTTCCATGAAGTTTACTACAATAATCATTAGGCTTAATTGATTACTATGTCAGCTAAGCCCTTCTGTAGAAAAGTATCAATTCACAATTCACTCTGCCTTCTCACCCATTTAAACACGGAATGTTTATTCTTCCCCTTTGTCATGTGAAAACTTCAGTTAAGCTGAATACAATTGTCTATGGCATTGCAGAATCCAGTTGTGTTGTATATAGCTACAAGCTATAGAAACCATCTGTTATCACAGTGCAATTAAATAACCACTTCACCTACATGCAAATTGCACAGATCTCTGTTTTTGTAGCACAGTGGAGTCCAGTAATCCCCTAAGTGTCCAAGCTTACTCTATAATAAAAAATATGAAATAAACAAAGTATATTAATAATTACAAATAAAAATAGATATTTCCATCATTCCACCTGGAGGTAAAATGATACATTTGAAAAGCCAATTAAAGAAAAATATTGAAATATGCTTCCACACGTGTCACACTCAGATCTTAAATCTTGTTAAGATTAAGCACACAGAATTTTTCTGAGAAATTGTTCTTGAAATTCAGATTGAAATATGATCCTTAATTTTTCCTGTGTTACTATTCTCATTTGCCTTGCTTCATTCATTTAAGTATTGGATAAGTCTGAATTAGAAACTTGGCACAGAGATGTAGTCTTCCCAGAAAGTCAGTGATGATCACATAACCTTTGAAGAAAGGGCAATTTAACATCAATAGGACCAACAAGGGCTGTTTAAATACCAAACATGTTCAACTTGTGCAGTGAATCCTGTACAAATTTCTACCTGACTTTCTAATAATAACCATAATCAATAAAAGTTCAGATTGTTCATTAATGTTTATTTCTGACTACATACAGGCATTAGTCGCCTAGATGTTGTTTTGTTAATATTTTTCTTGGATGAAAAATCAGTTGAAATTACACAACTTTGTTACCGATAGCAAATTTTTAAGTGGTACCCTGTGGTATGGAGGAGGGTGTGTGGATGAATCATGTATTGATGGATATCCTTGTGTCAGAAGGCACCTCTTCTGCCAAGTCACATTCATTTTTATCTAACGCAATTAAGAAACCATAATGCAATCTAGCTTACTACTTTTCCTGCATCAAGTACCCATGTGAAATATATTAATTCATAGCTGCATACACAACAAACTTCAGGAGGAACAGTTCAGTGCTATATATCACTACCAGTAAAAGAGCAAGTCTAGACTCTACAAAATCTCCATTCTTGTTCATCCAAGAAGGTCCTGTCTGCAGCATAACACTGAGAAACCACAATATTTTGTTAGCATTAAATGGAATAGTGCCACCCCAAGGGAAAGTGCAGCAATGGTACAGAGAGAAAACATTTACCACAGCAGATGTGAATTCTTTCAGTTTCTGGTAATATCTAGTTTTTTAATACAAAGGTATTAAAAATTAATTAAGCTATCAGTCAGTTACATTGAGGTGTTACTGTATGTGATGAACTCGGCCCTAGACCTAAAGGAAGTAATGAAAAGGAAAATGGTAAGCTAATTACTTGATCTGAATGATAACAGTGCCTTAAGGTGCAAGACATGCTTTTAACAAGAACAGACTTGTTCAAGACAAAAATTCCTCCTTGTGTTATAAATTACATTTTAGAAGACTATGGGTACGTCATGCTATAGAATGAAAATCTAATATGTGCAGACATGCAATCTTAAAACGGTCCTCAAGACCTGAACGAGACATTCACACTAAGACAAAAGTCACATAAATTTAGCAGCCATCTCCTGGTACCCTGGAGGCACAGCAGACTTCACAACTCGATAAACAACAGACGACTGTGGGCAACATTCAGCATTAGCAATGGTCAGAGGCTAAGAATAACAAAGAACATTGCATCTCTCAACAGCAATAAAATCTCTCCACCATCCCAGTGTCTGGCTTTGCAAGCCCCTGCTAATGTCTGGGGCCCAGCGGTGCTCCCACTGAAGTCAACACAGCTTCAACTGGAGAAGCCAGGACTCCTATCTTTTCATTTACATCATGAGAGAAAACAGTAATGGATAGATAGTATCACAATATATGACCTTATAAAAATCTTTAATAAGAACAAACTGCTTGACTAATACTCAGTTTCAGAAAAAAAAAGAAAAAAAAATATCAGGAACTGTTTTAAGAAAAACTCATTCTGACAATCTAATGTCATGATGTTACCAAAAAATATTTTTGTCTGAAATAACAGAACCTTATATTCAGACCACAACCTAAATTTTATTCACTTAAAAAAAATAAAAAAAAAAAAATACATCTCATTCACGGCCTTTTCTTCCCAGTATTTTCAAATCTCTACAGTTTGGGCCTGGTGTGAAAACACTAGCAATAGTTCTCTCTGCCAAGTGATAGTATACAACTTCATGCGCAAGACACATAGCTAAAGCCTTGTAAGCCAATACAGATCCTTGTGCAGCTCCCCTAACCCACACTCTTAGGGTTTTTTTAGTGCAAGATGCAGCTCAGCACGTGCCAACCCATCAGTCAGGGGCCATTCTCCGACTACAAGCGTCTGTGGGACGTTGTGGGGAGGCTGCACACTCCACTTATGCGGAGCCCTGGGTGTCTGATGTGCTCCATCATTTAGTCTTCACGCTGGCAAATCAAATAAAGATGCTATTTTGCTTCTTTTCAGAGCTGATTGGCATTTTAATTAGTCTACAGTTAGAAGTGTTAATCGCGCTATGAAGGGAGGCGACAATTCACAGCTAGTAAAATTTCTAGCAATGGTTTTACAAGCATCAATATACAGTTTACCTCGTTTAAAAAAAAAATGCACCCACAGTGGTATAAACTCTTTTTCAAAGAAAATCAGCTTCCAGGAATCCATTCTTAACAGAGGATTCTTCTTTCCTTCTTTAAGATTATCTAAATCCCTAATGAGTTATTCCAACGGATTCAAATATAGTAACTTCATTTACTACTTCTATTATTCATAGATTTATAAAGATATATGCATAATAGTCCGGACCCCTCCTTCCCATAAGCTTCCTTCCTTCACCCCACTGATATTATCGTATAAACAAGTTTTGCCCTTTTATTTTTCAGGTATTCTACAGATGAAAAGCTTTTTGTTTCAGCACATCTTCAGAAAAGAAAGCTGTGCTTGCTATTAAAAACATGGAGCAAAACCATGTTGAATGATGCATATAAGCAGCTGAAATGGAGCAGCGGTATATATATACATATGCCACCATTTAATTTTTTAAAAACAAGCCCTTCACAACAAAAATCATTCATTTGCTTATTTATTTGGGGAGTTCACGTCTGCAACATGATTTATCTTCTACAAAGCTCAGCCATCTGGCTGTTATGAAAGCCTAAAGGAACACAATAAAAACAAATTGCTAAGATATTCCTCTATTTTTCCTAAGTAATATTATGGGTGTGGTGGGGCTGTTCTGGCAGTGTATATGTGCGTGGGTCCAGAAAAGGATGGCTATAACATAGCATCATCTACTTGACAAAGTCTTTCACTTCCGTTATTGGATACAATAATAAGATATACTCAACACTTACATCTGTTGTTTTCAGTGAACAGAGGCAAGAAAAGGTAGTATTTGAGAAGTTGTACACAGATGCATCTCGGATTCCAAGAAGCACATTTAATAAAACCATACCTATCAGATGCAGACAATAAAGATGAAGTTCATTCTGTTGTGAAAGGAAGTGTACAAAAAGCTTCAAAAGTTACACGTACCAGACACGATAAACATTCACATAGTGTTTCTTTGCAACGAGTTTTGATCTATAAGTCTAAAGGCAGAAAGTGAATGCCAACTTTTTTCCTTTTCTTTTACTTCAAGGGATCAACAGGTTGCTACATCAATCAGCCATACCTGTGAATCGGTTTAGCGCCAGGCTCACGTGCCATCATCTGCAACTATGCAGAATTTTCTATTGTCATGCTTAATTCCCGACTTTGTGGGTGAAGCAAACCACAATAAAAAAAAAAAAAAAAAGATGTCCTTACACATTCAGTAGTGTGGTTCTAGATGGAAATTGCACAAATCATTACAAAGTGTGTGCATCAAACAATTAAGATACATAAAATTTCTCGCATTTTTTTCCCTACTGAATGTTGACGCTCAAGTCAACACTTCATACTTTGTCAGCAATTTGCATACACAGTGAGCTGTTGTTAAGACCTTATCACAGTCCTTGCAATTCTTCTACATCTTTTATCCTTCACTGGACACACATTTCACTGAATATCCACTTTGTAGTGAAACGCGCAAACCCACAAATAAGTTGATGTTCAAACTACGTATTGCTCAGGCAACTCCTTAGTAAAGCTAACTTCACAGAAATGGACACAGAGCAAGGAGGAAACCAGTTTCAAAAACATCACTTTCACACACATCATTAAAACTTATGATTAAGAAATGGGGTAAGGGTAGCTACAGATCAGGTCCACATGGTGTTTCAATTTCCATGTGAAATATGGACTTTGGCTCCCTGAGCATGCCTTGGAGCCAGAACTGAGGGAGGGAGGAGGAAATGGAGATGATTTGCAGGCCAGAAAGAAGTGGATGTGATCACGAGTACGTGAACAAACAGAATACCCCTCGCAGCCTCTCCCTTTTTTAAAAAAAACACAAAACAAACAAAAAAAAACACAAGATTGCACTCTTATAGGCCAAGGACTACAGAACGACAATATTAATCTCTCCTCAATCAAGGGGGTAAATTCCATGCACAAACCTTTGACTTGCAGCTAAGCACAAATATGTTCTTAGCATTTCAGCTCTATTTCACACCAGAACAAGTAGAAATCTCACAAGAAAGTCCTTTCAGATTAATCTAGCCAATTTTTCACTCAGTAAGGTTTATAAATCATCTTTAAAAATAACTCAGAAAACTATCCCAGCAAAATCTCATCCAGTGTTACTTTCGTGCTCAGTGCAAAGATGTTTCTTTTCATTGATGCATCTTCTCAGTGTTTTTCAGAACAGGACTGGTCGATGAAGTAGCTGTGGTGGTGCAACCCCATTCATTCAACCACTCATTTGTGACAAGTAGCAAAGTAAAAATACACGTGGCAAGCATTTATTGGTGCCACAGTCATATCTGCACTTCAGTTTCACCACACCTAAGAAATTATGTAGTTCAACACTAATTATATATATTCAATCCCAAATCCTTTGACTAAGATAGGAAAATGTGAAACCGATGTCATCTCTTGCACCATCACCAGGAAAACACTAAAACTATCACTAGAAAAAACAAAAATATACATTTGAACCTTGCCAGCTCTTCCATAGGTGTTAGGGGAGGGTGTGGGGGGGTTGGTTAAGAGGATTTTCACCTGGTGGGGAAGTCAAACTCAGTTTTGCCCTGAAACTTGCCCTAATTATGCAGAAGAGCATAAGATCCTCGGGCTGGTTACTGTTTTTCAAAACATGGGCTTATAACTTCTGTGCTTATTTGTGTAACTCCCACTTATCTGTTAAAAGTGAAGTTGCCAGCATTATGTGCAGTGCAGCAGAGAAAGTGTTCTTTTTCTCCTCTTTTCCTCAATATAACAAATAACATGACTGGTTTTTCCCCACATACTCTCAAATTCATAGTCAAGACTGAAAGAGACCATCGCCACCAGGAAGTGCCAAGAGATGTTATCCGGCCAGTCACCGTAGACATATTCCCCTCTGTCTTGATCACTGGCCAGCTATTCCTGTTGGAAGCTGTTCATTCACTCTGAACTGCAGAACAGCCAAAAAGCTGGTCTTTATGAAAAAGAGGCGGACTTTTTCCTTTTTCTCCTTCTCTGGAGATATTCAAGACCCGCCTGGATAAGGTCCTGTGCAGCTTGCTGTAGGTGACCCTGCTTCGGCAGGAGGGTTGGACTAGATGACCCACAGAGGTCCCTTCCAACCCCTACTATTCTGTGATTCTGTGATTCTGTGATTATGTCAAATCAAAGATACTTGAAGCCTCAGAACATGCAGTGTTCTCACTCACTTTTTCACCACCTCATATCCACCTGCCACGAGCTGGCAGCAGAGAATTACAGCATCTGCCCACTTCACAACTCAGCTTACCAGGGAAGGTGCCAAGGGTTGTTCTGCAGGAGAGGCACTGACCAAACTGCAACACCTCAGCACCTCCCAGCAGGGCCCCACACTTAGAAGAGCCTCACCCAAGATCACACCTTTCCTATCTTCTTATCTCATGTTCTCACCTGATTTAACACGCGCACACACACACAGAGATTAATGTCCTGTACACAAAACCACTGCATCTCACACTTCAGTTTACAAGCAGCCAAGGCAACCATAAATGTTTAAGAAAGTTTGCAGAAGCTTATACTAGGGTTTCCAATCTTTCAAAGATGAAACTGGAGTGCATCTTTAGCTGGACAACACAAATGCATATTTAACTTCTTAATTAAGACACCAGAGTTCTAATTGGTTTTTCCACCCACTTTTGTTTGGAAGCGATGCTAGTCTTCACTCCCAGACCCAGAAGACACTAAAGATTATACATTTAGTCTTTTGTAACTAAATAAAAATATTTCTATTTTAACATTTAGTAATTGATAGAGGATAAAAAACTTGGCTGATGGGTCTTAGTCTTATCAGCTCTGCCATTGACTTTTATTTCTTCTTGTCCTACTTCCATGAAGAAAGACACATTAAGTATTTTGTCAAAGATATTTCAGTTCAGATTGTCTCAGAATTACTTATCAATACCATTTAATGTACCCAGGAAGGATACATATGTTGCCTTTTGCATTGTAATAGTGGGGACTGTAAGTCTCATATATGTGTAAATCACATAAGACTATAGCTAAACATGAAAAACAGAGTTATTTACAGCACTATGAGAAAATTAAATCTCATTTTATCTATTTTTTTTATTTGAACAAGAACATTAAAGTCCAAACTGAAAGGGTTTCTTTGTGTTAGCAAATTTACTCATATAAGAAAATGAATCCACATCTTAGAATCTTTCTTTCAACACCAGTGAGGATTGGTCTTCAGATCAAGTACAAATTTTCAAATGGATTGTATATTTCACGTATATTTTCAAAAGTCTGGCTTTATAATAAAGGCTAGATTTAGAGGCAACAGAATACAGGCAGCTCAATACACAGATAACCTTTTTCAGTTAAATACATTGCATGTCCTCAAAACTAGCACCTTCTCCAACTGCACTTACAAAAGAAGAGTTGGCCATTTTGCCACCTTCCAAACACCACAACATCTATTAATACCTAAGAGATGTCATGTTCAGAGCTTTTGCTGGATCATAAAGTTTCCTTTGTACACCCAAAGGTTACTAAACTTTTTACAGTTGACTGAGATTTATGAACCAAATGAGAAAGCTGCTTGCACGAATAAGGGTTCGTAACTAAGCAAGTAGAAGGTAGCTGTAACCATGGAAATAAAATACGTTATTCAAATAACTCCAGTAAATACAGCATGATAGGGCAGCAGCATTTACAAAGGCAAAATATCATGGAAAATAAGTCATAGGAAAAAAAAAATGTTAATAAGGTAAGACCGATTTTGACTCATTAAACAGTGACAAAATTAGAAACAGAACATGTGAAGAAAAACGAGATGAAGGTTTGTCATCCCTGAAAGCAATCTGAAACAAGAACAGAAAGCAATCCCAGGAAAGTACAAGATAAAAATCAGAATACAGAGATTTACACAGCAGTTTGAAAATTGACACAGGTTTAAAACAAAGTGAAAGAGGCAAAGATCAAAACTGTAATGCTTTAGGAGGGTATCAACGGATTCATAATTGCAAAGGGTGCCTATCTTGATCAGCTGCTAGGGAAACATTCATTTCTATCAGATTTTTGGGGAGAGTGTAAAATCACGTTATGGTCATTTGAGTGCCCAGAAATGTACATATGTAGGGCACTAGAGATACAGATATATATATATATATATATATATGTATACACCACTGGACATTCCTGAAAAGTTTACAACTTTCACGTGTAACATTCCTGAAGCGAACAGTCTGCTGGGGACAGAATAACTGACAAAAAAGATTTTTTTTAAAAATCCAGGTGTAACTACTTACAGAATTATGGGGTTTTTTTGGTGGGTGGTTTTGTGGGTTTTTTTGTTTGGTTGGGTTTTTTTAGTTTACCAGTTGCCAAAGATTTCACAGTCTCCTTGGTGTTGGGTAATTTAGCTCAGGAGACTTCAAATCAAAGCAGAAGCAAACCAGAACTCACTAAACTGATACCATCATGACCAAGGATGACGTTATCTGTATAAACTGACAGGAGCGAAAACAAATAGAGGAAGACAGATAATCAGAGGTTAAAAAATTCAACAGCACAGACGAAGGAAGAAGTAGCAGTTGTTTCTACACTTCCCCATGTTCTTCCTGCAACGTTTAAACCCTCTGTTTTCAAAACCTCTGGGACCTGACATTGCTGGGCCACATCCGCGTGCCTGAGGCTTGCCAAGAGGAGGAAGCTCCATGCTGCAGAAGCTGCCACATCCTGATGGAGAAAACATGACCTGCACTCTTAGACCAAAGCTGGCCCATGCAAGAGTGCCTTAAAGACAGAAGCCAGGGAAGCCCATCATTACCCCTGCTTCTGTATTGGACACAGACGAAAATTCACACCAGGAATGAATTAGCAAGACTCCAACTACAAGAAAAAACAAAGGCAAGGAAGGACTCACCAAGAAGTAAAGAGTACAAGGGGCACCAAATACAAAAGCAAAATATGGATAGCAAAATATAAAGGAAACAGCACTGTGGTCCTGGAAGAGTGTTCCTCTCTTGCTCTGCCACGAAGTAAAACTTTAAAATGCTATGATGAGGGATATGATGATGATAATCAGGAATCAAAGTAACTCTGCTGGGGTGGGGGCGGGAATCAAGCCAAAAGAAAACTAGAGACATTTAAAGAAGTAAGATATAAATATACTTAGTTTTTCTGTAGGCAACAGTCCCAGAAAGCTCTGGTTTATTTCTAAAGACTGCAAGTTTACAAAGGATCAAAAATTATACAATAGATTACTTTTACAGACCATTATGATCTACAGATTGATAAGCTAACAAATAATGCATCTGCATCTGAAAGATTAGATTGTTCTTGTTTTAAAACTATTCGTCATTTTAAAATGACATACATGAATGTAATGCATAGTATATGCTACTTCACAGCCAGTGTTTACTTACAATTTGCCAGTTTAACGAGACAAAAAAATATTGCAGTTATTCTTTATAAGGTGACTCTGTAGGAGGAAATTATTACTATGAGTAAATCTGAATGGATACTTTACAACTCTTGTCCCCACATGATTTTTATTTTAATTTACTCAAAAGAGCCTGCAAGCAGATAGTGGAATTCTAATAGCTAAGTTGAAACATTTCAGCAATAATTCAAATAATCATGAAATTCTTCCATGAAAAATTCTGAAAAATAATAGCAAATAATTCATTTCTTATGTATGTAAACTGGAGCCTGCATTATTTTATCTTCTTGGCAAAGTCAATGGTCTCTATCTTCTCTAGTTAAATGACTTGTGCAAGTACAAGGAAAATTCTGAATTCTGAGTTTTACAGTAAAGTACACACAAACAAAAAAGATTTCTGCTAACGAAATAACTTATAGATAGAAAATTCATTCAAATGCTCTTAAATTAAGGACAAGCTTAGGATCTAGAAAACCAACGCAGCTGCAGCAGCCCTGCCCAGCTTTTCAATGTATCTTTCACATTTTCCTCAGAGTTACATTTTCTACTTTGATCAGACAGAATCAGTCCTCTAATTAACACTGCTCTTACCATTGGGGACCAGCTTAACTCACAAGCATCTCTACAGTCATATCATATACAGATCAATTCCATACTGCACCGAGACAAACCAGAGCTTGAAGAGAATGCAGACTGAGTGAGAGCAACTGCTCCTACAATATTACAAAAGATAATAACTTCCATCAAAGAAAAGAGACTGGAATAGAGGTGGGTGGAGTGGGTTGTTGTTAATATGGCTGCTCTAAAGCCAAGGAAACCAATGACAATAGAGAGATGCACATAATTCCACGCAGTAGAAGAAAGCTGGAAACAACAAGCACCGCGGCAGTCATCCTGTGCTCCAGCCTGCTTTTCCCAAGAGGAACTGCAAGATCTAGATCTTATCTCAGTGTAAATGTTCATACAGTGATCACTTTCCCTTTATTTCACATCTGTTACTGTCCTCAAAATTTGTGTTAAGCTCTACTGCATGCAACTGCAAAAACTGCTATTCAAAAACACAAGGGTTTCATTTTCTGCACATCCTAACCAGAGAGCTGAACATCACATCTGACATCACAGCAATTACAACTCTGATCAAACTCTGGAAGTCAGTCAGTGCTGATATCCAAAATAACACGTACAAACAGTTTACATTTCTGCAACCAATACTGGACTCCTTTAAGCGAGCAGACCAGGAGCAAGTTCAGTGCTGTAAGGTTAGAGAGCTGACAGTGTGCTGTTCTCAGCACAGGTGGAAAGAGATGGATAGAGATGATTTTTCCTGCTCTCCTGCCATGAACAGAAAAAGAAACACTTCCCAAGACCCCACTCCACAGGCTAGATCTTCAACAGCACGAGAGTACACAACTGAGGTACAAACTATCCCAATTTTAAAATTGGCTGAAAATCTTGACTTACTCTGGAAACAAACAAACAAAAAAAAATCTAAAAATTAACAAAAAATAATCACAGATATCTAACCTTCTACACCTAATGTAAAATATTAATTTTATGTTCAGGTGTAGCAATGCTGATTTGCTCCAGGTGATGATCTGACACAGAGTCACTCTGGAAAACAAAAATCTCAGTGAGAAAGACAGCTGACAGTCAGCACTGTCCTCCCAGCTGCCTGCGATCCAGAGGGCTCCCGCCATCCCAGGAATTACTCTGGCTGGACTCTGCACAGAACAACTTAGCATCCATCGGGGCTCACGTGTTTCAGGACAGCACTTGTGAATCTATTCTGGGACTTACTTTTAACCAATTAAAAAAAAAGGCAAGAAAACATGGCTGATACCACCCACCTCCTTTTTATTCACAGAACTCCTAACATTATACATGCTATAAAGAATATTTTCCTCCTAAGTCAAAAAATAAGTGCGCCTTTTTTCCTTTCTCCCCAAATGTCAAAGCTTGTTCCATTTGGGAAAGTTTGCAATTCAAACAGTTTTTCACTGAAAAAGAGGTTTACAAAAGTGGTTTTGAACTATCTTTTGAAAAAAATATCATCCCATTTTTCCCATTCATTCTCCCCTTGAGTGTAACTAAATGAATGGCTTTTGTTTGCATTTATAAGGTTGTGGGGCTTTTTTTATTCTATTGTCTTTCCTCTAATCAATTTCTAAATAGAAGATTTTCCTTCCCCTCCATTTTTTATTTATGAACCCTTCAGAACTGTTTTCAGGAGTGCACAGGAGAAGGAAGTAGCACATTTCTCAACACATGGGATTCCGTATGCGAGACATTTACACATGTCCCTGTATTGGAAGTGCTGAAAGTGCTCTGACTGCAACAAATTGAGCTGCTGTCAGTCACTACAGCATGGATAAAAGAAGTCTGTACCTTCTTTCAGCAACCACTCCTTCAACAACCACTCTTGGTGCTTTTTCAAGTACTACAAATAAAGAAGTAAAATCCTGCTCAAAAAAATATTGTACTGTGTACATACAAAAAAAAATAACTGAAAGATTCAGATATGTTTTGAAGTTATTTCTGCACAGAGTCTATTTGATTCACAGTTAATGTCATGAAAAATAATTTCTCATTAGAAAAAAAAAGATCGGACAATATGAAAACAGTAAGTACAGCACTGGTTGCAAATATGGTAATCAGAGCTACACTACATGCCCTTCCCGATGGGATTACTGCTCCAGGTTTGCTCATTAAATTGTGACGAGCTGGCTGTTCACAGTCTGCTGTCAGGTGCTATCTGATGATAGGAAGATCTTCCCAGAACATTACAGCAACCAAGTGGCTTGACAAACGTCCTGCAAAACTGGAATATTGTATCTCAGCAGTATGCAGTGGAGTTTTGCCAAACGCCTAACAGCCCTATTATTTCTTCCTGACAGGCTGTTTTATAGAAGTTATTATTTTCTGATTACACTAAATTAAAGTATGTGTTGCTGGACAGAACAGAAGGATATTTACATTGGACCTCTGGCATCATTATAATGAGATAAAGGGCAAACACAAGCCAGAAATGCTCCATTCAGAGTGACATTACAACATGTTATACTGTATATTTACAAAAAAAAAAAAAAAAAAGAGAGATTAAGTAATTTAATCCTTCTTGCAATGCATATTTTTTTTTTTCCGCCCTAGAGGTGAAGCCACCAAAAAAAGAAGATAAAGAAGCTAGGAATAGGGAAATACTCAACATTTCATAGAAGTGGGAAGAACTTAGGAGCAATAGGGATGTGATAATTCAGACGAGCTGGAGATCCAGTCTTAGCAAAACAAGTCTATTACACTCAAAGTGATTAACCCGTGAGAGTCAATAACATATATACTACTAAACTGTGGGACAAATTTAACAAGTACATTGATAACACAACCCTCAATTATAAATAAACTTCAGACTGAACTTTCCCTACAGGTGTTTTGCATTGAGGAGAAGTATCTGCCTACTGTTCTCCTTTATCTCACTTCTTAGGCACATAGCACTAATTTGGCAGTACTGGGGTCCTACGACAAACAACCCCTGTGGAGAGACAAGCTATGAAATTCTGTATGATAATTCACCTTCTTTTCTGAACTACTCAGCTGAGCATGAAGTGGATGAAAATGGATACGGAATGAGCAGAGCCAGCTCTGCTGTCCCATCAGCGTATCATCCAACAAATATGAAGATGCACTAAGAGGAAATAATACTATGGCAAACAGACAGAACTATATTTTTTCAGACAATGAAAGAGCAGGAGATTGTTTTTTCTGCTTTGCATGCCTGCTGTAGGGAGACAAAAGTTACATGTGTTCAGCATACAACATGCTCTATTCCTATGTTGATATGGACATTTTATTTTTCTAGTTTCAGAATAATCAGCCTAATTGTAAATGGTAATTAACACATAATTATTCTGGCCCCATATCCATTACCATAAAAATTAAATCTTCATGACATTTATAGTTTCCAACAATACAGTAAAATAAGGCTGCGTAGAAAAGAAACAGGGCTTACATCTGTTATTTTAACTATGGGAAAATAAGAATGGCACATATGTTAAGGATTAATCCTGATCAAATTACATAGAAATCTGGGCTCATAGCGATGCCAAAGATGAGGAAACTGAAAAACGTATCAAGGGCCATATTCTGATTCTTAGATTTCTGTATTAGTTTGCAATGCATCACTGATCCATGTAGAGACCAGTACTGCAGTACCAGAAACAGAACATAATGTTGTTGGTTTTGAGGATGAACTTCCTGTGCAGGTTTTAATGGTTATAAAAATAATTTGATTTTGGTAAACGTACTTCTGATCTGTACCAGAATAACACCTTGACAGCTGCAGTTATTTAAGTTACTACCATCGCCCTTTCTGCTAGCCAGACACTACTAGCCAGACACGACTGCCCACAGTACAGACAACAGAACTGAACATCATCTTAGTTGTAACTTTAACTAAATTTTTTACTCTATGCAGCCCCCAGCATCAAATCTAGAAGTCCCAGCTTGACAAAGAGAAGCCTACTGTCTTGTCCGTCTGTAGATAAAAGAGAAATGATCATAGGAAAAATGAAACCATCAAATTAAAAACCTTGATGACATAATGAATACAGCTATTCACATATAATAAATAATGAACTGTATAATGAATACCATTATTTCATGTAACAAGAACTTTAACCTTACAGCTCCAGTCCAAAGTCTTTCGAAGCCATTCAAATAAAAAGCATAAGCATCATCCCAGCAGTGAGATTCCCAAGGATTTAACACACATATCACTATTATGGCTACATAGTTTGGAGGGAGTATTTTTACTCATGGGAGAGACTGGGAAGGGAACGGCAGAGTGCCTCTCTGAGCTGGATGCAATGGTTTCAAACTCCAAGACTCAGGTTTGACATACACAGGCTGCCTAGAAGAGTCAGGGCCAGCTCTGACTCTTGACTAAAAGTGGAGCTGAGCATATAATATATATTGTGAATGCCAGTTCTTTCTGGCGGCAATTTGCCTGCACCTAAACATCTGAAGTACAAAATTAATTGGGGTTTTTTTTCAAATTCAGTTTCTTTTCACATACTCATTGGGCTGCAGATCCTCTATACCTGCAGTATAAAGTCAAGTGGTATTGCTTTGGAACTTTCTCATATTAAATTGAAAACACAGCAGCTACTGAGAGGAAAATTAACTCTATCCCAGCCAAAACTAGGACACACTGTATGGTTTCCCAAACAGAAAGTAATCTTAACATGTAAAAGGCAAAATTAAACAGCCCTCAGTGTATTAACTACTCTGCTGATTAGTTTTGTGATTAAAAACTCATTTTAAAATTCTACGTATACATTCCATATCACATTCTGTTATTAAAGAAAATTTTTCTATATAGGAGGTCTGCATAAAGACCCTGTGAATGACTCATGTAACATGATGCAGAGAGCACTGCATGTTCCCTCCTCTGGATTTTGGAAGTGCTTTGAATTTCACAAGCTAGTAAATGGTGGTCAGCAGTAAATTCATGGAAAGCAAAGGGCAGCAAATATGCTGTTTTCAAATCTGAATTTGCATTTTGTTTTCCTTCCTGTCCCAGACCCTAGTCCTAGCACTCATTCAAACCTGGATGGTAATGTGCCAAAAATACCATGAGAGCTGACCACAACTGGCATGTCCTGAAGGGGGAATTGTTTTTGTCAAATCATACTGAATGAAGTCATTAGTTTCTCTATATATACTACTGAAGCCTAAAAACAAAATCATAACCACAGCAAGAGAGGGTTTCAAAATGGCAGCTGAGTCCACAGAGGCAGCTAGATCAGAAAATCCACAATTGGTTTGGATATTGACATAAAAGGACCGAAACAGTCAAGGTGAGGAACTTCTCAGAGATCAGAAACCTGAAGTATATCCATCAGGATAAAGTATTTGCCCAAAAACTTTTATAGGTTTATTTCAGTATGGCCAAATAAGTTAATTTTCCACTCCATATAATTTTATACTGCACTGCTAAGAATCAGGTAAATTAGTTGTCTTGGGCCACCAATCTGGAGCTTCAGCCTCAACCTACAAAAAGTGTTCAAGCAACTGCTGCTTCAAAAGCATTCACCTACTGCCCACTGACTAATAGGAACTTGGGATTAGACCTAGAAATTCATTACTCTTGTGGTCTCAAAAATACAACTTTCCACCATGCACTATCTGAAGGGAAAGAGACTACATATAATATTGACAAACACATTTCAATTTCTCCTTCTGTTTTTAAAAGCAGAACAAAACGTTCTGAACTAACTAGGCAATTCCAAAACCTTGAAGTTGTTCAGGTGGATTTTTTTTTTTTTTTAACTAGTTGTAAATTTATGCATGGCTATTTTTTGGTACCATTCTCCTTCCTGGTATAAACAGCCACAATAGTCTCCTTAGCTTTTTTTTTTTCTTTTTTTGACATTGAGTAAGTCATGTTTTTTTCATCTCCTCTTGTACACAGAGTTCTCCATTCCTCCAATGATCCTGGCTAGACTTTCTAGTTCAGATCCACACCTTTTGATTATGAGTGATTAGAATTGCTCACAATGTACCCAGAAATGTCTCTTGAGTCCCTGAACACGAGTATCAGCACTTACCCTTTGGGAGCACTTCACTGGATACACATTTCATTTTTCCACGGCCCTGTCACACTGATGGCTCGATACTGTTCCTGTGTAGGAAGACGATGCTTTGATTCCCAGATGCCCAGCCTGGGGTTTGTTTTATTGATTTTCTATTACTTTGGTCCCTAAGGCTGTCTAATTCTTTCCTTTATAATATAAAATAACCATCTTTATCATCCTTCCTAAATTTTGTCATTAATAGATTTCACCAGCATAATCCCATTGTTTATGCCAAAGTCATTATTAAAAAACACAGAACAATAATAATTCTCTCCAAGCTAACCCTCAAGGAAATAAAAAGTAATCTCCATCCAGACTATATTTTTTTCATAACTATTCATTGTTAACATATTTTAAACAGTTCCTTATGTGCTGTGTACATTTTCTACCACTTACCATCATAACTAATAATTTGCCATTATTTCTCCCAGTCCCTGACTAATAATTTCTCAGTCTTAGATTTAAGTTACAAAAACTCCGGAGAATAATAAAGTATTTAAAATTTCTTTGTAAACTCCTGTTTTGAAGCTATCAACTCTCTTGTTCAACCCATGGGAGATGAATTTTCTCTTTTCCCTTCTACACAAATAGATGTAGATACCAGCTGCAGTGAGACTTTGAAGGAAAAGAGCAGACATAACTACGGAAACAGAACTTGGCAAGAATATTTAAAATATCCACCAAGTTAAGCAGAAACCCAAAGAGCTCCAGTGGGAGACTTCTACAATACAGAGTTAATGCAATCCTCCTTGACAAATCTTTATCTAAAACAAAACCATGTTGTATTTCAAATTCATCCCTCCTTAAAGGTACCTGCTTTAGATGTCAATATGTCTAAGAAGTGTTCTCCATGAATCCTTACTATGGTCAGGTCTATCTATAAATTGTCAGCTATATATTAAAACTTTTATCAATATAAAATCCAGAAAGTAATTTCTTATTTCTATGACTGATTTAGGAATTCTCTTGGAAAAAACAAACATTTCTACAAACACTCACGTCCTATGAAGTAGTGGTCCGCATATATTTAACTCAAACTTCTTTCAAAGAACATCACCCTCGCCTACCACCCCCCATTCCCCTCAAAAAAATACAAAAACAAACCACCCACCAACATCCCCCTCTGGTTTACAATTCCCTGAATAAACTTTTTCTTAGTTATTTCCTAGCTACTTCTTAGATATTCTAACTCAAAATAATTTTTTAATTATTATTTTTGAGACTAATAGTTTGGTCCACAGGTTCACTATTCATTTACTCATTCACCATTCTTTTGGCATCTTTTCTAATGTTGACACCTTACAAGTTTAAAACTCGCAAGATTCATCCCAGTGTCCACCTGCATGAGAATGTTTGCACTCACTTGCAGCATAAAACTAACACACAGGGTAGGGTGTTACACTTCTGAAGTGCGTATGACAGTACTAGCCACGTGGAGTGGGAAAGCTGGAATGTAGCCCTTAGCCTCTCTCCCCTTTGTTTCCAAATACTTTTAGATCAAATGCCGTATATACGTGAGAGGCCCTCGCTGCAGCACGTATGGCTACTAAAAGCAAGAGCCATCCAGAAGCGAGTTCTGAAACAGATTGTCGGAGGTCTTTTGTCTATTTTCAGCTTGAAAGACCAACAGACTGCACCAAAGAAACCTAGGTTTTGGTAACAGATATGAAGTTTACGATTTTAGCAGTACTAGAAGAAAACCACAGAAGGTTATGGCAGAAGAAATGGATTTGGGAAATTCCAACTCTTCTATTGATTTCTAAATGCAGTTTCCCACACTCAGGAAATAGTAACACTTCTTGCTGTAATAGTCCCTGATAGAATGTCCCAGCTTTCATACACTTACCAAGCTGATTTTCAGGCATCCAGCCACTAAAAATTCCAATATATTTAAGCACTAAGAGTCTAAGTCAGAGTGTAGGCTCCATCCATGAGCCTTTGGAGCTCTAGGAACAGTTTTCTAATTCAAGCCTAGTCCAATCACACCCTCATGGGTCAGCTGGACCCCAAAATGACAATGTCTATTCCAACCCCCATCAGAACTGCCTCTTTGCAAATTCTCACTAGAGTTGTATATGTCTTGCTAAAGATTAACCCTTCAGAAGTCACAACAGGTTTATACATAGATATAAGGCTTGGCACGGAATTTCTAGAAACAACGCTGTGAACAAGCAAATAGAGATTATGAACCACTAAAAAATTCTGGGCTGCTGCTTCTTCTACATAGACTTTGTTTGGGAATCCATTCCTGCTCAGAAATGACTGGGGTACACTGCTTTCTCAGAGCTTTCTACCTCAACTATCTCATCACTATGAAGCATGTTCACTGTGCTTATGCCAAAGCTTATGCCCCCCATCCTCTTTTTCAAATATCTTTTAAAATTATTTTTTATACTTTCTCTTGCTCTCAATAACTTTCCCCAATTTCAAACACCATTGTTTCACTATTTTCATAAATACTGGCACACTGTTGCTGAGCTTCTGTTATCCAGCTTTCTAGAATACTGTACGCCACAGCAGCCTTTCACTAAAAGCAAAATTTTATTAAAATTCAGCAAACCCATTAAATAATACAATCCTACCAACTCACGATGAAAATACATAATAGAGATGTTTTAGCCTTTTGTGTATTCTTACACACTTCACTTATTCTTTCTATGTTTCATTTTCTCATGTATAATACTGGAGCAATATTTTATTGCGCCTATTCTTCGACTGGTCTCTGTTGACTTAAATCCCGCAATGTAGTGCATTTCTGAGGAGTCTCTCAGTACTATTTTCCTACTACATGTTTACAGCACTTTGCAGAAAAGGATTTCAATCTTTGAGAAATCATTTCAGTACTATTTTAATATAAATACTTGTGCAAAAATATAACAAAAGAGTTTAAGCACTTAATAAATAAGAAAGCACTATGAGTTAAATGATTTCTTGTATAGTCTCTGGAATCCCAGCCACAAATACCAAAAAAACAGTTCAAGTGATCCTCAGAAATAGAAAGTTAGGAATTACATTAAAAATAACCCAGGATAGATGAATACCAATCTTATTTAAATTAAGGTTTAAAAATAAGATGGTTTTATTCTGTAGTATTAACCAAATAAGTCAGATCTCTTTACATGAAAAGACAAATTGCATCAGTAGCACAACAGAGCCATTAGAATAAACACCAGTGAATTAGTTTTCCATGGAAACTATAAAGAACAGAAAATAAAAGGTGCAAAAGCACAGAATTCTGTAGGGAAAGAAACACATGATAGTGTATAATGATGGATGTTACATGTGGTCAATGGTTATTATAATATTGTGGGAATTCGCCACCACAAGCTTTCTGTAAACCAAGGGAGTAGCTGGTTAATGAGGCCATTAGCTATATCAACAGTTGGAACTTTGATAAAAACAAAAATGTTCAAAGGTGAACAGCACAACAAGGAATCAGTTAATAGTAAATTTTAGCCACAGATTTACTGTAAAGTAACTCCAATCACAGACTGGCAAGGACGAAATGTAGATACAAAAAGGCAACATCATTATACAAAATGGGACCTGTTATATTAGACCGCAGCTGTAATTCAACCACGCACACATGCTGCCTCTGACAGCGATTTCAAACATTTCTCCAGAGGCACCATAATCCCCCAAACTGACAACTGCAGATTACTCTGCCCACAGGCATTTTCACTTAGATCCTTAAGGCTTTGTTTTCACCATGGATGAAGATGCATCCCAAGAACTTTTTCAGCACAGCACTCATTCTCCATCCATATCACTAATAAAAAAAGTAGGAGAACCATGAGAGGAGACTTTGGCCCCCTACTCCATTACTCTATGTAGGCAGGAGGCTGAGGGGGCTCAGAAGTTTGCTCAGGCCACAAATCATTGGTGCATCACGTACAGCAATCAAGAAAATAGTTCCCAAGTAGGTATCTCAGGAGACCTACTGAGCAGGGGGACACCACCTTAGCAAGGAGCTCAGACATCCAAGTGACCTAGGTAAATAATATCCACCACCCAATTGCCCTGACAGGCTCAGATTCAACTTTTTATTCCTTTCTCTTGTAAATAGAGAGCTTCTTAGAAGCCGGGAGTTGGTCTAAGACCAATCCCAGTAAAACTGGGACCCCAGGATACTCCTACCTATTCACACAGGCCTATACACACCTTTAAAATCCTTCCATGTAACCAGAGGTCTGGATGTTTTGTGGAAAAGAGCTTAATCTCATTCTAAACAAATACGGCGGCATACCAAAGCAGGCAAGCAACAGCAAATTGAGAAAGCTACAGATGTTAGTGTGCGTCCAAAGTCAGCATGCAATCAGCCAGATTTTCAACTAAAAAAAACAACGTCTTTGGCTCAGAATCATCTTCTAGACTTACAGGACACGTGCTGCACGTGACTTCCTCCATGAAAATATTCACAAGACTAATCTCAGCCTCACCCACCTCCTTCTCCCATAGCCCCTCGGTTGTATCCTGTTACCGACAGCAAGGCCTCTTTATTGCACCCTCGCAGCCCTGTGAGACCACGTCCCGCGCAAAGCTACGTGCTTCGCTTGCTTCTCTCCTAGGGCTAGAGCAGCTTGAAAGCACCACCTAATGGCACGAGTAGCATCCTGAACATTTAACTTTTTAAACTGTTTCTAGAATACCTTAAGGAAATACGGGTTCATGTAAGCAACTTCAGTGGTCACTTTCCATAATGTCAGGTACAAAAATGGGAAATATTATTTTACCCTACATCAAGGACAGGGCATTGCACTTTACCAAGCCATATTTATACAAAGGCGTATCTTTCTATATTGTGTGTCAGAGTTCACCGATATCCTCGATTTCCAAAATGGCTTGAGTACAGAGTTCATTAGTACAGTGACCACAATTCTGCATCCACATTTAGAAGTGAACCAAGTGAACTGTACTAGAGACAAGTAAACAAGAACATTTCTACTGTTAACTGCACCCGAAACAGAAAAAAATGTGCTGAACAAGATATTTCAAGAGCTCAGCTGTGGGCTGCCTTGTATCATTAGTACTTACCAAACAGAAATTGTAACAACTGGAATCTGTCCGATTTCTCACTTTATCCAGAGTTTACCACTTGGCTACTGTAATGTTTCCAGCTACTTTCAAGAGTACAAATGAAATGAAAAACTGTGATTTAATTCACAACAGTTTGGAGTGGATTTTGGCAGGACACCACAGATTGCTGCGGTCAACCTCTGACTCTGAAATAAACTGCCTGTAATTCTATTCAGTCCTGAGCAGAATGAATAAACACCCTTCTTGTCTCTTTCTTGCCATAGGAAGCCAGAACAGGAGTTAGTGGTCTGTGGGTGCCTATTCATATCCTTTATATTCTAGCATCCAAACATGCAGACAAGTGGCACATCGTGTCTAATAGAACTGACATTGCTCCAGCATAATCCAGTATTATTATCCTTACACAAAAAATTATGCAAGATGAACTGATGATACTCTGTCACTAATAGTAACAAGAATTCTACCTTTTGACGTAGAATGTTTCTTTTATACAGTAATTATAATACTATTTCTGCAGGCAGAGAAACAAAGACAAGAAGAAATTAAAAGATTTATCTGGATTTCACAGCTGGTCAGTAGCAGATCTAGAAACAAAATGCAGTATCCCAGCCCTGTTCCAAAGCTCTACTCACTCAACTAAATATAAAGCATATATCATGCAACAACTTTAATCAAAGCAATGGCATAGCTAGACATCATCTTCCCAGCTTCCAAGACTTTCAAATGAAAACCTAGAAATACTGTCAATGCTGTTTTTCTGAGTTTCATCTGTGAAAGCAAATATGCTTAAAATAGGTCTCCAGCACTGTGCAGGAACTGGAATTGCCTACATGCGCTAGAGGTTGGAAATACGAAATTTAAATAAAAATGTCTAGAGACTAAGAGACACAAAAGAGAATGTTTTCTTTTTCTTTAAGAGCATCAAGATTAAAAGTGAGGGTGTTGGAACAATTTTATCATATACAGGGACTTTCTTCCATGTAGAAATTACAGCTCCCAGCAGGCTGCAAACTTTCAATACTGAGTGCATGACAACCAAGTATTCAGATGTCACAAGGCCTCCGCAGACACAAAGGAACATCAGTGTTATTTCCCCTCAAAAGTATTCAGCTATGGATCCAAACATGAATGTACATGTACAATCTTCAATATCAGTTCTTCTTAACTATTGAGATACTGATGCTGCCTCTAGCTAGTGTGGGTTTTTTTTCCCTTGTATATTTTTAATTTAAATCTTACAAATCTCTTATTCTGATCCCTATTTTAATTTCCATTTGATTCTGTCATAGTATTTGTCTCTGACAAGTGGCTATCAGGTGAAGCTTCTATAAAGAAAAAAATTTTTCCTACTTTGAAATAAGCTGTACTTAAGCTGCTTCCATAGGAGCTAGCAAATAACTGCACCTGTAAATACTTATTGCTTATTATCTACATTGCAGCTCCTCTAATCAGCTTAACTTGGATTTTTTTAGCCAAGTCATGGTTTTCCCATATGAAGATCCATTTCATGGAAGATTCACTCCTCAGTGAAAACTTTGAGGTTCCAAAAACACTAGATCCAAAGCAATCTGAAGTTTAACTAGGGCTTTGGAGTTTACAATGACAGACATTTCTATTTGACTCAGCCATACTGATTATATGTTAGCATCCTACTTGCTTTGTTTGTAGTTTTTTCTTGTTCTGATTACACAGAGGAAATACTAATACTAGCCAAATGAATAGAGAACAAACTGGAGCCTGAATCCATGAACAACCAACAGCGAAGGAAGAGATAATTCCATTTTTTACAGATTATAACATAATTTTACAATGTGTTTTGACTTTTCTATATGATTGCCTGTTATGCTGGGTATGTGCACTAAACCACAACAGTATTTAGCATACCGAGAACTGCTTATAAATCTTGTATTTGGAAGTGCTTGCTATGTTTATGTTTAAACCAGATAACACAGATGATTTCCCCCTCCACAACTGTTATAATAAATCTAAATTGTAAATTCCCCATTTATTTCAGCTGTTTTACCAAGACTCCTTTGAAATTATCATGTATTTCACTTAAAGGATTTTTTCAGTTTTCCCATGTTAAAGGGAATCTCCTGGGAAGGAAAAAAAGGCACTTTCAAAACAAAGAAGTTCCATGAATAGAAAAATATTTTTAAGTGGTAAAAATGGAGCAGATTCAGAGCTTCCTAATTTTTGTCTACAAACTGAACATAAGGGTTTATTCTCCTCCCCCTCCCCAGATTTTTATTCTTTTAATTAATATAAATTGGGCTAGTGGGAGAAATCTTTTGCTTGGGTTTTATAGCTTGTGTTGTAACTGAAGAATGAGGTGCCACTGAATATTATGGCCTGTTTTCATTTCAGCTCTACCAGGTCAACTGATGGTATGATTATCAAGGGGCTTGGCAGGTAGAGGACTAGAAATTGGAAAATCCATGTTCTACTTTTGTTTCTGGCACTATCTGTTGCTCCATCTCAGTTTCTCCAAAATTCACTGGCATTACACAAGAAACAAGATTCTATATTTTGTCTGTTCAAACTTCACAGTAAAACACAAATATACAAATATGAACAAGCCATTCAAAGCATAACAAGTCAAATAATTTAGACAAAATCCTCAGCTCCATTTGAGGGGTTTCAGATCACTGCACAAGACATTTGCTAGTCAGGTGTGCTACAAAAATATAGCATAATTAGATACAGACCGATTGCTATTTAAACAAAACTAGGATAAACAATACAATAGACAAACATAAAACTGATAGGAAAGCATAAAAAAACCACAGATCTAGGTTTGAAGATACAAAATTCCCAAAGCTACACTGGATTCACCATAAACCTATTTCTGTCACTCTGCAATTGCTCTCACTTGGAGAGTGCCCAGATATCCCTTAACATCTCCACACCTATTTCTTGTTTGCAGAGCTCAAAGAACTTTTCAAAAGCAGGAAAATTATAACCAGGTTCTGTTCTACAGCAGAACAGCAAAAAATGAATGTTCATGTAACAAGCCACTAGAAGAACTAGCTATTAGACTTTAGCTATCAGGCCATTAAAATTCCCAGTTAAAATGTTCACAAAAAAATCAGTGCATTACAGCACCTGGTCCTTTTGCTTGCCCTTCTGTGCTCCTTTCTGCATCTACACCCTAAGTGTATTTCTCCATGGCAGTTTCACTTAAAATAAACATGAACTGAACACCAGAAAGTGAGAAGGATGCTATAACGAAGACAGGCAGACCAGAAACGATGTCAAGGCTGCCGTGAAGAGGAGCTTGGCAGCCAAAGATGGAAAAAAACCCACTCTTCCAAACAGTCTTCCAAGCAAGCAATTCTGACATGATCATGTAAGCGCCTCATGCTAACTTTAGAACACACTGTCCAGCTTCAACCAAACTTGACAGAG
The DNA here is from genome assembly GCF_030867145.1 of Opisthocomus hoazin. Taxonomy (NCBI): domain Eukaryota; kingdom Metazoa; phylum Chordata; class Aves; order Opisthocomiformes; family Opisthocomidae; genus Opisthocomus; species Opisthocomus hoazin. The sequence goes on from NC_134417.1 coordinate 14,170,664, forward strand.
GATTGTATGTCTCCATAAGAAGGTTCTACAGCAAATGCCCATAGGCATCGTGCAGCCCCATGCTGCCCCTCAAGCCACTTATTTCGTATGCAGCAGCGAAGAGTCAGGGCTTTCCACAGACTTTCCAAGCAAGTCAAGAGGAGCAGTGAGCTTGAGAGAATACTGGCAGGTCAGTCTTCACATCTACAGCTCTGGTGTGTCCTCCTGTCCATAGGCAGAAGAAACGCGGTACTATATGTGATAATGTAGGGAAGCCAAGCTTCCTAAGTTTTATTACTCAGAAACTACTTATATGCAGAAGGGAATCCACAAAGGAGAAGAAACAGACATTTTAGACTGTTTTATTGTGCATATTGATAAAGGGCACAATGACAGGTGGTAAACATAATGTATTTTCCTTTAAAATATTTACTCAAATCATTCAAGCCTCTTATAACCTTCAAAATGGGTATTACATTACAAAGTGTCCCAAGAATAACTTCATGAAATCTAGAGCAGAAAATTGACCAGGTGTGAGCGTGTATATATATATACACGCACACACACACAAACACACACCTTTCAGTGTCTACACAGGCATACCCATCTGCCACACTTCTTATTTCCATGTTGCCAGGAACCAGTAAGACTGCTGGTAATGCTGATATTTTTTTGCATATCACATTTTTTCCCCTCATGAATTCATGCTTAACATTTCACTGTAACCTCGGGGGGGAGGGGGGTGCTGAAGCAGCACCTGGTCTATTAAGTCTCTTTTTATAAACATATACACAGGACAAAATACCATTTTTGTCTTTCACGAACTAAAAGTTTGTTTTATTTAATATTAAAGCGGTGTATCTGAGAGTCCAGCTATCGTCTCACATCATCACATCTGATTAAATACGCCCTGATGTAAACCAATATGAGGGTGGGAACAGACCAAGATTGGCAAAACACACTTAAAGCTCTGTTGAGCTGCATGGGAGGCTGCATATCCTCTGAAAGGCGCAGAAATTAAGACATCCCCTCAAAAAAAAAAAAAAAAAAAAAGAGACATATAATGACTCTCAGTGACTAGTTTAAAAGAAATTTGCATGTTTGCTAAATGATAGAAGTTAAGAAAGCATTGGCATAGACATTTATGTTCTCTTAAGTTTTCACTCCTAAAGTAACCAGCATGCATTACCCTCACTAGTAAGGATAGCTATGTTTTTCAGCCTAAGAACAAAAGTTTCATTAAATTTCACTAAAATCGCTAAGGAGATAGCAGTTCTGGAACACTAAAGAATTTTGACTGAATTTAAATAAGGTACTAAGTGATTAACTTTTTAGGTTCCTCCAGTATTTGAGGTAATCAAGGGAGCCTTTCCATTACTTCAAAGGAAGCCAGATTTAACTCTCACAGAGTTCAGGCAGAGGTTGGGCACTAAAATCCCCTAGGACACACAGAAGAGTCTTTTGTGTATATACCAAACACACTTCATAGAGCCACTGAATGATGGCAAATTATAACACTAAGTAAACTGGACACACACACACAAACCCCCCCACAAAATCCCACACTTGCATAGGAACGGAAACTAAATCATTAAGGTTGGAAAAGACCTCCAATATCACCAAGTCCAATCATCAACCCAACAACACCATGCCTACTAAACCATGTCCCAAAATGCAATATCTACACATTTTATGAACACCCTCAGGGATGGTGACTCCACCACTTCCCTGGGCAGCCTGTTCCAATGCCTGACCACTCTTTCAGTAAAGAATTTTTTCCTAATATCCAATCTAAACCTCTCCTGGCACAACCTGAGGCCATTGCCTCTCGTCCTATCGCTAGTTAGTTGGGAGAAAAGACCAACACCCACCTCACTACAACCTCCTTTCAGGTAGCTGTAGAGAGCAACAAGGTCTCCCCTCAGCCTCCTCTTCTCCAGACTAAACAACCTCAGTTCCTTCAGCTGCTCCTCATAGGACTTGTTCTCTAGACCCCTCACCAGCCTCGTCGCTCTTCTCTGGACACGCTCCAGCACCTCAATGTCTTTCTTGTAGTGAAGGGCCCAGAACTGAACACAGTCCTTGAGGTGTGGCCTCACCAGTGCTGAATACAGTGGCATGATCACTGCCCTGCTCCTGCTGGCCACACTATTCCTGATACAAGCCAGGATGCTGCTGGCTTTCTAGCCCACCTGGGCACACCGCTGGCTTGTGTTCAGCCGGCTGTCAACCAGCACTCCCGAGCCCTTTTCCGCTGGGCAGCTTTCCAGCCACCAAATCATTAATTTGGTTCTAGTTTGGTAAATTTAATCCAACAATTTTTATAAATATCATGTGTCAAAACAGTTCATTAGCTCATTGCCCAACATTTCACTGCATTAACAAATGGATTTTGTTTTGGACATGATGCCTTAGAAGATATCAATGCCTTTGCAAGTACTATATCAGCTGTTACCATGAAGCTGAGAGAGGATTTGCACCTCACTTGTTTTGAGCTCAAGCTTCAGGTTGAGTCTGTCATCCTATAGTTCAAGACTGTTGTAATTACTGCCCTGGGATATTCCTGGATGGGCATCCCCTTTTCCATGAAAACAGATCATCTAAATTACATGAAATCTGTAGAAATTGCCTGAAGAGCAAAAAAAAAAAGTTTGTCTGCAAAATATACCACTGATCACACAAAGCCACGATTACCTTATTATAAAAATGAAATACTGCCTGCGCTTATTCAGAGAATGTGGCTTGCCAAGAATGCCTTTTCTAAATAGCTAAGAGATGTCTTATGCCAAGAAGGAAAATGCATTATTTCAAAGTTGTCCAGGTCAATGGAATGCGGGTTTGGAAAGATGTCAACAGTGTAGGAAGAATGAAATCTTTCCATCTCCTTTACATACTGCAGTATATTTAACCATGTTAAGCTAAATGTGCAATACAAAAAAACTTGTCAGGTATTCTCTTTCTTAAGCTTTTCTATTAGTTGGCTTTCTAAATTTTTTTTTTAATTGTTTATGTTCCTCCCTTCCTCCAAGGGTTCCAACTCTACAACAAAAATTAGATGTTATTTCACAGACAAAGGATCCTAATCAAAATAACTTTGAAAACTCCTGGAAGAAGCACTTGAATACGTCTAAGCAGTTCAGTGCCAAACCTCCTCCTACTTCCAGGCTCAGTGGGAGAGCTGGCTGGACACACCAGGGTTACAACCACCGTGCGACACTACTCCACAAAAACTCCATCTTGAAGACCATTTTAGAATTACTGTGCATTACTCCATCAGTTTACAAATCTGCCTGTTCTTAAATGGAAGACTGGGAGGAGAAGGATGGGGAATCCATAAGATTACCATGTGCTGAATAATTGTTTTTCTGTTAGCTGATGTACTCCTACGACATTTCCATGGATACCTCTTGGACTATTTTATAGATCTGCCGCTGAAAGAAAAACCTCCACAAACAGATCTCGATTGGTAACAGAAGATAGTAAATTACAAAGCCTAAGAGAACCAGATGCAATTTCATCTTTAAATCTTTTCATTTGACTTTATGGATTTTAAGAATTTACTACCCGATATTATTGCACAGCAACACGGTCTACATGTAAAGGAAGAACTGTTTATAAAAGGCTGAATATATCCTTTCATATAATTTCTACACTGTCTTTAGTTTAGAAAGAAAGATCACTATATGCAGATGTGTACCATCGCAAGTAGCTCTAATGATTCAGTACTGAGAAAGTCAGAGAAGTGTATGTTCAAAGGCCTCCCCACACTAAAGCTCCATTTAAAGATTTTGTAGAAACTACTTCAGCACATGTAAACACCCCTTAAAAGAATTTCTAGCCAGTAAATTATGTTGGCTGTATGCTATTGAGTACAGATAAGTATGCTGTAGGACTGCAGAACAGAGTACACCTTCTCGCACTCTGCGTATCAGTCTCATCTTTCCAGGGCTGGCAGATAACTTTTACATAAGTAAACCACTTCATCTTCCAAGTAAGAATACAGCTAGGGCTTTCCTTTGGTAACATGGATTTTGGCCAATCTAATGTTTACAGAACGAGGCATTTGAGCAGTTTTATTACTGAGTATATTCCCCAGAAAGACAGGAAACTTTAAACCATGCCTTACGCTAGAGAAGTGAAGCTAAAACACCTGACTGGCTCTCTGCTTCTTGACATTCATGGCTTTATAAAACCAGGCCAAAGAACAGATAAAAGTGGTTGGACCCACCTTTCAACAACCTGTTAGCAACAGCTTTTCACAATGATTTTTTTCCAGATTGTCCATCAATTAACAAAATTTTTATCATCATCATCAGCTTGCAGATGTACGCATAAAAAGGAGAAAACCAGTTCACAGACAACAAAACAGAGAACACAAAATTCACAGAGGCAAGACTTGGAATTTGCAGATTTACACAGAAATCCCCTCTACTTGCACTGCTGACTGATAGCTGCAATACCCACGGCCTCCTTGCTCTCCTCATGAAGCATAAGACCACACACTCCCTTCCTTCAGTCCCGACACAAAAATACAAGGTGTCAGACATGAGGAATAAGGAAAGGAGGGATTTTTTAAATTTTTTTTCCACAAAACAGCTTGTGCAAAAAGTGACTAAAGCCATTTTTCATGCAGAAGGTTCATGCTCCTACTCCAAAGCATAGGGCCTCCAATATAGAAGTTCACTAAAATATATCTTCCTTTTCGAAAAAAGGAAAAAAAAAGGAAAAAACATTCTCTCAAAATTCAATACACAGTTCTGACAAAAACCTTGCAAGATTTTTCAGTTTCAGACAGTCAACCATTATGGAAAATAGCAGCACACCAAAAGACAGCAATGTTGCCACCATCCAAAAACAGTAACAGGAAACAAATATCCAGCTCTCGCTCTGTATTGGAACACGCTCAAGAACCACCACAGCTTCAGCTCGGTAATAATTCATTTGGTACTTACTGTCAAGGGGACCAAATTCTTGATCCTATTGAAGTCAGTGGCGTAACTCCCAAGTCACTGCTCTTCACACAGCTCTGGCCCCAGCTGAGCTTGGGGATGTTTGTTTAAAAAAGGTCTGAATGTTTCAAATCTATCTACTGTTATCAATCAATAGGACACATTTAGATTTCTCCTCAATGCAACATTTGGTATTAATCACATAAAACACGAATAATTTATGACGTATATCCATTCAGGACCTAAACGCTTTTCCCTGGAAACACCAGCTTTATTGTGTTGGGGGGTAAAGAAGAAAGCCTTAAAATATCAGCTTCTGAACTGAATTTAGACATTTTCTGAAATGAAATCTCATCTCCCTCACCGAATTTAGTAATCAATCCAGATGCTTTTCTTGAAAGCTATTTTTCTCCTGCTCCAGACAGAGATAACAAGAGTCCTGAATCATCGATTCATTTCTTCATTTTTCACACATTTAAACTTAAATCTCATAACAGTTTAGCTCTGACGCCAAGGGGAAATGACCACAGAAGTCTGACTGATTGTCAAAGAAAAAACATCACTATAACTTGACAGTCTTTTCCAAGACAAGTCTTTCCTTCAAAGGCTTTAACAAAGGTCATAAGTTTCATTTAGAAACAGAGGGAATGTTTTTCATTTAAACTCTTAATTAAACAATTACTGTGTTTCCACTAGTTATGCACACAAAAAAAAAATCCTATCAGGTTGTCTTCAGTGTATGAATTAACATCTCATTTTCGGTGAATCAAAATTCAGTATTATTTTAGGACCCCGATAGTAACCAAGAAAAAAAAGGTCAAAAAATACACTCAGGGAAATGGGGGGGGGGGGAAGTATTTTGTTTTATTATAACAAGCACAACAATAAACGAGTTCCTTATCCAATTGAACGCGTCCAGCTACACTGCAGCTTAAATAAATAGTATTACTGGAAACAAGAGTGTAGTATCTGGAGATGATTAACTATTCTGTGATGCTATAAACACAATAGATGCATAAGATAGTCCTTCGTGCACACGCACCAGCTGCAGAGCATCGCCAGCTGCAGCATGGCTTCCATCCCACTGCTAACTGGGTAGGACTGAGGTATCCCCATTAGTCTGAGCCATTCATAAGGTCTGTAAATTGACTAAACTTCTGCACCTTTCAAATAACCTGAAAGATTGCGTGCCTAAAGGGGTTTTTTTCACCCTTAACATCGTGTCTGATATGCCACTGTTCTGCATGGTTACACAACACAGAATTGCACTAAACTAGTTCCCACAAATGGGTAGAAGCTGTGCTGTGCTTAGGGTACCATAGATACAACAAGAAATTCAAAGAATTTTAATTTCTTGCCCTGCTCATAATATGCTTTGTACCTCTTTTAAAAGCAGTCTCGGCAGACAGCTTACATTACTCTTTTAATGCCACTGGACCCATGGCTCTAAACCTTTATCTGCATCTCCACTCTCAAACATATTACTGACAGTTAATACTTATGGGAGAGGGAAAAGCCATGACCTCTTCCATCAGGAAGTTGTTCATCACTGGATTTTATCCAAGGGGAATGTTAATGATGATACAGAAAAGTGGTTAACCATTTTTCATAAATATAAAAGGCATCTCCTGTTACGGATGTGTTTCCGGCTTACTGTGGGAAATACGCTAACAGGTGACATCTTAACCTTGGTTTGTTTGTATGAACTCTTATCTTCACATATGGACAAAATGGTTCCAAAATTATTCTACCTGACAGCTGAGGAACTGTTCCAATTTGTCCACTCCAGACAAAAGCAAGATTTAAACTGATTATGTGGGCGATTGGACCAGGGCCCTGTGCATACACTGTACTGTGCAAACACACTCCACTGTACAGCACTAAGAGAAACCACTGGGAAGAGCACATCAGCACTCTCTCTGCAGTCCCTCCACCTTACCCAGTATCCACAGCTTACCTTGATTAGGAATGCCAGAGGACATGTCTCTGCCTGTTCCCTTTAGCATCCTAAGAGATGCAGGCAATGACCTCTGCTTCCCTCTCAATAATCTTCCTTAGGATGACCAACATTTTGTTGGCTTTTTTGACTATTGCACACTGATACAATGATATCAGGGAACTGTAAATGATAGCTCAAAGACCCCTTTCCTCAGTTTTAACTGCCAGCTCCAAGTCCAAGATCATGCAGGCACATTCCCTCCACAATGCATTACCTGCACCGCTTACACTGAAGCTTATCTACTATGTTTTTGCCCACTCACACGGTTTATAGAGTTCCTCCCTATGTGCTCCAAGAGTCAATGAACTCAAGGCGGTGTTGTTACAATACAGACACATTAAGAAATACCTGGCAACTGAATGGTAAAAATGGATAAAGGAAAATTCCAAGGGGTTCTTCTGGTTAAATATGAGAATTTTTTTCAGACTGCTAATAGGCAATCATTGTTATTTTTTGATTCAGACTGGTAAATCAGGAATTTAAATAAAATACAGTCGTTCATTTAGCATAGTAAGTGACTAGGACTTGCAGTTGAAGGAATAAGTTAGGTTTGTTATGTCTAGAAGCCATAGAAACCATAAAAACCAGTTATTTCTTTCCTTCTATGAAATTTCAGGAGTAACATGGTGGCATTAGTCTAGAGAGGGTGAGACAAGCCATCTATGGCTATTATCACACTCTTTATTTGGCTAGTATTGGGAAAACTACAGTTCCCTTCTACAAACTTCATGGAGTTGTGTTAAAAAAAAAAAAAAGAACATTAGCACAGGCTCTGCAGCTGCTTCCAGAGTCAGTACCTACAGGTAGCTTAATTGCCAAGTCCTGACTTTGGCCACGCTTCTGCTGAGCCAGCAGCAGTTCATACATAGCACAACCAAGACCAAGCAGAGTCAAATACAGGTCCCACGATACAGCTCCCCAGAAGCAATAAATAAAGCATGAAGAACGTGACTGACGGCGTATTAGATCTGGCAGCATCTTATAGCTCCATCTCTGCGGCACCGGTGCAGTTGGAAAAGTAGAGCCATTGTGCCGGTGAAATCAGCCAGCAGAGCTGCAGGGGCTTTGTACTCCCTAAGGGATGATTCCTCTCGCCTGCTGTTCTCTTGAGACAGTAAGCCTGCTCTCTCACGCCCACCACGCTGAAGAACAGAACAGAGCCACAGAAGACACTCAACATCGAGATTTTTCAAAGAATTTTAATAGAAAAGTACTTTGTTCCATTTTGGAGATCTCTTGGTCTCTCTCCAGCACCTTCCTTTTGCTGTCCAGCTCTGATTAATAGGAAGCTGCTCTGCGTCATTTGTAATAAAAAATGGACCAAAACACAATCTCCTTCTTTGCCGTACTGGAAATGAATTAATTTTGCTCAACTTCAAAGCAATCAGCAATTTTATGGGTGTTAAATGAAGTTAATTCCTTATTTACCAATGGAGCTAGTCACACAAATGAAGACAGATTACACAATAAAAATGTCCAGATATATCCCTAAATAATGTCCAATTACCATTAGGTTTTGCTGTTTGGGACCTATTTTGCAGAATGTTGAATACTGTTGTATTACAATGCATTTAAAATCTTTCACTTTCCAAAGTGTTATTGTTACAGTATTTCCTGTATTTCAGAATTGAATTATTTAGCAATTCATTAAATAAATCAGACAAATCAGATTCTAGCACAGCATGTAGTAGAATGGACTCCAGTCACTGGTATTTATGATGCTTTGCAATTAAAAGCAAACATGCCATTCCCAATTATGAGCTTTTTATTTGTAATTTTGTTTTATATAAATAGTAGCTGTTCATACAAACAGTAGCTGTCAGGCTGCATTAGAGCTGAATGCGTGTATACATGTAGAAGGTGCATATAACAAGAAAGTTTTTTTACATATACATCTATAAAAATATATATATACACAATGCACCTAAACTTTTCCATTAAGAGCTTTTTTCCTACAGATTGTCACAGGGTATGACTTTATTAATTTAGGATTTAGTCTGTCAGTATACCCAAAAGCCAGTTTATCAGCCTTCTCAAATATATAAAGTTATTTTATTACTAATGTAAATCATTCACTCTGTCAGTTGCTCTGGAAATCTCCTTTCCCTGCAAATGAAAATATGACTAGACACAGCACCCTGCAGTACTTTGGAGGTGAGAACAAATGCGTGAAGTGTGAAATAAATGTAGCAGAACATAGATCTCGTGTTCCTAACAGCTGTTTGGCAGCACAATGTGTGCATGTGACAGTAATGACAACATACTGTCCTCCGAGGTAATGAGACTCCTATCTAGACGAGCACAGAAGATGCGTCACAGTTCCAGGGAGCCCCAAGACAGACATCTTGCTGCACAAGATGCATCGCTTTGGGTTACAGGAAACCAGGGAGCCGGAATTCCTGCAAGCAGCAGTGATTTCCCTACCCAGCTGGGAAAGCAGCAGGGATTTGTTGCGTCACTACTATGGTTAATGTCTAGAGCTGATGTAATAATATATTATTCCTTGCTGTTATTATCTACCGAAATGTAGGTCTAAGGCCCTACTCTGGCCTCCTTTAGGACAACAGCATATTTAATTCTACTTCAGTGATTAAACAAAAAAAAAAAAAAAAAAAAAAAAAACCACTTTTTTTCTTTTATCAGCCAGAAGCTGCTGTCATTGCTGACAAGGGAATAGGGCAACACAGCAAAGGTGAGATGACTACACCAGAGAAAAGCAAGACCACCAAGAGCTTCTAGAGGAATCTGAGAGAACAAGACATCCATGTAAAACATACAGCCAGAAAGCCCAAAAGACACCTCCAACATAGAAGGGGAGCAAGTATCAAGAAAGCCTTTTTCATGGTTTCTATTATCCCTTCTCTCTGGTGAGGTCTTGCTGAAAACTCAGGCCATGAAAACTTACAAACGCCATAAAGGCCTATTCATCCACAGCTCACCTGGGAGGAGCCGCGCTCTCCTCCAGCAGACTTTGCATGTACTCCTGCGGTGTGGGAACCGGCACCTCGGGTGACAGGACCAGCACAGCTGCCCAGCTGACCACACAGGAGGGACGCATCCTGGTACACAGCAGGGGATGTGCTGCCTTGCTTGGCTTGGGTATGAGCCTTCAAACAGACCTCCTCTCAGCATGCAGCACCACCGGGCTGCCCAGCGAAGGGGCAGCATCTCTTCCTCAAGGACTTCTTACCTCAGTTCCCACCGAGTCCCTCCTCGTGGGAGGAGAGAAACAATGCACAAGGTGCCAGAGATGGAGTGCAAGATGCAAAGGTCACCAAAGTGCATCCAACTCACATTGCCTACCAAAATCAGTGGGGATCTATGTGACCCCTCAAGTACAGAGCAGCTGATTACAGTTCTGAATCATCACTTACTCTTTAATTTAAAATACTACATAGCTTGAAGGAAAGCATCCATAACAATTGGTTTTCGGTTACAAACAGAAAATGCTGTTTGTGGAATTATTAGAAAAATTAAGGTTTTACATCTGAAAATTAAAGTTTATATGAAAAACATAGCAGTGTTCACCCATTGAGGAAAAGCAAAAGGAGCTCTGAGGATGGGACACAGCTGCAGCAGGCATGCGAGGAATCCACTAACACAGCAACTCCCTGCAACATACCATAGAGGATGGAGCGGAGTGAAGATTCCGTGGCCATGCTTCGTGATGATAAAGCGGGAAGAAATGGTTCTCTAGAACTGATAAGCAGCTCATCTGGCCCCCTGAGCCAACAGGTTTTCGAAACCTTGCCAAAGTGCTACCCTCTCGTGAACTTTGCTCAATTTAATATCATTTTAGTACCAAAACACACCTCCATCCCGAAGGCTACCCGCCTCCAAGGTGCAACCACCCCTCTTCGAGCCTGCGCTCTTGATTTTTCATAAACTATACCTTTAAACGTGAAGCAAGAGAATTTTACACCGATCATGATAAAAGGCATGTATGACTACAGTCACTCAAACTCCACCTTAAACGTAGAAAGAATATAAAAATAGCCAGGGAAATAGGGGATTTTCGGAGAAGAAGATAACACCGTGAGCAAGTCAAGGGGAACTCCACCTCAGACTGCCTCCGACAGCCGGGATTGGCCCATGGGCTGAGCCTTGCTTCTCCCCGCCTTGGGACGCCTTGGGTGAGACTCAAACTAAGCCCTTTTCTCAGGAATAGTTACTCCCTAATGTTTATAGCCAGGCTGTATTATTTATAACTTTTTCACGCGTTTTATATTTGCATGTGCTTTCTTGCAGACAGTCACTATCACCGGCAATTCAAAAAACCTATATACCTGTTGCACAAATAAAGCTGCACTGTTTAAGTAGCCAGTTGTCACAGTTTCTCACTGAATGCGACCAAATGCAGCCGTGCTAGTTCATGAGCGCAACTGGACTGAAGGTGCAGACCGCTATTAGTGTATCCAGAATCGTGGTAGTTTAATATACATATTAAACGCGACTGGACTGGTAGTGGCAAATTGGACATCACTCAGAATTTAAACCTAGCCGCACCTAGCCTCTCACTCCTGTGAAGAGAGTTAGAACACAAGGGGGTTTATTTTCTGCCAAATTAACGCGACATTGTCCTATGCAACTTAAAGTAGGGTATTTGTCAGCTCACAAGGTACTACTGAAGGAAGGGGTTAAAAGGGATTTTAATAGAAATGGCATTACCTAATAGTTGCTGTGCATTTAAAAAACTGATAGTGCTTATCTATTGTCTAAATTAACTGAAGCAGAGAGTCTTGCATCTCCATACAAAGGGGTTAGTTCCTGATAGGGGCTGGGAGTCACCTAGAACCAGTCAAGACCGACCCTGCTGTATGGATGGGAGCCAGAAGAGAACTGAGTTTGCACAGAAACAAAGGTCAATCAGCGGACACCATGATGAAGAGGATGGACCTTCATCTTGGGACTCTCGATGACCACCACTAGGAGGCACTGCGCAAGCGCAGTTGGGAGGAGTCTATGGAAATTACTTCTTGGAACTAATTATAACATGGAAATTATCTCTTGGAACTGATTTTGATATGCAATGAGAATAGATGCATATGTATAGGTGTATTGGGAAATCTAATGTGTATGTAATATTTGATTGTATAAATTGAAGAGACACGTTGCTGCTCAGCATGCACGACTTTGGTGGGACTACCCCCTGTGCCGCCCGGCGCCAAATAAACATGCCTACTTTACAATCTTACAGATTGTGGAGTCTGCTTTCTGCACATCACTACTTTCTGTTGCAGGCACAGGAAACAAACCAAATGCAGACTGATGCAGGCACTTGTTATTCTGCTAGAAACTCACATAACTCCTTGTGATTCTCTGAAAGCTAATTCCTAAAAGCAAGCATGGGCAAAGGAAATAAAGTGTGTTTCAGATCAGGATCTTCTCTATATAAAGCAGTAAACACTGCACACCGTTTCTCACCAGAGAAATGACCTGGCAGTTTCTCAAAGGACATATTTGCCAAAAGATTGCTGTTATTAGCCATACATAAATGCTGAATTTCCTGCAAAGTCAGTATTTAATTACACACAGACCAGTCCCATAGTCCTCACTCATATCAACAATCCATTAAAAACCAGTATTATTCTAACAGTAGAAATGTAATGCACTCAGTAGTAACAGAACCTATGTAAAATATGCAGAAACACAACTGTTCATTTAAGGCAATGCTAAATGGCAGACAAAAGTAATTCTTATTTTTCTTACAGTTGTGCTCCCTTCACGTTCTACTTTCCAAGAACAGTTTTCAGGACACAACATGATGGATGTTGACACCTGGCTGGCCTTTTGGTCTGACAAAAGTGAATTTGAGATACCGTAAGTCTAGATGGTATTCATTTCTGACTTCTCAAAAATCAGAATAGTTGATAAGAATCATGCTGAAAATTTGGACATCCTATTCTTTAGCTAGGAATCTTCTGCTTTGTTCTTCACTAGCAATTTCTCCAACAGCAGGAAAAAAAAAATAATAATCTACCAGCCAGCCTCTACATTTCAGAGTGACTAAATGGATTCTTAGGAAAGGAACAGATATTATTGACAACAGGAGAAGCAATTTCTCTCCAGTACACGCTCTTGAGGGCGTGCATAGGAAGAAGTACAGATTCGTAGAATGCTGAAAGGCTAATTGTTTCATAAGGAGTTTTTTTAAAGCTTCTTTTTTTAAAGCAGATATAATCTTATAAACAATTTGCCCAGAATACAACCTGATTCATTTTGGAGCCAAGTGCCATATTTTAACCATTTATAAAGCTAATAGCTAGTAAAATTTGTATTTATCAACACCACTTATATATGCATTAAGTGTCATACTCAGACCATTTATACTTCAAAGCAACCATCCTTCAGTCAACACAGTAAAACGTGCATAGGCTAATAAAAACAACCAAAAGATTATTTAGCACACTGGACGTGGTAAGATTCAGTCAGACAGGAACTTGTTATTCTGCTAGAAACTCACGTAACACCTTGCAATTCTCTGAAAGCTAATTCCTAAAAGAAAGCATGGGCAAAGGAAATAAACTGTGTTTCAGATCAGAATCATCTCTGTCTAAAGCAGTAAACACTGCACAGTGTTCACCTACAGATACAACATTTCACCATGCAAACATAAATATTAGGAGCAGACAGAAAAAAAGCACAAAAGCGGAATAGCATCACAAGAGGAAGAATGGGATGTAGATAAATTCTCTTTAATGTATATGTCGATGATTCCCGGATATAAGAAAAGATAACCTAATTCCCTGAGTAAAACTGATGGAAGGGACAAAGCCAAAGAGACAGCTGAAACAGAAACAGAGGGCTGCTTCCATCTATGGCACACAGCTCTGTCAGACACCAAGCCTGAACATTTTTCTGCAGCCACCTTGATGCTAAGCTGAATGGCAAATTCCAGCTGGACCTCCAAGGCATATAAGGCTGTCCAGACCATGTTAGCTCAGGCAAAGCCAGGACTCTCAGTGGTCAGATTTCTCTTTATTTTCAAACCATACAAGTCAAGGTCTGCTGGCAGTTGGGTGTCCAGGATGAGATTTCATTACTACTGAAGGAGGAAGACTGTGGTCAAGTATGAAGACATATAATAGTGAGGCAAGCTAAGACAGATAGATAATGAACCAAAGGAGTCATCCAACACAGACTGCAGCTGGAGAGCAGAAAGGAGTCCAGAAAGAGGAATGGAGCTTAAATGAAACACTGAAAGTAACTCCACGGAGGAAGAACTCGGGTGACCTGGAGTGAAGGCTTCACAGTTTACAACACAACACATAGCTGTTTGAATCTACCAAGCCCTATATTTTAAAAACACTTTTGTCTTTAATTTTCAGCAAGTTTTTGAATTAAAAAAGATAAACCATCAGATAAGAATGATTCATCACAGCAGGTACAACAAGGACAGGATTAAACAAACACATATGTATGTACCCAAAGTTAACGCCTGTGCATGGTGGACTAACATATTAACACAAAATAACTTGCATAAATTGACAAGACGTTCTCTGTGCAAGGGACAGCAGAACAACCAAATATTGAGCAATTCCATATGGAACAGATTTTCAGGAGAACATTGTGAAAGGTGCATCTTCCAAAAATTCATTCCATAAGTGAGAATTACTTTTGCCTACCACCGATTTCATCATTCCGTCAGAATTCAAGGTCAGAAGACTTCACCATCATCTGTTATGTGCCACCCTCCACAGAAGTGATTCAGTTTTACAGTGCATCCAAATCTACATTCTGCATAGGAGACAGAACTCACTGTAGAGAGTCACACTCATTACTGAGGTTGGGTATTAATTTTCTGAGGCTGAAGAACAGAACACAACAAATACTCTTTATGCATTTCTAATCTTTAGTCAAGCTCTCACTTGTCAATCTTACCCCCTTTGAATTTGCTGGTATTTCTCAAAGTAGAACCAGTGCCACTGGATCTCTTATCTGGCCCTTGAGTCTTGCTGGTGCTGCCACTGACCGCCTTAGCATGTCTCTGATACTGTGTCTGCGACCACTGCATACCTTAACACAGGAAAATAACACAGTAAAACAATAACCCAACATATGTTTTGACAAAAGAGTTGTGAATCTGATGAATCTGCTACTTATTATGCAATAAACAACACAATTAAAACCAGATGTGTATGTCCTTTACCCATTTTAATTAGCAAACTGAGAAATATGCAGGAGATCAGAAACAAGACAGACACTGACGAGGAGTTTTCTTAGCACTTACTGTAAAATGAACAGATGTGCACTTTGCGACATGTGAGAATTTTTTCATATACAAAGCAAGACATGGAGAGACTGTACTCCAACCTGCCTGAAATGTATTTCTGCAACACATTAAGTAAAACAACAAAGTCATTTTGTTGATACTGAGCTATGATATGAAGTTCACCTTGACCAAAACACCAACACCTGATCCCAAGGCAACTTGGGACAAGATTTTCATTAAACAACACACATCTGTAACGATTCAGATTTTACCAAGAGGACAAATTAGTTTCTGGTTTTGTGCTTTCACCACTTCAGCAGATTCAAAGAGAAAACCATCCTTGTCTCTCCCTCTCCTGTATGATACCATATCTTGCTCGCTTAATTTCAGTTATAACAAAAAGCGACAAGAGCAGTGCCAGACCTTGTGCTTTGTTTTGTTCACAGGCCATTTACGTGCATGCTTTGGAAGAGACAGCGATATGGGCATCTGCAGTTCTGTTTCCAGTTTCTACAGTCCTCACTGACAAGCTGCATTAGACAAAAAGCTGCTCACGCAAATGCGTGCCAGCAACAGAGAAAGAACGTGAAGGTGTTAGAGAAGTGACATTTCTCTTTATTACTGACATTGAAGCGGTCTTTTTGCACTATCTAATCTGAAGCTTTGATTTTGGGAGGAAGTCAAAGCCATTAAGTTCAGTCCCTCATTGTTCATGTAAAGTCATTAACAGAATACACACTTTATACTAAGCAATGAAAAATAAGCTTTAACCAACATTTCAATAGCATATCTCTATTAACATTTAGCAGTGTTGGGAAAAGAGCATCCTTTCTCTATTAGCTACATGAATGCTCCAAGGGTTGATAGTCCTCCAGATAGCTGACTCTTGTCTAGCACTGCTAACAAATTGGAATTTTTAGATAAAAACTTCCAAATTTCACCTTAGAATACGAGAAGAGCAATTGCACTTTACATCTTTTCATGGGTGTAAATGAGTGTGTAACAATAAGACATTAATTGCTTCATTTTACATCAATGTTAGCTACTGTCTCTATAGAATCAACACTGCCTACTCCAGGAGGCAGCCATGAGGTGAGGTCCTTAAGCAGGATATATTCTTCTACAGCTTGCTACCACATGGTTCCTAACCCCCAAAGCATACAAAAAGAGTTAAATATCTCCAAAGAACCAGAAGACTGACCCAAATCTGACACCAAAGCTAGAAACAAAAACCCTCCTTTTAAATTCTTACTTAGTTTTTGTAGCTTTTCCTCCTGAGAGGCTGTTAGTAGTACCCTGAGCTTAGACGATTCGTTCATTTTACATGGACTTAGAACTTTATTAGAAAATAAAGGAAACTAGGGTTTTCTAATAACATTGCATCCTCTAAGAGTGATTGAAAAGAAAATGAAAAGGACAATAAACAAAAATAAAGCTAAAACATCTGTGATTCCATATACATACTCAGCTATCCAGATTTTACTCAGTCCGTTTCACAGTGTATAAAGGTGTAAGTGAAAGTACATATTCTGAGAAAAAGAGATCCCAAATTCTCTAACCAATCTCAGAAAAAGACAAATTAAGGATGGTGTCTCATCTTCACAGGTGAGCCAAATAATATTGCAAAAAAATAAATAAACCACAATGCCTATTTCCACACTAATAGAAAAGCATACAAACAATATACGGTTCTCTGGCAGCAACTGTGTTTAAGTGTTTGTATGTGCCCACCATAATCTCTTTCAAATCTATTCTTATAAACAACTACAACATTATCTTTCATTTTATTTCTGCCTCCCTTGTTCTCCCACTCTCCGTGCCAGCTTTAGACACTGGTTTTTGTTCTCTTACTCACCAGCACTGAGCTAAGCGTGAGCTCCCCAAGGGAAGGCTAACGTCAGTGGACCACTTTGCCTTGGTAACAAAGGGCAGGGCCCTTTCTCTGCCATTTTAAAGGTCTTGACATAACAGGTTGCCTTTAAGAGATTTCTGGCTGGAGGTTACAAGGACTATGAAGCAGACTTAACAAAGGCAAACACACAGCAGTTAATCAAAACCAACATTTCTGTCAGCTGCTTTAATTTCAGTGTTCTCAGCACATCATCAAGTACTAGATGATCTAGCTCCATCTCCAACATCCAGACAGCCCAGGCTGCAAGGTGCTCAATATTGGAGCTGCACCTAGCCACATTTGTAACCTCCCAGCTTACTAACGAGCCAAAAGACACTAAACTCAAGCAAAATACAACACCAGGAAAAAGAACCAGGTTGTATCACCTCTTCCCAGTCCAGCCTCCACCTCCAGTGTTCAGCACTTCCCACAGGTGGGGCTGGTAGGAGCTAACAGCACTCACAGCACCTGACGAACCCCAGGTCAGCTGCCATTATTTCAAAGTTGTTTCCAGTATTCAAGTATTTTTAATCATCTGCTATCCCCATCAATGACAATTACTGTGAGTGCCTTGCAGCCCTTTTCATACTGACAATGCCTTTCCAAGGTCATCTTTGAAACCTGTTAGAGCAAGTGTGCAAAAGTTAGCCAAATGTAACACACTAACGCTGATTTTGGGAAAGATAGTTCTGCAATTGAAAATACAAACATCTGCTAGCCAACTTGATGCAAAATGAATCCAGTTCTATATTCCTGTATGCTTTAGAGAACACTCACATTTCTTTTTAACTGGGAACATCCATATTAACCTTGAATAACACTGTATGCTCTGATCTCTCAAAGGCAGATAGGGCTTCCAGAGATAGGAAAAGACTGATTAGACTAACAAAATATACTTAAATGTCAGTTTCCACCCTTGTGGGCCTTACAATAAGACAACTGGCGGATGCAAGTTACACATCCTAAGCTGCAGGCATCAAAATTAATTATTTTACACCAAAGCATGTCTCAAAAGGGACCACTGTAATTAGGATAATAAGCATTAGTGCACATTGCGAATTTTATGTGGGGTTTTTTTTAAGTTTATAAATCCCTTTTGTACATAATTGTTTTGTTATTGTTATTTGAAATAAAAACACAAACCAGAAATTTAAAATCTTATTAAAATACATGCAGTTAAACATGGACTAAAGTGTATATCCCACAATTTCAGACTTTATGGACAATATCTATCATTCTGAGTCTTTAAGTATATTAATTGCATGGATTTTAAGTACCATTAACATTCATTCAATATTGTTATTTCAGAAAGCTTCCAGCTAGGATTAGGACCTTTTGGAAACAAAATTTAATTTGCAGGGAAGATAACCGTAACATTTTAATCTATCTCAATGTACTAAAAAAGAAAGGAAAAAAACCAGCTAATATTGTTTTTAAACACTGGAGACCTGGCCCACAGCTTACAGAAATTAAAACCTATCCCTCCATTGATGGCAGATTAGACCAGGCTATAAGTGAACTGGGGCCCCAGTTGGGGTAGTTCACCATGTACCACACATTCACCGCAGCACGGGAGGTGCGAGTTAATGCACCTTTTCATACTCTCACCACCTTGTCTGAGACCCCCAAGAGAGGGTGCAGATGCTGAGATGGAAGCAGACGGCGCATTGATTGCTTCTTTTAGGATTACCATTAAAGTGTGTAATGTATAACATTTAACCCCCAGTCTCACAAAACACCCTCTGCTCCTGCACCTTTCAATCAGCCACTAGCACGCTGCATGACGACAGAAAAGGATTTTGTCTTAAGCTAACAGAATATTTATAATCATTTGACTTTGTACGAACAGCATAGATTAATCTTGCTGCTGTTTAGAATGTGGTAGTTTGTTTTTGAAAGTGCTACAAGGCAACATTAGGTCACTGGTGCCGGGTATTTAGAATTACATCTCAGAGTCAATTTATAAAACAACTTATTAACATACAAAAAATGTTGCTGGTAAGAGGAAAATTTTTGAAGGGCTGTTCTGCATATAGTTGCTTTCTCTGAAATTTAGGTTTATTAACCCCAGGCTCCAAGCAACTTTTTCCAATTAATTACTGCTTTCCTCCCTAATTTTCTCCAAAATTTTGGTTGTCACAATATGTGCCATTTCCTCCTTATGAATTCTTTCAAAGCATTACAATTAGCTTTAAAACAGCTATCATTTGCCACTCAGAACTTGCTATGTTTTAGAAGTGAACAAAACAATTTGTTCCTACTTTCAGATCTGTTGTAAAGCTTAATTAATGTCTGTAAAGTAATCCCAATACCTTAGATTTAAAGTAAGAGCAGGAAAAGATTTTTTATAACTGCCCATTAATTTCTTCAGGAAGAATGGGGGGAGAAGTCTTCTACAAATTTCTTTCCACTATTCCCTTTTAATAAAAACACTGTACATTATATGGCATAAAATTTGACACAGAGAAACACAATTCTGTTGTTAAGAATTATGACACGCATTCATCAGAACCTCCCTTTCAGAGAGGGTACGTGCATGCTGCAAACACTGCCTGAAAGAAGAAAGGAAAATTCCACTAAGAATTTAATCTGCCGCTTACCATCACTGAAATTGCAGCTGATAACACAGATCACACTAACTAATCACGCCGTTAACATCTCTTTCCACATTAGTTTACACAATTCCTATCTGTGAGCTGTTGCTGTATGCATCTTGGTTGTTTATACATATTACAGATATACCCTTCAGGACATAAGGATTTATGTGATACAAAGCTAAAGAAAACCTTTTTGTCAATGCCAGTGGACTTCGGGTGAGACCTCTGAGCCCCAGACAAGGACAGAATATGCACCTTGGCTGTCTTGAGCTAGCAGCTACCAAGTCCTCATCTACAAAACTAAAAAGGAAAACCTCACAAAGTTAATGTTCCATAATCATGTAATCTAGGGATGCAAAACCAACCTCCAAAAGTTCATGTGCAGCAGAACTAGAGCATTTCAATTAACTGGCAGAAGTTTTAAACTTTTTTCTTTTTGTAAAGTAGAAAAGACAACAGTCTGTGAAGACCCTCAGAAGACACATTTCATTCCATGTGCACATGAGGGCAGACAGGGAGACTTCTGTGAGAGAATACAAGGAAGATAAACTCGACTGTGTAAATTTTAGTCAGCAAAACAAGCATGTTTAGATTTCTCCAAAATGAAAGGAGGGGACTGTTTGCAACAGTGTCTGGCTTATGGCAAGCCTCACATCATAAATGCTTTGGATAAATATCTGCTGACCAAACCCTGGCTTGGTCAGGACTTTACAGTAATCATTATAGAGCAGATTTGCTTAGAAATAAACTTTAATGTATTAACTTTGGTCTACTCTAGAATCTGTTTGTAGACTACATAAGGGATCCAGGCATACCAAAGAATAGCTGAATATTGCAATTCATACTCTCATGCCTACCTGAATGTGGATGACTGCCGTTATCACAAAGAGAAAAGGAAACTCGAAAACAGGTGAGAGGTTTAAAAACTGGAGGCAGCAACTCCTGGACCTACCAAAATTGTCGGTAAGTTTTAGGAAGCAGAAGAGGGGAGCAGTTAAAGGAACAATGACACTACTATAGCAGCAATGCTTCCATTTCAGCCCAAACAGACGGTGACCAACCTCAGCACACACAGAGTACACTAGTCATGATAACTTTATACAGCTTCTAAATTCAAACAGAGAGTACAAACCTACAAATAGTGGCCAGGGCGTCTCTTGTAAACTCTGAATACAAACCAGAGGTAGTACTGCTGTAGATAAGAAAGATGCTACTCTATAAAGAATTTTACAACACAAATCATCAGTACAGGAAAACCCTCAGGCATTTACTAAGGAATAGAATTAGTCTGTGTAGAAGAACATGCAGTCCAGCTGCCTCTAACAGCAGGGCCTGGACTTGACAGCAAGTCATACTTCCTACATTCCTACATCCCAAGACCTCAGTCACTTGGTTACCACTACACAAGTAGAGTGCAAGCTGCCTAAAAAGCCTGATAGAAAATGCATTTTCCTACAGCCTACCTCCTGCATTCTCAGGACCCCTGACAAGTTACCAGCCATTTTTTTGACATCTTTCTTTCAAAGAATCAGAGTCATGGGTTGGAAAAGACCTCTAGGATCATCAAGTCCAACTATCCACCCAACACCACCTTTCCTACTAAATTATATCCTGAAGTGCCACATCTACACATTTTTTGAACACCTCCAGGTATGGTGACTCAACCAGCTCCTTGGGCATCCTGCTCCAATGCCTGACCACTCTTTCAGTAAAGAATTTTTTCCTAATATCCAATCTAAACCTCTCCTGGCACAACTTGAGGCCATTGCCTCTCATCCTATCACTAGTTGCCTGGGAGAAGAGACCAAAAGCTGCCTCACTACAACCTCCTTTCAGGTAGCCGTAGAGAGCAACAAGGTCTCCCCTCAGCCTCCTCTTCCTTAGACTAAACAGCCCCAGTTCCCTCAGCCGCTCCTCATAAGACTTGTTCTCTAGACCCCTCACCAGCCTCGTTGCCCTTCTCTGGACACACTCCAGCACCTCAATGTCTTCCTTGTAGTGAGGGGCCCAAAACTGAACACAGTACTCAAGGTGCACATCAATTGGTTTCCTCTCCTAGAAAACTGGGTTCTGCCACTCCTTATTGCGCTACTTTTTGCAAACACAAACTGCAATCTATGCACTTAACCACTAGCTACATTTTAAGTTTCCAGGCACATAATAGTTCTAATGTAATGATTTCTAAAAAACACCACAGTAGTGACCACAACAGATTTCATTCATTTATACATTTCTTATCTGGATCACCACATCCATTTTTTCCCCAAGCGCTTGTGCACCATCTGAATGCTTTTCTTGTATTTAAGGAAAGAATTTCATTACATTTCTGCAGGTCAGCCCCAAGTCTTAATGACTGTATGACTCGCTGTGGGGGTGGTTTTCCACCCACGCTATGAGTAGTGTCAAACCTTTTTGAAATCAGATACATCTTTACATTTCCTCCAGCCACCTATATTTTTAAAGCTTTTTAAAAATTTATTTATTTCCCCACTCTAGAATTGGCATTTCATACGTTCACCTCATATAAAGCCTGTTTCTTCTCAATTGCTTGACCTCTCAGCCATTGCTTCTCTCTATCACCCGTTTTACAGCTGTAGCTCCTCACCTTCCAGCTGGAGTTCAGCCCATTCACACCCCTCATGAGTTGGAGAATTTAACCTAAAGAGGTCCTTCTGTTTTTCTGCAGCTGACAACAGTTACTGTCTTTAATGAATCCTAGTTTTGACTGATTTCTACCTCCTCTTATTTTCACTATCAGAATAAGCCCTGACTTGTTCCCCTCTTGTTTTTCTTTCTATCTATTTTCTCCTAAAGCAAGGCACGTGGATGCACCGTGGTAAGCATATTGCAGCTTAGGCCCCTGTTCCACCTTTCCACAGCTACATTAGCTATTTCCCTGGGGTCCTACTATTTCCATTCCTTCTACTACAAAATAACATGAACCAATTTCTTTGCAACATTTTAAGCATTCAGAACACACTGTTCAATTACTTTCAAGAGAAAGCCAGCTCATCCAGCCATTCCGCCAGCTGGCACTCTGCTTACTGTGTGACAGGGCTCACCATATCTCATGCATGCTCCAGTCCCTAATAACTAGTGACAGAATTTGAGCATTCAGCTCCCCTAGTTGGAAGTTCTAGTACTCAGATTCAAACAACAGAGAAGTCCTACAAATTGTTAGTTGTTGTTATCTACTAACATAGTAATGGGGTTGGAAGCAGGAGCCTGCCCTCTCCAGGTGCATGGCGTTGACTCCCTCTTGGCATCATCTTCCAAACCCTTCCTGTAACTTTCTATGCATTTCAAACATTCTTGTTCCCCAGTTGCCATCTCTGTGTCCTCTCTTAGTATTTGGGTAGAACTGGTTTATTCCTTCAGATTTATGAACCGTTTTTCAGCTTGCAAAAAGCTTCAAACAAAAGCCGCCATGTGAATTGCCTTTTGGATGGGATAATTGAGCTACCTCAGTTCTTTGCTCACACTTAGCCCACTGGGTTAACATGTAGCTCTAGCATGATGCATCTCTAATCCAAATAGATGTCAACAAACTGGGTAGTTGAGGCACGTTAAAAAAAAATAATACAGGAACCTCCCACGTTCTCCATAAAGCAGCACGTAAAATGGACAAAACCAAACAAAATCATCGAGCTCCAACCAGTAACTACAGGTAGTGGTTCACACCTTTTTTCCATAGAATCATGCCGTAAGAAAAAGGAACATGGAATATTCATTTTTATACCACCTTTGCATTTAAAGACATGAGAATTGCACATTGATAGAATTTGGATGTTTGAACAGGCAGAAGTGTTATGTTTTTCTAAAGAGATTTTTTCCTTTTATATTTTATTCCTGACCAATTTCACCACTTTTTTAAATAAAATAACATTCTAAATAAAATCCTGTTGCTATTTGTTTCTGCCAATTTTGTTGTACTAAATTCAGTTTCGCCTGCAGTAGCATTTCAGTTCTGACTTACGACTTTCACTAGTAAGGCCAATTAAATCTCATTATATCACTTTCACTTAATCTAAACAAAATTATGCACTTCCCTCAAAGCAGATTGGTTTCTTCTAAGCCATATTTTAGGTGATACAAGAATGTAAGAAAAAAAACAAAAACAAACAACAAAATAAAACCAAAATAACAACAAAACCAAAAACCTCTAAACTAACAAACAAAAATCAAGTTAGAGATCAGAAAATATTCAGTGTAATTCAAATACATTTGCAAGCATTGGCTATTTTAACATAAGTCTCCCAAGAAAAGCTCAAAATGAATTTTGGAGATACTGGGGGTAGAGTATCGTGTTGGTGAGATTTCAGCAAGGTAAAATAGCAAAATGGCCCAGAAAATATAAAACAATAGTAATTTCTGATTTGCAGAGCCTCCTAATCAGGACTTTCTGTTCTGTCTCCATGAATAAAAAGGCATCCTTAACTCTTACTATGAGCTCCTGTTATCAACATCCTACTGCACTTAGCTGAACCCTTGTTTTTACTATAAGTTTCCCCACAACCAACAAGCTATAGATGCATACCACTAAAATGAGGGAGAAACATGCTAAAGAGGACTTCAGTGCTCTTATTTTGATCACCTTATCTCTGTGACCTGCCTACAGTAGAGAAAGCGCCTCTTCAAGAAGGCATATTGCCACTCAGCTGAAAAAACCCAAGTCACTTTCTTTTCATTTACCCTAGTTTAATACATCTAGGGAAATTCAAAGACACCTGACAGTGGTATTTGGGTACCAATTTTCAACCTGATCAGCCCTTTATTAGGTTTCGGGATTCATCTAGTCTCTTTTCTCAGCAATAATGCAGCAGGAAATGACGAGCACTTCAAAAACTTGTGTTAGTGTCACAGACCTTAATGCTGTTCTAAAATACTGGGGTACTATAAGAACAAAATAAAAGAAAGCCAAGAGGCTTTTTTAATCGGAAATGCATGGAAGCAGGCAAAATACCTGCTTGTGAATTAATATTCTTCCTTCTCTTTCATTTCCTGATTATTGCAAGCTTTTCTACAATGCTAATGCTCTTTTGAAATAGTTCTTAAAAACAAACAAACCACCCCTTTGCTTTTACTTTCTTCGGCACACGTAAGCTGGATAGGTCCCAAAACCATGTGCAGAGGCAGACAAATCCTGTAAGACCTCCCTAAGTGAAGAAAGGGTTGGAGGTGCTGAGGCAGCAAAATCACAAGGAAGAAAAAGCAGACAAACATAGTTAACATAAGGGGAGAGGGAAAGGCAACAAAAGAGGTGGGATGTGGTCACTGGTAAAAGATGGAATGCGCTTTACAGAAGACGAAGTAGTATGCTGGTTACAGCAGGCCTCCTATCAAGATGCCAGTGGATGAAAGACTGAGAAACACACAGCCAGGTCCCACTTTGCCTCGGGGCAGCCTGCCCAAGAGCAATGTTGTCCTAAGGTCCACATGCTGACCTCTATGAGACTCCAGCTTCTGAAGTAACCTACAACCAGCATTGACCATTCTCGTTTCATCCTCGCTTCAGACAAAACATAAAGAACTGGAAGTTCTTTTCCCACCTATGAAAATCTCTCCTTGGATGTTACTGGTAGTCTGGTATAGAGCAACAGACTCGCACCCTAAATTGCAACACAACTGACACAGTTTGGCCTTAGATTTAATGGTTCGAAAGCCATTGTACACATACTATTTGGTGAGGCAACAAATGTTCCTCCTCCCGTCTCTGTGAATTTGTTCCATTCTAGATTCTCAGAAGAGTCAAAGCTGGCACTGGAAGTGAGACCTGCCAGATGTGTCAGATAGCTCTTCTCCTGCCAGCTCACTTCTCCATGTGCAGTCCTGGAGAGTTCACTACAGCTATAACTTCTAGGTGAGTAAAGGCCAATCTTCCTACTACTAGGTTTTTCCACTTCACTCCAAATTAGAATTAGTTTTTGTCTTGAACAGACCTATAGAAATAAATGGGAAAACAAAATACAGTTCTGTGAGGAAAAAAAATGACATGTTTTGGTCTTAAAAAAATCATAACAAAGTATACTGTGTTGATTTCACGTTGCTCAGATACAAGGCAAATTACCAAGAATGTTGCTGATTCTGTGAACTGAGAAAGAGTTATTATATCACATAGCTACACTTTCCTGTATGGATTCTCTTTTTTTGGCTTAATGTAATTAAACCAGAACAGACATTGTTTCCAGGCAGCCTGCCTTAACATTAGAAGTAAATCTCATGTGCTTACTACCCTGTGCTCAAAGCTAAGAAACCAAATACAGCAAAAGAAAGAATAGTTCTTGAAACAGATGCAGAATCTTGATGCCTACAAATTGTTCATTGACATATGAACAAAGACATGTGCCTGGCACTTCCAAACAGAGGTTTATTGGGTAATATCAATTCACTAAGATTTGTATGTGCTTATGTTTTAGAGTTACATGCCACACCAGGGAAGCAGTAAGCATGTTTTACATCAATTCAAAATGCTCTACTGTCCTTCAGTGGTACAACGCTGTTCCAGCTGGGCTGTCAGCTCTTCCTTCAGAAAACAGGTATCCAATCCCTTGAAAATCAGTCAGCAAAACACATTCTAGGCTAAATATAAACCGGGAATGGCAGAAAAACATTCTGTTTCCCAGCCTCTTCTAAAAATTGACCTGAATGATTAAACATGTTCATAAATACAACCTCACTCCCTGCTTACCTATAGGAAGCACATATATTTCATCCAGTACATTTCTAAAAGGATTTATGTGTCTTTGTGCCAGTATTTTGATTTTAGCAACATTTCAACATGTTGACATCACCCATTAGATGACTTCAACATCTAATGATTTCTGACTGCGTAACACAGAGTGATCCTGACCCTTTATGTATGTTTCAGAGGAGAAAATTAAAAACATCAGTCATTATGACCAGAATTGTCCTCCTAAGCCTACTAGTCCAAACTCCTGCTATAAAGGGCAACCACATCAAAAACGCAGATCTGTACTTCATACAAAAAAATTATGAATGACAATCATAACACACAGCATCCTTTTTTACATATGCTTATGGAAGTACACAGAGTATATAGGTAAGTATACATAGATATGTTTACTTGCCTATACATTTGTATGTTTCTTTGTAGGTACACTAAAGGAAACTGTCATTCACCTGTAATTGTTAATTTTCTAAAGAACAAAGCATTCTAAATGCTGCTACCCTTTGGCGTTAACATCTTAACAATATAAACCTATTCAATAAAAACTCTTTAAAGAAGAAAAGCCTGATAACCATGCTAGGATCCTCTGGTGGTTTGTTGTTCTCATCCTTGTATTTACATAGTTCACTGTTAATAAGCTAAGCCAGCCCACTGCAATAAACCAAACATCACAGAAAACAAGCTAAAGTCATCTAAATTATGAACAAAATAACGTGTTCTTACCGTTCATTAAGGTTGCCTAGGAACTAGGTTTACTTTTTTGAAAAACAGCCAATGTCTGGATAAACAAGCCAGCCCCCAGAGTGTGCAGTGAAAACAGATAAGATCAGAGAGCTACGAACCAGGAGTGTCAAAGGCACACCCTGGCCTGGCCAGGCTGGCTGAGAGCACCCAGAGATAATGGCTGGCAAACTGGAATGACAGTGTGCCCTGGCCAAGAGTTAAATAAAGCAAGCAGCCACCTAAATTAGACTTTTAAATCATAAGTTATCATACAGAGAGATGTTCCAATTCTTTGGACCATTAAGAACCAAAATTAGCACAAATAACTAAGTCTTCTAGACATTCATTAACTGTGAAAGCAAATGGCTCCAAGGGGGTAGTTCGCCCCACTAATTAGCCTTGTCCCCCCATCCTCTGCTCCAGCAGTCTTCCCCATGTTTTTTATGTGACTCCACAGTGTTTCCCTAGGTCCTCCACCCTCTGTGACATGTAGTGGAGGGGCAGAAAGAAAAAGTACAGCAGAAGTGTGTTTTCCCCTAGTCATAGCCCTGCAACACAGAGCTCTTGCAGGTAAGAAAGGGGAGCTCCTGCTACGTGGCAGGTACAGGAGATGGAGGCTCCTGCCACAGCCTGTTCACCCACTGCTCTTCCAGCTCCACGATGGAGGGCCTTCAAAACCCATGGTGAATGTGTAACTCTGTGGGTCTCTGTGGTGGATTTTATCCTTTGAAATCAGGACCAAAACCAAAGTTCTGGCTCCAATGCAAACACTCTAAACTGGTGGAGTGTTTGAAAATTGCAAGCTGGTCTAGATTCACGGTTTTTGGAAGAATAAATTTGTAAAAACCAAGACAACATACTGAGAAAGTTGGCTTTTGTATTGTGAAAGGTGATACAGCAAGGACACTTGTTAAGCTATTCAGGGGAGTAAGGGAAGTATAAAGGACCTTTGAAAAAGGTCTTACTGATCCAAGGTGATTATTGAAAGTTCATATTTTTATGCTACAGTCACATGCTGTTTAAACAAATCAAAGATTCCGCATGCTCTGAAATGCTAAAAGAAAAATTCTCACTAGTGATCTTCTTACAGTGATAGAATCTTTCAGATCAGGTAAATTTCTTCAACAACGCAATGATGTGTTTTTTAAAGGTAAAAATATTCCTTAGTTTTCATACTGTCCTAAACAACACAGCATACTCTTGTGTATTACATTTACCACAACATGTATAAGATTCTATACTATCACCTTTCAAATCAACCCAATCATTCTAGGCCAGTCTTTTCCAGACTTGTCCCTTCACAAGAGAGGCCAACTATTTGCTCCAGTTCAGGACAAACACACATTTTGAAATGTCAAAAATTCCTGCAAAATGGTAGCTCCCATTTTCTGGCCATTTACACATGTATGCATTGGGTATTAATTGCTTCCATTTTTGCTCTGCCAGGACATTATACTTGGTCCATATAGGTGTAAATAGTGACATAAGGCAATGAAGAGTCAAGCTCTTTGGTTCTGTAGCTCATACACACCTTTCCAGTAGCATAGTGGGTACTTTGATTAGATTTTGATTGAAGTGAGAGATTTGCGAGGAAGGCTTACTTTTACAGTAGATCAGGTACCACTCCATACTTGGAAGCTTGCACCTACTTTTCACATTATCAGTCTGATGAGTATTGGAATTTAGCTGCTTTTTATTTTACTTTATGTTTGCTCTTATTTATAATAACTTGATTGGAAAGTGCTGATTTGCAGGCCCTAGTGGTCTGCAGATAGCGCTGCTCTGGGGCTGAGACAATAGGGAGTTTGAATTTTAACTCTGCCGTAAGCTTCCTGAGGACCTCCAGCAAGTTATGGAGTGACTAAGTGGCTTAATTCCCCTGTGAGATGACGGTAATAGTACTGCTGCCCTGCCTGTTCTCGTCCCACAGGAACTGGGCAGGGTTTGGTTGATGACCAGTATGTGCCTGGAACAACTGGGTGCTCAGCCACCACCATAATTATTATCCTCATTACTAACTGCTGTGATGAGGAGGGAAAAAATGATGGGTTTGTGTAGAAAAGCAAAAGAATTTGCTTAATACCTCTGTGTTAACAATACCATCTTTTACTCTCCTGCTGGTTACACTTCTCTTTCCGAAACAGCAAAAAACCCTTCTAACTAGAAAATAGTGTTTTCTTCCGTCAATCTGCACAGAGAGGAAAATCCATCTTTTTGTGCTTCTGCTTGGCTCAAAGAACATGGTAAATAATGTTATGAGGGTCTTAAAGCTGTAATTCTTGGTAAATTTACAGAATTCCAGGAGTAAAAACCAACTTCTAAGTCTTTCCACAGTTAGATTGGAGAAGAGAGTTTTTCACAGAATAATTATTGCTGATAACACTGCACACTCTCCATTAAATTTTAATCACAATGATTAGGCTCAACAAGAAGTAGAGGCCAGCTCAAACACCAATTTTTGTTTCTCCTCTTGTTCCAAAGTATAAATGTGTTTTTATGAATACATATTGTATTTAAGTTTACCACAATGGGAAGTCTTGTTTGTTGTTTTGAGAAAAGACATTTTAAAAATTACTAATTACACATTAGTCCAAACCCATTTTTCGGAGATGACTAAGCAATGCAAACAACAGCTTGCTTTACCATAACCACCGCCTTTTCCAGAAACTGGTAATTTTATGATCAGTTAAAAATCAAATGAGATAGTTCTTATGACCTACAAGAGCCTTAAATCATTAACCTGTCAACAGAAGGTCCCCAAACCATCCTGTTTTACTGCACAATAAAAGAACCACATACACAGCAGTGACAAATTTTAATATTTAGATTTCTCTATTTCAGTATGCTCCTGTCAAATTTCAACTCAGTTCTACCCTGAACATAATTTTTACATAAAGTTTGCTTCAGATGAGATGAATTTACTCAAAGCAAGGGTAAACAAAGGGCTACAATGTGTACCCCCACTTACAGCACTCAATTCAGTTCACACGTGGCATCACATATTGAGAATAAATCACGCAGCCTCTCCAAACATACATCACCACCATTATCACTGCTTCCAACTCGCAGGAATTTAAACAGAATTCCTTTTACAGGAGTACATTTTTGGCTCAAATTCTGCCTTTGTATCACCTGAAACATAAATGATGCCACTAGAATGGCATTGTGTGAAGATCAGAGCTGAATCTGGAGCAGACACAACAATGACAGAAATGGGAGCCAAGCTTCACAGACTTTTGGATCATGATCACATTCAGTGTTCACTGTCTTGTGCTGAATTTTGTAAAAATATTCTTCTGAATGGCATGATCTGTGTAATATTTTATTTAACAGCATATGTCATATTAGAAAACACATTTAAAAGACAATGTTTTACTGCCCGTTCCCAGAAAGAACATGGCCACGATCACGCAGAACGGGTGAACATCTCCAGGACAGATTTAAATGGCAAAACGAAGCTAAATTATATATGTGCCTGTGATGAAACGCTTACTAAAAAGTAAAGCCTATAAGTGTGAGGTAAAAAGTCTGATTTCCAAAAGCATAGCAACATGTTTGATAAAGGACCCCAAATACCTGCTTTCTCACAAATGGCATACTTTTACTCCACCCTGACATTTCTTAGAGACACTCCAAAGATGGCTCTTCTTGGGTCTCCCTGCACCAGTCTGGGGAAAGGCAGCATGAGCAGAATAAAAGGTTGCTTATCAAGAGTGTTCTTCATTCATTTAAACAGACACCAGATTTTTGACATGAGCAAGAAAGACAAATGCGGAGGGCAAGGAAAATGAAGAATACACATCATGCAGTTAAAAAAACACCCTCGTTATTGTCTGCTTCAATGTTAAACCAGACAATGACTCCAGCAAACCAGGGCCTACTTTATATCCAGTTTGGACAGAGATACTTTGCCCACACGGGAAGCCATGTACCCACTTTTTGGAACTGCCAGTCCTGCAGCAGCTCCCGTGGCTACGCAGCTGGACTGAGTAGTGCATGAGCAGCAAACCCAGCCTCCCCGCATTTCCTCTCCACGTCCCACATGCCTGGCATGTGCCCGCACCCGAAGGCCAGAGTGCACCGCACTGATTGCAGCTCCGCCAGCTAAGAGGGCAGCCATGGAGATGAGGTAAGAACACAGTAAGTGTTCATTGAATTATACCATATTTCAACATTGCTGCCTAGGATTTTGAAAGCAGATGAACTTTATGTTATGAACTCTTAAGAAAGTCTTCAAAAGAAGAGGAAATATCTCCCAAATTATTCTTCGTTCCAGTTATTTTCTCAGAGAGCTGACTATGGTTCCCTGACCCTGTGGACTGCAGAGCAGCGTGAGCACAGTCCAGGGAGCCCAGCCCAGCCCCTGGGTGCTGCCTTGTCAGTGCCTGGACTCACCTGGCTCGGATCTTGCTTCCCAGCAGCACAGCACCCAACGCTCGCTGCTGGTGTGGAGATCCCTGCCTCAAAAAGAGGCTGGTCTCTGTCATCTGCTTCCCAGGACAGGGAGAAAATGGCATGGCTCTGTCACCTCTGCTTCCTACAGACTCTCTCAACCCCCTGGGAGCCCCAGTAACATCTAGGGGGGAGGCACAAAGTTTGCGCCAAGGCAGTTGGCCTTCTGTTGCAGAAAGAGCTCTGGGAGAATGTTCAGGGTTCTGCATTAATCTGGCGACCTGACAGTTTCATCAAGCATGGATTTACTCTAGGAGTAAAGAAGAGTCTAAGCCTGAAGTCCTCCTCTGCCCACAGATCCATCTAATGCTACTAACGGCATTCCCACAGATGCAGTACAGTCTTGCTACAATGCAGACCCAGAAGGCAGCCAGCCTGCTCTTGCTGGCCACCTCCACAGCAACTCCTGGGCTCCAAGCCCATTACTCATGTCATATCTGCCACTGAATTCAACAGTCCAAACCCCCAAAGCAGTTGCTGTTGTTGTTAAACTCACGATCTAGCAAAACCCAATCTAGATATCAAAATAAGTGCATAATTGCTCCATTTTAAAAATTTTAGAAAATGAGGATGTCACAAACTTCCCATTCAGTTCAGCTTCCTAAATTCACAGTAGAAGTCAAACAAAAAATCTACTACTTATCTATCAAAATAAAACCAGTTAAACTTTAAAGTGTTGAGAAAATCCTGAGATGTGAAACATCAGCTTCCTTTGAGTCTTCATATTTTCCAGCCTCACTTTTTGCCGTATGCTATGATGATTATAAGGGATACAATTAAAGCATACAAGCTGAGGAAGACTAGAAGTTAAAGCATATAGCTTCCTGGAAAGAGATTAACCATCTTAATTATTCAAGGACCTCATCAGAAAAAAATAATAATGTAAATTTCCACAGCTCTGGAGCAGCAGACTTTGTGGGTATTAGCACCACTGCTGCTCAAAAGTCTGCAAATGACCTCCCTTGCTTGTCCCAAAAGACCTTTCTCCCTCTCCTGCTCTCTCCTTCTCTCACATACACAAATACATATTACTTTTATCAGTCTTCTAGCCTTAGCAAAACTTTATGGTCTCCAGCGGTCTCACATAGAGAGTGGATGACAGCAGTAACATACTTTCCTATTCCTACAAGACAAGCTACTAACATTATTCCTTCAGCTGAACAAGTTCGGGATCAAGAGGAGGACATGAGAATTACAACGTTTAATTTTTCTTCAAAATTTTATTTGCTTAACATTTTCCAGTAACTTTCAGTTGTAGTAGACCTGAAGGAAGGGAACACACACTGAACACCCAGTTCAACGACTAAAGAGAATGAAAATAGATCCATTAACTTGGGATCAATTCCTGGTCCCTTTTCTTAGAAAAGCTTTAGTTATGTAAACAGGACGTGACTGATACGCTCATTATGGCAGAAGGAGAGTCTTTTGACATGAAATGTTCCTAAAAAAGCATTTGGAAGTTTTCTTATCTTCAGGCAAACCATCAACATACTCAAATCAGCTTGCTACCAGGACATATACCGGTTTCCAGTATAGGCAAAGACCCGCCTCTGAATTACTCACTTTCTACTAAGCAAATGCACAGCTATATTCTATGTGCAAAAGTCCGATCTATTTCCTGAAAGAAGCAACAGTGGGAAAATGCATCAGAAATAGGTACGAAAGAATACAATGAATAGAAGCAGCATACCACAAATCTCACAACCTGTGGTGCTTTCCTCAAGCCTGGTTCTTGAAGCCTGGAGGCATGGGGATCTACGTATGGAATATCAGCTTTCAACAAAGAAAATAACACCCTACTTCTCATTCTTGTAGAAAAAAAATCTTGAAAATGTGAAAAAAACACAACCAAAAAGGTTCAGATGTGAAACATTCCAAAAGTATCACTGACTAAAAATCAGAGGGTTTTAAAGGCAATGTTATTTTGAGGTCCCCATGAAGACTTGTTTTAAACAATTTATTCTCAATATAGTACTAGTGATTTTAATATACATTTCTATTAGAAGAGCTATCTATTTGATTTGATAGCAATCAAATTGCCCAGTTCAGTCACCTTCTTAATAACAGCTGTTTGCTCTAACACAAGCAGTAGGATGAAACCTGCTCCCTGAAGCCCTTTCTGCATTATAGACATCTCAATCAGTTCTGGTGGGAAGAAGCCTCTTTATTTACAGCAGTTCAGTGAAAACAGAATTCTAGTCATCAAGTCTATTATTCACTGGATGTTGCTGTAAATCACATTTCTATAGAAAGTGCATGTTTCAGTTCGCATCATGTAACAACTCTGTTACTCGGGTTTCAGACACAAAACTGCTGGTAATGAGGAGATTTTCCCACAATTACATGAAATTACATCTTCTGCCTTGTGCACATCCACCAGAGATGGACTGAACTCAACAGAGAGATGCAGACCCGAATTCAATTTTACCTGCATCCAGAACAGAATCCAATTTCAAAAGCTTATTTTTTTATTCTGTTCTGGTTAAAAGTACAGTTATAATCTACTTTCCCCTTCCCTTTCCTGAAGAGAAAGGATGATGGAAGGTAATAATGGCAACAAGTGATCCCAGGCAGTGATTCACACATCCAGAGGCATTTTGTGACTCTAAGTAGCCAATGTTTGATGCTGGCATTGGGATTTGGCTTCACTTTCTTCAGCTCAGCTCTGGAAGAACTGAAAGACCACTTGAGGACAAATCCCTCCAAGCATCACCTTATGGAGGTCTCCTCCCCACCAGCTCCATCCAGCAGGTTTTACCATAGAACAGACTGAGGCAGATTTGTGCAGTAACTGCCAAATACAGTAGAGTTTTATAATCAGTCACACATGTACAAAGAATTGTACATTGGGTACATTGGGTATATTCAATATGTCCCATATGTCAAGAGCCCTATGTAATACAACCAACACATATGGGAATAAAAGAGCACAATGCTGTAGCAGTCTTCAGGGACTGTAGAGGCCTGAATAGTACTTACTGGCAAGCGGCTTCCAGTCTCTGTCATGATAAATCTGTGAACATGAACATAGTTCATCATTAGAAGATATCTCAGCACAATCTTTTCAGAGAAGCCAATTACAAACTTCCCAAGAGGCAGGCGGGCAGCGCACTGCCAATATAGACTGCTGTTCTGATGAAAATGCAGATGATTTTTCTTGACATAAATAAGATCAGGGCAAAAGATTATGTCACAGGTGAATTAGTGCCTCCCCATAAGGTGCTCATGGCCCATCAGACACAGCCTGGAACAATTAAGTTCACGTAATGCATTTCTGTTCTGCATTTCTGTCTGAAATTTAGCTAGCAGACTTTCAAAAACAAATTATAGCCAGATAAGACCTTACTGATGGCACATGTGAACATGCTGAAAAGCAATTATTATTCCAGCTAAAGTTGTTATTGCTGCAGAATCCAAATGTTTCCTCTTCATTTGCCTGCACCTATCACCAAGTACATCCTAATTGCTCTTCGCCACAATCAAGTTAGAGTACCAACCCTTGAAAGGTATGACTGTCCTAGGTCACGATGCCTTCCTGAAGCGAGCCTTCAGAAACACAGTAGGTGTATAAGAAGATTGGAAGGCAGCCTGCAGTTGTGCAGTTCCCACTGGAAGCGTTAGCTCTGTCCATAGCTGTGGTCAGATCACCGCGAAATAAAAACAGAACTTCTGAAATCCTGCTCGTGATGAGCACGGCAATCTCAGAACTCCTACCTGAAAAGCCGCTCCCTGTCCTGTTTACCAGGTCCAGATTAAGAACAGAGAGAAACAACCAACCAGCCCCTCAAAGTCCTGCTTTCTGTGTCAGCCAGCAGCGACGCGAAGCCTGTAACTCCGAGGACACCTATCCCCGAGGGGCTTCAACATTCCTGCTGCTTCCCCCCCTCTACTCCCAGAGAATAAAGTTTGACAGATCTATTACGGCAACTTTCAGCAGACCGCAGTTTCACTAGCAACGATCTGAACGGTTCGGTTGCGCTCACAGGCGGCCGGGGGGATCCCCAGGGACACCGCGAGCGTCCGCCCGCCGCCCGCGACCCCCGCCCCAGGGAGCTGCAGGCAGCAGGACGGGGCAGGCGGCCGCGCCCAGGCAGCCCCCGCCCAAGTCGCCGGCTCTGCCCTGCGGTGCCCCGCACCGGCAGACAGCGGCCTCGGTTACCCCCCCGCCGGGGGAGTGCGGAGGGAAGCGGGGAGGCGGGAGGGAGACGGGTCAGAGGGGTCCGGCCCGGGAGGAGGGTGGGGAGAGGCGGCGAGCGAGCCGCGCCGTCTGCAACGCCCCTCGCTATAAACCGAGGGGCCGCGGCGCGGCGCGGGAGGAGCGGTGCGGCCGGGCAGGGAGAGCGCTCGGAGCCCAGCCCAGCCGAGCATGGTGCGGTGCCAGCGGCGCCGGGGCTGAGCCGCCCGCCCCAGGCCGGCCCGCCGCGGAGCCAGGTAAGGCGCGTCCCGCCGCGGGCGCGGGGCGGGCCCTGCCGCTGGAGCCCGGCCGGCCGCCCCTCACCGACCCCTCGGGAACGCGCTGCCGGGCCGCGGGGGAGGGAGAGCGCCCGCGGCTCGGAGGCGGCCTCCTGCCGAGCCGCGGCTCGGTGCGGGTGGAGTTGGCAGCGGACAGCTCGGGTCCGGGCGCAGCGCGGGTCTGAGCCCCCCGGGGCCGAGCCCGGGCCGCACGCCGGTCTTGGGACAGGCGAGTGTCCCCCAGGCCCCCGCCCTGTCCGCGGGGTGGCGGCGCGGCGCCCGCAGCAGCGAGTGACGCTGCTCAGCGCCCGGGCTCTGCCCCGGGCCGGGGGCAGGTGAGCGCCTGGGGTTGCTGCTGCTGTGCTGAGCCCAGGGTACAAATTCATTTAAAAAAATCACTAAAAGTGACGCTGATTATTTTTTAAACTTTGTGCAAACACCTTACACCAGTTAGCAACTCCTGTTGGTTTTGTCAAAGTTCTGTAGCGTGCGTGCTCCGTAACCAGACTTGGCCCTTTTCTACAGAAAAGAAAAATTGAAGTGAACTGCAAGTCGAGATTAAATTTTAGTTAGTAAAAGTTAAAAATGCTTTCTTTTTTTATTTTTTTTTCCCCTTCTCCATCGGTCAGCTCCTAAACTTAGCTTGGGCGCTCAGAAATGAAACTGGACTATAGTTCTTCAACATGTTCAGGTGAAATCCTGTGTCATGTTTGGTGTCTTCCCACTCTCCACACACCAGAACACTAAAAATGCGATCACGTATTTACAGGGACACAAGCACTGTATTCTTCTGAGCAAATCAACTCGCGTGTCGGTGGTTAGGTAAGTCAGTCAGATCACAGCATGTGCAAGCAGTAAATGTGCAGGACCCAGTTGTGCCCATTCTGTATCTTTGCGAACCCACTGGTACAGATGAGATGTGTGGCAGTGAATGGCAGCAGGATTCTGTCCCAGAGCAGGCTACAGCTGGCTGTAAATTTGCATCCCTTCCATGAGTAGCAGTGCTTGAGTCGATTGCGTTGTGTTGCATAGCGTGGGACGGGCTGCTATATGGCCTCAGTAAAATTAAATGCCTCAAAAAGGGATGAGGTGAAAGAGGGATTTTGGGGATGGTTTCTCTGGTTGGGTTTTGTTTTTGGGAGGCAAGGGTGGCGTCTTCTCTTTTCACTTGCCTGAACCCACAGCGCTAACATGATTAGACTTTTTCCAGAATAGGAAGATCAAGTATGGCCCGAAGCAGGTAATTACCGTGGTGATGTAGAAGGGCTCTTTTAGCTCTGTGTTAATGTCAGATGAATGTTTCGCACGCCTCACTATGGCAGTCCATTCCGCTCGTTGCCACCATAATCTTTTAAATTATGACATCTTTCAAAAATATGAAGTGCCTACAAATTAAGCTTGTGCTGACGTATTCAAAATGTTAACTATGTGCCTTTCCAGCAGGAATGTAGTGTTTCTGTACATGTTTCCTCTCTGCAACTTGAACTACATAGCAGAGAAAAATCAGTTGCAACTATGGAGTCCTTCCTAGTTTGTATTGCTAAACTGAGAAAGCAAAGTGGTCCTGTATGATTAGGAGAGGGAAGTCACATTTATCATTAAATTTTAATATAGTTGGTTTCATTCTGCCCTTACTTTTGTCAAGGTAGTAGGTAGAAAAAGAGGTAATTTTTACACTGGAGGAGGGCAGAAGTGGGCCCATTTCTGATAGTGTGAGGTGTCCTGCCTGCCCGCTTGGGAACAGTACCTTGCTTGGGTTGGGCAGCGTGTGCGAACTGCGACTAGAAGTTACGGGTTTAAAAGGCAGCGAATACCAGCCTGAAACGCCAGTGTCAACAGCACTGCAGGGTGTGCTGCCTTTCAGTGTAAAATGTCACAACTCCACAACCTGCTTTTTACAGTCACCTTAGAACAAGAAGAGGCATGATTTGTATTTGTGTTACCCACTGAATGAATAATACTAGCTTTAGTTGTATTAAATATCTGAAAAT
Organism: Opisthocomus hoazin; assembly: GCF_030867145.1. Classification (NCBI taxonomy): domain Eukaryota; kingdom Metazoa; phylum Chordata; class Aves; order Opisthocomiformes; family Opisthocomidae; genus Opisthocomus; species Opisthocomus hoazin. The sequence goes on from NC_134417.1 coordinate 14,208,597, forward strand.
GTATCTCATTTCTTTTTGCTATTGGTAGTACTGTAAAAAGAGGCAGATGCAGAATGTAAACATGGTGATTTATTTACACTTTAGAAAGTGTATTCTAGAGAATAATTCCCTTGAAACATATGGACTGTATTTGCAGACATAGAGGTGCGTGCCAGAGTTAATTCTCATCAAAAATTTTATTTCAGATAATGGGCAGTCACTATGTTTTCCTACACGCCTAGGTTTTCTGCACTGTGGTAATTGTACCCTCTGTGAACGAATACATTTAGGTAGTCCTTTTCTCTGGCACAGCCTATGGTTCCTTACTAGAGCTCCAGTAATTAATATGGTAATTTAAAGTGACATAAACTACAAACTCTCATTACACTGTCCTAGTTAAACTCTTGTTTATGCAAAAGTATAGTATTACTTGGAAATGTTTTAAGCAGTCACAAATTACTCTCATTTGCTCACTACCTCTTTGTTTTCTCTGCACCTTCTTGAGGTCCAGAAGCTACTAGTGTCATCAGGAGTATTCATAATCTCTCCTGTGGGTATCACTGCCCGAATTTAGGGCATCTGATCACATTGTGAGAAGCATCTGGTTGTTTCTGAATGGCTGACGTGTTATCTGTTCCCCACACTTCAAGTCTGCCTTTCTGTTCATAGAGTACCATGTTCAGTCTTGAGTTGGATAGAAAACGTGGATATTTATGCATTATTTTAATCAAATACTATGTCTGACTCACACTACATGGTTAATCTTGTGCTTTTTTTAGCACAATTTAATGGTTATCTTCCAGGAGACGCCTCAATGAGATGAGGAATAGACTAAAATTAAATTTGGATGTGTTGTACCTAAACCTGAGATGGGGAAACGAGTTATCAAGATTCATTGGCATATGAATACATCTACTTGGGCAGTATATTAGATATGCCAGAGAAAGTGGCCAAATGGCTAAGTCAGGAGAAGGGGGGTGGGCAGCAAAGCAAAGTAAAGCCCTCACCTATTTGTGACAGGAATACTGGCAACCCAGCAACATATCTCCTCCAGAACCCAGAGCACTAACAGCGAAGAGAGGTCTGAAAGTTTAAACAAAACCATCGCAGTTGTTTCCTTAGCTATAATGAAGGGCACTTGGGCAGTTAAGTGAAATGGTGCAGACTGAGTGAGAGAGACTGCTGATTTGACGGGGAATAGGCTCAGACCCATCCCAGCAAATGACAGAGAAGACAAAAGGAATTGAAATGAACACTAGCTTCACAGTTCATCTAGATTGCAATGCTAGTTAAAGAGTAATTGCACATCGGACCCCTTGCAAATTGTTAGATCCATTGATTTTAAACCATCATCTCTCTCCAGAAAGAGAAATACAGTCTTAGAGTCCTGTCAGGGTTGCAAGCTTGGTCAGAGTTTACAGCTGGAAGGACTAGGTCAAGGTATAGCCTGGCCACTACAGGCCCACAGTGGTCTGCCTGTATGTAGGCTCTGTTGCATGTGTAGCTAAATCTCTAGCCTTTGGGTAATCCTGTTTCAGTTTTTAATCCTTGTTTAGTTTACTGCTGATACTTGTGCCTCATGCTCTCAGTTGTGCAACAAATCCAGCAGAAAGTGCAGTGATGCAGATGTTGTGTTCTACCATGTGTTCCTCTCAAATATTAATTAACAATTTTGCAATATTTTGGATAGCAGTTCTGATTTTTGGACACTTCATCTTAAGGGAGACTATGGTATTTTTGAGAAGTGAGCCTCTGCAATGTTAGGATCAGGTTTGAGAACCTCAGTAAGAGAAAAATTGCAGAGCATCACAAAGAAATTTTTTAGAAATCTTGTGGAATTCTGAAGGCAAAATGGAATATGTGGATTACTTATGAAGGGAGGAAAAAATAGAGGGAAGACAAATTTTTTCTTTTCACTGTTGTAGGTTAGTTTCCACCATGCTAACAGGAATAATAGGTTGCTATTGCTGAGAACTGAACCCCAGCTACTTACCAAGACATAATGCATACAGGTTCTGCTCTAGAAGTGTGATGCTATTTTCCAGGTGAATTAGAAAGCAGTTCTGGAGTTAAAATTTTATGCAAAGTTAAAATTTTGGCACGTATACACAAGGTGAGTTCAGATACATTGGAGAGTTTGGAGTAGGTGGCAACATAATTTACTCTTAGAGCTCAAAGTTGTATAAACCTCATGCATGAGGCCCAGACGCTGCAGCCTGAAGATCAGAGAGGCTCCAGCAAAGCTGTTTCCCTATCTACAGCTGCTATTGCACAGAAAGTTACTAATCACGGTACCATTTTCTGTCTCCTCCTTCTGATCCTAAAAACCCTGCAGTGAAAAGCAAGCCAGTAAGCTTTTGCTGACAACAGTATTTCTTTTAGTTGCTTTTCCATCAACAAACTTGTCCCTTAAGATCACTTTCACCAACAGACAGTCATTGCACTCGGAGCAGTCATACCATGTTCTGTACCATCTTCTAAAACTTATGCTTTGCCAAAAAAACCCAATTTGACATATGTACTCTAGAAGAATCTGTGTCATTTTCTGAACATTTTAGAGAATTTAACAAATCTGACAGACAGGGGGAGTTATGATACTTGATTATTTTTTTTTTACCTCAGCTGTAACAAACAACTGTAAAGAATTTATCTTGACTGTAAGTCCTAACAGCTGTGATTGTTTGAGACAAAGCACGTATGAAATAGAGTGGCTGGTCTAATCATATATGGCCTTCTTTTCAGATAAATGATGGATTATACTAAAATTACTTTGAGCTTTCAAGTGAATTGTAGCTAAGGGTAGGAAAATATCATGCTCCAAATGACATGTTAGTATTCTCTGCTGCACCATCATCTGAAAGAACTAGAGATTTTGGGCTGTCAGGTGTCTTTTACAATTTTCATTCCATTTGGTTTTTGTTTGATAGCAAAACTGTCCTGGTATTTGATATATAGCAACGCTAGCTAGAATGCTTGGTTACTATTTGTGGTGTTTATCTCCTTTTATTGTAGTTGAGTAGCGTTTCTCTTATAGGCACAGAAAATGGGAAATAACTGAAGACGACCTCACAGCAGGAAAGTGAGATCAGAATGGCAATGCATCAGTGAGTGGTATGATTGAAGAAGACAAGACAAAAAGCAGGCTACAGCAAAAGGTAACTGGCAATATCTAAAGAAACTGGTACTGAATTTGGGCGAGGTCAATATTTAGACAGTATTTCACTGTTTGGGTTGAAAGCTATAATTAGAGTTACGGCCAGAACAAAGAATCATTTAACCAAATGCCTAATTTCAGCTAATTCACCTATTCCTTTCTTTACTTCTAGGTCATACAAGTTTGTCAATTACTGGTAGATCATTGGCTATTGGAATCTAATAATCAGTAGATGAAGTATAGGAACAGAAATAGAAAATAAAACAGCATTCCTGAGTCCCCTCAGTTTTCTGAAAATTGAGAGGCATACACTGAATGGGAGTACTGTGCCTCAGCGTTTCCAGCTCAGAGGGACCCGTGCAAATAGTAAAACATTCCAGAAACCACTGAACAGCTGTAGTTTTATGCTGGGGGGCTTACACAACTGAGAAAAACGCACTAGCTGACTTCCCTAAAACTGTTCTCTTGGCAGTTATTCTCCATTTGACCCTGCTTTAGCATCAGCACAGCCTGGCCAGACCCTTTGCGTGAAGCAGGCAGCACATAATGTGCAAAGATGAAGCCTGAACTTGTTTATTGAAGAACTGTGCATGCCCCTCCCAATCCAAGGCTATCGAATGTATGCCACCTTTTCATCCTCTTCTTTATAAACTCCCATTGGTTTTCATATTTCCTCCTTTCTCCCCTCATTCCCCAAGCCTAAAAGTTTATACAATTTTCCTTCCCCCCCGCCCCGAGGTATATTGAGCCCAAGAGGTATTCTGCTACCACTGAAGTTGCTCAGGATTTCCCCCCCTCAGGTTCTTTACTTAATGTAGAACAATCAGAAATGGAAAGCATAGGGCAGGAATCAACATGTGCTGTCAGAGTGAGACTCTAGCTCCGCTGTTAGATTTTTGTCTTGATTGTTTTCTTCTTGGCTTTGTTTTGTTATTAGCAGCTTACCAGAAGACAACAATTACAGGTTTTATTTTTCTCAAATCAGGCTTTATTTCAGATAAAACATATTTCTTTACCCATGTGTTTCCTAAAAAGCACTTTGAAGGGAAAAGGGTTCAAAAATATTTTGCCTTCAAATACATTTTGTGATGCTGTTCATGTTCTTAAACATAACATTAAAAAATCCATGTCAGTACAAGAGAGCCACACATTCAAGCATTTGCTCAGCTTGATTGGTAGTTTTCCAAGCACTGAAGTAAAGCTCACGTGGCACCTTTTGGAGTGCGCAGCACTACCCTTTCTGGGCATCTGTGCAGTTATGTTTGCTTGAGAACCAAGACTGGACTTCACTGAGGATGCACTGATTCACAGCATCAGAGCTTAGCTTGCATTCTGGCTGCAACAGCCGCCTTTGTTTTGCTACCTCTGGTGCTGGTCCTCAGTACCCACAAAGAACATCTCAGAGCTGGGACAGTAATGAGAGCTCACTAATGAATTTTGTTTTCAAAACAGAGCAATAAATTTTACTTTGAAAAAAACAGGAAACAAGCTGTACAAATTTGGCAGAACATCTATTTTTGTATCATTCTATTAAGTGTACTGCCTTCCAGACAGAGCACTAAGGATCACAGTATCTTGTTTTTGTCGTGGGTGATAATACCTTTCACACTGACATGGAGTAAGGTGTCTGCATTTGACCTTTCATTCTCGTTGATTAATCCCTTAGCACCTCACTAGTCCAAATGACTTGTATGAAAATCACAGATACATTGCTTGTCTTCATATTTGGCTACTCAAATATTCTTCTAGTCTTCATAACAATCTGGCCTTAAGAGGAGTTTTGTGCCAGTGAAAGCACAATTGGGCCTCTCTGTTTTCCATGTTATACTTACTAACAGTTACAATGATACTAACTTCTCTTGGGCTTAGCTGTATTACCATTTTAAAAGATTTTTTTTTTTTTTTTTTTTGGTCTGAATAAACTCTTGTACTTTACCAGTTACTCATACTGTTTTCTTTCCTTTCTGCCTTTGGTTCCCTTTTTCTGACCCTAATGAGGTATTCATTAAGAAGCCTCCATGCTGATCCTTTGCTTTTAATCTTTTAAGTTTTCCCTCCAGGCTGTTCCTAACATTCTCATTTAAGGAAGAAAAGTCTTTTCTGAGGCTATTGCCGTTGTGTGATATTTTTCCAGTGTAAGGATATCTAAATTAATTATATAAAAGTAATCAACTGTCTCAATCAGACACAGTGAACCAAATCCTATTATGTATTGCTGAATTATGACACATGGAAGACAAAGCTTCCACTAAATGAAGGTGTTGAAATGTAATGTTCATTTTATTGCACAGAAATCCACAATACATTTGCTTTCGCTTCTCCAGTAAGACAAACATTTATTTTTCAGCATGGAGTCAAAAGAAAAAAATGTTCAGCGTAAGGTTTGTTTTCCCCAGAGTCAGACCACTTTGACTAATGGGTAGCTACATGGAAATCACTAGCCGTGGTATTGGAAGTGTAGTGATAGAACTTCCAAGTTAGTTGGTTTAGTTAACATGACAGTTCCTTTAGTGATACTGGTATGTCTGTGTCCACACAGACATAGACATGCTGCAACTCCATGTGTGCTTGTTAATGTTTTCGTTACTCAAAGCAATAGCATCTATCAGTCACTTTAACCACATTGATGATAGGCAAGAAACAGGGATGTGATTTGTTAGAGGTTTTTAGAGAGGGAATGTCTTTTTAGATAACAATGTGCAGCACGAACTGCTCTCAGCCAGCTCGTCTGATTTCCATTAGATTAGAAAGCAGAACACCTCTGTTTGACAGAGGTCTCTGTTTCTGGAGTAGAAGCAGACAATTTTAAGTGTTTCTTTTCTCTCCCACTCTTGGACAGATGAGCTGTTCTTGCAGATGAAGATAACTGTATTGCTCTGCACAATGCATTTCTAAAGCTTGTGATTCATTAATTTACACTTGCCTTCTGTTTTTGCAGGGGTGGGTAGGAGGAGGGGAGTGAAAATAAAGCACATCCTGCAGAAGGGACTGCATGTTAAGCCTGTACAGTGCTTGGGTGCATGACGATTCCACCCTGATGATTTAGCTTTATGGCAGGAAAATGTCCTTTTGAGGATTAGTGTATAGGTAAGGCTTCCCACACATCAGAATGTTTCCGTGCATGTCAGAATGTTACTGATTTGCTGCACGATTTGGAGCAAATCTGTGTATGTAAGCTCTCTTGTAGCACCTTTCTTACTGTTTTACAAGAAAGTACAGAAAGGCAGTTCCTTGTACCAGAAAAGTACAAGTAATGTTCTCTTGCAGAGTTCATTGCTCATCATGTTATTTAACTAAGGAAGGTTGTTTGGGAGCTTAAGGTGCATACATAATGTTAATTTTTGCCTCTGCATCTTCTGGCTTAGCAGAAGAGTAACATGACTGTGGGAGAGTACTCAAATGACATTGTGGTCTCTGGATAAACTGAACTACCAGGACAAAGCAAGGAAGCCTCTATTTGGACTTACTTGAAATTCCACAAACAAGTCCTATCACCTCCCATCTTTGTCTACAACGTTATTAGCTGTGTCACCTACCCTTCTTCCCACAAATGTCTTTGCCTAGAAGAAGCAACAGAAACCTAATTAAAACCACTTATAGTAGTTTTATACTAGTAACACCACTGATTGAGTTGTCTTTCACAGTAAAGCTGCAAAACATAAAAAGGCCAAAGAACTTGCACCTGGATTCAGAAAAATTCTTCTCTTCCAGTAGTAGGTGATTTGGTTCATGAGGAAACAATTGCAGCTTTGGCCTTTCCATTCCATTTTCTATTGTGATCTCTGCCAGCGACAGAGAAGATTCTGACAGTGATGGCAAATTGCTGTGGGCATGTCATTCATGCATTAACCATTTCAGAACGTTATCATTTCTAATTTAGATGAATGAAATCCCATTTTCTGCTAAATTATCAGCGACCACTAATATAACCAAGAGCTGAAACTTATTTACGTTTTACCTGTTTATGCCCAGAGGCTGGTAAGCATATACTTAGGGACCTCACTCAGTATCTGGACTTTCCCAGAGTAGATAGTAACACCCTTCTTACATCCAGTCCTTATCTGGCTATACTGTTTTTTTTTTTTTTTTTTTTTTTGATCTGCCTCCCTATTTCCTCCCTATTATACTTATTTTCCATCCTTTAATAACATGTTATTTTAACATTCTTAACAGAATTTGAGAGACATTTTATACTTTACCATCTTTTTTTCTACCTGGACCAAAAAGCAGAAGAGGCCCAGGTTTCATGACACAGTATGTTTCATTTCACAGACATTATGTTGCAGTACAGCTACCCCTAATAAACTAAAAGATAGAACCATTTACCTTTGTCATTGGCTCATCTCAGTTAACAAAAGATGAAAGTGTGGAGAGTCTTCATCATGGGAGGCAGGGGAGTCTAGAGAAGTGAACTGTGTACCTGTTCCGTCCTCACAGCTGCCTGTGGGAGTAGCACCACATCCCTGTGCAAGAAGAATCTGTATTGGAGAAATTGCTCTGACCAACAGCCATGTTAAGTGATACACATTTCTGATATTTGAGGCTTGAAATTAAAATACAACAACACGTTAGAGTTTTATATGCTGCAAAAATTGTGAGGAAGAGCTAATACGTACACATGTCCTCTCATGTCCTGGAGTCAGTGACAAAGTAACAGTCTGAGCAAGGAATCCCCATGAGACACTAATACTTTGGGGCTCAGTTCTACAAGCCATAGTCTACGTGAGTGGCTGTTACTCTCAAGGTCCCAAAACATTACTTACACCATAACTGTGATTATCGAATGATAAATCCCAGAATGCAAATAATAACCTCTGGAGAGGCAAAGATTTCATTCAACTCCCAAAAGAAAAATTTATGTAGCACTCCTAGGGTTACTAACCTCTCACTCTTTTTTGCTGTATAAAAATAATTTCCATATGCTGTGATTTTTCATTGTGTGTTTTAACAAAAGAGGGGCTAACTCTTCCTTTCATGCCAACACTGGTGCATCTGGTTCATTAAAACCTTTGTGTTTGGACTGCTTAGCAAAGCTCAGCCTTCTTTTCTTTGCCCCTCCAAAATGTTTCTGTCTGCATCTTCCATGTTGCCCATGCCCTTAATATTGTGCTCCTTTGAAGAGTTGCTATTCACACACAACACCAAAAGAGCAACAATTTACAGGAGAGATTTCCAGCATTTGCCTGGCCTTGTCTATAGTGACCACACTGGGAGTTGCATCATCCCCTTCAGTGGGGGTAGGTTTCCCAAAGTTCAGCTGAGTTTCAGGAGCTTTGTAAAATCTGCGTGGTAAAAGCACGTGATAACTACATGCTTTTCTAAGTTAGCAAAAGCACCTTCCTTCTTAAAAGGGTCTGTGCCTTTTGCAGCAGCACTCTAAAGCATCATCTGTTCTGATATTTTAGATAACAGAAATATGTCATTTCTGCTACAGGATCTTTGATACTTGTAGACTCCACTTCTGTTTTCAAGAAGTTGTAAAGATAAAAAGTTCGCAGTGGGAACACTGTGGAACACCATCAAAAGACTAGCCCCAGCATTGCTACAAGGCAAGCTGCTTCATGCCTCAGTGACACTAGAGAAAGAGCAAGTGGCTGAAGTACGGATAAGTCAGCTGGTTTAACCACAGAATGAGATCATGCCAGTAAGAAGAGAAATCCAGAAAATTTGCCTGTTGTTGAGCACTGGAAACGATCTCAGCTTGATAATCATATTGACACCTTTTCAGTATTTTTGAATTTCAAAATGGGCATAAAAACCTAAAGATGCTCAGTTCTATAAAGGATCTTTACATGCAAGTACTATTCCTGTCAGAGCCAGTTCTGGCCTCAGCAGTTCTTGGTACAGTTGGGACCTCCAAGTTGCATCTAGACCCGAAACTACTGTATTCATAAATTCAGATATTGTTAAGAACCAGGAAAGCAACAAACTAATTGCCTAGATGTCTCTTTATGCTGCTCAGAACGTTGTCTCTTCCTTGAAGAGCAGTAGAAGAGAAAGGCTCTATCTGGCATTCATAGCAGTTTGTGGAAGTGGCTTTTATTCCCCCCAAAAGGCCATTCTCCAGGTGATAACTATCTTCTGCTGGACCACTGAAACCGTTGACTAATACTGAGAAGATCTGGACAGTGAAACTAAGAACTGTTTCAGGTATGGATGCACAAAGACATTCACTCCAGCAAGAAATAATAATGACCAGAGACCAATGATACTCAAAACAGCACAGAAAAATGTGTTGTGTCCCCTTAATAAGCTCTGTGTGCTTGAAATCACAGTAATATAACACAGTATTTCTCCTAAAAGCTGGGAAGGAAAACCAGTTGTTGTTACTGCTGTTTTTGTATACTTACGGAGGCACCCACAAGCATCAGTGAAGAAGACTGCATAACCTTAAAGACAGATTAATAGCTGTGTGAAATATCCAGTAAGTCAAATTGTGATTTTATATACAATCTGAAAGGAGGTAAGATACCTCACACGTTGTATCTGATCTCTGTTCTGTTAAAAGAGGGCATGATAAGGGCTTTCAGCAGTGCTTTTTATTTCGGTAAGCTTTTTTTATCTCTTGTCTCTCCACAGCCTTTTTAATATAAGGCTGAAATACAGATCTGGATCAAGCCCAGAATTGCTATAAATTCCCTTACTCCTCGGGTTGGAGGAGTTCACAAAGCTTATGATTCATTCCGTATGAAAATAATGGTACCAACAGAAATTTCAGGTGTGTGGTTCGGTATCCAGAAGCTACATTTGTGTAGGATGTGCACCGCTGTGTAATTTAGAAAAGAATACTTTAAAACTTCTTGCTTCATGGAACTAAGCTACCAGAATAGAAACTTGAAATTCATCAAATGATTTCACTCGCACTTAACAAACCTGAATTTGATTTCTGTCTTTTATTAAAAATGATCACATGGGGCACACTATATTTTATATAGGCAATTCCAGCTGCAATAAAGGAAATGTGTTAATCCATTCGTTTACTATCACTCAGAGAAAGTAACCGTGCAGCATGTAACCTTTCACAGCTCAAACTAATCTCATTTTTATTCGTTCTGGGACTTGATGGCTTAATTCTTGTTAACTACTTCCAAATACCCTAAAGATACAGCACAACCAGGCATCAAATCTGATGTTATGAATGTGCAGTAAGCTGTATATTCATAATAAAATAGTACCTTACGTTGTGTTGCCCTTCAAAAATCTTTTCATGTCAGTGCTGAAAACCCTAGAAATTCTAGTCCTACCTTGATGTGAAGTAGATTTATTTTTTGTTTCTTGGCATCTAATGTGCAGTAAATGGCATTGTTAGCAATGTGAGGAGATGACACATGCCCGATAAGCAGACTTTAGGTTAGCCTGCTAATGATTATTTTTATCTCCGAGGAGGGTGCCAGTCTTCCTTTTTGGTAAAGCTAATGGCTACAACAGAGGTGCAAAAATCCATGCTGGATTGATGATGGTAATTAATGCCCTCATTTTGAAGTCTTTATATGTCTAAGTATCTTCAGCCTCTTTTAGAAAAAGAGACAATTCTTTACGCTGTGGTATAAACAAGAAGAGCGACTGCCTCCTACTATAACAATTTTTTATCTTTTAAAACTAATTCAGCTGTAGGTTTAATAAAGTAGATAAGGAAAAGATGATCTCCATTCCTGTCAAGACAGAGCAACTGAGATGACTGGGACAAGGGGATATCACATGGAGATTCACCTTTCAGACATCATCTTTTCTGAAGCTCAGCATTTTGATGTTTAGTTTCATAAGTACTGAACTGGAAGTATTAAGCTAGAAATATATTTTACGTTATTATCTTTTCAGTTTTAAGTTACTGCTGTGCAGATAATTTTGTATTTACATCTCTTGAGGATCTATAATGCATAAGACATAATAAACACCAGAGAGTTTGCAATACATTCATGCAACCTTGGTCAAAGAAAGCAAACAGTGATTGCTCTGATGGATTAACATGAAAGAAGTAGACCAGAAAATTATGTGGAAGTATCAAAGATATCTGGAGTATCAGGTACACTGTCAAGCCAGAAGCAGGGATCTCTAAAACCGCCACCTTGCTGATCTTCCCCAAGAGATTAGATAAACACACTGCATGTTGAGAATGGTTAATTCTTCAGTGTTTTGGAGTCCAGTTCTACATTTACTGAACCCAAGAATGTTTTTCCTCCCCTTAGCAGCAGAGAAAACAAAATGAGGACTGTATAGAGGAAAGCTCCCAGTAAACAATGTTTACTTTTAAACCTAAACCTAGAGAATCTGAAAAATGAAACCTGTAAACTAAAATATTGAAACTTACTCGCAACTGAAAGACTTTTGGCTAACTGTAATGAGTGCTCTGTGGATCAATCAGTCAACAAACTTTTGTACAAAAAAAAACCCCTAATCATTGCTATGTTAGCATTCGCTAAACCACTAAGTTCTAGTGAGGTTGAGAAACTCAAGTGAAGTTGAGCAATCATTCCTTGGCACCAACCTCTGCAAGTAAAATTTTATAAAAATACGTACACCAGGATTTCCCAACTTCTGGGAAAAAAAAAAAAAACATGCACGAGGAGGGAATTGGTAGAGTTAACTTTGGCCAAAGAGCATGAAGAAATATTTCCAATGTTTCTGGACTCTGTAAGTACAACAAGAGTATATGCAAAAAATAGTCCAAACTTTCACTGCTGCTCAAACTGCTAGAATTATAACTGTGACACGATTACACTGTAGGCAGTTAAAGCATGCAGAAAATTTGTCACAAATTACATTGTACTGTTATTAAGCATTTAATGTCCCAAAAAAGTACTTGGAAGGTTTTATTCATCACTCCACAGCCCCATAAATTAGTGTTTTAGAGGTGGCTTTTCACTTATGCCAATTTTTGTCACATCCATTTCTAACACAAAGTCGTTGAGTGTGCAAATGAGAGATTAGTTCTCTCTGTTCTGTGTTTTAAATCTAGCCAACTGCTTGCTAGTTATCTATCTGTAGATATCACTTCTATTCTCTAAATGTGTCTATTTTTAGCAGCTTCGAGATACAAACCTCATATGCTTGTACCCAAACATCCCTTAAGTGCATATACACTGAAACTGTATAACCCATTTGACGTAAATATAGGACAAGATATTTCTAATTATCTGGCACAATATAGTTAATACCGATTTTTTGGTTCTACTTTACTCATCTACTAGTTTCAATAAAAGAAGTGTCCCCATAACACTAACAACCTTTCTTCTCTATCTGGTTTGAAAGCTGTTTGCCCTTACTAGCATTGAAAACTACTTAAATAAATAATTTGAAATTGAGTAACATCATCATGCACTGACACTGTCCAAAGGGGTAATCCCAAACCCAAGTGTATTCACTGAGGGGGGGAGCCACAAAGTCTTAAATATGCTTACGTTTTCAAACCGTGAAATTGTTTACAATTCATTAAATAGATACAGCACTTGAGGTCTAAAGACCACCATTTGGATAACAAAAAATGTATAGGCTCATGTTGCCTTTCAATTTCCAAAAATCCTTTAATTCGCTTTAAAAAAAACGATTAAAAATAGGCCTGAAGTGGCATTTTCAACAATATAACTTCCTCCAAAAAGGAAAATACCTGTTTGAGTCAAGTTAACCTAGAATTACCTACAGTTACTTTTAAGAATACTCCCTGGCTGATATTTGGAAAAAGAGTTGTATGATTAACAACATGCTTAGTTAGTTTTAAAATAACCTTTTAGTCTTAGGAGTAGGTGTCACTATTTTTTCATCTGCATTTTTGAAGTGAACGATAATTTTAGTCTCTCTTTAAAAATATTATTCTTAATTTGTCTCAAAAACTTTAGACAGTTTAAGCTGCAGAAGTCTTTGAAAAAAAAAAAAACGGGATCTTGTTCCATGAGTTACAAGTGCGGGAATTGGACTGAAGGTTAGCAAAACCAGAAAGGTACTAGAATAAATGAAATCAGATATATGCTAATAGATACTAAAATAAACTTAAAATAGTTTACTTCGGTACATTATATTTTACAGCAGTGCAGAAGTTCAATGATAGGTATTTTGCCTTGTGTTTGCGTCTTAAATAATCTTGAAGGAAGAGGCTATTTTGAAAAGTGATGGCACTTGAATAGTAAAGCAATTCTCTTGTTTTAAAATAGGAAATACAGACCTCTAGTGGTGAAAATGTATATTATAGCATAGAATCACAGGCTGGTTTGGCTTGGAAGTGGCCTTACATATCATCTCGTTCCAACCCCTCTGCCATCAGCAGGGACACCTTCCCCCAGACCAGGGTGCTCAAAGGCCCGTCCAGCCTGGCCATGAATGTTCCCAGGGAGGGGGCACCCACAGATTCTCTGGGCAACCTGTGCCAGCACCTCACCACTCTCATAGTGAAGAATTTCTGCCTTATATCTAATCTAAATCTACTCTCTTCTAGTTTATGAGTTAAACTTCAAAGCAATATAAATTTGACTATGCTTAACTGTGTTACTTCCCTTTTCCTTTTTATTTCGCCCCCCCCCCCCAAGTCACTCAAAATCACACACACCCCCAATTCCACTGTTCAGTAATTCCATAAGCATTGTTTTTTTCCCAGAGGAAGAAGTCCTTTCATCTGTCCTTTTCTCACATAAGTTTTTTGACTGAAACTGAGTACAGTTGAAAGATACTCAGGAAGCGAAGGGAAAATGAATGAGAGTAGTCTATGAAAACAGAGAGGTATTCATTCTTTTCAGAATAAACTATGAAGCCATTGTACAGAAGGACAGACTCTTTTGAAGTATGCTGGAGGGAATAAATACAGAGAAGTTCTTACAGAGAAGGTCAGAGTACATAAACAGTTCGCATTTGCAAGGTAGCAATAGCTGGTCCTCTGCTACTGCAAAATAAGTAATAAGCAATTTAGAGTTTTGATGTTACAGAGGAACCAGATCCTGGAAAGATCACAGGCATTGATTTTCCCGCTATGTAGAGCTAGCACAAATGAAGCAGACCAGCTTCAACTCTTGCAAGGGGAAGGCACAAAGAATCCACATATAGGTTAGAGAATTAAAAAGACAAATACTCAAAAAAGCAAACGCCACAAAATTAACAGCAATTTCAATAGACTGGCGGTAGCTTCATGAGAGACTGACCAGGAGGACAGCTATTAAACGAAAATACACAGGCCCTCAGCAATCAAGGTCCTGGAGTTTCTGTTTGTCCTCATCTCAGACTACCTCCAGATCAAAAACCGCAAAAGCAACAGCCAGCTTGACAGTCACTAATACAAATCTTCTGAAGCTTGCTTTCTTGTTCCTGGTGCTCATGAACTGATGTTCAGACAGTGTTCCAGTTCTGTACTGGCTATTGCAGTTCCATTTCAGTAATTTTTTGATATATTGTCATTTAGCATGAAGTCAGGCGCTGACCTCTGTCGAAGATAGTGGCAGTGACGACAGGAGGCCTATGCACGCTGCAGGGCCACAACAGTTTGAATTATGTGCCTTTATATGCCAGTGTTTGCGTTTCTCTCACCCTCCAAAATTCACCTTTCAGCTCTGGACTGAAAATACTTAGGAAAGCCGTGAGTGGGAAATACAGACTATTAGAAGGAGCAGCAGAAATAAGAACTAGGAGAAAGGTAAATATATGGCTTCACAGTGTTACTGCTCAGGAAATCAGAGAAGACACTGAAGTAGGCATATGAAGTAGAAGAAATTATATTCATTAAGGCAATGACAATAAAGGGGGTTAGGAAGAAGAAAAGGCTGTGGAAAGTATCATTAGTTTCTCAGCAATTAAAAGAAGATAGAAGAAATTAGGAAGGGGGGGATTAAACTCTCAAGATAAAGGAAAAGCTTATGCTACCAGAAAGAAATAAACATTACTAATATATGGAACATGTTGTTCCAAACATTTTTCAGCCTCTCTTCTCCCTGTGCAATAATTTTATGTAAAAATAGAATGCATCATCCTCTTAAATGTGGAAGTGTCCTCTCATTTTTAAGGAAAGCAAATAATCCACCTACCACCAGAAGAAAAAAAACCTCACATTACCTAATGGTGAGGTGGCTAAACAGTGGCAGGGTTAGTCAGCCTGAGTTTATTTAGTCTTTGTCAAAGCAAATATCAAAGACACATTTTTGTTTAAAATCTGACTTGTGGCACCTGCTTACCTATTTATAGCTGATTATGTTCTCGCAGAAAACCCCAGTCAGTGCTATCTTATCTTTCAGTGGGCAAAGTGCTGTTTACCTTGCATGGGCTCAGCATTCCTTGTTGTTCCACAGGCAGTTTAATTAGGATGCCTGTTCATCCAACAGAAGCAGTGAATGGAACAGTAAATAATAGTTGGTAGAGCAGTCTGAAGCATTTCATTATCAGTGACTTATTATAATCATTGTAATTAAAAAAGATAAAAGGTCAGACAGGCCAGTAACATACAACAGGGGTTTGCTGCTCACCAGATAACTTCAGATTGACCTTGCCACACCAATCACAGCCGCATCAATTCAATCCTCTTAGAAGCAGCTCCTTGTGTATCAGCCTTAAAATGATCCAATTATTATTATGTTAACTCATATCATTTGAGATGCTTTAAATGGAATTATCAATGTGCACAATTTCAATACTGGCATTTCATTGGCCAGTGGTAGAACCTGCTCTGGTGAATTCTGGCAGTATAAAGCTGTACCAGCCATCTATTTCTGTAACAGTTTTTAAAAAATCTGCAGTACTTCCCATGTAGAATTGTCTGCTTTGCATAAAATGTATATAACTGTGGTCCTGGGACAAGCAGGTGGACTGTGGCAAATGAGAATAACAGCGGTACAGAAAAAGAGAAGAAGTCATTGCCAGTGAGGAGCTCACACCCCCACAGCTGCCCTGTTCCACAACTCAGCACTGCTAGGGGCCCATGCCTTCCAAAACAAATTACTTTCTTCTCCTGTGTTGAAGCTTTTCCTAATGCTCTGAAGTTACAGATGTCCTCAAGGCAGCAGATCTACCTGAGGCTAGCTCTGAAGCTTCAAAATTTCCAGGAAATTAAAAAATCCAGCTTGGGGTTAGCAGTGCCTTCCCCACCAGGCTTCCAATGTAAGGCTGTTAGGAGATTCGTTCTCACAGCAACATTGAAACTGTTTTTAGATACACATATGGCGATCCGTATCTCTTGTACTACATTACATATTTCTGCTTCCTTTTCATTTACTGAAAATAGTGATAAATTTATTGATTGATTGTAGTTCCTTAGTATAATTTTCAAATGACTACATACCAAACACGTCCTTTGCACAATTCCACTGACTTAAGTGTTACACTAAAACCTTTAATTCCAGAAGGGTTACAGTCTTACACAGGTACACTGAAGTAGCATAGCATTTCTCGACCACATTCCTGATTCTTCATGGGGATTGTTCTGCCTTTTTTACTTTACAAGCACTCCAAAATATGCTCAGGGAATTCAATACCTTAGAAAGTCAGACACAAGTTTCCCAACTCAAGGATTTTGTTTAGTTTAGCATATTTCTGAAAATGTAATATAATCATTATTACACTTTCTTTAAAGTACATGCACTATTAATTATATCAACTAAAGCTACTACTGACATGAAAACATACAGGCCACCGTGTGGGTAGAAGAGGGAAATTGGAAGTTAAACACCGAAACACACTGTACTGAAGGGGTGCGATGAAGTGACCGTGAGAAAGGTGCCTTGGCATCTACTGCTGGACAGGAACAACCCCAGCGAACGGGGAATATTCACCATCAGCTACATGTGTCTTGGCTCCTGAATCTGCCAGTTAGTACACACAGAGCAGGATGTGCTTGCCAAGCACTGACTGATTAATCTAGTCATGGAGAAAGGTCTTGCTCAGCCTTAACTGGGCCCTGATCTACTTTACTGCAAATCTAACTTGCAATGATGATCTTCTTAGTAGAGATTTCACTACAGTTTCTTGCTGCTAAATTCTGGTCTGTAATCTCCATGGGTATAGAAGTGAGCAAAGGCCATGATAATGAATAGACCATGCAGCACCAGCATGTAGCTGAGACAGAGCAAATATTGCCAGACCTTGATGTTGCAGAACCTATCAGTTATCGTCAAATCTCCTTGGGCACTTTCACAACCAAGGGATGAGATAAGAGGATTTATCTTGAAATCTTTTTGTTGTCGTTCTTCCTGTCCTGTGGATGGCATGACCTTCCACAGAGCCAAACACCATGTATTGTAGATTTGGCACAGTTTGAAAGCCAGAAAGTCTTGCTCAGGATGTATTGCAGGGCCACGTGTGATCAATGGCATACATTTGTTTATGTCAGCTGTATTTGCTTGACTTTTTCACTTCTTAAACAGGGCAAAAATAGCTGATGTCATTTTGAGGCATCTGTAACAACTGAGGCAACAAGACTAATTCACAGAATGAGTTGGAGAGGCTGGGAGGTGGCACATTGCACATCTTGACAAAGGGTTTATTAGTTGCATTTAACTAGATATTCCAAACTTGACAGAATTATCAAGAACCTAAATCTTGAAGTTGCCCTGCTAGCTTTATGGAAATGAATCAGCTTATTAATGCGAACATGTAATAGAACATGAGCTAAGATAGAGAAATACAGAGCCTTTTAAAAGCTAATAAATTGAGAGCCAAAGGGTGACCTTCCTCACAAGATGCTGACTGCAGCCCGTGTTCTGGGTTCAGTTCCCAGCTCCACTTCAGACTTCCTGCGTGGGCTTTGCCGAGACCTATCTGTTCCTCACTTCCCTATTAGAAGACAATCCATTTACACTGAAATTTGTCTCCCAACAAGAGCATGTCAAACACTTAACAGAGTAGCGTTCTGCACTTAACAGGAATGTCAGTGCTGAACAACACAAATAACGAGCAACCACCTCCATAACAACATAGCCTGGATTTCTACAATGACAGGTACCTTTTCTTTCTGAATGCATCTGTTCTGCCCAAGGCCTTAGGGTGTGCATATTTATCTGTATAGAAGTGACTTAAGTTTATAAGGGTTTTGTTTGTTTGTTTTTTAAAGACAATATATTTCACTTCATCTGTGTTCGAGGCAGCACAAGTTGGGTTTGGCTGACAGCTGTCAAGATCCTTCAGACTGCAATAAACACTACTCTGCAATAACAACGATCTATTTTTTGGTTTTTGGGTTTGGTTTGTTTTTTTAAATATTCACTATTTTTGAGCAAAGTCTGTCTGTTTGTAGACTCTGGAAAAGATGTCGTGTCAGAGTCACTTACAACTTTAGGAAGCAGGTAACATGCTGTAAGTCATTAAGGAAATCATTCTTGCAAAACACAAAGCCCTGGCAAACCCAACAGGTGCCCTGGTAAAGAAATTTCACACTATTTGCATACCCTTAATACAGTCCAGACATATTTTTCATACACTAAAACTTAAACTCTTGGATACATAAATTTTGTCAGTAACCGAAAACGTAATATGGATTGTTGTTCCCCCTTGCACCCTTCTTAAACTCTTTCTTCAGTTATGTGCAACAAATCAGCACATCTGGATTTTCTGATTTTTTTCTCATCACCAGTAATTACATACTGTAGTTCCAAGCCAGATGGGGAGCTAGGTAACTTCTGAATATTTGAGGTATTTATAGTACAACAGAACACTAGATTTTGTGAGTGTTTTCATCTTTCTCTGTGATGTAAAAATTGTCTCAAAGAATTAAGCTTAATGGATAGAAAAAAAATGTAGTGATTCACATAAGAGATCAAAATGGGTACCTATCTGAATTCACTTATTTTCTTAATGCATTACACTTTGTATTTACAGAATGAATTAGTATTCAGAGTGCTTATTTGTAGTTTCTGAGATATCTGAATAACTTTGCTCATTAGATATATTGCCTGCTTATGGAAAGAAAATAACCTGAAGAGTCCCCTGAATTTATAGTTATCTGCTATTCTGAGTCTCTGTTTTATGACGTATGTTCCCTAACTAGTCTTATTTTAAAGTGGAACCTTGATAATTGAAAGAAGTTTGTTAGATTTCATTTACATTAAAAAGAATCTAACAATGTTCAGCCAACTCCTAACATTCTTACCTCTGTTTTATTCTGCAAAGTCTATATTAAAATAGAAATTGGTTGAGAAAACACTCGAAGATGGCTTATTTTCAAATTGACATGTTGTGTTAGACACAAAAACTTGACATTTAATTGAAACTTTTTAAAAGTCAAATCCCTGTCATGAATAATATTTTCTTCCTCTTTTCCCCTCCTAGGTGTGAAGTTCATATTTTCTCCCTGAAACTAGGTTATAGCTGAAGAGATCAAGATGATTCCAAATTACTCTACTGATGAAACTGTTAAAAGAATCCACGTCGACTGTCCCATTTCAGGAAGGCACAGTTACATCTACATTATGGTTCCAACTGTTTACAGCATCATCTTTATCATAGGCATATTTGGGAACAGCCTGGTCGTTCTTGTCATTTACTGCTACATGAAATTAAAAACAGTAGCCAGCATCTTTCTTCTAAACCTGGCACTGGCTGACTTGTGTTTTTTAATAACTCTGCCACTCTGGGCAGCCTACACGGCCATGGAGTACCAGTGGCCTTTTGGCAACTGTTTGTGTAAGTTAGCATCAGCAGGGATAAGTTTCAACCTGTACGCCAGCGTGTTCCTCCTCACAAGCCTTAGTATTGACCGGTACCTGGCCATAGTACATCCCGTGAAGTCCCGAATTCGACGTACCATGTTTGTTGCCAGAATAACTTGCATTGCCATCTGGCTTCTCGCTGGCGTGGCCAGTTTGCCCGTCATCATTCACCGCAATATATTCTTTGCCGAGAACTTGAACATGACAGTGTGCGGTTTTCGGTATGACAACAACAACACAACGCTCCGGGTCGGGTTAGGTTTATCCAAAAATTTGCTGGGCTTTTTAATTCCTTTTCTGATCATATTGACAAGCTACACCTTGATTTGGAAGACCCTGAAGAAAGCATATCGCATTCAGAAAAATAAGACTCGAAATGATGATATTTTTAAGATGATAGTGGCAATAGTGTTTTTCTTCTTCTTTTCGTGGATTCCTCACCAAGTGTTCACTTTTTTGGATGTATTAATTCAATTACATGTAATAACAGACTGCAAAATCACTGATATTGTGGATACGGCTATGCCCTTCACCATTTGCATCGCTTACTTTAACAATTGTTTGAATCCTTTCTTTTATGTTTTTTTTGGAAAAAACTTTAAAAAATACTTCCTTCAGCTAATAAAATACATTCCACCAAATGTCAGCACACATCCAAGCCTAACAACAAAAATGAGCTCCCTCTCATATCGGCCACCAGAAAACAGAAAACATACGCTTGCCCACTAAAAAGGTCTGCTGGGTCTTTCCACACTAAGTGATGTGTTTTGCAATATACTGTTTTTGAACAACCTTGTGAGCGAAGCAGCAAGAATGACAAAATTCATCTGCAGTCCTGAACATCACAGCTTACTGCTCATTACAGAAACATTAGATCATATCGGAGAAATCATACTGTAAAGATTTGGCAGTGGCCTTGTAATTTACATTGTGAAGAGGACTGCTTGGTTTTCATTTTTCTTTACTGAAAGCAAGATAAATGGTGGACAGGCATGTCAGAGTTTCTGTCAGCATCCTGCCGTTTGCTCAGAACTACAAGAGAAGGGTACAGAAAACTCCTAACTAAAGTTGAGAGGTCTTTTTAAAGGAAAAGCTTGTTTAAATTACATGAATTATGAAGGACCTGGTTTGCACATACATGAGCTATTCCAAAGTTTGTTCAAAGAGTTGATGTAGCTACACTACTTGTTTTGTTGGGGGTTTTTTCTCATGTCATCATATTTATAATATATTTTCAAATATATGCTATATATAGAGGCTCAGTTTTAAACTCAAATGGAAATTTAAGGTCCTTGAAATTGGTCTCATTCTGATTTCTGCTACTATTTTTAATTTTTTAAATGGCAATTTTTTCATAATAATATATGCAATAGATCCAGATTTATTTATTAAATATAGAAAAAATATATTTTTAGATTTTTATTCCTACTCATAGATTTCAAACATTGCTTCATAAATGTACATTTATATCCCAGTGGGTATTTTTATAGTAGTTGAAAAACAATAAGTGTATATATATTCACACACACAAAAATAGGGTTCACTCAACCTTTCCTCATGGTATGCCACACTGACTTTGAAGAACATCACTTATGGAGGGGGTTGACTCCATACTCTGTGTGACTGAAAGTAAAATTCTGTATTTGAAAACATGAGTTCTGGGACAGAGGTGATCAGAAAACTATTTTTGTATAATAACCAGTGCACTCAATGAGAGAAATTACCAATTAATCAAATCCACTCAATTTTTCAAATTCCTGGACATTTAATGAACTCACATTCTGATAAGCAAAAATGTGACAATGCCTATATTACAGTTTAACTAATAATGCTTTTAGTCACATCACAAAACATCTGAGACCAAACTTTACTCTTGGCTCTTATGGAATTTCTCTCCACTTATACAAAACTAAACCTAGAGTATTTTCTCCCTGTAGAACCTTTTTTTACGTGTATGGAACAAATTCAAATTTATACTAGCATAAATCAGAACAAAAGTCTGGCCCAAACTCTCCATACAAATGAGGGGAAAAGGTGGTAAGTACTGTAGCAAGTTTCAGCTAATGATATCCTCATATGTCCTTTGACCTCAAATAATGAACTCCAGAAAATATTTATTTTTGATTCACACTCATTTAGTATCTTCAAAGATAAATGAGTTAAATACTGTTTGATATAACAAAACTTGAGAAAAATTCCAAAACTTTACATATATCATGTAGACAGTTCCATGACCCTTGAGATTTTGCAAGATCTATAATCTTGAAAAATTACAGATCTAGTGTGGCTTTGTCTCAGGTAACAAGCGGTTGGATTATCCGTATTTTCTGATTATCAGCTTCTCACTTATACACAAATATTCTAATTTCCTAAAGTAAAAATAATTTATTTAAAATCAAAATATGACAAAAAAGTTATTTCTGTAGTTTAATACTTTTTAAGAAAAAAATGGGACTACAACCAGATCTGGGAATCTTGTGCCTCTTCCTGCTCTTTCATTCACTTATTTTAAGGCAAGTTTCTTCAGTTTTGCCTGTATTCTTCCAGCTACAGCATGGGAACAAGCTCTACTTAGGTATGTCACAAGGCTCTATGAGGATTCACTAAAACCTCTATAGCTGTATGTTAAAAAAAGTCCTGTTGCATTAAGGGTGTAAGTTAACTTAATTGCAAGCTAGTATCTCGAAATTTGAAACCTGAATGTGTCTTTCAAAGACATAGTTTAATTATTATATAGAATGCTTTCTATTTAGCTTATACTGATCCTTGCACGAGGCAGCCATTCATTAAAAATGAATATGGCAATAATCCCGCGCAATACAAATAGCGTCCAGAGCAGTTCCACTGCCTCAGCACCCAGCGAGCTGACAAAGGACTGGCAGAGTTTGCCGTTCAGCAGAGCGACCTTGCGTTCGTGCGCAGATGCGCACATGGCGAGCAGCACCCGGAGCTTTCCCTGGCTGAAGCAGCTCCGTCTCGGACAGAATTCCACCGGCTGTGCTTGCCACCTGCTGGATGCAGCCCCAAATATGTTTTTCATCTCAAAAGTTCTTACAGGAAGAGCCAGCAGCATTTCCCTGCCTCCCAATGGATCTGGAGATCCTTACCTGTGCTAAAACGTGGCCACCTGGGAGGCCGTTAGCTTCCTCGGCAGGGGCTGAGCAAGCATTTCCTCATCACCTGCTGATCCCTTTGGTCACTGAAATCCAGTGTCCTCAGTGACCGCCTTGGGTAGCTCATTTGTGAAACACTGATTGCATTATTACAAGAGCCATCCCAAAGAGAAGAAATATATATGTACAAAAATAAAAAAAGCATATTTGCACAAGTGATAGCGAAGTATTTACCTGAAATGACTCATTTATCACCAAGAAGCAAAAGAAGCAGAATCAGTAGTGACCATGAACAACAAAAAGGTATTACAGCGGAAAACAGAAGACCAGCCCTTGATTAGTGATTTTCATCATTTCGTGCACTTTTAAGAGACTCTGTATCCTGGGCTGCTGGTGCCACCTATGCCCGCCTGCGTCATGGGAAAAAGCACGAGCAAGCGCATTTGGCTGGGTTGCTGCAGGGAAGGTAGGAAGGGAGTGCAGCTGGTGCGCTTTGAGGGCAGGACCGACCTTGAATTGATAGGCAAAGAAAGTGGAGGGCGAAGCCGCTGTTACGTAATGCTGGGAAATTTTTGCTCTCCTAAGGAGTAGGAGAATCGTCATCAGCTGCCAAATATAGTGGATCCTAGTTTAGCATTTCTTAAAAAACAAACAAAAGACAAATCAATAGATAACGAAGAGACAAAACTCTCCAGCAGCTCTGTCTGGGTGGCAGCAGCAGAGAGCAGATTCTCTGGGAGCAGGGAGTTACTGTGCACAGCCGCAGCCTGCAGACTCAGGCACCCCCACAAAGCCCCAGGCTGACAGCTAACCAGAAAGTCCATTGCCCTCAGCACACCCACACCCCTTCCGTCATGCATCTAGCTGCCACCAATGCAGGTGGCAAGAACCACATTGTTGCGGAGCCCGAGGCCCCCGTGCCCAGCTACTTGCTGAAAGTACCGTGCTAGAGGCCTGCGCGTGGGGCACGCAGAGCGGCGGTGTGGCTGAGCGCAGGACCTGTGCCCTGTTGTGGACCCTTGGCTGTGCAGTCCCTCTGGAGGGGTGGGCAGGAGAGAGCCAGGGTATCTTTTGGTGTGAGACCATGTTCCTTGCCAAAAGAGGAGGAGCGAGTAAGATTTGGCCCCGTATGACTTTGCCATCTTTGAGGAGCTTTGGGTTGAGCCCTCTTAATTTAATACCAAAATAAGAACTAGCTCCATATGTTTAAGAACAAACTCCCACTATCTTAAAGAACACAGAGTTAATTAAGATGCAGTAGTATGCTATTATTTTTAAAAGGAGTATCCAAAGTGCTTTTCATTCTCAGGGTAACCAAACAAAATACTTGGCAAACTCTTAGTCTGTCCCTGTGCTCTTCTGGTGTGAGGAACTCAAGCCAGCATTAACGGGGACAGCATATAGCCCTGAATAGAGCCATCGCAGCTCCTGTTCCGGCACAATCACATTCTGTTGACTTGTTTGAGTGAATACTTACTTTCTGCTGGCAGAATAATTACACTAAATTACATTATGTTTGACATATATATGCATAATTCTATTTATTGTGCCATAGTACTTCATGTCTCATGTTTCATGCTCTACTCTCTACTTGCTTGCCCATTACTCGCTACTTGCTTGCCTATCCTAAATGATACGATATAGTCTGCACTGGGTAGCCCAAATTCCAACAAAACCATTACAGATACAGCGAGGATTAATTTGGCTTCTCAGCTTAACAATTTCCTTAGGTTTAATTTGTCAATCAAGAGGTTGTAAAGTAGGTACGAGGCCAAAAGTCCTTTACCAGAATTAGTATTTAGGTGATTTTCATTATCTACTTGGAACTGCGACAGCAACAGAGAATATAGTAGGATTCCCAGGTTTGGTTTAATTTTGCTTGCATAGCTTCAGCAATGATTTATCTTACTGACCTCCTTTTTAAGTATACTGAAGTGCAAGTATTTGCAGGGAGAAGTTTGCCATGGGAAGGAGAAACAACTCTTTGGGAGGGAGCAGAAGAAGGCCTAAAGCATGGACTTGCTGATTTTGGAAATATTTAGTGTTATATGTAAATACTTAATTTTATTTTTGCAACAGATTTAAAAAAAAAAAAAAAAAACCACTACCACCTAAGAATAAATCTTTCCCTTAAGTAGTAAAATTTTCCAGAAAGTTTTGAGGGGCTCTTTAAGTTTCTTAATAATGTCCTGCTTAGTTTGGAAAGTATCAAACCATTCTTAACCCACTCCCAAGGTCAGGGTCTCCAGCTCTGCTCTCCTACATCACGTTACAGGCTTGGCCAGACCATCATCCGACCCGCTTGTGCAGAGTGATGAGGCTGTTCTATCAATCATCAAGTCCATTTCAACAGCGACCTCGCAACCAAGGCCGAACTAACAAATCCTCAATGTTAATGGCAGAGCTGTCAAGCTCATTGTCACTAGTGAGTTCTGCAGATGTGGCTGGACACTGAAGAAGTAGGTACAGATCATGTTTGAGAACAGCACTGCGCGATCTTTTTGATGGACTACTGCCATGGCCTGCAGCTGTAAAAGTACTTGGTAAATTAAGTAACAAGAATTAGATATTATTTTCTTTTATATTTTTGTGCAGTTGTAATTTGTGAAGTGGTGGTTGTTAATGTTTTCCTATTTCAACAGGAAGTTTTATATTATAGACGTTTACTACTATTATGTAAGAACTTTCATTGTCTGAAGTATTACTAAAAACATACACATCAATCACAGATGTCTTTCTGAAAGCCATCTCCACTGCTGTATTAATCCACTCAAAGCAAAGTGATATGTTGCTGTATTGTAAGTACTGCACTATTATCAGTATATCTACAGATATATATCTTAGGCAATATAATCCTTACCAAAGTATTTCTATTTAATGCTGTAATATTTTATACCACCATTCCTCATTCCTTTTAATACAAAGGCTGTATCT
This sequence comes from Opisthocomus hoazin, assembly GCF_030867145.1. Classification (NCBI taxonomy): domain Eukaryota; kingdom Metazoa; phylum Chordata; class Aves; order Opisthocomiformes; family Opisthocomidae; genus Opisthocomus; species Opisthocomus hoazin. The sequence goes on from NC_134417.1 coordinate 14,234,384, forward strand.
GCAATTGGGAGTGGAAAAGCTACCCGGCTAGCTCCAAAATCATATGTAGAACAGCAGTTCAGTCATTTACATGTGTTTCCCAGAACTGGCTAAGCTAATAAAGTTTCATTGGAGTGGATACTTAACAAATTGCTGATTTTCCTATATACAGGTTAGAGTTTAAAGCAGAATTTAGGCCTAACTTTCTAGAAGCTAAATGAAATTATAGGGACAGATTTACCGAGAACATTGTGTCAAATACAGGATCGCATCACATTACATTATGAATAATGGCCCTGAAAAGCTAGCCTCAGGCTGCCTGTAGCTGAGTATTCAATGTAAATATATCCACTTTTTTAGAATAAGCTTTGGTGTTTCTGAGTAGTGCCACATTGTACAGTGGCTTCAGTGGAAATAGGATCAGGTTCTAGCATAATCACAGAGTCACAGAATGGTCAGGGTTGGGAGGGACCTCTGTGGGTCATCTAGTCCAACCCCCCTGCCGAAGCAGGGTCACCTACAGCAGGTTACACAGGGCCCTGTCCAGGCGGGTCTTGAATATCTCCAGAGAAGCAGACTCCACAGCCTTCCTGGGCAGCCTGTTCCAGGGCTCCGTCACCCTCAGAGTGAAGAAATTCTTCCTCATGTTCAGACAGAACTTCCTATGCTTCAATTTGTGCCCGTTGCCCCTTGTCCTGTTGCTGGGCACCACTGAAAAAAATCTGGCCCCATCCTCCTGACACCCACCCTTGAGATAATTATAAGCATTTATAAGATCCCCTCTCAGCCTTCTCTTCTTCAGGCTAAACAAGGCCAGCTCCCTCAGCCTTATAAGAGGGGATTGGTGCCTTTTTTTTTTTTTTTTTGTCAAAAGAGTGGTAGTATGGATCACATATTTCCATTTCAAATTTGTATGAAAATAAAATTGAATTTAATCTTGCATATGCCTTGTAAGCTCCACTTCATACTCTGTTTTATAGTGTCACACACTGGAAAAAAATGAAAAATGGTAAAAGGCTTGGCCTGTGAAGTTTTACAGCTTATCTACTGAATAACTTATTTTCTATGTATTTTAATTATTCCTCAGCTTTATATACTGGCAGTGCTGTGAGGCTACAGTGAAGCACAGGCCCTGGTACAGGAGGAGGTGTACATACACAGAGAGACATATGAGCCCTTGGAGCTTTACAGCCTAATCAGAGGGTGAAAAATTGTTAGAACAGGGTGGAAAGCAAAGACCGTTGCTGAACAAATATAAAACTGTGAAAATATTTCAACCTGCCATTAAATAAAATTTTAAAAATTTTATTTTTTTATTTTTAAACCAGAGTGAACCAAAAAGCTTCTCTCTCATTGAAAAGAAGAAAGCCAGAAGAGTAGAAAATAAAATACTGAAAGGTTTTCTGTTATGAGTGAGGAACAAACCTGGACATGGGCACACACAGAGACTTTCAAGTATCTCCAACTAATATTGGAAGCAAATGTCAACTTCACCATTTTTATGAAACTGAATGAATAACCAGAAATGTTTTAGTCAATGGATGTGTATAAGATTAGCAGCCAATTTGCCACTATTGACTTTTAGTTCCAAAAAAAAGTTAAATTATGCATTAGAAACCCATCAGATAATTATATGCCCAGGAGAGTAGGACAATGTATTGCATATAGACTTACAAGGGCTTTGCCGACCTAGCCTGAACTCCTCCTCGTGCTTAGTTTCTCACACAATATACAAACACACACAGAAGAAACCCCAGAAACCAAAACAAAAATAGAATTATTTCAGAAAGATATAGTATGTTATAGCAGTGCTATGTGTATTTAATTTAGCTGAGTACCTATGAAATAGTAAAGGATCTAAAATAAGTTTGTTTTCACAAGTTTTTTACTCATTTAAGTAGCTTTTTTAAGGATTCAGTTTTGCACTGTAAAAAGCCTCCAAGCACGATAAAAATTTGCAGACCCAAAGCCCTCTTTCTGTATAAGTGCACCTATAAAGTGAGGGAATGCATATGACTTGCAGAACACCTTTCAAAGACAGATCATAAATACATGAAACATGAGATGTAATTTTACCTGCTAGAGAATTGTTCATGTGGAACCTGGTTTTTGTGGTATGATTACTCCAGATAGAACTGTAAAGAAGCATGCAGAAAGGCATACTTTATATACTAGACTGTAATATACAGTGCAGTGTATACGTGTTAAATCCAGCAAAATTTTATTTCTGGTATTCTTGAATTTCTCTGCTTATCTGTGATAGCTTTCTGTACTGTCATCTGTAATTTTTACATGAGAGTAGACAGCAGATATGCATTGCTCTGTTTCAGAAAAATTTGACCCATTTTAGACAGGTTTCCATCTAATATAACTGTGCAAAAAAAGTAAGCATTTTTCACAGAAACATCCACATCAGACTGATTGTATTTTAAAATACTGAAAATATTAAACAATCCAAAATAACTTTAAAGAAATGGTGATTTAACTTAATCTTCACACCATATGGTTAGATTGTTTCTTCCAAGGTTTGTTTCTCGTGAAACCTCCAAGTAACTGTGTTTTTAGCTTTAACTCAACACAGGTAGCAGAACAGAGTCCGACGAGAACAGTGGATTCTAAATGAAAGTGTACATTATCTGTACAGCTCATACCCCAGAGATTCTGCAGTTGTACGTAATTTTGCTTTGATCAACAAGGTTTGTGACTCAATTTCCTGTTAATTAAAGAAAGCTTTAAATGTTTATTGAAAAAATACATTGTACTTATTGCTCAAGTCTAGATAATGTTCTACCAAGGGATATGCTCCTACAATTCTTTTACCTATCCTTTCTTTAAGCATCTAACTACAGTTTTCTTGTGGGACTCAACACTAACGTGCATATCAAATAATTTTCAGGTCAGTGCCAAAACATCACCATTCATTACTGTGACCCACAAGTACATGTTGGATTTAAATGTGGAACTGAATCACGATACTGTTAAGACACTAGAAAAGTATACAGTACATTTAAAAAAAAAAAAACAAAAAAAACCACATCTAAAGGCATATGCCAAATGTTGACCTCCTACCTCCAACCCAAAAGAAGACTGCAAACTTTACATGCAAGATAAAATTTTCCTTAGACTTCACTGCTTATCTTGGAGCTGTTTAAAGGCTGAATTTCCTGTCAAGTTAATTCAAATATTTTGACAAGGTTGTTCTGTGATAGAACAAACCTTTATCTCTCCTGCAATATCATTTAACTGATTATCTGCCTATGTCCCAGGAGCCGCTGATTGATGCTGCAAAGCTCCATAACTTCCAGCTACAAGCAGGTCATCGCCCCCAGCATTCAAATTTTGTGCACAGAGCGTTAGTGTGCTTTGCATACGTTTGTGGAATCCAGTCTCACTTACTGCAAATAACGTTTCCTCCTCTGGCCTAGGACAGCCATGGAGGTAGCGACATCCTGAAGAAACAGAGACGATGGAATACCTGCAATGCCTGCAGTATGGCATTTACTGATAATGCGTAACACCACCTGCCACCCAGCACGTATCATATATGTGCCACTGCTGCAAGTATGCAAATACACACTATGGTTTGTTTTTTATTTGGCAAAGCCTTGTATTTAATTAACCATGTCTACATTTAACTTTTGTTTTTTCTACTATATGTCCTTCTAACCCAATGAGAGTATTTCATGCATAGCTGTTAAGCACACTATAGCACTGGAGATAAACACAGCGGCGGTACTAAGGGCATGCTCCATAACTGCGTTAAGCCCACATTGCTTTTATATGTGTGTTTTCACAGGAAAAAAAGAAAGGTGTCTAAGACTTTCTCTCTGTGCTTTACATTTGGGAAATGTTTGACTTCCCAAAAGCACAGTGCGATTCTCTTGGGAGTTCTCTACAAAATCTGAAAACAAACAAACATTCTTATGCACAAGTTCTGAATCATGATTTAAAGATATTTTTAAAATTTAAACTAGATTTCTGGTCTACTACTCATTCTGCTGACTGTGCATTTGACAGGATTTTGCTGGCAGTCGTTTCAGTATTTCTCCTTCAGAGGGCCTCTAAGTAACAGGGGATAAAGTATTTTTTTAAAGAGAGGGGGGAAAAAAAAAAAAGAAACACAGAACAAGAAACACTTGAAGATGGGTCAATGCAGATGTGGTTCCTAGAGCTGCATTGCACACCATTACTTTCATTACACTGAAAATGGGTAGATCTCAAACTAACAGCATATCTAAAAGGGCAGAAGTTGTCTGAACACTCAATATTACCTCAGGGTGTTTGAAAGGTATAAATCTTCAGGCATTACAGGAATCCAAGTTGCAATCATGCATTTATGTATACTTTAAACCCTTTAATATTCTACATTTAGACTTTGAAATTCCACCTTGTAACAGCAAGCATTGGCATTGATTTAGAGAAATAAAGTCAAAGCAGTTCTGCAGACATTGGCCATAAGCCTGCCACAGCTGCTCCTGTGAGCAAACATTGCAGTCTGAACACTGCTCCTAAGATTTCTGTAGTGCGGTACTGAAATATGTTTTATTTCCAGCTAAAATGGTATTGCTGTATGGACAGGATTATAATAGCTAGTCTGTTAAATGAGACTTTGCATTTTTAAGACTATGGAAAAAAGAGAAGAAGATGCAATCACCTTCAATGAACAATATTGAAGAGAATATTTAAGATCGAAGAAGATTTAAGAATATGGAGAGTGTCATTGTGGTGTATAAAAGAAATTTATCAAACAGCCACAAACACTGGTTGATCCGTTTTCACAATGACGTCAGCTGGAATTTTAGTATTGGCTTGAATGAGAGGACAACACTCAGTTCTAAAAGAGGCTCACATACTACCATTAATTTTAGAAATGGAGCAAAAATAGCATCTGAACAACCATTTTATCTCCTCTTGTGTAGAGATGAAAATACAGCATGCAACCACAAGAATACTCGCATCATCATGGCATATACACCGTGCAATCAGCTGGGCGGTTCAACACAGAACACATCAAGTCAAAGTGATGGAACCAAGTATTTGATCCAGCTGCTTGGAAAGGTTGTTTTACATATAGACAAGACAATCTAGAAAATACAAAAAAATTAAATACTTTATTTCCTTATGCTGTGAGGCAACTTCCTAGCCATCTTCTCTGGGTTTTTTAGTGCACAGCACTTCTTTGTAGCATATTTTAATCAGGAAATTAACCTGATGTTATTCTGCCTCACTATGAGAGTTTGAAGTCATTTGCATGAAAACCATATACAGTGTTGCTTAGTAACAGAGACAGTGGAATAAAGCCATAAATTGGGAGGAGGAAGATGAGGCAGGAGGAAATCATAGCAGCATAAAAACTTTTATGGGCACTTAAGTCTATTTTTTCCTGATTGAAAGAGAATTCATGAAACAATTACAACCCCACGGCAAAGGCTGGTAATGATTAGCCCTTAAGAACTACTGTTGTTTTCTGACAGTTCAGAAGTTGGTTTTGTTTATTTCAGGAAAGGAAACATCAAATCTTCATTGGACTATCCAAAACTGAAGACACAGATTACCACCAGCTAATTATCCAGTGCCAGCATTTCACTGTAGAACAGGAGATTTATGTAATAATTCATAATTGTAATTAATTCTTGTCACCCAATCAGAGTTTTTAAAGTAATAATATACACTTCAGTACCCAGTACTTACATTATGCTGCACAACAGTGGAAAATATACAATCCAATTATAGTGAAGGAATTACTGGAGAAAGAAAGAGTTGTGAAACAATTTTAACAAATCCAGTCAGAAATATTGACAGAAAGAGAAATATAATAAAAAGAAAAATCAGTATTGTAATAGTCAAGTCTACACAAAGTCTTTCAAGCACTTCAGCAACATTTGTACCATGATGTAAACAAAGATACACCTTTCTCGTAGCTAAAAGTTACTTCTGCTCAGTCATGAAACGTAAAAGGTTTTTTGTTTTAAAGGTCATAAAAGGCTTGCATAGAACAGAGAACTTTTACAATTCTTCATAGCAGGGACCCAAATAAGGCCCTCTGCCTTGGTATTCTCTAATGTTATTAGAATCTTGGCTTTGATTTAATCATGTTATTTCAGTAAACTTTAAAAGGTCCAATCCTAATCCTATAACTTCAAAAAATTGCTCAAAGCTTTAGACAGACAGCAGCTTACTCCAAACCCCACTTCAGAGCCCACCATCAGCACATAAGCGTAAAGCAAGGTAAAAATACAGAGTCCCCATCCCAGCCAACCGAGCGGATACCTCTGTCAAACAGAGAAGTATTGCAGGCCACTTTCTCTGTCCAGGAGAAGAGGTGACCACCTGCCTCCTATGCTTAGGCCGCCAGCTTCTAGAAGCAGCAGGGTTTTCCTGTTCTGCTCTTCCAAGTCAGAGCAGGGAGTTGTATGGAGTTGATAGGGAGAGAGTCTCACCAGAGCAGAGCTCTGCGATTTCTCTCTCCTCTTCCAATTCACACTTGTGCCCTGTTTTTCCTGCTTTGTTGTTGTTGACCTCCTTGTTATTGTTGTGCAAACAAATCCATGCATTTGCTCTGTAAATTCATTTGTATATTTATGATGCTGGATAAACAACGATACATAAACCAACATTTACTTAAGAAACTCAGAAACAAGACAGTATGTATTTGAGCTGTTAGAGAACTATATATATAAAAAAGATAATTTCTTATTACAAAAATATCTGAGCTCACCTCAGAACCTACCCTTCATAACTTTGAAATCATAAGACGAACCTTTGAAGATTTCTCTTTACAAAGACCTCACCACAGTTTTTGATAGATAATTTTTAAACCTTTTCTGTCACCTCAAGAATAGGAAAGGCATGGGGGCTAAAACCACTTCTCTGCAAGAATTGTCACAGACCACATGAAACACTCATTTAGAAGCAAGGACAGAAAGTACTACAGAAATACAAAGTATTAGAGAAGCACGAAGACTAGACTCAGTCTAACTCTGCTTCTGTTTATACGTGTAGTCTGCCATTTGCTAGAATACATTTCGTCTCAGGCAGCTGTTTTAAGACTGAAAAAACAACAATCTTTTGACCACAGCTCTTTAAAATTGCCTCTTCGTTTACTGCATTACACCCATCAACCAGTATCAAGTGTATCCACAAAGTCGCAACAAATTCCATTTAAAGTATCACTGAAGAATTGTTAAATACTCCCCAGTCTGCCGAATTTTCCAAGAAATACAAATCTCCATTAAAAAACGCTGCTGTGAAAGACAATTCTGTGGAAAGTTAGATACACAAATAAAAATAAATCAAGCTAAGACATCGCCCCATGTGATTTCCTGAGGGAGAATACCCCATAGGATTTCCTGAGCTGGGAACAAAATAATAAGAGACAATCTGCGAATTAATGCTCAAATCCAAACATAAGGACTTTATACAGCAGAAGAATCACTTTTCTCCCCCTAAAACTTTTTAAAAAATGTAAGCGCTGTTATTTATCAGCTCCCTAGTGAAAAATATTTGTGGTTTTCTTTTAAAAAATGATGAAGCAAAACAGATGCTGCAGTGCAGAGACCACAGCAAAACAAGGAGCTGTTGTTTGCTGGCTCTCCAGTGTGCCATCCCCATTAGCTGCAATCATGCAAGACCTCATCAGGCCGTGTGCTGAGCCAGGACGCAGCCCTGCTGCCTTGGGAGCTGCACACGTGCAATTGAGATCAGGATTTGGCCATGTACTTTCTTTCCTGGCCCAACAAGCATAATCATTGGGATATAAATCCTTGCAGATGCACGGACAGACCCCGCCGCAGTGTAAGTTCCCTGCTGGCAGAGCTCCTGTTCTCCGGGTCAGATGCAGCTCGCAGACCGCACACTTGCCTTTCATCAGGACACTGACCGATAAAACATGAAATAAGACCGACTGCTCACTTCATTTATCAGCTAGCACAAGGGGCAAGGAGCTCTTCACAGTTCTGTCATGTCAGAGCCCACCAGACCATCAGCTTACCCCAGAAGACAGCAGTGTCATCTCACTGTCGGATGCCCAGTACCCGGCGAGGCTGCGGCGTTGGCCCCGCGGCCTGGTAGCACCCAGTGGAGGGTGAAGGCAGTTAGGCCAGTCTTTTGCCCCCCAGCACGAAGAGCTTATTTTCCAGCCAGCACGGGGCTCACAGAGACCCCAGGCCAAACAGGGATGCCCTGCCCCAGAGGGGAGAGGCTGCCTGGCTACTGCGCTCGCCCACCCGGTTCCTGACAGGGCTCTGCCCAGGGCACGCACCAGGCTGCAGCCCAGCTGCTGGTGTAATGGCTGCCAGCACCTGAGGGCACTTACAGGCCCTAACGACCCTGACGAGCACCACCGGGGACCTCCCTGCCCTACCCCCGGCCCAGGACCCCTTTCCAGCCCAGCCTGGGGCCGTCTGTCCCAGCCCCGGTGATGCTGCAGGACACCGGCCTCCAGTCCTGCCCCAGCCTAGCTGCCCTGCCTGGCCGCCCTGGGCTGTGTCCAACCCTGGTGCCCCTCACCAGGCCCAGGCCCCAGAGAAGGAAGCTGGAGGTGTGAAATGAGTCTGGTGGTGGTCTCTGGGGCTGAGAGCAGGCTGTAGCGGAGACTGCCATATGGAAGTTTTCCACCCAAGCTTACACTAGCATTGCATCCTACATAAATCAGACTTCGGAATTCATAAAGAGGGAGTGCTTTGTTAGCATTGCCAAAATAATTTCAGTCACATTTGAGCATCTAGCTGCTTTTTAGGACTCAGTCTCACCTAGGGGCAAGTCTTAGTTTAGTTGGAGATTTAAGGTGATTTAAGATAAACTAAAAGGCTTCTCCTAAACCTGGACAGTTCACCTGACAAGCATGAAAAAACCAGGCAGGGAGGAGACCTGCAGTGCAGCCTGGTTTGGCTTAGTGGTGAAACCGCCCAGCAGGCAGGTCGGGGGGGTTTACAGCCCTGAACTCGCAGCTTCACTCCTTTGCCATTTTCTTCTTGGCCCTTTAGAAATCAGACTTGGCTTCCACATTTCAAAGTTCAACCAATTTTATCCATTCTTAAACAGCTTTTTCAAAATATTGTAGTTTCTTTTTGCAAAACCTATGAGTGGAAATTTCAGCACCTGCAGCACTGGACAATTTTAAGAACAGTAGCTCGGACAGCTGTCGGGAATGACACAGGTTATCCAGCTCTGGGTTAAAGCGACCGACTATCTAACTTGTGAGAAACTTTCTGTCAGTTGAGAGGCTACTTCTGAGGCAGGGGGCAAGCTGATTAAATAATTCACTTATTAGACACCAGCTTCAGATTTCTTGACTCTTGTTGCAGGTCAGAAGAGTGGGCAAACTCACTGCCACTCATTAGAAACAGTGTTGGCCTTGCGCTAGGGTCACAGTTCATCATACTGGCACCATTAATTTACAGCAGACAAACACAGCCTGTGATAAGCTCAGAACAACTAGAAAAGGCCTTGGCAGAGCTTCGGCACAACTTGAGATGTGTTTTGGCTTCTCGTCCCTTGGGACCTCTAATAGGTGTTGCTTCACAGGCAATCATTAAGATCGATACTCTTAAACTACCTTTGACTCCCTCAGAACTTGCAGTCTTTCCCACCAAGCAGCTGACAAACTCTGATAGCACGATATACAATTCAAAGATGGCAGGAGAGACTCTGCTTTATGCTGTTATTTGTACCTTCTGAAAGGCTTGAGTCACGGTGGCTTACATTTATGATGAACCGTTTGTATTGTGAACACATGTGCTTTACAAGGTTCATCATTTTCCCTGCAGAGCTCGTAAAACCTTGGAAAAATTTGTGCTAGAGACCTGCAAATAGTACAAAATTCTTCATCCTTGTGGATTTGCAATGAAGAATGTTCTCTAGATTATAAAACCTATGAGTTATTTGACCCTGTGTGTAAAATATAACTCCCTTCTCTACTTCAGCCTTAAAAATTTGATCTAGCTGGCAAACAAATCAGAAATTACTCCTTTCAGGATCCACACAGGAGTTGAAAACAACAATCTGAGAGAATTTAGTTCTGAATGATATTGAAACAAGACTTCACAGGAGCTAAGACAAAAAAAGTAAATAAGAGATTTCACTTCTGTTATTTAGAGAACTTCAATTTTTCTTTTTAAATAAACAAATGTTTCCTTTTTCTCAGGACTGGGCTACTGCATAACAACATGGTTACATTTTTCCTAAAAGGGCATAAACCTTAAACACCTTATTAACGTGCAATTTGCAACACATGGAAAAAAACACAATACCTGAAACAGTATTAATGCAACTTTAAAAAAAATCAACTTGTAACGTTATACAGCCCCCTGCAATAATCTGCAAAGAGCTCTGTACAGTTGCATCCTTGTGACTGCATGGGATTGTGGCCTAAGTCAGCACTTCTCAAAATGTGGGCCCTAGGAAGCAGACTGTTTCCTCCAAGTTTCCAGATGCTAAACTGCATTAAAAGAAGTATAACATACGTTAAACCATTTTTCCATGTAAGTAATTGCTGCTGTAATGCTAGAAAATTATGGAAAGAATGAAGGTCAGCATAATTTCTGAATGGGAGTAAACAGAATACACAAGGCAATATTTCTCTTACCATGTGGCTTAGCCCAGAAACAAGCTTAAGAACTCCTGGTGCAAGTCTATTGGAAATGCAGATTTATTTTTTTTTTTAATGCTTTTGCTTGTCAGGTTGCTTATATATGCTTCCACAGTTTGTCTGCATTCTGCTAGTCTCCTTGCATTTTGCCTGACTGCAGTTCCTGAGGGCAGAGTGAGTTATAAAAGAAAAATGGTATAAATCAAAAGGCCTTGTATATTACACTATGGGGAGAAAAAAATAAAGAAACATAATGCTCTTACCTCCTAACTCTCAATTACAGAATAATAACATCAGTGAGAAAATTACTACTTTCATAATTACTCGTCTCAATAACTGTTTTTTTGAAACGCAGGGAAAAGCTCTCAGACTGCATTTTAAACTTTGAAGCAGCGAAGTAGATCAAAGTACGTGTATGTTTATTCTCTCTTATTACGGAAGCTGTACGGTATTTGACAGTTACAGGCAAAGTGAATTTGTGTGAAACTTGTAGGATCATAACAGCAATAAATTTTGAAGCAGTATGTGTCTTGATGATAGATTTAAATACAAAATAAAAATGTAATGTTGCCAGTTAAATGGATTGTGGTGTTTTTTTCTCCTTCTCAGGCCAAGCATGCAGTATTTTAGACAAGAAACAAAAAAACCCCATGGTTAGAAAGGAAAATGATATTTCTTTTAGTCACGAAAAGTGTAGCTTTCCTGTGTTTTAACTAAACTGTATTTTTTGGGAAAAAATTTAAAACAAAGTCTGAAATGAAAACATAGGAGGGAAGACATGGTTAAATGGATCAGATCACCTCTGGAACACGACTTTCATCAGGAGTATGTGTATTGCTACATACACTATCACCAAATCTTCAATACAGAAATAATTCTGTGGACAGGAATAAATCAGAGGCAGGGTTAACAGATGACAGTATCTTCTTTAGCAGAGAGCGCAATTACAGAGAGATTAAGAACACCTTTTCTCTGTCATTCAGTGCCTTGAACAATGAGTCCATCGGTGTATCTGTTTCTTATAAGTCATGGCTACGTTTGCTAGAGCTGTATCTGGAAAGAATGTGACCTCTTACTGTCACTGGCCCAGCCTTTGCAATGAAAAACTCATAGAGAAGCAAAATATCAAGGAAGACATTTTGCCTGAAAGCACAAGTTCATCCTCTGAAGCAACATCTACTCTTCGTTTTGTCAAATTTCCAACAACAGCTGCTAGTTATCTGTCATATTAATATGCTTTCAATATACTGTGCTTGAAGCAGCTGGACCAACTTGAAACCAATTTGAAAAATATGTTTATAGAGAAAGGCAAAGGAAATGACCTGTAACACTGTAGACACAATATGTTCCACATGAGAGCTCCATCAGTTGAGTTTTTACCAACTCAGTCATTTTCCTATCATTCAAGGTCTCCAGTTTTCATTGTGCAGCTGTTAGCAGCTCTGGGATGCCTCTGACTTCCAATCTGTCTTCCCAGTACTTTCTGTGGTTCTTTGGTCCCAGAGAAGCAGCAGCAGTAAAACAGCCGTTAAAGCAAGCAGTTCCACCACGCATTCCTGTGCCTCTGCAGCGGAGTGCAATGACTAAGCCAGGATTTGCTGACCTTGTAGGCATGTGAGAAGAGTGAGCAAGCAGGTATTTCCTTTCTTTTGCGGCTATGAAAAGACAAGAATGAGCTTCAAAGAATAACTGCTACAATATGGTTCAAAAGAAATGTTTTTTCTTCCAAGCAACTTCCCTGTAAAATGTGATGAGTCTTCCCTGTAACAAAATGATCCACCTCCCACCCACCCACCAGTCAAGCCATCAGAATTTAGTGAAATACGATGGTTAGAAAGATCACAGTTTTATCCGTTTTGGGTGACAGAGTCACATCTTAAAATGCAGTGAAGGAGAAAGTTGAGGAAAAGATCATTCTCTCATCTTTTGTTCTGCAAAAAGATTCTTAACTTGATAAGGAATTATTTCCAGTAAGCCAAACGAGTCGCTTTTGTTTCATGAAGTTTGAGGCTGAGAATGTAAATCTGGAAAAAAAACAAAACCCAAACCCACAAATAAACATTTTTCCTACAAGTACTATATTTTTTCACATTTCATAAAGAAATATATACATGTCTTTAAACAGGTATTTGATAAAGACAGTACTGCAAGCCCATTGCTCTCATTTGGTACCAATAATTCAGAATGTTTTGGCGTTTTTGCATTTAAATTCTCAAGCCTAAACCCATCATTTACTGGAGATTGCCTTTGTGTGTCCATATGATTTTAAAATGCAAGTTATAAAGTGATCAGTGGCACTCTGAAGTAATGAGCTATGCAAAGTGTCAGTCAAAGAGAGAAAAGATTAAAATACAAGATTGTCTAAAACACTCAGCCCTGCGTGTTCTCTGTCCGCTGATCAAGATGCTGTTGCTCTGCAGAAACATACTTGTTTCAGTTGTGCTCAAAAATCAAGCTGATCACAAGCTTCTGATGCAATGCCACCATGGGAAAGCCACTGCAATGCTACCATGTGTGACATGCAGTGGTGTCAGGAGCTAGGACAGCTCTGATGCTGTTAAATAAAGTTTCTAGTGGTTCCTCCTCTGAAATGTTACTTTGGTTAGACACCATTAGAAGCAAAAGTTAAGACTGAAACAGCACAGAGCAAGACTGAGGAATGGAGCGTATGCCTGCCTTACAATTAAAAAAAAATAAAATAAAAGGTTTGTTTAGTCTAGCAAAATAAAATCTAAGATGAGATAGGATTATTCCTCATAAATACATCACAGAGAGGAAAATGAAGTGCTTCTAAAGCTAAGGGATAATGCTGGTACATGAATAATTGAGTATCAGCTTATCATGAACAAATTAAGGTAATAATTAAAAGGCAGTTTCCAACCATCGGAAGAGTGATATCAGAAACAGCTTTCCAACAGCAGTAGTGGGAGCAACAGGCTGAGCAGACCTAACGTGGCACTTGGTAGGTTTGTGAGCAGGATCCCACAGTGTCATGCCTGAGAAGGCAAGGAGCAAACCTGGTTTTGAGACACAAAGATCCTGTTCCCCTGGTGAACTGCCTTACACCGCTCCTGATTTTGATGCATTCATTAATCTGGAATATCAAAGGAAATAGATATAACACCACATTTTTATGTACATTGAACATCCTGGAGGTCTGTAAATTACATTGTTTTCCTGTTTGTTCTGGCAGCTTAAGGGAGTATTGATTTAAATAGTACTTAGACATACAGTAAGTAAACATGAGAACACACACCTTGCAGGGTATCTGAATATGGAAATATAAAACCTTTACTAATGACAACCACATTTTTTCAGACAGGACTGCATCCACTAATGAACTGGAAGTCTGCTGACAGTGCAGTAGAGACAGAATGAGACTTCTCTAATCTCAGTCTCCCTGTCACCTCTTAGTCTCAACCTGGCTTCCCACTTCTTCTCATGCCTGCAAAAATTCTTATCTCTGTTTCACATCTGATCAGCCAGGGGATAAAGAAAATCCAGCTGGAACTCATCACCTTCCATTTTTAAAGACTGTTTCCAAATTTTCTGTTCAGTGCGTTGGCTGAACTGCTTTGCCACCCAATTTGAACCATTGCTTTTCCATGAACCTGCTGATGCCAAATCTGACATAAAATGCTAGGTTTCACAAATAGCATTTTTTCAGCTCAGATAGCTTCATTTTACCGATAGAAAAGCTCTAAGAGTAATTGTCTTACTTCTGCCAGGCCATATACTGGAAATGCAGAGCATTATTTCAGAAACCTTTAATGTATCAGTTTCAGCAGGCATGTTAACAGCTACCCTGAATCTGCAGAAAAACCTGCAGAAGCTTTCATCAAGACTTAAGCCAGCAAGTCTGCATTGCTTTCCCCTGTGCCACGTGGCATCATGAGCTCAAGAGCCAGAAATGTCAGGCTACACTGCCTCACGCCCCATTTATTAGTGCAGAGGGCTTATATGGGTTTGGAAACATGACTATCCCAACAGACCCCTAGAAACACTACCAGGATAAAAGTATGAATAGCAGCTCACCTTGACGACATCTGAGGGCTTTCCATCTGTCAAAAGTCTTAGAAAGTCTATAAATCCACTCCTCTATAAAATATCATGGAGTTCTGCACTGCAGGACCAATGAACCCTTATCAGATTTTTCATTCAACAAGGAAATCAGAGAACAGCAGTAGGATAAGGAGAAGTGGAGTTTTCTCCCTGCGGCTTAGGTATCCTTTCAGCAGTGCTGTTAGTCAAACCCCTCGCCTACCAATTACACTGCCACTGCACATATAACAGCCCTTGCCCACATACCACAGGAACTGTAAATCTTAAATGTAAACAAAATAATTTAAAAAATTAAAATCCAAATATTCTATGTTCCATTAATATTTTCATGTGTTATTTAGTACAAGTATGATGAATCTCTCTAACAAATTCAACTCTGTACTTCCAAGTTTAAATCAAATGTTAACTGCCACTAAAGCAAGTAATAAAAATATGACCTCTCCTTTAATCTTAAATACATCTACATTTAGCATAATTTGGAAGGCTTATTCTGGGATTGCATAAACCTCTCAAGGATCCTTTTCATGCCTGATAATGGTAAGAGTGATTTGTGTCTCTCACATAATGTCCACCCCATTGGTTTGTCTCACACGGACCGGTCATGAAGAACTGGGCTCTCCATTAGCACATGCTGGAGCATCAGTCTAATGACCTTAAAATGGCCAGAGGGAAAGGGGAAAGTTCTGTACCTCAGGTATACTGGGGTATGACGGACAGCCTTACTGGATTTTATTTCTATTATTTAGGCCTGACAAAACCTCTCAGATCAAGCTTCAGAAGCTTGTTATTCAGTGAGGGGGAGGTACTGAACATCACAGCCTGTTCTTATTTTCCTGGAGTGAATAACGATTACTGTTTTTTTCAAACATGTGGGAAGTTTCAGCTATTTACCTAATTCAGAAAGTAGGTTGGGACAAAGGCAACATAAAGAAAGCAAATATCTAGTTTAAAAATGTGTATGAATCAGAAACAAGCAAAATCCTAAACAACACATATTCTGTGGTAAGCCTTCCGGTGAGAAGGCAAAGTCAAGTGAGAGCAACATAATGAACAAACCAAGAGGCAGCTTTGCTTAGGTAGGAAAATCTTTGGCAGCAAAAGAAGAGAAAAAAATTCCCCAAGCAGTCTGCTGCGTAGCAGTAAAAAACAGCTAATGACAGTGGGGAAGGAACTTTATCTTTCCCTATGAAACATCTCAAGGTAGGAATATTATCAGGTTTTATTAAAAAAATAGCATTTATATACGTAAAATAGATTTTATGTTTTGTATTTTTATATATTTTGATATAATTTTTTTTCAGTCTGGCCAGGCTCTCAGACCAGATCTTCTGGCGACAGTTGCACCAAAGCAGCAGCTGAGCTGCCGCGCTGCGTGGCTGGCGTCCTGCGTCACAGAACACCAGGGTGTGACATACTGGCTGCAGAATACGGCACAGGGCCTTGCGATACCTTCTCTACCACATCCGTGAAGCACTACAGCAACATTTCCACATCAAAATGTATCTTTTTTGAGAAAATGTTTTAAATAATTCACAGAAAATGTAAGGATTTCAGGTAGCTGTGATGTTTCAGGAGGCAGGGGATCAAAGCATGGTCTCTCGCTACTCCTTCCCAGCTGATTTGATTTTGGGGCTGGAAGCTGAGAAGTGCAGAGAAATGTAAGTAAGAAGCAGAGATAAATTAGTAGCAAAACCCATCTCTGTCTAAAACTAGACCTGCATGGTCCCAGCGTTTGTAATACCTGTATGACAAACTAGAGTTTTACACACTGTTACCAATGAAGTTGGTAAAAATAGTACTGTTTCATTCATGCTCTACCAAGCGAAAACGCAAACTGAATTTAAACATCCAGACTTGCGTGGGTGTAATACAGCAGAATGTGGACCCTGGATTTAAAGCAGCTATCTTATCTCTGATGCCCAAACATTTCCATGTGTACAGACGAAAATATTTCCCAAGAATGTTGTTATATGTTCTGCAGCTTGCTGCTTTTTTGCTTCATCAGGGTCCTTTTCGTACAAGTTTAAGAAAGACGTGTCCAACTGAATCAATTTCAAGATAAATTCTTGAAAGTGAGATTAGACTACGGCTACATGATGAAATTGTTTGCACTCTGTATGTTTTTCTTTGTTGTGAAGCCTACTGCTTACTGAAAAATAGCAAATTACTCATCTCTTGAGAAGTTCAGTCTTATCTTTAGTTGTTGACTTCCTTCTATGAATAAAAGGAACTTTTCACCTAGACAAAAATCCATACCTCAATCAGATTCGGTTCCACGCACTTCAGTGGCATGAATTTGATTTCTTGTTATTTTTTCCTGTGATGTCTCACAAATAGCTAATACACTTGCTTAAATCAGAGGCTCTCCCCTCACTTTGAACTTTGTTTGCTTAACGTGTTCACAAAGGAACAAAGAGTGCCCAGATTAATTCATTCAGCTTAATTTGCTACCCCATACTCTTATTATGAGTGAACTCTCACTATGTTTTTTGCAATTACTGTTTTAATAATGCTGCCCAAGTATAGCTTATTAGTCCAATTAATTGCTTTGAGAAGAGTTTTATGAGTACGTCTGATGAACTAAGAACCACGACTCTTTTGAAAGGGAACATATTGTTACATGAACAAATTGATGTGCAGAATACCCAATTTACGTAATCTATTTGGACTTTTTGGTTTGGTATTTTTACATTATTTTTTTGTTGTTTTTTTCATTTTTGCAATATGACCTATGAAATCTGACTCCAGACTCTGGTGGAAACTAAGAAGGGAACTCATTTTAATCATATTTTACTATATATGTTTTGTTAGGGAGGAAGACAGAGAATTAGCTGAAGTTCCACTCATAGTGGAGTTCTACTTTCTTCTGCAGCTTGTGAATTTGGGTTACTTCAATAAATGCAAACTGAGACGGTTTAGTCATTTCTAGAAGGGGTTGTTTTTCTGAAACAATCGAATTCCCTGACCTTTGCCCAGGTATAACAGCAGCTGATACAACCTACCTGTCAGCAAACAACAGGCACCAGATTTCAAAATCTTTCAAAGCTGAAGGTAACTACCCAAGCACTAAGCTTCAAACTTTACCTAGTCTACAGATGAAAACCAAGCTACATGGGAGAAGAAGAATGTTCGTGATTTACATCATCCATTAAGGCAAACACATACAAAAAGGAAAACAGCGTGGTAAATCACGTAGCAATCTGCAAAAACAAATTTCAGTTAGGCCTAAGCGTGGAATCAGGCTGCTCAATCCATTCTCCTCCTTGAACCTTTCCTGCTGGTGTTTTCTTAATGCATCCTGGACTCTCCTGTTATCTATCATCTGTCTTTACTCCCACGCATGGTGATCCTGCTGTGCTGTGTTAACTCCAATACAGCATCACTCTTTGGATCATATTTAGCTGGATGAAATGGGGATTCATCTGTCCGTCTCCATCATTCTGTTAAAACTGGAGGTGGATGATTGCGCACTGAGAGCCTGATTTACCTTCAGCCCCTGCAGAGCGCAGAATGGAAGCTAGGGGAATGCTGAGAAAGACAATGTGCTAACAACCCATATTAGATACCCTGGGGAGGCCTCAACCGTGGGCACATGCTCCTGTATCTCGTTAGAGTAATTCTAGCACCACCTCAGCAGCATCTGGTTCTGGCATTGCTGGAGACATTATATAGGTGTAAACGTTGTGCTGATCTACACCAGAAGAGAAACTCCTGCATTCATCAAATACTGCCAGGAGACGAGAGCTGAAAGTTTCAACTGTCTTCTATTAGTAAGAGTACGGAGTGTCTAGTTACTTGTGTGCTTTTTTAGATTATGAACTTTTCAGTGTAGGCACAATCTCTCACTGCATACCACATGCTGCTCTCAGTGTCTTCAACATTGCAAGGGGAAGGACCTCATGCTTTTCTGTATCTTTGAGCTGTCACAGAGTCCTGCCGTGACCCTGCCAGCCTTACAGATGCCAGGGAATAGGCCCGAGTATGAGAACCCACCACACTTTTGTACATGACAGAAAGCCCATGCCAAGGACAAGCTAATTAAGCAGAAGATGTCCATAATCAATGGGTGTGAGGTCAGTCCTTCTCATTGCTTCATTAAATATCTTTTTTCTGTTTGGCACTGAACAGATTCTCGGTGCTTGGTTTCTGGGAATTATGGCACTGCAAATACCTTTATTCAATAGTAAATTTCACACTTTTTTCAAGCAAATAAGAATCTGAATGTGTATGGTATATTCAACAACCTCTAGCTAGGGATATAAAATGTTTCCTAAACACTAAGCAATCCACGCATTTATCATATAATGAAGCTGCAATACATTCAGTCTTAATGCCTACTATTAGAGGTCAATGGTAAAAATATGATACCTCTTTCACAGGAGATACGGTGGCAAGAATCCACCGACCCTATGAAAGAACAGTCACAGTTTTGCTGTTTCTCACCTGATGAGTCAGTACCAGGAGTAGAAACACATTCCAAAGCCATGAGCGCTACCTTTTTTCATTCCATACCCTAGATCTCATCACTCCCATTCTTTTCTCTCAATATCTAGCTCCCGTTCACATGTTAAATAGCAACTGCAAATGTTGAGAAAAAAATACCTACACATAGCTACCAAAATGGTAGGATATGAGCATGTCCCAGGTCACTAAAGTTGAAAAAGCCTTTGATGAATTAAAAGATGCAATATTAATAATATATAAATACAGAGAAAATACCAAGAAAACTTGGATCATATGCTGCATAGTAGGTTCTGCTGACCTTGGCCTCTTCAAAGTACTCTCAAAGTTCTTCAGAATATATTCAGTTGTATTACTCTTAAAAACTAAGGTTAGCACATACTACCTTAAGAGATAAATGATGACAAGAGGGTCCCCATAATTCAAATGCATGTGGCTGGTCTGAGGCACATATTAGGATTTTGCTACATTACATACATCGGTAGCGTTAAGATTTGGACGTTGAGGAGTTTCTCACTGATCTTTTGGAACATAATAAATATCAAACAATATTAAGAAGGTAGATTTGTCAGTCAAGGATTATAAGAACTGACAATGATTTGTGAGTAAAAGATAGCAGACTTTTTAAAATACAGCTCAACAGACTATCTGATTCAGGAAATCTGTATCTACTGAAACTCTCAGAAAAAGAGACATTATTTATCCTCAGATTTTTGGACTCAGTTTGATAACAAATGGGATGAAAGCCTTCACAGGATAAAGGATGTTTCTGAACTGCTAACACTGGTATTTTTTCCTTTTATCAGTCTGCGGTTAGCCTTCATAAACTTTTCAAAAAGTGGAGTATCAGAGTATCTCTATTCCTAAAAGTGAAATAAGAAATTACTACAAAAATGAATTTCAGATGGAATATTGACAATTATTAGCATGAAAACTTTTTAAAGCTCATGTCACTAAACACCGGGACTACTCTTTGTGAGTGAAAACATCACAGAAGGCTTTATTTTTAATCATCAAAAAAGCAAACAATTGCAATGAAATTACTATAGCTGACACTTTTTTTCAGCTGTGCTCACCTTAAGTATAAGACAAAATACATCTGCTGAAGGAAATTACTACACAGTCTCTCTCCTACTGGGATTCAGCTGGTTTTGTTACTTTCTTGATTAAGGAAAAAAAAAATCTTCCTCTAAATCTTTTCAAAGATATAGGTAATACTAGCCTCTGCACTCAGTGTTAAGCAGTAAAGGCCAAGGTTTACTCAACCGTGGCCAACTGATGTGCTGTTGGCTTGTAATCAGACACTAAAAAGAACAGATGGCTTAACCAAATGTAATTTGCTATTTTATTTATCCTTATGCTGCCCTTTTATCATACAAATATTAAACATTCATATTATACAGTTAGAAAAACAAGACAATGTTTAGAGGTAGATTATGAGCTAATGTGACAAATAACTATCAATGTTGAGATGCAAAATAAGTCACTTAAGTAGTATTCCAGGTCATTGTTTTTTCCTGACTTAGTCTGGGATGGAAACAGCAAAGACTGCCATCAGAAATTATAGTGTTCAGTAATACTTGCCAGCTCAGTAGTTGATGGCAGTAATGCTGTGTCAGTGATTGTTTGGACAAAAAAAACAAACCCATAGAACAAAAAACCCCGATCATCTCCAAATGCATGAGAAGAAAGAAATAATTTCTTAAAAGTAAACTCAGGCATTAAAATCTGGCAGTCTTCTATTTCCAAGATGCTTCTCAGTGCTCAACAGGGAATGATGACATCTGCAATTTGTTTGATTACTTCTTGTGATCATTTATTCATTGCAAGATCTGGGCTTGATCATCTCCACATTATTGTCTTAGCAGTGTTTGAGGGACCAGACCATACTATCTGATACCGTAGATCTCATCATCTTAAAATTAAAACTTCTGAAGACTTTGTGGTATTATTTTGGCACTCTGTCAGAATAACTCCTGCTGTCATCCTTCTTTGGAAACTTGACTCTAAGTAAAATTATTGCTGGGCACGAGCCCACAGTGCTACAAATTAGGTCATTAATTGTAAAGTAAGTTCAAACCCTATGATTTGGCAAAGACAGTTTTGGATAAATAGGCTCGGAGCAGTTTCGGAGTCTCCTTTTAGGAGCATATTTATCATGGGTCATATTGGTAAGCATAAGATGCTGCATTTTTGTTAGACTGATTTTAAAAATATATTTCTAGGTATTCTGTATATAAGGCTGCTGCAGCTTTACTGAGTTGACTCCAGAGAACCTCATAAAAAATTAGGTGTAGAGTCTGATGCCACATTCATTCTTCAAAATGGTCATCGACAATTCAAATTTCTGCATTTTGAAACTGCCACTATGTCTTTTAATCTGAGATAAATATATATTAATTTTATTGTAAATGTTCACATATCATATGATATGCGTACGTGTAGATTTATGCAAAATAGCAGACATGGATTCCAAGAATATCTTCAAGATTATCTGTCTCTGAACGCCTTCAATTTGTCTGGTCACTTAGGCATAACAGAAGACAGAACTGAGCTCACAGATTCCATTCTTTATCTATTTATGTACTGATTCATTAAGAAGATCTCTGCCTAAAACATCAGTCACCTCAGGACACAGCATCAACAGACAATTAACGTTACATTTAATGCCAAGTAGTCGTTAATGAAAACTAAACAGATGCAAGTCCAGTGACGCAAACACACTCTCGTTTCTCAGATAGTTTAGGCACAACATGAAAGGTAAAGCTAAGAATGCTCTTGTATGACTACATTTCATTTGATCTTCTTGGCCTACTTGTAATGCCCACAGTAGTGCCAACTTAAAAGACATTTACCTATGATCCTTTCATGAATAAATTAGAGAATATGCAAGAATCAATGCATGTATTATGTGCAGTATACATACAACTCTACTGCGAATTGAAATTTCTACACCCTCACTTCTTCAGACACCTGACTCATAAGTTTCAGTGAAGTGACTGAGCAAAGTCAGTACTTCTCTGTTGGAAAAAAAAAGATAATGGGTACATCCCAACGTGTTTACTCTTCGTCAGTCAGCCCCACATTATTCATGAAGAGGGACAATGCTGTCTGATTAAGACCAGTCACATTGCAACAACTGATACACATCTATGATTACATAAAGTAACAATAAAGTATTATAAAGTTAGTAATCCAGCAAGCAAATGATTGCAAAAAAAAAAAAAAAAATCAAAATGCACATACAACAAAAAAGAATACAGGAAATTAAATTCACTTTTTCTCATCAAGAGTTTATCCGGCTCAAGTAGCAAGCTTCTTTAGCCAGCCCTCCTTGAGACTTTCAGCTGTTTTCACAGGTGTGGAGTAAAACAAACATTCTAAATAGTATGCAAATAGAACAAGGCCAAGGGAATAATTTATCAGTTGATCAGTGGGTTGTTCCAGTATATAACTGATAAAAAGCAGGACAAAACAGGTTATAAAAGCAGCACAGAAGAATTGAAAATCTGCATTTTTTTCTTTAAAAAAAAATGTGGGCATTCTTGGTTCTCATAGGTGCTGCAGGTGTTTCTGCTCACCTGCAGGATCTTGCCTTTGATGGGTAAGAATAGTCATCAAGTTTTATATTTGCACAATTTCTGCTGCATGAGCAAAAGCCTTTCAATTGACTTACCTGTTTCAAATCAAATCTTTTTCTTCCCTTTCAGGCAGAAGGTGTTTCGTGTGATTCCACAGAATGATGAGCAGGTGAAAATCATCCATTCCCTTGCCAGCTACATGCAGGTAAAGAACCTGAGGAAAGGGCTGTATTGCATTTGAAAGGAACATTTCTCCTTTTCTTGAACTAACATATATCTTAAAAAAAAAAAAGCTACTGAATTAAAGACCTAAGCTTGATTCCATTCAAGTCAGCTGGAGTGTTTCTTCAGAAAGAACAGGACAAAGTGATAAAGCTAGAGCTATAGAAATACATTCCAATACCTTCCTAGAAATTCTGGTTAACCCAGTCCGAATAGCAAAGTGCCCACCAGAATTTATTAATCGAACAAGTTAATCTGAAATGCTGTATTAAGTGTGGGGTGCTTTTAAGAATGTATTAGATAAAACATGGAAATTCCAACTACCAGAACTGTTACAATTATAGGTAAAACATTTTGCTCATTTAAACAATCTAAAAATCCATACTCCCAACAAATCAAACTTTTCTTTGGCCTCTAGTCTCTCATGTCATCTTTTCTTCTCTGACCTTCCTTTAAAGCTTCCCTTCCCTCCAACCAACCAAGCTGCGTGTTTCTTACTGACCTTGATGTAGATATATGATGACACAATGACATGAGAAAAAACAATAATGACAGCAAATGTTTTCAATATTTCTCTTCAGCTTTGATGTTGTAAAATAGCTATTTGTGATAAAGACACCATTATCTGTAGGATGAAAGGATGCTATTTTTAACGAAGTACAGATGTGGAGAACTAGCATCACCAGGCTAGGATAGCATGCTGGAACAGTATTCTGTAGAGAAATACACTGTTGGAACGGTGCTGCCAATATTAAGAAAGTTAATATACCATGTTTTCTTTTAAGTGTGTAGTATAAAGGGATTATTTGTTTCCTTTTTCTTTTAAGCAAAGAAAAGATCCCTGAACTACCATTGTTATGCAAAGGAATCAGTCAGGACTGATGCGGTATTATATCTTGGAATAGTCATCTCACTTGAAGACACATAGTTCAAAATATGCCCACCAGCCCCAATTTCCTTTACATTCATGAGATTAAAGGTTGAAAAGGCATTAGGCTGGCAAACCAGCTTTGCTTTCATTGGCCTTTGGTAAGGTGCTAAATCTAGAGGTCTGGAAGCCAACTTCACCAAAAATGCATGAAATAGCAATAGCACTGTTGTTTGCCCATGCTGAACTAAACATCTCCTGAAGGCACAGGTTCCTCATACCAACTTTAGTGAACTGAGTCTTAACAGCACTCATGCAGACAACAGTCTTTCCCAGCTGAATTATGTGAAGTATTCATGTAGCATTCCTCTGCTACTACAGTGTCCATTTCTGTCTAAAAGTTATAGGCAAAAACCTACAGTGAAATCTGTACAAAGAACGAAAGAAATTGTAAAGATAGTTATAATACTCACAAGTCTGTATGGACGCAAATGCTGTAGAATACTTGGCATTTGTGAAACTGTCACTGCCATCTCCAGAATTCTGCCATATAAATTGCAGGGCCTAATAAAATCTTCTTAACCAATCTCCAGTTAAAATTTAGGTCGATATTTCTGGCAAGAAAGGTTGGGTCAGGATAGCAATTAAATTTGGTATATTAATCACAATCATCATCACTATTGCACATACATCCACTATTGCCATACATCTGGCACATCCATTGCAGCTGCCAGAAAGAAGCAGCCATATGTATGTATTTATTTATGTATTCATTTGGCCTTCTTTCAGGTTGACTTTTGGAAGCCCGATTCTGTCACAGTGGTAAGGCCAAAAATGCAAGTTGATTTCCGAGTTGAAGCTGACAAGTCTTTTGAGGTTGAAGATCTTTTGAAAGAAGGTGGAGTGGAGTATAGGTAAGTTTGTTCTTACTGCTTGATTTTGAACAGAAGGAGATTAAATACTGGGGAAAATGTGTTTGTTCTTTTCCTATTGGTCAACTGACCCTCCTGTCACAAACTTCATCCCCCCTGCAGATGGCTCTGTGGGGTTCAGCTTTCCTACGGCAGTTCAAATGGGCTGTAGCTGCTCCGCATTAACGGGGTGAGGTGAAATGTTGATGGAGGTTAGAGACAGGAAGCAAAGACTTACTACCAGGAATGTCCCCAGGGTGAAAGTGCCCTGCAGTACACCGGGGTGGAGTATGAAGGGGACAAGAAAGGTTTCTCAGTAAAGGCAAATGCAGCAAAGATCTAAAAAGAGCCAGAAAGTGCAGCAGAAGGGTTTCCGTGATAGTATCAGGGAACTGAAGCCAGAAAATGGTGAGCCCCAAGGGCCACTATGAGGAGCTCCCCACTGAGTTCCCCAAGCTGAAGAATGATAGCTAGAGGGTCAAAAAAAACACAGCTGGTGACAAAGAGAAGACAGTTGCCAGGTGAAGGGCCAAGGGAGTGGGGAGAAGAGATTCTCATGACAGCCTTAGGCTTACTGAAGTCACACAGCAGCTCCATGGCAAGGATTTCTCCAAAGAGAGAGCTCTTAATTGGCTTAAATATTTTGTAAGTATACTACCAAGAAGTAAAAAACACCCTGGGTTTCCATGACTGAATACAACTGCAGCATAAGTGGAGGTAATAGGCCAAACTGCCACATTACACATCCCTGAGGACGGAAGCATCGTAGTGAGTAGCACTAATGGGAGGGTAAGGAGAAAAAACCAGGACCAGGCAACAGCTTGTACTTCATATCTTCCAGTCACTATGCAAGCACTAACTCAGGATGATAAGTTGAATTTGGGCTGGTGTGGAGCTGTCTGTCTTGACTGCTTCTTTAGCTCCACCTGAGCATTGCAAATTGGCTTGGCCCAGCTTGATTACCAGGCTTCTGCGATGTGTAATGGATATTGTGTTAACATCATATACTCAAACACTAAAAGTCAGTGTTACTTGACCAAGTTCTCACAACTTCATTTGTCTGAGTGGAGAGTTTTTGTCTCTCAGCCCCATTGCTGTTGCCACCAGACCAAACTCCTTCACTGGACACCACACAGTTCTCATGAAACATAACTTTTATGATCTGCTAAATCCTAGGATAATCCACCCCTAAACTTACTGGCCTCAAGTTAATCATGCCTGATTTGGATGCTGCTGAGGGAACAGAATCTAAACACATTCTAGAAGAAATAACTTTCGGTAATGCCACAGCCCACATACGGCACAGGAATCCAATTTCAGTCGAATTTCCTCTTTGGCAAAGAGGGATTTACTCTACATGTGTTAGTTTTTCCTATAATATTCATGAACTCCCTCAGGTCCATGAACAAATCTTTTGATTGCAAAAAAGGCCATAATGTCTGGAAGGTGTCCCTGACAATCTGAAGTGGAGCGTCCTTGTGACAACCCAAGCCGTTACAATTCTTTTGAAGTGCAGCTGCAGTGCCGTGACATCATGTCAGTGTAGTCACTTGCACTGTTCATTCTGAAGGCTGGTGGTGCCTCACAAACTGGCCTCTTGCTCTTCTATCCAAATCACAAATGATAAAGGACATCTCCTGGATGAGTAAGATTTGTAAGAATGTTAAGACAAGCACTGGAAAAACAAGAGGACTTGATTTTTTGATAGCCAAGGTTAAAATATAAGCAAAAGTTCCTCAAGAGTATACTCAGTGATGAGCTGTGCCTTTGTGTCAGTCCCGGGGAAAGACGAACAGGAGAGATCCAACCAATCCAGACAGGATGGTGGGGTTTTCTTGCCATTGTGTGTTCTACTTTAGTAGCCCACCTCACTTGAAGTAAAGTAGCTTGGAGGATGGATAATGCCACCCGCAACAGAGCTGTCAAACCACATGTAAACTTTGGAAGCCTGGTTTGACAGAGAATTTCATCAGGCAAACATCTCTGTGTTGCTGCATGGGAGTATTACCTTGCTGCTGTCTAACTGTCCTCCAGTGCCACAAGTTCAAGAGAGGGCCCTTTTCCTATTGAGACAAGGACAATCAGGCAACATGAGGTCAGCCCATAGCTCATTTTCCACACGCTGTCTCAGCATTACCATTCTTCCTAAAGCAAACTGTTGCAATCCTGGAGGTCTGTTAGTATGGGAGTAAGCAGGCGGGTGCTAATTAGGAGGAAGCTATTGCTCCCTGATTGTTCTGGTGGAGAGGTTGAGGCAGGAAGTAGGTTGAAACTTAAACCTAATATACCTTATTTTCAAATGCATAAATCAACCCCCCACACACACATTTCAAGAAGAGTGTGGCCAGCAGGTCGAGGGAGGTTCTCCTTCCCCTCTACACTGCCCTAGGGAGGCCCCATCTGGAGTACTCTGTCCAGTTCTGGGCTCCCCACTTCAAGAAAGATGAGGAGCTACTGGAGAGAGTCCAGCAGAGGGCTACGAGGATGCTGAGGGGCCTGGAGCATCTCTCCTACGAGGAAAGGCTGAGGGAGCTGGGCTTGTTTAGCCTGAAGAAGAGAAGGCTGAGAGGGGACCAAATAAATGCTTATAAATATCTCAAGGGTGGGTGTCAGGAGGATGGGGCCAAGCTCTTTTCAGTGGTGCCCAGTGACAGGACAAGGGGCAATGGGCACAAACTGAAGCACAGGAAGTTCCGTCTGAATATGAGGAAGAACTTCTTCCCTCTGAGGGTGACGGAGCCCTGGAACAGGCTGCCCAGAGAGGTTGTGAAGTCTCCTTCTCTGGAGATATTCAAGACCCGCCTGGACAAGGTCCTGTGCAGCCTGCTGTAGGTGACCCTGCTTCGGCAGGGGGGTTGGACTAGATGACCCACAGAGGTCCCTTCCAAACCCTACCATTCTGTGATTCTGTGATTCTGTGATTCATGAGGCCTTAGTTCCAGGAAGACCCTGAAATGTCTACCTGGTGCTTGTTTTTCCTGCTAGCAAACTGTGTTTCTCTTTACACTTTTCGTGGTGCCTTATTGCAGAGTTCTGATTGACAACGTGCAGGCTGCACTGGATGCCCAGCTTGACAGGAAAGCTCAAACCACCAGCCACAGCTATGAAAAGTACAATGACTGGGAAACGGTAAAGTCTGGAAGTTTGCCACTTTACCAGCACGATACCTTAGCCTCTGTAGTCAAAATGGTTTCTGATATGCTTCTTCCCTTTCCCTCTTCTGTTCCATCGACTAATATAACTCCTTCTCCAGACCCTCCTTCCTCTTCTCCTTTAATGCTCATTACTGAGTTAATCTGTATAACCCATCCACCTACACCTACTTCCTCTACTTCTGCTCCCAGTGCTGCAAAGAAACTCTGGCAGACATCCAATGACCAGCCTTGACAAGCTTCACTACTAATTTGCTCTTTCCTTTTCACTCCTTCTCCCATCTCCTCTGCTAAAAAGCTTGATTCCATTCCCTGCCCCAATTCTAGCTCTTCGTCTTCTACCATGAGCTCTCCCCTCCTCCTTTTTTCACAGCCATGCTCATTTTTCCTGACACGTAACCTCGACCATGTCACTCTTCACATCTTTGCAGCGGCTCCTTATCATCCATTGCATCACAGTTCTTATGCTTAAAAGTACAACAATCTTCCTTTCATGTCTTTCCTTCCAAAAATCTTTCATTTTTGTGCCAATCATTGCCCACTAAGCACCTGCTGGATTTTCAAACAAGAAAACTTGTATTTCTTCTCCAAGTGGTATCTATAGAACATATACAGAACTCCTTAAAGTTCTCCCAACCAGAACTCTCCTAAAAACACATTCTCCTTTTTCAAGGCTATTTAAAAATAAGAACAAAAACTCCTCTGACTCTGCAAAGGTTACTGGCGTGCAAGATACCCACCAGCATCCATAACGTCAGCCATTATTTCTTGTATTCCCTTGCCAGTTTGTCTAGATCTGTCTGCTGTGTCCTGTCTTTTTCTTAGTTCGTAAATAGCTCTTTGGGCATGAAATGCTTTTTTGTGTGGATGTGACAACTTTTTTGTGAGATTCTGAAGGCACCTGTAACAAAGCGAATCTGCTCCAATATTAAGATAATAAAGGCTGTTATTCCTTCCCTTAAATAATAAATAGAATGAAGGAGATTTTCTTTCTTTTGTATCTGACATTGGTGGACTGTTCCTACAAATCCCTGTCCAGCACTGCTGTCAGTAATTCAAGAATGATGATGAATAAAAGACCCATGAAACTGAAGAAACATTATAACATGTAGAATATTTAAGGCATTCCATCTACCTAGCTTAACAAGAAAAACAGTTTTCTTTTGTTAAGAGAGTTTAAGGGGTGAAAAACTCATAACTTTTTAGGGTCATCATTCAAAGGGTTTTGTAATCCACCAGCCATACTCCAATGGCGGGTTTAGATAAATTCATACTAGAAAATCTTAATTCAGACATACAGCTGTAGTACAAGATTCTTGGAAATCTACAAACTGTACTAAATATTAGGTCAGGTTAGATGCTCAGAAGGACCATTCTGGCTTGAAGTCTGTGGATTAATTATTGTGGACCTGAGGACAGAGACATCAGAAAATTTAACCTCCTTATTAAACAGATAGCTGCTTGGACTGCTGACATCGCTGCTCAGAATCCTGACCTCATCTCTCGCAGTGTAATTGGGGAAACATACGAAGGACGGTCAATATACCTTCTCAAAGTAAGTGCTTTGAGTTCTTTGTGCTAGACCGTTTTCCTCTATTAACCTCCACAAGATTAAAACACCAATAATGCTAAGATAGTAATACACATTTTGCAGAAAATCTAGTACATTTTCTTCATTCTACTATGATTTTTTTCACCTCTTAAGATTTTTTTTAAAAGGCCCATAATGAATCACTAGAAGTTCACACACATAAATTTAACCACACTCCTGAGAGCTATCTGAATTATCACCTACCTTTATGTTTTCTCCATCTGTTGTTTGTAACAACATTTACTCTAAAAGGATCTATAAATGTCAGTCTCTCTAGCAACAGGCTACAAATTTGTTTGTATCTTCATCGTATATATTTTTTTGGCATTAACTCTTATGAATAAATAAGATACAATTACTTAAATACAGGTGAAAGGATGAAGATTACTTGCCCAAAATTGCATAAGCATTTACAATAATATATCATTCAAGCAAAGAAGATCGACTCTTAGAGACACTACAGGAAATAAATCAACAGCACACAATAATCAAATAATTGGGGGGAGGGGCGAGAAGCTTATGTACAATAATGAAAATGAAATTATTAAGAGGCTATTGTTTTAGCTTGAATATCATGGTCAGCTACAGCTAAGAGCGCTCCATAGATTTCCATTTAATCAAGGAATGCTATATTTGTATAAAGTTTGACTTTCTAGGTCAGCAAGCTGACCGACTTGTTCTGCATACAAATTATTTTGTTCAAGACCTGATTTTTTTGTTGTTTTTTTTTCCTAGTTGGGAAAAAGTGGTCAAAATAAGAAGGCCATCTTCATGGATTGTGGTTTCCATGCAAGAGAATGGATCTCTCCAGCTTTCTGCCAGTGGTTTGTGAAAGAAGTCAGTAAGCCTAAAGATGAAAAAATATTTTACAAAATGCAACTATGTTTAAGAAAATCTTAAGTAAGCAGCAAGAGCTGAGGCCACTGCAGATTGCGTTTTTACCTCTAAATACCTGTCTGCACATCCCTTCTCTCTCCTCAGATGGTTAGAGGGTAACTACTTAAACCAGATCTTAATGGTGGGACCTGTAATCTTTCAGCATGTGTAAGAGGTACTGACAACTACAAGGGTTACTTACATAATCTATAAATGCCTTTTTGCACCTGTAGTCAGAGTGAGGTGAGAGACAAGCAAACAGGTCTAGTCACACTACATTGTCATGTAAAGACAGTCATAAGGAGTAGGGAGTAAGGAAATTCAAGGGCACATCAGAAGGCACCTGAATGCACGTCAGAACAGCCGTCCTCCTGCAGTGTCAGGTGCTGTATTCCTTGCAAACCGCTTTACTTAGTAAGGCAACAGAGAGGGTGGAAGCCTACCCTCAGCTGAGCACAGAGTGCACTGAGGAAATATACCCAAGAGAGGAGGAAGACTATAGATGGAGCTCCCTAAACTCTGGTCAGGAAGAGGGAAATGCATATACATCCTCTGAGCTGCCACTTCAGGTTGTACAGAATGGTTGCTAAAACAAGAAAGCATATTCAGGAAAGAGCTGCACAGGTGAGATTAGCTTAATTTCAGGCTGGGATACTTTAGGCCTTGAATTATATGAGTTTTTCTCCTTTGTTTTTTTTCCTTCTCCTCACCACCAATATAAAGCAGGTGGGAGTTGTCAAATGCTGCACAGTCTTCTCTTACAGAGGTGTATTGCCCCTCAGTGGGGGAGATCAATCGACTTAGCAGAACAACTCACTGACTGACTCTCAAATTTTGTAAGAGCTCCTGCTTGAAGAGGAAGCAGCAGAAGCAGCAGCTGGGATTTAAAAGCCAAGTAAAGCAAAGCCAAAGTACGTGAGCGAGCCACGCTGGCAGAGGCATTGGTAGCAAGCATAATCTCAGTCTTATCAGCCATGTGGTTTTGTGTAGGAAGCAGTGGAAATTAAGCGTGACATCTCAGCTGAGTCAATGGGAATGTGATTTCATTATCCCCTAATAAGGCTGCAGACAGCATGTTAGCACATTTTTCTCTTAGTAGTTCACGTCACCACAGCTGCCATTTTCACTGTCTGGTCGCTTAATTCATGGGTGAACCTGACACCAGCAGCGGCTCTGCTCAGTGGATCCAAGTGTGGATAGGCAGAAGTGCTTTAAAAGTGCAATCCTCTGAACATCAGCAGCAATTCACTTGGGATTGCTTCTAAACAAAAGTAAAAAACAAACACTAGAGAAAAACATGAGCAAGGTGGATTGTTATATGCATCTCCAAAAAAAACAAAACACAAAAAAGTAAGTTCTAGTGATCTGAAACTGCTTTTCTAGATTCTACATCCAACTTTCCCACATCCTAGTTACAAGCCAATAGATGCCTTTCTCCATTGCATTACTACTGTGTTATCCTTTATGTCCGTGGAGAGTAAAGGAAAAATGGGTGCAAATTTACATGATCATCGCATGCTGCCTTGACACTGATATAAATCTGTAAGCAAGCACACAAAGTGCCAGGCCATGAACAATCATGATACACAGGCTTATGGCAGGAGTTCTTACGTTTGTTATTCAACGTATGTGTCTGGAAAAGTGCAGGGAAAAATCTGCATTATAATTGGAAATGTGTGAGGATGTTCTTTGGAAATATTCTCTGTAATTTTGGTTACTGATGAAATTTCTTTGCACAAGTACAAAAAAATGGGAATATTGATTTTTCCTTCTCACATAAATTAAACTCAAACCCTTAAGGTGACAGGATGTAGGGAGAATATATGGACAGGAACTTTGCTCTGTCTTTAAACAAGAAGCTAGTAGATGGAAATCTCTCCAGGGATTTATTATCCTGTTCAAAATCAACATTGCTTTACCATATAATTTATCTACCAGAATGAGATGGCTTTCTAACAGCAGTATGGTTTGAGTTAGTGTAAATCCTCTCAGTGTATGTAATATCACAGAGCTGCCATCTCACATGGTGGAGTGACCTGGATGACTTTGCCCACCACATTCGTTAATTCCCGATCCAGGCCTTTAGATACACACAGGAGACAGAGATCCATGAAGGCCTCATCAGCCTTTTCTACTTTTCTCCAACTAGGCTGTTGATACCTATGGAGAAGATACTGTCATGACCACACTTCTCAATAGCTTGGACTTCTATGTTTTGCCTGTTATTAATATTGATGGTTACGTTTACACTTGGACAAATGTAAGTACAGTCTTCATTCTCAAGAAGAGTATTGCTGGAAAAGCCAGCTGTTAGAACCTTCTCTTATTTTTGATCTAAGCTTCACCATTCTATTTCAGAACCGCATGTGGAGAAAGACACGCTCTAAAAATGCTGGTAGCACTTGCATTGGTGCAGATCTCAACAGGAATTTTGATGCTGGCTGG
The DNA here is from genome assembly GCF_030867145.1 of Opisthocomus hoazin. Classification (NCBI taxonomy): domain Eukaryota; kingdom Metazoa; phylum Chordata; class Aves; order Opisthocomiformes; family Opisthocomidae; genus Opisthocomus; species Opisthocomus hoazin. The sequence goes on from NC_134417.1 coordinate 14,267,120, forward strand.
TGCAGTAAGTGACTCCTAACAATAGCTGCAAGCTATTATAACGGGGTGCAATAGCCAGGATGCTTAATTACAGATTTTTCCCTACCTGATGGTTGGTCCAGCTCAAGTTTGAGTGAAGACCACCAGTACGGTATTGTGAAGTAGATTGTGTTCAACTTTTGGGGCAGTTTTGGGCAAAAAACAGACTTTGGTTACTATTGTCATCCATATGGCTACTTCTATGAACATATATGTACATATACACTGGTACACATACATACACTGACACACATGCATACACACACACTTCCATGAGCTCAGAGCAGAAACTGAAAGAGTTTTCTTTCGTTTGGTTTCACTCAGTGGAGAAGGGTCTCTTCTGAGGGCTTTTCACTTGGTGTTTCCTGGAAGTGTCCTGGAAATGGGGGAGATATGCAAGCAGAGTATTGTCAAGTACTGAAGCAAATCAATATCCCAAATTACTTACATAATATAGGGCTTTACATCAATATTCATGTTCTTCCAGCTATGAACGCTCTACAGGGTATATTTATTTAATGCTATGTCATGTTGCCCAGTATCTTAATTATGCAATAAAATATTCTCTCCTCTGATATGGCACATGTGTTAGTAGGGTTTCCAAGGCTTATCTACAAAAGTGATGTAACATGACTCTCCTCACAACGAACTTTTCTCATTAAATACTCATTAAATTCACCTTTCTTCCCAGCTACTGGGGCCTCAAACCAACCCTGTGATGACACGTACTGTGGCTCCACAGCTGAGTCTGAAAAGGAGGCCAAGGCTTTGGCTGATTTTATTCGTGAACATCTTTCTACAATCAAGGCATACTTGACGATTCACTCCTACTCCCAGATGCTTCTGTTTCCTTATTCGTATTCTTACCAATTACCATCGAATTACGAGGAACTGGTAAGTCTCTGTCATTTTGACATAATGAAAAGAATAAGTAAAAATCATCACTTGCTATTTAGGTCCATTTAACTTCAAGCAGTTTCTTTAACATCTGGAAAGAATCTGTACTGCCAGTTTTTGAAAATATTTCAGTCTTTCATAGCAAGAACAAGGGAAACTACAATGGCTTCAAGATAGTTCAAGCACAGGATAAACTGAAGAGCCTTATTTAATTACCACATACACAATGAATTTGGCACAAGGTCAGGTTTGTCTTCCAGTCATGCTATACAGAAATCCACTATGCTGTGCAGCGCTGCGTCTCCCTCACTCAAGAGCTTGCTGTGTACGTAGCTTTAATACACTACATAGCTTGACTTACAGAGCATGTTCCTAACAGCTTGCTAAGGATCTCTGTCCACCACTTCCTACTGAACCTTAGTTCTTAGTGAAGTAAAATGGTGAAACTCCTATTGATACAGATTCAGGAAAGGAGGCAGTGTTTGTCAAAAGTATAATTATAATAATAAGACAGTTACATAAACAATAGGTAAAAAGTTTCAGTTCTGAGGCCTTTCTAAACAGACCTGGATTCAAATACACCTTTTATTTGGAAGAGGAGAGGGTGAATGTGTGGTTTTAACAGACAACACCTCTTTTTTGCATCCTAGAGAAAGGCCCCACCCTAACGCCAGTATCTTACTTAAAGATAAAAAGTGTGGAATTTTTTTTCTTTATCCTTAAGAACAGAGAGAGGGGTTAAAACTATTACATGTGTATAAAAGTTGTAAACTTTTTATAAGGCCAAATATCAACAATCATGAATAATAAAATTACTTCAGTTCTCTGGTATATTAGCAATTAGAAGCTGTCGTTAGGGGAAACAACATAGCAAAACAAACTAAACCAATCTTAATTCCCCCTCTTTCCTGCATGCTGCCAAAAGTCCAAGGCAACAACACTGTGTGTTGCTCTGCTGTGCAGGTCTGACAGATTTATGCATGCTCCAAAATAGATGTCATGATTCTGAAGCACAAATACAAACTGGGGCCAACAGTGAAGTTTCTTGTTACATACTTACAGCTTAAAAGACAGGATGAAATTAAGATGAAGATTTTGGTTTTTTAGTTTATATTCCAGAAATTTTTAACTATAATTATTCCGGGGAACTGTAGTAATTTCTTGTCTTCAGTTTTTACAAAAGCGTCACATTTCACACATTCCAACCTAACAAAATACAAAACCCTTGAAGCTGCTTTGTTGTTAAGATCACAAAGTTTCCATGTGTTAAAAATCTAATGACATTCTGCCCAATTTTTTTGAATCAAGTGCAAATGTGATGTAACATCACTAAAAGTACAGCATGTTTCTCACAGTATTAAATGGAATGTTTACATTGAGAGCTCATTATTAAAACAATCCTTAACAATAAGAAAGAACCTATGTGCTTTTCTAGGTTTTCAAATTATTTTCTTAAACTGAAATTTTATATTAGCAATGTTTTATTCTAACACACAGTAAAATTTAATGAATCACCCATACTAAGGTTCTACAATTTTTATCAATAAAACCTCTCCTTTCCTGCCATAGAGGACAATTCTGCTATTACATTTCAGCATAAAAAAGAAATAGCTCAGGAATGCAGGCTATATATTTCTCTTCAACCATTTGATTTCACTTTAAGTTAGTCTTTCCAACATCACTTTATCCTATATTTTAAATTGGGCACACTGATCCCAGAGGGACTTCCATTATTTTCCACTACAAAGCAATCACAAATCTCACAACCATGACAAGGTGACCTTAACGAGTGTTTTTCACATCTTAATTAAGGGAAAATATTTCCTCTATTGGCGATCCCAACAAAAAGACAGCAGGATCCCAGAGGTGTTCAACTTGTGCAGAATCTGATTTTTAACAAGGGAAGACTTCTTGCCAGAAATCCTTCTTTTGGAATATGAGATCAGAGTATCACTCAATCAACACTGCCTGTAGTTGGGATAATTAAACAGAAAGGGCCTAATTCACTCCAATGTCAGTGAGTTAAATAGAAAGACTGACTTCAACAGGCTCTGGGTCAGGTTCGAAAGTGCAGCTTTTCAGGTTACTTCAAATAACTAAAATACATTCATTTAAGATGTGACTAAAGAAAATTTAAGATTTTCTATCAACAATTGTACTTGCTTGAAATGAGACACCTACCAAAAAAGGTATTATTCTGTATGCCAGTTGTTGTGTTTCGTGTGTAGATGTTCTGCCTAGATTTAGAATTTAGAGAAATGCTGAAGAATAAGAATCTCAACTTTTAATGTAAATTGGGCAAATAAAAAGATCGTAAATAATTTTGCATATGAAGAAGCAAAATTTATAGTGCCATTATCTTATCTTAGATGTTATTTTTACTCTGACAGATCTAATAAATCAAAGGAAATATAGTTGCAATTTCTTATCTTTCAGTGAGCAGCTGAACATGTGCTTAAACAAAACCTCACATGTCTGCTTATCATTAACAACATTTTGTTCCATTGTATTTAATTAAAGGTAGCATAATACCATGGGGCTTATGCTGCATTCCAGTGTCTGAGATACAGAAGGGCACAAAAATTGAGTAATTTGAGATTGAAGACACTAAGTCTGCAGGAGAAAGATCTAGAGAATGCTTGTGCCTTCCTTCCCTGCAAGTGTGATGAACAGCTTGTCCTTGGGGCTCAAAGGACTTTTTCTGTTCACAGCCTCAAAAAAATCACCAGAAGGCATAAAACTCTTCTGGCTTTGGTTTCTCAGGTAGAACAGGACACTGACAATCCTAGACAACCTTATGCTCCATTGCATTGCTACAGCAGATCAGAACAACCTCCAAGTTATTGTAACTTACTTTGAGTTGGGGATTAAGAACTGTCCCTCAACATCCCCGGCCCTGGAGTGTAAAGCAGGACAGAGGTCATATACGTCCCTTCCTTCCCACAAGTTCCCACTCTTCTTCTTAGATGCAAGAGGAGCACTGGGGATCTCAACCCCACAGCTCACAAGGATTTCCCAAAACTTTTCTCCCTTTATTCAGCGTAGTTGTTTTGGTTTTTTCCCCCTCCTGGGGTGTTGCACAAAACTTTCCCTGTTATCCAAACAATACTTCAACAACAACAATAAAAACACCCAAGACAGGAAAATCTAGGTCAGGAATTTCTCAGAAGTTACACAATATTCTTGTGATGACACCCTGAAAGAAATATGTACTACTTTTGGTGAATCACATTTTGCCTGCGTATAATCCTCTTGACTCATTCTTTACGATACCCTGGAGTGTTACCCTGCACACAGAATACATGCTTGAATCCATCTCCCACAGAGAACAGAAGCATTAGCTTTTCACAATTAAAAACCATGCTTGGCAAGACCAGTATCTCTCCACACCCCAAAAAGATTCTTTTCATCTTTATTTTACTATTCACATTTTTGTCCTCTTGCAATAAAGAACTCTGTATTTAATCGTACTTTTCATAAACAGTTCAGCCTGTATTTTTTAATCAGTTTATATTTTAGCCTTAGCATCCTACTAGGTTACCCTATGCTTTCCTCGTTTTCAGCAGGCAAATCTAGTTTTAATAATACCTGTTTGTATTTGAATTGGCTCTGAACTATGATTTGATAGAGCAGAGGAATGTGCATTGAGCCCTTCCTTCCTTTCCAGGTTCAGTTCCATCTCTTAGGTAAACAAGAAACTCAGTGCCAAATACATGTCTGCAGCCAGCTCATCCTCACTGTCAGATTAATGTATTATCATAGTTTGGCACGCCGCAGAATACTATATTAATTTACAACCCAAGATGATTTTCTAGGCATGGGATTTCAGTTTGTATTACTTGAAGGCATACTGGCCACGTTAGTTATAGTTTAAGCCCACCGAAATTCACCTTCCGTGTTGGGTTGGTCTAGCATTTCTTTCCTACTTGAGTGCTTAAAATAGGATACAGTAGAAAGTGGAGATATGCCCAGAGTCTGTGCAGCCTGCAAGAAGAGTGAATTTCAAATATATTACATGACTTTGCGAATATCAGTCTGATTATTTAACCTGATGCCTGGAAGCAAAGTTTTTTCATTCCTGACTTGATTCCTGAATGTGTTTAAGATATATGGAGACCTGTGTGTAAGAATTTTTGAACAGCACAAATCCTATCACCTAAGAGACTCAAACAGACCAATGAGGAGTTGCAACCTATGCTGTTGTTGTATCTGTGCTGTTGCAAACCCCTGTGATAGTACTGCTTGTTACAAGTAAATATCAGTAAATTCAACCGGGAAGCACAACAAACAGGAAGGTGGGCAAAAAAGCAATATTTGGAATTGGCTTCACAGCTCCTCCACCGAGTTTGCCGTAGCAAATGTCCCGCAAAAGAACTGCTCTGTACTGACAGTCTCACAATTGTGAAAAGGAGGTTTTTAGTAGCAGCATCTTCCAGATGAAGCTCAGGTATGAATCTGGCTCAGACAAGAGTCTCCAACAGGTGTAGAGCACATTCATCCTAACTCAGTGCCACTGGAAACCCTCTCACCAGGGATCAATTTATTAAACACTCTGTGAGACTGCCACAGAGAAATAGGCTTGCAAATTAAAAAGAAGCATCATACTGAAGTCCTCCCCTTGGCTGGATTCCATGGACTCTTGGGGGAGATGCTTAACTATGAGCAACATCGGATTAGTGAACTAAATTACCATCAGCCATGGAAGTCTGTTTTTACTGGCAAAACGGGAAGCCTCAGAAGTTTAGCTTCATTTGGCTGAAGCTAACTTTGCAAATACTGCATTTTCAGACTTTCATTACAAAGAAACTTGAGGATCGCCTAAGTAGCACGTAAGTCTGAGGTGAAGCAAGAATACAGTTTTCAGCCTCGAGCAAATCAGTTTGCAGTCCAATGAGGGGAGAGAGCAAGAGGTCCAGTCAATCAGCGAGCAGGCTTCTCCAGATCCCTGTCAGACTGTGAGGGCAAAGGGAGTTGTCCACATGCAGCAGCTGCACACTCAACGTCCCTGAAGAGTTTCCAAATAGCCGCAATCTGCTGGCAAATCTAGCCTGATGACACAAGAGTAAAATGAGGGAGATGCTCCCCAAAAAATTACCTATTAACACACAGAAGATACTTAGCCTGATAATTTATCTTGTTAGTTCAAACCTCCAGATGTGGTGAGAAAGAGAGGCCAGTAAATTATATTTCATTAAAGGCTAATAACAAAAAACAGGTTTAAAGGTTGTGAATGTCTCACTGGCCCATGCACTCTGTGCACAAGATCAAGCAAAATATTAGTAATTGCTGTGTAAACACAGCTGGGTGATCCGCACAAGGAGTACTACCTGCTGCTGCAATGACCAGCTCTGCGAGTTCAGCTGCACGTCAGAAGCTGAAAAGTAATTTCTGCTCCCAGTTACGAGGTATTAATTTGGAGTTATTTCTAGGACTTCAGGGCGCCAGTTTTTTCTCTGCTACTATAACTCTCAGCAAAATTTTCCTTGCAAGAGAGGGATTCTTAACAGTAAAAAACCAAACCAAACAAACCCTAAACAAACCCCAGCAATTCAGTCAAGCCAGTTACACAAAGAGATCTAGAAAATCACTCAATGGCAAAGAGTATCCTCAAAGGTCAAAAAGATAGTGATGTTTCTCCTTGCAGCTGTATTCCAAATAACATACAGGCTTGAAAATCCAAACACTTTTCAAAAGCTACATATCACTTTCCCTTTTGGAAAATGCTAAGCATTGTTAGTATACCTTTGCATAACTCTCCATGTTATTTCCTTTTTATGGATGGTTTTGAGTAATTCTGCTATTTAAAAAAAAAAAAAAAGAAAAAAATCCTCATACTTTGTATTTACATCAATACTCAGAAGTATCTACTTAATTTTTATTACTCCTGCTATTTTGTATGATATTATTATTATTAAGAGGAGGCTTTAGTTCCTGTAAAGTTGAAAATCTTTTTTTTTTTACCTTTAGGTTTTGGACTGTAAATCTATTAGGAAAGCAAATAGTAGAGAGTCACTTAGAGGAAAAAAATCAGATATCAGAACTTCTGATAAAGTTTCATTTCATGATGAAGTCATAAAAGCTCAGTCACGTTTTTAACTTAGAGAGGGTCATTTAAAATACGACCTCGATCTCCAACCTGGAGAACTTGAGGAAGTTGTTTATTTGGATTCCAGGCTCTTAACAGCTGGAAATCTCAACTGCTCTTTCTACAAATTTCTCTTTTTACAACTTCCTGGCCAATAATTAAAAAATCCCTCAGGTAAAAAGATTTCCTGACATACTTTTTCTGGTATCTCTTCTGGTATGATTTAAAGACATCATTTGGCAGCTGTTCGTCCCACAGAGCATCTCTGCAGTTCTATTGTTCCTACCAGTTTACTAAAGAGAGAGCAAATACTAGTTATCGATAGGTCCATACATAATACCAGACTATCTTTACAAATTTAATTTCTACTTTGCATATATTTGAAAAGAGGAAGAATCACTTTATATTTAAAAATTAGTCTACTATTGAGAGAACTGAGATTTGACTCACTCTCAGCTGCTGATTAAATGTACATATTATAAACAAAAGATGACTGGAGAAAAGATGGTATCACTAGCACGTTATAGTCTCCAACCCCTACAATTCCCTCAACGTGTGTTAAAAATTATTGTGGATTTTAGAAAAATCAGCTTGTTATTGGATTAAAAAATACCCAAACAAACAAAAAACCACCAACATTGGAGGGAGCTCAGCTACCCCAGTTGCTCTGAATCCAAGACTGTGAATGCAAAGCAACAACATTCTTCCTACAGTCGTTTGTGTTTGGGCAAGAGAGAGGCCAGAAGCCAAACCTCGCATTCAGGTACAGCCAATGTTATAGGTGGGAGGACAAGGTTCAAATACTCCTTCGTCTGCCTTGTTTAAATATTCTCAATGTGCTAAATGACCACAAATTCCTACAGCAAACTGCTATAATTCTAGGATGTTCAAAATCCAACATTTGGGAATGGGGAAACGCTTGTAATCCTGCAACAAATACTAGACTGCCAGTGCTAATGCAAACGTATTTTGATGCTGTTTTGTAGAAGCTGAGAAAGTTCTCTCACTTAACGACGATTTTCTAAACACATTGTCCATTATGCCCGAGTAATTCACAGGAAAACTTGAAGTATAAGGATGAACAGAGAATATTTTACAATATATCTTCCACTGGGAAGTAAGCCAAAATACAACCTACAGAGAAAGAAGGGCCTTGAGGAAATTCCTGGAATAGTAAGCGGTTCAGCTGCAAGCTATAAAGACAGATATGGCAACCTATTGCTTATTCTTATATTGAACATCTGCTTTCAAAAATCATTCATATTTATCATCTGTTAGTAATACTTTTCATGTTTTATTACCAACATGCTGCATAATGAAGAACTGGAAAAGCCACACGTTCCAAAGAAAAGTCTGTAATTTTCCTTAACGCAAGCATACAAAGCTTCACAGTACTATTGATGGGTCTGATCCAGCCCTCACTGAAATCAGTGGGAGCTGAATGAGTCCCTCTGTGCACAGGAAATGAATTGAAATTAATGAGACTACATATGGTTTCAAGGTAATTTATGCCTTTTTCTGGCTGTTAATATTTATAAGACCTTAATCTGTTTCCACTTGTATCAGTGTTCAGCTCCACTGACGAAGCTGACTCTGTACTGAATTTATAGCTGCATAAACAGAAGGAAAAGAAAGGCTATTGTATGTTCACAATTTACTGTACCAAGTTATTATTATTCTTGAAGATTCTCTTATCTCTAAATAAGATGACTTATTTAGTTTTAATCTCGTACAAGTTTCTTCTAAGTATAGAAAATCCTGTTACCTGTTGTTCCCTTGCCTATCCAAACTATACTGGACTACAGAGCAGGCTGTACATCAATAGAGCAATACACAGACTGGACTATGCTCCATTACAGCTTGGAGCACGAGCTCTTCACTGATAAGCTCTTTTCACAACAACAGGACAAGCTCTGCCTTATCAGCTACTGACTTCTAGTCATTCTGAGAGGTGAACAACAGTTTTCAGATAAAAAGTTCTCAAGCATGGCTCTTCAGTTTATTCAACAATGTATTTGCTTAGATTCACTCAGAAAACTTCTGAAAATCTGTATTTATCATCCTTCTTTTCGTACAGAATTCCATTGCTAAAGCTGCATCCAAACAGCTGGCCAGTTTATATAATACTGATTATTCGTGCGGCCCAGGAGCTACAACAATCTGTAAGTACTGGCCTAAATATGCTAGCCATCTATATTAAGTGATACCAAAACTATCAAATGCAGTTTTCTAGTGATTCTTTCCCTTCACAAGCAGTCCCCTTCTTTCTTCACATGCACCTGCTCAGAGGTATATATGGAATCTGTCATTTCTAAAACACAGGGTAATATATGCCTTAAGGATCGCAGGCAGTGTGTGACCCCTTGGAAGGTAAAGTGATGTGGTAAAGTGTTTAGGAATTCATGTGCATAGCATGAATTCCTAGATCATACGCAGCTTAGATTTAAACATAAAAATCCTCACCTGAGATTTTCTGCATTTCCAGTATCTCCAAGTCAGAGTGAAAAGATGATGTGAATCCTAAAGAATGACTTCAACCACTCTAGCAACATAGATAATTATTTACTTTGCATTACAGTCTGAGAAACGTACTAATAACAATTCCATTCTTGGGAACTCAGCTGTCAGGATATGGCCTTTGCAGTGTCAAAAGCTGAGCTGAGGTTGTCAAATCCAGATTTCTAGAACTTTAATATCTCCTGTATTTAAGATCTCTTAATTTACTTAAATATGGAAACTAATCTCTTTTCTCTATTTCTCTTTCCTTCAATAATTAAAAACACTTTAAAAACCAGTTTCTCACAATTTTTATAATATTCATGGAGATTTTTCCTTTAAAAATGGTTTAGTGATGCTTAGCAATTCTGGAGGTTCTTTCCTTAGCAAAAGAGACTGCCTTCATTGTACCAAAGTACTGAAATGGGAGGGTGCCGTTTGTCCAGAAGAAAAAGATGGAGCTGATATCCCAGATCGGCAGTTCCTTCAGATCTGTATGAACCTCAAAAAGTTATCCAGTGAAAGGGTGTTTGCTTCTATCATCAGATAGAACCCCTGCAAGCGTGCTGTTCTCCTGTTCCTTAGACATTCCTCCTATGGGCTCCCCACAACATTGACAAGGAGGGAGCAGTTTAGCTCATTTACATTTGCTTGCGTGCATCAGCTGGAACGAAGCTCACAAATGGCCTACAATCACAGAAGTTTTCCCAGGAGCAGCAGAAATCAATGAATTCACTCAATATGCCTTTTTATCTGTCCTTTCTGCATTTCTGGCTACGTGACTTGACTCCAAGTATATCACACTTCAATGCATAGCCACACTTTTCCAGTTAAGCTTTATTTTACTTCTTTATCAACAGATCCCGCTGCAGGGGGCTCTGATGACTGGGCTTACGACCAAGGCATCAAGTACTCTTTCACTTTTGAGCTCCGAGACACTGGTAGATATGGTTTTCTTCTCCCTGAATCTCAAATACAGCCAACTTGTGAAGAGACTCTACTTGCTGTTAAACATATTGCCAATTATGTCCTTGAGCACTTGTATTAGAACAGAGTTCGAAAAAAACTATTAAAGAAGGTTTTATTCAAAGATGCCTTGCTTTTTATTCTTCCCTAACAATAGGTTTTTATTTCTCTTCACTTAATGTTCTTACTCATATTCTTAGTCCATCATAGGTTAATAAAACTACAAGTTTGTCAAGAGAAATTGTATCTTTTTTTAAGACAACTGATATAGAATCATAGAGTTGTTTGGGTTGGAAGTGATCTTGAAAGGCCATCTAGCCCAACCCTCCTGCAATGAGCAGGGACATCTTCAGCTAGACCAGGTTGCTCAGAGCCCCATTCAACCTGACTTTGAATGTTTCCAGGGATGGGGCCTTCACCTCCTCCCTGGACAACCTGTTCCAGTGTGTCACCATGCTGACTGTAAAAAAATTCTTTCTTGTATATAATCTGAATCTACCCTCTTTCAGTTTAAAACTATTACCCCTTGTCCTATCGCAACAGGCCCTGCTAAAAAGTCTGTCCCCTTCTTTCTTACAAGCCCCCTTTAAGTATTGAAAAGCCGTAATAAGGTCCCCCCAGAGCCTTCCCTTCTCCAGGCTGAACAGCCCCAACTCTCTCAGCCTTTCCTCACAGGAGAGGTGTTCCAGCCCTCTGATCATTGTTGTGGCCTCCGCTGACTCCGCTCCAACAGGTCCATGTCTTTCCTCTGCTGAGGGCTCCAGAGCTGGACGCAGGACTCCAGGTGACGTCTCACCAGAGCACAGGCAGGGTGTGGTCAGGGGGTCTAAAAAGAAGGAGCACTAAGAAGCTTAATCAACCTAAGGTAAAGGTTGCCTTAATGATTACAATTATCTTCATTTAATCCAGGGCAAATGGGCAGAGCACTAGAATTTACACAGCCTGAATGCTAAGCAGAATGAAAACAGCTAGATGATTTATATGAATGCACTTTCATCCAACAATTCATTGTCTTAATGGCAATAGTAGCAAGCAAAAGTTCAGATCACACACTTCTAAAATGACGTTAGCTATGATATGATCTTGTGAATTTTCTCAAAACCCCTAAAACTAGTTTGGATCTGAGGTCACTGCTAGTCCGATCTGAACTTGGTGCTGAAGATTAAAATTAATATTAAAGATCAAGACTTGATACAAATTGTGCTATAAACTATCCTGCATTTAAGGCTCTCACACTCACTACAGTAGTGTTTCTCAATCTATTCTCAGCATCCTGGTACTTCCTGGGGCCCCACATGTTCCTACTGTCAAGAGCGGAAGGATCGTAAATAGCCATAAAGACTAGGACTGGAGATAGATGATTAACTGCTTCTTTCATGGGAAGCTGTAAAGACTTTTCCCCTCCCGATCAATTTTCTGTACAGGTAATGTGGGTCTGATCAGGTCAGAGTGAGGGGGAGTGATAAATAGCCACTCTGGGCAGCTTTCTCGTGCAGCCGCAGAAAATGCGTTTGGCATTTACTAATGCTGTTTAGAGCTTGGTTAATATGAGACACACTCTGCAGAAAGATGGAGAAAAACCTTATGTCAACATGGAACCTAGCTGATCTCCCTGCCATCGCTGGAAGCTCTGAACAGAGACTTCCACTGTCCGTTGATGCTCCTGATATTAGCACTATTTCTGGCAGGTTCCTAGCCGATGCATGCAAAACAGCCCATGAAATAGATCTTACTGAGAAAATGGTTCTCCCAATAAAATCACCAAATTCGGACTGGTCAAAAACTAAGTGTTCTCCTTTTTTGCCTCTTCTCTGTGGAGGGAAACAGAAAGACAAGGTTCAATTTAAAATGACACTTTCATTTACACATATAAGAAAAAAGAAGGAACGCATCCACTAGCCCTCTCCAATTAACCCAGCAGCACTCAGATTAAACCAGTCCTCACACAGGACTGGTCCATCTGTTTCTGATCACTGGTGAAACTGAACCTATGTGTGAAAGTAGCACATACCCGTGAAAAAACATGTCATTCTGTTTTGCAACAGAAGTGGGGGCAAGGATAATCAGCATTACTAAAAACAGCACAGGATGCAAGCAGAACATACCAGCCAGAGCCAAACATGTCACAAGGGGCAGAAAAATAAATTACTCAGAATATAAAATATTTTGGCTAATTTTAACCAAGTATTAACAACCACCCAGGGACTATCCTGACTATAACTGTATTATTTGGGAAGATATCACAGGCGTTACACCGACTGAAAGGTGAATTGTTGGTATGCAGCACCATTCATTACTACGAAGGCTCTTTGTAGCGCTGCAGGCAACCAAACAAATACAGTGGAGGGGTTGGTCACGGCACCCAGCAGCTCCAGCAGTGTTAGGGTTACCCCAGTTAACCTCAAACTGTGACTCCGAGGCAGGAGATGGCACACATTTGGTAGCTCTGACATTCACAAAGTCAAATCACAGCAAGGTAGCGATAAGCAGCTTTTCTGTGCCTTCTCCACAGAAGGTGCTCACTAGCACCTCTGGTCAAATTACACAGATGCAGAGAAGAGCAGCAATTAAACGTGATATATCATCCATGGAGCATGCAACATAAACCAAAGATTATATGGGAGAAATTTAAGCAGGAAAGGACATTCTGCTAGCAGGCAAGTTGTTACGGCAGAGACAGTGAAAGAAAACACGGAGAGGAAGCAAAGGTTAGGCAACAAGTCACGATGCTTGAAATTTCAGCACTGCTTTCAAAAAACAGAAAATCCACATGCAAAACCAATTGATAATATATTTTCAAAGATGCCATTGTAGTTATTTGGAACCAGTTCCTCAGTTACAAAATAGTTCTTCCCGAGAACCAGTAGAGACACAAAAAAACAAACATACATATATGGATGACGGAGGTACATTTTGACATTTGTAAAAGGTGAACTTTTTCAATAACCCTAAAGAAAAATTACCGGTCTTCTCCACACTGAATCTTCTTCTTGCTTTCTAAAACCAAATAAATCCATAAATCCCGCTTTGAGCAGGCAGTTGAATTGGATGGTCTCAATTGGTCCCATCCAACCTCAACTACTTTGTGATCCTGTGCGATTAATCTCTGCCTGATGCAGGTCAGCCAAGGACTGAGATGAACAACTGTAGCTTTTCCTATTTAATTTATATTGTTCCTTAATTAGATATATAGAAAAGGATCATTCTGTTTTCTTGGTTAAGAATCACACAAAAAAACTGCCATCGTTCTCATTTAAGCTACTGTTTAGCTAAATACATTCAAACAGTCAATTCACTTCAATGCTACAAAACTCAAAAGGAATTAAGAAGCTATTAAGTGTTTAAAAGACAGTGTACTCTCTGCTTACCAAGTCTCACAGGAGTGATATTGAAGATACCAGATCACTCACAGAGGAGACGTCCCTTCAGTACAAATCACAGTCACAAAGGCCTGACAAAGGCAGCACTAGACACGTTCTTAATTATTTCTCATATGAAGCAGGTAACGCACACACAAAAATGAATGAAGTACAGTAAGTCCCAAACAGTTGTATGAGTTAAACACATGATTCTGGGGAAGATATTTTCAAGTTTGCTCAAAGTTCTCAAGCAGCTGCTGACACACAGTGGTAATTCAGAGAAGGAAGCTCTTGTTCTTAATGATCCAGACTCAAATGCCTCAAAATCTGTGCTAGAAATTAAACCTATGCTTCCAATGCAGCCTGTTCTGAGCTCTGCTTCGCTGACATATGGCCTCAGTACGCTTCCTGTCACTTTGGATTTTTCCAGGGACAGATGTGGGCTGTGCAGTGAAGCAGGTTGCCTCTGTGCTCCCCACTGCACTCGCTACAGCTGCGCTACAGCTGTGTACGCAGTCTTTTACCACAAGAGGAGAGGAAACAGCCAAACGCTGCTTCCGAGAATGGGATTGCATCCCTGTCCTTTACAGGAAGGACGCTAGGCTACTTGCAGTAAACTTTGCAACCACAGAAAATAGGGAATTTGCTATAAATAAATGAATATGTACAGCTTAGCCAAGAAATAGGGAAACATTGTAAAACATCTAAAACTTATTTTTCAAATCTTTTTAAGCAAAGTACCCCAGTTTCTTGGCAAACACTGAAGTGTTTCCTTTCTGCATTTAACAGAAGACCAAAGATGCTTAACTCTGGATGTCTTCAAGGAAAGTATGAATCACATTGCTTTATCATAGAATCAACCCCCAATTTCCTGGCTTCATGGGGAAAAATCAAATATTCATGTTTCTCTTTAATACATCGATAAATTAAGCCATAAGAACCAGCATAAAGACTGTAATGAAAAGAAAAAAGGGAAACAGTTCAGGAGTAATGGCTGTCAGATCCCTGAGGATCGCTGTGCTGCTGCTGACACCAGTGAGTGAGGCCACAGAGAACAGCTCAATGTCACAACGATCAACCGGCTCGTGTCCAGAAGTGATACAGCTCAGAGCATCTCTGTTCCTACCAGAGTTAGTCCATAACCTAATAAATCTGCTATGAAAATCAAGAGATGCTAGTGAACTTTAAAAATGACAAACAGACCTCAAAAGACAAATATGCTGCGATGCAGCACTGACATCATTGTTGACACGTATGTTGTATCATCACTCATCAGCATGGTCCCTTTTCTGTCATTGCAAGTGTGCAAAATTCTCAGATTATGAAACTGTAAATACAGTAGTAGATGCAAAAAGCCTGATTTTCACCGATATTTTCATGTCCCTGTTCATAGGATGTGCGTGCATAAAGATAATAACCTCACATACATAGTTTTAGAAGTTCAAGCATTAAACACACTTAGCAGAACTATTCTAATGTTGAGGTTTAGAGTACGTAGTATAAAACCTGAGATCCTTTTCTCTTAAAAAAATACCCCTCGCATATGACAGCAGATCCTCTTTTCACCCAATCTCTTCCTAGGTCTCTGCACAGTACTGCCACCAAGGTCTAAATTTACTCTTCATCCACCCTGGAGTAAGTGAAAGCAAAAGCAGGTCCTCCTTGTGGTATATTCAACTAATGAGTTCAGGCCTATTGAAATCAACACTTATTTTACTCAGAAACTAAACTGCGAATGCTGAAAAAAAAATTGGAATTTCACTGAGTGTTTTCATGTTATTTTTCAGATAGCTTCTATTGATTCTTCAATGGTTTTTTAAATGTGCTCAGAAATTGAATGAATAAAGGGCTCAAAAGGGAATGTTCATTTTATACAGACTTTCAGAAAACTATTCTTACATTTTTCTCCACAAATGGAAATGCTGTTCATGACCTGAAGGCTTTCTTTAAGGATCATAAATAGAACATTTCTTATTTGAATGGAACTAGAATTCCTAATGACACAACGATGTTTTATACTTTCCCTCTTTCGATATGTATCTTTGAATCATGCCTGAAAAGCAACAATATAATCCTGATAAATGTGGAATACCTCTCCTCCATTTAAAAGGAAGGCTGAATAGAAAATGATGCTTTCTTTCTAGCTTTTGTCACCACTACTCCTTTGCAGTTTCAGTCTCTCACATCTCCACTGTAAGTTATACTGTCACTGACAGCAGTTGTGGCAACAATATATTCAGCAACAAAAAAATGTTTAGAAATGACGAACTATTTTTAAAGGTTCTTAACACAAAATGAATGTTATGTGCTTTCTAAATTAGAAAATCCATTACACCTCAGAACTTAAAAAATAAAAGAAATTAAAACCTCCTTTTTAAAAAGCCCTATTACACTATACTTACACTGGACTTGGTTCAGGTATCCGTGAATTTTGGAAATCATGAAGAAGTTAATTTCCTAGGATCGTAATGATAGGCAGCTAAGAGAGAACTTCATTGTTAAATTGCATAGCTCTCTGTCAGCTTCTGGCTAACAACGAAAAAGTAATTATTGAGGCCATTCTGCATTTTATGTGCACTAAAATATTCACTTCAAATTTATTAAAACCTGAAATATCAAAACCTGAAATAAAGATCCCAGTACCCTCAGACTAACTTCAACCCAGACCAAACTCTGCGTGGTTGTATCTGTATACCCATAGAACATATTAAATTCTCCTAGACTTCACAGCTGGAATGAAACTCTCTTCCTGAACAGTTGCCTGCCATAACCATTACAAAAGGAAAATGATGAGCTTTGTTACAGAGCCACGCATGCAGGGAGAAGCACCCTGACCCTCTGCAGCACAGGAGGCAGTCACAGTACAGCTGCCTGTATGCTCCGAAGCCTCTACCAGGTGTAACACTGATACTGCTTCAATGGGTGGGAGAGACATCCTTCTGCAAATACCCAGTGAAAATATGCTCTCTCCACTGCTGCGCATCAAACTCTACAGTCTGAAAGCTTTGGTACTTCCAGCACACAGCTTTGTATGATGTGTTTTCTCTCCTCTCAGGACAGCTCTGGGTCTGGGAATAGTTAATTACCTTCAGATTTGTCTGAAGTTGGAGCCCTGGCTCATTCTTTCCTAGAAAGAGGTTAAAATTATTTAGTTGTCAGATAAATAGAACTTTGACAACAATAGAATGTTGAAAACAACAACTGTGTTGCACTGCTCATGGAGTACTTCAGCCTGTGAAGTACTTGGCTCGACCGAGAAGACAATTCGCAGAGCACGACGAGAAACAGCACCGCCTGTTCATGTACATCAAAGTGGTTTTGGTTTCTAATCGCATATGACTCAGTCATAACAAACTCTGTCACAAGCCAGTTTTAGTTCAATTAAATATCTTTAGGGGAAAATACATGACCAAACACAGAATCAACACTGTATCTGGGGACTGTTGATGGACACCATGAATTTATTCAGGCTACTGGGCTCTCTTAATGTTTTATTAACTTTGCCTTGGTGACCATTTTGTGTCTAGAATCCGAATTACTGGATTAGCACAAATCAGCTGTAATCTTCCTTCGCTTTTCATATCCTGCCAGCTTTCTGCGCTCTTCTGAAGCAAGGTCTTTCTCTGTCAGACTCTGTAGACCAAATAATATTTGTTGGCCCTCATGGCCTTGGATTGTGAGAAAAATACTGTCCTACTGATTTTGGACAGTAACCCTGAGGGGTTTTGAATCTCTCCTACCAAAAAGCTGTGGTTACTTTTTGTGATGGTTTTGCTCAGCCTCCCTGACCCACTTTGAGGTACAGCTCAGGAGTCAATACTGCTCTCACACGACCTTTCAAGAATTCTCCTGGCATGTTAGCATGTTTCATGTTTAGTCTATGGAGAAATAAGTTAAAGTTCATTAAAGCACATTCAGTACCAGGCACACTGAACTCAGTGGGAGATAAAACTAAGTTCCTCACAGGACTGCAGGCTATAAAACAATTAATCAAAAAGTCCACCATGACTCAAGGTGGGTCGTTGAGATCGAGTAACTTAGAAATTCTCTGCTGAGTTTCCCTCTGGCAAGCTTAGACAACACCAAACACCTTCTCCTTATAGTTGTGTAGGATGGAACATTTCAAGATTGGTGCTTGAAGGCTTTTTCAAGCTACTATGTAGATTTAAAAGAGGAAATTCAGCTGGGAATTTAGAAGCAGAAGCAAAAGTGCAGAGACTTGGGGACATTCCTGCATTTAATAGGGAAAAGTCCTTTCCAATTCCCGGAAACACATTTCTCCTCTTACCAGAGTAAATTCAGAGGCGTCAAAAAACCCTACAAAAACCAAAGCACAAACCAGTCCTTTGCCAGCAAGCACAGACTCACATACAGAATCTTTCATTTCTACAGTGCCTAGTGTTACGAGGCATGCTACCTCTCAGGAACCTCTGGACACTTAACTCTGTTGCTTCACGGTATGTTAGAAGATAGTTTCATCCATCACTAGTCACTTTTGTTTCAAGCAGAATCCCAATATGAAAGAGTTTCTTCAACACTGCATTAACTGTATGGTGAAATGAGATGCTTTCAGAACACACCGTTCCAGAACAACCACTCAACGTAGCCGATTGCCAAGGACTCACATGGCACACGCATCCTGAAGCGAGACACGGCTTCTCATGACATCTTGTGGCAGCGTGACAAGCTGACAGGGTTTTTGTTTTGTTTTCAGAAAAAACAATTCAAGATGTTGCAAACAGTGATATTACAGAAAAACAAACACACAACAAAAAGTGCCAATTTATAATCAAATTAAGGCAAACAGACCAGCACCATTTCTTTTTACTCATGTCGGAAAAAATCCCCATAAAAATATATAAAGACACAAAGTATAAAATAATAAGACTGTTAAAGTAATAAAATGAAGTCAGAAAATGGAAACAAGTTTCGTCTGAAGCAATTAAAACTGCATGTGAGCTACAGATCTAAAGGCACGTATGTATTATTAATACTTAATACATTCTTACCTATTCTAACTAGAAGATCAGAATGTCTTTTTCAACTTGTGGCTTGCAGGGAGAGATTGGTACAGAAGGGAAAAGCTTCATTGTCCAGAAACTTAATTACAAGCTGGCTCAATAAGGCTAATTTATGCTGATACTAGTTGCATATAAAAGAATAAATACTGAAACAACACATTATATTTCCCATTCGTTCTCAAATTATGTTCTGAGAAAAAAATGTCCTTTAATCATACCTGAAATAGCACAAATTGTGATTCAATATTGCCCTAATTGAAAAACATCAGCCCCAGATGATTCAATAAATGGCCCACTTTGAAAAGGATATCAGAGGTAGCTCTAATTAAATTAAACCCAACAATATTACTTAAGATAGAGCCTTATTTTTGAAAACATACTCATCCTCAAGGCACTCAAGAAAAGTGGTTTTCCCAGTCATTAACTGAGTAATGCTTAATTCTCACTTCTTTGATGGAAGGCATTCAGTTTCTCTGCGCAACTTGGCTTCCAAAATCCTCATTCAGGCTCCTCATACAGCTCCGGGGACAGTGGTAGATTTTCCTGCCAGGGCAGAAGAAACTGGGTTTGTCTAGACTTTGTTGGGGATACAGAACAAAACACAAGCAGGTTTTACGCAGTCAGAAATGAGCACTGGAGAGCAAAGAGAAAGCTTCTGGGAGGAACATTCAACCAGAACTGCTGCTGTTACTGAACAGTCAAGAAAGCGTTCTCAAAAGCAAATGTCTCTGGTAGCATGCTCAAAGCAATAAACACCCACATCAGGAATAACTCATATTTGGCCTTCAAAAGTGAAAATAAATAAATAAATCTACATTTCACTCAGGTCATGTACCCTTAGATTACCGCTTCTGCCAAATTTAGCCACAGCATGGCACAAAGGTGCCATGAACAAAGATCCTTCATTCTGCAGAGATTCACGGGAAAAGCCATTCCATGCAGTTCTGTTCCATTGAGCAGCACCCTCTGCAAATCCATCCCTTCCCTGGGAAGGAAGCGAAAGAGGAAAGTTTAAACACAGTCTTTACTCAACTGTTTCCTAGCTGTAACTTTGGAGGATATTAATATGAAGCAAGTAACATCAGTCCTGCACGGACAGGATTCATTTCACTAGATCCCTACTTTGCTCTTAAGATATTTATGATTATTTTGTAAAAAAGGTTTAAAAGAGCTGATCTACATCCTGCAAGTACTGCTCATCTTTACAAACCACAAATGCAAAGTGTACTTATGTGTCCTCCTTACAGTGACGTTACTGTGTCCTGAAATAATTAGCACAGGTAGGAAAGACAATCTCGTCAGAGCTAGGATTGAGGAGACTGAGAGGCTCAACTCCTCATCCACCATAGGCTTGTCACACACAGCATAAGCCCCCTTATGCCTCAGATCAAAAATTTCTAAGATAAAAAAGGGCACTTTCCTACAGAGATACCTGAAGCAATAGACATTAAAGTCTGCAAAGTGCCTGAAGGACTGCTGTAGCTCCACAGAAACAAATCAGACATTTAAGACCCTGCCTACTGTCTTGTCAAGCTGCATACATTTATTTTGTGTGTAATAGAGAACTTTATTTCATAATCTGCTAAAGACTGAAAAACAGATTTTTGGCACAAGGGGATTTCCTGGTACAATTACACAAAATGTAATTAATGGGAGATTGTGAAGCATGGATTGGGCATCTAAGAGTCAAGCTCCCCTCCGATATCACAGGCATGCTTTTGGCAAAACCTTGAGAGGTTGTTGGAGGCGGGGAAAGAAGAGTCACCACAGACACAGCGTATCAGCTATCGCAATGTCCAGTATAACGACAACTCAGCTGTTGATAAACAGAGAAACAGTGATGGGCTACAAACCCACAAATCCTGATCTCTAGTTGCCTCCACTGAAAAATGGTCCACCGATGGAAATTAGGTTTTTGTCCATTTTTACAGCACAAACCAAAGCAAAATCCAGAGACAGTACAACATGCAGCATGCTGCACAAGATAGCTTTCAGCAACCGTCCTCGCCACGTCACAATATAAAAACACACTAATTTTGTAGTCACTAGAGGGAGCCATCTGGCATTTTACTTGTGCTGCTCCTCAAGTGTTTGAAACTCAGATTTAGTGGCTCTGCTAAAGGGAAAGACTCTGTCAGATCTAAACATACTAATCAGTAAGCATTGCAAAGAAGAGTTTGGTTACCTACTTATCTCTCTGGGCCAAGCTTAGAGTAAATTCTATAGGTAGGTGAAAGACTTTTGTGACCTATTTTTCTCTCAAATTCTGTTTTCTAGCATTGATCATGACTGGTTACGTCTAATATGGGACACTATACTGGGCCCTTCAGAAGCCTGAAGCACACAGTCTGATCTTTGTGTGTACGTATCCCTTACAGGCTGTACAAGGCTCTGGAACAGACAAGATCACAACTGATTTGCTTAACCTAAAATTTTATGGCGTCTCCTTGTGCAGAGCTGATGGCTATGTCCGGAGACTGAAGAAAGAAGTAAGGTCACTTGTTTTCCACAGTTCAATCAGTTTAAGGTCTGAAAATGAGCCTCGAAGGAGCTTTATGCTACAGGTCTTTTACCTCAGCATACAAATCATAAACTAATTCTTAAAAATTTAAGAGACGACCCCCAAAAAGAAATTGTCCCTTTCCTTTACTATGGCTTCTCACCCAGTCTGGATAGAGCACAGGTTTTCGACAAAGCACAAAGGCCTGTTTTCAGTTTGCACCATTACTGGAACCTTGGGATACAAATGCAGCCAACCTTGAATAACCTTGCTCTGTCTACATGGGACAGAAAGAGATGAAGCAGTAATGGCAGTAACACCTGCCAGTCACAAGCTGGGACGCAGCACTGGTCTTAGACAGACAAGGGCAGGGAGGCCTCCTCCCTGAAGCCACGAGAAACACGTACACTAACCAGTTTACCCAAAAGGGAGAGCAGAGGAGTTGTGTGCGTTGCTACAGAGCGGCTCTAAGTATATCCAATCCCTTGTACAAAAGCTTATTTAAATAGAACAGGCAGGAGACATATGAAAGCAGGCAATTAATAAATGGGACCGTACCTCCCAAACACGACAGACGTTTTGAAGCCCAGGATGCTTCTTTTTGCAGTCTTCACCAAATTTTTGGTACTTCACCTGTAGTCATATCAGGCCCTACACTTACCTGAAAGTACCAAATATACTCAGCTAGGAGCAGAAACCCCAGAGACTGCAACGAAAGATGCCCACTCTAATTCTTCTTTGTTTGTATGCTGCCGCGTCAGGTACAATTTGTACCTTAGAAACTCAAATGGACAGCAGTTTATTAGCTGTACAGTCCCTGCGGACTGCTTTCTTTTTACTAGTATTGCCTTTGACTGTATAGATTAAAGCCTTTGTGCAAACCACATCGATTTTAGTAGAGTTCTTCATCGATTTTTACGTTCACAAGAAGCCCAATCTGACAAGATATGGAAGACAAGGTGCTGGATATTAGCTTAAACAGTTTAACCATTTTGTCTTTCAGAATTGTCCGTGTAGAAAGAACCCTTACATTAACACCAGCAGTGGTTGCACTGGCACCAATTCAAGCAGGAACGTTGCTGCTGCACAGGGTAGTAAGTAACCTGGCTAATAGAAAGACCACCTTGAAACCAGCCTGCAGGGGTATATTGGTAACAGGGATTATTTTGTCAGTCATTGAAAATGAAGGCCTTTAATGCTCCAATTTATGCTCTACTGATCACACTGTAATACAATGACTCATATGCTGTGAACACAAAACTTACTTGCAGCTCTTGGTGCCAAAGAGAGGCATGTAAATCAACCCACCATGAGCCTGCACAAGAGTCTGAGGGAGAAACTGAAGCTCTCGCTGCCTTAATTTGTAACAGCCTCCCTTCCATCAAGGCATATCCAAGCTTCCACTCATATTCTTAGCGGCTGTATTTCTTTATGGAAACAATTCCATGAAAGTACATAATTAACAGTGAACAAGTATTTAGAAAAGCTAACATAGACCTTAAACTTCCATGAAAGTGTATATAATCATAAAGAACTGGCACGTCAAAAAAATCACAGGAGAACCTACGGTCCCAAGAGAACCTAATCACAACGAACTGGCACGTACGCAAGCCAAAAAAGCCTCACAGTGAAGTTTTAAAGACTTAATTCAGTTACTTGTGTTAAGCACCAGCTTCAGCAGAGCCATGTCCGACTTCAATTAGGGAAGGCAAATATCAAACCATGCTCAAGCAATTTCCTCTATGTGCGCTCTTGAGATACTACGACTTCTCATGATATATGCTTTTAAGTCCCATTTTGATTGAAATCTCTCTCAAAATAGAAAAAACTCACTTTAAACCAAAAACTTTCCATACACATTGCACACATGCAGCGAACGACAGTGATGTGTGTGGCCGGTTTCGAGGGAAATACTTACTATCGCCTCCATTTCATCTGAGAATAACTGTCTTGCAGCACTTACAATAAAAAATAATTTTAAATCTCATTTCTATAAGGAAGCGCACCTTGAAAACTACTTGTTACACACACACTTTGATTTCCACTTCGAGATCAGTAAATACTTGAATTTCTGTAATCCAGAAAGTACCACAATGAAAAGCATTAACCAAACATCCTTCAGCATCCAGCTAAGAACTGAACAAGACTGAAAATCCAGTCAAAGGGAAGGAATATTCACTCTCTCCATCTTAAAAGACACTAGAATAAAGGATGTGGACCACAGTCTAAATACAACTGCTTTCTCTCACTGATTCAGTTAAAAAAAAAAAAAAAACCAACCCATTTTAAAGTTGTAGCTTTATTTGAAAGTGATTTAAGAGTTATGGTAACACAAATTTTTATACAAAACTGATACAACGAAAAACAAACTTCAGAGGTTTCCTAGAGCAGATTACAGGCTGTAAACTCATAATCAAATATACTATATAGAAAAAGGTAACTTTGTTCAAAGTCCTGTCTGCAGACCAGCACCAAGTGATCCTGAAAATTTAGTTTTACTCTATGTGCAAAAAAACCCCCAAAGCCCACCCAAAACCTCGTTTCCTAAGTAAGCGAAGTTCCATTGCAGTTGTCCTACCTCACTGTATTTCCAATTTACAGCAACAGCTGTGACAAACTGTACACAAGAAACACATCAAGATTTCCAGCAGTATCTTCAGTGAGTAAAGATCAACTTTAACATACCTGATATTTTAAAGGTTTTTTAAGGAGTCGTGGACAACAAGGTACTTAAACAAAACTTTACAAACTGCCATTTCCAAAGAACTCAGAAGTCTATTAAAAAAAACCACCAACAACACCAAAGCCCTGTAATAACTCCTTTTAAACTATTTCATTTCAGCATGTCAGTTTCACAGATCTTGGGATCACTTATTATTTTTATTCCAATGTCTGCAGTACATCAATATCCCATCATACAAACTAGCAGTATTAGTAAGATCGGGGGGGGGGGGGGGGGGGGGGAGTTCATAGAGTCTTGCAATTCTTTTACCATTCTTACCACATGGTCAGTAGAAAGTAAGGCTCCTCCCAAAACTAATCTTCTTTTATTTTTGTCTGAGATCAGTTTTCTCAAATAGAAAAATGTATTTTGAGAACAATTTCTCTATATACACACAGGTCTTCAAACATCCCATTTTGGGGGGCAAGCGTACAACTTGGCCTCACACCACCCTTCTAGGCATGGGAAAGATACTGTTCCTGAAATATTATGGCTGTAGAGAGCTACCAGACAGGAGCAAAATACTACTCCAACTGTGAAAATAACTGCTGCTGTAATTCCTACACTTGATGTTCTCCGTATCGCACAAAGCAAAATGGTTGTGAATCATGCAATGTCACGCAATCGTATTACACTTTGTAGAGAACTGCAAGGGTCTGTTTTCTGCTCTCTGCCAGGCTTGCTTCTCACTTCACAATTCCTGGGCTCATCAATCTCACTTGTTTTATTGTGGCTGTTCACCTATGCGTGCCAGGAACAGCATCAGTGCAAAAGGACGTTAATCCAGTAACTCCAGAAAATCTGCAACTTTAAGTCTTCCCTAAAATTGGAAAATGTCTCTAGAAATTCCACTTCTTTTTTTCAGGCTCTCTGCCTTTTTCTTTTATCTCTGAAGCACACACCAACCCTCCTCTATCGCCGCTCTCCACCTTGAGATACCACTGTAAACAAATCCCAGTGATAGAATAATCAAGTTTTTGCCAGTGAAAAAAAGCACCATACCATTAAACTTTTGTTCCTTTTAATAGAGTTACAGCAGCATGTAGAGACCAAAGCCTCACGCATGCTGCTGCTTCAAACCTTGCTCCCAGGTCCGCTGCATTAATGTACTCTCCAATGCCTTGGATCTTGGTATTAAAACCAAAGAGATATTGAACATCCTATGTGATCACAGGAACACGGAGAGTAGTTTCTGTGAATTTCTAGCTATATAAATTTGTGTGCAACAGACCTACTTTGTGCCTCCTGATAGTTACAGTGCAGATTTACTTCTCCTGCAAGGCTGATGAGTCATTCACTGTTCACTGGCATTGCACGGATTTGCCATAGCCCCCTCTTCCAGCATCATAGTCTTGCCGATATTCATCTCGGACCTTATGAAGGAGGAAAAAAGGGAACTCCAGTAAAGCCAACTTCTCAAAAACTATTACACCATTAGAATACAGTCAAACTGAGTTCACAAGTTGTAAGTGGCCACAAGGAGCTGACTGACAAAACAGAAGACAAAGTGCATCATGCAGGAGCCCAGAATACAGCATAAATTAACTTCCTTTTTAACAGTGTCCAGGGGGGCTCTTTAATCAAGACAGCCAAAGCAAAGATGGCTACCCTCATGCTTCAGCGTCTGCTACCTGCTCAACTTTAGGTAAGCTAACTGCTGTCCTTTGTGCTCTTAAGAGCCTTACATTTTCTGGGCTTATTTATAAGCACCATCTCCCTAAGTAGCCAAGAAGTTTCTGAAAGTACTTTCAGTGCAATATATGAAAAAGTTATTTATTCTTAATGAATAACATCACCTTTGACAAGACGTCTTACGGACTAACATATAGCACTATCTTAAACAACAATCTATAAGCTGCTATTTCTGAAGTTGTTCTGAGTGTGTTCATTTAAAGAGCAATAATTTGGTAAAGTCACCAGTCACTTAAAAACTAGACTGTACAACAACCTACCTGAACCCCTGATCTTCCACAACCATACTGTCTACCCTCCTTAACTCCTGTATCCCAGTCTGTCCTTATGATTCTATCATCAAGTCTGGTTCCACTGATGTATCACATTGCATTTTCAGCATCTCCTCTTGCATAATGCCTTAGGAATAGGTTAATGAAAAAACCTAGGCTTCTATTTTCAGTATGTGGAAAGTGCAACACCAAATGGGCTACAAACCCAAGTATTTGCTTGAATCAGGTTCCTGCCTGGTTACTTCTAAAAGCAACCACTTATATGGCGCTATGTGGGCTGAGAAAACTGCTAGCGAAATAGTGTGCAGAACTCAAGCACGTTAATGCTCACCCTTAAAAGCACAAAGCTCTATCGCTGAAGAAAGAATGGGAAGCCCCATGCATGCTGCAAACTTTCACCATTTTGGTGAGTTCGCTGCAACCAGTAACAGAATGATCTTCAGAGACCTGCACATAATGAAGTCAACATATGATAGGAACGGAAAACACCAACAGAAACTCTACATGTACGCTTGTATGAAAAGAAACCCCTCAGCGTGCGCACTGAGAATACGCTTTCACTGCAGAAGCCAACAAAAAGTATCTGGCTTAAAGTATCAGAGCAAAAGCAACCTAACAGCCCCCACTCGACGCCCAGTGCACGTCTGTCCTCTCCCGCCCCGCACTCCCCCAGACACTGCAGCAACCCAATAACCTTGTCCCCGGACAACCTCCCCGCGACCCGGAGCCTGTACTTCAGCTCCTCCTCGCCCCGCCCGCCCCGCCCGGCGCCGCGGCGGCCTGCGGGGCAGCGGGGCCCGGCCCGCAGAAGGATACTCCACAAAGCAGAAGCCGCAGGCGGTTCTCTTCACTTTGTCCAGCCCCACGATGACCTTCTTGATGTCGCCGCTCTTGCCGAAGAGCTCGTGGATCTGCTCCTCCGTGGTGCAGAAGGAGAGGTTCCCCACGTACAGCGTGCAGCTCTTCCTCAGCAGCCGCTCCTGGTCGGACCGCGTCCCTTGAGCCGCAACGACAGCGTTACCCCGCGGCGGGCCCGCAACCAGACCGGGCGCAGGCGGACCGCGCGGCCACGGCCCCCGGCAGCGGCGACGCCCCACTCCCCCGGAGCGTTGGTCCCAGTACTGGCTGAGGGCAGCGTAGGAGTCGCTGCGCAGGACGCCCAGCGTCCCGCCGGAGCTCATGGCGGCACGCCCACCCCTCGGCCGCCCCTCAGCCACCGGCCGCGCCTCCCGCCTCAGCCACCGCCCGCCTCAGCGGCGCCCGCCCCTCGGCGCACGCGCCCTACGGCCGCCGGGCGGGCAGCCAATGGTGAGGCGCGCCGCGGCCCTCGCGAGAGCGGGCGGGGCGGGGTGCGGCCGCGGCGCAGGATGGTGCTGCGGCGGGTGCTGCTGGCGCTGCTGAGCGACCCGCGCCTGACCCAGCGGCTCTCCGAGTCGCGGCCAATCCGCGCCGCTGCTCGCCTCACCGCCGCCGCCATCACCCGCGGGCAGCTCGGGGCCCGCCGGGCGGCGCGGGGACTGGGCCCCCGCCTGCTCCGCCTGCGCGACGCCTTCCTCGGGGAGCTCAAGGACGGCGCCCGGGAGCGGGGCTGGCCATGGCCCCCCGGGCGCGGGCCGGGCCGGGGCGGCCGCCCCGGAGCAGCGCCCTGACCGCCGGGCCGAATGGGGAGCAGCTGCCGAGCCGCAGCCGGCGACGGACCCCGCCGAGGACGAGGAGGAGGAGGAAACCGGGACCGCTGCCCGGCGCCGAGCCAGGATGAGAGCGCTGGAGCCGGCGGGTGAGCGGGCCCCGGTGAGGGCCGGAGCCCCTCGGCCTCTCCCGAGGCGGGCGCGGTGCGCTGGCGGGCAGCGCCGGCCACCGAGGGCCCCAGCGCTCCCCCGGGCCGCGAGCGGCGGGCTCGGCGCCGCTTTCCCGCGGCGTGCGGCCGGGAGCGGGCCCGGGGGCCGAGCACGGACACGCGAAGCGGTGCCGCTGTGGGCGGCGTGACGGGCCGCCGCGTCGGCAGCGGGCCGGGTCGCGTTACCCACCGCCCAGAACAGACTGTCGGGATCGTCGCTTCACGTGCTGGGGGAGAAGCTTGGAATAAAAACAAACTTGTCACTGGAGTTCCTGTGGCAATTTTTGTCTACACAGCAGTAATACTCCACATTTATATTGCAACTGCGGTACAAAGAGAGCTCTAAATGTCGATGGTGATGGGTAGGATAACCGCCGATTTTACAGGTAGGCAAAAGAGATTCGGTAGCTATCCTGAAAGCACACCTGAAGTCTATGGTAGCAAGAAGGGTTTAGGGTAAAACAAAGATCAATAGAGCCATCCTAACTATAAATGTGGGAAAAGATGTCTCTACCATACGTAACGCACAGGGCTGGTTTACTCGAGTTGCTGTGTCTGACAACATTTGGGACTGAAGTACTTAACCTTCCTTCACGGCACGTTGCACTGCTCAGCTGACTAGATGCTTAGTTAACCAGGGAGGATGATTTCCACTTTTTGCATCACCCCAGGTGAAAAGAACCTCGCAAACTGTCTGAGATAGAGTTTCCAACATTGCTGGTAAAATTAAACCTCCCGCCAACAAAGACTTCGGTGTGCATGGGTGGAAAAAATGGATCTGTGGTGTAAATGATAAAGGTCTAGCTGGTGGCACAAAAGCAGTGTATTTTCAGTTTCAGTTAGTATTTGTAGTCCAGGTTCTCTTCCTGACTCTACCACAGGTTACCTGTGCAGCGGTAGAGAAGCCATCGTGCTATGGGAGTGGTGCTCCATCGCATCCCTGAAGAGTTTCAAGATCTCCCCCGCTGAGATTGCCAGAGATCACAAGTTTTATGAAAATAACTTTCAAAATTTAAAAGAAGCTGTTTAAGAAAGCTGAAAACAGCAAGCAGGACATGGAACACCAGCTGTGGCACGCAGTTGTCCCAGTGTAAGAGAGCAAAAAGGAAATTTAACTTGGAAAATACATTTGATGTCATGATGCTTTCATAACTACTTCCACTACTTGGTGAGTCATCAGTACAAACATGCACCCCCTCTTCCCCAACCTCCCCCCAAAACACGCACCTTTAATTCACAGGCCTGTTAATAATGAGGGATGAAGGATGTGGGATGAACATGGAGGGGAGACAACACAAAATGCTTTACAAGTGAGCAAGAGCTATGTTCCTTAAAAGTCTAGATTGTATGTTTAGTGTGGGAGATAGAGGCAAATCCTTCACACAGGGATTTTTCCTACCTTCCCTTTAGAGCCTGGGATCAACCTATACTGCCTTGAAAAACTGGCTCATAAGACCTTATGTAAAGCTGTGTGGATGAAGAAGTGCGAAAAGCATTACTGCCTTTGCGAGCAGAAAGAATTCAAGTGTTGGATTCATTTCAGAGAGGCTTGATGTACAACGCATGTGCTAAGTATTTCCCTCTGTGTGGGGATGGTTTGGATCCAAAAGTTCACACAGGCAAACCCCAAAACTGTTAGCGGTGCTATACTATTCAGCATACACATCATTCTCAGCTGAAGCTTGGGGTTATCTGTATCCCCATTTAAAATGAGACTGCTCTCCAGTAGAGAGCCAGGATGTGATCTGTCATTCTCACCAAGCTGGTTTAATGGGGAGCGGTTACTGGAAGAGGAGGGGGGTGCAGGGGATGCGGCTGCCCCCTCGGATCCTCACATGCTCCCCTGCAGCAGAACTGGTCGATCTCTAACCCAGTGGTAAGCCAGTTCAGAGATCCATGGATCAAATCCCACCGAGCTCCCTGTTTTCTGCCTGCGCAGCTCCTCGAATCAGCTCACTGCAGGGCCTGCCGGTGCTAGAGCTGTGACGGAGCGATGAAAGCTGTGAGACGTGCAGCAGCAGTGCGCGCGGGAAGCACTGCCCCGTTTGCAGTAGCTAAACAACAGACAGGCTGAACGACATTAAAAGGCAGCGTTCCTAAACTGCTGGATGTAACCCATGGGTAGCGCGTCCACAGGAATGAATCTGTGGCAAGAAATGCTGGACAGGCAAAGCTTGGATTTTTAGGATTTAGCACAAGTCCTTACGCTGAGGCATCTTCCATGTTCTGAATCTGATTCTGTAAGATCAGTGCTGGGGATTTTTCAAGACGGAACCACCCAAGACACCATTACAGTGCTGGTGCCTGTATTGCGACTGCAGTTGGGTCCAGTGACTGAGAGGAGGCTCCGAATTTTTTAAGAGCATAAAAATAAAACCTTACTGAGTCAGACCAGCTTTTGCCGAGCCCTGTAATCTCTCTCCAGCAGCTGAGTTAATGCCCATTATCTGTACCACACAATCCACAAATGCTCTGTCAGAGATTATAAGAACTTTCAAAACTAAATCTCACATGGAAAGAGCTAAGCTTGAATCACAGTTTTGGTGGGCTCTGACTTCATCCCCTCTCATCAGGAAGATCACACAAGTGCATACAAAACACTGTAGGGGCTGAATAACACAAATTTTAAGTGGGTTCTAGCCAGAACTGGCTATACTGGTGAGTGTAAGAGCGTGAAGAAAGGGAATAAAGAGACTTGGGGGAGCTCCCCGTGCCACTGCTTGTGCTGAAGGTGGGTCTGTGAAGAGGAAGGTCTTGCAGTACGTTTGGGCAGCGCCCGAGTGCAGTGAAAAACTAAAACATGGTTCTCCTAAAACCTAGAGGCTCTGCTGATCTCTGTCTAGCTGAAGGATGTAGAGTCCTAACTGACTTCTCCAACTTCCACTGAATAGGAAGGGTATTTGTGGTGGGTCTTCCATTGACAAGTGTGGAAATATCAAAGTCTCGTTCTTGAACGAGACAGCACATTTTGTAATTGTGGCTCTGACCGTACCAGGGATTATAATGAAAACGTGACGGTCGTTGCAGGTAGAATTGTTTGCTCGCTGCTCTACTGTTTGGCAGAGGGTTTCTTCTTCCGACCCAGCCATGTCAATGACTTCTATATGTGTGTCTCTCTTCTGGATATTAAGCAGAGACCTCGGAGGCATGTAGGTGTGAGCAAAGAGCAGAGTATAGTGCCTTGGGTGGCTGGAGGGCTCCGGAGAACGCATGAGTTGCTCCAAGCGAAGCAAACATGGTATCAGTCCTCCCTGGTGTAAGCACCCAAACAGCAGAGCCCCAAGAACATTGAAAAGAATAATGATGGGTTTCCACTTCACAGCTCTGCTCTGTGATGTGCTGAACAGGACTAACGGCACAATGAGAGGAATGAGAAAGCGAGGTTCTTGGTGAGTGAACAGGGAGAGGAATGACAAGGGAACAAAATAAAACAGCAGTAATGTCGGACTGCCCTCAGAACGCACCGATAGCCCAGATGACCCATGGCAATATGATTTGACCCAAAATAATTGATAGATATATTTCTTCAACATTTTAAAACCAGCACCGATGGCCAGAATATGTAAGATCCCAAAGAGCATTATTCCGTTGACTGTAAAATGTGTAACTCGTGGGTGACTTCCATGCAGTGCAAGATTATGAGGATTCAGATTATAGCTGAGAAAGTTGAAAGGGGTTACTATCATCTTCTCATTCAAGTGAGCTATGACATCAAGTACGCTGCTCTTTTTAATGCTGTAGAGGTGGTCTAAGCCCGTGGAGGTAAAATAGAAGGTGTCGGCTGTTATGAAAACAACGGCAGTAAAACACGCGCATAGGACAAGCTTCAAAAAGTGGTTTATAACAGTTTTAATGCCCTTTTGAGAGTCAACAATTAAGCCTGCCCAGTAAAGCAGGGGCATCAGAGCAAATGCCAAAAACGTTGGCCTGTTAAAAAACCCGGCAGTCGTTACAATACCTATGAGAGGGCCGCTTGTAGGCTCTGCTAAGCTGCCACCAGACTTTCTTGAGGAAACCAAGACCATCAGGAGAGCAAAGAGGAGTCCTTCGAGTGTGTTGGTAAACGTTCGTGTATAAAATACCAGAGTGACGTACGATCCGGCAAGAAGTACCAGCGCTTTCCAGGGATCCGCTTCCCAGCAAGGAGCTAATCGATAAACGCTATAGTCAAGTATGAAAGAAAGCATCGTAAAGAGAAGGCGGGGCGACACAAGAAGGGTGTAGCTGTTGATGCAACTTGAACACACGTCCAGCTGCCGCAAAGACTTCATCACCCAGTAGGTAACACCAGATGTCATTAACGGGAAAACAACTGATCTGCAAGGAGAGCTGGGAAGGAACTCCCAAGGGTAATAGACCTGCAGGTTTAAAATATCGCCTATAAAGGAAGAAAAAAAGAAAAAATACATGCACACATAATATATTTTATTGGGCAATTCAGCACTGGGGGTACAGCGTAGTGTCAGAGGCGTCACGGTGCAGAGCAGTCCCTAAACTTCCGAGCCTGCTGCCGACGTTGCCGTTTCTCGCAGCGCACCGCTAGCCTTCACCGCGCCTGAGGAAACAGCGCGGGAGCGCGGCCTGTCGCGGCGGTGCGGCCGCGGGCACCGCTCGCTGCGGGCACCGCTGGCTGCGGGCAGCAGAGCCGGGATCTGCTCTGGGGCAAGGCGGGAGCGCGCAGCAGCTCCGCTCCGACTCCCGTGCCCGCGCCTCCCAGGGACGGCGCACCGCAGGGGCGTGCGGGACCCGCTGCGCGGCGACGCGCACCCCCGCGCTCCCGCCGCCGCCCGCTGAGGGGTCGCGGCCCCGGGCCCGGCGCCCCGCCCGGCAGCGCCCGCCGCCTTACCTGCCATCACCTCGGGCGACTGGAAGAACTCGTCGGGGTGCAGGTAGCCGGCCTGCGGCAGCAGGCACCAGCCGGCCCGCAGCACGGCCAGCAGCGCCCACAGCCCCCGGGCCCGCGGCCCCCCGGCTCGCAGCCCCCCGGCCCGCATGGCGGCCCCGGCGCCGAGCCGCCTCCCGGCCCCGCCCCGCCAGGGGGCGCGCGCCCGCCGGCCGAGGCGCCGCAGCGGGATCCCGGCGCGCATGCGCCGCGCCCCGCGGCACTGCGGGCCCCGGGCAGCGGCCGGCGGCGGGAGCGAGGGCACCCGTCCATCCAAAACTGCTCACGGCAAGAGCCGCACCAGGCACTTCACAGCAAGTCTGCAGCTGAGACAGAGCAGGGAAGGTGTCATTGCTGCCTGTCCTTTTTGTACTGAGCAAGTTCAAGCATTTTTCTTTTAAAACTGCTTTTCTGCAGTGTGGTATTCGCAAGGACAGTTCACTGTAGGAAGAAAGTGTGAACATTACCGCGCCCTTGCTGCCTACAAACAGAACCACTCCACAGAAGGAGAGAGGTGATGAACCCAAATATTCGTACGAGCGATGCAAGCGAACAGGGAGGACGTAGGCTCTTTCGGGGACCCTCTAAGGGACGGAGCCACACCTGGTACCGCCGGGGTAACACCAACAGCCTCACAAACCCAAAGGACGTGGAGACCTAGCTGTACGCTTATTTAAAGAAACCACTTCTGCTGCAAACGCGGCAGAAACGCACACACCAAACACACGTGGCATGTATCTAACACAGCAGCTACGTACTTCACAGGTGCTAAAATCCAGCACCGTGTGTTCAGAGGTGCACAGGCAGGTAGCCACAGCCAAGAGGCTTCAGCTGACCAGCCAGAGGTATCACGGATCCCCGGCCGACAGGAGCAGAGCTCAGACCCGAGGACTTCAGTCCTGCATAGCTGGGGGTGTGGGTGCTGCTGCATTGTGGCACTGCTTGCTACTGCTCTCGAATCTAAAATGACATAGCAGGAGGCTGTATTTTATCTCTTTCCCTCCTAAGCCCAGGTAACCTTGGAGCAAATTACATAGGTGAGAAAAGCTGGGAAGCGGGATAAGAGAAGTGAGGAATGAGTGTTAATTTCCCAGGAGAGTGACAAACTGTGTAGTTTAGCTATCAGGCCAAAGTCTGGATAAATTATAATTACTTCTCATGTTTATTTGTTAGTTTTCATTTATTTACATTGCTATTATCTAGCCTTACCCTTTTTTTTAATTATGTTGAATGTCTTTTCATCCCAGGATCATGAGGTGGTGGGTGTAGTCAGGACGCTGCCTGCCAGCAGCACAGCAACATTTGTTGTTATTGCAGCTATAGACAAAAATAAAAACCGAATGCTACAAGCCAGCAGATACAGAAGTGAACAACTTGTTTCACTAACAGCAAATACAAGTTTCATGCACAGGCACTCAGATAACCCCATGTAGAAGGTGGACGTCCACAAGTCTCTTGATGGAGATTGCATCAAATGAAAGATCACAGGGCAGATGACATCTCTGTCAAGCAGTGAGAGCACTGGTTGTGGAAAGTCAACAAGCTCAGCAGACGCACACCTTTGGCTTGGCTGTTTCCCCTGCCAACAAGCAGTCCCTCCACATCTCTCTGGCCACCTTTTTCATCCAGTGACTTTGCAGATTACCCCTACTTTCTTCTACCGGAAGGTGGAGGACCTTGCCTGTGGCAGAAGCTGTATTCTGGACTGCAGGTCGTCTCTCTGTCCACAGCCCGTCCCTCCTCTGTGCACTTACCTCTTCTGACAGCAGAGCTTAGGAGAAACTGTTGCCCCCAGCAAGGGTAGGGTGGGATAAGCAGGGATGTAGGAGTCTGAACGTTACCAGCCAGGAGGCCAGAGAGAATTCACTAGACAAGATTTTTGATACTGCCTTCCGAGATGGAGAAATTCTTCAACAGGTCAGAAAGCCAGTATCCATCTAAGAGCACCTGGGAATCCTCCAGCCCAGGGTGGTTCCACCTCAACAGCAATGGCAAAGATGCTCCAGTTTTGGACTGGACTTGTAAACCACGCTGACACTGTATTGCTGGCTTCTGCCCTGAATTCCACGCCCTCCACATGGACAGGGGCAGCTCCCAGCTCCAGCCCGCTCCCCCGAGGAGCAGGTGCTCTTAGCACTGGCCCTGTGAAGAGGCAGGAAGAGGCATCCCAATGTTAGCACAACATGTTATCACAACAGCAGCTCATCTGGAGAAAAGGTGGTAGGGCAGAGGTGGCCTGGACATTGCCACTTGGACCATGCTAGTCCAAGCCTTGTATCTGACATAAAATAAGAAGGGGAATGACAGCAGTCGTGAGCAGGTACTGTCTTATCGTACTGCCTGCCCCAGAGCACTGTGGTGTTTGCATCCCTTCAAGGGACTCAATGTAGTCACTGCCCAGCCATTCTGTGTATGTCCTCCTCTCTTCTACTGGCACGATCCCAACAGCAGAATCCTTAAAGATCAAGTTTTGTCCTTGAAAAGCTGAAGAATCAAACATTTTGAATCCATTTCCATTGCTGCTATTTCCAAAATAGACCTGAAAACAATTCAAAATTTTCAGTATTCTGCAAGATTAAATGCCACATTCCTCTTGTACAACATGAAAGACAACAGGAAGAGTTTTGTAGATTAGAAGTTCATACCCAATTGC
Organism: Opisthocomus hoazin; assembly: GCF_030867145.1. Classification (NCBI taxonomy): domain Eukaryota; kingdom Metazoa; phylum Chordata; class Aves; order Opisthocomiformes; family Opisthocomidae; genus Opisthocomus; species Opisthocomus hoazin. The sequence continues at coordinate 14,302,520 of NC_134417.1, forward strand.
AGAATCTCTCTTACATTTTTGCTTTTACACGCTCCAGTAGATTCGATACAGAATTCTGCCACTGGCAATTGTAAGAACAGCATTTGTGATTTTGGTTTTTTAGTTACTATCTGGAAAGAACTGTATTTTTAAAAAAAATCTTCTCTCTAAACATTGCTTGTGTAATACAGGGTTTGGCTGCACAGGAGTTACAGCAATGACTACAGCCCAGCATGGAGTATTGCTTTTAAACTAGTTAACCTCAGTATTGACAGGAACCTAGCTGTGGCAGCCACACATCATCTGCCTAAATGGTTTACCACATACGTGGCTGCAGTATAAATACACCCAGCAACGTTCTGTTGCATTCCTAGGAAAATTCCAGGATGGAAAGCGTTAGCATGTACTCTATTTCTTGTACACGTCAAAGTCGTGCAGTTTGGGAAAACACCTTAAGCTCCAGGAAAATTGTTACTGAAACCAGTGGCTAGGCAAAAAGTTGCAATCCCTCGTGCACCCGGGTGGTGTTACGAGGAGAATTACACGGGCTGTGTTTTACCTTCTCCATCCCACTCCCACCACAGGGCTCTGCACAGTGCACATGCCGCCAGTCCCAGGATGCAGGGGACATAATGTGGCAGTATGGTCCTGTTGTCTTTATCCTTGGTCTGTGTCAGACCAGACGTAACTCCCCCATAGCATAAATGGATCATTAATACCTGGGCCGTATCCAGTAGTCCATACAGAGCAAAAACGCTGGTGTCTGGTTGAACCATAATGGCCTGAGCTGGCACCCGAGCCAGGTGACACTCAGCAAACTGGGTGACTTCAGCACGGGCACCATTTGGACACAGTAACTGGAAATCACTGGACTTCAAGTTTTGGGCCCAGCTCTCAGTATTCTTACCTGAAAAAAGAAACTGTGTGTTGTCACTCATTGAATGCTTTAGAGAAAAAAAGTTCTATAAAAATTACTGAATCATAATAAAAAACCGTAAAACTAAGTACCGTCCGTGTTCTCAAACACTGTCGAGTGCTTCACAAAGGCCACATCCCCAGCGTCCTGTGCCAGGCACCTTTAGGAAACGAGAAATGAAAAACCAATTCAAAGCATCTTTATGTGAACCACATCATCTCCTCATAGCTGATCGGTTTAGAATTCCATTTTTCTTACATACATTCCTGCAAACGAACGCACTGGACCCGAAAGTAATCAGCAAAAACAGAGAAATGAAGCATCTTGAAAGGAGAGAAAACCAACACCTTTGCAAAGTATTAAAACATATTCTGAAGTAAGAATTTTAAGAGAGGAATACAGCAGAAAATTCTTATAAAAACAGTGTGAGAAACAACAGAAAAGGCCAATATTAGATGAGCAGAGAAGCAGAAGCTATGTGATACTCATGGCAGTATTCCCCATCTGCTAACAGCTCCTTTCACTCCTTTTTAAATCATGTACAAAATAAAGGTCATTAAGACTTTTTTGAATAAAATAATTTGAGTGGATAACCCAAGAGTTTATCAGATTGTGCATACGCACATGTGTGCACACTCACGCATATACTTTTTTTTCTCTTTTCTTTCCGAGTTAGAGTGACCTCGGTGCTCGCCCAGACACTGCTTTTACAGCCCTGGACACTGGAGATACCTGGTTAATCTGACTGCGGTTTTCAGTGGTGCTGTTCCAAAACTAAGTTCAGTTTCCGCCGATCTTCTAAAGCAGAAGCAGCCCAACATGACAAGGACACCCTAACATCTCTCCTGCGAGTGCGGTATCACTCACAGAGCGTGTCAGGGCGAAGGTGAGGACCCACACACCTTTGCCAGCATTTGCTGTTTCCCATGCTACGCTGTGGTGTTGTCTACCACATGACACAACAGGCACCACAGGCTGGCAGGGGGTTTCTGCTAGGCCTGAAATACGAAGTCAGCGGATAGAAGAAATGCACAGCACTCGCTTCAGACAGCAAGTAACACATCAGCAAAATCAACCTCAAATCAGTGAGCTGGCTGAGCCAGGAAAGAGATCTAATTCCCAGGTATTTTGGGGAGTGTGTGCTGGCAGAGGATCTGTGGGAAACAGAGTTCACTGGTGGCACCTTGCAGTTTATTCTACAAGTGTTTCCAGGAAGCATTTCCTAAACCAAGATCATTAAATCCACAAATCAAGAAGATGTAAAGCTGTAACTGAGCACAGTTTATGCAGTACAAAATGCAAGGGAAAATTATTATTGCTAACAGTTACCAAAAATACATCTATTTCACATGTACCTGGTTTAACACGCGCAGTTATAATCAAAGTTCTTATCACCACGTGGTGACACTGTCGTGCAGAGAACAGAGGACTTGTCAGGTGCTGTTCTGTGCATTCCCCATCAGAAAAGGCTGTTCCCAACAGATTTTGCAGTGCTCTGCACAGTTTAATTTGCCCCAGGCAGTGGGATACACACAAACTGAATGACCTCTCATACCTCTAGCCAGGCTAGTCTGAAGATATCCAGAGCTGAAGGAATGTGGAAATCTGAGGCTGAATTTTAAGCTCATGTCAGTCACCTTCCATAACTCGTTCTTCCTTCAGAGAGGATCACCCAAGCATCACAGCCAGACCCATCCCTACCTTGCAGAAGACTGCGACCCTCCATTTTTCACCCAAATTCTAACATTTTAAATACCTAAAACTTTCCACATCACTTGATGAACTAAACATCTTTATTAGTTTAAAAAAAAAAAAAAAAAGCAGCGATCTCCAGATAAAGTTTGGGCTGCATGGGCATTGTTATTAAACACACCACCTTAGAATAAGAGCAAGGCTCATACAGCCTGTAACAGCATTTGTTGCTCATTGATTTGGTGACTGGCAGCTAGCTCTGTTCATCTGTGAAGTACAGCAGAGGATCTGGAGTTAGCCTGCAAGGCATGCACCACAGCAGAGCAGCTGGACACAACTAAATAGATTTGCAAAAAGTAGTTATCTAAGCCTAGCACTTCCATATTTACCAGGCAGCTGCTGTTGAAGTCTCCTCCCCTGAAGGAAAAAAGACAGCTCACTGCCAGCTCTCTCTGTTACACACACCATTACCTTCAGAGGTGAAGGTCAGGAAAAGGAAGGGCTACTTCCATACCTAAGAGTTTCACAGTCTCTGGGTATGGCCTCATACGCAGATGTTCGCTGTTACATGAAATATTTATTCTATTTTATATTATTTTCCCCCTGTACCTTTAACACATTTTGTTTTAAAGAGGATTTGATATTTGAACATCGGCCATGGCTGTTTGTGCTGTTCAGAAACCCACCTTGGTGCACAGCCACCAATGAGCAAGGACAGTGAAGACCCACTCCCGGCTCCCCGTCACTAGCCTGCTGCTCTCAGCACGGCCTTACCGCAGCCAGACTCTGGCTACTATTTGCCTGCTTCCCTGCTAAAGCTCTTTATGGATGACCCGACCATTCAGCACGGCAGACTGCCCGTCACACTAGATGAACGCAGGACTGCAGACCGATGACAATCCACTTGGTCCTCACTAGGCGGGTGCCTATCGCTCTGTGTGCAGACTTCAGATTTGGCTCTTGGTCGTGCAGCTGGCTGCGGGCCAGGAAACTGGCAAAACACTGTGACATGATCTAACGTAACGCCTTACGGCACACCTGCGTTGCTGACGACATCTGGGGACACACGTCCCGCTTCCTTCACGGCACATGCCATCTCACTGTGGCAACAATAACCACGTTTTGCTGATTGGGATGGAAAGCGGTTCCTCCTTGCATTTTGACAAGCTGACAAACTAAACAACAACCAGATGTATTAATTACCTGAAGGCTCCACTGTAGCTGTAGTAACGTTCTTGGCTACTTGCACTGCATTTATTGTTTCCACTCTCATCTCCAATACACAGCTGACAGAGGTTTGATGGGTAATTGTCCTGCTTAGCTGCAGGCACGCAGCTGGCAGAGAAGAACTCACTCACAGCTGGGGAAAGAAAAACAAACCGATATGAGCGAAAAGTGTGAGCTCTTCACAAGAAAGGTAGTTCCACTGTCAAGGTGTTATAACCAGTGCATGTCTTAGCAGAACACAGGAATCATGAGTTACAGCTGCCTTACTGGAATTCACAAACTACAACTTTTAAAATATTTTCAAAGCACTACTTAGCTGATTATGTAATGAAACCAAATTGCTGCCTGGGAGATAGGAAACAGGCATGCAGATTTCAAATCTGTGGAGTCCTGTGGTCACAGATCCTTTGCTTGTCATGCTACATTGCTCCATTACTAAATACAGTTTGAAAAGAAATGCAATCAGATTCAGGACAGAGATACATAATTTACTGCAATGATATCCCAGGGCTGGAAGTACCTCCTAGGGGGGAGATGTCTGTACAGACAAGGGGAGTTTCTGTGACTATTATTCATATCTGACCCGGGTCAATATCCTCAAGCAAAACCTGAGACAGCCAGGTATGAAAGCAGGATTTTCAAGACCATATAATAATCTTAAAGTTGATTAAATACAAAAAGCAACAGACTCTTCAAATGCATTTCTGAAAACTGGAATAAACTTTGGCAGTTCCATACACTGGAGGCCACGGCTGCCACTAAGATGGATCTGGACAGGCCGGAGAAACAGGCTGACAGGAACCTCAAGGTTGAACAAAGGCGAATGCAGAATCCTGCTTTCAGGATGGAGTAAGATCACGAAAGCTAGGGACTGACAAGCTGAGAACTAGCTCTGTAAAAAAAAGGACCTGAGGATGCTGGTGGACAACAAGTTGATCAGGAGTCAGTAGTGTGCTTTTGTGCCAGCGAAGGCTAATGGCATCCTGGGCTGTGTTAGTGGAGCAGTCAGGGGCAGTGATGATCCTCCTCTGACATCTGTGCCAGGTTTTGAGCTCCCAGTGTTAGAAAGACATTGACATTCTAGAGCAGATACGGTGGAAGGAGAGTAGGATGCTCAGGGGGCTGCAGCACAGGACTCAGCACTTACCAGGCTGAGAGCTGTGTTTGGTCAGCCTGGAAATAAGACAACTAACAGTGCACTGCTGTCTTCATTTACACAGTGGGTTTTTCAAGAAGACACAGCCAGATCCTTCTCAGAGATGCAGAGCAAAAGGATGAGAAGCAACAGACCAAAGTTACAGGAACGAAACTTCTGATTAAATACAGGAAAAAAATTCTTTATACCAAGGATGGTCAAACACTGGGACAGGGGTCCAGAGAGGTTGTGTGTCATCTCCATCCTAGGAGTTACTCAGCCTGCCTGGACATGGCCCTGGGCAATCGGATCTAACTGGACCTGTGCTGAGCAGTTGGTTGGACTAGATGACCTCCAAAGATCCCTTCCAACCTACATTAGCCAATCATTTTGTGATAAAGGAAAGGAATACTTTTGTGTTAGATGTAACATTCTCAGCATGACACTCCCATTAATCTATTCTGCTGGCAAACTTAAAATTTCAAATTGTTACCTTAAAAACGCAACACCCCTTCACAAACAGGTAAGCTTAATATAGAGCTATGAAATATCAAAACTACGTCCCTAACGAAAGTTTATAATTAGACTGTTACTGGATTTTTGATATGTAGTACTGTTGTCTTACCTTGAGGAATATTACAGTCTCTGGTCTTAATAATGCCCCTCTTAATCAGCACACCAATGGGGATATTCCACCCAGCGTTCCTCCCCAGTCCTGTGTGGCAGGACTTCTTCCCTTTCAGGTCACTGATGGTGAATGCATTGGAGACATTTCGTTTCACTAATGCCACAGCATAGTATGCATTGCTGTTGTCGTCAGCTTGCAGAAACAAACAAAACACATCACAGCTTCCCTTAAGCATTCCCATTGCTTAATGATCATCTACAGATTGACTACACTTAGCTGGTGCCAGCTTCAGTTGCACCAACAAACAGCTAGTCAGGAACTACGAACGTACATGTAACTGCTCTTCACTTTACTACTTCCTAATGTTACGTTCGCTTCCAGGCTGCACACTGGTGCTGCTGTGCACCTGAGCTGACTAATCTGGAGACAAACATGAAAGTGCTCTTGTAAACACCAGCTCTTATAAAGACAGCCCCCTGAAAAATAACATTTATGTCAATAGTGACTTAGCAAACTGCCTAAGAAGTTATTTTTATGTGAAAACCTCAATCCTGTATTAAGATTTCCATGAGTTTTGCAGCATATTGAAATTCTGCCTTAGTGACACAGCGTCCACAAGCTCTCTTTTCATCGGGGACTCTGAAGCAGCCACACTGACAGGAAGAATTTATTTCTACTAGAATACACTGTGTAATTTCTGTATTTTCACTTCTGTTAAAAATATTTTGATTTTGTGAATACCAATTTTTTCCATTGTAAATATTTTTTTTTCAGAATTGAAGCAATAAAGAGGTACAAGACTCAGAACTGCCAAAGACTCAACCTACTCCTGCAGCAGGACAGATAGAAGTTGCCACAAACTCACTGTAGGAACCCATCCCGTACTTGTTTCCTCCTCTATCCATGGTGCGAGGATAGTAATTCTCATTTCCTTTGAAAACAGCTTTCCCAGCAGGGCTAGGCAATAGAGGCTGTGCTTTTAGAGCTGTTTTCAAACAACCTGGAAAAATTAGGTCTATATTTACGTTTCCTGACCTTCTTACCAGAGTAACTTTCTCCAGCAGCTGGTACAAGGCCATATGTCTTCCCAGCTGTGTAAATATCAGCTCCACCCAGAACTACAGCATCGCTTTCCTTTTTCTGAAAAATAACATAAATTTCAGTATTTCCGTGAAAAAACAGCAGATACCTTCCTTTCCACAATGATGGCACCTCTAGCATCACACCTCTTGCATCTCAAAGGGCAAGTCCAACAGCAAAAGAGCAACAAGCTGCTAAAGTAAACCCCCTAAACCCACATAAAGCATCATCAGTGAAATGGGGACAGGAGATGTCACACATACAGGCTTCAGCTAGATGGGCAACAATGTCCTCATCACAACCGAAGATCATCAGGGTTCAGGCCCGTTCAGGCCCATCCATACCATGTGAGCTACAGATCACCTCCTTGAAATCCAGTATTCCTACTGGTCGCCTAAGTGTGCCTCTCTGATCCTACCTACCCAGCAGAGAGCAGCTTGTGTTAATTTAGTTTATTGCAGGAGGATTGTAGCAGCCTACCTGGATCAGCTCCATGCACTGTTCCTTCGTCTTGGCTGAAATACACTGAATTGCTGGTTTCAGATTCCTTTTCTTAAAGGCAACAGCCATTTCACCACACTTCCAAACCTCCTCAGTGGAAACAACACACCAGTTCAGGCTTTCTGGCAACGCTGCACCAAATTGGAAAGCAAATAGCACCATTCACTTTCTTTGTAACAGACAAGGAGGGGTATGCACTGCCCACTGTCACATATGTACCATACATGTTCTTAAAAATGTTTACTTCTGTGTCTCTCTCCATCTCAGACTTATACCTGATGAGGAACCACAGAGCTCTCCAGATTAGTGGCGTGTCCACAGTGCAAACCTCTCCATAGCAAAGGAACAAGAGCTCCTACGATCGCTGACCATAAAGTGCAGCCATAACGCCTCAGGTGAGCGCAGGAAAAACCCACCCTGAGCACAGGCTTCCTCACACCTGACAGCCACCGAGAAACACCCGCAAGACTGGGAGGCGGGGGGCTTTGCCACAGCGCAGAGCACGCCTGGGAGGCTCGGTTGTCATGATTATTAAGGTTCTTAAGGAAGGGATTCTTACAACCTGTGTTTCTGACTTTGCCAGAATACACATCAAGTAACTTCTACATTCTTCCGTTAGTGTAAAAGACTGTAACACTTCAGTAAAGAGCAGCTGAGGGTTTCTTCAGCTTCTGGAAGAAATTCTCTGCTAGGAACCCATTCATCCACTCTGTCGAGACTACCTGAGGATTTACACAGCAACACATCACTCGTTAGCAGGTAAAAAATGGAGTACCAGGTAGCACTAGCAGCTTAACCAGATTAATGTCCCTCATACACCAGAAACGGTAGAAAATGCCTGCATCTTATAACACAATGCGGTCCAGTTTGCACAGGAAAGTATTCTGCAATGTGATGCTGTTTCCAGGTCAAAAAGTGACCTTTCTCCATGCTCAAAGATTAAACTGGCATCTTGCCATAGCCCTCCAAGAGTCAGAAGAAAATAACGCAGAATAAAGAGGGCCTCTGTTACCGGCTATCTTTGTTCTTGGTCATGAACAGGAATCTAAAGACAACTTACTGTTGGGGTCGCAGCTGAGAGCTTGCATGGCATGAAGGTACTCATCACCCAGCCATGCCTGGTAACTCTGAGCTGTGATTGCAACGAGCTCTGTGGTGGAGTCTCTGAACAGAAGATTCTGGGCACCATAGGCCGTGGAGTCAAACATCTGAAACTTGGTGTCTGCCCCATTAAATCTTTGCTGTAAAGTACCAGAAAGTAAAAAAAGCAGCTGTCACACATCCGTCTGCCTGGGATCTGTGACATCCCACATCCCTGCAAACCCCTGAGAGCTGAAGGTGCCCAGATAGCCCGTCTTCAATTCAGCTCGACGGGTGGGGGAACCCCTCTAAAATGCAATGCACTGATAAAAAAATGGTGTCCTACTTGTCCCTGGTTCAGGAGCCGGAAGACAACCGTCCCATCTGTGTCAGGCCGCACAACCACGGCACGAGCTGGGACTCGGGCCAGGTGGCAGGTTCTCCACTCTGTCACATCAGCTGTGTTGCCGTTGCGGCACAGAAGCTGGAAGTCTTGGGAGCGAAGCCGCTGGGCCCATGAAGAAAGACTTCTTCCTGAAATCAGACAGAACGTGCTTGTGGAACAGACATAGAATCATAGAATGGCCTGGGTTGGAAGGGACTTTTAAAGGCCATCAGACCTCAGGTGGGGCTGATGCTTCTCGCTCCATGTCTGCTCCAAGCATCACGTGCATGTGTGGAGCAGAACACGCATCTCCTGAGCGTCTTGGAACTATTCCTGATGGCACAGTGTATTCGTGCATCTACGTGGTCCTTTAGTCGTGTATCTCTGATAAGGCAATGAACAGCTTAACACCTGTGAGACTGCACTGGACTGTACTGGGGTCTGCAGCAGTACCAAGAGCACCCCTACGTCTAGGATCACATGCAACATTTTTTGGTTTTTGCCCTATAAATGACGGTCAGACAGGCTCATGACATTAAAGTAATGTTATGCTCAAGGCAGACTCCACAAAGTGCCAGACAGGGCAGGCCACGGCTGGTTAACTTACTGTTAGTTTCTGCTGAAATCCCTGGGTTGGCAGGAGCAATGTGACAGCCCAGGTCTGTATAAAACTAAGAGTTTAGAGCTATTTAAGCTCTCTCTCCAGAAGAAGCTTAAGATTCCACCTCTAACCCTTACTGAAACTATCAAGCATTTAAAAAAAAAAAAAAAAAAAGGATCACATGGTGATCTCTCCTCTGTCTCCTGGTGCACACAGCTCTGGGTACATCTGTTTTTACTAGTAGAGCATTTTTTTCCGATTCCTCAATTCAAAATAAATCAAACATTTGACATTATACTGTCATTACAGACACCGTACTTTAGGCCTTGCAGCCACTACTCCACAAGCTTCTGGATTACTCACCATCTGTATTTTCAGGCACCGTACTGTGCTTCACAAAAGCGACTTCTCCAGCACCTTCAGCCAAACACCTAATAAACACAAACCCAACCACAAAGACGCATCAACAAAGCGCAGCTCCCATGCTCCGGACACCACCGGCTGACAGCCAGAGGGCTGCAGGCTACGTGTCGTCAGCTGCCGACATGGACCTATTTCCTTGTGCCGGGAGTTTGCTCAAGGCAGAGACTAGTGGCTGTTAAAGCATGAAGTAAACGATCACCGTCATTTGGGGAACATGGACAACATGTTCAGTGCTGCCTGGGACAAACACCATGAGCTTCCTTGTCCAGGGGAGTTCTCTGTCTAAGGCAGTCACAATCCTTTGGGGAATACGCAGAGAGGAGCAAGTGTTTCACACGAGCAAATTCCGCCCTTGCTCGGTCAATGCTGTTACTCAGGGACTGGGAGCTGCAACACAGCAGCAGTCAGGAAGAAGGAAAATAAGGGAAAGATCGGTGTGCAAAAATGGAGGGCAGAGCAACCTGGTAATTCAGTGCAGCTGAGATGGGATGACTGAAATAGCCGAGTAGGGTGGCAGTTCGGCTCTCAGACTCCAAGGGTCACCAGGTTTTACTGGGAAAGATACAGCCTGCTGAAACAAACACTCAGACTTGTGTCAATGGCAAATGGGACTTCCCTGACCAGTATGAGTGCTAAATATCCATTTGGTTTTAATACTCAGGTATTAATACCTGAAATAGTGGGTTTTGAATTACTTTTGTTCAGTCTCTAGCTTTAAAGCATGGTTGTACTACCACCACAGCAGATTTTCTAACAACATCAACTGGAATGTTCTCTGGCTTCAATCTCCTGTCAGTGAGGCCTAGACACGATGGCTATGGACGGAGCACAATGATAGAAAAAATTGACAGAGCCATGATTTTTACCTGAAAGCCCCACTGTAGTCATAGTATTGCTCTTGAGAATTTCGTTCGCATTTGTTCTGCCCAGCGGAATCTCCTTTGCAGAGCTGACAGAGGGATTTGGGATAGTTTACGCCATTTGCTCCAGGAACACAGCTTGCATTGAAATAGTCACTTACAGCTAAATGTGAAATTAGAACGAGAAATTTTGAGCAATGAATAAACAAGACCCTACAGTCTCATTTTAACACATCTACACAGTGCATCTCTAAAAGCATTTAGAAGGGGTAAGTCCTTTTGTTCTTAAAAGATGGTTTCCAGGTTATAAAAAAATAAACCTGCAGTCTTCATCAGACCTAGGTCTATTCCACTTTAGAAGCAGCATCATAGCCAAGGAACAGACCAGCAGCTAGAACCACATATTTTCGTCCAGGCAGAGGGTCCCAAGACCATACGGAAAGGCACTGCTGGAGAACAGATCTTTGCCCTGTTGCTCTCACCTTTCGGAAGGTCGCACCCCATCGCTGCCAGGCGCCCGCTGTCCATCAGATAACCCACGGGCACATCCCAGCCTGCCGTTCTGTTGATGCCTGTGTGACATGAACTGACACCCTTCAAACTGTTGATGGTGATGTTGGAGCTCTTCCTTACCACGGCCACGGCATAATAGGAAGTTCCAATCTCTGCAGTGCAGGAAGAGAGAGAAGCATGCAAAGCAGCCTCGTAGCAGCAACATTACAGTGAGATACACTGATTTGTGGCCTCTTGTGGCTCCCCTACCCATAGGCAAGTCATGCTGTCCACACCGCTGATGGGAGCCTGCTGACCATGAGTGAATGTCCTCCATCATCTTTCCAGTGTGAAATGTCTTAGCTAAAGGCCACAGTCAATCTGCGCTAACTTTGAAAGTCGCTCTGCTTTGAAGGGGAGGTGGGATGAACGACATCCAGAGGTTCCTTCCAAGAAGAAGTTTTCTATGATTCTAAATAAATTTGGATTGAATTGAAACTAATATAATTAATAGTAAAAAAAAATTATTCCACAGTTGTCTACTAATTTGATCTTGATTTTGACACAGTGTAGCAAGTTGATGTCACTGGAGCATCACAGCTGATTTCATTCTCTTTGTTATACAGTTTGATATAACTCAGCATTAAGCATTTAGGGTCTGAAGTGACCATAAGGTCATTCAATCTGACTTTATTTAGATCAAACATCATTACATTTCATTCACTTTTCTCCAATTTGAGCTCACAGCCTGACTAATGGAGATTGCCAGGCTCTGGATCATGAGGCCCATTTGGCTTTGAGCACTGAAGCAGAGTTTCCTCACCCGGGTGATGATGTGGTTAACAGCCAGGGCCGGGGGCTGCTGCAGGTGATCCAAGTCCCTGTGGACTGAGCCCAGCCAGCACTCCGCGGATCACACTAAGACGCAGCTGCAAACGAAATCCATCTCCGCCTCGCAACAGAGTGGTGGGACACCACTGCCTGCAGACTGCTTCCAGAGCTGTTCCTGCCCTTGGGTCTCGGGAGGTCATGGGGGGCATCCTCCAGCTCTGAACTATACAAGCACGTTGATACTGAGCCCTTAGTCAGGATGACAAGTCACCACTGAACTATTGTCTCTGTCTTGAAAGGAACTCAGAGCTTAAGGACACCCAGATAAGAGGCAGAATCTATCACTTCCTCTATTCCAGCTGGTAATCATATACACTATTAAAAATAAAATGTAATGATTCTAGTTTATGGGATTCAGAGGTAAACCTAATAACAACTTATGCTTTGCAATGCATTAATTTATCTACAAAGCATGCAACAGAGAACACAGTAAGCAGCAAGATAGTAAAAAAAAACAAAACCCAACCCCCAACCCTATTACGGGAACGGCTATTTTGACCTCACTGTTTCAGGACAGTCTCTGCCACAGCCCTGCGTCTCCTGTTTCCCCGACACATTCTGTTGCGGGCAGGAGCATCGAAGAGGGAACCTGACCACTACCTACTGTTTAGAGTCTTCAAGATGAGGACCCAGAAATAAAATGGAAACAGTAAAAATGCATAAGAAAAAGCTCATATTAAGTAATCTGAAAGTTATTTAGTCAGAACATACCTTGATCATATACTTCCCCAACCACAGGTTTCAGACCATGCTCCTTTCCAGCCTGGTAAATCAAGCGGCCACTCAGTGTCACTGCATCTGCCAAGCCATCCTGTGCAGACACCAGGGCAGAATACGTGCTGAAGCTTCATTATCAGTATTTCTCAAGAGCCAGAGGCAGAGTACCCATGAATGTAAGAGAAGAGGCCCCTTAATCTGCATTTGTGCATTCTCTTTTCTCCAAAAAGTTCTTTTAAGGGCAATCAAATTTCTGAAGAACAATCAGCATGACAGATTTTAGACCTTCAAAACCACTCTCCTTCAGAAATAATGCAGAAACCAGCCCTGGACCATGATGGCTTCCCTAGTCTTCACAGTCCAAAGGAATCTTAGAAATCGATCCTGCAGCTTTGTGATGAACCTTAAGCCCAACAATTTGGAGTTAGTGCCCCAAAGCCTGAAGATTTAAATGAAGTAAATATACTTTTGAGGTCAAAAAGCAACCTTGAAGCATGCTGGCTTGTGCCTCAGTAGACAAACAGCCACATGTTTGGGGAGAGGGGGAGGATGGCACTGCATTACAGAGGAGGAGGAAAGCATCTACAAAGACTGTCCAACGTGGGGGAATACGAATCCGGGGCATCCACTGCTGGGAAGGTGTCCAACACCACTGTATCTTTTCAGCTGACTGTAACGCCAAGCTGGCTGGAATCCTGCTGCAGGCGCAGGGCTGCTCTGGGCAGCACGGGACGGGGCCTCCCACAGCAGCGAGGGCTAGAGAGCCGCGGCATGCACCTCTGCGCAGCCGAGCCTGGCATGCTCTGTGCCCTGGACCTAGGGGAAGCCAGGAGAGGGCATCTCGCACAGAGACAAGATACTGCCCAGAAAATAATCAGCAGCTTGACGTTTTGTGTTTATAAGCTGATTCCAAGCTCCTTACCAGTTTGGTTAACCTCTAGTTCGGCACTGCAGGGGGTAATTTAGTTTACCCATCCCTCGGCAGTTTGCTGAGCACTGGTTAGGGTAGAGCTAGGACTTTGCTGCCTAGTATACCACAGCAACTTCCCAAAGGCTAAGCCACATAAAAAGCTTGAAAATTTTTTAAGGGATAATGTGAGAGCACAGATAATACATGGATGTGGACACTTAAATCAGATTTGAAGTTGCCATGTAATTTGAAATATTTTACTTATTTGGATCAAAGGAGAAAGAAGATTATACTCATTAATTAGCCAAAACAATAGATGTCCTGAGAGTTGCTTCTCATGAATGAGAGCTGAACAAAGCTCCAAGGGTTCCTGGAGAGGAGTTGAGGTTGGGAGATATCTGCACCTTACAGAACAGACACAATCTTTCTGGAATAACCAGATCCAATATCGAACCGGCGAGAGTCAGAGCACAGCACAACAGTTTAGGAATCAAATATGGCTGGTTGCTTAGAAGGGACACCCGGCAGTGAGAGGAAGAAGAGGAGGTGGGAGTTAGAAGGACCATACCCTCATGGAGAATAAAATGAGGCTCTGGAATTGGTGGTGGGCAGGAAATGGAGCAGATGAAATGTGAAGGGCTGGCCACAGAAGACAAGGACTGTATTACATGGACACATTTCCATGTGAGAGAGCACTTTTCTGATTGGAAAGCTGAGCCTTTGAGCTCTGTTTAGCAGAAGAGCCTCCTATCAATAGCTTGTGCATAAATAACAGTGTATAAATAACAGAACAAGACAGGAAAGAAATGCCTATTGTTGTATTTAACTTGGTTTACAGGCTACAGACCTCTCCTGTAAATGCCTACAATCACTGCTGAGGTGGCGTATCATCAGTACCGTGGGCATTTTATTTTTTTTGTAGTAAGCATTTCCCAATACATTTATCAAAAGCACGGGATTATTCCAGATATCAGTTTTTGATAAGTATATGTGCAATGGTAATACCCTGTTAATTATTTTCAGAGAGACTTCATTTCTGTCTGTCACAACATTTGAGAATTACCTACAGAACTGTTTAAAGACCTGCTGAAGAATAGCTCTGGTCACATTAAATATTGTCAGGTTCCCTAGTTTAATATTTAGACATTTCTCAATTTTTAAGCACCTTCAAAGAAAAGGGGTTTTTACTTTATCCATGTGCTAACACATTCACAGGACAAAGTCCAAATTATTTAGAGTTATAAATCAGCATATCTCTGCCTCTTCAGCCATTACGTCCTGCTCCCTTCTGGGCCTCAAAGAGCAGAGTTCAGTGTGGATGCAGATGGAGGGGTTCCACGCAGTCCTTCACAGAGTAGGCCAGCTTAACCATTTAGCAGATTACTAGCACAAGAAAACAGAGGTCTCAAGGACAAAGCCTTGTCTGAAGCCTTAGAGTGAAGACTGATTTTGTCAGAAAACTACTTACTCCTGCTACTCACCTGCAGGTCTCTGAGCTCAGCTCACCAAGTTTTAGAGGAATCCAAGGTTTTAGATGGCTGCCTGCTGCTGCAATGGCTTACAAATGCAGTTCTGCGTGCACTGTATTTCAGAAGCAGACACTCCTCAGCCCTTTTAATAACCTGCTTCACAGAGTCTAACAGGTCCCTCTGTGGAGTGCAGCAATCAGCCAAGTGGTTGTAGAAAGATCTGACATTAGAAAGTATTTTTGGTCTAATCCCGAGGTAGGATCCACATAGGTACTGATATCTGCTCTTAACATTCTTCAATACAGTCTTAATTCCCTCACTCAAGAACAGTATTTATCAAGAGGCAATGTGGTAGTTTTAGTTGTCAGACAACCCTTCTGCTTCTGTTGACAAAAAATTAAAAGATACCAGTCTCTGAAATTTGTTCCTTTCTTTTCTGGCCGCCACACAAACACCTGCCTCATCTCCCTTCAAACTACTCTGCTGGGCCTCGTTTCCTGGCTCCAAACCTCTCATCCTTGACAGGCTGCATCTCCTCCACAAAACCTGGACTTTTGGGCATGTCTACACAGGATACATAAATAATATTATTTATTAACACAGCCAGCCAGCCTCCCTCCCCCCACCCTCTGCCAGTGAAGCTGACCATGGTTACCTGCCTCCAGATTTCCTCCAGTATCCACTTGTTGCCTCCCACTCCCTCCTAAGGAGGGAATTATTTTCCATGCACCACTTTGCAAAGCCGCATGTTTACAGTCTTTAAAACCTTCCCCAGAGCCATGTTCCTTCTGGAAACTGAGCACTCTCTGGGCAGCTGAATTAATGCAGCTGGGTTTGCATGCCCTTTGCTCACCCTGCTTGCTGCTTGGTCTCTCTCGTACTCTGGTATTGGGAGATCTGATTTGGCTTTACACTCATCTCATCTGTGTATACAGCAATTTCCATGACAGGACCCTGAAATGGGAGTTTGATCCAGTTTATCAAAACACAATCTACTTACAGGCTCAGCAGCACAGCTTTAACTGCTGTCTGCATCTTACAGCTCCATCCTTTCTTAAATATCTGCCAAATAAATCTGACACAATTCCCAAATCAAAGATTAGCGCTTGGGAGGAAACATTTAAGGCCTTTGCTGTGTTCCTAATGACTGGCCATATGTGGCTAGCCAAATGCATGACACAGGGTCATTCTGACATTCAGGTTCATGTGTATACCTTTGCATCTTTTCTAAAGAATATCTGCTTTGATTTTTCAGACATGAATGCCAGGAAGCATATGGTCGGTTGCCTGCATCATCAGACACCACAGAGCTGTGTACATCACCACTGTACAATTATTAGGCCCCTGGGGAAATTAAATCAATGACACTGCTGTCACTCACCTTGATCATCTGAGTACAGTTCGCAGCTGACCCCCCCTCTGCACACTCCAGAGAGGGAAGGATGCCAGCTCCACCAAAGGCCTGACTCATGTCATTGCACTTGGAATGCTCTTGCTCAGAGACTGTGCACCACCGGATACGTTCCAGACCGAGAGCTGCAAACACAACACCAACAGCAAACATTATAAAACACACCAGTGCCTTTGTAACAGAGCTTACCATTTAACGCCCCTGAAGAGCCAACCTTTCACACCGCTCCTCCTCCCAAAACCGAAAGAAATCAGGGCTCTTTCAACAGCGAGTCTTCAGAGACGGTTCCCAGTTTCACGCAGATTAACACGAATATGGAAGTTCTTTTGCACTGGAAAGAGCATAGGCTCAGACTCAGGTACTGCAACCCCACGGCATTTGTTTCTGACATAAGAAATACAGGTACCATGGAATAGGCCAGGGCGTCCAGACTGTTATTAAAACCTTCCAGAATACATCATCTTTTCTTAAGTCAAAAGTGTTTAAAATGATTATTTTAAATGATATGCTACAAAATCAGAGAGACTGTCCAAAGACAACTCTGTCTCGAGCACTGCTAGTCAGTACCTGGAGTCCTGCCCCAGCCCTTTTTGGTCTGAATAAAAAAGCACTCTTAGATGCTCAACAGCCTTGCCACTAAGCTTATTACGAAAACCAGAAAAGTAAACTTGTCCCTTCAAAACGCTCTTTCATAAGAGGCCATTTCCACAGTCACAAAAATGGAGGGCGGTTCCATGAACGAAAAGACTCAAGTTTAGTGGTGGAGATTCCATGAGTCAGTGAAGAAAGGTGTCTTTCAGCAGGCTCCAACGTCACCCTTTAAGCCTCACCGCTACAAACACTTTGTTGCTTTGTAAGGATATGTCATCATGTGCAAACAGGGCAGCTGTACATAAAATGCACATGCGAGTATGATGTATGCTGATAAACAGGCACAGACCATTTTTGTAAGCAGGGGGCACCACATTCCATTGCTTTACTGCAATTTTGATCTTTAAGTTGGAGTCTACTGTAAGTTATTTGTCATGTGGTTTTCTGAAAACTCTAACTGGCCCTCTGCTTCCCCACCACTGTCATGCAGTTGAGATACGTCTAACTTTGCAATTTAAAATCACTCCGCCAGTGCTCAACAGCAGCCATACACACACTGCACAGACCACTGATGCCATAAAGCTTGTTTTGCACCCAGTAATGAAACAGAGGGTTTGGCTGGCTGTTCCACAGCAGCTCAGAGCCAACTCTGCTGCTGTCAACAACCACCAAGTCAGGCTTGGAAAGCTCAGAGGAAGTTTTCACAGCAGCATGTGCCAGGAGAGGCAGAAACAACCGCCCACCTCCGAGCTGCAGGAATCCTGAGAACCAAGATGAGTAGGAGAAAGGCACAACAGGGTCGCGGTAAAAGGGCACCTCATGGAAACATCTACCTCATCTACCTGGGTGAAATTTTCACCAGTCATTTCTTGGAGCAGGAGGAAGCACCTAGGTTTTCACTCATAAAGCTGTTTGGGTTTTTATTCTCCTGAACACAAGCAAATGGAGATTAAATTGGGGTCTCAGCACCCCAGTATCTATGGCTAAGTGCCATTCTTTAGCCTCAGCATTCTGGGTTTAGATATGAACACACAGGGGATAATGCATGAATTGTTGAAGAGATCATTAGCCATATACACCTGAAACACCAAAGAAAGCTCATTTGGCTCTGTATCTCAGCCAAAACAGTGCAACTGCATGAATCTCTTGCTTTTTTCCTCACTCCTCTAAAAGAAGTAATTTGTCCCCTTCAAAACCACTGAACTTTGTAGTTACAGGAAAGCCAGATCCTGGGCTATTTCCTGCTACTTTCTTCACAAGTTGACCCACGTGAAGTGGGCTTGAGAACAGACAAGGTTTGCAGTTAGCCTTTCTTCCCACTGCCAAACAGGAACATCTTCAAACAGTACGTCAGTCTCTGAACCCAAGTTTATTCACAATTTTGGCCCTTCTGTATATCTGTAGATAGACATAAAGCATGAAATGGCAGGAGGCTCAAGGTCCTAAACACACATATAACTTTTGGCAAACACCCAATTAACTCCTTTGCTGAAAGTAACAGTACTACATTGTGTAACATCTCACCAAATGGCTATTAATACACTATCAAGTGGTTTCAACAGAAATAATGTAAACCACCCCCCCCCCCCCAAAAAAAAAAAAACCAAACCCAAATCAACCCAAAACTACCATCATTTCTTTTTTAAGCACTGCAGAGTGCTTCAGAAACAGCACCTACACCTCTGGAGAAATTAAAAGCATTCACCATTAGAACCTGGAAGTGACAGGAGAAAGCCAACAGGTTGCACAGAAAACAGTAAGTGGAATAAGGCAATTATTTCTATTTTTACAAAATAGGTATCATAGAACTGTTCACACTTGTGAGGACAGACACCACGGAACCAAAAGTAGATTCAGTGCTGAGGAAATACATTTGACACCAGTAAGTGAAGACACATACATGGTAATCAATACAGCTTTTTCTACTCCTTTTCTATTTTTTCTAATCTTTCTTTCTATTCCTTTTCCTGCCCACATGAGACTGGTTCTGAAATGGTTCTAGTTCCCCTCTGCTCTCTCACAACCCCAAAGACACCGTGCCACAGAAAAAGTTTCTGGAAAGCACTTACCAGCACGAAAGAAGAGAAGACAGAAGACACTTCTGGAGCTCTTCATGGTGAAAAGTTTGGGATTTGTGTTTTTTCCAGCCTTCAGAACCCCCAGGGATCAAGGCTTCTGTGAGCGTGCTCCCCAGCCTGCTCCTTGGTGAAAATCAGCAGCATTCAGTTGCATGTGCACTTTGTTCAACAATTTCTCTTGCTTACCTTGGCACAGGTCACCTCACAATGACTACAGGGGAAAGAGCCTCCCTCTCTTCGCACCGCCTCTACACTTGCAAAAGAACTCGGGCTAGGAAATTGCAAAATATCTGTGGCACCACGGAGGCCGTCCCGGCTTTAGCACCACCCACGGACCCAGACAAACGGCTCCGCACCCACTCACAGCCGCACGGCAGGGCCAGGTGAAGAAATGCTCATCTGAAGCGCGAGTTCTGCGTGCTCCCGTGTGCTGGGGCTCAGGAAGCAACAGCAGCTTCAGGCTGAGCACTTGATTTGACAGAGCTGATGGTCGTTTCTGCCACATCCTCAGCATTGTCATGAATCCTGTAAAGCCCTGACCAGAAACCCAGGCTTTTGCAACGGTGAAGCCTGTACACTCTGCAGGTGGCACAGTGTGTGCTAAGTGCACATCTGGAATTTAACAGCAAGTGCTATGACATAGCTGTCGTAGTTTGATTTTTTTAAGGTTTTAGAGCAGGCCCAGGAAGGCTTCTCTCTCCCAGAAACAGTAAAAACCCTGCTGACAATAGCTCTGTTACAAGCTGTTGGGACGTTTAGAGTAGTTTCCACAGAGCACCTTATTTGTATCCTGCCCTTCTCTTCATTTCGCATTAGTCAATGAACTGCAGCTGTCTGTAACACTTCCTTCAGATCAAAGCCATTTAATGCTGCTTTGCTCTGCTGTCTGCCTTCTCAGCTCAGCATCCAGCTACTAGAACAGGAACAGCTGTGTACCTAGCACTATAGAATGGTTTGGGTTGGACGGGACCTTACCGATCATCTCATTCCAACGCCCCCCGCGCCATGGGCAGGGACACCTTCCACCAGCCCAGGTTGCTCAAAGCCCCAACCAACCTGGCCTTAAACACCACGAATCCCCAGACCTCCTTCTTAAACCAAACCTTATGGCTGAACTCACTCTTGGCTGCCCAGACCATCTGGAATTAGTTGCCCTTTTGTTGGCTAAATGCTAAAGAATAACCTGTCACCACTGGAGTCCTTCCACATTTCTGGAAGGATCCACTATTCGGACCCCTCCTGTGCCCTTCCCCCTGGACAGATCAACCTCTCAAGCCTTCTGATGCTTGCAGCAAGGCTTACACACACGTACAGACGACAAGACTGAGGCACAGTCCTAGCACCAGTTGCTTAAGACTGAAAGGGCAAGACAAGTAAGAAATGAACTGGTACCAGGCCTCTCCCGTGGTTCTTCAGATCCTCTGTGGGAAAGGTTCAGAAGGCAGACGAGCAGTCTTTTCATACAGGAGGCCTGTTCTGAATGCAACCCCCTCTAAACCATCACACAAGCACAGTCTGTGGTAATTTACCTCATTTTCCTATTTTATTCATAACACTATGAATATCTATGCTCTAAGGAGATGTTAAAGTTCTTAAACTAATTTTCAGCACAATTTAGCAAAAATGCCTGCAAAGAAAATAATCAATATAACTTAAAACAATAATAGAGAGCAGCAAATACTTCATCGAGCATGCTTCTGTACAGCAGTTACAAACAGCTGGGTTAGCAGGCAGGGAACACAACCCGTGGTACCTTCACTGGGCCAGCAAAAGTAGGGTGACAATGCACCAGCATGACACCATTTGGATTTCCTAATTACTCTGGTTGTCAAACTGGAAGCCTTAAGAGAAGTGCATTTACTATAAAATGTATCTGTAAAATACAGAAAGTAAAGTGTACCCAAGAATCAAAGACACATCAGCACCTGATACTGGAAAAAAACACTAATTAATGCAAAACCCAAAAAATTACAAGATAAAACAAGGCATCTAAGAGGGCCGTCCAAATCAGCTTTTCTGCCAGGGCTCAAGGGTAACATCTGAAACCAACAAAACCAAAAATGCGAAGAAGATACCCCAGAGTCCTTTGGGTTTTCTTGATCCAAGATTTGTCTTCACTCTAGCATGACAACCGTGCAAGGTAAGCGCTGTGGCCTTCAGTCTAAATGTGGTATTTGGTGACACCTGGCTAGTACATGACAAATGCCTGGGAGAAAAGTTCTGTGAAAGCTATTCAGACACTCCAATATATGAGAGAGTAATTCCTCATGTATTCACTCAGCTGAACAGGATTCTTTGTGATGAGTTAAAAAAAGAGGTCGGGGAAAAAAGTGTACACAATATAGAGATCTCAGATGTTATTATGGTTAGCAGATTTGATAGCTGAGATTTACATCCTTCTACTTTTTTTAAGGTTGGTCTGTTTCACGATGTCTCACTATACACCTTGGATAATCGGGCACTTTCAAAGAGGGACACTACAGTAGACTTTCAGCTCCTTTAAAAATTTATGACATTATTTATCAAAAGTTGCATCAATCTTCTACACCTTGCACTTCCACAGACAGGGGTCCCAGAAAGCACACCTACTTCACAAATCTAGACAAACAAAAATTATTTTGGGCCATACACCAGCAGCTTACACTTACTGTCAGTCTTATAAGCATTCCATGTAACACCAGCACTATTTGTGTCCCGAGTTTAAACCTGCTTTTAATGTAACAACTTCACTAGCCCCAGTCTGGTCACCGGTGTTCCTCTAACACATTATTTTCATTTACAGTCCAAGTCAATTATTTCAAAATGCTAAAACACTTGTATTTCTTTTGATTAAAAACACACTTGACAAATATATCGTACAATAAAGTTTATTAGCTGTTCTCCTCTTTCTAACAAATGGAATGGATAGTGTTGATAATTCTTTACAAACCAAAGCTAATTTGGTTGTGTGACTGCCCCGTGACTGCTGTAAACACATCCCTCTTAGAAACACCCAGTTTCAAACCAGCAATAGCAGGTACCAAATCATACGGGAATTAAGAGAAATTAATTACTAAAGTAGTTCCATGTTTTGGTACAATGTATTTATAACATTCAGCACAGAAGTTTGTGCATTGCAAATGGAAGATCTTGTGCCTATGCAATGCGAGATGAAGACGTACAGAAAAATAAAACGTATTATTGACTCTGTATTCTCCCTTTGGTTAAGACATATGTATTACAAGGCGGGGACACACACACCCACAAACACCTGAAATTCCGTAGAAAAGAGGAGAACTTGCATGGTTGTTTTTTTTGGTAACTAATATGCCCTGGGCTTTATGCCCAGCCACCATAGCCCATTCGATTTCTCATGATTAAGGAAGGTAAATTCTAATATGTACTTTATTCAAAACAAAAAGCTAGGAGTAGGTGGTAAAAGAAAAATATATATTTTTTATATATATATTTATACGTGTGCGCAACTATGTAAAGAAAATAATTCCCATAGTTACAGAGTTTAGTTAAAGAAAGTTTAATATATATATATTTATTATAACAAAATAGGCAGTTATTGTGGGTAAAATATTCATTAAAATCTGACCCCTAAGAACACACACATTTTTAGGTAATGAATCATTCTCTCATTGCCCTAACGACCATCTCTGCAGCTGTCTTCTGTATTACTGCCAATGGAAATTTGGCATTCCTCTGAAAAATACAAGGTTTCCTAGCACCTAAACATATTTTAGGCTCAAAAAGCATGATGACCATTATCTATGAACAATTTCTGTAAGACACTATAAATAGTGTTTCACGAGGAAGATTAAAAACATTACACGTCTTTGTCCCTAGCAATTTTATTGGCAAAAAAATGAAAAAATAGATTATAAGAATATCCATATGAAATTATGAAAATGAATATCCCTTGAGGAGTAGTAATAGGAGTTAATGAAAATGTTAACTCAAAATTTGAAAGTTTCTCTCTAACTGCCTCGAAAGAAAAAATAAAAGTGAGAATAGAATTTAACTCAGAAAATAAAACCTGAAATTGATTGCCCTGACCAAACCATGCTAACGAAGTTAAGCGTGCAAAGTTACTTATGATTTACAACTTCCTTGAACACAACTTTTCTTTCAATTGTTATGAAATTTTAAAAGAATGTCTATAAAGCTTTTTTTGAAAAGTCTTTGAAAGTTACTTTCCCTTAAACATTAAGGAATTTTACCAAGCAATTCCCTCCCACCCCCACCCCAAACTAATAGCTGGCCAGGCCATTCCACTGTCATGTTTGAAAAATGGCAAACCAACAACACACAGTAATACAAATTATTTAAACTAAGAGAGACACCAAATGTAAAGCATCATGGGAACTGCAGAATGTGATGGTTAGGGTATGAACCACACTGGAAAGAACCAGAGGCAGGCTCCACTGGAAGGGCTTAAGAGCCGTCCGTCAGATGTAGTAGGTGATGTCAGTTACAAAATGCAAAATAAAAATCTGTTTTCATAATTTTTCCTTTGCTGGAACCCAGATGTAAGGCCCAGACTGTTCCTCTATGATCTGTTTCACTTGGTTGTAGATTTCTTCCAGTGTGTCTCCTTGGACAATAGCTGCAAAACATAATGTGGCAATCAGCAACCATCCTTCCCAGCTCCACACAGAAACCAAGATGTTCCAAGCCAAGCTGCGCTCTTCTCTCAGAGTGGCAAGAGGATTTTAGATTGCTGAAGGAACAGATACCCGCTGAGATTTCTGGTTTCTGTGCTGGAGCAAAGCACCCTGGTGATGGTACTCCAGGACACACAAAGCACCATCTCTTCCCTTCAGAGGCCTGGGGTTAGGAAGTGGTTTTCACTTCATCACAAGTATACACATACGACTAAGGAGGCTTTTTTGCTTTTCCTAACCACATGTTATGAGTTTGCCTGACTCAGTTTTCATCCTCCAGTATTGCTTCTGGTCCAGCTGTCGTGTGTGTTTCCAACACAACAAGGCAAGACAGCGCACAGGGCTCTGTCCTCATGCAGTCAGTCTGAGCCAAGCTTGGTGTAATGCCGCCTGGTGAACTCCTCGGCTGGATCCTGACACTTCACGACAAGGCTGGTGACCTTGGGATTTCTACCCACTAGCACAAGCTTTGCTTGTGGCCAAAAAGAGGAGGAACTTATGGAGTTTGTTGCCTAGCCAATAGATTCAAGTTTTCTAGACAACAGCCTTCCTTATATAGTTAAAAGTGCAATTTATATTCAGATGGTGTAAGTTAGATATAGAATCATAGAATCATAGACAGTTTTGGGTCGGAAGGGACCCCTAGAAGTCATCTAGTCCAACCCTCCCGCAGCGAGCAGGGACACCACTAACTAGATCAGGTTGCTCAGAGCCCTGTCCAACCTGGTCTTGAATGTTTCCAGGGATGGGGCCTCCACTACCTCTCTGGGCAACCCGTTCCAGTGTTTCACCGCCCTCATTGTAAAGAATTTCTTCCTTATATCCAGCCTAAACCTACCCTGTTTTAGTTTAAAACCATTACCCCTCATCCTGTCACTGCTGTCTCTGCTAAAAAGATTGTCCCATCTTTCCTATAGGCTCCCTTTAAGTACTGAAAGGCTGCAATCAGGTCTCCCCGCAGCCTTCTCTTCTCCAGGCTGAACAAGCCCAACTCTCTCAGCCTGTCCTCATAGGAGAGGTGCTCCAGCCCTCGGATCATTTTTGTAGCCCTCCTTTGGACCCGCTCCAACAGTTCCACGTCCTTCTTGTGCTGAGGGCTCCAGAGCTGAACGCAGTACTCCAGGTGAGGTCTCACCAGAGCAGAGCAGAGGGGCAGAATCACCTCTCTCGACCTGCTGGCCACGCTTCTCTTGATGCAGCCCAGGACACGGCTGGCCCTCTGGGCTGCCAGCGCACATTGCTGGCTCATGTCCAGCCTTTCGTCTATCAGTACCCCCAAGTCCCTCTCAGCAGGGCTGCTCTCAATTCTTTCATCCCCCAGCCTGTATTGATCACAGAATCACAGAATCACAGAATGGTAGGGGTTGGAAGGGACATCTGTGGGTCATCTAGTCCAACCTCCCTGCCGAAGCAGGGTCACCTACAGCAGGCTGCACAGGACCTTGTCCAGGCGGGTCTTGAATATCTCCAGAGAAGGAGACTCCACAACCTCCCTGGGCAGCCTGTTCCAGTGCTCCATCACCCTCAGAGGGAATTACCCCGACCCAGGTGCAGGACCTTGCACTTGGCCTTGTTGAACCTCATGGGGTTCACACAGGCCCACCTCTCCAGCTTGTCCAGGTCCCTCTGGATGGCATCCCGTCCTTCTGGTGTCTCAACCGTACCACTCAGCTTGGTGTCATCTGCAAACTTGCTGAGGGTACACTCGATGTTGCTGTCCATGTCATTGACAAATATATTGAACCGCACCGGTCCCAGTACGGACCCCTGAGGGACTCCACTCGTCACTGGTCTCCATCCGGACATTGAGCCGTTGACCACTATCCTTTGGCTGTGACCATCCAACCAATTCCTTATCCACCGAACAGTCCACCCATCAAATCCATGGCTCTCCAATATGTATATATAGATATATATAGATATATGTAGTTTCTCCAAGGCTAGAAAATAATTAGGAATGAGCCAATATGGACGTGTTCTGACATATCAATGTAAAGTGTGGTCTGCTGAAAATGAGGATGAAGTTTGAGCTGTTCTTACCACACTTCAGTCTAAAAAAGCAATCACTGTGAGATAGCAACTTCTTTTTAATTAGGATCTCCATCTCAGTGTTGATAATCCAAGAAACAAAATTTAGCATGAAAGATAATTTTGGAGGCAGCCCAGACTCACCCTTTCATGCATTAATATAGTACTGCTGCTTCCAAGCTTTGTTTTCATGCAAATTACGTTCTTTCTATTCCTCCTCATCATTCCCATCTCTTAAAAACTCTCTCCCTATCTGCCGCCCATTGTCATCGTGCCTGTGGGAGGAGGCTGTTCAATTCTTGTACGTCAAGTATGTTCACAGCACAACAGCGCATTAGAAAGATTTAGAAGTGTCCGTGCAATGCAAATAGCCATAAGCTTCAGCATCTTACTTCTCTCCAGCAATGTTTAACCACACCTCAATACCCTCAGAACAGAAGATGGATGTGCTCTTCATGTGCTTCAGTGCAAAGTTTAAGTCTGTTCAAACTTGACCTGCTGATGAAGTTGATTTCCATTAGCCCACACGATGTGGTATTTTTCAACAGATTAGGGAATGCTCACACATTCTGCTTTACCACCTGACTCACATGGGCAGTAGCCTCCAAACTGGAAGTAGTAAGTGGGATTTGTAATGTCTTTTAAGTATCTCAAACAGAAAAGGATTTCTGGCCTGAACGGCATTATCAAGGACAGAAGTCTGACCATTGCTATCTTCCTTTGTCCATAAGCCTTATACTTCTGAGAAGAGACATGGCCCTGAGCAATACAGCTCTAAAAAGGGCCCATAGGTTTTTGAAACATCTTGAACAACGTCCCTTCATTTCCTGAAAAAGTGTCCTATATAATGCCCTGAGACAGCCTGGGAGAATACCAGCTACTAACTAAATATTTAATTAGTATCTATTAAAATAAACTCATTCATTTCCTGAGCAACAAACCTGACACATCTGCAAGCCATCTGGTAAGGGACTCTATAATAGGAAGAACTTGCAGCACATGTTGGGAATCCCATCACTTTCTGGGTGCAGACAGATAGAGACCTACGGGAAGAGTGGGAGAGCTAGATGCAGCTTTGGGATAAACTGAGAGCTGCGAGGCAGCAGAGAGGAAGGGAGGCAGGCAAAAAGGGATGGACTCGAGTTGTTCGTTGCGCAGGTAGCGGGATGACTGGGCCAGGGAGTCTACTGGACCCTCTGTCTTCCTCCCATATAAAGCCACCACCTCTTCCTGTGTCTCTGCCTGGGTGGAGCAGACTGTCGCATTCACAGCTCTGCCCACCTAAGACGTGGAAGAAGGAACTGGGCAAAGAAGTCATGTCACAGAAAGGAGGTGAATGGGGCAGCAAACACTGAAACACTGCAAAAGAGAACATAACAGGAAGGAAAGGAGGCAGTGCCCATCTAGGACAGGAACAGGGCAGGCTCGTTTCTGTACTCCTGAAAAGCCTGACTTGATCAATTTCCTCCTACTGCAAGCCACAATACAAACAATTAGCACAGTTTGAGTGCTTGCTGCCCATCCCTTACTGTTACAGTTAGGTCCATGGCATACACAAATTTGATTTGCCAAGTAACATAATGCTGGAGTGCCCAATTTCCAGAGCTTTAATTAATTACCATCAGATTTTATTTCCTGATATTTAAAAAATGGAAATTAGTCATTTTTTACAGGGAGCTTTGCTGGGCAATCTCAGCTCTGCAAATAAAAAGCTTTAAGCGTACAATATATCAACAAAGCAACCCCTGCATTACAACACCTAGGAAAATGGCAGAAAGTCTCACACTTTTTAAAACCTAAATCAAGCTCCCAGTAAATTTCTGTATATATTGAATTACTGATCCAATTGAAATCAGTGTAGAGGTACTAAGATGGCTCTATGCCTCAAAACAATCACAGATCAGCCGGAAAACAAAGTTCAGCCTTATCTCCTCAGTGAGGCAACTACTATTTTACAGCAAGCAATAAAATTTCAACTCCAGCAAGGGAACAGTCCTAAGCAAAAACACACCTGTGAAGTGTTCGGTAAATTCTTGCTCCAGTTTCATGGCTCTCTCAAATGTCTTCCTGGCTTGCTCTTCCGTTAAGCGTTTATTCATTTCCCTGAAATTGAAAACATTATACATTAAAAAACTACTATCAAATATCTTGGAAGTCTTCTGAAATAAGGTTTTAAACTGTTGCCTGAGTATTAACCCTCAGGAGAGACAGTCTCCTAAACAACACACCTAAGCAAAGACTGCAGCAGGAACGAGCTGTTCTGACACCATGTCGTGTGGAATTTAGCACAATGAAATTTGTTCTCAAACACTTCAATTTGGACTAGAAACCCCATCCAAAAGTTCCCAGAAACTAAACTCAGGAAATTAAAACACAAATATTACAATTGTCTTCACATAACTTGCAGGTGGCTTTTCAAATACAATGACAGTCTCAATTTAGCCTGAGGTACTTTACTTTTACTCACATGATATTTTCCACTGTTTTGGGTTTAATAAAAATGGAGATTGGGTAAAGCTGGGCAATCTGCAACCTTTTGATCGCATTACCAGAAACATCAAGAATGCAATGTTTACCCTAAAAAGTGAGAGAGAAGGGAAAATGGCACTAAGCAAAGTTTAAGTCACAAGTATGCACAGCTAACAATTTAGAAGAGAAAACATGTCTCCAGCGAAGCCAACAAAACTACAGCATTTGCATCAACAATGTTATGATTTCACCACTTTGGCAGAAGGTCCCACAACATTCCTCTGTTGGGATCACACATCATTTGAGATGTTCCTGACTGTTCCTTCTTCCTTTCTCCACCAAAGTCTGCAGCCCAATCAACAATGCAGAATCCTCCAGTGGAACAGCTGTACTTCAACCACACCACCAAAATTATTTATTTATTACTATTTTTTAAAATAATAATAACCATGCCACAGAGCAGTTTAGAGAAGAGCCAGATGACTTAACTGGCATACTGAGGGAGTAACCACCCCTGATGGCAGTGAAACATGCCACCATCAGAATCATTAGATGGACCTGAATGCAAGCACTCTCCTCCCCCAGGTACCACACAGTAGAATACCAAGTTCGAGATAGTGAATGCAATTTATTTGGGCTGATTATTTCTTATCTCTTGAGAAAGAAATATAACTTAACCTTTCCTCGGGCAGTTGGAAGACAAATGTGGTAGGGCTGCTTTTCTCCCCAT
This sequence comes from Opisthocomus hoazin, assembly GCF_030867145.1. Taxonomy (NCBI): domain Eukaryota; kingdom Metazoa; phylum Chordata; class Aves; order Opisthocomiformes; family Opisthocomidae; genus Opisthocomus; species Opisthocomus hoazin. The sequence continues at coordinate 14,331,465 of NC_134417.1, forward strand.
CTCTATTCGCCTACTACAAGCAATTTTCCAGCTCTTTGGGATACCTCCTCTTAAAGGCTCTTCCTCAGCTTCTCTCATCTCCGACACGCTCATTTCCACCTCACACATTTTTATTTCTTTCCTTTCTAGGTAGCATATGAGTAATTTGGCATACTACCATTTTAGAAAGGGATCTCAGAAGAGGAACAGAAAACCACTGTCAGGTGACTAAAATAAGAAAAGCTTTTTCTTTAGCAGGAGACCAATATGAGTGGCAGAATTCTGTGAGCCAGGATACAAACCCACAAGCACCATAAAATCGAAGGTTACTCTTATCATACAACACACTTCCTGAACTCCTCGGACATCAGTCCTGGAGGGCACGCTGAAGAGCAAGGAAGGGAGTGCAGTCTGAAATGATTGACACGTTTCTGCTTCCTGGCAGGAGAGATCACTAGGATTATTTACATTTGATCTCTTGCATACCAGAACCACAGAATTTTATTTCAGGAATTCTTAAGGAAGATAGAAGTGTGCTTCCCACATGAACAATACATATCTGCTTGCTTTCAACAGATGATAGCTGTCTCCCAGATCCAGTTCATAGATCTGGACACTGACTGGTATCATTTAAGAAAGGTGTTTGTACGTTCTAGCAGAGTATTGTACCACATATGCTGACCTGTCCATATCTTTCAAACAGTTTCTCTTTAAATGCAGCACATGCTCTGGGAATTGAGAATTAAGAGCATCACCTGGTCGATTTTCCTTTTTGGGATAAGACACATAGTATCTGCTGTGTCTGGCGCAGCAGCCTATGTCAGGCGACGAAGGATTTTGGGCAGAGGGTGGAGGACTAGACTGCCAGCACAGCAGCTGTACTGGACCTTAAGGAATGTAACTGTGACAGTTATTCCAAATCAATAATGAACGTGCATTAACAGTGGCCTCAGACGCAGAGATCTGCAAGCTGCTAGCGATTCCAAAGAGGATATGAAAATTCCTTTCAAGTGAAGATTTGGAAGACAAGGGAAAGCAACACAAGTACTTCGTAATATAATTAACATGTTTCATCCAGGGAAGCTATTTTGCTCTTTGCACAGTGCATTTAAACAATACTTTATGTATTTTTTAGTTCCTTACTTGCACTGCATCTGACTGACAAACACAGCACAGCACTCATTGCCTTTTACAGTAACTGATCAATGACATCAAAAAGCATCTTTAGCTGCATCCATTATAGGTAACAAAATGAGAGAGACGGGGATCAGCTGGAAGCATGGGCAAATGAACACAAGTTAAAGCTGTTGCAAGAACACTGCTTCTGGTAATTTTGGGACAGCAGCAATTCACACTTCTGTTGTGTCTGCCCCATAATTCATCACAGAAAACCTGAAAATCATCCTTTGTATCCCAGTAATAAGAGACTCCACTGTTTAGTGAGTCAGAGAGGACTACAAGGAAGGAGTAGCCCCAGATTGACCAGTCTGCAGCCCTGTCACAATTTTGAAGTCAAGTTCTGAAGGACAGACCATTGTTTTTCACAGAAATAATGCTGACTGGAACTGAGAAATTGCTGCACCTATCCAAAGTTCCGCAGTGCCTGTGCAAGAGATTTAATATCATGGAGACATCTGGTAGTACTTTGTTCTTCATGTCTGTTTATAGAAGATTCACAATTGTTTTGTACCACACTAATCCCACTAGATGGGCAAAAGAACACAGCCAATTTCAGGTCCAGGATGGAACTGAAGAATTATACCTGTGCTACCAGGTGAAGCAACTGCTAACAGGTTTATAATGTTTACATAAATAGTTTCATCATTTAACCACATATGATAGTTCCACAACTTTGTTCAGCCTCGCCTACAAAGTATTGTTCATTTACTTTAATAACTTTGTAATTTATTTTCTTTTCTTTACTTTTCTCACTATATACCATGGGGCCAGGTTCTATTCCATAGGGCGAGAGAGACAGCACAAGAAAACTTCATGACATGAACCACAGAATCTCACCCTGTTCACCCTGTTTTTGATTCCAGTAAATTACACTTGCCAGAAATAACAATACTCAGCCATTTTGCCAGAATGGTCTACACTGTTCTCAAAAGGACTAACTACACTCCCATGTCACACGGGGTAACCACACTTACCCTCTGCATGTCCAGACTGAAAGTGCTCACGCTTGTGAGTTCCCACCTAGAAAATAGCTGTTTCTTCTCTCATACAGGTTAGATAACATTGTCTACTGTAAATGCACTGTATTTGTAAGCAGTAGAACAACATCATCAACCTAATGTGGAACATTTGCAAAGAATTTTCACCAAAAAAATTTACTTTAAAACAAGCAACTCTAAGAAATATGCTTCCTTCTTCCCACTCATTTTCCAGAAAGCTCAAGTAAACTTCACTTTGAATTTAAAAATATTTAGATTTTACAAGAAATAGTTAATTAAAATCTGTTCAAGACAAAAACAGCAAAGTCAGTCTTCAAAATGTAATGGTAGTTATGTAAAATGTCTTTTGAAAACTGAGTATTACATCCACTCTTTTTCTTTTGTCAGCTAAATCCATGAAGGGCACAAAGAATTAACAATTTTACAAATTTTCTTCTGCACAGGTCTACATTAAATGGATCATCGTATTAATTGACTCCACCACCACTATTCTTTATATTCATTAGTTAATGATCTATGTATGTGAGCTAGGCTAATTAGCCTGGAATTCCCATTATTTCTTCTTTATTTTCTAAGATGGCACAAATTATGGTTGCTTTTTTCCCGTAATTTAATCACGATGCTTTCATTACTCCAAACCTTCATTATATCCCTAAATGCATTTGTGACATTGCACTTTGTTTCTAGTTTAGTACAAATCCTTTTAGTGGCTTCTTGCCATTCTTCTCTTTTCCCCTGTCAACACAGTCAGATAATAACCTCAGTAAATGAAATAACTGGGACTGATTTACCTTTTCTGCTACTTCTCGCACTGATTGGACACTTGTTCCATAAAGATGATTATTGTACTGGCCAGCTTCAATGAATTTGTGATCCTGAATATCCTTCTCCATTTGCTCTCGAGAAGTGACAAAATGGTAATCACGTCCATCCACCTCATAATCTCGTTTTGGTCTAGTAGTATCTTTAAATACAAACCAGCAATTTTTAAAGCAAAACAAAAAACAGTGACTTTTTCCCTACAATATGTAAAAATTGTCACAAGCAAAGAGATGACTGACAACTAAAATAGCTCTATAGAGTTTAGACAATATATTAACTTTTTTTAACTCAACATACAGAAGATGTCTATTAAGAAAATTAACAGAAAAAATAATTCAGAATTGCTTTAGTGTTTGCTGAGACTTACGCGGAACACACGAGCCAAATTTGTCTGGAAATTCTGAGATCAGATCATCATTTATTCTGTCTTTCATGGGTCCCAAAACAATCACAGGTCGAGTATAATTGACTATTAACATAAAGGAATAACATCAGTTACATTTCAGTATGATTGCTTTATTTTACAGTTCAGCAAAATAAGCTTTATCACATGGTAAAGGTTTTAATACCTTAAAGAATACGTACTCCTAAAGAGAAAAAAAACATGTTGAAAAATGTGTATCAATATCGCAGTCACAGTAAGATGTTACATCTCCACTCTCAAAACACTATCCTGGAGGATCAAAGATGTCTCAAAACTATAAAGTCTTTGGAAAAAAAAAAAACTTTTCACAAAGTAACATCCTTAATTCTAATGAAAACTGCAAAAAGAGCAAGTTTGAAAATCTTTTCACTTCAGAGAGGTACCTAAGCAGTAGCAGAGTGCGTGAAGTCCTAGTTCTCTGTTGGAAGCTGCTGCTGCTTTTCCTTGAAGACCACAATTTAGAGACTCAACTATATAGCTTCTGTAAATGTTAACACCCTTATAAAATGAGGGGCAGCATCTTTTAAAAGCAGCCTAACTTTTTATAAAGTTATAAAGGGCTTTTTTTTTTAAATTAAGCTCAAGCAGAAAATATCTGATTATACTGCAAGAACCATGAAGACAGTAACATCCAAGTATCTTGGTATTAGCATATTATTTCAGCTGTATGAATTTTAGTTTTAGGTTCAATCTCTCATTACTGCACAAATAAGTCCAAATTAAATAAAGTCTGACCTATAAAATATATTTTAATTTGACTCTCAGAACTATTTCCTTTCAGGTGTATCAATATATTTGTAAAATGAATGTCTGGGATCCAGTAACTGTCAATCTATTAATTTAACAATAAACACCTTTGCTTAAAGATTAAGGGTAGCCCACTAGTGTCTTAAATCCAAGCATCTTTAAATCTGTTTTGGTCATTACAGTTCTTTATTCCTTTGAGCTTCTTAAAAAAAATACTGCATGAATTAGTGGACAAATGCAGATAACATGTTGGGAACGGATCATCTCATCTCAGCAAAGGAACGAGGTGCTGGTTCTTTTATGGCCTTCCCTGTACACTATGTTAGACTCACAAAGGGAATTACAGTCATGTATTTAAATGCCAGAGCACTTGGCTCTCTAAAATCTTTAGTTCTACAACATAGTAGTTATCAAACCACTGGCTTGTGCAAAGTGTTATTCACATCTCTTCTCTTCAGTCTTGACACTAATTCACTCGGTATTGCTATCGTTCTCACTAAACCATTAAGCTATCAGAATCTGGGAATCTAATGCCAGCGAAAAAGATGTTTCTTATTTTGTGCGACCCTCTGGTGTGCGTACGTACACAGACCCAGCAGCTGCTCACTCGAGGGTAACAAACCTCCACTTCCCTAGCTTAAGCGTAGCTTAGCACATCGCCTCGGGCCTACCGCTTCCTCATTTCTCGTGTGGTCTCAGCTCATGCATTTCTCAGCCATGATTTTATTTGAAGCTTACCAAAATTACAAATGATATAAATAATGTAGTTTGTGCTAGCCTTGTATAATAATTTTTACTACTTTTGGAAGCTTACTGATGAAACAGACACCATATGTGACGATTAACGAGTTGGAGTGGAAAATCTATACAGGTACGCGTGCTGCACAATGCAGTGAAAGCAACTGGGCCATGCCACTCGCTGCATGGAACCAAAAACAGAATCTTGACACTCAAAATTCATGTAAATACATGATGTATACTTACTTCGACTGCCACCTTATTTGATAGGCAACAGATATCAAGGATTCCCAAAGGTCATCCCTTTTACAGGTTAATTTAGAAATGTATGAGTTATGTATCAGATAATGTAAATCAACCGTTAGCACCTGTGGTGGTGAAGGGAACACTGAAACTCCGTATCGATTATACACAATGAAGCAAGGTCAAGACCAAGGTGAAAAGGAAATGATAGCATCTCACTGGAAATCAGTGAAAACTATTTTAAGTGCAAGTGTGAGAAAATATTTTGTCCTTTCAATTTCCATTTCATTCAAATTTTCTTTTTCTGGAAAAAAAAAATCATTTGCAAATTGCTAACCAAATTAGCTATATAAGAATCCCATACAGAAATGGGAGACTGATATGTTTTAGAGATGTTTCTATTAAAGCTTACTAAAACAGACAAGTGATCTATCGACACACTTTTTGCTGTGACAGAAAAAAGGAACCGCAGCAGTGAGAATACTAAAGCAATACAAAACAGAAGAAAACTATAATTTCTAAGGTTCACATTGACAAAACTGTTAAACATACATTCCTTATGCAATGTAAACCGCACATACTAAGTTATTTTAAGTAGCACATCTTTGGATTGTGCACTAAATAATTTAGCGACTGCATTTAATAATTCATGCCTTTATACTTTATTCATTTGAATAATAGTAAAAAGTTCAAAACAGTGAAGAAGTTTAGCACGGTGGTCACTATCTGAGTGCACATGAAGCATTCTGATAATTCAGATTATATTTATTTTATACTGAGTGAGATCTACAAACCTTCTTGTTGATTGACTGGTTCATATGACAAGACATATTCTTCCTGGCCACCTGAAATGTAAATGCAAAGACATATCTATGTATTTATTCCTAAACCAACATATTTAAATCGAGTCATTCAATGAACTGTAACAATACAGACATTCCTCAGTAATATGCATTACAATGATACTGATGAAGGACATTTTTCAAGAGCGATGAATTATAAAAATCACAAAGATAAGCCAAACATAAAATTTTAAAGCATAAGACACACACAGTATAAATAAATTCCTGGTTTATGTTAGTATGTCAAACTGACATCAAGCACAGAAAGAATTTTAAAGCATTACTGAGATGCTCTTACCCGTTTCCCCGAATGAAATGCATGCATGCTATCATTCACTGCTAGAGGCAATGCCACCTTCATCATGAACATTCTCTGTACTTTGAAGCCAGCATTTACAATAACATTTTTCTATATTTATCCAGGGCTGACAATCACATATGACGAAATGTACATATCTTCCATTAACTTTATCATGAAGTGGCATTTATATAAACACCTTCAACCACTCTAATTCTACAAAAAGTTACTATGATTGTGTATATTAAATAACTATTATTGTATTAATGAATTTTTAAAGACAAACTTGAAAACAAAGAATGGTTTGTATTGTTCTTAGCTCCAGAAAGCACATCAGCAGTGAATGAAACTAAAACAACTGATTTTTGACTTTTGACAGCTGCAGGCTTTCTAGAAGTTAGTGAAAGCATCTGAAATATACCTCAGTTGCCATCTCTCTAAAAGATTTTTTCTGGTGTAACAAGATATCTCCGAGTAAGATTTCTTGCAACGGAATCTCTAAAAATTAACTCCATGACTGCCAAGAATTCATAATTCTGAAGATGCAAGCTCAAATTATATGACATTACTATGAACTTTGAATAAAATATAGTCCTTCAATAACTCACTTGTGTAATTTTGGAACAGTCTTTGTAGTTCATAAGCCATACTTATAGCAGGCAAAGGAACATACCAATGCTATACCACAGTCGTACAGAAACAGATGGCAGATAAAGACTTTTATAAATTCATATATTACTTCTATATATCTATTATTTCATAGCAAATACCATTGATCTTTTAAATATAAAATTTACAATTTCCTTAAGAGAAGTATTTCTCCTATTTGCAATAAATTTGCATTCGAACTGTCCTACAGCAATACATGAATGAACATTTTAATTTTTTAAGTTATTGCAAGTGAGGAATACATTAAGACAGATATGAAAACATGCAATCTGTATACTTTAATATCTCAAAAAGTTGCTCATGCAAATGGAATTCAGGACAGTATATACTTTCAGAATCCCTTTTAGGCTAGGGAGAGGAATAGTGAATCACCAGCTATTGACTCATCTGTGAAAGATCCAGCTCACATCTAATTAGAAACTTCTTTGGAAAAGTCACATTGCTATAAGGTCAAAAATTAGTTAAGCAAACTACTAAGGAGATAACAACAAGCAAAAAGCATCCCGACTAAGGGCAAAAAGTATATATTGTCACTGCTTTTCAATACTTTGTAAAAATGAATATTAATATAATGAACCTTTTGAACAACCGTACTCATCTGTAATCAAGATAACTTTCATATTAGACAGCAATAAGAAGAAATTAAAAAAATCATTTTAATAAAAAGTGCTTGGAATTACACATTCAGATAAGCAAATCCATGACATTCATAATAAAATCAGGGCTTCTCAAGTAACAACAGAGTAAAATACTAACTAGTAGTACCAATAATGAGCTTTAAACACACATAAAGCAAGCTCTTGGAAAAAACGGGAAGGGGCAGGAGGGAGGACAGCAGCAAATTTATGGCAAAAATAGTCATGATTGGATAGTTTTAGTGGCGTGTCATTAAAAATGTTACAAGTTGTAAATTTGTCATATAGGCAAAGGCAACTTCCATACATGCTCAATTTTGCGATATTCTCAGGGAACACAAAAGCCCCCCCGATTAGTTTCTTTTCAATTACAGTCCATGACACTGTTAGATTGTAAGTGCTGCAGATTTTATATATGCATATAAATTCTCTCCTTGAGTGTAATCATCTGAAAGAAAAAATCTGGATCATCATCTCCCAGATCTACACCTGCCAAAGAAATATATCTGTTAATGAACCACCTTCCTTATTACCCTAAGATAAGTAATACCTGTTTCTGCAGTGCCCGTTACACAGCTAGCAGGCAACCAGGAGCTGATCAGTGAATCACTCAGTGTCACACTGGGTGACTTCTACTGTTCCTTCTTTTCGTATTCCTCTTCAAACCCTCAACTTTTTCATCTTCCTGCTCTGCTCTATCCTGGCTTCCAGGTCTGGACTGTACAACCTTACTGTGGAGCTGCTCACTGGAAATCACCAGTGGGACTGAGGATCTGCCTCTGCCTTAAGACATTTTAAAGCATTGTAGAGCAGCATCATGCAGCATTACCCACTGTGAACATATAGGACTGCTGTAGCTTGGGTAATAGTAAACACTACTGTAGCTTGGGCAAGTAAAAAAGATAACTCAGTCTAGTATTAAAAAGATACTATGTCTTCAGAGAGAGAGAGAACATGTATGTGTGCCTAGCATGCTACTTTATCATAACTGTCTCCAGCACTTAACGTGTGTCGTATGCTTTGAACATATTTCATACTAAGCACCCACACTTGACAAAAATAGATAAATGAAAGCTGAAAGCAAGGGTAAATACATGCTTCCTTATCTTTTCTTTCATTAGAGTTGTATACATATTAAATCTGCGTATCAGTTGTAAAAAATTGTAGATAGTTATCGTGCTATTTAACAGATGACACAGTTTAGTTAACAGATGACACAGTTTAGTTATGCTTCAAGTATTAAGCTCAACTACATATAATTGTATTTGTCAGCATCAAATTTACATTTAGGTTTTAATAGATCTACCTAGTTTGCATAATTTATAAAAAAAAATAGGATTCAAATTCAGCTGAACTCAGAAAACCACAGATCACAACAAAAATATCAACAAAGGAGGTCTGCAATGATTCTCTCTAGTCACTTTTTTAAAAACGAACACAGACACAGCAGAACTTGCAGCACCCCACCAAACATATGAATATGGATTTCACCCGAAGGTGATGGGGAAATTCTATTTAACATGTAAATACCCAGAAAAGACAGACAAACAAAACCAAAGAAAGAGCTACTAAACAAAGGTTCTAAATAATGAAAGAACTTAAACACACTTACGGTAACTACTTTCGCTATCGCTGGCATTAGAGGTTACATGCTCTGAAATTGCAACACAATGGAAAAAAAAATAAGGAACACACACTAATGGCATGAGTCCAAACGAAAGCAAACTGACACAAAATAATCCAGATGAAAGACAATATTGATATCAAAATGCTGAAATCAATACATACTGCATATAAAAGTTTTAAGGTACTTCTCATAGCTCTCAGGATCAAGCTTAATTTCATACGAAAGGAATGGATGTTAATAAAAAGAAAAACAGTAAATAGCACATCAAAATAAGATTACGAAAAGTACACTAATTCATAGTTCACATGTAACCCTGCAATTTTAGGTTTTCACTTCAAGATGAGTTTTGTGCAAAAACTATGGGATTATGCATTTCAACTTTTATGCAGGCAATTTATTGATTACATGAAGAGTCTTGCAGCAGAAAATACTGGACCGTATTGCAGGAAATATAGTGTAGCATGTCCAATAATAGACACTTTCCTATGGTATACTAAATAGTCTACTTGAAGAGCAATGTAGAATTAAGATTCCCCCCACCCCCCCAGTAATGCTTTAGTTTCCCTAAGCTCCCGACTTTTATTCTGGACTATGTATACTATAAATTTCGTGCCTTTTGCATAGTAAGCAAACTACTTCAGTAGCTACAAGGTGCTTATGTTTACTTTTTTAAGCTATGTAACTGTGTTAAATGTGTTTATGAGTGGTGCAATCGACATGCCTGAGGGACGGGATGTCATCCGGAGGGACCTGGACAAGCTTGAGAAGTGGACCTGCGTGAACCTCATGAGGTTCAACTAGGCCAAGTGCAGGGTCCTGCACCCAGGTCGGGACAACCTCCACTATCAAAACAGGGGATGAGGGGATTGAGAGCAGCACTGCCGAGAAGGACTTGTGGGTACTGGTGGGTGAAAAGCTGGACATGGGCCACCAAAGTGTGCTCGCAGCCCAGAAGGCCAACCGTATCGTGGGCTGCATTCCCCAGCAGTGTGGCCAGCAGGTCGAGGGAGGTGATTCTGCCCCTCTGCTCTGGGGACACCCCACCCAGAGTCTTGTGTCCAGCTCTGGAGCTCTCAGCACAGGACAGACATGGACCTGTTGGAGCGGGGCCAGAGGAGGCCACAGAAATGATCAGAGGGCTGGAACACCTCTCCCATCCCATGGGGACAGGCTGAGAGAGTTGGGCTTGTTCAGCCTGGAGAAGAGAAGGCTGAGGGGAGACGTTATAGCAGCCTTCCAGTACTTAAAGGTGGCTTGTAGGAAAGATGGGGAAAACCTTTTTAGCAAGGCCTGTTGTGACAGCACAAGGAGTCATGGTTTTAAATTAAGGGAAGGCAGGTTTAGACCGGACATAAGAAAGAAATTTTTTACAATGAGGGTGGTAAAACACTGGAACGGGTTGCCCAGAGAGGCAGTGAAGGCCGCATCCCTGGAAACATTCAAGGCCAGGTTGGATCTAGTTGAAGATGTCCCTGCTCACTGCAGGGGGTTTGGGCTAGAGCACCTCTAAGGGTCCCTTCCAACCCAAAGCATCTATGATTCTATGACAAAAATTAATGTAATTGAAGAACTTCAGGTATCAATCTATTCTGTTTCCTGAAAATTCTATAAATCTGGTGAACAAATATGAACTTTGATATTGTTGAACTCTATTGTAAAGAATCAATTTTTATACCACCCAATGAGCGTGTCTATTTGTAATGAAAAACACTAACATTCAGAGGTTAAGATTGCACAAAAAAGCTTCTGTTTGACCTACATAAATTAAGTACAATTAAATTTGAAATTATGTAACTAACTGTGTACATATGATAATACATATTGTTGTCACTAGGAGCCTTTATAATACATTAAATTCCGTGTGGTTCCTCCCCTACAAGATTGACGGGAAGGAAGCAAGGGGACTCTAGAGGTACGAATACAGTTATGAAGCAAGCATGCTTCTAGTGATTAATAAACATTAAAAGAAGTTACAGTCATCATACATAAACTAATTAATCTTTTAAAATGTTTTTGGATAAAGTGAACCAACGACTTTAAACCACAAAGCTCTGGCTGACTGAACTCCCTCACTTCACTTCTGTGCAGGAAACACAAACACGTATTTCCAAATGCTTGCAAGTACCAGCAATTTGTATCTACTTCCATTTCATTTTCTTGTCTTGGAAAACGAATATCCACATTGGCAGGGAAAAGGCAAATAGTGATGTTTAAAAGCCTCCTGGCAGAACATGAAAGGGAGACACTGTCAACTGGGAATACAAGTGTCGTGATAGTCTGATAATGGGCACAACTGGTGAAGATGGAAGGCCAGAAGTGCCAGCAAGAACAGCAGTCTTGCAGAGCCCACGTAACAGAGCTTGCACTAAGTGTGGTAAGGCAGTTTCAAACAGTCTGACTGTGCTGAAATACAGGCTAGAAGTCATTTGTTTTCACAACAATCACCTAGTGAGATTTCTGGACCTTATTAGACGGTTTAAAGTAGGTAAAATCATAAGGCCGTAAAGGCTGCTTATGATCTTCTGCTCTAAACCATGAGACCATAAATGTTGCAGAGGTCTTCTGTTCTAGACCAGGAATTTCCTTGAGACTAGCCATTTCAGAAATGGAAAATTAATGTTATAGCTACTAGTATTTTTATTTCACAACTGAGGCCAAGTATAGAAGTACACTGCTTCTTACATGTTCAGGAACACTGCATAACGGTCATGCACTGGGAAGAAATGTTATCTTCAATGACCTTTAGTCACTTCTCTAGTGACCAATTTTACTATTCCATAAACGCATAACCATGTATGTGTTTAATATCTGTGATGAAAGCGAGGTCTTGACCTTTTTTTTATTTGTCATTTTAGTACAGTGGTGTTGTCTGTGTACACAAACAGATCTGTTAGAGTACTCAGCAACTTTTGAATCTTATGGTGTTCAAGTAGTCAAATGTTTCAGCAGGAAATAGAACTGAAGTGTATTTGACACATTATATGTGTTATTATATGTGCTGTTATATGCGCTTATGTGTCTCCTCTATTACCTACCCCTCTACCTAGTCTAAAAGCATCATAAAAGTTCAGACAAGCCAGACAGAAAAACTCTCATGGCATTTGTTAAGAAAAGGGTTTTTTTGTTTATGTTAAGTAGCTGTGAACATCAGTCACCTAGAGAGAGGACTTCAAGCTGTAACTAGTTAAAGTGTTGCGGCAGTGGTTGTACTATTACTGGAAAAAGCTATAGGTTATTTTTAAATAAATAAAACCACAAAGACAAGTTAAAATTGACATGAAAAAAATAATCACCAAATTTAAAAACACAGTACCATTAAGGACAAACAAGTAAGCGCTGGTAAGCTTTTGAACAACAAAAAACTCTAATGTGACAGTCACATGAAATTAAAGTAACACATTCCTGAAAGCAAAAACCCCCAGAATATTACAAACTAGAAAAAGCTTATGAAACATCTTTAGAGTCAACCTCCTTATGGCAGTAGAGCACCAGTCTCAAAGAGATCTGTTAAAAAAAACACCTAGTAATTTTTCAGATGGAGGTTAAAGTAACTTGGGAGTATTTTGATCACTTACTCAGGCCTTTTGATCCCATGTCGTCAGGGACCTCCTGCAGAGTAGTCCCCAGAGGGCAAGCAATAAAAAGACAATCACAAAGAAAATAATTGTCAGTAATATATAAAATTGGCGCTACGACAGGAGACAGTTCCCAGAACATCACAGGGGATGGTAAATCTGTAGGATTTGACCTGACAGGCACATAAAGTGTAATCAGTGATGCAAACAGCAGAGAACGCAGTTTGGAGCGGACCTGGTTTGAATTACCAAACTTATGCACCTGCTTTTTGAGAAGACTTTTTTTTTTTAGCACTGGCAACAACAATGAAAATCAAAGTAACCTCTTTTCATCACAAAAACGAAATTAGAATGGAATTACTTTGAAGTAATCAGTCTAAGGGGACTGATTCGAGAAGCTGGTAAGCTCCGCTACACTTTCTCTGTTTCTGTGCGCTCTCCTCCAAGTCAGAAATGAGGAACCATCACTGACAGCGCTGGAAGGCTGCTATCTCCTCCAGCTACATACACAGCTTCTCAAGAGTATTACCCAGTTTATTCCAAACTGGGATACTCTTGGGTTAAACATTACTTTACTAACAAACAAACAGTCTTATTGATTTTGCAGATTGGTTTGTCATTGGCACCTCAAGCTCATTAGCCATTAGCCTGTTGCAGCTCATGAAACTGTCTCCATGGTAACACCCTACTGCAGTCTAGCAGGCCCTTCTACGTGTGCTTCGCTCTCCATCGAATGCCACATACTTACGGTCAATATCACTGGTTTCCTGCTCACTCTGGTCCTTGTTCTTGTAGAAGGGAAATTTTCGGGAAAAGAGGTTCTTTTTACGCTTGTCATTGAATGACTGCTGAAGAAGAGAAGGAGGGGCAAAACAAAGGATGTCTAATGTCTGTGTGAACAAAGGCCCAGACCAGCAGCTTTGTGGAAGCTGACTCCTACAACCACATTATGCAGTGCATATTTCAGTTTAACATTATCGTCTCAGCTCATTAAATATAGAGATCGGGATCACGGCTTTGCTCACATCCTCCATATTTCACATGCTTACTACTCAGAGAACTGGCAGGCTGGCTCATCTGCTATGGCCTGACCTCTGTTTCACAAATTTAGGCCTGCTGGGAGTATAAGAAGATGGGAAAAACTGGGCTGTTATAAGAAAGGCAAACCACAATGAACTCAAAAGTCCATTAAATCACTGAGACTATCTAATATAGGGGTTACAGTATTTTAAAAAACCACTGAGGCTTTACATGTGCTTTTCCAAACAGCTGACATCACAGCAGCACACCAGAAGTATCTGCCAGTGCTACCCATTTGCAAAGGCAAAGTGGTAAATACTTCAGTGACAGCTGCTAAATAACATATCATAGGGCAAAGAAAAATGGAAGTTAAAAGCTGGCATTGTACTCATGCTCTTACGATAAAAGTAACCATGAAATAGGAAAAAAGGAAAAAAGAAATGTCTCTAGCTAAAATATTCAAATAATAAAACAAAAACCCAAACAAACTGTATTTGTTTCCGTCTTTCATAATTGCAATTGACTGCAAGTTCCTTGAACTAAATTACTTTGCTCTAAGAAGTGTGCATCCCAATACCAAGATTAATTTTCAAAAGACACAAACTCATTTCATGTGTTTACTGTGGCAAATGTGATGGAGAGCATCAATGTATTTTCATTCATATATAGGTATGTCTACAGGTGTAATTAACACAGAATTTAGTAGTATCTGCCACATCTTCTGCTGAAGACATTATGCAACTACAGCACCTTTAATTTACTGTTCTAAATCAATAAAGAAACTCAATGTATAAATAGATCAGTAACATTTTTATTGCAATTATGCCCAGAACTAGAACTACTACAGCTAATTTGAAGCTAGCTGAAATTTATTTTCATCTTTAGGCATAAGTGAACCATTTGCCCAGTTTTCTCAAGCCATGAAATCTGCCATGCTTTTGTCATTCGGTTTGCAGAAACTCTGTTACAGGAAGGATGGCAAAAGTAAGAAAACGCCCAACTTGGTTTTGATACCCTGTGCTGCAGGGGGACTGTTTATTTCTACACCAAGCAGTGCCCAGGTGCAGCCACAGAACTATTTTTTAAAAGCTACTTTAAAAAAAAAAAATCAATTCATACTTTAAAGATTCTATTAACAGCTATTTCTAAAATTTGGAGCATGTTAACTTTCAAGTATGTCTGTCTTCAGCCAGTGTGAGCTCATCTTCCTTTACTACATGCAATACAGTTGCAAAAAGACATATTACCTTTCCCAGCAGCATTAAGTATGGAATGAAATATAGTAACAACTGGGGACCAAATAGGACAAAGTTTTTTCAACCAGAGCGCCACCTTCTTTGATACAATTACAAAACCAGCATTTGGCCTTCCTAAAGAGCATGCTTACAGTGCAACACACAAGCTGCATCCTGCTACAGTATTAATGACCCTTCTGGCCATCTGTTTTAATACAGACTTGCTTGGCATTAACAGACACTGAAACTTCCAGTGCCATTTTCATTACCATTGTCTAGAAAAACAAGTTTACTTAAAATTACCAGGTGTTAAAGAGGCACATGGTACCACAGGAGCACAATCAGTGACACTGAGGTCTGCAAATAGCAATACTGTGTTAAGTCGGAAATCCATAAGACCTTTAATTGGCTGGCATCTGTGTTCGACTAAATCTGTCATTCCACTGTAAGAATTGGTAAATTATCAACCTGACACATGGACACAAGAACTGGTTTCGAGCCAATCATATGTTTGCAGGAACCACAGTCAGCGTGGGCAAGGCTTTAGGTTATGGTCCTCCTGACCTTCTTTATCTAAAGTCATTGCAATTGATTTTTCATATCCAGAAAGATTAATGTAATCTACAGAACAAGGGCAACAAAGAAATATGCCTGGAGGAATAGATCTTTGCTGAGTATAATGAAAAATACTGTAACATGAATTTCAAAAGCGGAAGTCTCACATCTATATAATTGTTCCATTTGGACAAGTCCCTCAGTCTGGGCAAAAGAATAGGGGAAATAAAGGTAACAAAGCTAAAATAGTGCAGTTTAACTGAGGTGGTGAGACTCTGCAATTTGTATAGTTAAAATAAAAGGAGTGGCTGATTTAAAACATAGTTGGGTTCTTCGTTTTAGTTTTGAAAATATTTCATAACAATAATAATTTTAACTTTCTGTACAGTAAATTTACTGAACCAATATTAAATTTTATATACTGCATGTATAATGGTCAGAGTCAGTTCCATTGCCAAAAAAGAGAAAATAAAATATTATACTGATTTTGCATAAAAGATTAGCCAAAAGATTATTTTTAAAAGATACCATGATTATAAAAAAGCTAGAGAGAATTGCTTATTAGTTGAAAATGCATAGTAATTGCATTAAATTTTTCATAAGCCCACTGCAAATCATAAACAGGCACCAGCAAGAATATATTAAAACAGAAGCAGCACAGAAAGTGAGATAAATGTGTATATGAAAGGAACAAAAAAGAAAAAAAATTAACCATTTCTGCTCCAGATTTCTTAGCTTTCCTTAAAATGAAAGGAAAATGGATTTTATTGTTTGCCATCACTAGGGTTATTCTTTTAAGATTTTTATGTAGAAATTTTGAAGAATTGTTCAGAGTTGGTATTGCATCCTGTCCATGGAGTATTATCACATACAGACAGAGGAAGGCGCACAGTCTGTGAGGACACATATGATGTAGCCAACTTACTGGGAAAAATATCCCCATGACAAATACAGTAAGAATACTTTAAGGAGAAACCATAATGTTAAAACATTTACAGCTGAAGCAAAAGATTGTGAACAATGCAAGTGTGTTTGCAAAATGAAATGTTACTAAAGAAAAAGAACTGCAGTTCTCTATCAATGGCAAGCGTAGCTGCTTTTCCACTCAGTATTCCGTGCGTAGCTTTGGTACTATGCTAGCGCACAGTGACTGTACGCTAGCTCTGCTATTGTCAAAATGCTACTTCAAATACATTGTTAATTAAGTTAACTGTTTGCAGTTTATTGGTAGACAAACTATAAAACCATGTGATTATCTTTCAAAGAACATGGTAACAACTGAAAAATTACTTAAGGTAATTAAAATAATCTAAAATATTTGAGCCATTTTCTCCATGTGACTTCTAAAAAGTGAACTCAAATTATAAAAATGATCCGGTTAAAAATTACCACATCAGTTGATAATATTTTATTCCAATACCAAAATATGAATGTACCAAGACAGAAAAAAAATGCAAATAATTCAGTGAATCCTCAAGGCAGTATCGTAACTGTTCATCAGAAAATAACTAGACATCTTGATTTCCTCTTAAACAAATACTTATAGAAACAATCATGACATTTTCTTCATTAATAAACTAAACTGAAATCTTTGCTATGTAGAAGAGGGATGTACATATGGATTTGACAGTCTTTGAAGTCCTACACTATCAGGATAAAGCACTGAAGCTTTAATACTTTATATACGTGATTTTGGAAGTTGGGAAAACACTGTAATCGAATAAAAGACCAAAAGGAATCTGGGATCTACAATAATGACTGACTCTAATGTTACAGCACTACTGCTATTTTTAAAAAAATCACTATTGAAGAAATAGCTTCCTCAGGATCTTAAAGCATGTTTCAAATTTTAAAAAATCATAATATATTATTACTTTAGAGGGCTTTTACATCTACAGAGCATTTACCTAAGTCTTGAAATTATTAGTTACATATTCTTGGTAGAAATTGTAAGGTTGCAAAATTGTTTCTCAAATTTCAAACCAACCAAAACATTGCAAAAAAGCCTTACCCTCAAAAAAAAAAATTGTCTGCTTTACCATTATGAAATTGCTATAATCTCGGCTACAAACACACCCATTACTACTTAAGTAGCTACCCTGCTTTCTCACCACTCATTCTCATCACATGTACCAGGACCGGGATTGCATAACATGCAGTGAACAGCACCAAGCGATTGACTAAAATTAAAACCAGGATTTCTCTTGGATTGGGTTATTTTTCATCTGCACTGGTTATTTTACATTCTTTGAGCACAGCCACATCAGCATTTGCACCAACAGAGCGTGGCAGTGAGAAAAAACAGCTGTGAGATAGAGATTGATTCTGGTCAGCAATGGCATTAGCCTTGAGTTTTTGTTGGCCTGTGCTCTTGCATGAAATTCTTTAAAGCTTCTGCATCCATAACTGTAACAAAGAAGTTACTTTATGCTATCTGCGTACCTATGTACATCATAAAACCTCCTTTTATCATACAGATCCTGTTGAGCTCTACTTCCTTGTTTTGTATATGCATTATAAAACTTTAAGGAAAGCAACATATTACCATTTTTTAAAAATTGATAGTAAGCCCCTACCAAAAAAAAGGGAGTCCGGGAGTACAATCCATACTAAAGGACGAAACTGCTTTATAAACAACACTCACAGAGCTGTTAAAAATGGCACTATTCAATACTTGATTAGTACCTACAATTCCTATTATATTACAGTATTAATGTTAATATATATTTCTAAGCTAATTGTTCAAACCATTTGAGGTGTTTTGGCAACAGTTTACTACTAAAGTTAGCTTTGGTGCTCAGAATTATTTCTATTTGATAAAATTTAACATTTTCACTAAAAACTGAAATTGAGTCTGCACAGATAAACCACTGAAAAATGTTACCACTCACAATGCCAGGTGTAATTAGTACTTCATTAACTCACCCCTTTATCTCCTCTTGTTTTGGAATTGAATTTCACTGTCTTTAAACGGGCTCGTTCTTTTTTCTCCACTCTACCACAAAAACATACACAAAATAGTTAAATCAGCAAAGTTCCAGAACTTCCAGTTCCTACTTGTTACAATGTAAGCATATAGGTATACCTTTTGTAGTACAGATTTTTGCTGGCAATGACAACTTCAGGAAACGGCAGCCTGCTAGTGGCAGACTGTATTGGGAAAGTAAGGTATTACTTCTCATGTGATGAGGTGTGAGGGTATCTGCGTATTTTGTCATTATATAGGTTCAATAAATCGGGGAGGTGGGGGGGGGAAGCATGTCACAGCAAGTCAGCAGCCTCAATTACCAGTCAACAGCAGATATCAAGACTCAGAGCACTCTTATCTTTTATTTGGGTCTCTGAAAGGCCAGCAAATACCTTGTCTCTGTTCAATCTGGCCACCAAAGACAGACTTTCCAGTTAGGTACAAAGAATTCATGATAGTGTCCTGATTCAAACAAAACTTACTTTGCACCTTCTCATATGCAAATAGTATAATATTATTAAACCGATAACTTGCTTACAGTGAGAACAGAGAAACAGATTTGGACCACCTTTATCAACTTCAGCATGCAACCCCTAAGGCTGAATAGGATTTTAACAACTCCTCATTGAGTTAAGAAAAATCCCACTACAGATTATTTAAAAAAAAAAAAAAAACCACCAAAAAAAGTGCGTGGCTGATGTGGTACAGAATTAACAACAAAGAGCAAAACATATGCAATATATGTATTAATCATATCAGATGTTCAATAGCAGCCACCTCGAAGTCAATAAAATATCATGACATACCTGCGCTTGCTTGGGATAACTCCAATTTCATCACTTTCTCCATCTGGAGTTACCTGCCGTGCTTGCCACCATTCATCATCAGAAGCATTAATGACATGGAGAATGTCGCCAAATTTGAAGTTCAGTCCTTGACTTGGAAGGCCGCTATCTTTAGTCTTGTCATAATCAAAAAGAGCTCTGTATTGAAAAGAAAAAAATTCAACATAGAAAAAGCAAGACAAACACCATGGGAGTATGAACAGCACAAAGTATGAAGATCTCTCTGTTGTTCACAAATGACTGGATCATTCTGACGTTGCTTAAAACAAGAACAGTGAATGCGTTCTCTCTCTCATGTATATACACACACACTGAGAATATACAGCAATAGTATTCACACACACACACTTAGAAGTCCTAATGAATGAGAACAAACTTTGTCCAGAGCAGAACTCTAGTAATTCGCAACAGATCCACAAAAGATGCCTCCTGCAATGCAGCAAGTACTTTGCACAAAGCAAGTTACATGTCAGCCTAGGGATAAAATGGCAAGTATTTGCAGGTTTATATCAAGTTACAAATTGGAATTATTTTATTAAATAAAAATTACTGCCTTTAAAGTAAAAGTCGCGTCCCTGCCCATGGCAGGGGGTTTGGAACCATCTTTAAGATCCCTTCCAACCCAAACCATTCTGTGATTCTATGATACCCTGCTCACAGGGTGGCAGGAAAAAAAAAGGAGCTTGGAAATATGATCTGAACACAACTTTGCTACTGCAGCACCCGAAGGCAAAGAAGTCTACATGCATTATTTTGGAAAATGCCCAATCATTTCCAGAGAATCTCATCGTTTTTTGTGAGGTAAGCCTGTTTTCAAGTAACAGGCACTAGCAATACCTAACACCAGCCGTGTGGCCACAGCGTTATTACCATTCCCTTTGCCAGCAAGGCTGGTTTATGCAAGTCCACTGCTGTCCGTACCCACATTCATGCCTGCTTTGTACTGATTCCTTTCCCCTTCTTACTTACGAAAGCACAGCTGTCTGGAAAGGTTCATGGTGCACCACACTATGGAACTGATCTGGGTTAAAACTAATTTCTTTTCTCCCTGTTGGGTCATTTTATTTCTGGATTGATTCCCTGAGGGACTGAAAAGACTTGCAGTATGTTTCTCCCAGCACAATCGAGGGTTTAGTGAAGATGTGAAAAGGAACGATGACAGGAGCCTCTTATCAAACTGTAAGAGATACTCCTAAGATTACGCCTTATTTCACGTTTGAAAAGGGTGTATGAACCTCACCTCTGTAAAGTGACAAGTGCCTGAGTGACACGGGCCAAAAAATCCTCAGCTTTACTCCATCTGCAAGATCGTAAGTTTGTCAGTGATGCACTTTCTAAACGATACCCTGTCTCGATTCAGAGACTCGATACCAAATCCATCTCAGCCTTAGGAAAGTAGCAATGACAGATTACAATATGACGATTTAAAATAGTGTCCTTCTCCTTCTCCAAATTCAGTTAGCTTCTGCTTCCCAAACACTAGTCTGGTGTACCTTTTTCTGCTTGATTTTTGACATCTCAGAGTTTTTTAAGCCGTCTAAGACCTGTAAGTCATAACTGTTTGCTCCAAAATGTATTTTAGCTTTGTGAATTTTGCCTTTCAAAGCGCAGAGTGTATTTCTTTGGGTTTGAACTGTATTTGCTCATAACCAATGTCAAATTACTTACAGGGAAAAAAGTCAACATTTTCTCTCACATCAATTCACCTTTAACACGAGGTCTACTGCAAAATCAGAGTTGCTAGAGACACCATGCCTTTTTGGGGCCATAAAAAGTATCAAAAACTATTCATAACAAGATAAAGGTTTTAATAAATATTTTCTAAAAAGTCTAGAACAAGACAGACATTTTTAAATGGCTTCAAAATATTTACTCTCATGATACACAAAGCCCTATATTTAAATGTGCAATATTTTTAATTTGTAAGATCTATAATAAACTTCAGGCTTTCAATTTGGAAAGGAGGAATACTTTGGAGGTATTTCATGTATTCACTTGGAGGTTGAAATACCACCTTCCTTCAATAGCGCAACCTCCACTACAATATCTTTCAGTTTACTTCCATAACATCGCTTTGAGTGTAAAACTTCTAGTTTTATCTCTATTCAGAGCAAATACAATGTTTGTTCAATTTTGCTTCTGCAAACAAGATAATCAATATTTATGATAGCTGAAATATCCAGATTATTTAAAAAAAAAAAACAGAATTCTTATTTTCTTTGAAATTGTCCAAATACTGCAAGTAGGAAAATTATACACCTAGCAGTTGTTCTTCCAGATTTATCCTGCACATGTTGGTTCAAGAAGCACTGTGGACAAATATTCTGTATCTCAAAATATATTGCACAAAATCCATTATGTACTTGTAAAGCAGACTCAAGTAGCTTACGTTTTCACTGAATTAATTAAATGCATCACGAAATTTATTTCCTGAGAATTATTGTTAGCATTCAAGTAACGATTTCCACTAGCGCTACTTTTTTAAAACTTCATCTACAGTTTTAGTTTGAATATAAACTTATATGAGCAGTGAGCTGGGCCTAACAGCATTAATACGTATTGACTGCATGAGAAAAAAAACAACAGTGAAATGTAAGCACAAACAGATAAAACCAGATATTATCAACATGTACTCTTCAAGCTAGATAAATGGTTACACTGAATAGTTTTTGCACAATGAAAGGCAGTTTCATCAAATAGTTTTCCTTTGGTGAAGTCACTTCCAGAAAAATAATTTCATTAGGGAAAAAAATAAAAGCTGGTGAAAACAGTTTTACAATAAGATGAATTCGGGTGTCACATAGTAGGGACAAAACTACGCAGCTGAAATTTATAAGAACACCAGGAACTCGTAATGATTGAATAAATGAGCCAAAAAGCAAACAGAATTAACAAAAATCTCTTTTGATTCCAACAGATTAACATGGCTTTTCCTGTATGCCTGGCAAGTCATCAAATGAGAATTCATTTCACAGCCAAGATGACATATTTATCTACAGATTGGTATACAAAAAAACCCTCTTTTATTAACTGCCTGTATGGAGACTTTTAATACACAGATTAACAATGCCATGTATTCATTTATTTAGTGTAAGTTATAAACACTAACTTACTTTAAAAGAAACTCGATATTCCTGATTAACTACTGCTTTGAATGTAGTCCCATGATATTTAAAGTTCCATTTAAATTTAAATGACATAAAAATTATTTTACAGAGAAAGTATCAAGTCCTCCCTTTTATTTCACCTTGTAGCATTCAGCAACTGAACAGCACTAAAAAAGTTCACTTGGTTCCTTCACTCACTGGTCTACAGAAACTGAAGTTAACATGCACGTTTCATCAGTGTTTATGCTTCAAAGCCAAAAATGTAATGGCTGTGTGAGCAGCGCCAAATTTTCCAGAATGTGTTTTTATCTGGCCACACTCATGACTTTCAATATCGCAGGCTGTTGATCAAGTTTTACTGAAGCATTTCTTCCGTTGGGGTATTCTTGCTGAACAAAGTCATCAGGAATTCCTGCAGCAAAAGCAACTCCATGCCTTATTTCATGAATCACGAACTAATCTTGCCCCTTCAGAATGAATGAAGGCCAGCTTGCAAAGGAGGTTCTCTTTTTCTCCTTGAGTTTTTGGGAAAGCTGTTTGAAACCAGTTGTTCAAATTATCAGAATTACACAGGGATGCCCAGGTAAGCTCCTCCTGCAGGCCAGTAAACTTTTCAGGCTTGGTGCTAATGCCAGATTCTATTTTTCAATGCATTTAGTTAAAATTTCCCAATGATTTCAAAACTGTAAAGTTTCTTCCACTTGAAGATGTAACCATTTTCTGCTCTAATCCAAACAGAAATCAGCACCATTGCTTGAATTTGTAATGTATCATGCTGGTCAGAAAAATGCAGAGAGGTAACTGTAATTTTTGGTTTTGAATTCTACACACATTGCACAGACTGAGATTTGGCATACACGATGAGATAAAATATGGAACAAATTTACTCCCTGTCAACATATTATCATAGAAACTTCATACCATAGAATCTCACTTTTTCAGATGTGTTTTTGAATCTGCAGATGAAGGAGGAGAGCATATAGATGCAGTTCAGATGCAATACCAGAAACATTGTATGAGAGAATCTCTCTCCTCTGAGAATAAAGATCGAAGGGAATATAAAGCAAAAATAAGAGAAGGCCACTGAATCAGTACATCTTCATTAGTTGGGGGGGGACACACACACGACACAGAGAGAGAACTAGATGTGCGAACGAAGAGTTAGCTGCTGCTGAATTGCTGTATTTCGATTGCCCTCCAAGGACTGTTTGTTATATTGCTATTCATCATATATTGATACATACACAATTAAGAAGAAAAAGCTGCCATTTTACTTCAAATTGTATTTTCAGGCAAACAGAACTGTCTTTTCCTTAATATTACGTAACACCCCCAAAATGCTGTTTACAGGCAGACTATTCACAAAGATACCAAGTTTCAGTTACGTGGACACAATGATGTATCTGATTTTATTTGCTATTATGTTACCATAATTTTGAGAAATCACCAGAGATTATTTTTAGCGTATTTTTATTTTATAGGTTTTCTACAATTGTGGCTGAATGCTTATAAACATTTTACTGTTGGATTTATCATTTGATTCAGCATTAGGTTATATAACCGGAATCCTGTAAGGCATATCCAAAACCAAGTATTACAGAAAAAAGATAGCTTCAGTTACTAAAATTGGCTTTGAATTGGCAGAATTAAAAGTACAGAAAGATCATACCAGAGTCACTTATAATAAGGAATAAGCTGGATAACTAAGATGGTCTGTCAGTACCTAGCAATATGTGAAAAGATTCATAAAACTTACTTCAGTGAGGTCAAAATTACATCAGAAAAGAGACAGAACAGATGTGAACCCATCCTGCGTATACCAAGTTGCCTACCAGTCTTTGGCATCTTTTGGTGTGATGACAAGAGCAGATCTCAAAAGCCCTAGCAGCACCCTCTGTGAAGAGATGTGGGTGGAAAAGTGCTTCTTCGGAGGAATTTTTGCATTTTAAATTTTTGTTACAAAGCTGATTCCAAGACAGGTTTTTGAGACTTGCAAAGGCAATCACCAGTCTCCACGAGGCTTCTGCCAACAATGTGGAGAAGGCTGCATTTTCTGCAGCAGCTGGCAAAGTCAAAAGCTCAACCTCCACCATTTACAGATAATGTCCATTGGTGGAATAAAAGCTACATAAACACAAAATGCTTGTCAGTGGCTTAAAATACCAGACTAATGTGTGAACATGAGCATAAGCAGTTTAGAACCTAATCATGCTATAGCTAACCGAGCAAAATAAAAGCATTTAGAATTGTTTAGACTTGGTTATATCACAGAATCGCAGAATGGTAGGGGTTGGAAGGGACCTCTGTGGATCATCTAGTCCAACCCTCCTGCTGAAGCAGGGTCACCTACAGCAGGCTGCACAGGACCTTGTCCAGGCAGGTCTTGAATATCTCCAGAGAAGGAGACTCCACAACCTCCCTGGTCAGCCTGTTCCAGGGCTCCGTCACCCTCAGAGGGAAGAAGTTCTTCCTCATGTTCAGACGGAACTTCCTGTGCTTCAGTTTGTGCCCATTGCCCCTTGTCCTGTCGCTGGGCACCACTGAAATGAGCTTGGCCCCATCCTCCTGACACCCACCCTTGAGATATTTGTAAGTATGTATAAGGTCCCCTCTCAGCCTTCTCTTCTTCAGGCTGAACAAGCTCTCATATGATGAGGGCTAAAGCGATAGATCTTGGGATTGCAGAAAGGGAGAGGATTCTTACCACAATATTGATAGCTACACCTGTGGAAATTCTAAGACATGGATAACTGATATCAAGCACTTATTCTTAGTATTTACCGTATTAATCCTTAGAGATTTTAATTTTGACCCCCAATTAAGACAGACAATGTACAAAAAAAAAAAATAAGATCAGCTCTGCAAAACCAGAATCCAGATAAAGCAACTAAAATAACAGGTCAAAACTTAAGGTCTACATGTTATAGCCAATCTAAACAGAAGCCTTGTATGAGTACTTTATTACTGCATTTGTTTCAAAGCCTTCAGAAATAGGTTGCAAAGGACTGAAACTTTTCCGAGCATAGATGCAATTACTCAGATAAGTGCCTTGTGTAAGACTTGCTTCTTTTCCCACAGCTCAACAGATACAGCACCGTGAATGAAACACGATCGGCAGGTAAGCCAGTGAGGTCCTACAACATTTTAGACCAAGTTTAAACCAAGCACCAGCACTACTGAAGTCTTACCTGCTCTACTAAAATGTTCTGGCCCCTGCCAAGAGGCTACTGCTGGCCCTTATTCAATCCAGAGATTAGCTGATTTGGGGAACTCAAAAATCAATTGATTTTTAAAAATGCCATCCTTTTACCCACATCCTATACTTGAAATGTTATGCTTTATCAGTATATGATAACTGATATATGAGTTAGCAGGCATATTAATGAGCTGCACCTTGCCACAATTTCCCGGTGAAACCACCAATTTTCGAAGCTGCTTCACGCACTTCTACATTTCTACTTCCTTTTAGCCTCCTTTATGTTTAATCCTATATGAATAAACTAATGAAGAGTATTCCGTTCATTTGATTTGATGCATTTGCTCTCTTGGTTACCATGGAAAATATTCAATAACAAAATGCTATTGGATATAGAAATAAGATTTCTTAATTGAAGCTGAGAATACAACTAAAGTAAGTTGAAGGAAATAAGATGGAGATCTGTCAAAGCTTAAGTAAAGGGAGACTATAAATTTGAACTCAAGACCTGAACAAGGGAGAATATGAAGACTACTGTCACAAAACCCACAAAACCGAATTAAGCAAGTTGTTAAGATTTCACATACACTGACTTAAAGAATAAATATATGTTTTTGCTGAAGGACTGTCATTTCCCTGAGAGGCAGGACAAAAAGCAAGTAATAGCACTACTCTTCAAAGTTCATACAGGGTTCTCAGGGTTAGTATGTCTTTTTCAGCTGTATTACATTAATTGACCTAAATTAAGCTTTATTTTTAATATATTTGGCATATAAATATCAATTTCTAAGATCAATTAGTAAATAATTGCATAAAAATGCAAATACAGAAATACAAAGTCTACAGAAAAGCAGAAAAACACACTAGCAATACCGTGAAAAAGAAGGTTACCTGACATATAGGGATCTCTTCTGGCTGGTTCGCAAAGATCCTGATCCTGAACTAATGCTACTGTTCATCATCTGTTCCCGCAAATCATGTATTTTAGCTTCAAAACGACTGTATTCTGAAACAAAGGGAGGCACTGCAATTAATTTCATCTGAACTTCACCAATTAGATCACTCACAAGAATGCTGAAAATCTCAGAATAAGCATTTGTTACAGTTTTTTTAGTGCAAGGAAAAAATCTCTTAAACCCCAACATTTTTTTAAGCACTATCTTTTGTACTTAAAAGCTATGCGAAGTTTTACACTTATCAATATTAACCAATATAATATTTGAAATAATTGTGATTAGGCAAAGCAAATAAACAGAAGCAAATATCCATTACACTTTAAAATTTCATTATTTTAATCTATAATTTTTAATCTATAATATGGTTCACAGTAACTATTTTTCTTAATTAAAACAAGCATTTTTACTGTTTATGGTAATAAAAAGACTGATACAAGTAAGTTTCAATCCATGACAAAAAGAAAACTTCTGAACATACATCTGAAATACATATGTTTATAATCAAGAACTATATATTTCACATTTTAAATGTTAAGAAATAGGAATGAAAAGTGTCTGAAAAAGCAATATTGAAGAGATACTTTAAAATTACTGGACTTGAATTAGATAAAGAATCTAGCTCTGCACAGTGAGATATATGCAAAACATTTTCTGAATAAGACAATGTTCCCATGGGAGGTCAGGAAAGCAAAAAAAAAAATCCAGAATTCTGGCATGAATCTCAATCCACTTGTGAACCGCATTAGAGATTTAAACTCCCTCTACAGAATTATGTACAATGTTAATCCTGGAAAAACGGATTGTGTTCTTAAGCAGCACTGTGTACTAATAAAACTAAGCTAAAAGCATTTGATTTTAGCTACAAAGGCAGACAGTAAAATAGTAATAGCTTCTTCAGGACAAACATTTCCTGAAGCGAGGTACTTACATGCTGTCAACACAAAATATGAACTCAAATGAAGTAAGTTTTTCCTCCAGTTGAATAGTTTGGACTTCAGGATCAACAGATCCACTTGTAAAACCTTTCTAGTTAAAGGAAATGTTCTGCAGCCACCACTGCCAGAGACCACGTGATGCCAGATTACAACAAGTCAACCCTGGGAGAGCCAGGGTGTGCGCAGCAAGCAGCTGCTGAACTGGGTAACGTGCTGCTCTTCCTAGCTGCACCCTCATCCCCTGACAGCAAACTCACGCAGGAAATGCAAGATTGATACAGGGGACTCCAAAATGCAAAAACTTTCAGGAAATCTTTAAACTAAGGTTCCTTCAACAGTCATCAAAATACCACAAATGATCTATCATATCACATTCTGTAGCACTTTCTCCCCATACACTCCACAGACAGCAAGCACCAAGGCTTACAGAGTAACCAGAGCAGAAGAAAAAAATATACAGAAGAATGTTCTGTGAACCAGCTTCTGGTATATCACTTCATTCATCAAGGTAACTATGAATCTGATGCTCTAGCAATAGCAACTATAATTAACCCTATCCAGATTATGACAATACAAACAGTCTCTTAAATAACCCTGACTTTTGTCCTCTAAAACCAAAAGCTAGTAGTTTTTAAGATAGTATCTTGTTTTTTAAAACAGCACCAAGTGCCTTTTTACAAATAAAGTCCAGATCAGATAATTTACCATCACTAAATCAGACTCATGAGGTTGTTTGACAAGATAAAAAACCCATTATTTCCACCACTACCAATGCTATCACTAATAGCAAAAGAATTTAAGATGACAGGATGGTAACCTAAGAGGAACGTGAGCAAATGACAATTTTTAGAAAGCAATAGTCCTTAGGGGAAGGACGCAGAGAGAGAAAAGCCTACTCCTCCTGTGCTACTGCTGCACTGCATGGCCTTGGGTAAGTCACCTCACTTTACTTATTTATACCTGAGAAATGATCTTTTAAGCCTCTCACCTGCTTCTTGGGTGTTTTGGAAGATGAAAGCTCTAAAATTCAAACATGCTACAAGAATGGTAGTTGAGATTTCTGACATAAGAGATTTTTTTATGCCCCTGCGTGAAAGGATAGTAAACATGGAAAAGACCAGATAACCCAAGCATTTTCTGGTGCTACAGTCTGTGCAGTACTGAAAATTATCTGCAGTTCTTTGCAATAGCTACTGGAAAAGACAACAAATTTCTGTTAAGAAAGTATCATGTGTCATCTGTTGGAAGAATTAGATTTCCTCCTATGTAGCATGTAGCATATAAGAGAGTTAACAGCAGAGGTTATTTCTTACTATCACTTAACTCTACTTTATTCTATACATCATCTTCGTGTTGCTGGTCTTGCAGTTTTCTGGAGTAATTTAATTTTTCTCATCAGAACTCCTGGGAAGTAAGTGCTGAATGAGTGACGGGGACATCTGTAAGAGTAAGAAGGAGAATAATTTCTACATAGAGGCTCCTGCCATACCAACAAAAAAAAAAGAAACTAATGGGCTGAGGCTGAGAAGGCTCCATGTTCAAAAAGAACGGGTGCCAAGAGATGTCATATTTAGGAAAAGTTTAAACAGTCTGCGCAGATGGAATCTGGTGAGCTCCTTGCACATAGAGCAAGCTAAAAATTTGAGCTTTACTCCTCTGACAGAAGGTTTTGGGAGGAACAAGGTGGATAGAAATCTCCAAATCATTGGGTTAAGAGCTGAAAAGTAGACAGGATTTTTAAAAAAAGAAAGCTTGGTATTAGATACAGTGGTACTGAAACTAATGCTGGAGACAGAAAATAAGACAACAGCAGGACTCTTGACAGCATCAGCACCCATCCCCTGTTGACTACTTAGGCTTGGTTCAACTTCAGCATTATAAAGAAAAGCGTGAGCTCTGCTAATCTGTCTAGGAGTGGTTATATTTCTGTCTCGATGATTATGTAGAGCTGGGTATCAACTGTCTTTAGCACCTTCAATCTCTTATTAAACTGAAGAGCACTGATGCCGTGTGGTAGTTTATGAGTGTAGAAGACTAGTTGCAGGACAGTGGTCAGAAGACTGTCCACAGTCGCTCCATCTCACGTGCTCTACAAGAGAGGAACACCAATAGCCAACAGCTGGTAGCAAGACTGGAGACTCATATCTGAGATGGGTGTGTATCAAATGCGATCCATATGAAATGCAACTTTATTTCATTACAGAAGCATCAGAAAACTACGTACACACCTCTATGTTTTTTAATCCATCACGGCAGTAATACCTCACTACTTACTCAGCGCAAAAAGAAAAAGGGGGGGGGCAAATAAATTACAGAGAAGTAGCATCAAATTTACACTAATGAAAAACTTCATATAATAGGTGTAGCAGACATAGATGACTTTGTAAGAAACCCCTTCGATAAAATAACATAAATGCAGAAGTACTGGACAAACCAAAAGCACGACCTTAGCTTAGCGCCCATCTCTTACACTGCTAAGCAAGCAAGTATTTAGGGATGAGAACTAGGGCAAGGACTGAGTGACACCTTTCTTTCAAGTATTCTCCCATCCTCCAGTATTTTCAATGTTTACAGAATTTCACTGTATGTTTAAAGTACCTATTTTACTCAGCTTATCATCACTGAATTCTCCCAAATGCTAGAGTACTGTTTTCTTTAAAATTCCATTCTTTCTTATGGGGTATGCATAATCTTACATACATAACGTACGACAAAATTGATCATACTTTTTCCCCTAAATCACAGTGAACAACAAAATGAACTTCCATATAGCTAAGTGTGACAAAGCCATACAATGCACACATAAATATAAAACTTTGTAAGTTTTATTTTGCTGCTTCAACATTTCAGCAATTTGGTGCTGAACAGGCACAATGAACAAGATAACCAAGAAAGCAGAGTGTCCTTTTCCAGAGGAAATTAAGAGCTTGGCTGAGAAGGAATATGACTGATCTCTGGTCAACCGCGATTGGGGTACCTAAACAGAAAGGACGTAAGCTACTTAAATGCAAAAGCAAAATGGACTTTAACCCAAAGGGAGTAGGCTGGTCATAGGAACTCCATCTACAAATATGCTTCCAATTTCCACAGCCATCGAAACACTGAGATTCTGAAATAGCATTTTAATTAGAACATGGTGGCACAAGAAACTCCCTCTCCTCCTCCCCCCAAATTAAATTAAAAAAACAAAACAAAACCCCACAATCCAAACCCCCAATCCTTTCAGGTAAGAATTCGATCAGGGTCTGAAAACTGATGTATATGCAACAGCAGTGAATGGGACTTAACTCAGGATCTCTTCTTATGTCCTAAATTTCAGGAAAGCTGCTGATGCTAGACGTCAAATAAAAGTTAAGATGCAGCAAGACTAACATGAAATGCAACACAATAAGAATATAAGAATAATGGTATTTCTTCTTGGCTAGAATTTTCTCAAAGTTTCCAAGAAGTTTAGCCGCAGGAAGGGAGTAGTACCTGCTATCATAACACAGCTTGAGGAAGCACAAGCATCTGCTGCTTCAACTCATGGCATTTATTCAATAGTACCCCACCATCACCAAAAAAAAAAAAAGAAAAAAAACCCCAAAGCCTACTCTGGCTTACACATAATCAGTTATTAGGAACATTGGATGGATACATCTGGGTTCAAGTTTAAACTTTAAAATTATACTGGATAAGCAGATGGTGCAAAACTAGAACAGATCTGCTCTATTTCATGTCTGCATGTATTGTACAGCAAAGAACAAAAGGCGGGGGGCAGGGGGGAAGATTCGGAAATCCTGTAAGATTCTTCTGCTCCTAGCTCCTAAAGTGATTCTACCTACAAAAATGTTTTCAACATCAATGTTTATTTTAACAGAAATCAAACCTTCAGAGACAGAGTGTGAGCAGTGAAACTCTCCTGGACTGCCTATCTAGTTGGCAACACGAAGACAGTGACACACACAGATACATGGTGAATAGTCTATACAGGCAGGGGAAGAGAAAAAAGAGGCCGCAGTGAGAATTCATTTGGTCTGGAACACATGTTCTAGCAAGCAGGGCAAAAGAAATAAAGACTATGACAAGTGCTGGAAGATTCACCAAACAGCACAGAAGGAAAAGCAACTCATGGAAGCATGGATGTGGGTACAGGGAACAGATGGCAGCACAGCACTGAGAAGCAGAGATTCTTACACATACTGAACCCACGAAGAACTGAAAAA
Source organism: Opisthocomus hoazin (assembly GCF_030867145.1). Taxonomy (NCBI): domain Eukaryota; kingdom Metazoa; phylum Chordata; class Aves; order Opisthocomiformes; family Opisthocomidae; genus Opisthocomus; species Opisthocomus hoazin. The sequence continues at coordinate 14,363,263 of NC_134417.1, forward strand.
GTTCTTTTTAAATAAAAAAGTATGCCCCTTGCTTCCCTCGCCCCATCTGCCCGTGGAAAGCCCTCCTTTAGCAGGACCCACTGGATCTGTCAGAGCGGTGCTCTTGTGCTGACAATTTTATGTAACCACTTATTTATATTCTTTTCTCCACTCTCAGAATACTCATTTTTCCTTTCCATGGTGCCTCCGAAAAAACTGAGAAATGGAGCCTGGTAGTAAGTTACAACAGCCACCATCACACTGATCTTGTATTGACCCTCCATTTGTTTTCAGTTCTAAGCTTGTGAGACAGGGCTGTCACTGACTGAAGTTGTATTTATGAGTTCTAGTTGTATACTACTGCCATCCCTTGATTAACTACACTGGTGTTTGATAAATTCATAGGTACCGTTCATGTTTTGCACATCTTTTCTTGTTACAGACTGTAGTACAAATATCAGTTGGTGGAGGAGGTTGTGGAGTATAGTATGTTTCAAAAACATAGCAAAGAGGTTACCCATTAAAATGTATGGACCGCCATAAAACCATCATAAATCATCTTGGAGGAGGTATTACTTTGCTTCAATGTTTGTTATTTTATATTAACATGACCTGAGAGAGACCACAATGCATTCCACATGCTACTGGTGGCTTTCATGCACTCTAATGTGTAATGAGCTTGTAACCTCATTAGTCAGTTGAAAGACTAGGCCATGGAATTTCAAAACAGATTAGAAAAATTGCTTTAGTATTTAGTTAAGAACATCTCCCGCAGAGCCTGCAAAACTCAGAAAGGGACTAGGCCCAGTCGCTGCTGAAGTGAATACCCCATTGCAGGTTTACCACACATTCACAAATTGTTTTCAGGCTGAACTGTTTTTGAAGACAGACGAACAATTTTATTTCTTAAAGAGCAGAACTGAGGTTTTAAAGGATTAAAACATGTGTAAGCTGCCTTATAGGGTCTATCAGGACTATATATAGCAGAACCCTTCTTCTAATCTTAATGGGCCTGATTTTAAAGGTACTTTAATTGACTAATCTGGATTACTTGCAAATGAGTAGAACCAGGTACAAAACAAGCAGGAACAAAAGTCTGGAAGGCTAGAGACCACGTACCCCAAAACAGGATGAACTTTCTTCTAAAAACATATTTTTTAAAGAATTTTTCATTTTATGAAATTGGGATGTAATTTTAAACCACCTTTGGTTAAGAAAATCCACATTCTTGGCTAGGAAGCAAGGGAAGCTCATCCTCAATACAAAACAAATACTGAGAACTAAGTTTTGCAAAAGCATTATTTGCTTTGTGCTATTCCAGCTGGACTTTTACAAACAGAAGATTTACAATATATTTAAAGACAAATGCTCTGAAAATAATCTTACTTTACACACATGAAAGTGCTACCATCTCCCAGAGCGTAGTTATTCGGTTTTAAATCCCACCAGAAAACAGTGCACAGATGACCCAAACAGAAAACTTGGCCAAACACTAGCCATTCAAAGGTAAGCTCAAACAAAGCTTTTTTTGGTTTTCCTTTTCACTCATTTGTTCTAAAGACAAGACAGAATGAGAAATACAAAGTTGTCATACTTGGACCTCATTTTCAGTAGATGAATACATTCCTTCAAAACGAAAAAGTATGTGAAAATCCACCGAAAAATCTGGCTAACAAAATATGAGGTGTTTCGATTGAACTATGAATCTTAAATACATTTTGCAACGAAGAATCACTTATTTCCTTCAATAAAGCTGACAGAAAAATGTGTGTTGACTGCCTCTATGAACTATGTAAGTTCAGAAGCAGAGATTTTACAAAAAATACCTTAAAGACTTCTCTTGCAGTTTTGGCTCCACCTTCTCTTAATCTTACACTGACCCACCCAATCACCTAAGAACATGGACCTAATCTATCAATTAACCATCTTCCTACTCTTTCAGAAAAGTGGATTTATAGACTTGATCAGCTGAATTACAAAGAGAGACCAATGTAGATTCTGAATTCTAAATAACAGGCAGCTGATAACTCACATAAGACTGCTGTACTAGTTAAAATTACAAAATTATTTTTTGTATGTCAGGTGGATCCTTGGGAAACAGAAAGTGCTGCTACCCTTTCCAGTCATGACAGGCTTATCTGAATTTTGCCTCTGTTTTGGGGGAAGCACCCGGTGACCAGTGTGAATGTTGATGCCAATACACTTTGTCTGCTTTCTTTTTCAAGGCCCTCCAAGAGCAGGCTTCACAGTTAATGTGCATGTAATTGCAGTTAACATTGTACATACAATTAATTGCCTAGTTCTGATCTAGTAGAATATAACTATGAAAAAGAAATGTTTAATCTACAAAATTTTTTCCATTTAATTTCAACCAAATATATTTTCATATTTTTAATGGCTTTCTTTGGCTATTTTTCTTAAACACTTAAATGCACTTAAACTACAATACATTTATGGTAGCCTTCTGGAACCTCATACCTTTTCAGAATGGCAAAATCTAACCTTCCAGAAATTTAGAATTTTGAGGTAACACTATTATTATGTCATCCTCAAAACACATTAAGAACGTTTCAGATGACCTTTTAATGTGAATGGACATAACAGTGGAAGTGTCAATGAGAAATGAGAGGAGAGCCCTCTAAAGGCTGTACACCTCTGGACAGTCCTATACTTCCCCGTTGCTGCTCCTCTCCTCACTACACTCTCTTCAAGAACTGAGACTCCCATGTTCCTATATTCCTGCTACATAGCACGATCATAATTTTGACCATCTCTGAATCCCCATTCCCAGGAGATAAGACATATATCCAAACTGCCTAGAGCTTCCTCTCATTCTTCCGCACTAATATCACAATTTTTCCTTGCCATCCTACATCTGTAAAAAACCCAAACAAGGGAGATGGCAATGTGGCACTGAGGGGTCTCTGCAGAGCCAGGAAGCAACAGGAAAACGAGACGGCTCAGAAACCTCTACAAATGAAAAATGGCTCATCAAAACACTTCTGTGTACTGGAGCAACATCACTTTCTTTGAAAGTGCTGCAGGTCACGGTACTTTCTTTCCAGTGGAACTTACACTAAAGCAAAATCCCTTTTTATTCATGAATGATGTCTTGAAAGGAGATACAAATTTGTAGTACAAGCAGAGAAATAAGGAAAAGCTTTCAAATGAACAGGAAAACAAGAACAACATCCTGACTACCCCACCACACTTCTACAGGATAATTCCCATTTCCCAGACTTCTGCTCTTCTCCTGCCCTGGACCCCTCCTCTGCAGCATCCAGCCCCAGCAGGTTCAAATCCAGTGACCTCTGCAACTAGGGAGATTTTGTGTACACACACTTGGCTGTGTACGTGCCACAAAACTATGTACAACCACAACCCAATAGGTGACTCAACAGTTTACAACAATAGCTCCTGCATAAGTTGTAAGATAAAGCAAGGAGTAAGCAGAAGTCAACTGACTACAACTGACTCCTCTATCAGGAGAAAGCAGAAGTCAACTGACAACAGCTGTGGTATTACTAAAGTGGTGGCTAATGCACGAGTCACCTTTGTAAATTTGTAAACAGGAGAATACCTTCATATTCCCTATTTGCCTTTTAGCTGTCCCAAGGAGTGCGGGTAAGTTGCTGAAATGTGATTCAGTAAGGCATCTCTCAAATTTACTGAACACTGCTGGAAGCTAAATGAATGTCCAGAATGATATTTTTAGGAATCAAATTACATCTGTTTTCACCCGATTTTATAACCAAGGAACATTTTGCAGATTTAAGAAGAAAAAAGTCAGCAGTTATGTAATTTGAGCCTGGATATAATAAAAGTTGTATCATTCAGCCATATTAGCCTACCCCGAGTTCAGTAACTAGTGTTTCATAAACCATGTTGTCTAACTGTATTTGAAGTGACAGATACAGAAAATTCATCCCTTTCCATTACAGAAGTTTTCCAAATATTAATTTTTTCTACAGCCTACTCAGGCTTTTCTGTTTCTGCCTGCAAAAATCCTCTTTTCCCAGAAATCTGAGGAGAAAGACAAATGAATTTCTGACAGAGCTAATGTGGCAGGATGTAAAATCATAAATTAGCATTCCCCATCACATCTATGAACATACAAACTGTCATATACAATTACAGGGAGTGAAGTGAGCTGGTCCCAAGTGTCTTCCAAATGCTCCCATCATACTGAATCTATTTACCCAGTTATAATGAGCCCTGATGGATGTCTAGAATCTCCTTGATCTGTCCTAGCTGTCAGCATCTTTTACAAAATCCTGCTGGATTTATAGACATAAATAAAATACATATGCAATACAAGCAGTTATAACTGATGCTCTTCATCTTTACAAAGACATTCAAGAAACACCAATGATGAACAATAATTTTATGAACTCTTCATTTTAATAATTTTTAACCTTTTTCTGAATGGCATAAACAAAAAGTAGATATAACTACATACAGACATATCTATATGTATTTATAATTTCCCAACTTAAATGAATCAAGTGAGCAGAAAAGAAGACTATCCGCAGTTATAATTCAGGAAGTCTGAAGATGATCAAAGAACATGTGCACTTCTATCAAGTAAACTCAAGCACATGGATGACATTTTCTATTTGGAGAGTCAAATCTCAGACTGCTTTCCTATGATAATAAACAAACAGTAATCTTTAAGGAAATATTCGCTTCACTAATCTCTAAGATACAAACAGTGAGTATGTGATCTAACTTACGTCCCACACCAGATCTGAAAGAAGCTGACAGCTGGAGTCCCACTCAACCTCTTTTTAAGTGGAGTGAGAAAAGGGCAAGCAGAGATGTCAAACAAAGTCAGACACTAGTAATCTAGCTCTCTGAGGCAGGTTAGCCATGTGCCAATTCATACTTAGCCTCCAAACTAGGCTGGATCTCAATTTCCATGGCATACTTCAACAGGGTAGAGTAAGCCCCAACATGCTTCCAACATCTTCATTCCAAATGGAGATTTTAAGCACTATTTCAGAAAGAAAGCTGGCCATGCAGATGAAACATCTAAAAAAAAAACCCCAAACCCAAAAACTTTCTTTGAATAACACATTGGATGTCTGCCAAACTCTAAGATAATTCAAGTGATGTCTCCCAAGTGCATCCTCTAAAATGGGTCCTACAGTTCTTTGAGAACCGCACTCTCAAAACAGCTCAACTGCATGCAGTCTTGTTCTGAATGCTTCAGTAATCATGAAGGAATCAGTGCAGCTCTAGGTTTGAAGTCTACAAGTGACAGTCATTGAGAAATTTGTAAGAGGCATATCTGGGCAAATCTCTGTGCAAAGACCCAAAATCCCAGCAGTCAGTCAAGCACCTCCATACACGTTTCAAGAAAATAAGTTATCTACTTGGACAAGCGCTAATGAAGAAAGCTGCTATTTCCAATGCAGAAAGAGCAGCAATCATCCAGAATGCGTAGTTCTCTTATTCTAGAAGGAAATGAGAGTTCCAGCTTTCAGTGTATGAAGGGATTCTTCTCTTTTTAAAGCCTGAATCCCAGAAAGAGAGGACTGAAAAACTGCTGCTTTTGCATGAAGTCTGGACACGTTTTTTGGCAAGGAAAAAAAAAAAAAAGCAGCACTGTGTCCCGGGATATATTCTACCACAGAAACATTTGTTCTGCTACTCTGAGCCACATCTCAACATATCTTCCTGGCAGAAGTAGCAGTGACCAAGAATGCCTCTTTGAACAAAAAGGTGGCCAGATGCTCAAAAGCATAACTCAAGGGCAAATAAAAGCACAAGCTTTATTTCTCACCAAAGTGAGGGATCCCTATGCAAGGAGCAAGAAGATACAACCATTTGGCATACCTGTTACAACACTGAAGACCTAAGCAGAGGATACGCCAAATGTGTATCAACAGAAATACTTGACAATTATGACACAAAGCCAAAGCAAGTATTGCAGAACCAATGTTGACCTTGCTGCTCTTTCTGAATTAAAATCTCAGAGTGCTCCTAGGAAACGAATCCTGGAATGGAGCAATCTACAGATTCAACATCTGACCAGAATGCTCCCTCTCAGGACAACACAGGCATTGACAACATGGGCTGGCTGCAGGGATTTGACCATGAATCAGACACAAATCAGTTGACCTTATTACTGACGGAGTTCTTGGGTCAGTGGAGATATGAGATTGATGTAAGTGGAGGGGGAGGGGAGGGGAATGTGAAAGCTAATGTTTCAAAGACTTGGGGAGGGTAGAATAAGAGAAAGATGGCAGAAGAGAAGAAATAAAGAATGAAGACAAGTGTGCTGCAACCAGCTAACTAACAATTTCAGATGAAGGCAGCAGGCCTGCTCAATGTCCAGTCCTGACAAACATCTACACTTACCCCTTGTCAGTACTGTTAAAGCAAAGGTTTAAGCAGACAAGCCACTGCAAGGAAGATTTAGTGACGGGCCATTCAATTTAGCAAAATTGGAGAAAGCTGTTGATCATCACAGTTCATAACAAGACATCAAAAATGTCTTATAAATAAACAGTAGTATATGGGTTTAAAGACTCAAGGTAAGCATAAAACTTTATACTACTGAATTTTTAAAGTCTCAAATAGACAAAGGCATTTGAAATGCGCTGTAGAAATACAAGAGGACAAATATGTGTATTGTGATAAGGCAGTATTATTTGGCCTCTGCAGAACACATGAGGATGTTTAATCAGCATCAGCTGCAGTCTAATCCGGACCAGAAAAAATTGCTCGATACACAGAAACACCACCTCAGTGTGAAAGAGAGGAATGAAAACCTGATGGTCTCCTTAGGTCATCTGAATCAACACAACAGAGAAGAAATTAGTCTTTTATCCTCCTACCACTAAGGAAGATAAATCCACCATATTAAAGGTGAAGACCATTGTGAAATACAAAAGTAATAATGTGGCATTTCTACTAAGTTCTGGATTTACAAGCTTAATTTTCATCTTATGACAGTTTTAACATTTACTGAAGAAATCAAAATATTGAACATGATTAGAGCAAGAAACATTTCAAGCCGTGGCACCAACACTTGCACATGTTCCTATATGGTCACATGCAATTATGCTAACAGGTATGTGTCAACATCTATTGCATTATTTCTTTCTCCTCTCCTCAAAAGAGGGGTTAGGTGGGGTGGAAGAACGTTGTAGGTTATCTTTCTCTGAGTTTCAGATTGTAGAAGTGAACCTGAATGTACAAGGCAATCCTTACCTTCTGGACGATACTGAGCTACGATAGTTACTGCTTGTCCTGCATTCTTCAGGGCTGCTGCTGCCTGCTCATGGGTTGCTGCTTTTAGATCTACTCCATTTACCTACAAGTAATACAAAAAAGCTCTTTATCAAAATAAATGTTTGTGTTTATTATCACAGAACACAGACTAGTGAAAAAAAATTAAGTGGATGCAAACTAGTTTCCATGCCATGTGAGTTTCCCTGTTTCCGCTTCCAACACTACAAGCTAGTTAATACAAACAAAGATTACTGGTCCTTACTGAAATCCAGAGTCAATAAATCCTCTCTCACATATACCGCCCCGTTAAGAAATACTGTAGTTATCATAGTATATCACTTGATGAATTTGTATTCACTAGGTCGGTTTTCTTCTTCTTTAACACTTTTTTCTTCCTTTTTAAGAAGACACAGAGAATGTTACTTCCTCTGATGGTTCACCTCCCCTTTCCACAACAGGGCTTCAGGACCTCCTCAGCCAATGAGTGCCTACAGATCATTGCATCTAACAACCAGTGCCAGACTATGCCCCCCATGAAATTGTCTAGCCTTGTTTTCAATGCAGATTTTAAAACAGTGTCAGAAAAAAACTGAAGCAGAAATGTGTGGGTCACATTTTAGACCAAAAGCATTTTTCGTAGTTCAAACTAAAATAAAGACCTGTTCTAATATCAGCATTTTAATAACAGCAGAGCCAAAATTATTTTTTCCTCTTGAATAACTACCAAATGACAATATAATTGTCCAAGGAAACGATTCTCCATAAATGAAGTGATTTCACAAAGAAACACAAAAAAAGTCTTTATGACCTTCAGTACAGAAAATCTTTGTGACCTACAGTACTAATACAGTCATAACACCTCAGACAGGTATGAGCTGGATCTATTTAAGACTAATGGGAAGTTCAGCTGCTACTCCAGGAAGCAAACTACCTAATTGTAGACACTACTGCCAAGCGTCTCCAACTCATTAGAAGGCTTATTTCTGAAGCCCGCATTCTTTCAGTTTAGACACCCCCACCCCACCCCCCAAGCCCCCTCAGCTACCAGACTAAGGTAAGTTAGTATCTTCACTGAAAAATATATCTCTGGGATAGCAAAGTGCTATTTGAATCAGGTGACAGATGAGAAACTGGGGCAGACTAAAGTCCTCAAGGACACTTTGGAAGTATATTGGCATCTGTTCCATTGTCTCAAATTTAGCTCAGTTAATGATATCCTTTGCATATAAGCCATATTAACTGGCATTAATATCCAAGGAGAAAAAGCATTTGTTGTTGTTAAAATAAAAGCAGCAAGGAATCCTACAGAAATTATACGATCTCCTTTCCTAAGCTCTCCACTCAGGTCAGCTGGCCCGCCTGCCAAGATGAAAGAGATGAAAATTCCTTCTCCATCTTCTCCTCCAACGATGTTGAAACCAAGACCTGTTGATCCTCGATGCAGGACAACCTTTCTAGGCTCCCTGAATGAAAGAAAGGAATATGAAATCTTCAACAATTAGAAAAGCTAAAATTTCTGAGAGAAGTAGTGTTGAAAATTTAGGTATCAGAAGTTACAAATTTCTTAAGGCAACAGCATCATGTGTCCCCCGGTCTTCTCCCCAAAGCTTAGACTTTCAAATAATAGCTCCTATCATCTGTATGCTTTCAATCCTGCTTCTAGATGCAACACAAAATATCCTCCCTGTTATCAGGTGTACTGAACAATTCGTAAGTATGTATGTATTCCAAATTCCTATTATGCTACAATCCTATTCAGCTTTAAATTTCATTACTTAACACTTTCCATATTGTTCAAAAGCCTCAGTATAGCTCACAGTCTTATTCTATCCAATGGCAACAGCAGGCAACAAAATACTATCTTCCCTTTCTGAAATGTAAAGAACAAATTCCAATGGAAACAACACCAACAAAAAATATGTCCTTATTGCTTTATTTTCACTCCAGTTGGTCAAGCAATAACTACAGCAAAGAACAATTCAAAACGTATGCATAAGCCCTTTCAAAAAACAAAAGCATTTATGGCATTCTTAAATAAATTTGTAATTTATTTGCAGCAACTGCAACTTAAAAAGTTAATTCTAAACCTAGTTGTCACATTCTTTTTATAAGATTCCTTCCTTGTTTGGATGGGGAGAGGAAAAAAGAAATACTGATCAGCTTAAGATAAGGCCAGTCATCTTCTAATGCAGAAACAATCCCTCCAGAAATCTACTCATCTGCTACTTGACCCAGTACAAGAAAAGAATAAATGATTTTATAGTAAAGCAACTGTGCACTGCATTTGAAAAATCACTAGAGAGCACTAAAGAACAATTAATGGACATTCTTAAGTATTTTGAGACATTAATTATTAATTTCTACGATAAACTAAGAAGCTGCATTTTTCCAAAACAAACAAACAATATCACCTAGTCTGATCTTTAAAAATTGCTCCATTTTTGCACTAGCTCTTAAATCAACTTAGTTTCAAATTCTTAAATTTCACCTCCTATCAACTACTATATTCATCTTTTCAGAGTACTATTTTATCGCAAATAAATGACATTGTGAAAACCTATGTATATTGCTTTGGATCACATAAATACATTAACAAAAATGTTGCAGTTAGAGAACATAAATGCAGAATATCTTTAAAATTACTCAAAATCTCTAAACCTCTTCTTGCGATGGAGGGAGCAGAAGATGGGAAGGTAATTCAAAGAAAATCACCTAAAACCTTCTCTGAATAGCTTCTGCAATTCAGAAGAAATCCTGGGTGGACCCTGCCTGAGAAACTGAGTGACATTATCCGCATCAGATTATGGCGCAACAGAACTCAGCAACAACAGACTGAAAATTTTAACATCCCTATACTTGCTGAGCAGAAGGGTAACAAATTAGAATAGCCTCCCTTTGTCAGCTATGATGAACAAAAGATTAATGCAACCTACTGAATCAGTGAAGGAATGAATAGTCTGTTAATGAGAAAGGATTAAGAGCTCTCTAGCCTTTCTGGATTTACTAATCCATCAAAACAAACCTTTGCCCATTAAAAAAAAAAAAAAAAAAAAAAAGATTGCAGTCTTTGAAATAAGTCTATTGTCTGCTCATACTACCCTAAAAAACTCAGTCAACTCATGGACCACTTTGGCAAGGCATTCTGATTTTAACACTATTCCTAGACTCATAAACCATGTGCATGTGTGTGTGTGTGTATATATATATCAAAAAATATGTCTAGTTTTCTCCTTACATCCATGTTTACAAGTGTTCAGAAACTAACGATGTGCATTTATTTCTTGAAATAAAACACAGTATTTACTAGTATTTTGCCCACAAACACATTTTACGAGCTTCCTTGGTTAACCAATTTGCCATGTAGCTTTGGTTATTCATTACCTGGTAATCTCATCATCTCCAAGCATTCCCTTGGGAATGGGTGAATATCGCCCTGGTGATGCTGGGGGCAGGGACTGTCCCAGGTAGGCAGATGGAGTGATATGGTTATCCACTGGCTGAGAATAAGCTTCAAAGAGGAGGGGGGGGGGGGGGAGGGAAACGCACATTAAGTCAATAAGGAAAAAAGCTGGAGGAACTGAAACAAGGTATTATAAGGAGTGACCTCTTCTAAAAACAAAATCTAACACTTGAAATGATACATTATAGATTTCGTAGTTCCAAAATACTGTGTCACATCTACGCATTCCCCAGTTTCCTCACACTTTAAGTCAGTACGCAAATTTTTCAGCTTGATCTTGTCTCATGAAAAACCCCATTTTTTAGAAACAGACACTGTGGATAGCTGAAGTCCATGAGGACAGGCTGGAGATTTTTACAGTTGTCTTTAACTTGACTGAAGTCAATTAAGAATTTCAGTTTCTTACAATCACTATGTCGGAGCAACAGTGAAAAATATAACATTTTAATGTTACACTTCTTCTAAACTATCAAACTGCCTATCTCTTTCTTTCAGTGCTTTGAAGTGGAGCATCCTAGCACCTCCAGAATACTTCACGCCGTTCTGATTACCAGGTCTGAACAAGGAGGGATGTTACACTTCTTAGACACTGAACAAAACCATTTTTAATAGCACCAGTGCTGGTAGAGATGCTAGAGGTGCTCAGCCAACAGCACACATCAGGGAATGAAGGTAGGACTATTCCACCTCCTGCTCTTCAAGGTAAGAGGCATGAATTTACTGAGAGGACTCCCGTGCTAATGCAAAAAATTTCAACTGCACCACAAAGGTCAGTTGCCTTATTCACGGGTTCATCAATTTAAACTAGGAATGAGTATTAAAAGGATTTAGTTTAAGCTTTTGCATAACAGGTCATGAATCCTGTGCGTGAAGTGCCTATGTTCTACCTGAACCACAACACGCATACTAGAAAAATCTAGCATCTTGATTTCAGTTGATCGAAAATATTGTAGAATTCCAGGGGAGTTGTTCCAATAAATAACTAAAAGTGTGCATTATATTTCCAGGTTAGGTACAAGAGTTTTGAGTGTCCATTCACAAGGCGTAGTCATACTCACTGTCACCTATTACAAAGCATTTTCTACAACTGAAAAATCTTTTTTCTGGTATTGGTGTTTCAAGCTTTGAGGGTTAAACATGGAGGATGGGGACACTTCACAGAGTCCACATTATTAAAGTTGCCAGACTCTCTTTGCTCTTATTTGCATGCTGTATCGATGTGGTGCCTGACCTTTGAAGATTTACACTAAACCCAAAGCTTTTTAATTGAATAGACATGACGCAGATTGCAGAAGTGACCTGTACCATCTTCTTTTTTGTTTTTCTTTTTAAACCTCTGGCAGAACATTTCGATCATATACCAACTTCATCATGAGTATTTTTATGAGAAATTTGCTGAACAGCCAATTTTCAAACCTCCCAATCTGTGCTGGATTGATTCTATATTATTCTAGATTCCTAGTAAACCTGCGTGCAGCAAATTCCACACGTGGAGCACGTATCCCATAAACACTGTCTTACCCCGAGCAACAGTATAACAAAACAGGTACTGAGCCACATCAGGAACCATCTACAGTACCCTAATGCTTGGCACATACCATCTGGTATCTTATCTGACTAGTCACATTGCTTCTTATTCTTTAGTGTTTTGTCACAATATTAGAGTTCTTTCAGTTTTCTAGAATGTGTATCAGCAAGCATTAAAATCCACTATTAAGAGCCTAGGTAGTTTAAAAGCACTATCTGATGAAGTAATTAAGTGTGTTCTCCAAAAACACCAGCCATGAGTTGCGTGCTCTAGTCTGGGACTGTGCAGAACTTCTTGGAGATTGCAAATCTGGAGTCACTAGTGGTTTCAGCAGAATTCAGAATCTGAGTTTTGGCAACAGATTTTCACAATGATTACTCAACCATACAGCAATATTTATTTTTCCATTGAAAACACTGTATGTATTTTATTACAAAAGTGTATTTCCTTGTCACTGTACACATTTTTTGTTTAAAGCAAGTGATACTTCAAAAAACTACTACTATATATAAATATAGTTATTTTGGTTTTCCTCAGAAAATTTTACAGCTAAAGCACAGAAAAAAGGAATGCAGACTTCATGAGCTCTTTTCCAATTATCGGAAAATGGGTTTTGATTAAAAAATCCTAAACAACTGTAGCAGAGTATAGCAGCTCTGTACATTCTGTTCATGCACTAAATCTTCTCGTTTCATCAAACAAATTTACAATTGCTTTTAACAAGCCAGTGGTAGCTATAACAATGCATATTTTACACGAAGTAATTACATTTTTCATAATAAATTCTATGTTCATTGATTTACACTGCTTTTCATTTGACTGTTTTTAAGGTTCCTAAAGCTTTTAGCTGCTTCATGTTCAGAACATACATACCATCTAATACTGTCACATATTCTTATTTTTTTAATTTTGTATCCCTTCACCATGCAACTAAAACTCAGCTAGCAAGCAATATAACAGTTTACTTTTTCAGACCTGTGGTCTGTTCCACATCAGCACTGGCTACATCATTTATAAAGTGCTACATACAGTACTTGCTTAGAAAGTCAGTTACTTTTTCAAGGCTGGTATTCTCAGCGCTAGCGAAGCAAACCTACAGGGCATAAAAAGGCTCTCTATGGAGTTCCTGAAAAAAAAACATGCCTGCGCCTTTCCCAAAACGGTTTTAGCTGGAGATTATACCTGAAGAACATTCATGAGGAACATGAGAGAAATAAAAGGCAAACCATCAGATTCTGAATCCTAAACCAGGTCTAAAGTTCTATTTCCAAGTAATTATTATTATTAAATTAACTGATAAAGGATCTGTGTTTTGGATGAACAGAAAATTACATGCATAATTACAAAAAAAAAATTACAAGCATAAATGCTGCTTTGACAGGAAAACTCGAAGACTCTAAAGTAGAAATTCCACTTCTAAATCCACCCCCCCGACATAACACAGTTCTACACAAAAAGAAAACAGATTTCCTTAGTATCTGCAAATTGAGGACACCAATCACAAGTACAATCTCTAAAATGGGAAATAAAATTAAAACTTTATTGTAATTTACTGTTATGACCTATTCTTCTCTTCCCGTATTTATTCCATTTAAGGAACAATAAGGCATTTATGTCTCCAGCGAGGAAACTGATTATTCCCCACCTTGCAGTATTTTATTTCTCAATGCAGGGTGGAAATACTGTAGCAGTGCACCCACACACAAAGGACAAATACTTTAAAACTGACTAGAAGTCAAAGATGCATCATTAATAATCTCTTTAAAGGAGCCCTGTATAGGAAGCAAACCCTCTGTCTCTCAAAACCTGCGTAGACACTTTTACGACTCTGATACTCTACAATCTGCACTGTACAGGTAATGCTGGTGGTTTTGAATAGCAAGTTCTAGACCTTCTTAGTAATACTTTAACTGAGTAACTTTAAAAGCATTTATACCAACAAGCTACTGGACATTTGTTCCAGGAACCATTTAATGACCAATATTTATATATACATTACTGAGGCGATTTATATGCCCTACTGGCATACAACCTACAACAGAAGATGGACAGCTGTGATTATTAGTCACGCAAATCAGTTTAGCGGCCAATGGTGCCAGCCAGCTGGGTGGCATCAGCCACACGACCACCCCACATACAGTGCTGTCATTCCCCTACACACAATGAACATAAGGGGTTATTTTTTTTTATTTTCCATGTTACCCATACTGGAAATTCTGATCTTTCAGTGTCTCAGAGATTTGATGCCACACACGGGAACAGTACTTAAATGGCAGTGTGCTCAGAAAGAACAATCTTTCATAACTGCATTCTCCTTGAGTCAGAAAATGGAGATCACTGTAAAGTAACTGTTTAGCAATCCACATCTCAAGAAAAATCTCACAGAAGCAATAGAAACAGGCATAGCAATCAACTATTCCAGACAGTCAAGGGCTGTGGTCAAGCTTTCATCACTTGCAGTACCAGTTTCTAGAGCTACAGCACATAACCATGAGCTATTTTTTCCACATTCATTCCCTGCTAAATGCTCTCGTCTCAGACAGCCCCAACTCTTCTTTAACAAGATTTTCAACATTAATTTCCCCCACAGGGAGCCGGAAGGCATTCACTCACTCTGATAAATATCAGACGATGGAGGTCAACATTCAGCCCCCAGCGCACAAGGAATCATGTTGGCAGGATCTGTGCTCCTCTCAGTAAATACTGCCATAAATCAGAATCTCAGAAACCTCTTGATCAAATGTCCCTTGATTCAACGACAGTAACCCCAAAGAAATATCAAATGATTTCATTATCTATATGGATGCTAACTTTGTCCCATCTTTCGTGCGATCGAACCACCTGACAAGACCATACTATTGTGTAGCTGATACTCTTACTACAGGAGTCCTAAAAGAAAAGAGTTTTGCAGAAAACTTACTGAAATTTGTGAACCTGCTTCTCAAACAGTTTTTCAGTATCCTTAGCTATGCATTTTAAATTCCCACCACCAGGGAAAGTGAGGCAGACTCATAACTAAACTAGACCAATTCCAGAGAGAAAGTCTTAAAGACAACCAAATTCTGAATTTGGTGTTTTCTGGACTTTTGAATTAACTACCATGTTCACAAAAGCTGGCATAATAAGCAATCTAGTGCATGTTCTGCAGACAGGACAGATACCAAGCTGGTAAGTACTGTGCACTGTGCTTTTAGATGTTTCTGATAATGTGTTTAAACCCCCACACACAAACAAACAAACAAACAAACAACAAAGGGGAGTTCTGAGCAGTGAGCAGTCTACGTATATACTCTGGTAGTAAACAGGGTTTCTACCTTAACATCATTTGTAATGGGCACGTCCATAGGCAGCCTCTGTGTGAATTTAAGAGATTCAGTAGTGAAAGGAATAGTATGCATTGCTTCTCCTTTATGATGAGCCTGAACTCCTGAGAACCTGGATAAGAGGATTCTGATAGACAGAAACACAAGGAAGCATTGCAAATACATGTCTCAAAATAGCTTCAGGTGAGTAAGTAAAAAGGAAGATTGTTTCGACACTCGCTCACTCACAATGCAGGCGATCCTAGAAAATGCCTCTTTAGTATCTGTCATCTGGGAAAAGCTCTTCAGAGCCCCTAACCTGAGGCTCCTGAGCCAGGTACTGCTCTGCCACATGCAGCATCACTTTTGGAGGTCTCATGTAAGCTGAGAACAAAGGTACAAACAAACCCTGAAATGGTGGCCCTGAAAACATCAGCTTCTAAAATACTATGTACAGAAGCCACCATTTCTCAGTACGATTTCTATTTAATTGAGCAGCTCCTTACAGAAAGTGGAGGCTTTCTAGTTGAAAAGTTACAGTACTCCTCTATAAAGAAACAATAGCCTTCAAGGAGATTCGTATCTCCCTTTGAAAATTCCATTGTAAATGTGAAAATATTGGGGAGTCCTGAAAAAGCTTTTGTTCTGTTCTGTATCAGAAAAATAGCATCTAGCATCTTAGCCATGTGCAGTTGTTTCTGGTAAGTGAAAGATTTAGGAAAAGGCTAAACTGATTTCCTTGAATTAAGTCATTAAAGACCTCAGGCAAGACCTTTGGATGTATTTTGTGCACAAAATTCAGGCAGCAGATCCAGAGTCTCCTGTCAGCTGCAGCAACGGCCAGCTGCACTTTGATCAACAAAGAGAGACAAGAGTATAAAGCCTTGGGTAGGAAAAGCTTTCCTGCTGTAAGGAAAAGAAACAGACTGAAGTTTCATCAAAAGACCCAGCACTTTGCAAAGCATGTTCTTTGGTTAACAGTTGACAAAAGTCTACCAGAAGCAGCGTAAAAAAAACAGAGTAACTTCAGACAGAGAACTGAGCACTAAAACTGCAGCTAAATGAAATGAAACCCAGAAAATATTCTCGAAAGTACAGACAGCACTTTAGCCCACAAACCTTGTCAAGGATCACCAATGGACAGAAGACTGGCAAACACCTGGAATCTGAGAAATCTTCTGTGATTTTTTTCTATATGCTTCAGCAGGAGAAGAAAGGTTCCCAGAAGAAGCTGCTGGAGTTTGAGGGGTGTGACAGCTCAGGAGACTGGCTTCTCACTTCTCAGTGGACATAAGTGCCACTTCACACAAATGACAGGGCACCAGGCTGCACAGAATGCCACTGTCTCTCTCAAGTCCCAATTACAGCAGGAGCAGCCAAATGGAGAGAAACTTGTGAGGGAGGACAGCAATGGGACAAAAGAGGGCCTACATGTGTGACCAGGTCATCTATCTCCCAAAAATGCATGTGAGAGCGTGTCATGTATACTGGGAAATCAAGGACTCCAAGTAAGATGGCAGTGCACATCATCATGGACATTGTGTGGGGTCACACTTGACAGAACTTTGCTGAAGAGCCAAGGGTCTTGGTAAGAAGGTATTCTTGAAGAGAATGTCACTGTCTCTTTTATGGTTCTATGTTACAATGCAATCAACTTCAATGAACTGAGTCTCCAGCTCAGTCACCATTTGAGAGAAATTAATTTGCTGCATGAGAACAGGGCCAACAGCATGCCCTTAGATACTGCTAGAGCAAATATTCCTTTAAAAGTATGTATTGATACAGATAATGTGAATATAAAAGCAAAATAATCACCCAAAGGAGAATACCAATCTGTAGCCAAAGAAGAAATATGACTGCTGCTTCAAGTAAGACTCTCAGTAGATTGACCTCACCTACCTTAAACTGAACTACTGAACTACAGTACTAAGAATCAGCCACGCTGAGTTTGATATCTCTTTCTTGAGACTGCAGACAGTCTTTTGAAGATCAAAGTATCATATAATGACCAAAGCACATAAAAACTTAAAATGAGAATCTACATTTATATCCAACCATTCCTTTATGGTTGCCTAGGAAAGAAGTAAGTTTGTCAAATCCAGCTATAGGTTCTTTCCTCCACTCACACAAACTGAACAATTTCAGTTCAGTTTTCCTCCCAAAAGAGATAACCAGTCCTCTAAATTGCTATTGTGCTTTGGTCTTCTCCATTTAAGTCTTATACCAAGTTGTTTTTTAATAATCAGGGGCACTGAGCAAGAGTTAGTAAGCACAACTTGCCAGTATCAGGTTATCATTGAGCTATTAGGATCAGGCACACAATCAGGAAGCAGCTCCTTCTTTGCCTTCCTCTCCCCCAATTTTCTTGAGGCTTTGCTTTTGCCCTCACAAAGCATTCATAAAGTAAATATCCCAATGATCGAGTCTAGATACAGTAGTAACAGGTAAGATACTTCTGTCTTTGTCACATCACCATCCACAGCAGTGTCACTGCGTTACTGCAACACTACCAGGAACCCTATGTACCACCCAGGTTACCTCTGTTCCAGAAAATCTGAATTCAAGGTGAAATATATGAAGTAGTATCTGAACAGATCAGTGCCACATATCAATTACTTGTATCTAACAGCAGGAAACAAAACAAAATCCCCTAAAATATCTCTTCCCCCAGAACCATTTTATGCGACATTTTACGACTAAAACTGGTCATCCAGAAAAGTCCACCTATTCATTCTTGGAATGATACAGTTATATCACTCTCACCCCTTTTTCCAAACACTAAATGGTAGTATCCCTCTTGAAGAAACAGTACATTAAGATAAATTTTTTCTTTACATTGTAGTTCAACACTGAACTTTCTGGATTTGGACGTCTGCCTCAAGACTTCTGCAAGTAGTACCCTCCTGTCAACAAGAAATTCTTGTAACTATTTTCAATACAGCATTCACTGGTTTTTGACTTGAATTATCAACAATTATGTCAAAATTGAAGTAAGATTTCAACTAAGTTGATATGGGATTTCGTAATGCATTTGCAGGCAGGCATGAGAGGCCAAGACCTCCCACTCCTCCCAGTCCAGTTTATTCAAATACGTGCAGCTCCTGAAAAACCAGGAAAACACTAAGAAGTCAGAACATCACTAACCTCTACTGAAACAGTATTGTCTTTTGCTCAGTTCACAGGACACTGACCACCTACATAGTGCATTATTTGTTACTCTTCAGGGCCACCAGGAGAATGAGGCACACGTTCTCCTCACACTCATCAGCAAGCGATCAGAAACGCTGAGTCACTAAGACAAGGGCACATCAGTCACAGAAACACACTATGAGCCCCACTGTTGCTGCCGTTTCAGTACTCAAGCTGCTATAGGATGTTATTCTGTTCAGCATATAATTTTCCTGATTAATCAACTTTCTTATATCAGATTTTCACACTGTGTAATTTTATAAAGCTTGAAACTGTTAAAATGCTAAAAATGGGGTATGTTCAAGCCTTAAAGGAAAAAATAATTAAATCACAAAGATAAGTTGAACTTACAGTTTGTGATGTCAGGAGGGGCATAGCTGTCATTCATGAACATGCTGGTGGGTTTTGCAACTTTCAGATAAACAAAGTCAGATGTGTTTTTTAAGGCAGTCACTGCTTCTTCATGAGTAACTTCTTCTAAGCAAACACTGTTCACCTAAAGATAAAAAAATAAATTCTCAAAACAGAAAAATGTACATTTTCATAGGAGACCCACTGAAAGCTGTTGGAACACTCTGGCACTGAGAATCTTTATGAGGATTCATGTGCACAGACATAATTGGTTATATAAAAGTGATATAAAAGATGCTTTGTAGTGCTATGAGATATAAGAAAGTCTTTCCTCAAAAGATTATAATAAGCTGTATTGATTGTGACATTGTAAGGAAGGCACACGTGACTGGAAAACTAACAGGACACATACGACACTCAAAATTCCACAAGCATACACAATCACAGCACTGACACTGTGTTACTGCAAGCACTGAACAGAATAAAGTTTCTTCTAGTAAGAATAAATTCTACATAATCTTGTCATGACATAATTAAGTTCTAGACATTACAATGGGACAACATTTTCTTGGAGAAGATCCCAAAGTGACTGACTGATTTACATGACAAGTAACAAGAACTAGTTTAACTTCACAGGCCACAGATTTTTTAAACTATTGCTATTAAGGTGAAACACTAGCACGTCCGTTGAAAAAAAATTTTAAAATCCTTTAGCAATTAGTATCTCATATAAAGCCTCAGTAAACTGAGTTGCCAATCCTCTTCCATATTTTGAAGAAGGAAGTAACTTCTGCAGATAATTCCAGGCAACACTGGAAATAAGGCTTGTACTGCGCTGAACCTGAGGGACCAAATCCTCTGTTTGATTATTTAACTTTATATACTAGGTAAAAACAATTGGGCCTCATCAATTCTGTTATGGCGGGGGGGGGTGTGGAACTCTACTGCTTAAGCATGTTCTTTCCATCTGTTTTTTCTGAAAGTTTCCTCAAAGTTTCTAAAAGCCTCTTAATTTGTTGTTGGGTTTTTTTTTTTTTAAACCAGATTTAAATTCGCACCACTCCTGAAGCCTGAAAAGTCATTTTGCAGCGCATTGGTAATTGCAGTACAACCTAAACACACAGGCAGAAAGTTACATTCTGCAAAATATGGGAGCGTATCTTTACATTAGTGACTAAAGCTTTGACTAAATGAAATTCAGCTAATCAGAAGATACTATAGAAGACATTTTACTCACTTCTTTCCTAACTTAATGAACGGAGAGAATTATTACAGCTACAATAAATTACAACATTATATTTACTACATCCAATAGCACAGTGCATATGCTCCTTGCATCCCCGAAACAGCATCTGATATTAATCCAAAGCTACTTTATTTAATTTTGTCAGGCACATTTTTTGAATGGATAAAGTAATACCGGACAAAGTAATCTGTTGCAGAAGTTCAACACTTCTAAAAAAAATCAATAGAATCATAAAATAGATTCCTTAAAAGCTTCCCTATATTTTATGATATAAGCAAGTTAGCATGAAATTTTCTTGTACAGATGCAAATTCTAACACTGAAAAGCAGTTTGCCATTAAAAGGAAGCTTTCCAGCGCCCTTGCATTGTGGGGACGTCCTATAATCAAAACACTTCCTATGATGCAGATTTTAAAACTTAAAAACATCATATATTAACAGTATTATCATCAAGCAGCTGGATCTTTGGGTTTGTGAAGTTGCATGGTATATGAAGGAGTATATTTGTTGCACAGCTCATAGTAAATACAATATATTCTCTCTCCCTTTTCTCCTCTCAATTCTCACGTGAGGATTTGCTGATGTCTTGAGCCGATTTCACAGAACTATCCACTGTAACACCAAGATCTCATTCCTAATACTTTAAAACAAGTGGGATTCTTCAGATAAAAGGATAATCCCAGGATTCTTTAAGTAGCTTCAGTTTTCCCAGCTCTGCATTTGTAAGTGACAAACTTCCCAAAAAAATCTTATCGCAGATGGGAAACTGCAGTAAATGTTCAGTTAGTTTCTTACTGTTCAAAGAGCAATAGAGGACACATTCTGCTGTCATGTACTTGGAGTACAGATGTACTCAGAGCTCTTCCAGAAGCAGGTACTGTCTGGTAGAGGTAGGAGGGTGGAGCAATTACACCTTACAAGAGCTGAGCTTACAGCTCAGAAATTCCTGGCTCTCATTTTTTCTAGCTGGACAACTAGATTTGTGGATGGAATTTAAGAAATTTGAAAGTTTTTTTTTTACGTTATGCATAGAAAATTCAACTTCGAAGTATTTTAAGTTTAAAAAAAAAACCCCGCCATTCCAAAGCATTACAAACACTGAAATCCAACATAAGCAGCAGTGTCACTACAGGCTGGCCAGCCACCAGTACATGGAGTTCCTTTCCATTGTTTTTTTTGCTGAGGAAAACAATCCCATTGTATGCTGGTTTACTTTCCCATCACTCAGATCCCAGAAAAATAGCAGGCATCAGAAATATACAGCCCGATTAATGCAGGTTTTGCACAAAACATAGTGCTGAGGAACAGGTTTCAGATTTCCTGATGAGATTGTGTTGAACACTACAGATTTTATTTTTATCATTGGTTTCCTGGCAATATCAATTTTTTTACCCATCTCTATGAAACAACACTCCACCAGCAGGCAGCAAAACCACAAGGTGAGTCATGCCCTTCCTGGGCCTAAAAGTGAATGACCATAAAAAAATCCACAGCTCTTACTTACAGCTAAAAGTTTGTCTCCAATCTGAAGTTTGCCATCTTTATGTGCTGCCCCACCTTCAATGATTTTGGTTACATAAATGCTGTTGTCTCCAGGTATATGCTGATTTCCTACACCACCAGCAATACTGAAACCAAGACCTGATGAAGGATAAAGACATTACTCAAGAAACCTTCATTACATTCAAAGTATTATACAAACAATGCTATCTGTAGCACATGTACACATACATACGTATAAAAATATTAGGCTCTGATGGAAGCAATATTGGATCGCTTTCCAAGTGAATTCTGTAATATTCCAGAAAGTGCTGGAAAAGACGTAACTTTTACAGAAGTTCTGAAGATCAAAAGCCAAATATTTATTTCATGCCTTGTGAAAGATGCACCCAGCACAGCTATTGCATCGCCACTGGTATATGAAGAACCATTGCCCAACAACTACCCATACAGAAACAAATTAATACTTTCTCTAAATGCTTTTTAATCTCTTAAAGCTCTTCCTAGGTAATTCAATGAAATATTTTACTCCCATTTATAAGTACTTAAAATTACTAAATACTATCAGAAACACATCTTTATAATTTGAAAGAAAAATACGCATTCTACAATAACACTTTCAAGACACACGGATGAAAATTCAGAAACATTTGAGACGCCATTATCTTATTTTCTATTATTCTGCATTTCCTAGAACTTCATATGCAAAGTACTGTTTTATTTCAAAAAATATATGCAGAAATCTACTGTCAACTCTATCCTACTTGTGAAACAGAAGCTTTATACTTCCTACGTACCTTTAGGACCTTTTACAAGTTTGATTTCCACTATTTTTTCTGTGACTGGTTTTCTTCTTTTGACATACAATCGTACAATTGATCCCGCTTCTTTCAATGCTTCAACTGCTTTGCTATGTGTCACGTCGCGCACATCCACCTCATTTACTCGTAGAATACAATCGTTTACCCTAGAGACAGCAACATTCATGTTCAGCTGTTGTGTTATAGCAGAGCGGACACATTAAGAGCCTAATATTTTATCTACAATAAAATAACATACATGTTGGCACATTCAGATACATAGATTTTGCCATAAAATTATACTGATTCAAGACAATGCTCTAAAATTAATTATTAGTGTTTAAAAATAAAACAAGGATCACTAGAAAACATTTAAAAGGAGTATTTTATTCACAGTTGAAGAGGACACCATCTTATACACATTTCATTTAAACAATATTTTGAACAGAGCTTCGTACAAACTACCTTTTGTTAAGGGCTATAAGAAAGAATTAAAAAATTCAGAAGCTAGGAGGCACACAATGAGAACACACTAGTTTTAAGCCATGATATGAACAAGTCAGCCTCCATTCCTGCTTTTCACAAGCTGTTTAAGTGCTGGCCTTCCATTCCACTTAACATGTTGCTGTAGTAACACTGAGCTCTCATTACACAAGTACAATGCCTGACCCACCTGTCACCATGTTCTGCCAGATGTATTTCTGACAAGGGCCAACAACCTAAATGAAGCCTTGAAATAACCTTATTAGGACCAAAAACCACAACGCATCGGGCATTTGCACCAAAAATGACAGGGCAAGTTCTTGACAACACAAGTGAAAAAAAGCAGGTCCCACAAGCAGATGTGTTTTTTTCCCCGTATAGTTATACAGGAGCATACTTAAAGACTGTTCTGCATTAGAAAAATAATTCATTAAGGCAACTGTTATTAATTCTAACAGTACTCTTCACAGGAAGTTGCAAATCTCACTTGCTACCATCTAATAATATGCCAACATTTCCTCACTAGGAGTTAATTAGTAGTGTCAGTCCACAACTAAATAAGAAAATGGGGTATACTGGAGAAGAAGTACTCTATTAATTTAAATAAAAAATATGGCTTCTGAATATGCAGTATCTCTGAAAAATTAAGACACAGAATTATACCAAGTATGAAAGACGGTTGTTATTAAGTTCTATCTTACAGATCAGAAAATCTGCACATGGATAACCACGAGCTACCTATCTTGTCTAAGCTTTTCCTTTATATATTGAATTAAGGACTATAGAATATATAGCATAATAAATTTATACCACTGAACAGAAAAGGTAAGGTACATTTAATTTCACTTAACTCCAGATTGTATTCGTTGGGAAAAAAAATAAAATAGGTCCACTCAAACATTTTTAATTATTTACAAAATACTTCTAGTATTTTAAAAATAGCATGATAAAACTATTAAAAATAACAGAAATTGTTCTATCCACTGTTTGAAAATATAATAATAAACATTTAGCAATCCAACACAGAGTCATCGTACCGTAATCTTCCATCCTGTGCAGCTGCACCCCCGGCTATAATTTTTGTAATGAAAATACTTGAATCATCCCCAATATGTGGGTTGTCTGTACCACCTGCAATGCTAAAGCCAAGTCCTGAATTTCCCTAAAGGTAGAGAGGAAAAAAAATTTACACATTTCTTTTTTGGGGGGAAAGATGTTCTAGTATATCTGTTTGATTCAATATCAAACCAAATCTAATTTTCACTAATAACAAATATATTAAAAAACACTTTAAGCAGTATACTACATGCAACTGTACGTAAGATGTAATTATACTTCTCTTCATAGACATAAGGAGAATATAAGTCATTGTGTAACTGTAAGAGATACAGTTGCAACCCCACAGCTTTCCCATTGATGTGAACTTGATAAACTAGACAAACAATTTCCTCTCTAGTGAGCTAGACCTTCGAGATTATTCACAGAAATATTTGCTCCTCGTCAAAGTATTAGTGACAAATTATTTTTCCCAGAGAAGCCTCCAGTAATTTGTGTCACATATGTAATGTACCCTCACAGCTGCAAAGACTCAGACTGACTTTTGCTCTTCAAAGGCTGCCTGCCCTTACTACCCACTGCAAGACCGCTTCACCCTCTCAGTCACCACCAGAACTGCACAGGTATCAAACACAACCATTTCTCTCTCTCTTTTTGTTAACAGTGCAGCTGAAGGAAAGAGAACAGCATCGTAAACCTGACAAAGCAATGCATATGACAAAGTGCCACTTGTAATCTCAACTGGAAGCCTGAATCTCAATATAAAACTTCATGGTATACATAAAAGCCTATCATTCATGGCAATATAGGAAATCAAATAATAATTTGTGTTATTACTCTCTACAAGCATAGATAATAACATTAAATGCAGTATGTCTCAGGGAGCGCCTTCCCCCATTTTACTCTTAATGATCAAGGATATTAATAAAAACGTCTATTGCTGCTCCAGCAACTGGGTGTATTTTTTTTCTTTAGGTTATATAATCTACCTAAATAAAATAAAAACCCAATAAGGATTGTTTTGGATTGCCATTTAGCAGTATCAAGAGGTTAATTTTTCATATTAAAGTATCATAAATCCCATCTAAAACAGAGTACAGAAAGACATTTATCATGTTACCCTTTCAAGAGTAATTTCTTCATACTCATAATCTGCATCCGTGCCATTGACCTGTAAAGAAAGAAAAGTGAGGCTTGCAGAGCATTTTACACTCTACCCAACACCGTTTGCTTGGCTGAGGCAGTTCACTGCCACCAAATCCCAGCTGGTTCGCACTGACCACTGTGCTCAGAGGGGACATGTGATTTTCACACTGCTCCGTACACGAATCAGATGCTCTTTTTGCAGGAGTTTAAAAGCTAAGATTTCAGAAAGCAGCAGATTGTTCTACACAGATACCATAGGGCAGAGGTTGTCTGCCTCTGATTGCCAGAGAAAAAAACGCTCTTGAGATCTTCAGGCGTTTCTCAGGCCATATAGCAAGCTGAAACCGAGAAAAAAGGATAGGGTCATGGGGTAGAGCAGGAATTGTAGAGAAGAACAGAGCAGTATTTTCATACTGTTATTCCTCACAGAGCAGAGAAAAATCAGACTGATGCTTTATACCATTTCTCACTAGACATAGGTAAGAACCTTCTAAAGCAACATGTAACAACTGTTTATATTACTATTTATCAGATTACATATATACTGAAGATTGACAAATTATAGCAGGACCAAAACCAGAAGCAGAGTTCAGAAAAATATTGTATGAAGCTAGATGAAAAACCAAATACTAGAAGCAAGCCTCGTCATCCTCAAGTTAGAAAGGATACCCACATTTTTGCCATCTACAGAACTATGACAGGATCAAATAATGAAAGTAACAAATATCTAAATTAAGCAAAAACAATTAAAAATCAAATTCTTAACCATATTTAATATAGAAGTAACACTAAGACTTTTTTTCATTTACTAAGAAGTCACAGAACTCAAATTCTTTCTTCCACAGTTACCTAGAGTAGCTTATACAACCTGCAGCTACAGGCAATTCCCTATTTCAAGCCTTTTAGGATGAAATATTTAACAAGATAAAAGTAACATTTATACTATTATTTTACAAAGCATCTTGTCTATTCTTAAGATATTCTATATCTGATGGTCTTCTGCACTCCTCATATACTATTCAAGATTTTATAAAGACATAAAAAAATGTGTACAGGACAAAATATTTTAAAATCTGTACCATTTTCTAGCAGAGAGATAAAAATGAGAATTTAATTCACCCCAAACAGAACTAAGATCACATCTGCATCATTCCTCATACGTTCATTTAACGTATTTAAAAGCTGCAAGAGCTGGACTTTCACAGGCTGTCTAATATCAAGCTCATTTACCCCTCGTGACAGTTTTTCCTCCATCTCTAATTACGTCTCCCCTTACAATAGAAGCCAGATCCATTCCAGACATAATAGATTACTATCTTTCTCTTTGCACAGTACCTCAAAAATGGTAAGTCCTTAGAAGATGTTCAGTGAAAAAGACACTGTGGTCTTCACACATAATATTTCTCCATTAAAAAGGGAAGCGTTCTTGACCTTCTGAATACAGGAAACTGTATTCTATTTCTACACCAGCACCAAACAAGCCACTGTGACCAAGAAGTTTTAATGTTAGCTTAGTCCCTGAGGTATTATCTAGAAGAATGACAACATGTGCTAACTGAACCAGTCATCATCTAGTGCTGCAGTACCTGGGAAATGGGTCCTGATGACTGATCAGTATGGGGCTTTTTTTCTTCCCCCAACAAATCACAAGGACAATTAGTCATTTCCCTATTCCGTATCATTAGGCAAAAAAAAAGCACCAATCCTAATATATTTAAGTAGTCTCATTTATTTCCATGTACAAAACTCTGTAATCCAATTTTAAAATATAATCTAGATAAACAGGAGCAAAAAAGAAATCTCCAAGTTTTATCTTTTTCTTTAGCTCAGTTCTATAACTCGTTATATTTTTTTAAATTTGCCTTCTAACTGATTTTATCTAACAAACCAAACATTATCAGAGATGGAAGCAAGGGTACGTTAAATGATAAAAATCACAGCCCTATCCTACTATTTTCAAGTTTTGAAGTGACCTCAGATCCGCTGGGTCAAGCTGCATTTGCAGGAATCTCTCCTGGACGAAAGAAGTTCCATACAAATGCTGCAACTATGCCACAACAGAAATCCAGCAGTCTTTGAATGTGAGTATCTATTAGGATTCTGCAGAACTGGGTTAGAGCCTTTTGGCTGTATTACAGTGACTTTCTCTGGTATGGTTAACCTTTTCACATGCCACCACCGTGAGTTTTCTTTGTACTCCCTTGGGCTTTTACAAAGTATAAAAAAATATGGTTCTTGCTGCTTTTTTCCAACACAGTTTGAGTTCTAAGAGGGAGTACTTCCTCAGCAGCTTTTTGATTCAGATGAGAAGAGCTGTGTTCTTTCCATTTGTTCCTTGGTGACTTTCCAGATTTCTATTCTGTTTTTTTCCTTCTTTCAATAGAAAAAGCTTTAATAGTTATGTAGATTCATGATGCAGTGACCTCACAGATACAATCTTACATTACTTATCATTTAACAATTCCTTTAGCTACTTGGGAACCTAGCAGGATATTCCTTTGCTCAACTTCCAATGTTTACACAGTAGGTTAGATTACAGACAGTTATGGGTTGGTTTGTTTGACATTCACTGCAAACTGACAATTTAAATAGCTTATAATTATGAGTGTCAGTTTGTTCTGTTAATGCTATTTTCTCTTCCTACTTCTACTACCTACTGTCCTCCACATGCCTCTCCCAGATGGCACCTTCTGAAACGTCAATACATATTTACTGATCACTCTTCTCCTCGGTTCGGTTTTCGTGTGCAGAAAGACACCTCACCTTCAGTACGCTTTTCTAAACTGCATCTGCGTCACATCAATACAGTGGCCACACGCTGCAGGCTACTGCTGGGATCTTTTAGTCAGAAGCATTATTACTACACTTGGGACTCATTTATGAGCCAATTATGTCACTGTACTAATTTTTTCTCTTCTGTTTAAACTGTTAATTCATGCTTTTGTCCGTCTTTCCGCTCCTTTCTAGCAATGTTGCTAAGTTATGAATTCTTTTGACAAGATTTTTTCTTTTCTTGCTAATACCAATACCTAGAACAAACACAACATAAAGCAACTAGTACAAGCATTAACACTGGTCAGGAGAACAACAAGCAAGTGGGATGTAAGTAACTGTAGGAGGAAGGTACAGGAGGAAAACTCAAGACCCGAAACCTATGCCAAACTTCCACACATTCCAAAGCCCCTCAAGTCTCTAGCTGCCAGTGGCATTCCTATCACAAAATACACACTTGCCAAACACAAATTTTAGCCTCCACATAACTACACTTACTACCTTAATGTTTCAAACAGAACCAACCCATTGTTATGAACAGTTAGAGCACTAAAATCTGAAGTACAGCCACTGCATTAAGTGTTTTTATGAGAAGTGCAACGGAAATGGCTCATTAAATATTAAAGCATCTGCTGGCACAGTTGAAGAAACAAATTGTTCTCTGAGGTTCCAGAGGTTCAGCGTTCAAACCACTGTGTTTTCCACTGTCACACAGTATCTTCCACCTGCAATCTACAAGATTTTATTTCATGAAACAGCTATTTAAGAACTGCAAACAACCATCAGGACAGTTGACAAAATTAAGCACCATCAGAGAAGAAAAATAGGCTTTACTAGACAGGAACAACAGACCTAAACAACTACATACATAAAACATCATCCAAATTTATAATCAAAAGCAAATGTAGGCTTACGTATGTTGGAGTTTCCAAAGAATCTGTATTCACCAGCACTGGAGGGGGATTTGCCTTTAACAAAAGAATAAAAACAAATTATACAGCGCAAGAAAAAGCAATATTAAATTTGCTGTGTTTCTCAAAAGTTCTGTTAAAAGGGAGCCTCAGCTTGAGAATCTCCAAAATTCACCTTCTAGAACACTTGTTTCTACCCTGAACAAATTGCTTTCATGCCACAAAACCACACTCTTCCAAAACTCTGAGTTCATATTTTATATACAAGTTATGCCATTTATTATCTTTTTAAATAATAAAAAGATTAAAAAGATTAAAGATTTAAAAGAAAAAGTGAGTCATGCTATCATTTGACATTATGTCAGTTACCCTAGTACTTGTGATACGGCATTCAAAAGCTGCTTTACCAGCCAATATCTTAAAATCAAATTTCAGTGGATTTGATTCCTCTTTAGTCCTACCAGGAAGATTTACCTTTTTTTTTTTTTGGACACTTCAACCTGCAAAATGGAAACTTACAGAAATGCAAACTTGTGCAAGAAAGGATCTACAAAACTGACTTGTGAAAGCAAATCCACAGCAGACATTCATCTACTGCACAGCAGCATGTGCTTCCATCCAAAAATTGCTATGGATTCACACAAACCATAAGCAGTCAGAGATTATGGCTACAGAAATATGAAATAGCATAGCATTCTAGCTAGCCTGGCAGAATAAGCTAACGCTTTTGTTCTCTGATGTTACTGAGAACTTTTCTGCAAAAAATGTAGTTTCAACTGAAAGAAAATCCATACAGACTGGTGGCATTTATCTGAAATACTTCCAAATAAATATATTTCCTATTTTTGCATCAATTATCTGCCTTTAAATAGGTAGCATCTAGCCTGCTCTAAGAACAAAAAAAACCCCAAAAGAAAACAAAACAAACAAACAGAAAACGTGTGCAGATGTATTCCAGACCCCAAGTACTATTGATGTATTAAGTTCAACGGGAAGTACAAACTCAGTGGCACAAAACAAAGTTCATCTCCTTACAGCTTTAATGAAGCTGAGATTTTTTTATATGTTTAAAAATTCATTATCTTTAAAATTAAGACATTCTTTACCTTTTGGGTTTTTTTAATCTCTTACGTGTGCATGCGAGCGTGGAAATAACTATGGGGACAGATTAACAGGCTGCAATAGAAGCTAGTATTAAACTCATTCAAAGACAAACTCAAGACCTACAAAACCATGACAATTACAGTAACCTATTAATACTCTGTATTTTAGTTTCATTACCATGACAACAACATACTTCTGAAGAAGTCATGATTTTTAAAAGCCCAAAAGCTAGGAAGTAAGTGATGACTCAGAAGCACCTTACAAAAGACTGAGATGCATAACCTACCATCACTAGTCAGGAGTCATCAACCTGTTAGCAGGTTGCTGTGTCAGAAATGAGGCCTGTATCATTCAGTAAGTACTAAAATCAGGTGGTATCTACGCAAATTAACAGAGTAGACTATTCAAAAAAAAAGAAGGAAAGAAAAAAGATGACACTTGGAAATTTGTCAAGATGCCATTAAAAACCTTTCTCACCCAGCAGTTCTCTCAGCAGAAGCACGGGCACGCTTTACGCAGTACAGAAACCAAGTACTAGTTGCAAGTATCACGAGAAAAATCTCTGTCAAAACAATGCTATCCCTTCACAACCATTTTCTGCCATTAAGTTACATTCTAATTTCTGCTTCTTACTCACATATAAATTCTATTAAAATAAGATTAAATTAAAAATAAGATCCTGCAGTAAAAATACCAATCAATTAAATTATGTACCACCATCCCTGTACAAGCTTTACAACAAACATCATTTTAAGAAAAACAAAACAACACATTGTATTAAAAAAAACCCTGACTAAATATGACGCATTAGGAGTTTAATCTCCACTGGATCTACAAGAGAACAGCATACATACATATCTTTTATATTTGTGTATAAACTATGAAAAGATTATTAATTTATAAATAGAAAACAAAACAAGCATTAATTTTGAAAGTTCAGTCACGTTCTTTACACTTCACTCAGTTTTGGAATTTATTTTTGTTTAGTATTAGGATTCTGTAATACCCAAGTATATTTAACAAAAGCAGTGTCAGTGAAATCTAGTTTGCCATGAATCTTTTTCTTGAGGCTGACAAGTGTTCTTCTTCTAATGTCTTAAAACAAGAAGAGCAAGGCTAGCTAAAAGCAAATTGCTATTAGCAGGTGAGGTTTCCATGTGAACAGTATGTTTGAGACATGAACTAGCCAACAGATGCAAGACTCCTTCCGTAATAAGTGATTGCTTCTAACACTCCTTCTGCACTTTCTCTCAATTCTCCATCCAGCAGCAATAACGTACCACGGCTTCCAAGCAGGAAGGAGCAGAGCTCTGTGCCAGGCATTCCAAAGGTATGCCCGGACACTGCAAAGACATGGGGCAACATCCAACTCAACGCATGAAATGTTTTTTGGAAGGAAGACCTGGTATTTCAGTCTGTTATGCAGGAGTTCTCCAAATTAACTACCACTTGCAAGGTGCTGTGCCAGGGCTTGTTCAAATACTTAAGCGTCACTTAACATGGTTGTTTACAATCAGACTAAGGGCTTGTCTAAAGGGGTCCAGTGACTAACAAAACAGAGAGGTGTATCTATTGCACAAAAATGCATCTGCCATATCCAAAGTTGATTGTAACTTTCTGTGGTATGTTCTAATTGCTTAGAATCACAAACGACGCAGAATTCTACAGCTACCTCCTGCAGACATCTACATGCACTGAGAGGCAGAGGCACAGACCGCTCCACTCTTCTGCATGTAATCCAGCATTGTCAACAGACAGTTAACACTGTCACAGTAACAGCAGTCAAAGAAAATATAAACACATATAGCACTAATTATTGTATTTAAAATTAAGTTTAGCCTACTGGCAATTCTTTGAAAGTAAATGCTACTGGAGACTCCGTTATCTTTCTCCATCGAGGCTGACAGCTGAGCCTACTGGTTGCAGCAGCCTGTCTGCCTCAAACCCTGATGTGGGCAGAATCCCTCGGTAAGAAGGAAATAGTTCTGAAACTAATCCGGTCTGCCTGTTGGGAAACGCAGGGGTGACAGATTCAGGTAAACACACATCCACTAGAAACTGCACTATAAAACAGCCAACTGTAAAAGCTTTTGAAAATTATTGGAATGTGTAAAATTTAATAATGTAGCAGAGATAAAAGACTATTACCACCTGTTGCAAGGTTAGCCATGTAGCTTTAAAGAAGACCTTAAGAAAACAAAAACCTTATGTGTACACTACAAAAATATCCCAGTAATATTTTGGATAGCTTAATTCCGTTTTAAAATTAAGAAATATCTGTCACCGAACAATCCTAAAAAGTGAACCATCTTTTCAGAAGGCAAGCACCCATCATTTGAGATTTTTGCATTGAATGTTAAAGTTACAAAAAATAAAACGTAATTCAATATGCAAAACGTAACTGCTATCTGTCCTAAATTATTCCATAGCTTGCCATGCTGTGGTCACATATTCCAAGTTATATGCGAGATATTAATGTGAACTCATGTTCACTGCTTTCACTTGTCTTGACAGGGTTTATTCTTTTTTGCTTGTTGACATTATGTGACCTGAAGGATGAAGGTCCAGAAGGGAAGCACATTCTATAAGTCAAACATGTTAGGAATATAGGGTTAAAAAAACCAAAAAACCCTTTTGCAGTCTAAGTGCCCTCAAGCACACTAATACCAATAAATGGCTGGAAAAGAGAAGAAATGTCATGCACATGTAATCAATGACAGATATATATTAAATATTTGTACATGAGATGAGATGGCAATTTTCTATAAATAAATAAAGCAATAACACTTTAGTAAGGGTGCAATGGCTCTAAAATTATTATGTGAGAACACAAAATATCCTATTGCTTCTTTCCATTCTTTTGAGGTTTTTTCTCTAGCTATTTCACAACTTACTACATACTTTCATATGAAAATAGAGACATTTTAAATGGACTAAAAGCTGCTATAAACCAAACAAAAAATTAGGATGAAACTTCAATGTATGACTAATTCAGCTATTTCAAAGTTCATCTCAGACCTGTGTGTAAGAGTACCAAAACGTGAATTTAAACAAAGCAATGAAATAAACTGAACAAATAAAAGTTGAACAAATTTAACAAATAAAGAATAAAAACCTGTGGTATGGTGGATGGGATGACAGTGGTCTCAGCAGGGACTGGTGGGACAGGGATCACAGGGACAATGGGAGAAGAGGAAGGAACAGCTTCTGTGGGCTAAAAATCACCAACAAAACGTCAAAAATACTGCAAACTAGAAAAACATTTTAAAAGAAACAAGATTCAAATTTAACAGCTTAAAATAAAATAATTCTGAAATAGCATATGAATTTGGAGACTATAACCACAACTGAAGACAACCAACTGCCTCTACCCATGCTGCATATGGCAGTGCATCCCCAGCAACGCCCTGATGCCAGAAAACCCAAAGTAGTAAGACACAACTACATTGCTTATTAACACCGAGTTACTCACCTTGTGGTACAGAGTAATAAGAATTCGGGGTCCAACAGAAAACCTGTTCATGTCAAGGGACAGATGCAGGCTTTTTGTGGGCTGGTTTCGCAACAGAAACCCTTCACTGTCATACAACAGTGTGCAAAAGCAGGGAAACGGTGGCTAAAGCTGATAGCACTGAACAAAGTTAATACTCCTTTTTGATAAAGGGGAAGAATCAGAAGTACATTAAGTTTTCTAAACTGGGCAAAAAATCAAAGAAAATCTTTTTGTCAAATGGGCAGAAGATCCTAAAACAGATTCAATCTAGCTCAAAGATCTTCACGCAGGTTTACCGTGCACCTTCAGATTAAGAGAATTTTAGTCTCAGGTATTTTTATTAAAATATTAACCAGGAAAACTACTGACACTCAAGCTGCAAGGGAACAAGATGACAAATAGCATTTTGAGCAAAACATTGACTCAAATCATCCTGAGATTTTAACGTACTGGTTTTAACAACAAGTTGCCAGCAACATAAACTACTGGCAACTATCGTCAAAACTACAAGCTGAACAGCAGATCAAAGAGTTGTTCCAAGACATTCTCGTCATCTTTACGTATAATGAAGCATAATGACAAAAGAAGATATCAAATCCTGAAAATGAACCAAAAACCCAGAACACAAGAGTGTTAAACATATTTTTAAAGTCTGAGGTATTTTAAAACACAACACAACACACACCAATAGCATACACCAAATTAAATGGTAAAAGCAAATATTAAAGAAATTTGAAACACCCCAAGAGTAGCAACCCTTATTAAATGTACATACGGTGTTTCTACAGGTTTTTTTCAGCTCAATCTACCCAAAATGAACAGCTGGTGAAAAATGATGCAGTTATTGAAAGATGTAAGAACAAGACATATTTGGTATCTTCAAAGACTATTACTATTGTAATGTCAACATCCTTACATCTGTAGACAACAGCACAATCTTACACATGTTTAAAAAAAAGGGAGGCCGGGGAGAATCTAAACTGGTCTCGAAAAATGATACTACACATTTTGCAAAGGACGCAGGAAATGCTCAGTGCAACAAACCTCCAGTGACCGGAAGAACGATGTAACCTTTAGAAGCCAGATCAAATTAAACAGCTTGAGCAAGCACCCAGCCCTACATGAGCAAAAAAAAAAGCCACCCCTTCAAGTCTGCCTTGCATGCAGCTTCCCATGTATGCACACAGTAAAAAATCCCGTTAATCAAAATTTCAGATATATACATACTACATATCAAAATATAACACAACATTGCAGCTGACAAGCTAACCATTAGCAGGTCAGAAAAATTCCAGCTTTACAGTTACTACTCCTGCAATAAGAGAAGGTTAAAAACCAATCGAAGTTATTCTTAGATGCTGACCACAATCCCCTGCCCTCTGACTTAGCAAAATAACTGACATAGTCATAGTGACTTCCTTACAGACTAAACAATCTGCACACCTCTCTCTGCACCAAACCGCAGCTTTATTTTCCTGCTTTCTTCCTTTCCTCAGCTCTTAACTACCTTCTCTCGCTGGGCTTCTCTTTCCCAAATGCTTCAAGAACCCTCCCAACCAGTTCCAATTACTGCCCTTATTGTTTTAAACCTGACATTGCTCAAAGTCGTTCAATTCTTTCAGGTTCCAGTCTCATCAGCTATTAGTACCGTTGCTGTATTTTCCCTCTGTACTGTTGGTTTAGTATCCACTGACTCTTAAGAGCTGCTCCCTGCTCCTCCAAGCATCCTGGCAATGCTCCGATTGAGTCTTCTCCACTACCGTGTGCGTGAGCTGACAACACCAGCAACCACTTTCAAAGGATGGGCAAATCCAAATGAAAGGAGGACTGTCTTCACTTAAACGTTTCATGGAGTACAGTGAAATGATGTAGATACTACGGCTACCACAAAGCAGGCTACTGCAAGAAATTAAAAGGTTTCTAACCATTAGAGCAAGAAGACCTAGAACATCATTATAACAGAAGAATGCTAATTTTATTTTAGTATGGCTCATAATCAGACTGAAAATTATTATATGGTGTAGGTATCTGTGAGAGCAGCTGAAGAGGCTCCAACAGCTCAGGGTATTGCTTTCAATGCTCTGCTTCCCAAAAATTTTCAAGAAATATTTGTCATTTTTAGAAACTCTCCAAATTAATATGCTAAAGTATTGTGAAAAACAAAAGCTTATTGTCAAAATAACACTAACTAAAAATGTGTCTCACTACAACATGTAATAATTCTGGTTTGAATGGACACAAAGTTCTTTAAACTACAAAGAAACCAATGGGCCAATTAAAAACCTTACTTGCAATATATATGAACTATAGCACGCAAGTATATATATAGCAGTGTATGACTTGAACAATAACTCACTTTAACAGTCTTTCAGCCTAAATAAATGCACTAACACCTACAATCAAAAGCCATTCAGTTACAACAATAAATGTCAAGTAATTCTTTTTTAAAATGTTAGGATGGGCTTTCTAATATTTATAAACAAAAACAATAATTTAAAGTGGTATGTTTAAAAAGCTAAGCTAATAATACCTTTAAGCGATCAGTTCAAAGTAGTGCCTCCAAACCTAAGGCCAAGCCCAGATGCTGGATGCACCCATTGCCTCACGTTTAACCAACACACGCGGTAATTCGTTCTGTGAGGAAATACCAACTGACCTGAAATTATCAAAGCACCATACACATCCTGAAGCAGATCAACTAAGCCAGCAAATTCCATAATGCTATTTATCAAGAACTACAAGACATATTTTGGAGAAGGAGAATCAAGCAAACCAGACTTTCCTCACTTTCAATAAATTACTATAAAAACCCTTAACTGTATACAGTGCAACAACGTTAATGGGAAAACACTGGTCAGAAGTATTTCTTTGACAGCCCAATTACAATTATTACTACTTTGATTTCTAGCGACAAAATACAAAAGAAAATTAAGTAACATTAAGTCTCTCGAAATAGCAGGGACAAAACTACAGAAAGAAAAAGTGCGACATGCTTTCTATCATTTGCACCACAAATGCTCATCTATAAATAGCTAGTGCAATACCTACCTTTTCTAGAGAACAATTAGAACACGAGCCATCAGACACCCAGCCACTAGCAGCTTTTACTTTTGCTGTGCTTTTTGTAGGACTCTTTTTTACACTGTCGCGTAGGTTTATAAATTTGCCTCGGTGTTTGGAAGACACTGGCAACGTGGATGAACTAAAGGATGTATGAATACTTAGCGCCCGCTGCTGATGCTGGAGAGGCTGCTTTGGCTGCATATGAAGATTCTGACGTATTTCCATTCTCGGGCTCCTTGTTAAATCGGTGAGTTTGAGCGTTCCCATTTCACCGTCATCTGCAGCACCACAGTATTCGTAGTTGTGACAGTGAGTAGTCATGAAACTAGCAACACAAAAAGTCCTTTGTCCAAAAAAATGGAGGGAAAATAAACCAAAATGTTGCTTCCTGAGAAAGTTCAAAATATGAATGTTTTCTAGATTATGGTCATAGGAAGAAACACTAAATGCTGTTTTAGCTAGTACTACATGTTGTGTACTCTCACCCGATTTGAAGAGCATCATTGACCCACCACACGACAGTCAATTTGCTGGGCGTAAGTAATCAATGCAATGCACAAAGTATTGAATAGATGGCAAAAGTCATCTGACTCAAGTTATCAAAAGGAAGCTATGAAAGGTTATAGTTATTTTCTTCCATAAGCTCCTACTATCCCTAAACTTTGTTGTATTTCACCATTTCAAAACTTTTCTGAGGTTTAAGTCTAGAAAATTTTAAAATATACCAATTCCTCTACTTTTCTGAACACTTTTGAGGGCTGAAAACTAACGAATTTAAAGAAGCTTATCATGAGAAGTATATGACTTGTGACTAGGCAGATACATTGTACAAGACTTCAACATTAAACTTCCATCGAAGAACACAAATTTGTTCAGACCATAACAAGAATTACTTTGTTCTAATAATTTTAAGAGTTGCATTTCCATGAAATACAGCAGCACTGTGAAACCACAATTTTAAGGTGTACATTGTTTAAATTAAAAGCTACAGGGGAAAAAAAAAATAGACCTTTAAATAAACGCGAGTTATTTATTATTTTATTCATTTAGTTTTTAATGCCACAGATGCACGATCTCTATATTACCTTTTTACCACAATTTCCAAAACAAAAAAGCTCCAAACCAACTCATACACCCCACCACCCCCGATGCACACAATGAGGAGCTAGTCTGATTTATTCATGTTGTTAAATATTTAACTTTACCAGCCAATCATTCTAAAAAGAGGTAAAGATCTAAAGTGAATTTCCAAGAGTCTGCATGAAAATTGAGAGTTAAATAGAGACACCTTTGTTCCCAGCCTCGCAGGAGGAGGAAGGTGGCTCAAGTGTGTGGTCGACACACGACCAGCATTTGCACAGCTCCGGACCAGCCACAGCACACACCATCTGCCTCTTGCCCCATGGGTCTTTTGGAGGAAAATGCTGTGAATCAGAATATCTGGCACAGGGTATGCTAAGAATGAAGGACACCAGCCCACAGGAGACAAAGCTGGATTAGGTCAGCTGTACTGTATTTGGATAAACTTGAGAGATTTCATCAGTTCATAGCATTAAAACATGAATATTCTCCCTCTCACTGTACACTTCCCTACAGCAAATCTGAATATTTAAATATGAGTCAGCATAATTTTTACACACAGAATTAAAAACTAGAAATACAGACCTAAGTACAAATAATTCCATTTATTTATAGCATAGATATTAAGAGATAAATAGGAACTGACAGATGCTTCTCTAATCACCAAGAGCTGCCATATCTCATCTTCTACCCAGAATGGATGTAATCAAGAGCTGCATAACATACCATTAATGCAATATTCATAAATGCAGAGACAGAAAGGCTTCTGGCCAGTGGCAGGAAGCTGGAAATGCATTGGCCATACAACCACTCGCAGACCTGCGTGTGTGTACGGTAGGTATGGCTTCTGCCTTTGAAGCATCAGGGAGCTGGAGGACTGTGTCCCACTGATGCACAGAGGCAGATCCACCTGGGTTGTTCTGCTCTAGACAACCCAAGAATCTCTAGATTTTGTTATTGAAGGGCAAAGGCAGAGAGGAAGATGAGCATGTTGCAAAGGTGCATACAGGTAAACAGTTCAAAAGCAGCACATCACAATGAACTTCTCCTCCCTTGGGCAATTTCCGCAGATGTACTAATACTGAGCAACTCCGGGGCACATTTCCCAGCCTGCGTAGATTACGCGGACAGAGGCTGTGTCTTGTGTGCAAGCCTCTACCAGCCCTCTTTGGCATCACCGTGCCAAATGGCTGCTTCTGTAGACCACAAACAAACATTTTTTTCCAGAGTTGTTACCAAGATTGCTTTAGGTTTAGCAGGCTGCATTCATACCACCCAGCATGACACCGACTAATTACTAAAATGCAAAAAGGAAGAAGAAAGGGGTTTGGGTTATAAGGCTTCTCTCTTGTGTACATAATAAATCCCAAAATATGTGATGATGTTCCATATTCAAAATGAACGTGTTATTCCTGCAGGCATCCACTTTGTTGAAAACACATAGACCAAGTAGCCTCTTGATTAAAAACAAACTCAGTTTGAAGTGCGCTAAGTGAGAAAGTGAGGGCAAGGGGAGGAGATGCTGGATGCCATGCTATCAGAAACCCAGTTGTCTGGCTTCCTATATTGTCCTCTAAACAAGAACGAGGAAGACGCGAGGCAAAAGACAAGACAAAGGAATTCACATCTCTCCAGTGTGCTTTTAGACACACTGACTTCAGTGGCAAAAGAATGAAGATGATGTAGCAGATAACTGGTAACAGCACAAGGTTCTTTCTGGAAGTCCTCATGCCTTTGGTGCCTGAGATGATATCAATAAGATATCAATAATTAAAAGAGAGCAAAAACTTCGAGACACTTCTAGTTCCAAGAGCAACAGTCCAAGCACCAAAACACAGCCAAGGAACAGGAGGTACAGGCAGAATACCTAACTCATCCAGGGCTGCATGGTGTGCCAGGGCAATCTCCAGCAAAAAAGCTTAGGCTGCGCTGAAATTTAGTGTTATGCAAGTATGGGAAGTGAATATAGCACCTCGGTAAAACAAAACATGGGAAGAAGAGGAAAGGAATATATAGTCAAAGTGTAGCAAGGCTTGTCTAGA
Organism: Opisthocomus hoazin; assembly: GCF_030867145.1. Taxonomy (NCBI): domain Eukaryota; kingdom Metazoa; phylum Chordata; class Aves; order Opisthocomiformes; family Opisthocomidae; genus Opisthocomus; species Opisthocomus hoazin. The sequence goes on from NC_134417.1 coordinate 14,403,006, forward strand.
ACAACTGTGGTGTAAAAAAAATGAAATCAGACAGCAGCAAAAAAGAACAAGGGAAAAAAGGAGAGAAGGCAAGAAGAATGATATTCAAAGATATTAATCAGATATTTGAGTCACGGGGATCATTCTGCCCAATTACATTCACGCGTGTGAGGTAAGGCAGAGCCCACCTTGAAGTCGCACTGATAGTAAAAACCCAACCCAACCTCTGGCGAGGAGGTGGGATAAATGCATCATTCGAAGCAAGAAAAAGGCAGTTCTGTAACTAAAGCTGCACAGGTTTGGCAGACCAACTTTTGACTGCAGAATGCCTGAACCTGCAAGTGTTCTCTGCAGGCTGTATTAATTAGTAGTATGAACTGCTCCACTCGAATATTAAGTGCTAAGTGATTTTTCATAACCAGAGTGGGTTCAGGATCAGGTTGTGCTTTCATATTACATCAAACTCTGAACAATTTGTTGCTAACACAAAGCTGAATCATCAATATTTCATTATTTTAAATTACTATCTGAATGTACAGTGCACATTTCTCTGCAGCAATCTGTTAAAGTGCCAGTAGTCTTTTACAAGTAGTATTTCTTCAAGAATCATTTTCCTTGCACATTCTGTAACACTCACTCAATAACTGGATAACAACAATACCCGCGGAAAGGGAAAATAGTACTAATATTTGACCTGCAATGTCTACAGCAAAGGTCTTTTTTAAAGCTTCAATGACCAACTTTCATTACTTTCAAAAGCAATTCTAATAGCTGGGAGAATTCTTCAAAAATAATTTTATACTTCACCCCTTCCATTGCTGTCAAGCAGATACCACAAAATCAGCAACTTCTGTTAATGTGACTTGACTGATAACAACAAGCCCTTATTCATTACCTCTTCTTGCAAGTAGGAAATAAAATCTCTTCCAAAGTGAACACAACTTCAAAAGTGGTAGGAAGAAACAATTTTGATTCAATACGCAGTGACAAAGCTGAAGATAAATGGCATGTTTTCTTTCCAGAGATAAATAATTGAAGATCTAGCAGTGTAGTTTTGTATCTTTTCTCTGAACTACATCCTAGAATGCCACAGGGTATTTCAATTGTGAACATGCTATTTTAAGAACTTCGCATCCATCTTCCTCAAAATCATAAAAGTTAATACCCATCTAAACATACCTTCAGGCATTTTCAGGCTGTTTGGTGGGGTCTAATGGTGGTAAGAATAAAGCACAGCTGCCACCCATCCTCATTCACAACCCACGTTAGCTGCCCGCTGCCCAGAGCAGCTAAGCCCGAGCACCCAGCTAGGGCTAACACTGCTGCACCGTCTCTTCCATACCCCTCCCTCAGTCAGGGCCATCCCGTGCCTGGGCATGGTCTTAATACCACTGCGTCAGCAACTTCAGCTGTTGAGCAAAAAATCTATGACATGCCTGTTTTTACTGACTGTATTTCTCCCGGACTTTAAACAAAATGTAGCATCAAGAGGATTTGGAAATAAAACATACAATCATTTCCCTACTGCCAAAACAAAGCTGCACAGAAAGCCTATAAAAAATTACCAAGTTTCACAAGAGCTAAAAAAGCGTAGAGCAGTCATTTAAGTAGTCATCTCAAATTCCAAACAATGTTTATATATCAAAAGAGCATATAACACAATCAGGCGTGCTAATACCCTGCATGTGTCTGAATTTTGAGAACTGCAAAGACAAAAGACCCAATTTCTACCCAGGCATGAGTACCTCTACCATTGCTGTTAAGCTAGTCTAGAGGGTAGAATATGCCAAATACAGAGCCTGGGAAGCAGAACCACCAAATAAAGAGAATACCATTAACGCAAGCACGACTTAAGATTCTCCCTCTCTACAGGTTTGTGATTTCTTGCATGTGAGAAAGGTTCTCTCCTACCAACAGATCATTACTTTGCTTTAAAAAGAAAAGGCGACAGGCAGAGTGCAGCCATCTCAAAGGGGAAAAAGGATTCTTGGCCACGAGCTGGCGGGGCTCATTGAGAGGGCTTTAAACTAGGTTTGAAGGGGGAAGGGGTCATACACCACCTCACTAGGGATGAGCCCAGGCTTGGTGTGCCAGGGTCAGGGGTGAGACTGACAGCCCAGCTCAAGTGTGTCTATACCAACGCACGTAGCACGGGCAATAAACAGGAGGAGCTGGAAGCCATTATACAGCAGGACGGCTACAACTTGGTTGCCATCACAGAAATGTGGTGGGACAAATCGCATGACTGGCATGCTGTCATGGATGGCTACAGACTCTTTAGGAAAGACAGGCCAACAAGGAGAGGTGGGGGAGTTGCTCTATATGTGAAGGAGCAACTGGAATGCATTGAGCGTGGCCTGGGGGCAGATGAAGAATGAGTTGAGAGCTTATGGGACAGAATTAAGGGACAGGCTCATGAGGGTGACATTACGGTGGGTGTGTACTACAGGCCACCTGACCAGGAGGAGGAAGTTGATGAGGCCTTCTACAGGCAGCTGCAAGCAGCCTCACAATTCACAGGCCCTGGTTCTCATGGGGGACTTCAACCACCCTGACATCAGCTGGGAAGACCATACAGCTAGGCAGGCGCAATCCAGGAGATTCCTACAGAGCATCGATGATAACTTTCTGATGCAAGTGGTGGAGGAACCAACAAGGAAAGGTGCGCTGCTGGACCTTGTATTAACAAACAAGGAGGGGAGTGGTGGAGGATGTGAAGGCTGGAGGTAGACTCGGCTGCAGTGACCATGAAACAGTGGAGTTCAGGTTCCTGTGTGGAGAAAGCAGGGCGACAAGCAGGATCAAAACCTTGGACCTCAGGAGGGCTAACTTTGGCCTCTTCAAGGAGCTACTGGGAGGAATCCCGTGGGCCAGGGCTCTCGAAGGCAGGGGGGTCCAAGAGTGCTGGTTGCTCTTTAAACGTCACTTCTTCCATGCTCAGGAGCGGTGCATCCCCCTGATAAAGAAATGGAGCAAAGGAGGCAGGAGACCTGCATGGTTAAACAAGGAGCTTCTAGCAGAGATCAGGCGGAAGAGAAAGGTACACGGAATGTGGAAAGAGGGGCAGGCCACTTGGGAAGAGTACAGGAATGTGGTCAGAGCGTGCAGGGATGCGACGAGGAAGGCCAAGGCTCACCTGGAATTGAAGCTGGCAAGGGATGTCAAAAACAACAAGAAGGGCTTCTTCAACTACATCAGCAGCAAAAGGAAGGCTAGGGACAACATGGGGCCGCTGCTGAATGAGGCGGGTGTCCTGGTGACGGAGGATGCAGAGAAGGCAGAGCTACTGAATGCCTTCTTTGCTTCAGTCTTCAGTGCCAAGGCAGCCCCTAAGGAATCCCAGGCCCCGGAGGTAAGAGAAAAAGCCCAAAGAGAGGATGACTTTCCCTTGGTCGAGGAAGACTGTGTGAGGGATCGCTTAAGCGATCTGGACGCCCACAAATCCATGGGCCCCGATGGAATGCACCCACGAGTGCTGAGGGAGCTGGTGGATGTCATTGCTGAGCCACTCTCCATCATCTTTGAGAGGTCCTGGAGGACAGGAGAGGTGCCCGAGGACTGGAGAAAGGCCAATGTCACTCCAATCTTCAAAAAGGGCAAGAAGGAGGACCCAGGGAACTACAGGCTGGTCAGCCTCACCTCCATACCGGGAAAGGTGATGGAGCAGCTTATCCTGGAGGTCATCAACAAGCAAGTGGAGGAAAAGAAGGTTATCAGGAGTAGTCAGCATGGATTCACCAAGGGGAAATCATGCTTGACCAATCTGATAGCTTTCTACGATGGCATGACTGGCTGGGTAGACGAAGGGAGAGCAGTGAATGTTGTCCACCTAGACTTCAGCAAGGCTTTCGACACTGTCTCCCATAACATCCTCCTAGGGAAGCTCAAGAAGTGTGGGCTGGATGAGTGGTCGGTGAGGTGGATTGAGAACTGGCTGAATGACAGAACTCAGAGGGTTGTTGTCAGCAGTGCTGAGTCTAGTTGGAGGCTGGTAACTAGTGGTGTCCCCCAGGGGTCAGTACTGGGCCCAGTCTTGTTTAACTTCTTCATCAACGACCTGGATGAAGAGTTAGAATGTACCCTCAAGCAAGTTTGCTGATGACACCAAACTGGGAGGAGTGGTAGATACACCAGAAGGCTGTGCTGCCATTCAGCGTGACCTGGATAGGCTGGAAAGTTGGGCAGAGAGGATCCTGATGAGGTTCAACAAGGGCAAATGCAGGGTCCTGCACCTGGGGAGGAACAACCCCATGCACCAGTACAGGCTTGGGGCAGACCTGCTGGAGAGCAGCTCTGCGGAGAGGGACCTGGGCGTCCTGGTGGACGACAGGTTAACCATGAGCCAGCAGTGTGCCCTGGCTGCCAAGAAAGCTAATGGAATCCTGGGATGCATTAGGAGGAGAGTGGCCAGCAGGTCGAGGGAGGTTCTCCTTCCCCTCTACACTGCCCTAGTGAGGCCTCATCTGGAGTACTGTGTCCAGTTCTGGGCTCCCCACTTCAAGAAAGATGAGGAGCTACTGGAGAGAGTCCAGCAGAGGGCTACAAAGATGATGAGGGGACTGGAGCATCTGTCCTATGAGGAAAGGCTGAGGGAGTTGGGCTTGTTCAGCCTGGAGAAGGCTGCGAGGGGACCTAATAAATGCCTACAAATATCTGAAGGGTGGGTGTCAGGAGGATGGGGCCAAGCTCTTTTCAGTGGTGCCCAGTGACAGGACAAGGGGCAATGGGCACAAACTGAAGCACAGGAAGTTCCGTCTGAACGTGAGGAAGAACTTCTTCCCTCTGAGGGTGACGGAGCACTGGAACAGGCTGCCCAGGGAGGTTGTGGAGTCTCCTTCTCTGGAGATATTCAAGACCCGCCTGGACAAGGTCCTCTGCAGCCTGCTGTAGGTGACCCTGCTTCGGCAGGGGAGTTGGACTAGATGACCCACAGAGGTTCCTTCCAACCCCTACCATTCTGTATGATTCTGTGAAAAATGTGCTTCCCACTCGATGAACTCAAACTCGAGTGTCCACCTTGCTCAGTAAGTTAGTACAGTAACTCTCCAGTTTTCATATGGACGCCATATCTGATTATTTCATACAAGGTGGCTAAAAAACAAATTATTTAAAATACACACACTTTTTCAGCTTTCTAACCACTCCTGTTTATAAATTTGTGACTGCATTTGTATCACGTGTACTTCATGGGAGTGGGGGTGTTGTACAGATTCTGCTACCCGAGTCAGCATACCCATACTGTTTTTCAACAATAAATTGATTTACCACCAACAAAACTTTAAGAGAGACTGGCTAGGGTAAATGATAAGCTTAATTATGACAGCCTCATCCCATGGGCAATTACAATTAAGACTGTATATCATTCTGCACTGATACAAAGATGAGGAACTTTTGGCTTCAGATTTGGGTTTCTGACCTTCCAACCCCTTCAGGGGCTCTCGCTCTTCCTTGCCATGATGGAGCAAAGGGCGATTCCCATGGTCTCCCGGGGATGAAGGAATAAAACCACCTAGATCTCTAGCTGGATACTGTCCAGGTCTCTCCAAGGGGAGCGTGGACAGAAAGCACAGAAACAAAGAAGCTGAGCCTGACACCTGTGAGCATATGTCTACATGAAGACGGGTAGGTCAGTATATAGCGGTTTTACTAAGAGATTTTGAGGACAGACAAGCCATCTTGAAGCTGTAATATCAGCTCAAGTAAGTACTGTAACAAAGACACGAAAAAATTTCTGGGTCCCAGAAAGTAAAAGGTTTGACCGCCCAGCCCTTGTGGATCAAAAGGAATAGTCTGAATGCCTGTGACTTTACATTAGATCTCATTTTTTTCAGAGTACACCATAGCTCTTGAAAATCATATCTGTGTGAGCACTCTATTTTAAAGACACACAGCTAGCACGGGAGATACCACTAAACTGTAGGGGTTATCTGGTTGGTTGGTTTTGTTGGGGGTTTTGTTTGTTTGTTTTTTTAACTCGGTCAACAAATTGATTCTCTAACCTAGTTTCCTTCTCAAACCCCACAGCACTTTAGAATGAACTCAAATGAACTTAAAACATAAATAAATAGCTTTCCAAGGGAAAAAACAGTGACAGCAGAATAGCAGTAAAATCACAGATGGTGACAATGACCTGAACCGACTTAAAGACAAATAAGCAATTTATTTTCTGTCAATTCTCTTATTGCAATCTTCAGCTACAAAAACAACCCAGTGAGGAACAATTTGCACCATGATTACCCCAGCAGAAGCAAAGCAGCAAAGGTAGTGACAGAAAGACTCTTACTTGCTGAGGCCTGGTAAGCAATTCTTTAGTGCAGAGAATTGAAAAAAAAAATTGTTATAACCATAAGTAATAATATAGGAAAAGACAGACTGTCCAGCAGTTTGTGGGATGAAGTTCTACTCTGTAGCAAAAGTAGAGCTTTGTCTATGAGATAAATAGACACCTACAAAGCAGAAACAGGGAACCTGGGACTACAAAACTATCACCAGTGCTCTCACACAGTATCCAGTGTATCCAGTGGTTGTCTGGGGAGTAAAACTTTCATGTGCTAAGAATCTCATGCAAATACAAACAACAGTCTCAACAGAACAACAGTTTCAGCAACCAACCTCTCCTCTCTGCCAGGATCTAAAAATGGACCCTTACAGACTTAACATCACAGACAACGTTTCGTGCAAAGGAGACTGCCACCGTCCACTTCTCGTGTCTGGTACTCAGCAAGATTTACTTAGCTCAAGCCAATTCATCCAGCCAAATTTCTCGGGGACTGCTGAAACGGTTGAATCTCAGTCATATTCCAAATCCATAATATACAAAATGTAGACAAAGTTGATATTGGTTTTAATAATGCTGATTTGTGACTTTTGTTTTTCAAACAGCAAACAAACATCTAGCACTGAACCCTGTGCAGCAGGTTGGGTTAGTCATCTGTATTCACCAAGCAACCCAGCACTTAAAGCTCAAAACAGAACTGCAAGGCTCCTCATTTAAGTTCCTAAGTGCTATTGAGAATGAATTTAATGCATTTAATTTGCAACTTAAAGCAAGGCCTAGAAAGCTCCATTTAAATTAGCATCAGCCTTAAGAATAGTAGCTTTCATTATAATGCTAAAGAGTCCACAAAGAAGCCCAAGCAGGGTTTCAGCATCAAAAAGAGACCAGGCAAAGAGAAAATATGTTCTAAGACTTTATTATAGAAAAATAATGGCAGCTCTAGGGTGTCAATATTTTACTTACTGAAATTCACAGCAGAAAGGGTATGCTGTGGTAGGAAACTGAGATGTGATAGACTCTGTTGACTCCCCAGAGCACTATTAAATCAAAATACAACAACAATGGTTGGGTAATGTTTACGTGCTTTAATAGATATGACACCTCTTATAAGTTCTCAGAATACAACTTCCAACTATTCCTAAATTATTCAGGGAATAATTAAATCCTCCTAGGCAGCATGATTATTTTGTTCTTTATAATTCATTCAAATAGTAAGGATGACCTACATTTACCTTGCTCTGATACTAGTAAGTGATCTCTCGCAACACTAGAAGCATGTCAGTTAACTCTCAAAACTATCCCACTAATCTTCTCCAAAAGTTTTTCTGTAGGGGAATTTTTTTTAATTGAGTAAATCTATAAGAAATGTCATTCATAAAATACGAAAATGATGCTTGCTAACCTCATCTTATCTAAAGCACAATCTGTTTTTTCATTAAGAAAGAAACATTAGGGTTCACTTACTTATAACAACCCACTGCCCTCAAAGTACTTAAGGGTAAAGTCTCAGAACAAGGAGTAATGGAAGTGATCTGAAGAAAGTCAGTGAATCCAAGCTTTCCATTTGAAGAGAAGTATTTATTATTTTATTGACAATTGTATTATTCTGTGAGCAATAAATTATTATCAGTCCAAAAATCTCTTTATAAAAATAAACAAATTTGCCCTAAAATACTGAGCATGAGCAGAAAGTCATTTGCCTCACATTAATCAGCAACAAACAGAAAACCGCATGAGAAACGTCATCTATAACAACCCATTAATTAAAATCCATTAGCTTTTTCAGGATGTAAATGTCAGAAAATTTTTGAAAATTAATGATTTGATTTACGCATAAAGTGGCTTTATAGTGAAGCCACACCTTACTTCATTCATACAAGGCTTCATCCACATAAGTGGCATTAGTTTTTTAGCTATAAAGATGCTGAATTCTTCCCAAACATACACTATTACTTCCACTACAGTTCTGATAGCTTTATATTGCTATCCAGATGCTTTGCTTTTTCATTGCTCAGAGCTAAGGCTGAAATCTTTACCAGGCAATTACTACCTAGGTACCTCATCTGATTTTATTCATTCTTACACCATGGAAACACTGGAGGCTCCTCAGACTTGCTTCCATGACAACATGCAGTTATAATACAATCTCAAAATAAGTACCAAGGCTCTAGAATGAGTCACAGGAGCCCTGCAACGTTTCAGCAAAACAGGCACCTCTTCTGTAGTGTCAAATACTCATTGTCTTCAGTAAACCAAAATACTATAAAAGTTTTAACAGGTTTAATGCCTAGCATTACTTGAGCAAACTTTCACTTCACAAGTAAATAAAGACTGATTTTTTTTTCTTACAATGCTGTTTCCTAAAATTTTGTAAAGATTCTAGCACTTATCAGTATAATTCAGGAAAAAATATCGCCTTATGCAACCTCGCAACAGAAAAACAGACTTTTATGTATAGCTTGAAGTTTACAGTGTTGACTAAAAACAATATGTTTTTAAAAACAGTGTCTTTTGGTCCGTAATTACCCATGGGCATTTTATCTGGAGTTTGGGTTAATCACACCATAGAAACACAGGTCAGATTTGATCAATTTATGATCAGTGCTGGACAAACACAAGTAAGGTACATTCATAGATAGCTAGTGCAGAAGGTGCTTAAGGTCCCAAGCAGTGAGGGAAACCTGAGCCAGTCACTCAGGGTTCAACACAAAGCCAACCTGTCCGTCTCACGAAGTGGAACTAGACCAAGGCAGCTACAACGGGAACTGAAACGGAGCTAACCAAGCCCTCGTGTGTCCAAACAGAGTGCAGGGTCATTTAAACAGTTCACTGCAGTTTCCGTGAGAACTCACCTGTTCACGACAAAGTCACAGGAGCCAGGGGGTGGATGAGGTTCAGCCCCAAGATCTGGTGGAAAAACTCCTCTGGGAAGATGCCACCGCAGGGACACCCACATGGCTCTGCAGAAGTCCGACCTAAAGTGCAAGACTTCCTACTCTGTACCAGCGCGAGGGTAGACCTGGGATCACACAAAACCAGCACTTGCCAAAACTTCTATCAGTCAGGCTTTGGTGGCACATCCTTGCTTCATTTACTCTGAATAAAAGAAATACTAACCATACTGTCCTGAAAAAAGGGGGTATCAATAAATATTGCAAGTAGCAGATTAAGTTTCTCAGAATACTTTAAAATACATGAAACACTGTAAGCTTTTCTTCAGTTATGACTTTAATTCCATTAATTTTTTTGGTCTAAACTTGACAGGACACTAGTTTATACAATTATTTCTGTAAATTTCCATTTAGTTCAGGTAATTAAAATGCATAATCTACAATAAAATGTTTGAAGTCTTTAGGAAACAAATATTTGAAATTCTTAATTACAAAAAAAACCTGTAGAAAGGGCTAAGACAAGGATTCCGACTTCTGAATTTACGATTCAGGAAAAGCAAAAAAGGATTCAGACAACCCTCCAGATTACAAACCTTTTAAAGAAAATTTTGCAAGTTCATTTTATAACTCCAACAACACTCCACAACGATATTCTGCTGAAGATTCAAGCCCTTGAACATTCAGAAGCTAGTAGACATCAATAAAATCTCTGGATACTAAACAGTTTAAAGGAAAAAAAGAAGGCAGGTCATGGCCTGCATTTATTTACCTCCCTATCACAATTACTCAAAAAAGACATTCTTCCTTCTTACGTCCTCAGACCGAGAAGATCCCAAGCTAAATGTACCTTTAGCCACACTTCCGTCGCAGTGGTCAGGCCAGGGCTGACGTTCTGGGTTCCGGCCTGACTTTGACACGTGAGGTTCAGAAGTTTCCACTTCTGAGGCCAGTGCCCCAGCTGCCCCTCACCCAGGCTGCTCCGACCGCCCTGGCCCAGTACCCATCTGCCTTTATGGGGAACTGAAACCAAACAGGGCCAACAACAGAACAGAGAAGATGAATTCGACTCTTCAGTCCAAGAGAAGGGTATATTCTTAACAACAGAGTGAATTCTGTTTCCGACACTGTTTTGCATTAAAAATCTTTGAACAAAATGCACAAGAACGGGTGCTACAACCCCGACTCTCCTCCCCTCATCAGGCTACAAACAAGCAGAAGCTGTTCTTTCACTGTTGAATCCTTGCCATTACAAGAAGGCTGGCCAAGTCCACGAAAACTCAGATTCTGGGTTATTAAACACACAAGTCATTGCCAGCTCTTGGAATCCCTGAACTGGAACAGGCAGCAAGCCCTGAAAGCCCTCGGAGGAAGCATCATACCTATTTCTCCTGATTTTATACTCTTCCTAACCCTCTGCTCTGGTTGCTGCTGGAAGCAGGGCACCAGCTTGACAGACATCCCAGTATTTTTGATTTCCAGCAACCAAAAATGTAAGCAGAAAATGGTATTTTACAGTATGTTCTGCTTCATCTGATTATGGTTGCTGAAGTAGAAGGACAAAAATTGATAAAACTTGAGCAGTGCAACACAGGTAAAAATGAGCAGGTAAAGAAACAGGGGTAAAACAAATGAAAAAGGAATACTGAAGACTGTGAAAGAAGAAAGTGGACTCATGGACATGGAAAACAAATTATTAAGTGGTAATGCTATAAATAACTACTTAATTGCTTTAAATTTCAAGAACCAGAAAACAAAATGTGTCTTTTATGCTGGTTACTGAGGCTTAAACCCACATTGGCAGCTGTCAAATTTTCCAAGTCCTGCATTACAAGAAAGTAGGTGAAAGTAATAATGTACAGTATAAAAACTAACATCAGACAAAAAGCAAACTGCCAGCACTCCTGCCATTTCCCAGTTACATTCGAACACACCAGGATTATATGATTCTATAATATGCACAGCAACATATTTACTGTCCTTTGAAGAAGGCATAGCAAGACACAATGAGAATGTTTCTAATTTCGACATGTCTAAGGACAACAGTAGGGAACCCACTTGTTACTTGTTTCCTTTATCATACTCTCTGAAACTATAAATCTAAGCACTAGTCATTCCCAGACATATTTCAAGATTAACCCCCGCCACTCTGATCATCTCCTGACAGATGCATCACTTGGGGGATGAATCTATCAGACGGCACTTTCTTAGGAGACTTGGAGATTCCTAGGTCAGACAATCATCATCACAGAGCGACACACAAAGGCCAGAAAGTGGGATTTGATTCCTTACATTTAAGTCATATTATTGCCAAGCTTCATAACATCCTCTAGAGTTTCATCTAGGGTTTTTTTCCCTAGTGTAATTTATTCAGAAACATCAAATAACACAACGCACTACAGACACAAATAAATTATTCTGACAGTTCATGTTCCTCTCCATTAAACAGAAGCACTCCACACAAACAGTGAAATCTGCCATACTGGATGAGAGCAAAGGCCCAACTGGTCAAGAATCTCACTAACAGCAAAAACTGATAGATGGGCAAGTAGGAGTTAGACATATGCCCAGTAATTTTCCCAGAAAACCATCTCAGAATCTGGCACTCGAGGTTTCCTGAACCACTGCCTGTAATAGCTACCTGCTACTTGCCCTTTGCAAATCTATTTAACTGCATTTTGAAATCATTCTCTTTTTCAGCCTTCTCTTCTCTACAGCATTTTGTGGCAGTGACCTTCACAATTTTAGCAGAAGTTTTACAGGACAGTTGTGACATATCAAGAGTTAGAGCATTATTAAATAATTTCTAATTGAGAACCTTCTAAATTTCATTTTTTATTTTCTAAGTCTCTATCGCATTCTCCCTCCGGGTTTTTTTTTGTTTAACTGCCCCTATAGACTACTAGCTTATTCCTCTTGACACTTTACTACGCTTTTCCTTTTTGCTCATGCTATATCCTTTCTAAGACAAGGCAAACAGAACCCCACACAAAATTCAAAATACAGATATACAAGAAATATACTGTGTCATGTTCTGTGTTATTGTCTACTTCTTCTTTAGCAATACCTGACCTTTCATTTACCCTTTTCACTACTGCAGAGTACTAAGGTGACGTTTTGAAAGAGAACTATCAGTGACAACTCCAAAATACTTCATTTGAGGCCTATCACTATACACACGCATGCAGGATTATCCTTCTAACTCTGTTCCTCATTCATTACTGTACAATGAATGTCTCCAGCTATTCTTGCGCCCATTCACTTATGTCTGCTATTCTCTGCAGCTAGTTTAGTTAATCTGAAAACAAAAGTAATTTGAAATTAATCACATGCCTCTGCCTCACTGCTTTTTCTCCTCTGCGCCCTAAGATCACTCACAAATATGACCTTCTGGGAATCCAGTCCCAGTTGAAGGGATCCGTTTTAATCAATTGAAAATCTACAAAACATCTTTCCTTTTTATGCCATGGCACCATTAATTTTAACAGCCTTTGATCCAAGAACCATTATTTTCAAAGACTTCTGTAATTAGAATGACCTTCTGATGACCACATGCTCCAGTGCAGATTTTTATCCTCATGTTCCCCGTTTTCAGAGAAGTCTGGAGGATCTGCGAGTCCTTATATTCCTTTTATAAAGACAAGCTGACTTCTCTTCAAAATATCTGTTTATCCATCTACCTGTTAATTCTTTTTTAATAATAAAGAATTTCTCAGTTTGTACAACAAGGAAATCAGACCTGCTCAGCTGCAGTCTCAGAGATTACAGCTTAGCTTCTTTTAAAAAGGGCATCATATTCGCTATTTTTTAAATTGTCATTCTAGGAATACCCACACAGTTTAAACAGAAGGTCACACACAACACAACGGGAAGTTCAGCCATATTAAACACAAGTTCCTTAAGAAATCCTGAATAAATGTCATCTCCTACCAATCACCTGTGCCTCTTACCACATTAATTTAAATTCTCTATTAATTTTAAACTCAAAGGTGGGACAGCCCTAGCTGTTTATTTGCTTAGAGACAGGCACCTATTTTCGCATTCCACATTTATCAGGGAATACAGTCTTAGGTCTGTACAATCACCAACTTGATCAGTAGTATTTCAGAGTTAATTTGCATACCACTTGATTTAGCATCTAACTCTTGAAGTGCTGCCCTGTAATGAGGCTTAATGTGCTCAAATGCTAAAAAGCTGTACACAGAATTTCACCCCATGGTGTTCATCTTTTAAAAAGAGTAACAAAAATGACAGAGTTAAAATAAAAATTAAAAGCACTAGTAAAGAGACGTAATAAGAGTTTTTTAAATGTACAAGCTGCTTTCCAAATAGCAGTTTACAGCTTCCAAATAGCACTTTAAAGTCATTATATTAGATGTTGAATCAGAGATTCTATGATGTATTTTGACATTTTCAAGCACAAACTTTATTTGTCATTATGCTTTTTACATAGGAAATACTAATTTATTACCCTGATTCGGCAATTACATCATATTCCACTAAGCTTTTTCATGTTTATTATATTAACAGCCTTCTTTAAAATTAAGTTTTCTATCTAAATTTGTCTACCTTCAGTTCCCCAGCTTGGAATACAGATGCCTTTTTCTACTAAATAAACAAGCTTTCTAGTTTCCAAAATCTATCCCTATATATTTATAGTCTGTGACCAAATCATCTCCTGACCTTCCTTTGGATGAACCAAGCAGAGGTTCTTAAGTTTCGCATTTTAAACCAGGTCTTCCTGAACACAACCTACAGTTATAATCCCTTTTCTGAACACTCCCAACTTATCAGAATCCCTTTCCAGGCCAGGATATCAGACTGGAGACAGTACATGCTACAGACAAAATCCAGAGTTCTCACTCTCCCTCCGAAGGGAAAGCTGACTGATTTCTCACCTGCTACATCACACTGTGCAGATACAGTTCACTATCTAAGAAAAACAACTACAACTTACTAACTTAAATTTGCTTTGAAGTAGAACTGTACACCAGAAGCACAAGCAATCTTTACTCTGCTCCCTGTTCTGTTATGAAAACCAAACACTGTTACCTGGGAGGCACATAATACAGGTTGCTCAACTAACTTCTACGGGCATCAGTCTTACAGAAACAACTTTAAATGAGCAAATCTACACATTGTGAGGCAGCACTGATAAGGAGAATAAAGGAGGAGAGGCTAGAAGACTCATCCAAAACACTCCCACAGTATGGCAGTTTCCAGTAAATACCACACAAAGCACTGGGAAGAAACTGAAAATTCCATGGTCAAAGAAAAATCCTGTACTATACGTGCATCCCATAAAATATCCAAAGTCATATTAGAAGACTGACACAACTACACAGATACTCTTCTCCAATAACAATACTACTAACTTCCACACAGTTTAAAAACCAATTGTAACTTCAAAAAAAGAATGCTCCTAAGCTGACTACAAGGACATGAAAAAAATTAATAAGCATTTCTATTTTACCAGTGTCAAAAGGAAATTTAAACTATTCTGTCCTGATCCTTTCTTCTTTTCTACGAAAAATACGGGTAAGATGATCTGCTTTTATTTACATCATTGCTTAGATGTATCATTTCACACAAGAGACAGTTGCAAGGGACTAGAATATGCACTGGAAACAGTTTAACGGACCAAAAGGCGGAAAATTCAAAAATGCCAAGATCAGCTTACAAGAGAGGCAAAGTGAGTCATAAATGTCTGTTATCTGTCTGGAGAACACGTCAGCTCAATTACATCCTAATGTGCAGCTAAACATGAAAGCTGGAAGAGCAGCAAATGCACAACAGAGACAAGCTGCAGCGCAAGCCTGATATATTAGAGAAGTGGGTTACAGGCAGCGAGATGAAATTCAATACCGACAACCAAAGTCACATGGAATAGCAATAAACAGCACAGAGACACTCTGAGGAATACCAAACTGGAAAACAAGTCCAGAAATGCTTTGGTTGGTGGCAAAGATTTTTTAAAATTATAAGAGATAGGCAGAGAAAGGAGTCCTTGCTCTACATTGACTGCAGCCCTTCAGAGTGCTCATCTGATACTGAGCCGTGTGTGAGCCCACACAAAAACCTGGTACGTGGCAGGGAGCCTAAGTCTTTCAAAATTCAAGTGACAGAACTGCACAAGTTTTGTGATCCCTTACAGTTTTTTAGGGGATAAACCCACTGTATGGTCATGATACATCAGAGGATCTTAAAAAAAAGGCAAGAAAAGAGGATCACAGCCCACTGAACAAGTGTCCCCTCCTACTGCACCTCCCCAAAGAAAAATGTGTCATAGTTTTTCTTAACTGCACGTTAGCATGGAACAGGTGGCTTCTACCCACCAGATGATAAGAATCAGTCATGTTGGTCAAGTGGAGATTAGAACATCCCTTTAACAACTTTAGCATCTACCGCAGCAGAGGATTCTAATAGGTAACGTTTGTAAAACACGAATGAGGTACAGAGAACACATGTAGCTCAGGAGAGTCTGGAACCATTATCGGGCTTGAAGTCTAAACAGTTCCTGGAAGAAACTCAAGCTAGTAGCAAGAAGTGATGGCTTGAAGTGGCCAGTGCTGATCCCAATTAACCAAAGGTACAGTTTAGAAGACACTGCAGCTTCTGGAGTATATCAGAGAGTAGACTTTTTTTTTTTTTTTTGGTCATGATGGACTACTTTCAGGGAGGATATATTGACCTAATTAATTTTGACTGGTATAGAAATGACTGTTGCTAATGCTACTTTGGGCAAAACCAGAAAAGGCAGGTCCTCAAAAGGTATGTTTAGGATTTAAGGAAGACTTGCTAGGTGGCGGTGTATTAACAAGAATTCAGGTCTCAGTGCTGAATTTGGCCTCTGTATTACAGTTTTCTGAGCTTCCTTAACAGACACCACAAGGTTATCAGTCTTTGATGTGAAACAGGAATGCTCCTATCCTTTTTGTAAGCAATAAAATGGAGGGACTGAGAGTGCTGGCTTAATATGAGCATGGCATCTGACAGGGTGGTTACACCCTTCTCAAAGTCTGCTGACGTATTTGATACTGATGTCCCCAAGACCAGCACGGCAACTACAGTGCCCTTTTAAACCTATAGCTGCTAGAATTTCATTACAGCGCTTGGTTAGCAAAGCATCTGTTGCAGGAACAGTCCCAACTGATCAGCAGGATTTCTCTTGCCTTCTAACTGGAGAAATTTTTAAGTGTTCCTGAAACTATATATAGAACTATGCAATCTTCACCCAAATGAAATCTGGGAAACAGCATTAAAGCAAGTACCCTTCTTCAGGGGAGCAAAGCATCCACTGGGACCTGTCTGTTACAGAGCCATTTCATGATAAGCAAAGCGTGAATGACGTGTTTATACTAATAAACACGGATGAGGCACTTCAGTTGCACAAGATGCATCATATGAAGAGGCGGATGTTTTCCTGACATTTTTGTCTTCTATGGATCTGCCAAAGTAACACAAAAAATAAACTGTATGGAACTGCTTCCCAGTATGCTTGTGCTTGAAGTTCAGCAAGCAGCAGCATGTCAAACTTCGGCCTGAACTCACTCCCAGGGAGAGCAGTGAAAGATACTTTCTTCACTCAGACTGTCGTGCTCCCGTGATGGCAAAAGCTGCATGCGTAGCCCAAACAGATAGGCTTAGTCAAACAGAGTTCATGCCTTGCAAAGACATCTTTTCTAAAGTGATCTACAGATACACACATCTGGCATTTTACAACAGCTCCAGAATGCATTTGCTTCCATGCACTGAAACACTTGGGATGCTGACTCAGTGCCAGTGTGTAAGCAACAACAACACACAGTCATAGCTATGTAAGTCTCAAAACGTATCAGTACAATAAAGAAAACTGGCCTCAAGAGATGCTAGAATAATATATACGAAACAGGAATCACTGGCTATTACGTGACAATAAAAATCACTCTGCGAAACTCAGACGAGAATGTAGAAGGAATAGAGAAATACAAATTACCTATCAGGGACTACTAAGAATTTACTTAACACTGAGTAGCTCACACAGGGTAGAGCCACTTCTGAGAACTAGAAAAGAAATTCTGACAAAGATTAAATGATTCAAACATTCATACAGAATACGCTTTTCAGGAAAAAAAAAAAAAAACAAAACAAAAAAAAGAGAGCTGAAGAGCCCACCTGTTTTACTGAAAATTTTAACAAGTAATTGTTTTTCATAAAAACAAATTCAAGTACCTCCTCTGTTTTGGACTACAGGGGAAAGCACTGGCCCCAACAGTGGTTCTAGAAGAGAAAGAAATTCTTCTGAAAAGAGACTGTATAGCTGGTGTGCATGTAAATTTATCATGTGCATGTTTATTTATGTTCATGTTCAATTTATCTTGTTTAACAAGACAACCATTTCTCTCCCTGAGTTACTATAAATCCCAGAAAGGCTGTGGACACAAAGTTTACCATGACTCTGAGCTGGGTATAAACTAAAAGTCTCTTAAGTTGCACAACACATATATCATGTCAGCTCTCAAATACGGATGCAGATCACCCTAAAAGACAAAGTCACGTTTTCTAAAAACATTTAAGACATTGTTGTTGCATTAGCTTCTTCAGACTAAAAGAAACATCCTGCACATCCTTAATCATAATTGAGAGCGCTCTTGATGTTGTAGACTAAAATAGAAGAACAGAAAGAAGCTGGTGTTCACTTTAGATTCAACGATTCTACCAGACAGTCATTTACTTAATAATTGTATTAACTGAAACATACACAGCAGCTTCAGCAGCAAAACAGAAATGCTATACCACGGGAGCCATGCTAGAGCTGTTTAGCAGCTGACAGCAGGTGAAAGACAGACTGGCTTGTATTTGACTTTCAAAACATTTTGTCAATCAATACAAGCCTCAACTGAGAGGGCAACTATTACAATATAAAATAAATTAGCGAAGTTATGTAACAGACCTAAAGAGTCCTACCTCTTTCACAGGCTTCCATGCACTTGGCTTCCTAAGGCAAGGCCCTGTGAGTCCACCTGAGTTATTAGCTGGAGTTGCAGAGACTGGATTAAGACGGGATCCAGTGCCTGCCTCGCCTGAAGGTTCAGAGCCCTGGGCACAACATAGACAGAAAGCCCCAGCAGTAGCAGTAGTAACCCAAAAGCAAAACATTCTGTGTCCCCTTCTCCTTTGCTTACCAGATTTCTGACTCATTCTGGAAAAAGTAATTTTCTTGAGATACAATGGAACAGAAGCATGAAGAAATTCTGCTATCAACTCTGAGACAGAACAACAGCTGTGAGAGAACAGGTGAGAGAAAGCGGAGCCCCAGCCCCTCTGGCAGGAAGCCGTGCCTGCAGGTAGCTGGAGCACCGGTTCAGTTCTTATCATCATTGCCGTGCTGCGAGCGATGAACTGAGGTCACGCACTGCACATGCCAACGTCGCAGTCACACGCCCGGGTGTGGAAGGAAGCAGCACACCCCCGTTACTCCATGAGCCCACTGGCTGCCTTCATAAGCGGAGAGACAACTGGCTACACCAGGGAACCACCATGATACTAACACACTCTACATGACATTACATGATAGATGAGTTGTATTCTTAAGATTTATTAATTTTAATATACTTTTAAAACTGCTTAACTCTTTTTAAAATGTCAGGCAAGCTCCAAAGTCTTTAGAAGTTTCTGTGTCCACTGTACACAGTTAGAATGTTTACAAAATGAACCAGAGGTTCCAGAGTCCCTTAAGGCTCGAGTTTAAATTGACAAGAATTTCCTACTTTTCAGTCTATTGATTAGAACACATATTAATGCATTCCTCTTACAGAATAAATTCATACCATTTTTATCTCTGCTATAATGCCCTCTTATGGAAAATGTAACCAGTGGCAGAACTAAAATTTGCAAAATAATTTCATACTGTTACAAATGTATGATATTACATAGCTAAAAATCAAGAAGAAGAAGGAAACTTAGTACAGTAGAACTCAAGTTTATATTTCAGAAGGTGCTTTCTTATAGTTAAAATCATCCAGAGCAAATACTATATTTAAAGCTGCTTTCTCATATGTTCATCACAATATTAGCAGCAACAATTTCCAGCCAACATATGCTTGAATTTTAAACTCGGGGAAAAGTCTGCATTAAAAAAATCTAACAATGTCAACAGTTGTTCTATGTACTCACATAAACTTGTGTTTAGGTTTGGCCTGGATAAATGCCAGGTGCCCACCAAAACTGCTCGATGACTCCCCCTCCTCAGCTGGACAGGGGAGAGGAAATATGATGGAAGGCTCAAGGGTCGAGACAAGGAGAGAGATCACTCGGCCATTACCATCACGGACAAAACTGACTGAACTTGGGGAGAAAAAAGAAACTTCATTTATCACCAATCAAATCAGAGTAGGATCCTGAGAAATAAAACCAGACCTTAAAACACCTTCCCCCCCACCCCTCCCCTCTTCCCAGGCTCATCTTCACTCCCTTTTCTCTCCCTCCTCCCCCTGAGCGGTGCAGGGGGATGGGGAATGGGGGTTACGGTCAGTTCATCACACCTTGTCTCTGCTGCTCCTCATCCCTCAGGGGGAGGACTCCTCACACTCTGCCCCTGCTCCAGGGTGGGCTCCCCACGGGGTCACAGCCTCCTTCAGGCATCCACCTGCTCCGGCGTGGGGTCCCTTCCACGGGCTATAGGTGGATACCTGCTCCACCATGGACCTCCATGGGCTGCAGGCGGATAACCTACCTCACCATGATCTTCATCACAAGTTGCAAGGGAAGGCTCACTGCTCCGACATTTCGGGCACCTCCTCCCCCCCCTCCTTCTTCACTGACCTTGGTGTCTGCAGAGCTTTTTCTCTCACATCGTCTCACTCCTCTCTCTACACTGCCGTTTCACCACAGAGGTTTTTTTTCTTCCCTTTCTTCACTGTGTTATCCCAGCGGCACTACCACCGTCGCCAACTGGCTTGGCCTTGGCCAGCGGCGGGTCCGTCTTAGAGCCGGCTGGCACTGGCTTTATCAGACATGGGGGAAGCTTCTCACAGCTTCTCACAGAAGGTACCACTATAGCCCCGCTGCTACCAAAACCTTGCCACGCAAACCCATAACAACTTGCCTACAGTTGCTCCTGTAACTCCTTTCTTCTTTACTGTATCACCTCTTTAAATCAAAAAAATGTATTGAATAAAATCAAACCTGCGAGTAAAGAACTTCACATTATGCAATGGCTGGCATAATAAAGTCCCAGCTTCACTTATAAACTTGAGGGGATGCTAAAAGTCACACACCCACACAAAAGTTTAATATTGTTCATAAAACATATCACCCACTGTGACACATCCTGATACGCCTAAGTTAAACTGCAACCAAATCGTCTGAACGTTCAGCTGCAGTATCTTCCTGCTACAAGTTCCAGGTTTAATTCCACGTCTCCTATTAAGCCCCCACACCTTTTTTGCTTTTCAACTGCTGCTTGTTTAACTAAACCTCTACATACTGTATCAGAACTACTTTTTTCTTGTCTCACATATTTTTAGCATGTGCCTTAGCGCTACAATCTGTATGCCTAAAAATATCTAAATACTTAAATATACCAAAATTCTTGCTGTAAGAAATCAGTTCTTGCAATTTCTGAACTGTAAGAAGCACAACAAAAAGGGGTTAGGGTAGAAACCTGGAGTTTTTAATCATTATCTTTTAAACTTTACAACACCTCTATGTTGTCTGATTACACACAGCATTTCATCCAAGCTAGAACAATGTTCACAATATTTCAATGAATTTGAAAGCAATATGCTAGGAGCAATGACATATAGTAAAACTTTTTTTGAAATATCTTTATCAAGATCTTTAGATCTTTCCTTAAAAAGGAAGAAATACAAAGACAATAAATTACTGGGCTTAAACAACTCACAGAAGCAGTTGATAAACTCTGAAATCTGAAGTTAAGCTTATGAAATGGATATGTGGAGTTAGGAGGGGTTTTCTGCTCCCCTCTCTCTTCCCCCTCCCCCCTTTCCTAAAACATGTCCTAAAAAGTATCAGTATAAATTAGCACAGCATATTCAAACAGCTAAACAATTTTTCAGTATCAAATGCCAGAAGCATATTAAACTATGTTACATGCTAAGAACCCCTAAATGCATCATTCTTAGAACCTGTTTAACGCCATGTGAGTTTCAGGGTTCTTTCTGAATTTGTAACACAACCTGGGCCAGATGCTACTGACAGTTAAAACGCATTCAGAGACTTGATAGCCATACCCTCTGTCAGGAACAGGGGCTTCCCAGAGCTCCGTAAAGACTCTGGGGGAAGGAACTGCCTTGGATACAGCTATCTTTGTTCATGCAATACGCATATCTCTTGTTAGGACAGCACTTCAAATCACTGAGTATTTTTCATTTGCATAACCATATATTTACTAAGGTAGTTACCCTTGTGACAGCACCAATTTGTTGAAGATCCTTATCTTCCATTTTATGTCACAGATTTGGCTTATATTAAAGAAATTCATACATTTGCTGACAAAAATTCAAAGATCAACTTCTAATCAAATTCCCTAATTCTTCTGAGTAACTAACTCCTCATCACAGGGAATGCAGAAAGAAGGAGGAAGAAACAGTAAAGGCCTCAAACGCCTGAGCATGTTAAATCAGCTTCCCCAGAGTCATAAAGGAGACTGGTGTGGTGAGCAGGGCAGGAAGGCATTGCTAACTCCACAGCAGTTCAGCACTTGGAAAAGGATCAGGTATTAACCCAGGGGGATGTACTGCTCTTCTATGGACAGATTGCAATGACTGATCACTGAACTCCTTGTTATTGGAGTAACGCAAAGTCTACAAATCACTACGACCACCTCAAGTTCCATGTGAAGCACCCTGGAGACCTTGGCTAGGGCAGGACACAAGCAGAGAGTCAGAGTGACCACTTACTGTCTCTGTTTGTACCTGTTCACACCATCTGTTTCCACTGCTGCCTTCTTCCTACAATAGATGGGCGATATGAATCTTCTAACAACATTAAAAAGGCCAACACTAGCAGATAAGACACATTTAATGCTTGAAAATGGGTTGCTAGTCTTCAGGGCGCTGTGGCTTTTTACAGTAGCCTTTCACTCCTGACTAGCCCTCCGTGCCACAATGCCTTTGGGCACACATGCATTCTCTTGGGCATAAACCTAGCCATGAGTACAACAAAACGCAGTGCCACCACACCCATCCCCAACTTCCTCCTTGCTTCTTTAGAGCACAAGACCCCCTACTCAAAAAATACCCTGCCCCAAAATACAAAGTCCCTTCTTCAGCAAAAGTCCTTTTACCACCTTGCTGGGAGAAGCTGACCAGTTGTAACCCCCAGAGAAGCAAAGGGGCATGCAGCCCCATCTCCAGCAGCCAGTTCCCTTTCACTGGTGACGCAGGGAACTAAGTATCACCATTCCACATCACCCCATCCCACTGAAGAAAGCCAAGCAAATGAAGGGACAGCTAAAAACGGGTGCTATGTAGCAAATCCACAAGAAAAGGCCAGTGCTTTACGAAACATTGGTTTGACTTTGTATATGTCAAAAATCATGATGTCACAACAGTAAGTATAAAGCCCATCATCACAAGCAGAATTTCAACAGACAAGGTTAGAGAGATACATCACATTAATTATTTATTTTGACTCTGCAAAGGTGATTACATTCAAGTGATGTGGATGCATCTTAAATGAACAAATAAAAGTCGTCAAGAATTTTCAGGATACTACATCACAGAACAAAAACTGAAGAGAACTGAAAAACAAAATTGCACCACAATGAGCAATCTTTCAATGTCTTTTTCCCTCCCTGAGGCTAGAACGGCTGCGCTGGGCGGATAAGGTAGGAGGATAGTACAGCACCTTTCCAAAGAGGCTTCAACAAGCTCTTACGTCTTCAGTGCATTACTTCTGAATATGCTCATTAAGTTTTTTAAAACCACTTCAAAATATTTTATGTTTTTTTCCCTCCTTCTGGCCATTAACATGTATAAGCAGTTCTTTTTAATGGAAGAACTGTCAGACTTCTGAAAAAATTTGGCAGGCTTTCACAGAGGTAAGCTATCTTTTTCACAGCAGAAAAAACGGAACAAACATTGGGATATTCACAAAATCACAGCTTTGGTTTGAAGGAATCTCAGGACCTTTATCTGCTCCAAACCACGCTCAAAGCAGAGGCTATTTGGTATTTTATTTATCAGCAAATTTCTGATCCTGACTAGTCAGTCCAACTGCAAGTTTCATGCGTTCCAGTATTACTTGCTCAAGCATTAAACAAGTAAGAGCAACTATAATATTTATTCAAAAGGCTAACACTGTATATTTTGTTTTTTAAAAAATAACAGTACTTAAAAGCTATTATACCTACCAAATGCATCACCTAGAGTTGTACAATGACCCATTACAGAAACTACAGGATCATTCTGCAACGTTCATGTACATTCACAACAAGAAAATGAAAAGATCTCCCCCTCTAAGATCTCCTATTCATTGTTTACTCTAAATTCACAAGCAAAAAACAGGCAACAATAAGCCGAGTTCCAGATGAAGTACCAGTTTATCATCTTTGAAACAATTACCAACAGATACAAAATATCTTAATACTACTACAGTGTCTGGGGGTAACAAATTTTTTCCTTTCTTTACAAGTTTGTGGAGTACTTCAGTTTATACGACATCAAGAAAGCAATTATTCTTGACTAAAGCTGAATTTAGCTTGACAGTAAGCAAAACAGATCTAATGTCACATTTTTAAACAATGCTGACATTTCAGCATTATCCAAAGAAATACTCATCTACTAATGCCAATAAATTTAAACTTCTCTCGATATCAACCATAAGAACTCACCCCCAAATCCACAGACTTGAAATTTGGCTTGCCTCCTTTGACTTGACTTCAGTAAGGATTACTAAAAACATCACTTAGAGCAGATTGATAGTCAAGTTGAAAAATGTCATGTTTTTCTCACAGACTGCACTATTAAATGTATATTCTGTATGTAAGGAAGGCATTCCTTCATCTTATTTATGAATTATTAGCAGCCAAAAAACCCAGAAAAGTCATACAGGCTAGCATTTGTTGTGCTACATACAATTAAGACTTTAAATTATTTAATATCTTAAATACAATTGCTTAACCAGGAGATATGTGGTCTTTATTTGAACTGTCATCTTACTGCTAGCTATGAAATTGGTATTTCTTAACCACATTATTCTCCTCCAGGGCTACGCAGCAGAATGCAAACTACGTTTTTCAGTATTTCAGTAAAATATCTCATATTTAAACTTGTTGGAGGCTCACCACTAGCAAAATAACTTTAAAAAAAATCAGATTTCATTCAAATGCTCACATTTTCATGCTTTAATGCTAAAAATCATTCAGAGCTCTGTCAAACATGAAAATGAAAGCAGACAGAAAACACCATTCATAAATCAGATACCACATGAAAGCATGCATATATAAATAATTACTATTTCTGGCTAGCAAGTAATCAGAAAACATGCAGACACAATAATTTCAGCAACTGGCATATTACCTGGGTGGAGCTGGCAGCAACAGAAATGCAGTCAATGAAACCATGTCTCCGAGTGAAAAATGCAACTATCTGCTGCCAACGGGAAGGCTCGTTCCGTAACTCATCTGTCGAGCCCTTCTTTGCCCACTGCTTCTGCTTTGGGCCTACAGAACTGTGGCTTGAGCTAGTGTTGCCTCGATTGGCGCGAGAATAGAGGAGTGTGTTATTTCCGAAAATGTAATTCATCTCTGCAGCTCTGCAGGTGGTTGCCAGGCAGTCTTACTTCCCTACCAGCTGCTGAGTGGTGAATGAGCAGGAAAAAAAAAATGCAGATAGAATTACAGCAGCATCATTTACAGACCAGGAAAACAAAATTCTTGACAGCTGATGCTATTTTTCTTCCAAGCTTTTCCACTCCCTACATCCCTTCTCTACCTGCGACTACAGTAACAAGCACAACCTTGAGAAATTAAAAAAAAAAAAAAAAAAAAAAAAAAAAAAAAAAAAAAAAAAGGAAGCAAATGCTTTTCTTATTTTCCCTTTTTCAGAACCCACAGGATTGAAAGCTTGTTTTCCCTTCCCAGATGACAACAGATATTTAAGAGAAACTGGGTAGCAGGTACAGTACAATGTTACAAATTCACAGCTATGAGGATGGTGGTGGATGATAACAGCTACTGGGTGGAGAAACCATGGATCAAAAATAACCAAGTTTCAATCACTGCCTGTAGTAAGATCCAATAGCATCTTTTCATTTCCTTGCTTGCATAAATTATAAATCTGAACTGAACAAAACAGGGAGCTTGCAGCATAACTGCACTTGTTCACTGATTCTGTCTTTCTGAAAACGTTTCACAGAGCAAAAGACCTTACCACATTCAGAAAAAACATTCAAGAAAGAAGCATTTGCTCATTTTTTCTTCTTGTTTTTTCCTCTCTCAGTGAACAAAACAGCTACAGAGGGAAGATATTGTCGTGCCACAGAACAGTCATTTTGTGCTGCGTATCGATGGATGTCTAGTGGGGCCGTTTTGTTGTTTGGGTTTTTTTAATCAGCAAGAACATTAGGGATATTAAGGCTAAACACCAGGAGTCAACACTCTGTTTTTCTTATTCTGTGATTAATGTATCATGATCATAACGACTATTTCCAAAATTCTTTGAATACTGTAAGCATAATATGAAAACACTACTTCTCAAAAGTACAATTGGCAAAAAATGAAAAATTCTTATTATGCACTAATGAATTTTCTACAAAATTACTTTGATTTCCAATGCAAATCACAAAAGCATTACTGCTATAGATGAGCATTTTCTCTGCCCTCTTCACAGTAAGAAAAGAGAGGTCACACACAGTAAATATCTGAAAGATTATAAGAAATCAAGTTACCTTACAGAATTCACCATTTGACTTTTCATAGTCAATTATTTTAAGAAAAATCCTCCAGCTCGCATCAAAGAGATTACTTAGGAAATCAGCTAAGTGTCAAGGCTTTCTGTACCAGCTTGCCCCTGGAAATCTAACAAAAAGCTATGAAAACTGCTTATTGCATATTTCTGTACAAAATGCTCTGATGGTCATAATCATATCACCAGTGCAAACATTTTCAAAACAAAGAAAACTCCATAGGATGAACAAAGGCAGAAGAGTTCCTTACAATGCTGCCATAAGTCACAACACCACAATTCTTTAAATCCACTGACTCATGACACGCGTTTTAGTGGGGATTACCAGATTCCTCCATATACTTCGTCTTGTTGCAATATACTCTTCTCCTTAACAAATTCTTACTGACAGCTGTTCTAGTCTGCTTAACAAATTTTTCCTGGCAGCTTATGTTACAAGCAGAAATAATAAGTACATTAATTTAAAAATGTGGTAATAAGATCAATGCACCATTTACTTCTAGTCACTAGTACAGCTCAATAACATATCACATACAAATATTCTGAGTATATCTTTCAGACAGACTTTATTAATATTCATAAAACACAACGGCTTATCAGTGTAATCATCTGAAACTCAGTCTGACTTGTGCAGTGCCCTCAAAGCTATGTTCAGGAGGTAGATAACGGACATAAAGAAACACTTGAGACATACTAGATGCAATGATCTACTTAAGTGGACAAGCTTTTTATAATGTGAATTCTTTCCATGGGAAGACTACAGCCCTACCTGAGCCCTAACTTTTCCACACTTGAAGAAAACACCTAGTCTGAAAAACGTCTGTGAATTTATTACTGGAGAAATTCCTTAATCACTGGCTATTATTAAAGATGTTTGGAATAAAATACAAATTGCATGCTTTGAATTCTGACTCTTCTTACAAAGAGTCCAAGTGAAAATATTTTTCATGGTTTTCTTCATATGGCTTTGAACATTGATACTGCTGTACATTTTAAAACATCTGAGAGCACAAGAATATTAGTACAACTTTGAAAAGAACATGTTTCAGAATTCAGTTATATACATGACAGAGATACATGTATGTGTCTTCACAGGCTTCAAACTGAGAGTCACATGGGAGAGTATTGTTTAAAATTCTGAAAAGCAAACACCTCAATACCTGGACAAGCGAGGCACCAAGTACATATTTGTCTTGCCATTCTATCACTGTCTGAAGATGAGGCAAGTTTGCTGTGTTTTAAGGCAGTTTCTCTGAAGGATGATTTCCACCCAGACAGCAATCAACTGTGGCATCACTGATTAAAGAGACTTTAGAAATCAGCACTTCAGGAAAGGCTCATATGGACAAAAAAAAAATCCTGAAAGTGAAGCTATGATGATTTCATTTCAACGGAGACAGAAATACAGAAAAGCACTTCAGGAAGAGGTTATGCAATCACACTGGTGATACAAGGCAGCAATCTGTGTCACCTACACTCCATATGGATATTAATGGTATCGAGCAAGATTTGCTCATGCCTAAGACGAAAGAGTTGCAGTTATTTATAGGAGCCTGTACTGCAGTAACGAGAAAAATCCTGATTTTTACAAATTACAAAGCAACCTGAAGATGAAGGCATGGCACAACTCTAGAGATGGTTCAACATCAGGACACTGCAAAGGAGTCCAGACTAGAAGAATGGTCGCTTGCACAGTTGAAAAAAAGATGGGTGGGAGTAAAAACAAGGGCTTGTTTTGGTGAAAGAGCCTTTCAGTACAGGGTCAAATACCTGGTTTTGGATAGAAAAAGATGTATCCAGAGAAAGGAGACAATCTAAGAATCATCAACACAGAGGTAGCTGAAATTGCATCTGTGAATCTGGAGTGCAGAGGTAGAACAGGGAGGCTCACCAGGGACACTCAGGAAGTCCTAATAGGAGCTGAGAGATTCCATCATCCATTTTTCATATGCACAGAATCACTGAATCACAGAATTTTAGGGGTTGGAAGGGACCTCTGTGGGTCATCTAGTCCAACCCCCCTGCCAAAGCAGGGTCACCTACAGCAGGCTGCAGAGGACCTTGTCCAGGAGGGTCCTGAATATCTCCAGAGAAGGAGACTCCACAACCTCCCCGGGCAGCCTGTTCCAGGGCTCCGTCACCCTCAGAGGGAAGAAGTTCTTCCTCATGTTCAGCTGGAACTTCCTATGCTTCAGTTTGTGCCCGTTGCCCCTTGTCCTGTCGCTGGGCACCACTGAAAAGAGTCTGGCCCCATCCTCCTGACCCCCACCCTTCAGATATTTATAGGCATTTATAAGGTCCCCTCTCAGCCTTCTCTTCTCCAGGCTAAACAAGCCCAGCTCCCTCAGCCTTTCCTCGTAGGACAGATGCTCAAGGCCCCTCAGCATCCTCATAGCCCTCTGCTGGACTCTCTCCAGTAGCTCCTCATCTTTCTTGAAGTGGGGAGCCCAGAACTGGACACAGTACTCCAGACGGGGCCTCACTAGGGCAGTGTAGAGGGGAAGGAGAACCTCCCTCGACCTGCTGGCCACACTCCTCCGAATACATCCCAGAATCCCGTTAGCTTTCTTGGCAGCCAGGGCACACTGCTGGCTCATGGTCAACCTGTTGTCCACCAGGACACCCAGGTCCCTTCTCCGCAGAGCTGCTCTCCAGCAGGTCCGCCCCAAGCCTGTACTGGTGCATGGGGTTGTTCCTCCCCAGGTGCAGGACCCTGCACTTCCCCTTGTTGAACCTCATCAGGTTCCTCTCTGCCCAACTTTCCAGCCTGTCCAGGTCGCTTCTTGATACTGAGCTGACTGGAATAAAAAACACACAGAAAAAAACCCCAAAATAAACACACACACACTAAGAAAAACCCATAAAAAAACCTCCACCAAAACCAAACATCACAGCAAAACAAAAAAGCCCCTATTTACTGTGAGGCAAGAACTGAGAATGCGTAGATTTAAAAAAAAAAAGAAAAAAAACCAACAACAAACCAACCACCAAACCACAAAACAAAATGGCAGTAATTAAGATTTCTGTATCAGTACACATACCTTTCCATAACTTAATAAATTTACTGAAAGATCCATCTGCAGTTGTAGCGGATGCAGAGTAACACTGTTCTGCAGCCAATTAACAAGATACAGTAATCACAGTGGTTACTGAATTTAAAAATTAACATCAAATACTTGGAATAAAGTTCCTCTGATTTTGTACCTGAGCCAATTTTTATCATCAGCTTGCTGGGACAAGTTAAAACATGACATAATGCCATATTTTAATCTCAAAGTTTTCCTAGACATGCCTTTACAAGCAGCATGCATACTTTGAAATTAAAAAAGCACAGCAACAAAAACTGTCTGTATACACAAACAGCAGTTGTATCTCAATTACCTTTTCAAACAATAACAACAAAACCCCTGAAGCATTTGAAAAGTGTCTTATACTAGTTTTATTGCCATTCTGCTAACAGAATATTGGCTAGAATAAGCACAGACCCTAAAAAGACAGACTGATATACTTAATAGAGAATATTCAAGAACCACCTAAAACAACGGCAGGGGCTTATTTATTTTCAGTATCACTTAGGTTTTTACTGAAAAATTAAAGACAAGAGAAATGTGCAGAATTCAATTTAAATACTCCAGTATCGACTATGCAGCTTTAACTCTCCAGGCAGGGGAACAAAAATCACCACTGCAAATGCAGATACAAATTCATTTTTACTTTTTACGCTTTTCACATTTCTATGTTTAATAAATTTTTACTAGCATAACAAATTTAAGTCTCGTTACCAAGCATATGCAATGCTCTAAGCCAAAGCCCAGGAGTATACCACTCAAATTCGACACTAGAAGAAGAAATTGTTCACTCTTTCTGCTAAGATATGTTAGAGAGCCTGTTTTACCTTTTAGCTGAGAGACAGGACTGAAAGGATATCCCTTGATCGTGTGATTTACATAGTGAATAGAAAGTAGATATTTTACTGCTGAAACTACCTTACAGGTAAACACCCCAGCACAATTATTCAATAATGATACAATTTAGTATAAATATTGAATATAAAAAATTATTGCATTATTACTCATACTACATTTCAGACAACCTACCAATCTGTGCAGATTAAACTGCCCAGTCTTCCACACCCTGTTCATGAACCGCCTGCTCATCTTTCTGGCACGCCACACTGATAAAAACATCTTGTGTTTAATGCAAGTTTCTTTCGGCTTTCTTCAGTCAACAGAGTGAACTCGACTGCACTGAGAGCTCAGGGCAAATCTCAGGCAAAAAGAGTATAACCAGTTATTAAGAAGACCTGATGTTGATTACTGTTATCTTAGGTTGTTCTAATGTTTGGATTAATCCACAGTCCATCTGTTGCAGTTTTTCTTTCTTATCTCTGTTGACAAGAATTTGTTGAGCAGATCCATACTGAGAAAGGGGCAGATTTGGTCAGCTGCCTCTTACTATAAGACACAAACTGACACCTTCACACATACCTGTATATTCTTCAATTATAGGAAGTTTAAAAGCAGCAACGGAGCAAGAACTCGGGCAAGGCATTGTAATTAAAGATTGTAGAGCACCTCCTCTCATGAGTAATGCTTGTCTAAAAATTAGTATTTCTGAGGGTACATTCAAGTTTTTCTTTATAATTTCCACCATTCAAGGAATGTTCCTAACTCTGTAAGTACTGTCTTTCTGCTGAAGACGTTATAAAGCTTTAGAAAAGTCTCCATTTAGCAAAAGGTAACAGATTGCAGCTTTCTCACAATCATAAATATCAATCAATCTTGCAAATTACATGTCAATTGATCTTTAATTTCTAAATAGAAACAGCGTCTTCATCTTCAGTGTAATCTTGCCTACGACTAACCATGAGTGTGACTTCATAGTTCCTCAAATCACAAAGGGCACCAGTTCTTTCTGAGAGTAGAAAGAGCCTCCCACTGAACAGAGGAGTTTATTTTAACAGAAGCTCCACAAGCTCTAAAAGACTTCTGGGCAAGGACTTGAGGGAATGAGGGGGACTGGAGTGAAGACCCACCATGAGATAAAGAGAAGGGAACCTACTAAGCTTATCAGCACAAGATTTGAGTTCACAGGAAAAGGAGGTTGTCCTGCATTAAAGGAATCATGAGTGTATATGCACATTTATACAAGCAGTTACTTCCCGTACAGGTTAATGGGAAGGAGTTCAATAAAGGTACTTGCTTCTTGTTGAAGAAAAAGGGCAGAAGAACAATGTACGCTGTAATATCTTTATTGGTGTAGACCAAAACCAAAATACTATCAGCAGCTGAACGACTATTCTAAAGTCAGAGGCTGACTGTAGATCACTGTGTTTAGCGGCTATAAGACAATTATCACCCGCTGACTTATATTTCCAAATATATAATTCTGAAATAACCATTCCCTAGTCATTTTATAATGTTAGTGACTCAATCTTACTGACTGTAGTTTTATTGATATCTCCTGACTCAGTTCTTTCCCAAACTGAGGAGTCAAACTGATTTATCCTTCATTGTACAGTAGCTGCCCCCTGCCTCTGACCACTCTTACTTCTCTGCTGTGAACCATTTCTAAGTGTGCTGGTTTTGGCTGGGGTAGAGTTGATTTTCTTCCTAGTAGCTAGTATAAGGCTTTGTTTTGGATTTGTGCTCTAAACAGTTGATAATACGCTATCAGTGAGCAGCGCTTACGCAGAGCCAAGGCCTTTTTTCCTCCTCATCCCCCCCACCAGCGAGCAGGCTGGGGGGCGCAAGGAGTTGGGAGGGGACACAGCCGGGACAGCTGACCCCGGCTGACCAAAGGGATATTCCATGTCATATGACATCATGCTCAGCATATGAAGCTGAGGGAAGCAGGACTTGTCTTCCCAAGTAACCGTTATGGGTGATGGAGCCCTGTTTTCCTGGAGACGGATGAGCACCTGCCTGCTGCTGGGAAGGAGTGACAGAATCCCTTGTTTTGCTTTGCTTTGCTTGTGTGTGTGGCTTTTGCTTTACCTATTGAAGTGTCTTTATGTCAACCCATGAGTTCTTACTTTTACCCTTCTGATTCTCTCCCCCATCCCACTAGTGAGGTATGAGCACTGTCCAGTGCTTAGTTGCTGGCTGGGGTTAGACCAGGACAGTCCTTTTTGGCACCCAACGTGGGGCACAAACCCACAACCCCGAGATTAAGAGTCTCATGCTCTACTGACTGAGAGACCTTAATATACAGGCTAAAATGTCCAATCCCTCCAAAATGTCTGCTGAGTTCACTTAGGCCAGGACTTTGGGCTCCGTCTGTCACAGTGGTCACTGAGGACAGGAGGCGTGGTGCGTGGCAAGGAGTTACTGAGCACCAAAAGCAGCTCAGGTCAGGTCACTGCTGCACTGCCACTGCTTCTTGTAAGGCTTGTCCTCGACTGGTTCAAGGTGGTTCCTGCTACAGTAATTCCCATAACACACAACTTAAATCCTGGGTTACAACACTTTAAAGGTATTGCCATTACAATTTCCACTCCTGGTCCTTTACCCCAGACAAAACCAGCACATTCTCCATGCCTATTATCAACATTCTTATACTAAATCCAAAATGCAGCAGCTACCGGGATATGCCCTCTTCATCAAGACAAAGAACAGTGCAGATTCCTAGTGATAAAATAATACAGTTTTATTCCCCATTTGCTTCCCCAGATATGACTTGTATTGCATTTGCCTTTTTGACTGTAACTTGAGTACCGAGATGATTATTCCATTAATCTGTTATAAACCTGAGCTCTCATTCCTCTGAGATGATGCAATGAGAACACAAGTTCTTCTGAGGTCCTTCTGGTAACCTCCATCCATCATGATTATTGATCTTCTTTATTCTCTGTCACTTTCCTTTTGTTGTTGGTTTGTTGTTTGTTGGGGTTTTTTTTAACTATTAAATCCTAACATATTTTTTCTTATTCCATGTGCAGCAGAACTTCTCTTTACAATGCTTTCACTGCTTTCTCAACTGTAATTTCTCCACATGCTCATTGATTCTGCTCTTTAGAATAGTTTCACCATGTTTTGCCAGTACAGAAATGAGAGCAAGCTCTCATTTCTCCTCTCCCTTCTGGATGCTATTTTAAGAACAAGTAGCACCTTGTCATATTTCATTCCTGTGATACCACAGTCACTTTAAGTAGACTGCTCTACAGCATTGCAGCACTAATAGATAAAGCAGTTTCATATCAGAGTTAATTTAAAACCATTAAGCTTAAATACCATTAGGTCCTGGAAATACTTTTCTCAAGATGTCTAAACATGTGAAAAAAAGCAGGCATACACTAAGTGGGCACAAGACATTTATTTCACAGAGTAAAACTACAGTGCATGTAGTCAACTGGACTGCTGTACTAAGATTACAAAGCCTGTCACGTAGAAGGTTTGGGTACCATTGATCACAGAATCAAAGAATGGTAGGGGTTGGAAGGGACCTCTGTGGGTCATCCAGTCCAACCCTCCTGCCGAAGCAGGGTTACCTACAGTGGGCTGTAGAGGACCTTGTCCAGGCGGGTCTTGAATATCTCCAGAGGAGGAGACTCCACAACCTCCTTGGGCAGCCTGTTCCAGTGCTCCGTCACCCTCAGAGGGAAAAAATTCTTCCTCATGTTCAGACGGAACTTCCTGTGCTTCAGTTTGTGCCCATTGCCCCTTGTCCTGTCACTGGGCACTACTGAAAAGAGTCTGGCCCCATCCTCGTGACACCCACCCTTGAAATATTTGTAAGTATATATTAGGTCCCCTCGCAGCCTTCTCTTCCTCAGGCTGAACAAACCCAGCTATATATATGATATATACTATCAGAAAGTTTTTTTTAAATTATGAGTACACTACACTATGTACAGGTTATCTGGCACAAAATGAGGTTCCACTACTTCTAAGCGAGAGGAAAGGTAAGGCTAAACAGCATACGTCTTACCACCCAACAAGCACATAATCACAGCACTAGGTCAAATAAAATTCCCCATTAACCTACTGTCTGTCTCAGTAGGTAGTAGTGTAAGCACAGAGTAATCCTTCCCTCCTAACTAGTCCTTTCCAAGCTCCAACAGTTCAGAGATTCATAGAGCCAAAAGTAGCTAAACTCTGTTTTACTGGTTTTATTCTAATGGAAGGACAACTTTCACTCTAATGCAAACTGAGCCTGAATAACTTTAGTTTCTCCCAAATCTGACGCTGCTAGGTAAACACAAATAAAACTCTGACATGGGGCAAAGTTACTGGTTCAAAGGTATGCAACACTTGATGACATTAGTTCCGGACCCAGCACCAGAAGCTTCACTTGGGCAAAAGGATGCTTGTAGTTAAAATCTGGCAGTAAAGCTGTCATCTTTTTCAATGGGAAACAGTATTTCACCTTAGTCTGAAATACTTCACTGTTCAAAGACAGGCAAACAGTAACTCATTTGCATTTAATGTCATAATATTATGAAGTCACAGTTTTTTGCACTAAGTTCACACAATCACAAAAGACTCCATCACTGTGCTTTAAATGGGCAGGAAGCATTAATCACATCTCTAAAACATTTGTTTAAAAGACCTTTGGTATAGGTAAGTAGGGATTTTTACTGCATTACCTGAAGCTCAAGTACTCTAGCAGAATATAGCAGTGCTCAGCCTGAATGACAGCTCTTTGCATGAGATCAAACAAGTAGCCAGTAATGAAAAAGGCAAATCACTGCACTGCCTGACCTGCTCAGTATTGTCTTTTCCCAGCATCGCTTGTACAGAGATGATCATTTCTGTGAGCACAAGAACAGTAAAGTAGCTGACTGTGTTGGATGAAATGTGTACAAGAGTCCGTAATTACACAATCATAAATTACAGATTAACATACTTCCCTCCCCCGCCAACACTTATTTCTCACAATTCCTGGATTGTTCTGCTACTTCACTGATGACTGCTGAAAGCTACTCTAAAGATGCCAAATATTCAACCAGTAGAATACCTGTAGTTCCTCACAGTTGTGCTCTTCAGTCAGTAATCAACATTTTACTGTACAGCACAAATAAGCAATTTTAGATACCTTACTAGACGAATAAAGCTAGTACAATGTTCCAGCTAAAACTTCTATGTTCAGCTGTCAATGTCTGCTATGCATGTAAGGAAAAAACTGAGTGCAAGCATTCCTCTCACACCATTTGAAGAGTGGCATTATGGTGAAAATCTCAAGATAGATCTGTGAAAAAAAATTGGTGAAAGAAAAAAGAAGACTGAAAACAGAAGAGTCTTTTCTGAATAATTAAGTCTAACTTCCTGTTACTGCAGGCAGCCACCCCATAGTATCATTTATAAATGTATCAAATACTTGGAAAACTCTCCAAGAACAGCCTTGTGCAAATCTGAATGGAAATTTCAGACATAATGGAACTGTGGTGAATATTGTAATATTAACGAGTTTTTTACAGATCAGGATAATAACATTTAATTAATAATTAACATTTATCATACCAGTCATGGTGTATCTTTCTAGTACAAAATATATTTAGCAGTTTACAAATCATGGCATGTTTTCTTCATATCTTCTGGTATCACCAGTGAAATAACAGCCCCAAATATCAACAGATAATACACAAATATAATACACAAATACAATAATACACATAATATACATACAAGCCCCAATCTGGGTCTACACTTTTAATATTGAATTGCCATGCTACCTCATAAATATAGAGCTATAAATAATGTATTTTCCCTTCCACACACAGGTTGCTTTAAATGAAGAATACTGCAATTTAAGATAGATATATTTTTTTGTCCGATTACATCATGAACCATTATTTTAAAACTTCGTAATAATCTATTACTCAAAGCATTTTTTCCTTAATAGAAAACTCCAGCTTCCACTCCACAATTTAAAAACTTGTTTGGTATCATATTATATCTATGACAGGTTTCACCTGGTTGGAGCTATTCAGCTGTTAAATTCAAAACCGGTATGATAGAGACGCTAAACTCGGTTTTACAATCAAAATAAATCCTTTCGTAGCATCACCATCTAGTGGTCAAGCTTGGTAGCTACGTATTGCTTCAATTACAGCAAAGTCAATTCAACTTGAACACATTTTATTTCATAATAACTCAAGGAACCTCGCGTTGTGATCACAAGTCTCTATGAGAGTCTGGAACCCTCATACTGAAGAAATTCTGGTACTAGCTGCCTATCTACCTGAAAATATTCTTCATATGTTTGGGACAGAATATTTGTGAAGGGTTTGAAGTTTGACCATTTTCACTATCTGTTCATGATCCCCTACCATTAAACCTTCAAAAAAAAGCTGTTTTACAGAATTATCAAGAGTTCCACTTCAAACAGGGAACAGAGGACACAATCTCCTGGATGAAGTTTACAACTTTGATGCTCAAGATGTATGAAGCACACATTTCTTCTTATACTGATGAAGTTCCACCATAACAAGACAAAATCTGTAAGCCTGGTCTCACGTTTAAACTCTAGTTAAGTACAGCTAGTATGAGTTATTTCATGCTAATTGCAAACAAAAAAATATCTTACCCCAACCTGAATGTGGGGTAGCCCACCCCTCTGTCAAGAAGGTAAGTCATCTTCAGTTACTACAGTACTTAACGTGGAAGATTTGATAAACAGTCATCACATGCTCACCCTCCAAAAATTTGGGATACACATTTGTCTTTTCGGTCATTGGAAGCTGCTTTTTGAAAAACATCCACCTGCCTGAGCAAGTTGTAAAAGCCGCTTTAAGTCCTAGAGAATTTGAAAGCTTGAGAACAAAATGTAAACTAGTTCAAACCAGGCATCTCCCTTCTTCAAGATCTTCTATTCATGTTCTTTATTATTGCTCTAGACTGCAGAGGGCTTGCTATAAAAGAAATTATTCCTCAAAATCTGATGCTACTGCCCTCTGCAGCATTTCTTAAAAAGCAGCATACGATCGGAAAACCACTGTTTACATTTGTTCTCCAAACTAATAATTCTGTATTCAAAATTTCAAATATATTTAACCTTGATATTAAAAAAACTTATTATTTTATTAGTGTAATAAACACAGCATTCTCTATTACATTTAGCTGCCTTAAGCAAATGTACTACTGAACAAAGTTAATCAAGATTTTGTATGTTAGCCAAGACCTGGTCCCTACACAGTGCATCAAGCCAACCTACCACATAAATTACGCAAAGCAGTCTTAACTAAGAGTTGTTGTTGCTAAATTGATCTTCAGCACAAGCTATGCCGAAACTATGAACATCCTACAGATCATCAGGCCGAAAAAACAAGAGGACCAGCTACGATAATAGTACAACAGCAACCTTGCTTTTTTTCTGATGTACTCAAGTTCAAGATTTAACAGCATTTATTCCAATTACTTAGGGAAACAATCTCCTGACCAAAAAGAAATGTTGTGAGCTTAAAGGCATTTTACTCTAAAAGGTCCCATAAAGACTCCCAGAAAAAGAAACTATGGATGCACTCCTCTACTCCAAATACCTTAAGACCTCAGATTTTGATTATAAATGATTTATGCAAACAAGTTAACTTCTTCAGGAGAGATGCAAGTCAGCAGCCAACTTAGCAGGAGAATTCAGTTCCACAAAACGCTGGCAAACAACCGGCCCCTGGAGCACCCACTTCAGTTTTCAGATAATCAAAGCTCAGAGAAATTTCAGTTCTACCCTACATCGCTTTGAAATTTATAAAGAGAGTAGTCACCTGAAAATAATCAGATGTGTGGTATAAATGGTAATATGAATTGCATGGTGATACTTCTCTTATACACTTTCTTTCCTATCAAGTGGTGATTTCCCAATGCTTACCAATTTGAGAAAGTTAACAGGAATCCTCCTCAGAGACCCAAGATACACAGTATTTTGAAAAGGCCTCATCACATTTTGTAATTACACTTACACGCTGCTTAACTCTACTTCCAGAATAGTTTAAATGAGATGTGGTTTCTTTCTTCCAGAGCAGTGCAGTAGAGCTGTATATTCAACACACTCCAAGAAAACTAAAAAAATTTTCAGCTTAGGTCACATTTGAGTAGAGGAAGGCAGAGTACAATCATTCACATCTATTTCTGTAAATGGTTCTGGATTTTACATCCATGTGTTTACAGAAAGTTACAGTAGTTAGATAAAGCTCCATTAAAACAGATAATTAAGGGTCCCAGGTAACACTCTAAACACAAGTCTTGCTTGTTTGTGGAGACTGCCTGGTAGGATCTCTGTAAGGCAGAGATCACTCACACTATGGAGTGCTAAGTTACGCAGTCATCTTCCATGGAACTTTAATATTGCCAATATCAAATCCTCACTCCTATATTTCTGTAGTTGGCTATTTGTAAAAATAATCCGAAATCAAATCAAACACAGGAACTGGTCTGAGTAGTTTGGTTTCCCTTAGATTCAGGCAGTCAGAAAGAAACCAAGGTAATTCCAGCCCTTTGAAAAGGCTATGCAATGAAATAACACCTAGTCAGCTCCAAGAAATACATCTTCAGTCTCATGTACCCATTCTAGAATTTTATTTTTTATTTTCTACGATATTCTAGATCATGAAATGCATTATATTTGATCACTTATTACAAACAGGTTTAGTTTGCCTCTTTGTCTTTTTGATCCCATTTAAGCTTTCTGAAAAGCCAGACTAACTGCACTATGAATTAGGAAAAGCTTGTGAATAGGAGGAGTCGACTAAGTCCCCAGAGGCAGAGGATTTTTCTTCCATTTCTAATGGTCGCACACAAAACATGATGTATTACTTTCTGAATATCAATAAATTCAGGAAATTAGACATGTGAAAGTGTTACTGTGTGTCTGTCTGCATAAGCAACAGAAGACTGAGGTCCTAGCCATTCTCAAAATGAAAAGTTTGCCGTATTAGCTTTCTTACATGGCTCTTCAGAGGTTAACAAAGCCCACTTCAAAAAGGTTATTCATTAGGGCTTAAAGAATTCAGCTTGTTTAGCTGTTGCAGACTATAGAAACACAGATTTCACTATGGAGTTATCAGTAAAAATAAATAACTGTGTTAAATACTAACATACTCATTTTAAAAATCTTGGAAAAGCTGGAACACAATCACTAAACACACTCACCTGCTACAGTTAGTTCCTCTACAGAATCCTTACAAGTCAATTACAAAGAGCTGGTACTTTCAACAAGGTTTTTCTTCATAATAAAAAATCTGGAAATGTAACTAGGTTCAAACCAACTTTTTTCTTACACTATAGCAGCACTTGCTACAGTACGCTGCCAATTTCACCCACAAGGATACTACCACACACCAACAATTCATGTGAAAAATACCACCCTATAGGACTACCACAATTTAAGCCCACATCATCATTCTAAAGCCCAAATACTCACCAGTATGCAATCATTTCTCTGCTTTTTCCTCAGAACAAGCCATAAAGAATCAGACGTCTTACAGAAAACAGCATTTAGTCTGGCACACTAAAATATTACGCTATTCAGAAAATGACTAAGTTACGTCTCCCTGCTAACCCAGTAAATAAAACTGCCTGCTACAGCCCCCTCCAAAACCTCACACTCAGTTTGTCCTCTTAATTTTTAGATCTGTCTTGAAGTTACTGGAGCTATCTCAAAAATAACAGCGCTGCATGCTGAAAAACTCCAGAGACATGCATTACACTCCGCTTATTACGTTTTCCACATATGTCCTCAATTCAAAGATTTACTAGAAATATTCAGAATTTATTCTGCAGGACCCTAGCAGAAAACCCAAAACGTAACTGACAGTAGTAACTAGAGTGCCCCTGAAAACTACACCTGAGACCTTAAGTTACCTACATTTGTTACCTGGGCATTTTACTATCACACATCTTTAGTCAGAATGTGTGGAACTAAGTCAGTGCCTTAATGTCTAACAGAGTGAATTTTACAAATGAGCAGTTCCATTAAAAAACAGAAGCAGGTGTATCTCATGTGGGTTTTTTCCCCACAAAATTACATCCCTGGGGAGTATACCAAAACAGTTCACTCTTCTAAGCCTCAAAAACACCTACCTTTACTGGTGAAATATGAGAATGGGAAACAAATCCATGGACATTCTCAATCTGTGACAGATTCTTCTCTGATACATGGACCAGCTCTGGACCCGTCACCTCATTGGCAATGTGTGGAGAGCTGTGCTCCTGTGGAGGTGTATCTTCATCCTGATAGCGGTATTTCTGAAGAAGACAATTATAGAAAAAGATGAGTCCACCACGGAAACATGAAAGCGTTATGCAGAAAACCTAGGCCAGACAGAAAGAATTATTTTTCTTACCCTGCTAACTTCAAGGCAATAAAATCTAGAAATAAAAGGTTTTATAGTATTTTCAGTTTAAAGACTGATCTTGTCGACAAAGGTTCCAGCCTTTTCAGTCTCACCTAGAAATACTACAAAGCTACCTAATTATCTTTTGCCTATTTGCATACAAAACCCCAAACCCTTTTCCAACAAACTTCTCCCTTTACTAATTTTTTCTTATAAACACTTTAAGACCACATTATTCACCAACAGCAGAAACTCTCGGTATCAACTGGATTTATCACCTTGTCCTGCCTTTAAAAACTATCACTCTCAAAAGCTTTTTTCCATACCTCCAATTTAGCACATCTGCCAAAAGTGGGTTTTGTCAGCTAAAGAGTTTCAGCTTTTATACTGGGGTATCAGTATAGTAATTCACTTCTGCTAACTTCATTATGAAGCAATAAAATGTGGTTTTGTTACTAGACAGATTAAGCTTTCCCAACAACTCTTCAAACAGAAACAGAAGGCATTATGCAGTCTCAGTCTCATTAATTTGCATTCAATTAAAAAAAAAAAACAAAACAGAACCTAATACATAGACACCAGGGATACGTTCTAGTCAGACTGTATCCACACTTGCAGATCTCTACTAAAAGGTATTAATGAAATTAGGAGCACACATAATATTCACCTGTTCTCTGGACTGCAGAGTTAACTGTTCATCCAGCATCTCCAAACTCCAGAGCTAACATGGGCTCACATTATAAACACTCTTAAATCTAAGCTTCACTCCAGTTTTCCCTTTCCAGTCTCCGCCAATTCTGAGGCCCTTTAGGTAGCCCATGCATTTTACTGCTAGTTAGAACTAAAGCTGAAAGCTGAAATCATGAAACTTTTTTCCAGCAGGGTTTACTGTGTCTGTAAGATGCATCCCAACATTTTACAACCACTTTCACTTTCACACTGGTTTACAGGGAAAGCATGTCATGTCATTAAAGGCATAGAAAAACCTTCTAAACACGTAACTGTTTAAAACTTGAAAAAAGCTATTATTGAAGTATATTTCGGACAGAAGACTTTTCCTTAGGGTTTTTCTTAAACTGTAGTACATAAATCTTAGTAGTCTGTGAAGTCAAACACAGTCATCTTCTCGGCAAGTCATTTCTACATCGTATTACAGTAGATCACTGTAAATAACCCATTTGTTTATAAGCATGTGAACACTACACCAAGGCAGTAGCTGATAAACACTGTACGATAACTAACCCTTTTAACAGTCACATGCAAGTACAATTTCAGGCCACCAAAAAGATCCCTGCCCTTCACAGAAAGTCCTGCAACATCACAAAGTTATACAGTCTACAGCACAAACTATGAATAAACTGCTTGAAATGATCCATCAGTTACCAGCTCCTGCAATGCTTAACCCAGTCATTTCCTACCCAACTCTGTGCACTTGTCTTACAGGGAGACTCAATTTTGTGGCTATCCAGCAAAAACCAGTCTCTAAACACAGTCAAATACAACAGCTGAACTCCCAGCAGGAATCCCTTATTCCTCCCCGTCTCCCAGACCCTGGGGAAGGCACCATATCCCCCTTCCCTTCTTCAGTTCTGGCACTCAGCAATCAGCAGAGAGTTGCCCACTTTTCTCTCTTCCTTTGCAGGGTTCAACTTGTACCGATTACTGACCCCGATTCAGGCAGGGACTCAAAGACCAGAGACAGTGCACCAGAGAGACTCTCTTTTGGAAGTGAGCTGCAGGTCAGTCTACGCTGCCTCCTGCAGACTCACTGTATACCAATATTGCAGAGATTTGCCAGTAAAGAAGTGGTTCAGTGTGGCAGCTGAAGCCACGTAACTGGCTTTGCTGAGAGAAGAAGGATTTGTTTGGTCTGTTCTTCCCTGTGCCACTTGTTCTGCCAACACTAAGATTCCTTAGGGAACACACTACATTCCCACACTAACTTCGATGGAAAAACTTCGAGCTTTATATTTCCATCACCCATTGCACTTCACCCAGTCACTGCTTGCCCTACAGCACACCATCCCCACCCCTGCCTCCAAACCCCAGAACAGCAGCAACACACCCACACCCAACCACACACACACAGGCAGACACTAGAGATGCACGGTTTCTGTTAGCCGGTAACTGATGAGATGTCAGAGATCTTTGAAGTTATAACCCCGATTTACTTTTGTACTTCAAAAAAAATTAAAAAAATCTTTATCCGCCCTACTCCATTCAACCCTTCATTGCTGACACCATATGAGATCAAGCTCTACTACATGAGAGAAATTATGCTTTTGAAGTATTAGAAATTCTAAAGTAGAAGCAATACAAGTATATTTTCTCTACAAATACTAATGATTAGCAGAGAAGCACACGACAGAAATAGTTCCAATGAGGAAAGCAAGAGTATTAAGACTTCTGTTAGTACAACAGCCAACCTCAAAACAGTTCCACCCCTTCTCCTTAGCTGGATGACAAAAGAGAGATGGTGAATGCTGACAGTTGCGAAAAATTGCAATGCCCTAATTTTTCAAATGTTCAGCAGAGAGGTTTCATGAGATGACCAAACCAACTTAAGAGCTCACTGCTGGCAGAAGATAAGATTCTTTTTCTTTCCTTTCCCTGCAGCAGTGAGATGCTAGATTGCTCAGCCTCAGACTCTTGCCATTCATCTACTTTCTGAGATTCACTTGTTTTTAACTTATCAAAACCAAACCCTGACAGGAGTTGACATTAACTCTCTAGAGCAGCAATGTTAAACATCAGAAACAGGGAAGAATAACCATTTTAAAATCAGTGTTGGCCAAAAAATACAAATGAACATTATCAGAGCATAAATAACATCACACTGGAAATTAAAGAAAATAAACATGAAAGCTGCAAGAAGCACAAAAACTGTCTTGCAACATCAGAGAAAGCAGGAATTCTGCTAGCTTAAAGGAGCCTCCTCTGCTGATGAAGGCAGTATTTGGGCTGGACCTGTAATGCAGGATATCCTTGCCAGATCTCAAGCTTCAATTTGACTATGGAATACAGGAAAATTGGACAGGAAAATGGATTAAGTTCCCAGTTTATCTCAGACAAGACCCCATGGAATCAAAAGTGAATCATTCCAGTTTTACTAAAAAAAGAAAAAAAAAAAAGATATTCACAGGTCAATCAAAATTAAACTTCCTTTACACAACAGTCAATACCTTTAGTCAAAAGCACGGAATTAACTTGATTTTCTTCCTGAAGCCAGAAACTTTTATTAGAAACAGGTATTTCGACATGCCTGAGTAACAGGCTCTAGATTTCACTAAGTTTACATTATACAACGTACCACTTCTTACAATAACATAGTACATATTAAGTTTTAGTATGTCAGTATGTCATTTTCATTTAGATTAAAAATGACCCTTTTGGTCATGGCTGTACAACTGCATCCTCCCTGCCCCTTGCCGCTGGTACACAGCTGACTTCAGATGGTGAGCAAGCTCAGCAAGTCAATCCAGCAAAATGTTTGTTCCCTCTTCCAGCAATATTAAATTTTCTTTAATTCCCTAAAGCGCTCACAACAAGATGAGACATGTAGCAGTGCTGGCATAATAGGGAGAAAGGCAGGTAGAGAGTAGGACCAACCCATCTCATAGTGGCTAGCAGACGACCATTTCTCTGCTTATGACTGAGAGAATCCAGTCTTACACCCAAATCCAGGCTCCACGGAGACCCTAGTTAGAAGGGCCAGCCAAGCAACGCACAAGATAAATCAAAAGAAAGAAAAAAAGGCAGGTGTGGCAACACCGCTGTGAACTTGCAGACAGCCTCAGCTGCACACTCCCGCACTCAGTTAGGTAGGAGCCAAGAAACTTCACTATTTTTAACAAGCTTTATGGACTGCTGTATAATTTATAAACACAATTTAAAGTCCAACCAAGTTCTAAACATTTAACACATACTTCTGACACAGATACTGCCCCAAAGGATTCATTTGCAGGTATACATGTATGTCAAAATTAATTAAAAGCATTTCTCTTCTGATGCAACATAGTTGACAAGATTTCTTCAGGCTAGATTATACCTTCAATGAGTTTTGAACTATCACCAGACACTATGGACTATATTATTTATTGGTGTAAACTACTGAAAAATCCATTTACTTTAATAAACCAGTGCTATTTACATGAGATGAGAAGATGGTCCAAACTTACCACAGTGAAATCATTCATTTTGTTAACTGTTCAGGCCCACCGCCTCC
The DNA here is from genome assembly GCF_030867145.1 of Opisthocomus hoazin. Taxonomy (NCBI): domain Eukaryota; kingdom Metazoa; phylum Chordata; class Aves; order Opisthocomiformes; family Opisthocomidae; genus Opisthocomus; species Opisthocomus hoazin. The sequence continues at coordinate 14,447,554 of NC_134417.1, forward strand.
CTGCTTCAACTCCCAGGCTCAGCAGAGTTAGACAAAAATAAGAATGAACAAAGTATCTGCAACAATGTGCAGGACAAAGAGTTTGTGGACATTCTGTAGCACCGTTTTTCAGAATACAGAAAGCACAGAAAAGCTTTAACAAACTGACTCTCAGAAAGGTTCACCTTAGTCTGCTTAAGCTCTTATCTAAATTTTAAAATGAAGATATTTCAAAAAGATTCATATATAATCCACCCCCTAGACATAATTGTGGTTTTATATTTTTTTAAAGATCCTCTAATGACAAATCTTACTGAAACAGAAATGAAAGGAAATTATTTAAAGAACACTTAAAACAACCCCACGCCCTAAACTGGCGACCCATATCCACAACAGTATGCAACACTTATCGCAAGGATTCAAGCCATACAGAATGCCATGTTCATGGACAGAAAATTAATTATGCAAGAACATCCTTAACTACCAGATAATTTAATGACAAAATGCAAGGCAGCAGTAACTACAGTTCTCTTCAAAAGGGGATGTGTATCATAATCCAATTCATATTAGATACATGCATTAATCCAATCTTATGAGAAAACAAATTTGAAAGCACAGCAATGTATCTTCTCTATACACAAAGAATCAGTGCTAAACCAGCTTTAATACAAGAGTGAAAGGGTGCTTAAAAAGCAATTAAAAAGTCCGTAAACTGACCTTCTTATACTCACTTCCCTCCTCCAGTTTTTAACCCTCCCCACCCACACAGCGATAGGACTCCTAAAGTACTGCAGACTTCTAACAACACCATACACAAAGCCGACCCACAGAAACATCCAGCCTGACTTGCACACACTGTCCCTGCCTAAGTTTTAATTCTCACTGTACAAGGCCAAGCCACGTTTTGAAAGCGGGTAAGAGTAACTGAAGACTTTAGTAAGTAAATCTAATCATTTGAATTCAACAAATACACAGAAGCTGACAGGGTCAGACCCTCTCTGCTGCAGCATGAACAGGGAGTGTGGTAAAAGAAAGTGACTTTGGACCATTTGCACCTGACTCCCCAAGCTCAAATACTTGTCCTTGTTCAGTCACCGCTCCGACTTAGAAGTTACACTAAATCTAAAAGGATCCTTCAAACGATCATTCCAGCAACTGAAGTTGTTGGGAAACACTGTTTGACATCCAACATCTCCAATCCTGCATAAAAGGAGTAGGATACAAAACGTCAAAAGCAGATGAGTGGAAAAATCTAAATACCCACAGTTCTCCTCACCTCTCCCCCAAAACAAACCTTCAGAACTCTTGACATCCAGATACCATTCAACAGAAAACAAGCTCCAACAACACTAACAACAAAAGCAACAATACAGCTAAATTTCGTATACTCTTGCTAAAACAAAAACTAGTCCAAAACAAACAGCATATTAAGATGCCAACACATTTTGTAGAAGTCTTCCCCGCAGCCTAGAGGAAGCGCTAAACCAGCAGCTAATGCTCAGCAAAGTAATGGTGCTTTCCCCATGGAGGAAACGGACACAAAACAAGAGGTACGCTCCACTACTGCAGAAGTGAAGTTAACTTGAAAACTTTTCGTTTGTAAAAACTAGGAAGATTACGAAAGCCAAATAAAGTCTCCTTGCAAGAAAACAGCAATTCACACTGACAAGCTGAAAGCCTGTGGCTAACAAAAGGAACTTCTGAATGTAAGAAAAGAAGATACACGTTCATGTATTTTCAGAACTTCTTCACTGATCATGGAATAGGACTTTGAGTATTATTTTCAATTTAGGCCTCAACATATGATAAAATAAATGACTTGAAATATCAGGTTTTTTGATCTTAGGGTTTGATTTCTAAACACAAGTTCAGTACTTTGAGTAAGTAACTGCTTCATTCTTAAATAAAAGCACCAGGTTTTCTTTTAATAATTAGAGCCAAGACAAAAAGATGAGGCATTTCACCCCCCCTTAGACCCACCACCCAGGACAGTTTCAGTTTGACATGGTGTCTTGAATAAAACTGCTTGTAACACGTTTATTTAGGTCGCAGTGCTCCATCCTATGTCAAAACATGCAGCTAGTGTCACACGTAAGTATTTCTGTAATGCTTCCTTCCACGGATATCCAGAAAAAATACAACCATTTAAGATGCATATGTACATTTACAAAAACACCAGAAATATTCATAGGGAAGAAATTCACCTGTTCCGGAATGCTGAGGAAAAGAGACCAAAGAAGGAACAGTCAGACTGTGAATGTTATTTTCATATGGGGTCCAAAAAACAGTAAAGGAAAATGGAAAACCACTGTATTTCATATACTTGTGTGGGATGAACTGTTTCTTTAGGTAATCCTGTACTACTGTTTCACACTGTCATTTAAATATTGACTCTTTCAGTGTTCACAGGGTATCTTCTCAGAGGACAAGAATATTTCATTTTACTGCAGTAATAAAAAATTTAAAAATGGACAAATGCCTAATGCAAAATCTCTCTGTACTATCAGCAGGTCACAGCTATTTAAACCTAAATCCTTCAGTTCATTTGGAATGTAGATAGTATAGAGTACCCACTCCGTATTACCAGCAATGCATGTTTATTTGAGGATCATTAAAGCCTGCGCATAAACAATCTAAGATACTTTAAAACATAACCCTGCTAAATTAATTGCACTCAGGGAACTACTGGCACTTTGCACTGGCGCAGGGCCAACCGACATTAACAAAGATAATAATAAAGAATTCTGCCAACAGTGTGTTTGTACGAGGTGCTCAACCCCCCCGCTCCCACGCCTGGCCGCAGGGGCTGCCGGCGGAGCCCCCCCACCCCCTCCCCAGTGCCGGGGTGCGCTCGGTTTGGGCAGGGTAAGCAGTCTTAATGCCTTCAGACAGCCCAAACGAGCCGCTGGCGCGCGAGTGCAGCAGAACATGCCGCCATGGCTCCGACCCGACACGAAATGCCTCAAGTGGGTTCTGGAGGTTCGCTGGGTATTTTTAGGTTGGTCTTAAAAGTGAACGGCATCGCTCCTCTGCAGTTCAACGGGCACAGTTAAAACAGTATTTTCATTCTATGGCCTTCTCCCAAGTTTAATATTTAAACATGAGAATATCTTATAAATTAAAAAAGAGGATGTGCAAATCCACAGAAAGAATGAAAAAAATCCTAAATTTTATAGCAAATAGTTTCCAAAATGCATGAATATATACATCTTTACAACTGGCCACATGAAAGATAAGTAGATTCAAAACAAGTCAAATCCTTCCCTCCTGGAAATAAAGCATTCAACTTAAAGTTTCATAATAAATCATTCACACTATCAAAAGATCCGTAAAAATTTAGACTCCTCCCTCACAACCTAGGTGACATTTATTCAACATCTGGTGATACATATCTCTCTAAAAACGCATCACACATACACATACATGTACATATATGTGTATATACACACAACTGTTCCTAATTTATAAAATAAAAGCTAGTTCAATTATTTTTTGTTAAAAACAACTCGGAAACACCAAATATGCAAAATAAGTTTTGGAGAGACAGATTTCTGAATCTCTATCTCAAAAGTAACTTCCACACATACCCCCTTAATTGTACAGGGGCCTTCCAGTGCTTGGCGTTTTCCTCCTATCCTTCACATTGAGTGTTAATTTTACTGAAAAAAGCATTTTTGGCACAATACTGAATACATTCTGCTTACTATTCTGAGGATTAGCAAATTATATATGTTTTATTACTCTGAAACCTAAATAGTTGATGTAGTCCTAAAACAGCTAAATGCTCGAGGGCACTGTTAAACCCAAACCTGCCACTAACAATTGCTTCCATCAATCTGATGTCAGGAGGCATTTCCAGCCCTGCGTCTTGGTGCAAGTCTCCTGTGTATTTAATTCTCTACAGCTGAAGAAAACGAAAGCCAAGTGCAATAAACTGATTACATGATGATTAATGATGATTAACAGAGAATGACGACATTTTTACATGCAGCATTCAGTAAATTCAAGCTGTTGTTCAAAGGGATCTTTAAACAGTAGGCACGATAATTCATTACTTCTGCCACAATCACCAAGAGCTCCGACAATCAAGCAAGGCATGAAACAAAACACACTATTTAATCAGAAATTTAAGGTACAGTTACATTAAACATAATGGCAATCATCCATCAAATGCAGCTTACATTTCCAGGACAGTCCTTTTACAGACCCACCTTACATCCAAACATTAAAGATATTGTGTTGTTGGTACACGCTACTTTACAGTGGCATAGCATCGGAGAAAAACAATCCAAGTTTTTTATGCTAGGAGACATTTTTTCAGACCCTGTGCACTTGAACCGCTCCGTGACTGAGACTCCAGAAAAACGCCTCTGCAAGCGCTGCTTGCTGCCCGTCTTTGACATTTAATCTAGGTCCATGGTGTTCAAAACCAAGCCTTTATGTAAGGAGCTTGAATCCTCCAGGAAAAAAATTCTGCTTCATGTTAGGAACCAGATCTTAAAAGAAAGGCAAAGGGAGAATCCCGCGTCCATGCTCAGAGGTCTGGAGCCAGCCCCGTAGACACCCGCGCCGGCTGCGGCAGAGCCACCCGGCCGGCAGCCCGCCGCACTGCCGGGATCCCCCCGCCCGCAGCCCGGGGTCAGGCCCTGCGGGGCCGCCCCGCCCGCGGCGCTGCCAGCGCTGCCGCCTCCGCCGTGCGCGTCCCCGCACGCCCGCCCCGCCCCGCCCGGCTCGGCCCGGCCGGCTGCGGGGCGGGGCTCGGCGCGGCAGCGGGGGCTCCGGCCCGGCGCCGCCCGCGCGGGGGTCAGAGCGCCGGCCGGCCCGCACCCCGGGCGAGGGGCAGGCGGGGCAGGTGCTGAGCGGCAGCTTTTTCGAGGCGTCAGCAGCCCGCAGAATGAGCGGCTACGGGATATTTAATCCGCAGACATCGGAAACTCAAGGTTATCCGCCTGGTGTTAAAAACTGGGCTTTGATGCCGAGTAGAACTCCTCGCGGTCTGCCCAAAGCAGCGCAGAACCAGCTGCAGCATACACCAGTGTTCTCCAGCACGCCAGGAAATCACAAGCTGCTGGTTCTTCCCTGGCTGTCGCCAGGAAATCATGAATAATCGGGACGATACGCATCGATTTGGTTATGAGGACCTCTCGTAAAGTATTTCATTTCAAGCAACTGCACATGTGAACACTTACACAAAACAATTTGAAGAAAAATAGCTTTTTTTCCTTAGAACTGAAGTAAATATGGTCACAGCCTCCTCAAGATTTGTTCTTCTGTGTTGCGTGCTAACAAGTCTAAGACACACAATTCTTAAAATGGTTTGTTGTTTGGGGTTTATTTTTTAATCAAACCCTATAAGGACTCAACCTTTACTTCCTTTTTTAAAAGTACAGGGGTCCCTTCAGCATTTTAATGTATTTATGTATTTTAACAAATTGCATTACAGAATTTGATCAAAACCACATCCTCTGATTTCTCTGCTCTTGTATCATAAGCTAACAAGCCTTTGCAAAAACCTTCAATGAAGTAATGTTAACCACCACTTCTATTTTTAATTGTACTGAAAGCTGTGTAAAAAAGCATTTAAGACTTTCAGAGAAGACTTGTTAGATCCCCCATCTTTAGGGTGTGACTGTTCACCTACATTTACACCTGTAGCAGCCTTCTATCACCTCCCTTTTACTTCATTTGGTTTCCCTGATGAGAACCCCTTGAGGTGGAAAGTTAAGTGTAGCGTAAAATTGGCATCCACACTTACAGCTCAGAAACGAGTAACTTCATGAATTACACTGAGACAGTCATCTTTATATAAACGTGCAGATTGATGAAACCAAAACTAAGGCAAGATGTCTGGAGAGAAATGTGTAACTCAGCCCACAGTAAACCTCAAAATAAACTTCATTTTGCATGAGGACCTCTTTCTTGGTAGGCTATCCAAGGACGATGGATGACAGCACTTCCATACTAATAATCATAGTTTTCTTTCCACCATGTGCCATGACCTACTATTTTTCCCATACAGCCTTAGACATCACTTCCCACAGCAGGTCATCTTCTGAATGCAAGTACAGCAATAGGGGCAGGACCAAAGAAAAATCTCTAACACTCTGCTTAACCATCATGGAAAAAGAAACAAAGGCTACAAATAACAAAACAAAAGAAAAAGAGAGAGAATACACCTTTGCTTAGGTAAGTTAGGTTAAGTTTTTCTTGCAGGAACATTCAAATCCAGGGGCCACCCAAAGTATAACAGAATTATGGCAGAACCTAAAAACCCGTTTATTTTCCTCCTGCTGGCTGGGGTCACAGTACAGAGTCTCCTGCCTGAAGAAACAGGGCAGAGCACAACCGACCACACACTCAACCACCCCACCTGAGAAAGGACAAAATGCACCAGGGGAAGGAAAACAGTCAGAGTACTGTCTCTTGCCAAAAGAACACAATGATGTTTCTCACTAAAATAATACCTAGTCAAATGCATGGCAATTTCATGACAACTAAAGTCAAACAGCCAAAAAGCAGTTCTTGAATGTTGCAGAAATGTATTTTTCTGCATCACAAAAAGCTAAGCTCTAATGTGCCATGGGCATAGAAGAATCAATAAGAGGAAGATGTAGCCTACACATGTACAAAGGATTGCATCAGTAAGATACAATAAAGAAGAGAAAGCTTAAGTAACTTCAGGCAGTTGCATCTACATTGTTAAGACTACATAAAACATCTGAATCTTTCAGCCGTGTATTTGCAGCTGTAAACAAACAAATTTGTTACACTGCAAAACTGTCTTACCTTTACACAAAGACGGAACTTTTTACACATCTTCCTGCGCACAAACTTAAAAATACAATATTTAAGCTTGTAAAATTCAAATATATTTCTATATATTTTGCTGACTAAATCCAGAGATTTAACTGTAATGAAGGCTTCCCTTGTTCAAAACAATTATTATTACTCAAAGGCTTTTTAAATACAGTTGTGAACATAAAGCCTTCTGAAATATCAGTGTACAGGAAGTTGCCATATAGAGAAACACATGGAACAGAATATTTGGAAATGTACTTTTGAGCTCTAAAGAGAACATATCCCCACTTATTTAACTATTGCTCTAATTCAAATTGAAGGTTGGATTAACATTTAAAAACACAAAAAACAATTTATTAACACAATAACTAAGCCGTTCATAAGAAGAATATGGCCTTAACTCCTTAACTATCTCCCAACACTCCCTTCCAATTTACCAGTCTGTATTTTGTGTTATCACATACAAGCTTGAAGTCCTACAGTCAGAGCCCACCATTTCCATGCTGATTATACAAAGCAATTGCAAGATAGTCACAGTTGCCAGGACTTCATCCAATGCTGCCATACTGACAGTCAAGGACACATCAGCATTCACTGAATATAGAAAAACAAAACCCTAAATTTTCTTCTTCCACAGGATGCTTCCACCTGACATTACACAAATGTTAAAATCACAGTTTTAAATTGAACAATCTAAAGAAACCAAAACTTTTAAAAACTTGTGTTTACTCAGGTGTTAGCAGTGAAAGTGTCTGGTTTGATCCTTATGAAAATACTACATAAAGTGAATTTTTATTTGAATGTTTACTTGGCAATAACCCATCTTTATGCATGGCTCCCACGTGCACAGGAAAAACATCAACATCATTAAGATCTTTAATTAGAGAGCAAGACTAGTTTTGTTACCCTAAAATAAGAAAGCTCCTATTTCCAAGTCTCCCCAAGCAGTAAAGACTATCGGACAGAGAGAAATGAGTTATGTAGTATCAAAAAAAACACACTACAACGCTTTCAGAAACTTCATGCTACTGTTCAGCACTTGGCAACTATTCTTGATTGAACACACACACTAGTACCCATTTCATCCATCTGTGTGTTCCACCCATATCCTCATACAACACAGGTTAGGAAACAGCAGTCTCACAAACAGTAAGACGTGGAGGTTTTAATGAAATTAGTAAGTGAAGGTCTAACTTGACAAATGTACCAACTGTTTAGATTGCCAAACTGAAGGTGAAAAACTATACTAACCTTTGTATTTCTTCAAACAGAACGTGTCCCTTAAGTATCACTGCAAGCACCTGTCAAGCTGGTGGGACTGTAGTTTAGGTCCCTCTTCCTCAGAAGCCTGAACTGGTATACTTCCAGGATACTTAATACAAGCCAATTAAAAAGAAAAAAAAAAAAGATGCTTTTCAGCATCAGAATTATTTAAATCTAATAAACTTATTTTAACCTCTGCTCTGCATCATCTTAGTCTGTATGGTTTTGAAAGAATACAAAGAATTTCAAAATCAGTCTCTATAAGGAAGCTTGGATACTGGTTTAAGATTACCTCATATTAACAGAGAGCACTGACGTAAGGGCTGTAACGATTCCTTACCGAAGGAGTAGTAATTTTATAAGCATGTCCTATAAGGTAAATGAAATTTGAACACTAGTTTCATAACAACCAATGTCTAGTAGAAACTGCACCCATCAGCACCCATGAAGCTCTCTTTGGCTTTGCAGTTCTTGCTCCCTGAAGTATCAGATGACCATCCAAGCCAATTTTGAAAAAGCAGCCGAAAAATTGATTGCCTCTTCCTGCATGCTCCTAAATTGCCAGCAAAATCATTTGCACAGTACTTTCAGGCAAACAGGTTTATTTACTGAAAACACTATGAGCTGAAAATTGCCCTTCTGAAGGGTATCTTTAGCAGGTATCCATGCCTTAGAAGCACCTATTTTGGAGCCTGGGAGGTAAACACATCTGCAGGAGTTAAACTGGCAGCCACTGTTGCACCTCCAGTTCAGAACACCAATCTGTATCTGCCCTTCTTAAGAAGCTCGATATTCTCATATACAAAATTTGCAGTGTCCACTAAATCTGACCCATATGTGCTGAAAACATTCACCAAACTCTCAAAAATTGAGATAATCTTTTTATTGTTTTGACACTAATAACACTAAAATATTTTCTGGGACAACTAGCAGATTGTAAATATATCTGTCTGCTTCTTAGGCTTCCGAAATCTTGATGAATACCACAGCTCCATTAACTTCATAAGGAAGGTGAAATGTTACTTTGGAAAGAAGAATTTGATTAATAGTCGCATTTTTTAAAACTTGCCCCACAATGGCATTTAAGCCCAGATCAGGTCCTATGAATAGAAAATTTTCAGTGGGTGTTTGTGATTTTTCTCCCAGTTTATTCCAAGTCTTAAATCGTTAAGTATAAGACAGATCTGGGACATCACTCCAGTGAGGTCCTTCATAAGCCTTGATAAGTCAAGCCAAGAAACAGAAAAGAATACTTTCCTTCCGAACTGAGTGACCATCATTATAGGCATTTTTATAAACTTGCTTTTGGAGTTCTCTTCAGTCCGAAACAGAGGAGGAAAATATAATGCCATATCAGAGAAGAACCCAGAGGTGTCTGTGTTATGATGTCCTGTACATGCAAAAATAATCAGGCTTCAAAATACGAGCTGCAAAACAGTGACAGACTGAAGAGCGTTCAGAAGCAAAACATCACAAAAAACAGCCCTTCCTCACAATTACCACTGGACAGAGGTCCTATGTATTCGAAGTGTGATTTCAAAGATACTTCATCATATCATTCATCTGTCAGCACCTGCCTCTCGGTAATTCTAACACTATAGGTTAATTTCAGCCAAACTGTGGGGATAGAGGTCTCTGAGGGTATCAATCATTTGCAAGTTTCTTGGAAGTTAAGTAGAGCAGGCAAGGGAATAAATATCAAAAAATCTCCACGAAAGGAAGGGGGAGCAGGGAGGGGATAAAGCTGCCTAAGCAACAACAGGCAGAATTTCTATAACAAGAAAAATATTGAGACTATCAAAGGGAGGGAAAGTATAGCAAAATGCTGTATAGTAGTTTATATTAGAATGGTAGCACACCTTGACAAAAAGTCATAGGAAGTCATGCTTTGTAAGGTAGGGATGAGGCCATTTCATGCTTTGGAATTAAAAAGGCCCACAGTGGAATCTCTTCCCCTTCTGCTGCTGCTTCGTAGCTATTTTAGCACTACTGGAGCGTACCTTTACATCTTTAGTTTCCACACAAGAAGTTCCTGAGAATTACAGAGGTTACAGAATTGGCTAGTATGACTACTACGAAATCCAAAATCCAACGTTCCTTTTTCCTAACTGGAAAACACCAAAACTGGGAGAACATCTTCAAAACAGACTAGGAAAGGACTGAAAATAAATGGTTCCTTTTGCAAGACTTCAAGTTTGACCCAATAAAGAGGATGTAAATGCAGCAGATAGAGGAGGTCAGGGTAGGCTCCAGTCTGTTAACTTCACTGCAGAAAGCGAATTTCATTATATCAGTAACATCTCTGTGAGAGAAAAAAAAACAGAAAGGTGACTGTATTCTGAATAGACTATACTGTTATTAGAACACAACTCAACTAGGTAATCCCTAAAATCAAGAAGTACTACATTACTTCAAACATATTTAACATGTCTAGAAACAGTCTGTGGTAGGTTGACGGTGGATGGCAGGTAAGCGCCCACCTAGGCGCTCACTCACTCCTCCCCAGAGGGATGAGGGAGAGAACCAGGAAGGCAAATACCAGGAGAAAAACCTCATAGGTCAAGATAGATGAATGAAGGGAAAAAAACCAACCACACATACAAGTGATGCAGGGCAAATCACTAACCACCTCCACCAGCAGACCAATAGCCAACCTGAGCAACAGCTACTTTGGAAAGTCTTCCCCCAGTTTTATTGCTGAGCATGACACTAAAAAATAAGGAGTATCTTTTCAGTCAGTTTGAGTCAGATGCTCCAGCTGTGTCCCGTCACAACTTCTTGCCCACCCCCAGCCTACTTGCTAGGGCAGTAGAGTGAGAAACAGAGCAGGCCTTGACATTGTGTAATCACTATTCAGCAATAGCTAAAACATCGGTGTGTTAATCAACAGTTTGTCACAATCTAAAACACAGCATCATATGGCCTGCTGTGAAGAAAATTAACTCCGTGCCAGCCAAACCCAGTACCAGTCTGACCTGAAAAGTCCTTTAAAATTAAGAACTGCGAGACCTTTGCATTCAAACAACATTGCTGAAATCACTCTTAGAATAAAAGTATGTGATTATGCTAAAGTTGCCTTTGATGCGTTACTCCCATCTGTCCACAGAGAAGAAAAAAGTATATTTATTTAGCGCTAGATAGTTCCATGCTACCCTCAAAAAGAGTTCTAGTGAACAACAGACACTGAATCCCAAACATAAAACTGATAAACTATAAAAGCCCAACAAGTAACAGAGCTTCTGAAAGACCCAAAAAGCTGTACACCCTTGTCCCATCCCTTCTCCACACCCTCAAAGAAGCTTCCATCCAGTTTGTATTTGAGGCGGATACACTCTAAACTCAAGTGATAAAGATTATTAGCCAAGCAAGTTTATAGTTTCAAGGCTATACACAGTGGGAAAGACTGAATCCAGCAGCATGTGATTAGCTGGGTCTTGTCTCCCCAGTGTAAAGACCAGACTGCAGCGAGGATCTAATTTATCACTCCATATTGTTCCCCATAGGAGCCAGCCTGACTAGGCTAAGCATATCCTCCAATACATCGTTCGCCTTAAGCATCTGTTGGACTGAGACAGAAGGCCAGTTTTATTCAGACTGTCATGCAGGAACCGCCGGGGAGGGTGATGGGAGTAAAGAGAGACAACGTCTTTGAGGTTTATTCCAGAATGGATAACGTATGAAGATCCTTCAGGTATTAAAGGATTGCTCAGAATCTGAGTCATCCCATCCTGTCTTTTTGAAAGAGCTCATTTTGGAGTCAGTAGCATAATACCTTTCAAATGGTCCATGCAATGTAGCCAAGAAAAGTAGCTGTGCTGCCCAGTAACCTTCAAAGTATTAATCAAGCATATGTGCCTCCACTGGAAAAGTAAGGGAACACAATAAAAAAAGTGAAAATGAGGGAGAGGAAATACACTAATAATACATGCCTTTTATCTGCCTATGCCTTGTACTACTCCAGATTTGTTTCCATAGCCATTCATGCTTGCTTAACACAACATCAAAAAAGGCTGCAATTTGACATGTTTCTGCTCTACTGCTTTGATGTAGTACCAACAGAGCAGAGGCTAAGAGCCTCTCATAGCCAGTGGAGATGAAGTGCTTGCACAATACTAATAATTGTGTTTCTTTTTTCCACCACTGCAGACAGCGAGAAGGTTGTTCCCAGAGACCAACACAATCAGGCCTGCTGCCTTAAAAACAGTGAAAACAGATCACGTCTCCATTATAAAATAGTTTACTAAGAGCAGCACAAAATCTAGGCAGCATCCTGGTGTGCATTAAGAAGAGTGTGGCCAGCAGGTCGAGGGAGGTTCTCCTTCCCCTCTACACTGCCCTAGTGAGGCCCCATCTGGAGTACTCTGTCCAGTTCTGGACTCCCCACTTCAAGAAAGATGAAGAGCTACTGGACAGAGTCCAGCAGAGGTCTACAAAGATGATGAGGGGCCTGGAGCATCTGTCCTATGAGGAAAGGCTGAGGGAGCTGGGCTTGTTCAGCCTGGAGAAGAGAAGGCTGAGAGGGGACCTAATAAATGCCTACAAATATATGAAGGGTGGGTGTCAGGAGGATGGGGCCAGACTCTTTTCAGTGGTGCCCAGCGACAGGACAAGGGGCAACGGGCACAAACTGAAGCATAGGAAGTTCCAGCTGAACATGAGGAAGAACTTCTTCACTCTGAGGGTGATGGAGCTCTGGAACGGGTTGCTCAGGGAGGTTGTGGAGTCTCCTTCTCTGGAGATATTCAAGACCCGCCTGGACAAGATCCTGTGCAGCCTGCTCTAGGTGACCCTGCTTCAGCAGGGGGGTTGGACTAGATGATCCACAGAGGTCCCTTCCAACCCTGACCATTCTGTGATTCTGTGACTATGTAATGGGAGCCTTACTGCCTTTAAGAACTCAAAATTGGGAGGTGCCAGAATATTCAGATAGGTGAAATGAATGGGCTAAGGAATTGAACTGTAATAAAACTAGCAGTGGTTGGTGGATAACAAGAGACAATTAGGTCTTGGTTACATTCCTTCTAACAAGGACCATCCTACAAAGGGTACATAATGAGACACATATGGGTGCAGATGCTATGGTATCAAGTGCTGAAAGATATGCTGTAGGGCCTAAAATGCAACAAACTGCTAATGCGATTGTAAAGCGATGTCAATATTGTGCCAGTAACTCAAAAATACAAAGAAAACCCTCAAGCAGGGAAGTGAAGTCAGGAGCCACTCGAGGGGAGTACTGCCAAATAAACTTTTCTGAGTTACCAAGATGTTATCAATTTAAGTACCTTCTGGTTTTGGTAGATATGTTTTCCGGATGGCCTGAAGCATTTCCATGTCGCACTAATAAGGCTTAAGAGGTAGTTAAAGTACTGCTAAAAGAAATAATTCCTAGGTTTGGGATTCCAGAAGGAATCTCATCAGATAATGGGACTCATTTTGTGGCTGAAATAGTGCAGGGAATAGCAAAGTTTTTAGGAGTAACATGGGATTTGCACACCCCATGGAGGCCCCAGTCTAGTGGAAGAATAGAAAGAGTGAACCAGGCTCTGAACAGGCAAATTTCCAAGTTACATCAAGAAACTCAAAGAAAATGGGTAGAGGTGCTGCCTACACCTCTAATGCGAGTATGGGTTACGCCTAGAGCCAAGGAACATGTAAGCCCATTTGAGATACTGTATGGGAAACCTTATCCTATGAGTCCTGTGACTGGAAAGGAGGATCAAATGCATATGAAGGGTGATAGAATTATGTCAGATTATTTGATCTCTTTGTCTAGAATCCTGTTATCCTTACAGAGGTATGTTAACCAAAGGAGTACGCTGCTTCTAGATACACCCGTACATGAATTTCAACCAGGGAATGAGGTCTACATCCAAACTTCGAAAGATGAACCACTAAACGAGAAGTGGAAAGAACCACATCTGGTATTGCCAATTACTTACACTGCAGTGAAATTAAGAGGAATAGACTCTTGGAGTCATTATATGTGAGTGAGAAAGGCACCCTCAAAGGAGTAGACCTCAAATGAGGCGACACCATTGAAGTTAAAATTAATCAGGACTCAGTTAATTACACTTGGCCTGATTCTAATGCAGTGTTTGATTTAAATTGTACTCAAGAGGAATTTCTTTTATACTGTTGGATAGTTGTGGGATTGATTATATTGATAGTGTTCCCATGTAAGTACACAGATTTAGATAAGGTTAGAAATGAAGTATCAAAAGCGGGTGGCACTCCTCTTTTGCATATGGACAGTTGTATTGGGAAGCCGGAAGAGTCATGGATATCTCCAAAACCCATGGAAGAATCATGTCCATTTTCAATTACTTCAGAGAACGATGAGGATTGTAAATAGGACAAATTGCTGGGCTTGTATTCACTTTCCTGAACATACAGATAGAGGAATACCTCTAGTAGGGATTCCAATTCCAGCTAATGTATCCTGGACAAATCTATGGATAAATACCACATTCATAGAATCACAGAATGCTTTGGGTTGGAAGGACCCTTAGAAGTCATCTAGCCCAACCCTCTTGCAATGAGCAGGGACATCTTCAACTAGATCAGGTTGCTCAGAGCCCCATCCAACCTGACCTTGAATGTTTCCAGGTATGGGTTCTCCAGTACCTCTCTGGACAACCCGTTCCTGTGTTTCACCACCCCCATTGTAAAAAATTTCTTCCTTACATCCAATCTAAATCTACCCTCCCTTAGTTTACTCCTTGTCCTGTCACAACAGGCCTTGCTAACAAGACTGTCCCCACCTTTCTTACAAGCCCCCTTTAAGTACTGAAAAGCCGCAATAAAGTCTCCCCACAGCCTTCTATTCTTCAGGCTGAACAACCCCAACTCTCTCAACCTGTCCTCGTAGGAGAGAACTGTTCCATAGAAATGTTAGTGGTTGTCTGGAATGGCAAGCTGAGATACCCCGACCACTGGAAAAATATATTAGATGTGTAAAAAGATCAGTAAGATCAGACGCTTTTGGATCAGATTTAAGGAGTTACACCTCAATAGGAAAATACTGCTTTTGTAATTGGACTACAAGTTTTTGGAATGTTTTGCAGTGTCACAATCAATCCTCGGGCATTATACACCCATGGTCAGTTCCAGAAGGATGGGGGTGGTATTGGATCTGTGGGGATAAAGTAAGGAAAATACTCCTTCCTAATTGGTCTGGCACATGTATATTGGGGGCTGTGATTCCTCATATCACAATAAGTAATAGGCTTGATACCAGAAGTTGGATATGAACCTATATGTGTAGGTATAGAAGAAAACATAATAATCCATTAATTGAAAGACCTACAGTCTTCCACTTTTTTGCTAGATGGTTCCTTCCATGGCTTGGAGTTAGTGAACTGGAAGAAGGATTATTAAACATTTCTGCAATTGTAGAAAAGACAGGAAATAAAACTATGGACACAATATCGGCTCTGCAAGAGGAGGTAACACAATTAGCACAAACAACATTACAAATGGCTCTAGATATGTTATTAGCATCAAAGGAGGGGTTTGTACTATACTAAACAGAAGTACTTGTGTTTATGTGGATCAAAGTGGACAAATCTCAATTGACCTGAATGGGATCTGGAAACAAACTAAAATTCTCCATGAGGTACAGAAGGATGACACTTCTTTTAGGTTTGAAGAGGCATTGAAATGGTTCGCTTTCTGGTTCCTGGATGTAAGCTTATGGGTTAGGAAGTTATTGAGTATAATAATAATTGCATTGTTATCCTTTGTATGTATTTACGTTGTAATACAATATGTTTGGAAGAGTTGTTCCCTCCTTGAAAGACAGGCGTATGAGAAGATGGGGTGAGTCTGATGAAAGAGAACTCAGATAGATTCCTCTTCGGTAAGTCTCAAAGGGGGGAACTGATGACTAACTGTTCGAGGCTACTGAGATAAGGCAGATCAGAGGAACAGACATCAAGGTGAGAGGGCAGACATCCTTGTGAACCCAGTACCACGGAACAGTCATCCAGTCCTCAAGATAAGGGGGCAGACATCCTTGGGCATCAGCGAAATTCCTCAGATTGCATCCTTTAAATGAACTTAGCTCATTATAATGTGAAAATCACATCTCCAGCGCTTACAAAACCCACCTCTGAGCTAAGACCTTACTCACTGAGCATGTTCAGAACATTTAAATTCTACTGTATCTTTAAATCAAGACAAGACATGTAAGGACCGGTGAGGAAAGAGGGTGATTAAAAGTACTGATAACTGTTGTTCGAAACGTTTACTGCATGTCAGCAAAGGTGTGCTAGCTTTGTGGAATTACCCAGAGCACCCATCTCTGCACAGGCATGAAATAAACAAGTATCTCAGCTCTGCTTGTGAGCTTGGCTTACTGCACACTGGGTGAACAAACTCTTTTGTGGGACAACAATACTGTTCTGTTGATGCTCCAGTATCTGCCTTGCATTTCTGGGTACAGAGGACTATCACTAGGTTCTATAAGAAACAACTGTTTTAAAAGACTTTTTCATACAACAAAGTATGTTCCCAAAGATGGGAAGGATACTGGCAATTTACATTGTCTTATTAACTGAGAACAGATAAGGCAGACTTATGGCCTGCAGGCCACTGACCCTCCTGCCATTTGCTGGGAAACTAGAAAGTAAAGGGGAGAGTTGCAAGAAAGCACAGAACAGACAGGCAGAGACCAAGGCTTTGAAAGGCTTCTGACAGAGCCTCATGAAGCTTGCTCATCTAGAGTTTAAGGACTCACAGGCAGGACAGACTGTTACACAGGTTGAAAATTTGCTGGACCACCAGATTCAAGCAGTGACCAATAGTGTGATACCTGGCTAGCAGCTATAACAAGCAGAGCACCCCAAGGACAGACACTGGGGCCCACAATGCTCAACATTGTCACTAGCTGCTGGCATGATGACACACAGCCCACCCCAGGCAAACGGCCAGGTGACACTCCGTGTAACTACCTGGCTAATCCAAGAAATTGCAGGACCTTAACACAGACCTCTGACCTGGAGGACTGGGTCAGAAGGCAGTTCATGAAGCTCAACAAGAAGATGTGCCAAGTTCTGCAGCAAGGATAGCACAAACTCATGCCCTGAATAACAGCTGTACCAAGAAGCATCTAATAGTTATGGCGGACAGCAGCCTGAGTAAGAGACAGTGCAAGCTATAAGCAGGTTATGGTTGAGCCAGTACTGCTGAAGGGGGAGTATCAGTTCTCTCCAGAACTTTTAAAAATTATTTTTCCATGTATTTCTGCTGCCGTTAGGAGATTCATTCTCTTATGCAGTGCTCATTAATATGGTAGCCAGTGCAGTACACACTCAGAGCTTGCAAATAAGGAGGAAATAAGTAATCAACAAGCTAAAAAAAAAAAAAAGATTCGGGGGGCAGGAGTGGCATTATGCCTTTTAAAAACTTGAAAACGTATGTTATAAGCTATTCTGTCATGGTGATTAAGTTAAGTGAGAAGTGTGGGGACTGTTACTTGAACTGAACTTGAGCTCCAGAGGAATCTCAAATTACATTTTCTTGTAGCAGGTCGAGATAGCTTAATGCTAGTTAACACAAATTAAAACACTTCTACTCACAGTAAAAATTGCTGTCAAATTAAAGCCAAACCTTGCCATGAATTCAAACAGTGATGCTTTATATACTTTATCATTACCAAGAGCCATTACCCTGACCTCAAGCTTACTCCAGTTTGCCTCGGTTTTATTTCACTCGCTAATGCTTTCAAATCCTGCTTCTGCCCTCCTCCAAAACTTCATTATGTGAGAGAAGGCACAAAGAACACCCCTTACTATAGCAAAAACATAACAGTAGGTACCTTGACCATCAATGAGGTCTGAACCTACTGAAAGCAATCTTCAGAAACAGGTAACAAATACTGGTTTACTATTAAGTCATAGAATCATGGGTTAGAAAAGACCTCTAAGATCATAAAGTCCAACTGACAACCCAACACCACCATGCCTTCTAAACCATGTCCCGAAGTGCCACATCTACACGTTTTCTGAACGCCTCCAGGGATGGTGATTCCACCACTGCCCTGGGCAGCCTGCTCCAATGTCTGACCACTCTCTCGGTAAATAAATTTTTCCTAATATCCAATCTAAACCTCCCCTGATGCAACTTGAGGAGATTTCCTCTCGTCCTATCACTAGTTACTTGGGAGAAGAGACCATACAACCACCTTTCAGGAAGTTCTAGAAAGCAGTAAGGTCCCCCCCTCAGCCTCCTCCAGACTAAACAGCCCCAGTTCCCTCAGCAGCTCCTCATAAGACTTGTCCTCTAGACCCTTCACCAGCCTCGTTGCCCTTGTCTGGACACACTCCAGCAACTCAATGTTATTCTTGTACTGAGGGGCCCAAAATATCCCAGTTTATGAAGCAAACTTTCAAAATATTGATCCTAGACTCAATCCTACTTATCGACCCTACAGCCTCCGCATATTAGAACATGTTTCTAAACCACAGTATCTCAGCAGTAATCTAGGGCAACACACACGCCAATCCTTAAGAAACACCAGCAGCTGATGGCAAACTAGTTGCACAACTCTTCAAAAACTACTTATTTCTTCTTAGTAAGTCTTAGAAAGATACAATACCTTACTATAGAAAATAGTGCCCTACTTCAGCTTTAAAATTACTTCAGAGTGAATGCGACAGCATGTTATAGCAAATGTAGGTCATTCTCCCCTCCGTTGCCTTTAAAACACCTAGAAAATAGTACCTTAACTAAAAAGATAGAGGAGTTTTTAAACCACCAAGTGAGGGAAAACTATTAGCTCAGAAGAAGAGAGTTCCAATTTTCAAAAAAGAAACTTAGAGAAAACCAGAAAGTGTTACTTCTCTGTATAATTTTGAGGTGTTCACAAATCTTCCCTATTGAAAACATTTCTGATCATCTCATCCGAGAAAAGTAACAACAAAGATCAAAAACGTACAGAGAATAACAGCAAGGATAAAGATACTCAGTGGCTTCCACTTGAGAGGATTAAAGTGACAAAGCTCTTCACCTTGTAAAGCAAGCAGCTGAACATGGGAACATGATACGAGATCTTCAAAAAGATAAATGGCATAGAAAAGGCATATAAAAAGCAATTACTAACTATTTAAGACAACACAGGCATTAGCAGACAATTAAATTATCCAGCAGATGTTTTAAAGCAAAAAAAAAGAAACTACTGCAGAACTCATCGCCAAGGACATCTAGTGTTCAAAAAGGAACTATAAATTAATAAATCAAATGTAGACCAAGGTCTAATAAAAATGTACAAGTGTAATCACTATGTCAGGGCATGTTTAAGATGCTGCCTGCTGGAGTGGGACAGCAACTGAAGTGGGCACTTGTCCTTTACTTACAATGTTTTTTTTTTTTAAGATGAATTACCAGTCACACTCAGAAACAGAATCCTAGGCTACATGAAATTTTTGGTCTCGTTGTATGCATGTTTTTCCATACATTATACTCTCCTCAGTTTCTGTAAACCAACAGTTTAGAAGAAATGAAGAATTTTGCATTATTGTTATATTGTCAGAATTCCTTTTTAGTCATTAACCAGATGTTTTATATATCTGAAGGTGACTTCAGGTAGTACGTAATAGTCGTATCTCACACTAACCTAACAGAGAACGTGTTTGTGATAGGAGTATGGGCACTTTAAAATACTTAGCAAGCAGAAGAGCACTTATCTTGCTCTCTCCCCACAGCTTCATAACCTGATCCATCAATAAAGCAGTCAGCTCACAACAAAGCAAACTTCAGTTCCTTTCACATCAGTTCTTATGCCACTTCCATCACTGAAAAGAGGCTGAGTGAGGAAATCAAGGAATTCAGATGTACTATCCTTATTTCAGGTAAGAGGATCAAAAAAAGCAATAAAAAAGCTACACAGAAAAATCTTTCAAGAGCAACTTTGAAGCTGGAAAATTCATGTCCAGCAGAGTCCTATAATTTTCTTCAAAGTATATTTCTAACTCTAGTCAAAGTGGTCTCATTAATGCTTGGCACTTGAGCAAAACCATGAAAGCCAAGATGTGAAAACAACTCCTGTCAACTAAACCAATGCTAAGAGAGCAGTAACTCTTAGAAAAAAAAATAGTTTGTTTTAAACCTGCACAAGCCATCTGTTGTGAATCAGCTAAGACTTCATTTCTACCAATTCTGTTACACATTGTCCAATACTAATACAAGGTACAGCTGAACTAAACTAACAGGAAGCAGTAAAGAGGAGAAAAAGTGTCACTGCACATCAGCAAGATGGGATATATCAGTGGTTTCTGGAGAACAGTCCATCACAAAGCAGAAAAGGTTAACCAGGGCATAATTATTGCTACACACACCATAAGCAACAGCACACTCAGCCCCTTTAGCAACACCAAATCAGCTGGAGTGTAGGAAGTCCAAGATGGGAGAGACCCTTGCCAATTGAACCCTCACTTAACTCTTGGTTCATGGTATTTGACAGTGCTTCATTTTTAAAGAGTATTTGTACTCTGAAGGATCCAATTTGCATCACCTACTACTGGCAGAACATCAGAGACTCAGATCAGCTCCAGGCTTCCACTGAACCTCTGGAGTATTGGTTAAAGAGAAGCTAATACAATGACAAACGGGAACAATAAAAAGGGAAAAGGGAAAGAAAGTTACAGAAGGTTTAACGCACCTGTGCACTGTAGTGTCCACATAAGCCATACAGCACAAAAGGCAGGTCAAAGTTTTTACATTTCTAGTGTCTTTATTTGACATTACAAGGAAAGTCAGCATACAGAGCTGAGGACACCTTCACAGTACTTGGGTTGCTGAGGACACACAAGTTTAAATTAAGAAAAGGATACAAACAGTACATGCCAAAGTTTGCAAAAGCCCTTTAAAACTTTTCATAGCAAAAAAACAGAGATCACCAAAACAAAAATGGTTTAGTGTTGCCAGTTCTAATATTACAGGAAAGCATTACCTAGGCTAATGAGGGCTGGGATAATCCAATTTTAACAAAAATTACTACATGCTTTATTTTTTGTAGTGGATGTGGAAGCATATTAACTACAAAAAGGAATTTCCAAAATAATATAGGAGTATAAAAAACCTCACAATAACATCAACCAAGGTTTTACAGCTTCATGATCAGCAAACCAACACCTTAATTCTAGCTCTGCAATCCAAAAGCTAATAATACATTCTGTCATCTTCCCTACCTTTCAAAAGGACCCCCTCACCCCTTTCCGATCCGCGGGCTGAGAAAGCCTCGCCAGGCTCTCGGCAGCGCGGATCACCCGCACCGTCCTGCGTTCGCTGCTCTGCGAGAAGCAGGCGGCGACCAGCAGGGGGCAGCGTTTCCCCGCGGCCGCGGGAGGCCGCCCCAGCGGCGGGCCGAGCTCGGGGGGAGCGCGGGAGCCCGCAGCCAGCCGCGCTCCTCCTGCCACCCAAACGCCCTTCCCAGCCTGCAGAGCCCTGCTTCAGAGCACGGCCCGCTGGACGTCCGAGCGCCGGAACTGGAGCAGAGGCAGGACCAGGGCAAACACAGCTGATTCCGCCGGGAAGTTCTTCCTCCCCCTCATTCCAGTCGCAGCCCGCTGCCAAAGCCGTTCACGCGTGCTCGCTATAAATCACAGTGCGCCAGTGAACTGATGCACAGAAACGCGTTTTGATTTTACTCTCTGAATGAATACACGAAGAAACATTTTAATTAGAGAAAAAGTAAAGGCTTTTATGCTGCCAGTGAGTACTTCAGGAGTTTAAACAATCCTGTTTCGAAATGAAGTTTCCTGTTTATCAGATACGTAATTTTACCCTCCTTTTGACAGGAGAGTGACGTCAGAATAAGCTACAAACAGCACTTACATGATTTGAGATGACAAACAATCCTCATTTTTTGATCCAACCAAAGCTGATGCTTTTCCTTCAAAAGGACACCGTGAGACAGATTTTTCTGCTAGGTCTCTCAAACAACTTAAACCCTTAATAAACAATTTAATATGATCTTTGAAATCATCCAGCTACATCATAATGAGCTTGTGTTATCTACATTATTGTTATAAAAGGCTTTTACTGAACCAATTACTTTAGCAGCAAGGAACCTTTTTATTTCCAGCTTTAATTTATTTTGGCTTAACTCTCACTGTTCCCGTTTCAACATCTTCTCATTTGAAAAATCATTGCCATCTTTCAATTTCGGTAACATTTTCCCTACATCATCAAGACAAGTTCTTACAGCTTTTTCCCTTCCCCTCCTCCCCGGACAGCACTTCCCTCACGGCTCCACCAGCGCTTCCAGCTGGGTATGTACAATGTGGAGTGGCACTTAGGTGAGGCTGTATAAAACAGTACTTTTCCAGCTCCTCAAAACACCCCGATGGTCTCCAAAGAGCCTTTCGGAATCAATCAAAACAAGATTAGGAACAGAGTTATAAAGACCATGCTGCTTTCCAGCCCAACCTCAAACTTCTCTCGAGTCACCTGAATTCCAGTTACTTGCATAAAACCAGCTGTGTACATCAGATCCTGTAAGCAGCCCATCAGCAAGTGAGGAAATAGAAAAACTGATGCCTTTCTCACCTCACGAGATGATGCTAATTTCCAGGAAATTTTCTAAAAGCAGCTTTTAACATGCATTTATTAATAATGGGTCACCAAGTTAACCACTCTTCCTCATCTTAACTTTTTTTTATAGCATATAAAGAGTGAAATTTCAATAAAAAACCCCAGTGGCTAAAGTATTCCCTAGCCATTTACTTAAACTGAAAGAAGATTAAAGCAGCAAGTAAAAAATGTTTCATGTAATAAAATAGTCCTACTTTTGCCTTCTTGAGTAGAGTTATTATCGATCTTAATTACAAATAGCAGCAGAAAAGTGGTTTGGTTTTGTGGGGTTTTTTTGTTTCTTTTTTTTGTTTTTTTGTCATCACTGTAGACTGCAGGATTTATCTTATTTTTAGGTTTGTGGGGTTTTTTTGAGGAAAACTATATCTGATTTAACTACTAACTCATGTCTCTCAACCAAAGCTAAAGCAATCAAAGCAGATTTTCAGATTCAGTCATGTAATATAGTTGCATTTTACCACACGTGAATGAAATCTTTTTTTCCAAATTTCTAAATAGCAAATTGAAGAATAAGAAGTCTCCTTCTGGGTAAAACATTTACAAAAAGATACAGGAATATATTGAGTCAAACCTGCACAATTTTGAATTACTACACACTTTCAAAGAAATGAGTGTACAAAATGAAAGGCCATCTTTTCATTACAAAAGAAAAATGGACCAACTTCATCATTATAAGACTCCAAGGACTTCAACAGAGTTATCACAAAGATAAATAAAAACCAACTGCAAGAACGCAAGCAGTGCGACCGTTCAGTTCCATACTCACTGCTACCACATTTGGCCAACCCACCATCCCAGCAGCTGCGAGAGCCCAAGTCAGAAGAGCCTTTGTAGTCTGATGAAGAGAAAAGCTCTGGAGCTTGAGCTACACCACTTGCACATCATCTGTCACATACACAGCATGCAAGCAAAGCATTCCTCAGCAGCGGTGTCTCTACCAGGTAGTAAAGGCACCCCAAATGCGGTGGCTAAATGCAACTATCACACTCACTATTTTTCCAATGGGAAAGAAAGAATAGGCCACAGAGGGACAAAAATTCACTGCAATGGAGTGCTCCATCTCAATGGCACATTTGAGAGAAACTTGAATGGTGGCTGGCACGCTTGGCCTTGCCAACATAAGGAAGGAGCAGAAATGTCCATATATTACACGTGGGCACAAGTAAACCCATTGTCAGAGTACACAAAGACTGAAAGAAGGAAGTTATCATTGTTCGCATGTTTTCACAGAACAGAGCGGAGGGAATCATTCACTAAAACACCCTAAGGACTGCTCATTCTCTGTTGGGCACTTAGACCCATTCAGAAAGTGCTGACGATTCCTGCCCACATTGACCTTTAAGACAGCAGCCCTTAGTTACACTTTCAGCATGTGTTAGAATTTCACTAAAGTGTGTCCTTCCCTCCTCCAAACCCAAGATGTGGCATCATATGGTCTTCAAAGAACCATTTCTTTTAAAAAAAAAAAAAAAAAAAAAAAATCCAAAACCTAACAAGGCTGAATATCACTTAAACAGTGATAGTCCTCACCTGAAGATGTCATCGATATTTTACTTTTTTTGGTCTGGTAAATACCAGTCCTAGAAATAGGATTCAAGTAATGTTATTACCACTTACAAAAGTATGAGCAATATCCACTGACAATAAATCAGGCTATGACTAAGCCTTGAATAAAGTGTAAAAACACACCTCATGTTAACAAAGTCCTGGTGCAAGTTACTGCATTCACAGAAGTGATCAAGCCCAGTGCCAGCTAGTAAAACAAAATTGACTAGTGGCATACCAGCTCACCAGCCAGTGAGCTCAGCCATCCTCAAATCTCACTTCAAGTAAGAGAGGAAGGCTTTTGATTTTTTGCCATCAAGAAATCTAAATACCTCTGCCTACTGAAGGAATCGTGTTGGAGACCATATGTCCAACTACGAACAACCCTACGTTTATTCACCCACTGTTTTCATTACCACAGGAAACTATGCCAGAGCTGTTCAATCTGAGGGTCCAGTTTCACGAGCAGCAGCCAAACAGAGCAAACATTGTGATTCTGCTGCAGAGAATCACTGCTCTCCTCCCGTTCGCCTTCCAAAAGCCTTGTGCTGTCAAGTCTTATCATTCTACCTGCCTTTTCACAGGCAGCTGAGTCAATTTAACTGCTCAATACTTTCCAACTCTCCATCCCAGCAGCTACGTTTTAATAGCTCTGGTGTTCATTAGACTTCTCCATGAGCTGCATTCACTCTCCAGCCAGCAGAAAAGCATACCAAGTTCTACTAGGTTCTGAGTCAGGTGAGCAGTGAAGAGAAGGAGGTGGAAGGCCGCTCAGTAGCAGCAGCCTGACAGCTCAGTTCAGTGTCACTCATGAGGCCACAGACTGAATTCTTCTCCCATAGCAAACAAGGACAGCAAAGCAAAACTGGTCAGGAACGAATGCTTCCCTGCGCTGCTCCCGCTACTCCTACCTGCAAAATTACTCAGGTTATGATCATCAGCTCCTCCGAAATAAACCCACACAGTTCCAGGCAGGCAAACGCAGTTGTGAAAATGCTTTGAAAGGCTCTTATTTATAGTATTGATGTCAGAGATTTATTCTCCCTTTTTACTGCTGTATTCAGCATCTCCAACCTAAACATACTCCACACCATGTTCTCACAGTTAGGCCCCAAGCTGTATAACTCAGCTGCTGGAAATACCAATGTTTTACAGGCATTTGTTTTATCTGCTCTTCAATCAATTCCTATCCAAACATGCCCAGAACTAGTGCAATACCCAAACATTTGTCACTTATTTGTAGTATTAATTAGCAGCTTTTACTTTTAAAACAGGAGGAAATAAGTACAAACTTAAACACAAAGACTCAAGAGCTTCATGTAAGATTCATCAGCCTCATAGAAACCCCTCAGGTATGTGGCACCCTGGTTCTTCCAGCACACAAACTCGAACGAATACAAACTTCACTTATGTCCCTGCCTGAAAAACTACACAATTGCAATAACGTCTGGTTTATCAATGAAATGACCCTGCATACTGGCAGTCATTTAGAAAGAGCAACTAAACACATGGAAACAAAGATTATCTCTGGAGATGCTCTGTGCATGAAGCACATGCCACGGATTTATACCTTTGTTTTGTATTTTACGTGCATTTTGGTGAGACTAGACAATCCACGTAAGAAAGAGCCAAAGATTACTACAGAGCAATTGTCTCTGGCTCAGGAAGTCCTTGAGTCCTAAACTGCTGGTGGTTGGGAGAATACCAAATAACATGTTAGGAGAGAGATAACTCTGAATTTAAGAGACTCTCCTCAAAAAGAAGCTTATTATATCCTTGTAATCGATACACAGTAAGAATATAAACTTCTACTAATGACTTGCCTTAAGTTAGTCTATTTTCTCTTGCTTTCTTAGTACAGCTTTTCAGATTTTGCCTGTCAGGTCCCTTTATCATTTCTGTCACTGTCACTTTCCACCACCTTCAACTTCATCACTCTTGGTGTCCTCACTCATCAATTTAAACGTATTCATCTGCAAAACTCGGACAAGCCACCTTCGGTTCCATCCATGGAATCCAAAATGCAGTATTTTTTAAGCCCTGTAGCTACAACCTCTGGATTTAATCAACCTCACACTATCTTGTGTTGCACTGGGCTTCTTTATTTGCCATGTAGGGTTTACAAGCATGACTCCCTGCCAAAGTCCATTCTGTGTATTAAAACTTCAAGCTTTTTAAAGGCTTGTTCATGACCACAAATACACGCCATTGGGACATCAGTTCTCCTGGCATGAGCACAAGATCAGTATTCTCTGCTTATATTCCTCATTGGTTTTGTCAATTACCTTTTTAAACCCAGCTGTGGCATACATTACTCACATTTGGTCTCCTATTCCCAATGAAAGTTAGCCAATCCTTTAGTCTGCAGACAACCATCCTTGATTTTGACACTTGCCAGCTATCCTAGTAGGCAGCTGTTTCTTTGGCATTGCGTTATACTTCAAGATTATATGCAAGAGCAATTTCATACCACCTGCTGATACTACCAACATTAGTGGTGCACATTTTTTTTCACTTCCCAAACTTTTTACGATGACTGATTCCGCACACATTTCTTCAACATTATAACCAGATGGCGTATCAAAGCCAAGTGGTGTATTATTAGCACTACTCAATTGGCTCACCAGATGACTATGATTTATACGCAATCCAATCAAATATGTTTTTTAGTGAGAAAATGGAATGTTGGCAAAATGAAGTTCCTTGCCAAAACCCATCATGACACATCATTCACATGTGCCAACCTGGAAGGGCTGTTGTAGACTATTTAGCACTCATGGTATTTCTTAACCTTTTAGTGTACTAATTTCCCATATAACTGTTTCCATCTCTTCCACAATTTCAAATTCACAAAATTCTATGTTTTGTTCCTCCACTTTAAAGAAAGCATCCTCCTTTGGGCCCACCAACTAATTTTGCATCAAGTTTATACATAAAAACTTAGATTTTGTTTCCATTTTTGCACAATTGCCTCTATCACAGTTTATTTCCTACCAATATTTTTTTTAGTTTTTATGCATATGGTACCTCCAGAAGGTTAAAAATTGCACTCTAACCTTTCCACAGGCTTTTTCAAACACTTGTTAGATCGTATCTGGAATATAGGAACAAGGACAGTGGAAAGCCACCACCACAGTCAAGCAGCTGCAGCACAATGAAGAAAGGTTCAGGGAACTGGGCTTGTTCAAGAGTGGAGAAAAGAAGTCTTTGCAGGAGCTAGTACAAGCCTTCTAATGTCTAAGAGGAGGTTACCAAGAAGACAAAGCTTGGCCCTTGATGTGCAGAGAAGAGACAAAACCTTAAACTAAGACAGGGCAAGGGGGTTGACAAAATCTCAAAGCCTTAAGTAACCCTAAGGTCTCAAGCTGATGCTGACCCTACTTTAGGCAGGTAGTTGGACTACATCCCTTCCAATGCAAGACATTCTGTCATTCCCTTTTACACTTGCAACTGGTACACGAGGAGACACAATTCACTTGAGGGAAATTCCGAAAACTGACAACAACAACAAGGGGACTCTCTGAACTACAGCACTGTGCACAGCCAAGTGAGGACATCGGCAGCAATCACCCAACCCTTCCAACTTCAGCCACGCGGGCCGTAGTTGTGCTCCTGTGTACAGGCACCATGCAGCCTCCCACCTTGCGCAGCCACAGGACTGTGCTCACCCAGAACAGAGGTTGACCCAGAATTTATGAGGACTCATGACTTGTAAGCTTAACAACTTGGAACAAACCCTTCATCCTTCTCCCTTGGTAGTAACAGGCAGATGCATCACACACGCTTCCCCTCTCCCAAGATACCGGCTTTTGGCTACTGTCACAAACTAGACTAGACTAATACTTCTCTGGTACAGTCAAAGCAGCATGTATTTTGAAATAAAAAAATGGTATAAAATGATCGTTCTTTTGCACTACTCTTACTAGAAATATTATTTGAATAAATTTTACAACACTTTAAAGTCAACTGTTTTACTGAAAGTATACTACTGAACAAGCAAGCTAAGAATGACTGCTAAAAAATTGCTTTTCTAGAAAAATTAATGATTTTTCATATTATGTATTTTTAAGTGCCATGAACTCATTTCAAACTGTTACTTAAATAAAAATCATTAATGTAAGCTCAGCCCACGTGCCTGCTCTTAATAGTATCCATGGTTGCAGTGATGCAAATTTGCCTACCTACATCAAACCAAATGTGCCCACGCAAGGAGAAAAAAAAATACTGTATTAATCAGTACTCTTTGCACTAGATTAGGGCAAAGTAAACCAGCTAGACCTTAGAAAGCAGGGCAGAAAATAGTTTAAGGACCTGTTCGTCCATTGTGACTACATCTGAATTCTAAATTAAGTAAAACAGAATTATTAAAGATCAAATTAAGGAAGCTTTCTCAAATCCATTAGAAAATTGATCTCATTGACCAAATTCTCTTCTTCCCTATTCAGAAATAGAGTAACAATGACTTGTTTCAAATACCCCACACCACTCAAGGTGGAGAAAGGAGAAGCATTTAACCCTATTATTAATCCTATCATACATTTCTTTAATACTGATTTCAAAATTGCCTTACTTACGTGCATTTTCGTTTACGTCTGAGAAATAGTGTTATGTACAATACCAAGGAATGTATTTTTCATTAGACTACAACTTTCAAGTCATCAGATACACTCATGTTCACAGGGAAGCAAAGAATCCTTTTATAAGCCCCACTTTAAATAAACAGCTTTAGTTGAAGCTACAGGGTACTACAGCAGCATTTAGTTAAATGAGGCCAAAACTTCACATGAAACAGGCAGGAAGGATTTAGTGCTGATAACTGCAGGTGGAAACGCATGATCAGTTTAAGCCCGTCTAAGACTACGCTGTGCAGAGAAGATGATCTCTTCCTCTCCCGTACAGCGTTTCTGTGAGCAGTCTTACTTGCTTCGCACTTGGACCTAGGCTAATCAAACTAAAAAACCATACCTTTTTCCCCCAGAATACATTTTCTGTTGCCTTAACTTCTCATATAAATTATCTTTCTGCTCTTAGACAAGTAGATATGAGAAGGTAAACAAGTGCACAAAATAAAACTAAAATTGAGCAGTTCAATTGTAAAAACTACAGCACTGCCCCCCCCCCTTTTTTTAAATGAGTACAACAAAATTAAGGCACACATCAATACAACCAAAGTCAAGGAATTAATATTCGATCCTAATCTCACTGTACAAAAGAGAATATTTTAAAAGAAATAAAGCAGAAATACCACAAATAAATGATTTTAAAGGGTATGTTTCACTTCCAAAAAAAAAAAACCCAGAACCAACAGCTCAGACATCAGAAAGACTCCTTTGTTGGTGAGAGACAAGGTAACTTCACCCATTCCAATCACCCTATGCTTGCCTGTGTCAAACAGGATGACAAGCATCTTGACCTTTTCTTTTATAAAAGCTATCACTAAAGCCAAGTAATATTCTCAAAGATGTTAAATTTTATTCTACTTCATGAGAAGCACGTTTGTAGGAACAAATTTTATGGTTTCAAATTATCCAGAAAAATGCTAGAAGTAGCTTGCTAAAAAAAAAAAAAAAAAAAAAAAAAACAAAAAAACCCACAAACCTGCAACTGTTTGAACACCCAGGAAAAGGGAACAATACCGAACAACAGTTTACCACTTGAAGGTAAACAAAAAGCTTCCAGAAAACCAAGGTCACCATGTCGATATTTTACAAGCAAACTACTAATAAATTCTGTTTATGCATCAAATTTTATATTCTGCAGTTGCAAGTGGACTGTATTAAAAACAACCATACATAAAACTTTATCCTAGCACAGAAGTAATGACACTAAGCTATTTGGGTGTCTTCATCTTACAGCAGCAAGATATCAAAATTACAAAGCATCTTGAAATATATCCGTCCCTAACAGGACTTCCCAGATTCTTCATCTTCTCTTTGATAATTGTTTTAAACATGTCTTGATAAAGGTTATGTAAAACATCATTTGGAATTCTTTGTTCTGGAATAAAAGCAAGCTACTATTTTAGCACATTTAAAGACAGTGAATTTTTATAGAAAAGAGTCTTAACTGCAGAATGACAAAATTCACCATTCTACTACACTTCAGTTTTTCAGTATGTGCATAATTAGCTCTCAGAAGAATTAACATCTATGATTGTTCTTAGCAACGACTACAGAATTTATTTTGGCAGTCGGTACAGTTAAAGTTAAAAAAAAAAATCAGCACTAGAAAATCATCAAGACATTTTCATTACAGGTAGACAAAAATTGGAGAAAAGATTCAACAAGAACTTCCAAGATTGCAGGCATTAATCAAAAGCTTTATCATCTTACCTTTGTTGTTACAATGCATAAGCAATCCATCGTTTCAGCATAGCAGGTATCTTTCCAAACATTTAAAAGCTTTCTTTTCAATCACAGCTAAACACCATCTCAACAGAATGAGAAAGAGCACGCTTATTTAATAGTCAAAACAGTAGAATGTGTGCCAGGTTTCCCTTTGGATTCATTCAGAGGTAGAAACACCGTGGAGAAAACGAAGCAGGCTAAAATACAGATGCTTTCAGTTTCATAAAAGATTCTTAACCTATTTTGATTATCTACATCTGAAAATCTTAAATTTATCCTTGAAAATACCCTACAAAAGATGTCAAATCCTATTCCATACCAGTTAAGTACCTCCTCGTATTCTATTTCATATACTCCTCTTTCAGGATTACCTAACACATGAGCATCATAGGGAATCATTTGATGAAATGCAATACAAAATTATTTCACAGCAAAAAACCTCAATTCAGCTTTTCTTAGCTGGTTAAAATTTCTAAAATGAAGCGTTTGTTCAAAAATAGTTTTGGTTGCAAGCAAGTATTTCTCCTCTAACGTCATTTCAGCATTTGCAGACTGCAAAATAACTGATTTCTTAGGCAGTAATGAATGGAATATTCCATGTAGAAAAGGGAGAGAAAAAAGGGGCAAGGAAAGAGTAATGCATATTGCAAGAGAAATGCTATTTTGAGCCTCAAATTAACCTAGAATTTCAATTCCTTTTGTAAGGGTGTAATGCAGTGACAAGGCAAAGTTTGTATGCACAGGCATTGTCTTCTCAGCCTAATCAGCACAGCTGGGAAAAGTCAAACACTGTGGCACAAAAACCCTCTATATACTACAAAACACTAAATTGACAGTTTCATACATTGCTAAGAACCTTACTACATTAGTTGCCCACAAAAGGCATTAAAAGCAACTAGTGAACTCAGTTTCTGCTATCTTGTCCATTAGGTCTCCCACCAACACCTTTGCTACAAACACAATGAAGTATATTGAAAACATCCAATAAATAATTGCAAACTATTAAATCTCATCTGCATCACTTTACTTTTAGCCCAAGATGTACAACTAGCCAAGTTGATTATATTTCACAGCAGCAAAAAACTCTAGAACATACTAAGTACCTACCTACAGCGTTCTCACTATTCCCCTTAAGTTTTCTGGAACTTTACTCCATTTGATTCCCTGGCTCTGCCATTGTTTCGGTTTGGCCTGGATAAATGCCAGGTGCCCACCAAAACTGCTCGATGACTCCCCCCCTCCTCGGCTGGACAGGGGAGAGGAAATATGATGAAAGGCTCAAGGGTCGAGATAAGGACAGGGAGAGATCACTCACCGATTACTGTCACGGACAAAACTGACTGAACTTGGGGAGAAAAAAGAAACTTCATTTATCACCAATCAAATCAGAGTAGGATCCTGAGAAATAAAACCAGACCTTAAAACACCTTCCCCCCCACCCCTCCCTTCTTCCCAGGCTCATCTTCACTCCCTTTTCTCTCCCTCCTCCCCCTGAGCGGTGCAGGGGGATGGGGAATGGGGGTTACGGTCAGTTCATCACACCTTGTCTCTGCTGCTCCTCATCCCTCAGGGGGAGGACTCCTCACACTCTGCCCCTGCTCCAGGGTGGGCTCCCCACGGGGTCACAGCCTCCTTCAGGCATCCACCTGCTCCGGCGTGGGGTCCCTTCTACGGGCTATAGGTGGATATCTGCTCCACCATGGACCTCCATGGGCTGCAGGGGGACAGCCTGCCTCACCATGGTCTTTCATCACGAGTGGCAAGGGAAGGCGGCTCACTGCTCCGACATTTCGGGCACCTCCTCCCCCCCCTCCTTCACTGACCTTGGTGTCTGCAGAGCTGTTTCTCTCACATCGTCTCACTCCTCTCTCTACACTGCCGTTTCACCACAGAGGTTTTTTTCTTCCCTTTCTTCACTGTGTTATCCCAGCGGCACTACCACCGTCGCCAACTGGCTTGGCCTTGGCCAGCGGCGGGTCCGTCTTAGAGCCGGCTGGCACTGGCTTTATCAGACATGGGGGAAGCTTCTCGCAGCTTCTCACAGAAGGTACCGCTATAGCCCCGCTGCTACCAAAACCTTGCCACGCAAACCCATAACAGCCATATATACAGGGAGAGGGGAAGGGAGCCAGGAAAGAAAAAGTTAAGAAATAAGGAAACTATTCTTCCTAAAATTACACATTTTATTTTGTAGGCAGGTGATGCCTGTACAGAACAAAAAGGAAAAGGAGGACATTACAAAATCCTCCTCTGATTTAAAGAACAAAACAAAACAATAAACCAAAAAACAAACCACATCCCCAAAAAACCAAAGCATTAGAGAAGAAAAGCTTGATTGCAGGCTAGTAAAAACAACCCCATTCAGCATGAACAGAACTTCAGGTGTAAATCTTGTACCGTTAGGCCACCAAGAGCAGGATTTTTACCTTGTCTGTCCAAGTGAAGCCAGAGAAACTTTTTTTTTTCACATTGTCTATAAAGTCTGTGAAGAATTTTTACTAGGAACACCTAGGTGAAGTTTCCACTGCTGCAAAGCATCAGTGCGAAAAACGTGCATCTTTCAGATTGCTAAGGCTCAACCCAGACATACGTCGGAAAGTTGTGACTTCAGAAAGCAGAAAAGCAAATCACCAGTTAAGCTGATAGAACTCTTCCCTTGGTGAGAAAAAGGAAAAAAAAAAATTTACTCTCGTAGCTCAATGCAACTGAGGTACCTGCCCCCCCCTCAAATTATCCTTGAATTTCCCAAGTCTTCTGTTGTGAAGACTGTGAAGTTCAGAGAAATCGACAAAAAATTACCAAAAAGGTAAGGGAAACCGAAGAAATGCATTTTTTAGGTGGCTTGGCACATGTCCAGCATCTTGCCCAAAAACATCTCCAATGACATGTCCAAAGTGTGTAGTCAGTCCACACATGTTTCTTGCATAAACTTTGCTTTAGGAGCCCAACAGCACATACAAACTCTGCTTGTCCCTCATGCTCTGTTTGTGAAGGGCAGAGACGAAAGATACTTTCATCACTCAAATTTCTCTCAGCCACCTTGGTTCAAGATTAAACTTCTACAAACTAATCCTGGCTACTTTTTTTTTTATTGTTTTGCCTTCTTTGTGACTCTTCCAGGAGTAAGGAACATCATCACACCATTTTTTTTTTCCCCTCCCACTAACTATCACCCTTTTAGCAAGACCTGAGGCCCATTAGTCTTATCATAGTAAGCACATAACCCTTTCAGGTTGTCAGTGCAGACTATGAGATGTCAAAAAGAGACCATTCTAGAAAGTTGGGGAAGAGGCATTTCTTACTTGAGGATTTGTGGATCAGACTGCTCATCATGAACAGGCACACTAAACACTTCAGAGCAGAGGGCAGAGAGAGAAAGCCTCATAACAAGCATGCTTGAAAAGTAGTAACACCCCCACTGCACAAATCAGAACAGCACATACAACCAAGCTACATTAGAGCCCTTCACCAGTCAGTGCACCACTACAATGGATTAAGAGCCCTTCCCAGTAACTGTCTGCACAGTTCTCTAAAGAGCCATCTTCAGCTAAGCACAAATCACAGATGTCCACGCAGAAAAGAAAAAAAAAAAGACACCAACCACACATACTATACTGGTAGAGCAAAAAATTTTGTAGCAAACCCCAATACACATTTTTACAAATACAGTACACAAATGGATAAGCACTCAAAGAAGAGAACACTCTACTAACAAGTATTTCCTAGCCCAACAGCAGTTTCTGCAGACTTTTCACTGGAAACACTGCACTTAGAAATAAGATTCAAAAAAGATTGACCAAGACTCAAACAACTCATGAGGTTTAGAATTTCATGAGAAACAACAATACAGCTTTTTGAAGACGAGTTTTAGAACTCCTTGAATGAGCTAGCATGTGTTAAATTTTGGCACTCAGAAGAAACAGTTTTTTCAAAATGAGAACTAGGTAAGAAAATCAGAACTAAGACTACTGCAATTAAACAATTTAATAAAATAACCTAGAACCTTCTTTCCTTTTAGTTGTATTGTGAGGTGCAACAGAAAGATATTAAAGGACACACCAAAACTTGAATCAAAATCATGAAACACCCCATTTTTAATGCACGGAAGAGTAAGACATACACATAGTATTGTTAGCCATTACAATCACTATTGTACTGTATTTGTGAGAAGCTTTGCCATCTGTTCATGTCATTCATACTTAAAAATAAATGTTTCTGTCCTATCAGCTCCAGGTGATCCGAGTAATAATCAGCAACAACCATTCTATTCAGTTTGAAAAAGAAGGGAAACATGCATTTTTGTTCATCACTATTTGTGGCATTAACATTAAAAAACAAAGGATGATTCTCATGTGAGAAACACAAAGGAAAGATTTTTTTTTTCTTGCTTTGAATTATCTACCAATTCTTTCAGGTTATGTTTGGCAGTCACTTTTTGTGCCTTCACAGGCTTCTTCTTTCTCCAGTGTGAGAGATGCTATCTACAAAGTCACCAGATAACTAAATAAAGGAACACTCATGAACAGATAACCCATACATTGAAATAAATCATGCAAATGAAAACAATGCTTTGGAAAATACTGATTTTGCAGATAAATAATTTCATCTATCCACAAATTTAAAAGTGCATATGGTTTTTTAAATGCTAATTTGCTCTCAGATTCTATGAGAAAACCTGCATAACACACAGCTGTCACAGGTGTAACCAGAGAAGCAGGTTCAGCTCGGCTTTGCAAGGGTACCTCAATTGCCCAACCTCAGCATATTTGAGTAGACATTTCAAAGACTCAATAAAGATCAAGCACTATCATCACTGCAAGCAGTTTCTCAGCTCCTTCAGTGAAGAAAGCATTCTAATTTTTAGATGCTGTACCCTAATTTATCTAGCTACCTTTGAACCAGGCTGCAAGATGTAATTATTACAAGTAATTAAAAAAAAAGTGAATTTGGTATCTAATTAAGTCCTCTATTTATTTCTGAATTGAAAAGTTTTTAGAAATAGCAGATTTTTACTGCTTGTGTATGCATCCTGAACTGAGCATGCGGTTTGTTTGTTTGCCTTTGCATTCAGTTGGACCAGCAGCCTGCCCTGGAAGACTTTTTTAGCTTTGGTTCATTCTTTTATTTGTACAATTACATTGTACAATTCTTTTATTCGTACAGATGACCTGGATTTCAAGAGAGAATATACAGAGCAAGCCAAATATCTACTTCCTCACTGCAAAGTTAACACAGAGAAAGCAATGAGGTTCCTGAGTGACCCGAGACTGTACACTATTAGGTTCTCAAATAAAACACGCACACCATTTCTTTGGAAAAGGAGTTCATACAAATAATGGGCAATACACACAACAGATACAAGCATAAAGGACCAGTATGATAACAGGGAGTACAACAATCAGACATAGCGTATCACCAAGCTAGCCAGTACTGAATCTTTATAAATATTAAGTCAAAGAAGGTATTTGAAGACAGTGCAATCTGTCTGGGGTTTTCCCAGGAACAGTTTGTTATTACAGCAGGTACAACTGACTGCGTTTGTAAAGGCCAGGTGAGGAAACTGCAGTTAAAATTCAGAAACAGAAAAACAGAATTAGAGTATCCTGCCGCTTTAATAATGCGCTCTACATAGTCCGGTATCTCTTTCTGAGATTTCTTGT
The DNA here is from genome assembly GCF_030867145.1 of Opisthocomus hoazin. Taxonomy (NCBI): domain Eukaryota; kingdom Metazoa; phylum Chordata; class Aves; order Opisthocomiformes; family Opisthocomidae; genus Opisthocomus; species Opisthocomus hoazin. Next base: position 14,483,738 of record NC_134417.1, read on the forward strand.
AAGATCCTGATTAACTGCTTGATGCGCCATTCCATTTTGAATACAAACTGCTACCGATTAAACACCGATTTTTTCATTCCATTAGAAACCACACATCCAAAGTTCTTTCCTCTAGACTGTCAACTCATCTTATTGAGAAGTTAGACAAAACCATCAAAATCTTACAAAGGTTAAAAAAACATTACCACTTGCTTTGTAAACAAAACCAATTGCCATACTGTAGGTGAAAAGTAGGCTAGATTAACTCTATCCCTTTTCAAAATATTCACACTATTATCTGTCTTTTCACAGAGACTGAGCAAACCCAACACAAGCCTGCAGTAGGCTTTAACAGCACAGGAGCTGTATTAGCAGAAACACAGTCAGTAGCATCAAGCAAAACCATTCCCCCTTGCTTGGCACTTCTAATACGGCATCTGGAACACTGCATTCAGTTTTAGGCCCCCCAGTACAAGTACTTTGACAACCTGGAGCAAGTTCTGCAGAGGGCCACCAAGATGGTGAGGGGGCTTGAAGACTTGTCCCTTAAAGAGAGGATGAGGACATAGGGCTTGTTACAGCTTTGAGAAGAACATTCAGTGGAACATAAAAGCAGCCTTCCAGTACCTACAATGAGGTTACCCAGAAGACAGTCAAGTGCATGTTGCATGATGGAAAGACATGAGAAACCGCAAAGAAATTGAAACAGAGATTTTAATCAGAAATAAGGAGAAGATTTTCACCATGAGGATAGTCAAGCATTGGAACAGATCAGCCAAAAAGGTTTTGCAGTTCCCATCCTTGGAGGTTTTCAAGGCTCAGCTGGCTGAAACCCTTTACAATCTGATCAATGTCACAGGTGAGCCTGAATTATTTCCTGATTCCAAGATGTTCAGGGAGTTCCACTTCCACCATGCCTTGGCATCAAATTTAGCTGATACATCTATAATTTCAGCTATTTTCCTTACTTCCTCTTTTGCTTTCCTTTTATTAAAAGAAATTGGCAAAAGGCCTTAGAAGACAGCGAGCCAGACTCTCTGCATGCCAGACATTAAACACATTGGCATGTGCAGATAAATGGGGAAACCACAGATCAGACAAAAGTGCTTCAGCCACCATTACTCACCACAGAGAGATCTGTTAGCCCCACTGTAAGAGAAAGACCCTCCAGATCAAGTTCCACCTCCTAAGCCAAAACACTTCTTTTGAGACAGTGTTCAGTGTGGGTTTTTTCCAACATCTAAAATGAAATTATTGTTGCTACTTTTAATTCAAGCTAAACAGCAAACGCTTTTTAAATTCTCAGATTTAAAACGATTACAATATTAAACACACCCTACAGATTTTTTTTTTAAAGAATGTCACAAGACAGCTATTTCCTTAGCAACATGCTACTCTATTCAGTCAAAGGAGATTTCTACAAGTGATTCAAGTTTCACCACGTATTTCTCAAGCACAAACCGTCCCACCTACAGATGGCACTACAGATCACAGCAAGCACTGTTCCCTCCTGCACACACACTTCTCGCACGATTACTAGCGTTAAGAGACCTTGCTTTAGATTTGTTGGCTGCTTTGCCAATGCACACCTAAAAATCGGTATTTAATGCACATAATAAAAAGGTATGCACCTTTCTCCTGTCCAAATCGAATCTTTTTTTTGCTAGTCCCTAGTACCGACAGGATTAGCATTCCTTTCCTGCTTATCATTGTCTTGAATCTCTCCTCCGGCTCCTGCCCCGCCCCCCATCATCTTGTTGTACTGGAGACTGAAACAAATAAAACTGTCAAATAAGGCTCCAGGAAATACAAAGCATGGAAAAGAAAACAGAATGCTGTGAACAGCAAAACTGCAATCTGTAGCTCTAACTTGCTCTAATACAATACCTATGGGGATTACCAACACCAGTCTTTTGATCCAGAAGAAGGAAGGCAAAAGCAGAACTAGGCTACGTCCCATCAAAAGTCTTCAGGCAACCTAAGCTTGTACACCACTATTCTATGTATATACACAAGTACACATTGCTAAAAAGTCATTCCCAAAGTCAGCTGTGTAGAAAGTTCTTGTAATACAATCCTGCATCACTTTAAGGGAGCACTATATTCCCACTCTCAAGCAACTCTCACATATACCATCAAAGCGTCAGCTGGAAGAATACTCACTTGGCCCAGAGTAACTACAGAAAAAATGTATTGCTAAGGTAAAAGAAACAGGGCTGAAACGTATTACTTACAAGGCTAACAATGTGCAAGCAAGAAAAAAACGTCCCATTCTTCTCACCTACAGTCCTACCAGCCTGGCAAGCAATAGGACAGAGCTAAAATAACCTCAAAAGCGCATCTGGTATGCCGATCTGATTTTATCTGGTTACTGAACTAATACCGAACTGGGCAGCAGCCTTGCAAGTCTAAAAAGTGACGGCTTCTGTTAAAAAAGCTAGCTATGAACAAAATCAGATATACTAAACTCAAGTTCCTTCCAATCTCTAGTAAATTTCAACAAGCAAAACATTAAGCACATGCTATACCAGAACTGCTATGCCCTTGGGTTGATTAAAACCAAATATATAAAAAAACCCTAAGTACCTAAAAAAGAAGCATATTAAAACCGAAATGCATTGTCTTACAGGATAAAAACATTAATTTTCTTGTACCACACATAGCAAGTACGTGGAATATAAACTCTTGATACGTAAGAGTTTCTCCTCATGATTTTTATTAAATTTCAAAGTATGAGGGAAAGGTATTGCCTTAAAGGTATATGAAGAAAATACATTCATGGAAGAAGAAAGAATTAAGGCTGATAAAACATACAAGATTATATGCTTACTGTAACAACTTCCATACATATTCGAAAGCTAAACTAAGACATTCAGATATACTAGAAACAGCAAATGAAACCAACACTGAACCACGACTCTTCAAAACTGCCCACCTTTACAACTATAATATGGACACAGCATTCTAACTCATGAAACACAAGGTAATCTATACTGTAGGTGACAAACTGTCAGAAAATTGGTTTTAGTTTCACATAAACTAGGATCAACACCAATATATGCAACTATGCTTTTACACACTGGCAGCAAATGTAAAATCTGACCTTCATATACTGAAGGTCAAACAACTGTCACTCACATAATACTGGAGAGAAGAAATCCGAAGGAAGACAGGTGGCTTTGTCCTAAATTTTCAAATCTGGGCCACTTACAAAAATAAAGTAATCCACACTATACCAGGTTCTGTTAGGTAACACTCTACACCAGGACCACCAGACTGTACTGGAGTAGCAGTTGCATTATCTAGCAAACAGCTCAGCTGAGAACATACACTTATGTCTATGGTGAGACCTCCCAAATCAGGCCATTCTTCCTTCTAACACGTTAGTGATCTTGCAGTGATAATGTGCCTGTTGTCATTGCTGCAGTGCCACGGACAAGTCTTTGTATTACTGGCAGTCTATGAATACATGAGAAAGAAAACTAAAGATGCAGCTCCGTACTTTAATTACACCTTCACATGCATCCTTACGTAAAATTTAGAAAGATACAGGGACAACACTACTCTTTAGCTGATAAGTTAGGTCTTTCTCATTGAGGACGTCTTGGTTGCAAAATAAGCAAGTTTTTATACGATAAGCTTTCCAGTTTCTGGAGGGGGACAGCAAGAGGATAATCACAAAGCCTGGATTTAACAGCATGCACCGTTCTCCACTTCAGATTTCAGCAGGTTTCCCTATAGTGGAAGCACAAAACATGCGCTACAGTTGGAACGTCGTAACACAAGTCTCACAGCAGCAGGTATTTGCTTCACAATCCCAGCTGCGGGAATTAGGAGTATCTTTAACAACAACAAAATGGTTTGGTAGGGACATAAATCCTCAAGTCCATTACACTGCTCCAAGACGTATCAGATAAAAAAACACACCCACATTTAAGACAGTTATGCTGCCTTTAAAGACCTTCAATGCAGGAGACTGCCCATGTACAGCTATTCTGGTACTCAGGAAAACATTCTAAACATTTTTGCTAAGCCTATTACTAACATTTAAGTCTAATACATCTTGTATAGGCACAAAATACTATCTTCCTTTTTTACATTTGCCTACAAACACAGGAATATTCCGTTTCCCAATTAAATGTTCAATTCTTTTAAGCAGCACCAAATCTTTCCATAGGTCTTCATTTCTTTTCAAGCTTTAGATCTTCCTTATCAATCTCTTCTAAGCATTTAAATTCTTCTGCATCTTTTTTGCACCAGAGTACGTTAAATTTGACACTATCTCCAGCAAAGCCTTATGCAGACCAAGCAGAACAGAACAGTTTTATACCACACTTATGTCAATAAGGTGTTTCTTTTCATGTATTAACATGACATGGTTGACTCACCTTGAGATTCAAAAATGACTCAATCTGTTCTGAGAAACCACTTCTTAACTATTCAACTCCTATGGGTGCTACTGAAGTACAACCAAAGTTCATGACGCTTTACTTGCTCCTGCTGAACTACTGCCCATTAATTACTTCAACTGCTCAAGGCTTCATTTCAGTCCTAGCTTCTGAAGCAACAACACACCATTCCCTTCCCATGGTTTAATTTATAATTTACTCAGGATATTGTCACTAATAACTCAAACTAGGATGCCTTTTTTTAGAACTGTAACTGATATATTATTTTAAAAGATAGCCTGTTAAACCATGCCAAAAGTTCTACTGAAATCAGAATTTATCACATTTACTGTTTCTTCCTACCACAAGAACCATTACCACATTAGAAAGAAACTAAGTCTGACAAAACTGTTATCAACAACTATGAGGGCTATTGTTTGGCTCCTTTACCACTTTCAAGGAGCTACCAAAAGACTGTAGAATCATTCCCTGTACCTGTTAGATCTGAATCCTTCTTTCCTGCCTTGCTCCTATATGCACCCTTTTTAAAAGATAGTATTTGCCCATCTGCAATTTTCCAGAACTTCATCCATACTCTGTAACTAAGGGCAACTGTAATGATTCTTGAATTGCCTCATTAAGTTCTTTGCACATACAAACATGAAAGGCATTGGAATTAGCTTATTTCAAAACACCTCAGTACACAAAATAAACTTTGCCTGTCATTGCCTACCCTACTGTCTCCAGTCCATTTTGCTCCTGCTTCTAAGGAGACTCCATATCCACCATATCCTCAGAAAGAAAAGTTCCATGGCTCTAAGCCAAAGATTCAGATGATGGCATACAAGTAAGTAGCACAATGGTGTTTTCCATACTATTTCTCATATACCCTAGCATTACTCCATTTTCTCCAAAGATGACAATACCTAGGCAAAATTTTCATTAAGGTGACCAGGATGACAGTGGCCTTCTCTATGCAATTTCAGGTAACTGAGATTTCAAAGAGACATATCATTTAAGTTTTCCAGTGTATAATCAAGATTCCCAAAGTCAAAGGAAAATAATCAATTCCAAACTGCATGTTCAACTAGACTTTCAATCCCTCAGTGTTTCATTACTTAAAAACCTGAAAAATGCGGTACACCTAGGCTGCTCAGTTTATTCATGTAAAGAGATTTTAACGACTGTTCTTGGCAATATATAAGTTTTGTCCCTGGCTAGGCTAAAAAGCTGATCTTTTATCTACTAGTCATTTTCTGCTTTCTGAGAGAACACAACACAACTCTTGGATTTCCTCTACGATTTCCTTTAAGGTATTTCTGACACATTTCATACTAGCTTCAATATGACAAGGTTCAGAAAAGCTACAAGAAGGACATGCACAAAATCACTAGCACATCACATGATTGCTTATGTTCTGCAGCTAAGTGGACTGTCTTACACCGTCCAAACAGCCTCTGACAGAGTTCCCTCGGTAAGGCGTCCTAACCACTTTGTCTTGCTGGGCAGTACAAGGTTCCGAGCTTCCCTGCAGGCTGCAGCACCAGTCCTTTGCTGGTCCGCCCCAGTGTTCTTCCTGAGCTTTATTACCATTTCATGAAAACGGGTCATCACAGCGCACTGTCTTCAGTTATTACTGAGAAGCTCTCACACGCCTTTTCCAATACTGTCAGTATTGAGGGCACACTTGAATCAAAGTTCACCTCTTTGGGGACAAATAGGCTGATGCAAAGAAATTCAAACATTATAACTTTAACTTGGGCAGCGAGATTTTGATTTAGTGAAAACATACATTAATGTGCATTTCGATGCTCAGTTTTCTCACCACTCACTAGTGACAACTAGATTGACTTTTTTCAAAAAAAAGTCCTTCCAAAACACAGCTATATAAGAAGCAGAGAATTTCTTATGAACAGACTGAAAAGTTTACCATTAGAAAGACAGAGCTTCAGATTTCCCAAGTTATTAATGAAGTAACGACTGAAGAGTCATCAGTATGGATGAATATAAGCATACTAAGCCTGACAGCAAGGCTAAATTCTGAGCATAAATCCAACTTAATGGTCACTCAATAGTATATTTGACCAACAAGTTTATAAATTTTTGACTAAGCAAAATGCACACAGCCATTACTAAACATTTCAATAATTAAATCCCCTATGACTATTGATCTTAATAATGTATGTTTTCTATGGAAATAAATATTTTATAAAATGAAGGAAATGTAGAGAACAATGTTGAGCTAACAGTCTCAACAAGAAAAATAAAAGAGATTTCCGTATCATACCTCTACACTTGGGCTAAGGCTGCTCGGCAGTGTTTCTGATGTCACTGTTGTGCTTGGAAGGCTTGAGAAGTCCCATGTATTCACAGGCTGTATTGGTTCAGATGGCTGAGAGTGATCAATGCATTTTGGATTGTCCAATAAGGTCACTTCATAAAATTCTTGAATATCTAAAGATGTGAAAAAATTGAGGTTAGGCTTTACAATTACTGTAACATTCTGATTTTAACAACATCTTCCTCCTGCAAAACAAATTACACACCTACTATTTTATCTACCTATTACAGATGAAGCTGTATTGCCAAGATCACATGAACATCCCCACAGGATACACCACTCCCTCTCTATACCCCACAACTCAGAGCCCATGTGCCCCCATTCACTTTGGGCTTGTGCCACTGACCCCGGCAGCAGGATCTGCAGCAGGAACAGCAGAAGCATATGGAGTAACTGCAGTGGAACAAAGGAACGGATGGGTGCCTATGCTTCAAGTTATGGTATTACATAATTTCAGCTCATGTAGCCTTTGGTTATCTGAAATCTACTGTTCAAGGGCAATATCAGAAGGTCTTTTTTGTGGTATATGTTTTAATTAAATGACCACGGAAACAGAAATATACTGTTGAAATCAGCAAGAGAGTTGCAAGAAGTTAGGGAAAAGGAGATTGATCAGGATGGGTCATCATCTGCTTTCTCAGTCTAACGAACAGAAATGAATGGAACAGGATGAAACATTTACAGTATGAATTACAACTCATGAGCTAATCAACAGCTTTTCCTATAACCCTGAAGACTCAGCTGGAGACTTCTGGGGAACAAGAATCTGGTTGCATCAAGTTTGTTTATTGACATCTTATCAACTACATGAAGTACCAATAAAAATAACACAATCTAAACAAGCATCAAATGTTTCTATGGAAGTATAAGCATATGAAACTTGCTACCGCAACTCTAATCACATCTGTAAACACTCACATTAAAAAAAAAAAATTCTGAAAAGATATAGGCTAAGGAAAGCACACACAAATGAAGACGACATCTTGTGAATCTTGTAGTCTCTTCAAAGTAAAAATCTGCTAAACAGGAATTGTAAACTCATGTTTTTAACTACACCAACATCACAGAAGACAAACATACAGACCATGTTTAGCCCAAGAAGTAAATAGGACCCAGCCATGAATAAGGAGGACTCTAATCTGCAGAATCTTGTAGCTTTTCGGCAGCTGCCCAAAGTCAATAACAGAGGCACAAGAACTAATTTCTTTATAGAACTGCACTACAAGAGAAAGACCACACAAATAAGAGAAGTCTTACTGTTGCTGGTGTTCCAGCCTTAGATTTCTCTATTTAGGCATTACACTCCTGCTCTCTCCCAGTTTGGAAAACTGCAATTCTCAATTTTCTCTGAGCAAGAGTCAAATTCCTATCAACCGCTTACATTAATTTTTAAAGTTCTACTTACTCTTAGCACTGCTGATTGGAAGAAATAGCAGTGAGGGTTGCAGAAGATGTTAAGTGACCTAGATATACAGGAGCAAAGCAGCCTAAGAGACACAAATTGCCTTTAAATCTATCTTTCACATTAGCTCCTTCAGTCGCAAATTTGTGTTGCAGCTGCATTAACATTAATACACCAATCAAGCACACAATCAAGTAAAGATTCCCCCCCTGCCCCGAGAGTACGTTGTATATTAAAACAGGCAGTGCTTTAAGTTGATTCTATAGCTGCAATCCACAGCAACCAAGCCAGGAAGATTACTACATTATTTATGTGAAGGGGTTATTTGTGCAACTGTTTTGCAGCAGAAATCTAGGGCACTGATTCTCAGTTCTGCTACTATTCTTTTAAGTCCCTGCCAGCGGAGGTAGCCATTTATTCGTACTGCAGAATGACTTGTTTCAAAAAAGCACATTTCCCACACATCTCCACTTCTCTGTGAAGGACACCACAATAGGCTTACTATTAAAAGATGTCAGAAATATACACACCACTTAGTATGGGGATAAGTTTCTGTTTATCCTGAACTTGCTCCAAAGCCACAAAAAAGTTTCTAAGAACTTTGTGTCTATATGATAATATCTACCTTTTAAAAAAAAAAGTATTTGCATTTTTACTATTCAGAATGCAAACATTAAGTACTTACAAGTGTAGAGGCAAGTAGTCTATGCACCTTGAATGCATTAGGTACACAAGGAATGAGTGCTGGACATGTACATTTTTTAAAGCCAGAAACTCAGGCCATACTAAATACAACCTAAAAAAAAAAAAATCTTCCTCTGGTCTACTGCTATGTATCAGCTCATAAAAATATTTCATCAAATGAATACACTTAAACATCTACTGAAGTCATACTAATCTGTGGATGCATTATTAGCATATGAAAAGTTCTAACATTTTCCTCATTCTTACAAATAGCAGGTAGTAAAATATGAAATTTTTTTTACTTACATTTATGGTTAGATTCCCTCTTAAGCTAGATAGGCTTTTTTCACATTCCCAGCCCCTTCTTACCATATTAATTCCAGGACAGATTATATCTCAAACTAAGTTACAAAAAACTAACTTACAGAAAAATAATTCAAATCAGATATCACACAACATTAAAAGAAAACACAGATGGGAAACTCTTCTAACTAGAGAGGGAACATTAAAAGAACACCTGACTGACACTTAAAAAATAGGAGCACAAAGTTTCAGGAAAGCCAAAGTGACAAAAAGCATGAATGGTAGGCAACATAGAAAAGCATCCTGGAATTATATCACCTTACAAGTAAAACCACATTAGGTAGCCAAATCAGCAATATGTTTAATTGCAACAAGAATAAAAGTCAATACAAAGCAAGTGACAAACCACCAGTTCTGAAACGGAGGACTCTTAAGACATGAAAAAGAAAATTATTTTTCTTAACTTATTAGTAATGTGAGAAGCTAAGCTGCAGTAACACACACAGTATTTTTTCAGTATTCATTACAGTAGAAGTTGACCACCTACAAGCAGTTTGTTGGTGTATTCCCCCACCCCCCTTTCTCCACTCGGCTTACTTTTGTTCTTTGAACAGGCTCATTCACCTGTAATGTGATATACTAGAAGCTGAAACTGCTCACTCTTAAAGCAACCAAGAGTTATTCAGCAAATATAAATTGAAACCCAAATCGACTTCACAAGGGAGTTCCAGGTTCACTAAAAACCACAACACAGTAATTAAAAGAACAGAAGAACTGCAGAAACAAACCGATTCTTACATCTCCCAAATTACGTATATTTGATGGCACTTCAAGAGCCCACATCAATTCTGTCTAGAGGATCTGCCTCCGAGGACAGGGATTCCAACCAGCAACATGACACCATTCCTTCAGATAGATTTCTTCCCTGCTCCTTAGAAATCAGACATAAGACCTCTGCTTGCCATTTCTACTGGTATGTGAAGTGTCTGTTACTTATTGCTCTGTATTTCAAGAGAGAGTACGCTTGTAATCATAACAACTTCAGATCAGCGCACATTCTAAAAATCTCATTGTCAAGCCAAGCTCTCCACATACACCTTTCCTGCAGAAAGGAATATGTAATTTTAGTATAGTTGACTAGTAAAATAAAGCTGAGCAGAATTATTCTCTGCATTCATTTATGCATGGACCTTTTGATAACTGTAACTCTGCAAGTCAAAGATAGGATACCTATAATTGCATTTTCTTAAGAGAACGGTGTATCCCATCAACAAGGTGTTGACATGGGTTCTAACAGGCCACAGGCCGCACATGAAGCTAATAACCAGGCCTCTGGACTTGTCTCAGCCTGTCTGGAGCTTCGTTTTAGCTTGTCCAACTCTAACAGCAGTTATCTGAAGACCAGGTGACTTACCTAATTTGTATAGCAGAGACCTTGAAAATAAAGGCATAGGACGAGAGAGGCCTCAAGGCTATAAACAGCTTACCAACTGCTAATTACTGGTCAAAGGAAACCAACCTTGAGAACTGGGCAAGAACAGTTTGGGGGATAACGAAAGCAAGAACAAGCATCCAGCATATGCAAAACACACTGTATATACAAGAAATTCAAATGTAACATGGAGCTGCAAGGTAATGAAGGAAGAGCAAGAAGAGCATGTATGTTGCCAAACAAAAATAACCTTAAGAAAACACAACAGTGAGGAGGAAAAAACCATCAACACCTTACATCTCCACGGGAGAGATTCCCTGTACCACTCAGTCTCCCATTCCCTGTTCTTTCCTGCCCATATTTTAGCACGTTTTGGCTTTCTAACAAGTATTAGCAACTCACTGTAATTTTTCACATGATGTCATTCTTTAGGTTTCTGATATTGGACCTTTAATGTTATGGTACAGAGGGAATCACTAAAGTTTCATTGGCGTTTCCTACTTCCTAGAAGTATTTCTAAAAAAATTAAAAGCAGTCCTTTGATGCTCACAGTAACCTACTGTTTTTCGGCTTTGCATTTTTTACACTTTAAGCATCTTGACCTCTTGTAGGTTACAGGTGGGTTTCCTTAAATAAATGCCAGGAAATTCCACACAAGCTTATCATCTCATGGACTAAAACACTGACACATTTACTACAACAGACTGCACTGGACACTGTGCATGTAAAACAGTGAACTGCTGCCCTTACACTATACACCACAAAGTTGTAAACTGCTATCACAAAACACACGAAGTTAACAACCGCATTTGTATATGCTGTATTAAGTGTATCCTCATTTGAGGATTTTCAGTTTTAATGTAATTAGTTGCTTTGTGCACGAGCAAGAGTTCATTTAGGAACTTCATGTTTGTTTTCTGTTTGCTCATTTTTTATAAACTCTAAATTAATATTTTGCATTCTAAAATGCAAAGGGGAAGGATCACCTCCCTCAACCCGCTGGCAATACTCCGTCTAATGCAGCCCAGGACACTCTGTGCTGCCTTTGCCGCAAGGGCACACTGCTTGCCACGTTCAACTTGGTGTCTACCAGAATCCCCAGGTCCTGTTCTGCAAAGCTGCTTTCCAGCTGAGTGGCACACAGCGTATATTGGTACACGGGGATTGTTTCTCCCCAGGTGCTGGACTTTTTGCTTCTCCTTGTTGAACTCCATGAGGCTCCTGTCAGCCCATTTCTCCAGCCTGTCGAGGTCCCTCTGTATGGCAGCATGACCAGAATTTATATGCTCCAGCTGCACAGTTAATTCCGCACTGACATCGACGAAGTGTTTCTTTCTGATAGATGTTCAACAGCAGAACAAACCAATTTTAGTCAATGTCAAAGTCAGCAAGTCAGAAAACCACTGGATACATTTGCATCAACATACAGACTTTACAGCACAGAGTATCTGAATACCAGCTTTGTTCAGGAGAAGCTTTCAGTGCAACCATGCTCCCTCAGGCTTGCAGTCAACCAAGGAGCTTATGAATTCTTTCAGAAATTGATTTATTTCAGTTAAGTACTTTACTTGAAGATCCATCCATGTGAGCAATTCCTTTGTCATCTCTTATTGCTCTGCCTCTTCTCAGACATTTGCTCATCCAAATATTGCACATGTATTTGAAAAAATGAGGCATTTGCAAGTAACTTCATAAACAAACAGATCTGTTAAGAATTTGACTACTGTACGTTGTCCAGGAATACGTGTCATACCATTACAAATTAAGTACTTCTCTAATTCTAGGAGAGGAGTGGAGGGGGAGGGAAAGACATCTTTTCTTAGAGCTTCCAGCCAAAGCACCTGAAGCACTGAAAACTTAAAACTACTGGAAAGGTAAACAAAGGTCAACGTGTTATTTCAGTTTAGGGCAATCCCTACATAATGAATATATAGACAAAAGTCTAAGTAGAGCCCTGATCACTGTCAGAACAGGCAAGAGAGTCTGCCAATGCTACAGAATTTCACTCTTCAGTTGAAAAGTAACTCCTACTAATGCTAAAGAAGTCTCAATCCTGCATGCTTATTTCACCTGCTGTATCAAGCTAAGAATATCCATTTAACACAAGTAAACCAAGACTGGAAAACTATATGATTAGTGATCAACAAGAAAACACAAACACAAAGAAAAGCTTCATATCCATTTAACAAGCCAATGACCACAGTCAACCAAGTATTCCCTTTGTGTATTCATCAGTTGTGTTGTCTCATGGTGTGTGTGCCCGGACAAAAATAAATGTTTGCATTCATACTATGAAAAAGTGAAAACCAGCCTCATCACAGCCCATGTAAAGCTCCTTTCAGGGTTGGTTGTTTTGGCTTTTTTTTTCATCTTTAAAAACCTAAACTGACTACTGCTGTGCACAATCAAGGCTTCTTAAAAAACGAAAGTTGCAAGTTGCAGTGAAACTTTCTCACCATGTGTGTTCTATTCTACGAGATCCTTTACTACAAGCTGCAGCATCCAACTACTCACCCCCAGCCCTTCCAGCAGCTGCATTCTATCCTTCAAGCCTCCCTTCTGCACACACTTCTTTGCTTAACTCATATTCCAGGAGACGCTATTTTCCACTTCCAACACAAATGCTCCTTAATTTGCACTCAACTGAAACCGCCCTGATCTTATCTCAGATCTAGTTGCTTGCCTTTATTCCTCTAACTGCTTTTTACAACAGACATCACAGAATGGTCAGGGTTGGAAGGGACCTCTGTGGGTCATCCAGTCCAACCCCCCTGCTGAAGCAGGGTCACCTAGAGCAGGCTGCACAGGACCTTGTCCAGGAGGGTCTTGAATATCTCCAGAGAAGGAGACTCCACAACCTCCCTGGGCAGCCTGTTCCAGTGCTCCGTCACCCTCAGAGTGAGGAAGTTCTTCCTCATGTTCAGACGGAACTTCCTGTGCTTCATTTTGTGCCCATTGCCCCTTGTCCTGTCGCTGGGCACCACTGAAAAGAGTCTGGCCCCATCCTCCTGACACCCACCCTTGAGATATTTGTGAGCATTTATAAGGTCCCCTCTCAACCTTCTCCAGGCTAAACAAGCCCAGCTCCCTCAGCCTTTCCTCATAGGACAGATGCTCCAGTCCCCTCAGCATCCTCGTAGCCCTCTGCTGGACTCTCTCCAGTAGCTCCTCATCTTTCTTGAAGTGGGGAGCCCAGAACTGGACACAGTACTCCATATAGGGCCTCGCTAGGGCAGTGTAGAGGGGAAGGAGAACCTCCCTCGACCTGCTGGCCACACTCTTCTTAATGCACCCCAGGATCCCATTGGCTTTCTTGGCAGCCAGGGCACACTGCTAGCTCATGGTCAACCTGTCATCCACCAGCACTTCCAGGTCCCTTCTCCACAGAGCTGCTCTCCAGCAGGTCCACCCCAAGCCTGTACTGGTACATGGGGTTGTTCCTCCCCAGGTGCAGGACCCTACACTTGCCCTTGTTGAATTTCATCAGGTTCCTCTCTGCCCAGCTCTCCAGCCTGTCCAGGTCTCGCTGAATGGCAGCACAGCCTTCTGGTGTATCCACCACTCCTCCCAGTTGTGTGTCATCAGCTAACTTGCTGAGGGTACACTCTATCTCTTCATCCAGATCATTGATGAAGAAGTTGACCAAGACCAGGCCAAGTACTGACCCCTAGGGAACACCACTAGTTACAGGCTTCCACCTAGACTCAGCACTGCTGATGAGAACCCTCTGAGTTCTGCCATTCAGCCAGTTCTCAATCCACCTCACTGTCCACTCATCCAGCCCACACTTCCTGAGCTTCCCAGTGAGGATGTTATGGGATGTTAGTGTCAGACATGTTCTACTCCTTGCCAGCTTGTCCATGTAAGCTTTCCAAACTGTTCATTCATATTTTCCTTTTTGCTTATTAATCACTCCTTCACCATATCTTCATGTTGTCTCTTTCCAATTTTCCCTCAGAAACCCACAGGGTCTTCTCCTCTACATTCAGAACTAAGGTAGTTAAAACTTTAAAAAATTAAAGTTGTCATCACACAGACAACAACTGGCATAACAATCTTTTGCCATCCAAACTATTTTCCACTCAATGCCACCTCATGCACACTTAGTCACCAACCTAAGCCCAAAAAAACCCCACCAAATAAAAACCCCAAACTAAAAATGAACTCCCAGTTATCCATGCTCTCTTAATCTCAATCCCAGTTGTAAATCAGCCGCTGGTATAAAAATGTACTTTTTTTTCCTTAAAAAGATGTATTTGCTACTGTCTTTAGTGATAACAAAAACCTGCCAGGGACAAAGGAAGTGTTACTATAAACCGTATTTGTAGGATATCCCCTAAATAGTGTCAGTATGGGACTGCGGAGTTTTCTCTCCAGACAAATGCGTTCAAAAAATCAAACTATTTCTGGGATGAGCTCACTCAACACTCCAAGCTGAACTTTCATACAGGGGCATAGCTCTGCTTAGAGGAGACAGCACAAGCACTGGTTTCTTTACCAACACTGAGCTCATAGACTCCAAGGCAATTACCTGACATCGCTGGCAACACAAAGATGGGTGGTACCACATGCTGGCGTAACACTTGTACATTTCCTGCAGACAAATTCTAACACAAGTTTCTGAAAACAGAAAATTAAATTTGCAGTGCTTTTACAATTTGTCCACAAGTTTTCCTTATTGCCCCTCTATCTTAGGCTGACCTTCTAATTTCAAGTCAAAATAACTCAGCTTTTTTGAGGACATGGCTGGGAAGATATTCGCACATGACGAGATTCCTACAAAAGCTTTACCAAAGAGTTCTAGAGCCTCCCCTAATATCGGGAAGGAACAGGAAGCTGAGGAGGTTATTCTAGTGTCAGCCCTACACCTTCTGTGGTCTCTTAATCTGGCAAATTTGGCCTAGTTATAACTCAGGGAGCCATCTGTGTAAGGAGGACTGCTAGTCAACTGCTAGAATTCAGTTTCTTTGAAGATTCATTCCACCCACACCAAAACAAGCACCATCCCTCAAAATACAGGCAACCAGATGCACAGGAGGCATGTGGCATTCCAGCTGCAGAGCTGAACAACATGTTCTGTCCTTGCTGCTGGGATCACCATTGAAGCAGGCCTCAGATTTAGACCAATATCCTCTCTCGTGCTTTCCCCCTTCCTCTACATATTGCACCCAAGCACCAAAGCAAATATTGAGGGAGATTAGGAGCAAAGCCAGGTACACAGCAGCATGGGAGGAGACAGGCATCAGAACTAGGGAACAAGGTGAAAGAACACAGGGAAGAAAGTGAAGCAAGAACAGGACAGAGATAAACTTTCCCAAAACCTGCAAACTATACCAATTACTCCCAACTTCAACTTTCTTTTTAGCCCCTGGATGAACAGCAGATTTATTGACAAAGTTTTCTTGTCAATAGCCCCTTTTAATGGTAACCCTATGAAGAGAATAATACTGTAATTGATAAATTCTACAGTGCTGCTATTCAACACTGATTACACAGTACAATAACCACAAGGATTACCTTTTGCCACAATACTCTGTATCTGCATATCATTATCCACTCAACTTACACTAGTCTCACTTGCTATTCTAGGCTACCAAAAGTAGCACCTAATTCCAAAAATTCAATACATTGCACTGTCATGGAAAACACTTTAACAAGCAAGCATGCAACCACTCCAAAACTTTCTATGCTAGGAACTGCATTCCATACATATAAAACAATATATAGTTCTTTGAAAAGGAGGAGCAATGAGATTGTTTCACTCTTTTTTAGGTTCCTTGAAGAGGAAGATACAAAATTCTTCCAAAAACTGGACATTCTTAAGCAATGACAAACTACATGCCAGCAGCATACTAACAGTGACTGAGGTAACACTCCAATCGTCTGGACACCAACTGAAATGTTTTATCCTCCATCTGGATAAAGAAAAATATATTGAAATAATCAAGTACTTAACTACCTTTGCAGACACAACCCTAGGTCAAATCTCTCTGGAACTGACCAACTATTGCAGGAGACCGTGGTAAGCCTAACCATAGTGTCTCCTTAGGTAACTTATCTGAAAAGCAGACAAACACTTCAAAGTTGCAAGAATTATATCCATGGATGTTTCAGCCTCAAATATGAGCAAAGATGTCATATTACAGAAGTTGCAGTCTGGGGAAAAAAAAGACACAAAAATGCAGCAAGGGAAAGATTTCAATGTGAAAATTCAGCATCTACAACAACTTCAGTAGTATCCAACGTAACAGAAGATAGAATTCACTCTGAACTTCCCTCTAATAAAAGAAAACAACAAAACAATATTCACTATCTGACCAGATCCTCAACTTACTGTCATGAATTTCTGGATTCTTAATGTAAATATTTTTCAACTGCGTCTGAAAGAACTTGTACTAGGGCCTCAGTAACATTTAGAAAATGGGAAGCAGTTCACTAAGTAGCCTTCCTCAAGTTAACTGAAGAGCAGTCTTACACAATGACACATACTCACAACTAAAATTCTCTCTAGGCCTGAGCGGATTTGGAAGTTAACTGTGTCATCACGCCATATGCTCTATTAACTAACTATATCACTGAACTAAAAGCTGACCCTGAAGTTTCCTCAAGAGCAAGTACTTTTCGTTTCAGTTCTGAAGAAGAGCTTCTGCTTCAGCTGTGTTTAATTTAGCCAGCAAGTACAGAAAATATTTCCATGGTGGATAATTGACAAGGAGCTAAAAGAGCAAGAATGTCTACAGAGATGCCACACACAGCTCAGAGAGCTGGGGCCACCTGCCATCTAGCAGGAGTGTGGTCAGTCCACTCCAAGGGGGGCTAACGTTGAGGAGTGCTGACCCAATCCAGTCCACTTCAGTCTAAAACCTAGGGTTGTTTCCCTAATTCAGTTCATAAAGCCTGTGTAGACAGAGCTGAGAAAGATGCAGAGTATGTTTCATATTCTTAGAAGATTCATCCCCAGTCAGACTGCCGATAAATCTGAACAAAGAGTTTACCTTCAGGCAGCCATCAATTTTATAAAATTTCAGAGACAGGACATCTTTCTCCGGTGTATGAAAACATATTAACAGCATTTTTAATTTATCCTGTCAAATTCATAAAGCTTATGAATCCAAACTATGGTTAAAAAACCTTAATGGTTACCAGGAGGCAGCTGTTCTTTGGTTCAGTAAGGATTACTGAAACCACTACCTTTTTTTTTTTCCTTCAAAATTTCCCACACTGGATATTCAGTGTTAGGAATAGCCAGCACAGAAGCACAATTCTCGAGGCAGATTCTCATGCAAGAGGACTCCAAGTGCAATAAATTACACTGCTTACACATATGAAATTCAACACATTCAACCTCCCCTAGTCAAATTTGCCATTTTATACCAAAAAGTCTTTATATGCATAGCTATGAAATAATATATTAAAAAAAAAAAATACTTAACATGGACAAGACAAGAAAGGCAGCACAGCCAACTCCATTGCCAGAGTATGTAGCAGCTCTTTTAGAATTCCCCTTTCTGACACCTGTGCAAATGGGGCTAGTTACTGTCAGGAAAAGGAATATTTTTAAAGTATTAAACTACTTCATGTTTCTAGCTATAACTAGTAATATTTTTAGTTTTAGAAGACTATTTTAATATGGTCAACTGCAGCACACAATGAAAAACAGACTTTAATTACACAAAAAGATTCTGTATATGAACAGAAGTCTGCTTCAAGTTTTTCCTCAGAAGTGTTAGACTTACACATGAAAGTGTTCCTCCTCTTGCATTTTCAGAAAAGATAAATATATCATAGATCTTTACCTTTACGAGAACCTGTACCTTCTCAAGAAGGTAAAAAAGTGCCTGAATTTGAAGTAGAACTTATCTGCAGAGTTCTTACCTCACTATTCGAAGATAAATACCAAGTTCTTTACCAAAGTGAAATGAAGTCTATCCCACGCCTCTGTATGTGGATACCTTACTTTGGTCTCTTAATAAACTGGCTCACCTTACCAATTATCAGAAGATCAGTAACAAGCTATTCTAACTACAACCAAGACATTACAAGCTAGAAAAGATACCACACAATTCTGAGACCGTACAGTAGTAAATTTACTTATAACTGACACTATTCTCAAGCTGATTTTAATTACAGACCATTCGTATCCATTTAATTAAAGTACTAGACATCATTACACTTGGCTGATTGAAGCAACAGCAATGGGAAATACCATGTTACTGAAGACAGAAGATAACAAACCGGGCTTTTTCACAGACTCTTTTAAGGAGGTCACATTTGGTTACCAATTTTGTCACTAAATTGAAGTTTTTACAGTTATTTCACTTACAATATAACACTGTTGTGATAATGTCAATTTCATAACACTGGCTGTTCACACGGACTAGTTACTGCTCTAATTCAAATCATTTAAAGCCATAATTATACATTTCAGAACCAGGTCAAGTTTGTAGATTGCTGAACTAAAGTTTTATTGACAGAATTAAAAGGAGAGGACAACAAAAAAAGGCTCAAAAGAGAAAACAATATCATTTGTTCTTCAGCATCCAAATGGAAATTCACCAGAAAAAAAAAAACCTTTAATTCCTTCACATGTATCTAAATATATGATATTTCGACAAAAATGTGTCATTTTCAGGAATATTTAATTTCTCCCATTATAAAGCTAAATATACATTTCTGTGCACAAAATAATGTCTATTTTTTGCTTGAAAGAACAGCATTTGATTGCCAAGTTAAAAATTGTACTAAAAAAGACACTTGAAGTTGACAGCAGATCCTGACTGCAGCCTTCACAAACTTTCTCACCTATCATGGACAGGCAGGTCTTGGATATAACACAGTAACTTGGCAGAAAAGCAGAAAATAAATGGATGAAGGGGATTTTTTTCTTTTTGGTATTATTAAAAAAAAACAAAAACAACTGAAAGTAGCACACTTTCTGTAAGAAACATCTACATGGGAAGTAAGTTCGTACTTGAGCTTGAAACTTTCCGTCAGAATAGCATTGGTATTTAAGTTGGGAACACACCACAACTTCCCCAAAAGGCACACTTTAAAATCAGCCATGAAGTAATGTGAAATGGAGTACTCCAGATAAGCCTAACCTGCAGCACAACTAAATACTTCAGCCAGCCTGCTCCCAGACCTTCATGGAAAGAGGACAGGCAGGAGCAGGCTCAAGGTCTTCCCAGTAACTGCAGCCAACCTCCAGATAGCATCTTTTCCAGGGAGTCCCCCCACTCTTTACCCCCATCATGCAGTAGTCACATCATTAAAACTTCAGCAAGGCTTTCGACACTGTCTCCCATAACATCCTCCTAGGGAAGCTCAGGAAGTGTGGGCTGGATGAGTGGACAGTGAGGTGGATTGAGAACTGGCTGAATGGCAGAACTCAGAGGGTTCTCATCAGCGGTGCTGAGTCTAGTTGGAGGCCTGTAACTAGTGATGTCCCCCACGGGTCAGTACTAGTCCCAGTCTTGTTCAACTTCTTCATCAATGATCTGGATGAAGAGTTAGAGTGCACCCTCAGCAAGTTTGCTGATGACACACAACTGGGAGGAGTGGTGGATACACCAGAAGGCTGTGCTGCCATTCAGCGTGACCTGGATAGGCTGGAGAGTTGGGCAGAGAGGAACCTGATGAAATTCAACAAGGGCAAGTGTAGGGTCCTGCACCTGGGGAGGAACAACCCCATGCACCAGTACAGGCTTGGGGCGGACCTGCTGGCGAGCAGCTCTGTGGAGAAGGGACCTGGGAGTGCTGGTGGATGACAGGTTGACCATGAGCTAGCAGTGTGCCCTGGCTGCCAAGAAAGCCAATGGGATCCTGGGGTGCTTCAAGAGGAGTGTGGCCAGCAGGTCGAGGGAGGTTCTCCTTCCCCTCTACACTGCCCTAGCGAGGCCCTATATGGAGTACTGTGTCCAGTTCTGGGCTCCCCACTTCAAGAAAGATGAGGAGCTACTGGAGAGAGTCCAGCAGAGGGCTACGAGGATGCTGAGGGGACTGGAGCATCTGTCCTATGAGGAAAGGCTGAGGGAGCTGGGCTTGTTTAGCCTGGAGAAGAGAAGGCTGAGAGGGGACCTTATAAATGCTCACAAATATCTCAAGGGTGGGTGTCAGGAGGATGGGGCCAGATGCTTTTCAGTGGTGCCCAGCGACAGGACAAGGGGCAATGGGCACAAAACGAAGCACAGGAAGTTCCAGCTGAACATGAGGAAGAACTTCTTCCCTCTGAGGGTGACGGAGCACTGGAACAGGCTGCCCAGGGAGGTTGTGGAGTCTCCTTCTCTGGAGATATTCAAGACCCTCCTGGACAAGGTCCTGTGCAGCCTGCTCTAGGTGACCCTGCTTCAGCAGGGGGGTTGGACTGGATGACCCACAGAGGTCCCTTCCAACCCCGAACATTCTGTGATTCTGTGAAAAAGATGTTTCCAGGAAGACAACAGCCAGGAGCAGCCTGCCACAAACAAGAACTCTCCCGATGTATTTCCATGGGAAGGAGCAGGTTAAAGGAGAAAGGCTCAAGCTGACAGCATAAATTGCTTGGAAAACACTACCCTTCTGTGCTACCACCTTTCAGACAAACAGCCTGGGAACATAGGCATACACTCTGTAATAAACAATCATACCGTGAATCAGTAAATGCAAAGTTAACACAACACACCCAATAAGCATGACACCTATTATGCACGCACAGATGAATTGAACCTGACAAAAACTAAGGTCATGTGGCTGCAACGTACAACTTCTTACATGACCAGAAAACAGGTCATGTAGCCCACCCAGGCAACAACACATTCCTGTTTTCTGCTCTTGCAGAATGAAGCCAGCAGACATGAAGTAGCTTGTTGTTTCAAGTTTACTACTAGTAGGTGTAGAGTTTTTAAAACACTGAAGATCTGTATGTGACTATGAGAAGGAACCAGGTCTTGCAGGTTAGAATATCAAAGGCTAATAGATCCGTATCTTATTCAATGAAGTGGAGAAAACGGAATACTGCACAGATCTTCAAGATAGTTTAAAAAACCCACACAGATACACACCCCCAGAACAAGACAAATGGTAGTCAACATTGAAATTTGCTAGGTGAAAACAAAAAGCACAACTGCAGTACATTAAGCTTCTGATGAAAGACTTCAAAATTCCAATCCACCACCAAGTGAACCCTGCTCATACACGCCTAGCTTTTCATCATGGAGTTGGTTAACACCAACCAAGTACTGAAGAGAAAGCACAGAGTTCCTGTAAGTAAAAGACTTCTGTAGCAGATCTATTTTCACAACTACCTTTCATGAACCTACGTGACAAAAAAAACACAGCAGGATTATTATCTTCTGAAAACCTACATAAGAAGATGAAATAAATGCTCTGGAAGAAAACACTCCACATGCAGCAATGCATGTTTATGTTTTGCCTGTCCTTGTGTTTCCACCACAACACAACTTCAATGAAGCTGTGGTACTACAAGATGTACACCTGTACGACACTAAGCCAAGTAACAAATTTAGCTACAGTGTTTGTTGCTAGCACAACTCAGACGCAGGTTACTTTGTTAAAAGACGAGGATGTAGAACTTTACCAATTTTACTCTTGAAGGTAAACTAACAAAATCCTTTCATCCATTAGCTGTCGGAAAAATAGTGAGGATCACTCAAGGAGAAACCACATCTCACTGCTCTCCTGCAGAAGTTTCCAAGCAAAGCAGGATTCTGCAAGCTGCATTTATGCTCAATTTTTTTTCTAAACAAACATGCAGGAAACTCGAAATTACATGTAAGTAGTTCAACAATGCTTATGGGAACTGTTTAAGTGAAGTGCTACAAATACTTTAAGAATTAGTAGTGTTTTTGCTACACTTTAATACACAACAAACAAAGGAGAAAAGATCAATGTAGCATTCCCTGAGGCATTAAAGGTTTCTTATCATTTACTTTAAGTTAACTTTGTGCTTCAGACATACACTTTATGACGTTTTTAGAGATTCTTCAGCAGGAATATTTGCCTGAATCCTACCTTAGATTAAAACCATTTCAACTTATTCAATAACCTGTTACATACGGACTCACCAAAAAAACCCCCAAAAATTCTCAGAAATTGTTCAGGTGAATAAAGACACGTGGAAAAACAACCTACATAAAGTAATCGACAATAGCGTGTCACAGAAGAAAAAACTGCATCCCAGTTTTCAGCAGTTTGGGCCAGTCAAAAGCCTCAGATAAAGTAAGTGTATGACGCAGGCAAACTGTTGATCTGCAACACCACGTGTGTTACTATACAAAACAGAAACACGGCAAAAAGCACGCTGCTTCCGATGCAAAGGCAAAACCCCTTTTCCCCTTTACGCTGGAAGCGACAGCACAGGCAAGAACCGCCCGGCTCGAGCAGCAACCGAGAGAAGCCGGGCTTTACCTATCAGCGCCTGGAAGAGGTTGCTCTGGAAGATGCCGATGACGCGCTCGATGGAGCTCCGCAGCGGCCGGTCCTCCGCCTGGCCCAGCTTGGCGCGGTATTCCTCCAGGAGGCGCAGGGCTCGCTGGGTGTCTGCAAGCGGAGACCACACGCGGCTGACCCGGGCGCACCGGCCGGGAGCGCCGGGGATGCGCACGCCGGGGACGCAACAAGCCCCCGCGCTCGGGACCGCCCCAGCCCGGCCCGGCCCGGCGGCTCCTTTGTTCGCGGCCCGGGGAGCGCGGGCGGGACCGTGCCCCTCGGCGGGCTCGCCCCGCGACGCGGACCGGCGGCTCCCGGCAGCCGCCCCGCCTCGCCCGTCCCGCCGCCGCCCGCAGCTGTCAGGCGGCGGCTCCGGCAGCTGCCGGATCCCCGCGGCGCTCACCTTGCTTCCTGACGGGCATGGCGCTCCGGGGCCGCGGCGCTCCGCCTCACAAACTTTTGAGCCCGACTCGGGGCGGCGCGGCGGGGAGGGGAGGGGGAGGCGGCGCGGCTCCCCCTGCCGGCCGGGAGCGGGGGGGCGGCCGCCCCGCCTCACCGACCGCCCCACCGACCCGCACAGCGCCGGCCGGCCGGCGAGCAAGCGGCTCCGCCAAGGACTCCCGCCTCCGCGCGGGACGGGACGGCGCGAGGCGGGACGGGACGGCGCGAGGCGGGCCGGGCGGCGCGGCAGGGCGGGCCGGGACGGGGCCGGGGCGGGCCGAGCTGGGGCGCTCGCGCCGCCCGCCGCCTCCCGCTTGCACTGCTCGGAAATTCCAAACTTTCCAGCCAAAATGGCGGCCTGGAGGCTGTGGGGAGCGCGCCCCCCCCGCCACGTGACCGGGCCCGGCGGCCACCCAATCAGGGCTCGGCTCGGCTCGGCTCGGGGCCGGTACCTAGTCGGCGGGGCGGGGCGGGAGGAGGCAAGGTGAGCGCTCCCCGCCCGCCTTAAAGGGGCCGGCGCGCCAAGCTCCTGCCCTCCTTCCCGCCGGCTGGGGCGGCGCTGTCGGGACCGGGACCGGGACCGGGACCGGGACCGGGACCGTGGCCGTTCCCCCGGCGAAGCCCGCCCTCGAGAATCCCCGGCGCCGGTGGGCGTGACGCTCCTCGGTGCGGCGGGGCCCCTCTGCTAGGCGCGGCGCTGGTGGCGGCCGGGCCGTGGGGAGGAGGGGAAGGGCCGGTCTGAGGCGGATCAAGAAGTAGCTTTGCTGCCGTTAACAGAGAGCACGAGGTTAACGGGAGGAGACCACGGGAGAAAGTATTGAAAACTGACGGAATGGGCTGTGCAGGCTGGCGTCACGGACCGAGCGGAGCCGTGAGAGCGGCTCTCTCCAGACTGGCGTGGGAATGGTGAGGAGGTGCCTTCGAAGGCCGCGCCGACAGCTGGCCTTCTGGCGTGGCAGCGGAGACCGAGCACAGGAATGGGGGACTTGGGTAGGAACGTGCGCGAGGCAAATGATCTTTGCAGCATACTCTACGTGTATGAGTATTAAAGGGAAAATGCCCGCTAAATCTGGTGAATTTAGGGGTAGCTCAAATGCTTGTGCCGAGGGGGAATGTTACTTCTTTCTCAGTCAAATGGACACTTCAAACCCTGTATGTGTGCGCATGTGAGAGGCAGAAGGAGACTTGAAAGTTCAATGCAAATCCTGCTGGTGTGATTTTTTTGATCCAAGTTTGCATCTCCACTTACACTTTTTTAATTTGAACACCACTGATAATGTACAAGAGCTTACCCCAGGTACCTAAAAAGAATCTCCTGGGCAACTCTTGCAAAGTTGAAGTCTAAAAATCAAGACTAGATTTTGCTGTGGGCAAAGTCCTAATCTTAAAGAAAGCATGCACTGCAACAAATCTAACCCAGATCTAGCAAGGGCCTCCCTCCTCTCCCCCTCTCCCCCCGTCCCGATACTCCCATGTTTTGTACTTAGATTTGCACCAGGAGTTTCTCCTCCTCCCACAGCTATGTACTGTGAAATTGTTCACATACCTCACTGAAGAAAACCGAATATGCATTTAGTGCTGACGCACATTTCCCATTTTTTCCTTTCTAGTTGTATTTTCAAACTTTCAGAGTTTTGGCACTAACTGGTACCAGTTTGTATATTTTGCAATCAAAGCATGCTAAGAAGGGACATTGGCAGAAGCCTCCATCATCTGGCCTCATCAGTTTTCACTGTTTACAACAGCAATAAATGTACTCTAAAGGGGCTATAGTCCTCTTGATGTCAGAGGAATATATGTACAGAAGGAGAGGAAGAACAGCCTAAATTTAGCTAGCAGAAAGGGGACATCTGCAGCAGTTAGGTTGGTTTTGCTGACTGATAAAAATGTATTATTACAAAGCAAAAAAAGAAAGTTTTTTGCAATTAAAGAAACCATCATAAAGAAACTACTTTTTCATAAACAGGATTTGATGTTTCCAAGGCTTTTTTATTTTAGAGATAATCCCATTACATATGGTCATTGTGCTGGGAATAGAGAAATAATCCCCCATATAACATCCTGAGACAGCATTTCTCACTTGTTACTAATGCTCCAGGAAAAACAAAGAAAACATCAAAGAGAGGGTCAGGATGATGGATCAGCAAGCCAGGAAGCAATTAGGTGAGCCTTATTGTGCCTCCGAGAGCGGCATTGGTTCCCGGCACTTCTGTTTCAGTTCTACAAGTGTATTTGTGGATTGAAAGTGGTTGCACCAGAAAGCACAGTATTAAACTTCGGTGTGTAAAGTGGTTTTGAAATTCCAGTGCATATAGAAAATATCCCATGAATGGAAAACAGCATTTTTACTAGCACATTGCAGTAAGAGTCAGTGTTGCAAAACTGCCCTGTATTACACATCACCTTTTTCAGGCTCCAGTTTTCAGGAAATTGTGTGGTTCCCGTGGAGGAGGGGAAAACTGGGTATGAAGCAGAGCATCGCTTGTGCCACGGCTTAAGCCATATCATTTAAATCAAACCGTTACAGGCAGCACACAGAAAGGCTTGTGCTTCAGTTGTGACTGGTGTGGTCAGCACACAAGTCAGCATTATGCTGCACTCAACATGTCCTGGCTGCGCTCCAGGATGACCCTTGGCATAGGAACTCCAGAACAATTACACAAAGAAGCAGCCGGTCGCTGTCGTGGCCCTCTTGGCCCCAGAAGCAGCTGAGGGTCTGACCGATGGCTGCCTCTCCCTGCCTTCAGATCTCACCGTTGAAATCCCTTCTTCTGCGACCACGGCCAGCAGCCTGCATGGGACACTGCCTAGGAGCGCACCTCTGGCCGGGGCAAGCAGCTTGCTGCAACGCATGTCTTGGGAGCAGGCAGCTTTTGGCAGCAAGGAGGGCTGCATAGTGCAAGCATGTTGCCCAGATGTGGAAAAACTTCCATAACAGCCACCTGGTCCTAGCCCACGTCATTTGTGCACAAAGGGAAAAGCAGGCCCTGTGCGAGAGGCTAAGAAACCCAGTTTACAAACCCACCATTAAACAGAGACAATGTTTTCCCGTTTTGAGAAACTACGCCAAATCTTGCTGGCAGCTGCCTGCTCTGAAAATGATCACAGCAGTGACCCCTTGCCAGGGCTTTGTACCTGATCGCACACCAGCTCCTACCTCCTCACGGCAGGCCAGCTGCCAGATGCCACTTTGAAAACGGCTCCTTCTGCTCTAGAAACATCACCTGCACAGCTGGCACTCCGCCACGGGGAACAGGAATGCTGTCAGGCTTCTTATGTCTTGCAGCAGTCACACTTTGGCCGCAGGCAAAGCAGCATGGCGTGGAGGGGTCTGACTTCATGCCAGCTACCTGGTGGACCCCTCAAATCCCACTGGAACAAGTTGACAACCATGTGGACTGCTCAAAATGGCAATGTAAGTAAATATGTTGTCGCAGCTGGCACCCCACCCAGTAACTGGAGATGTATGATGAACTCAGAACAGGGGACTTCAGGAAACGTTCACTACCTTGTAACTAGAACGTAACAGATCACTAGACTCATAACTCATCACTGGAACATAACACACCAATGAACACAGCAACAACCTTTTGAAAATGGAGACAAAAAGGACAGCAGACATTGCCACATCTCAAGGGTTTAGAGTTATCAGTATGGGCAAGAAAACACAATAGTAACAAGCTCAGACAAACTCCATTGCAGGGGAAGGTGGGGTAGACTAACTCAATAAATACTGGTATATGTATTAATATTCATTTCAAGTTGGAAACTGGTGTATAAGGTGGCATATTGCTAGAGTTGATAATATTAACTTTAGCAAAAAGAATTGCTGCGTGTTGAAAATTAATGAGTAAAACTTGACAGCTTTTTTGTATTTGGCTTAGTAATGAAAGAAAACACAGGAACAAGAAAAGTGATCCTTTCTATCTTATGTTTGTCATCTGTTTAATACCTAAAGACACCATATAGTATACAGAGCAAATGACTTCCATTTTTCATACAGAACGGGGAATTGTTACTCATAAAAGGATCTCTGACAGCTACAGAAAAGCTTTCACTTCACTTCCCCTGCACGCTCGGTGCGATGCTTCAAGCTAACTCGGGAAGAAATGAAACTAATGAAGCCTAATTTCCCCTGGCTAATAAGGAATGAAGCCTGAGCAAAGTTAGCTTGTTCATTACGCCTCCGCTCATCTGGATTCTCTGATGTCTGATAAGATTGGATCATATGCCACAGCCTTACCTTCCAGGAGCTGTCTTTTCAGGAGAGTGCCTTTTCTTTATCTTCTGTAATTTTGTGGGTTACAAGAGATGCAAACAATTTCTTATAGAAGCATTCTGCTTGAATGAAAGCATGGCATGGTAGCATACGTCTTTTTTTCTGCAAAAGCTACTACATATAGCTAATTTTCATGAGGCTACTAAAGGCTAAAGCTACTCTTTTCATTATATTGTGCAGTTACTGTGTCACACAACCCACTGAGCAGCGTGCCTGTTACATATACTGTTAACAGTCAAAACACCAGCTCACTCTTTTCTATAATCTTCATTTTTCTGGATAAAATAAGTTGCTGCCCATCACACACAGAAGGATCCAATCTCATTCCAGTTGTAAAAATAAAAGTTTTGTTAAAAAAAATCACCGTTTAGTTTATTTAATTAAGCCTACGCAATAGAGTTCTCAAGGGATCATCTTATGCATCTCTGATTGCTTGATTTTAATCTTTCTTACACAGAGAAGACAGTTTCCCCAGTAATACAAGCTTTGTGTTTTTAATTTGTGAACCTATATCCAGTGTTTGTCCTCATAACTGAAACTTGTCTTAGCTTAATTTGATCTCGATCAGAATACGAGGATGCCTGTATTCTTAGGGTGTACATAAACATGTTCCTATTTATGGGGAGAGTAAGAGAGAACCGGTCTTTTTTTAAATCTAAAAAAAAAAAATAGTGGGTTTTTTTCCAATGATTGTGCAGTTTGCATGCTCTGCACTTGTTGGAGTTCTTGTTCAAAATGTCACATGTGTAAAGTCATCTCATCTTTCTTTTGCTGTTGTAATAAGGTATATCTATTCAGTTTGGGCCAGTTCACAATCCTGCAAAAGAGTGAGTTTTGTTATTCCAGAAAACTCAGAACTACACCATTATAGAAAACAATACGTGTTTCATTATTTAGTATGTTTTACTTAAATGTATTTACCTAGTGTATAGAATAGTGTAATTGGAATTTCTATAAACAATTAATGTTCAGTACTTGGCTGCTAATGCTCCAACGCCTTCTGGGAGGCTGCAAAGCATCAAAAACAAAAGCATACAAAACAATATTAATTATAACTGTTAACAATTGCTGCCAATATGACATACATCAACCGGGATCATCTTCCTCCACACTTTCTATAATTGGGGCTGTGTTATATAATATGAGCTTAACAGCTTCTTAGTTGACTTCCTGATGTAAAGATAAACTTAATTATATAACCTGCCTATTTTAACTTTCCCAGTCAAATTAAGCAGAGAGGTTGGTGTATGGTATGGAAGGAGTTTGTCTGTGTGAAAGCCCAGCCCAAGGAGTAAACCCTCAAAGATGTTAGATGTGAGGGTTAGAGGCTCCTCAGCAGTGCCTTCCTGTGAGGAGTGCAGCAGATTGCTGCGGGTGTTGCCTGATCAAATGCTAACTGGTTTGTTTAAACAGTTATTTGGGGAATATTTCTATGATCAAGTGTTACCCAATTAAAATATATTAAAAATAAACACTTCACGTCATATGAACAGGTAACAAATCCTCTCAAAATAACAAGGTTATCCAATACAGACAAAACACAAAGACGTGCAGCTAAACCACCTGTGGGATTCAGACACAGGCTACATAAAGTAGCACCTTCTCCCAGAAAGTGCAGAAGTGACTTTTACTCCAGTGCTTTTTCCTTATTTCTCTGGCACAGCACACAGCATGCCTTGAAGTGGAGCCACTAGCCATGGCTCTGTTTACTCTGTGCTAACTTTCAGGCAGCTGCTCTCTGGAGGAGCTACCTCCACCAGAGTCCTTGCACTGTCCTCGTGTCAGCTCAGACAGCTGTACGAGCCTGACCACCCCTGGAGTGCAGAAAGTGATGTCCCTGACCCACGCGATCCAGCAGCACACAGCAAAATGACATCACAGCATATCACATCAGGATACCTTTGTTTTCCCAACCCAGACAATGTGGCATTTGTAGCAGAGAGCATGGGATTGTGCCCAGCCTTATGCCTCGCACACAAGGGTGAGATCTACGTACGTCTGCTGTTGTCCATCACATGTACCTGAAGAAACAAATAGTCTTTGTATTTTAGGATTAGACACACGTAGCTAGATTAGGAGAGTGGAAGAACTAGAAGGCGAGTTTGGCAGGGATTTTTATAGGAATCAAAATCATACTTGCCCGAAAGTATCTTCTTTGAACAGTTAAGAACCACTCTATAAATAAACAGTTTTCTTGAAAGGTATTAAGACACCCTAATTTGCACCAAACAGTGAGGATTTCCAAACACTGCAGGAACACACTGAGCACGTAGAGCCCTGATAGTAACCCTTCTCTCTCCTGGGATGACAGCTTGTTTAAAGTTCCCTCTTCCTTTGCTAACGCCTACCTCTTAAGCTCTCCAGATAATTGGAGAAATACGTATTTGAGAGCTATTAACAAGGAGCACAGACAGCAGACTTTGCCCTTCACAAACCGTCGCTCCATCTGTAGCATCCTGCCTGTTACTAGCTACGGGCTACGCTATGGGTACCCGCGTTCCAGGCTTCCCCTCTCCTGCCCCTCCTCACTCCCTGCTGCTCAAGACTGCAGAAGTTTTCTGCCAAGAGATCAGCTGAGAGGAGGAGCTACTGGAGCCAGCGCTCAGCTGGCCCTCAGGGCTACCGCTGGTGGTGAGCAGGTAACTGAATTATCAGGCACACCTTCCCTTTAATGGGTTTTCTTCCTCCTTGTTTGTGTAGAGGCTTTGGGAGGATAAAGGTGAGTATGTTCCACAGTTGTGTGAAGGAAAAGAGCAGAGCTAAAAAGGAATGCAGCTAGAGAATTCAAGAAAAGTTTCGTCTTGTTTGGAATTTTATGAATAATTTACATTCTAGAAGGGAGAGACTGCCAGTGACTGAAGCTGAGGAGTGAGTCCTCAGTGTCCCACCAAATAACTGCAGAGCTGGAGTGACACTGGATAAGCAGTGGGGAAACCTGGAAAACTGTGTCCAGCTATGCATGAATCTACTGATGAAGAGGACCTAGGGGCTGCAGAAATTGCCTGCAGTTGATGCACCCTACCCTTCACTCCAGGCGAAGCGAGCATTCAGTGGTGCTGAGCTCCCATTAACAGTGAGCATCCTGCAGTGCCCACGCAGCACTTCTGTTATATTTTGATATATGTTCAGGTGTAGAAAGCCCTTGTAAACCTGCGATGTTTTCAAGAAAGGACTTAGCAGAGTCCTATGTGTTTTGCAAAAACCACCCTTTAAATGCTAGTGGTATTGTGTCTACTCTTACTGAATATAAAAGAGGTTGTCAGAGTCCAAAGGAGCCTGTTACTGATTCACATGCAGGTTCCAGTTTGTCCTTTCAGTAAATCCTCTGTGATAGATAGCTCATTTAAAGCTTTGTACCTTGCATATCACTTACCTTGCCCCAATTTCCGGATCAAATGCTACTGCAAGTTGAGGTCAATGGAAATTTTAGCGGTTTCTGATGGTAAGTTCCTGAGCAGTTTAGACTTTCAGAACTACACTGGCAATCAGAACACACTGACCTAAGTGTTTTGCTGCTGTTGGCAAAAGCTTGCATGGACGGCTAACTTCTCCAGCCGGGTCCAAGGATCTAGCTATACGCTCCAGAAAGCTACAGGGAAACTGGCTGCGATAATCAAACATGCACACTGAGCAACAAGTACTGTAAGGCTATTTACTACCGATATTCCCGTGCTTCTATTCCTTCCATTTGCTTTTTGCCAGTTTGTAGCGGTCTTCTACACCTTAAAATACAGCATTTCTGGAAATAATCTATCAACTTTTCTTATTTTCAGATTTTCACTGGGGGGGGGGGTGGGAAATCTTCCACTAACCATGACTGTGGTTTTTGGAAGGTAAGAAGTGATATCACCAGAGGCCGTACCACATTCCTTCTCAGATCTACACACTTGCAACAGCAAAGCGCATTGAGTAACTAGTTTGTCCGATACGAAGACTGACTCACAAGGACAAGAAAAGTTGGCAGGTATGTGTATGCTTGCGGTTCTTGTCCCATTTCCCTGATAATTTAGAAATGTGGCAGAAGAAAACACTAGCTTGGTGATGTGCAGGCCTCTCTTCTGGAATGGTTTACATTTATGTATTTGGTTAATGAAAGCAGCAAAGTTCCTTTATTTATTTTTGGTTGCGGAGACCATGTGGACAAGGACTTAAAGGTAAAATGTTTTCCCTTTTCTTTCGTCAGTAAACATTTTACACTATGCTGAGACAGACTTACAGAAGAAGCATGGCGTGACATGAAGAGCTACAGCAAAATAAATGCTGTGGAGTTGAACAGTGTAGAGATCAGTCATACCAGCCAGGAGGAAGAGGCAAGAAATGCGGGTATTTGACACAGGATGACTGTGGGCCCTTCCTGAGATGTGACCATGAAAGGGGAAGATGACTGATGAAGGCTTCAGGAGAAAGATTTTCAGCAGGTAAGGTTATCCTAAAGGCCCTGTACAAAACACTAGTGAGACCTCACCTAGAGTAAGATATAACCATGACCATCTGTGTTCAGTGAAGGTGAATTTGCATTAGAAGAAAGCAGAGGAGGGTTTCTGGGATGATGACTGGAGTGGAGAGCCTCAGAGGTTACCCTCAGGTCAGCAAGGCTATCGAGAAAAAACAACAAGGTCTCCCCAGAAAGCAGAAAGCTTCCTGGGACAAGAGCAATGAGGTTTGGAGCTGCTT
This sequence comes from Opisthocomus hoazin, assembly GCF_030867145.1. Classification (NCBI taxonomy): domain Eukaryota; kingdom Metazoa; phylum Chordata; class Aves; order Opisthocomiformes; family Opisthocomidae; genus Opisthocomus; species Opisthocomus hoazin. The sequence continues at coordinate 14,516,087 of NC_134417.1, forward strand.
CCTAACTAGAAGAGTGCAGACAAGTCACTGAGCTGATTTCGAGGTGGGACTTGACAAAGCCACACATCATGGTAGAAGGAACAGAGTAAAATGTTGCCCTCTAAGTGCACACAATGTCCTTTCAATTCCATGTCCTAGAGACCTGGTGTCTTTCACCTCAGATACTCACAGACTGCGCCGTGTATTTAAATAGAAAAGTGAGTTTCACAGACAGATTTGGGCTGCATCTGCATTGAAATTGCTGTGTATTGAGGGGAAACAGTCTACGAAAATAGAGATTTTGCTTTGGCTTCATTCCAATAAATCCTGTCTCATAGTTTCTCTTGTGCCTACATTCTTGATGTTTCTGGGGCCCTCTGGTAGGTGTTCTGGACAGTGCTGTAGGTACAGCAGCTTCAAGATAACAAGCTTCTGAAAGCCAGGAGTCCTGAGGACTATTCTGATAGCTGAGGACATCGCTAGCATAGTAAAACACCAGCTATGCTCCGCTCCTGTAAGGTGAATGGGAGGGGACAGACTAAAACCTCTGCTAGTTTGGGGTTTGTTTCTTTTTTTTTTTTTACTTCTTTATATTTAATCGTATCAAGGAAAGGACAAAAATCAGCCAGTGAGGAAGAGTGCTTTCCTCTCATCAAAGCTGCACTGAATTTACGTTTCTGCTCTAGCGTTGCTGTGAACTTCCAGCCCTGTGCACTAAGGGTAGACCCCAGAGAAGAGTGCGGTCCACCATCGCTGGACTGGATTCAAGGACTCCTACTTGCTTTCCTGATCTGAAACAGCTCGGTATTCTCACAGATCTAGCATCACACAGATGCAGAGCATGCCTCACATTTCAGAAACTCGCTAAGGATTTACTCAACTATTAATTAAAATCTCATTAGATTATGATTCTATTACATGCTGGAGGAAGCATCCAGTTTCATTGCAAACAGTTAATTTAGACTCTCTGAAGATGTTCCGTCAGTTAAAACAAAACCAGCAGTCCAAAGAAAGAAAACTGTATCATTATTCATGGCATTACATTACAGTTCAGATGGGATTAACCAAGTCTGTTTCTACTCTCTTTAACAATATAATCTGATGAAACATGCCGGTTGTGTTAATTATTGTTTGTTACGGCTGTTTATGCAGGATACATCTTTGGTGTAGTTCCAGCGAATTTGTGATGCATCTTTCCCTCTGCAGATTTCTTTTTTCTCTGCTTAGGCTTAATGTAACTATAAATGATAATTTTGTGGGTAGTCTCTGCGCAGTGAGCCACATGCTCATATTTATATCAGAAATAACTCATACCTTCAAGGAATTAGCAACTGAAGTGTGCTCATTTCTATCTGTGGCTGAAATTAGCTGCTAGATACCCATTGTGTCTGTTTTTTATATAGGCCCACACAACTGCAAGCATCAAAGGGACATTGCATGAGAATAAAGCAACTCCCTCAGATCTCACTTGCTTGATTCCTGATGTGGACTTCATTTGAGTTTCTGCAGTTAGTTAGGAAGCGTTCAATTCTGCTGCTACCCTGCCCCAGCGTACACGGCGCTGTGCTCCCCATGCCAGGCCACGGCATCTTGCTGGCCGCAGTCATACCAGCAAGGAGACCAAAGGAAACTCGGCTGACTTTCAGCCCTTATTGATGCACAGTGCTTCAGAAATTTCGCTACTGTGAAGCAAGTGCTAGTAAGTAAATGATGTGGTCTAGCCCCAGTAAGTTTAAATTAACATTTCCACACAATGCAAACACTTGCTACTTTTTATATTTTTGCGGCAAGTTATTTCTGTAAACTCTTTGGATGGGTGGAAAGTACTTTCGAAAATGTGGAAAACATATAAAACTCCTCCAAATACCCTGCAGATTTTAACAGCCCACACAGGGACCAACTCCATCTCATTGCTGATGCCCGCAATGGAAAGCAGGCTGCCAGCTCAGGCAACCAGAGTCCGATCCCTCACAAAGGTGTCACTGTTAACGCCGGGGAAATCACCCCACAACCATCACAGTCAGAATGAAGTCATTGGCCTCATACCACAACAGTTTCGGCGATGATATGTATTGAAAGCAGAACACAGGTTTTCATTTTACAGACTCCTTAAAGCTCTTCAATGTCTGTGCAGACCTGGGGCATCACTTCTAGACTCATTAAACAATAGGCTTAATTTCTTTATTCACTTTTGCACTGCTCTTAGAAGTAGTCCATCCTACAGAGATCCACAGGCCATTTGAGGAAAACCACTCAGCTGGAAGGAAAGACGAGGTGGCGTGTGGGAAGTGAGTCCCTGCGAAGTTGGTGTTGACGGAGCTGGCAGGGATCTGGGACACCCAGCCTTGCCACGCGTGTGCTGGGCTTGCTGCTCCCAGTGGGCTCTCCATCCCAGAAGGCTGCAGGGGCACACAGCCTTTCCCTAGGAGTTACTGGGAGGCTCAGCTGGGGACCAAGTTCCCCTGACCAGCTCTCAGCTGGAGCCAGAGACAGCTTCAGAAATGCCCCTCGGGAAGGGAAGCAGCCACCGTGCTGGGTGAGGGCTGCCGGGTGAGAGCTGCTGGGTGAGTGCCATGCACGCTCTTGGAGAGCTGCCCCGGGGTGCCAGGGCACAAAGACCCCTCTGGGACAGCCAGAAGGCTTCCTGGGACACAGGCATGCTGCCATGGCATTTATTGTGCTGTAAGTTGTCATGGTTTCTGCTGGAAACTACCTGTAAACTTTCTTCTTCTTACTACGGACCTATATTACATGGACTCGTATCTGTTACACTGATTCCTCCAGCAGCACCGGTGGGACAACTCTTCCTAAAAGCAACCACTCAGCTAATTTCTGTTACTTGTGTGACAGCGTACATTCGGATAAGATATTTAATCTCTACTTACACTGCAACTTCTTAGTCGCCTTCTACACTGGCTAGAGTGTTACGGCCAGCATTCCGCGAAGCTGTCTGTTGGAGGGCGAGGTACCACACGCAGGCAGAATTGTTCCCCTGGCTCTGCACCCAAGCAGCTTTCAGTGAAGCTTTCTCTTGAAGCTCTCTTGTCACCTCATGCACTCATGGTCCTTACAACTATTTGTATGTGGTATACCTTGCAGCTGACCAAAATAATATTAAAACTAAATTTTACTATCAATAAAAACACCTTTAAAGTTTTTGAAGGACTCTGTACTGCTGTTCCTGAACTCGGTAATCTCCCAGGCCAGATGCTGTGCAGGCAGCCAAAATAAAGCTCTCTTCAAGCTCTTTTGCAAAGCACCTGAACATTGCCATGCAAGGATGCAAACATTTCCTCCTCGGTGTCTCAGATAAGATTGCTGATAAGAAATACCAAAACTGCCTACGCTCATTACACCTGTCCTCTGGGAAATGGGCTGGAACAAAATTATTCCAGAGCAGCCATCAGACTGTTAAGTCCTTCCGGTCACTACCAATTATCAACATTATTTGATAAAATACGATGTAGCAAGTTATCCAGGTTTACTGCAGTCTTTAAAAATATCTGTGGGGTTTTTTTGAATTCCACAGGGTGAGTTTTTTGAAACAGCACCAACCTGAAATACGGGTGGGAGGGGGTCTGAGTTATCAATGGTTTTGTGTGTCCATCTGTGGTTTTCCAGGTCAGACACACTTCACAACAGTACAGTAACACCAGCAAAATCCCTGCCTCTACTGAGCAATGTTTTGGGCAGGTAAGTCAAGTAACACATTCTCTCACAGCGGGGGAGGCGGCTAGATTGTTTGTCCTAATGAATATTTCTAGCAATTTTACAATGATAAATTACAGCAAGAAGTTCTCTACAATCTCACATTGCTCCCTCCAGCACTTCAAAACGCTCATGCGTGGCCTCTGCCATTTCCTGGCTGTATCAGATCACAGAATTATCCCTAGGTTGGGGTACGTTTACGAGGGGACGTAAATGTTTTTAGTGTAAACAGCCAACTCGCCTGCCCCACAGCAGAGCAGCGCATCTACACATTCCTTCCCCTTAGACTGGTTGTGAGATTTTTCCGCTGAACACCTGCTAGCATTTGGGGTACAGCTCCAAATCTAGCTCCGTTTCTGGCAGGTGGGTTGGATCATTCAGAGCTGCTGCTGCAGCAGACCTCAGGGCTGCTGGTCTTAGTCTGGGCTATAACACATCTCCAGGGCTGGCCCTTTGCAGAGGAAGGTGGAACAGCTATCTTTTCTCTACTTTCATCAGCAAAAAGCAACAGGCAAAGTTACAGGTTGCCTACGTTGTGCTGAGGAGGCAAAATTACCATGTAACGAGACCAAAAAAGGGCAGATAGACTTGTCTGAGGCTGGAGTCCACACAGCCAAGGAGCTGAGGGCACAAAGCTAATCATCTGCCTGTCTGCCCTGAGCCCTGCCAGCCTGGTTCCGGCCCTGGGACGTGATCCGAGCGTGCCCCGTCTGTACCAGGCCTTGGGAGAGCAAAGCAGCAGCAAAGGCTCCGAGGTGTCCACGTCCCACTGAAGGCAGCGCAGCAGCTGCCTTCGGACACAGAAACCCACCAAGCAACGGTCCTTCTACATCACCGAGAAAGGGCTGAAGCAACTACAGCTGAATCTGACCCTATTCATGATTTTTTTTGTGTTGCACTTTCTGTTCCTAAAGCCTCCCCCCTGTCAAAAGCCTCTTGCTTTACTGGTTTCATCCCATCGCCCAAGACAGCTGCAGTCAGTGCTCTACAGTCATTTACATTTGATTTTGTTCAAAATAAGAAGTGCCATTGCATTTCCACCCATGAAACTAAAAGCAGAACAGGGAAAAACATACGTATGCAAATGGTTATACATAACTGTCTAAAGTTCTTAAGAGATTGCATGGAAAATAGACCAGGAAATTTCACAGATTTGCAGCATGACTCAGGGGGCATCCAAACAGTCAGTGTGACTCATGGGCTGCGTAGGCACGTACAGGTGTGTGGGTAGGCTTCTGGAAGCCATATGGTTTCCTGCAGGAGCTGAATATCAGCACAAGCCATGGTGGTGGGGAGAAGAAAAGTGACGTTTTATCACATAACAAGCTACTTAAGCACTGCTTGTCCAAGAATTGCTAATGGAGTGGAGCCTAGTGAAGGCTGGCTTCCATCAGCACTGCAGAATAACACGGCTCTTCTAAAGAATGGGATCTATTTACAGGAAACTCTTTGGAGCACAATGACATTTAAGGGGGTGAGAGGCAATTATATTCCAAAATAATTAGGTTTTGTTGAAACTGGTCTTTGCAGAACTCGCTATAGGAGGCCACAGTCTGGCAGAAAGGGGACATCATGTGGGACCCTGGCAATATTTAGGCTTTGTGAAAGCAGCTGGAAGCAATTTCATCTAAGCCCTAATAATGTTTAAAAATGAACAACCAAGCTTGGATCCAGAGCAAGACACTTACCCCACAAAGCCAAGAGTTGTACCTGCTTAGCCCCATCTAAAAATGTTGTGAAATACTGTAATAAAATACTCAGGTGAGCTTCTCCAGGCAAAGGACGGGCATGCTGCCGTTGTCAGTTCCTGGCACAGGACAGTGCACAGACCCACCATCGGCTGAGGGAAGTCTGAAAAGCTGCTACAGCACCAGGGAATTCAACATCTTCTCTCCCCTCCCCAGCCACAAAAATTTACATGGTCGCTTCCCCTCAGGGGGACTAAACAAGGAGGTAAAACCAGGACAAGGATTTTGTGACTTTGTATGAGTGGCACAAGCAAGGCCAGACACTATCCATCAAAGGGGAACTACACACAGTAAATATACACTGCCCCTTCTTATCTGACAACTGCAACCTGTCACGTATTTCCTGCAAGACGAAAGCAAATGGAAGGAAAAGAGTGGATGTTTTTCCCCCATTATTCTTCCGACAGCAAGTTCTTCCCCAACTCCAAAGCCCATAAAGAAAATGAAGAGGAGGTGGTAAATCGTAGTTACAGGTTATGGGAATGCAAATGGAGATTTTTTTTTTCATTAAAAGTCAAAGTATCAATGCAATGTAACCTCCTCTCATGGACGTGGTGCGTTTCCTCCTGCAGCTTCAATCTGAAGTCTGACAGAAGCAAGAGACAGGTGAGGAAATCAGAAGGGATTCATGTATCTTCTGTCAGCCAAAGGCACCTAAGGACAGGAGGCTTGCATCCTGCTTTGGGTTTGGATCTCATGGGTGCTGGGTATCTGGAGATGGGACTGCGCCGATCTTGCCCATGCTGAGAGCAGACCTGATGTGCTGCAGACCTGGGGTAACGCTTCCTCCACGCAGTGCGGGTGTTACTTGAAGTCCCTCTCCAAAGAAAATTTTCACCAAAAATGGGGACTGCTTTTCCTGAAAGCATCAAAATCCTGGAGAAAGCCTGTGTAGCAAGATGCAAATCTCTTTTTGAGATCTGTACTTCAAGACAGAATTACTGTGAGGGATTTGACCCAGGGCATGTCCTGTGGTCTGTGGCTTTCACAGGGATGGAAAACCCTATTCTCACCACAGTGGAGACATCCATGGATAACAGAGAGAGTTATTCTGCTTTTGGGCTAGGTGAGATTTTTGCTGATAAGTACTTGTAGATGAGGTAATACCCTTCTGTCAGTGCTGCTTTTACATTATAGCAGATTCAGCGAAGGAAAAGAGGTGGAGACAACCATTTGATCTAACAATATATTAGAAAAAGTGGAATGACAGAAATAAAACACTAGTCTCTGAGCTGTCAGAACATCTATGCTGATATGGGAACAAGCAGGAAGACAGCAGAGACAGAGCAGGTTACAAAAGCAGTGATTAACCATGAAAGTTCACTTCCAGAAGCCATCTGGAAACTATGGGCACTGAATAGCGAGCCCCATGTTCAGAAGCCGATTAGGGTGCTCATCCACTATCTCCTGTTGGCCTCTACAGGAGTAGAGTTATCTACTTTCAAACGTACTGCTGGTACAATTTTAGCTAGAGCCTTTGGGTGCTGTTCTGCTCTATCTTTTAGTGAATGTACAGAATATGGATTAGAGAGTCTCTTTCAGATCCCTAGACAACTATGACACCTCAACACCTTGAACTCTTGGGTAAAAATGGAAATATTTTCTCACCTTCCAGAAATCTGCCAGATCCACTTGGACAGAACCTGTCTCCCCTGGTGGACAGGGAGGGATGGGGCAGTACTCATCTGCAGGAGTACTGCTGATATGGGAGAGAGAAGCTGGAGCTAGCCCCGCTCCATGTGTGCAAGCATCCCTTGCCAAGGGCACTGAAAGGAATGCCCTGCCCCCAAAAATAAGGCCTCCTGGCTGCCCTGCTCAGGTAAGTCGCAGGTGTCCTCAGTCATCTACCTGCTGCACCAGTTTATATCCAGGACACTTCAGGCACACCAGCAAAAATGAAGCAGGCAATTACCAGCAATGTGTGAAGTGAGTACAAACCACTGTGCAGGCCCTACACCCAGTTCGCTTGTGGGTGATGCACTTCATGTTTTGTTCTTGACTTAGGAAGACCAAGTCTTCACAAATAAGTGAAGCTCTACTATACAGACAAGCCCTGTAAGTCTTACGTATCTTAGATGTTAATCTTTCCTCAAAATCAGTGATTTAATTAATTAATTTTAATTTAACATAATAAAGATGGCTCTGTAAGAGCTTGAACATAACCAATCATGAAATAAACATAACTTAATAATATCTCACTGATGTTGCAATTATCTGCACAAGCAGCTGGCTGGTCAGCTGGATCCCTGCTGTTGTCAGAGGCGCAGAGCACCGAGCCCTGCTCTGGGGATGGCACATCCCCGAAGCAACAAGCCCAACAAGCTCCTCTAACCCAGGGGCCACAGACCTCCTTGATCCAACATGGAGCTAACGGAAGGGTTTCGCTGCAGCAGTACAGCCCAGGAATGGCCAGACTGGAGGGGCAGAAAGGATGTCAAACTTTTTTAGAAGGAAACTCAGAGGTTTAATAGGTCCACAGAGAGAGGCTCAGGTCCAGTGTGTATTTCTAGGTGCGCTTTCCATCACGAGAAGTGAGAGAAATGCCAGGTTAGGGTGGAATAGCAGTGGACACACTGGGATCCTTCCTGTGGGGTCTGCAAGTTCAGGCTTGCCTGCACCTCACTGCTACTGAGAGCAGCCCCAGCAGTCACTCGTCCTCCAACCGGCGAGGGGAGGTCAGCCTGGCATGGGGGTGGTGGGAGCCAAGTCCACACGGGCACAGAGTGGGTTTTTGCGGGACTCCATAAATGCCGGGCTGCTCCCTCCTGCACTCGCAAGTGGCAACTTTGGCTCGGGGGACAGAGCCCTGCAGACACCTCGAGCCCTGCTTCTGTATGGAAAAAAGTTGTGAGAGCGTGTGAGTGTCTGTGCAAGGCATCAGCATTCTGCGCTGTGAAAAGGAGCAGGAGAGCCTGTGATGTGGGCTGAAGATCTCTCTTCTCAGCCTCTGTGGCAAGTTAATTGTTGTTGATTACAAACGCAGCGCAATCTTGTTAATTTGCAGCACAGAACAACAGCCATTTAAGAGAACAGACCTGCATCCAGCTCCTCCAGCACAAAATTCTCACATTATTTAACAGTATGGTGTGAAGCTGTTTAGGAAACAAATAGCACGCAGATCTGGTAAGGGCCAAATGGATTGAAAAGCAGATGATAGGTATCTGATTAACAACATGAGGTGTTACACTTCATTACCTCTGCCACGGTGGCAGCCTGAAGTGTGAAGATCAGGTCTCTGCTGCACTGGACAACGCAGGCAGAAGAGTCGCTGTACAATGCCTCAGTCTTGTCCTCTCTTTCTGCTCTTGTGGGTAGCTGCCAGGGAGCCCACAGGGCCAGCTGCACCTCTGGGCTGTCTCATATCTGCCCTGCGGGAGCAGTCCTGTCCCTGTACACAGGCAGGGCAAGGAGCAGGAAAGAGGCGACCTGAGAGGCAAAATGACTCGACCAAGGTCGCCCAGCAGACCAGCAGCAGAGCCGCACGGGAGGCTCCGTTGAAACAAGTGACAGCAGTCTGGGCAGTGCCCCAAGCTCGCCACAGGGCAGGGAGAGTGCATCTGTAGTGGGACACAAGTCGCTAGCCTTGCTGCAAAACAGCCCTCTAGGTGACACCCTGCAAAGTTCTGGCAGAACAAGAGAAAGCTGTGATTCCTCACTTAGAGCCTCTGTCAGCCCTGCTGGAAGGAGACAGAAGGGAAATGGGATGAGACCAAGCTCCGCTGAAGAAAGAGGCAGGAGACATATGTTGTCTGTGGCCAGTACCCTGGACATATGCTCAGGCAAGCTCTATGGGACACTTTTTCCCATCATCTTATGAATAAAGTGATTTCCTATTGTTAAGAGACCCACCACATCTGTACATGATGCTTGACTTGATTTTTATTCTAACACAGCAGCAAGTAATTGCTTGCTATAACACATATTCCAAAGTTGGATTTGTAACAGATCTGAGTTTTATGTAATTTTCTTTCATTCAAATATCATGGTGTTGCATACACAGCTCTGCAGTGTGCCTGCCTTCTCACTAAGCTTCTATTGCCCCTTCCCAGAGGAATCGGAGCAAGAGCAGCTCTACTGAGCAGCAGATTTCTTTGTGGCTGTCCCTGATGGATGATGGTGACATAAGCTAGCTGTCTTGGGGATTTCACGTAAGCTGAAGCTTGGGAGGCTGAGCTACATAGAACAAGCGTCAAAGCACACCCAGGAGCCCAAAATAGGAAGGAGAAGGCGGCACATGGACTGAAGTGGCTCAGAAGCACTAGATCTGGACAGCAGATTAAATATACATTGCAGTGAATGTGGGGTTAGTCTAAACCAGCTCCAGCAAGTCAAGGATGAGACGTCCTACGGTGAACTGCAGGCACAGAGTGCTCCTAAGTGAAAATTCTCCCTGCAACCAAAGCAAGAAATCCCAAATCAAAACCTAGTTTTGTTAAAAGCTATCAGTACCAAAAATATTTTGGGGGCAAGTGGAAGAGGTAAGTTTTGAAGCAGCAAAACGCAGGCAACAGGGATCAGAAAGGAAAGAGAAGTGAATACGCAGGGTCCTGATGCAGTCTAAAAGCTCTGGTTCTTACCTTCTGCTCCATCAAAGGGACATCCAGATCCAACCAAGGCTCGCACAGACCATTTGGGAATTAAAGTACAGTTTAAGGCTTGCCTACAGTCATGCCATCATGACTGCAGCCCGGAGTGACGGCGTGTGGCTGCAGAGCCCCCTTTAGGGAGGGATCGCCAGCCTGTGCAGGGAGAGGCAAACAGGCAATTTGCAAATCTTTTTTTCTTGTAACACTCCTCAAAACGCCTTTGGCCGCTTTCCCTCTTTCCTGTGGCCGGGTGACAACGCAAACTACTGACTACACCTTCTAGGTGACATTCAGTAAAATCACAGAAAAGTAAGAAAGCCTGTATATGAAAATTCAAGATTTTACTTGCAAATATATCCTCAGGCAGCGTGAACCTAGTACAACAGCACACAGGAGTGTTTTACGGATGGGTGGGAGGGGGGCAGAGATGCAATCACTGCACAGCAATTGTCATGTTTGGGGATGACTGGCAGGTTTCAGGAAGAGGTTGTGTTCATCTTTCCCTGACGAGCTGTGTGCGAACAGCAACGAGAAATGCTGTCACTTCATTGCTAAATCCAAAACAACACATTCGCCTTTAATCTACTGCATTTTAAAAAGCTTTAGTCAGGCTAGGCACATGACGCCGGTTACCCCAGAAGGAGCGGTAAGTAAAGCTTAGAGCCTCCTAAGCAGTTTATAGGCTATACGTTCTGCTCGAGTGCCTCCTCTAAGTAAAAACCTGCAAAATCCTTCATCTGCAGCACCTTCGGGAGCGACAGAACTGACAACCAGCCGTGCAAGCGGCTGACGAGAGTCGCAAGGTCAGGCCCCCACACAGAGGTACCAGCTCGGCCCCGCGCAGCAAAGCAAATGGTCTGCAGGACGGTCCCACCGCCAGCACAGGTACCGAGGCACTGAAACATCTTCCTTGCTGCCTCTGTTTCTACATCACCATGTGACACCTCCCAGGCCTCCAGGACTGTCCATCTGTCCCTATTCTACATACCACAGCCACTCGGGACTCTGTGGTTCAATGTCCCCGAGATCAAGGGAATTTGTATCTGGATGAGATCCTACGTAACTAGGCAGAAAGACAAGGACACGAGAGCGTGGTAGAGAAAATAATCCTGGTAGGAACTGGGGGAGCACTCCCAGCAAGGAACGCGTTCCTGCCTGGTGCCTCTGTTGGGGATGGCTGGACACAATTCCCTTTGCAGATCAACGTTATTCATATGTAAATCAAATGCTGGTTCAAAGGCTTCTGTTGAATCCTTGATTCCCCCTGACTCTGCCTTTCAGTTTTCCCCCTTTATGCCAACAGCTTAGTCAGAGGTCTTTTAAATCATTGGAAACATCTCAATTATATAATTAACCAGAAAGTGAATATCTGCAAACTGCAACAAGGGAAGGCTTCGGCTGCCCGAGTTTGAGGGTATGGAGGAAGCTTGTATGCTATTAATTTTTAGCTAAAGCTGACAGAAAGGAATCTAAACCCAGCTGTGATCCTCTCTGCCAGTTCCTCCAAGAGCACGGCAGCCATGAATGTTGCACTGTGCCTCCATAACCACGTGGACCCCGTGGCTGTGTGGGGAGGCTTGAATCCCCTCTGTTAAGGGAAGGAATTGCACAGGAGGTGGTTTTTGCATCCTTAGAGGCAACTTGGCAAGCCCCAAAAATGCTTTGTTCCCCGGGCCAGGCTTTGCAGGAGTGCCCCATCACCTGATACGCGTGAATAAGTCTTTTCCTATTTAAGCTTCACTCTCAGCTGATGGACCATGAACTGCTGAGCCCGAAATGAAAGGGCAGGGCCAAGGAAAGCACAAGAGTGAAGGAGTTAAACAGTCACCAGTCAAGGGCAGCGAACAAGAGAGCAGGGATTTATCTGCCGGGAAGCAGAGACAAAGATGAGGACAGTTATAAGGACAGCATGAAGGGAATGCAAAGAAGCACAGAGACAGGAGACTGCAGTGCCACAAGATACACATAACCCTTGGGAGGGACATGTGGTGACAGTTGCTCCAGCCTATAGAGCCAGTGACAGAGCTTCTGAAAGCGGAATGGATAAAAAAATAACTATTATCTATTAAGCACATATTAATTTAGACCAAACCTCTAAGAAACTTAGATCTGATTTCAAATTCCTAATATCAAAAGGCAAATTGATCAGGTCAAGGAAATGAGAAATCAGCTAGGCTGAGGAATTCAATGACCAAAAAGTGGAAGTAAAGCTCTTAAACTGCTCTGGGACTTGTATCTCGTGCAAAAGGAGTAAGGTCTGGAACAGCACTGAAAGCCCAAGCCCCCACTCCACCGCCCGAGAAGAGCGGTTGGAGCAAGCAGAGACTCCAGGTGGGATGGAATGGGAATAAAAGCCAAGGTACCAACACATGGCAGGTCAAAAACTTTTGGTTATCACCGCTGGCAATCCCCAGACCAAATGACACCTCACAGTAGGTATTAAACAGAAAAGTTCAGTCATCGATATGAGAAAAAGCAGATCAAAGAAAGGAGAAGGGAGGGTCTTTTTACAGAGAAAATGGGTAAATACTAGTCTCAGGGTGGCCCCAGGCTACATTAACTCTTTGTCTTACTTTTCAATAGGAAAACAAAAAATGTTGAATGTGAGGTAAAAGGCAAGATGGGCAATAGGATAAATATGACAAATGCTGTAACTGGCTGTTTTTTCAACCCGGAAAAGGGGGGAGAAAAAGCACAATTTCACATACTCAGCTGCAGTGGACTGACACAGGAAGCTGCAGAAATAGTAGTATTTGAGCGAGTCTGGGACATTACGATACAACTAGGAAAAAAGCAAAATAATACTGATATTTAGGAAGGGAGAAGTGGTGAGGAAAGATTGAGGCCCCATAGTCTAAGTGCAGTAGAAAGGTAGGTCTTTAAACAAATTTTGAAAGAGTACAAGATAATCAAATGCCAATAACAGTAAAAAAAAAGAGAGAAATTTTGTCAGACTTTGTTCTTTCTTCCTTTGAAAGCCAAAGGAAGCCCCTTAGAGCTCATCCCTTTGGACTTCAGAGAAGCAGCTGACCTGGCATCAAAGGAAGATTAGCAAACTGAAGATGCTTCTGCTAAAAGACCAGACACAAAGTAGGAAGGAACTGGCTACAAGGGAGGCAATGAAAACCAGCATTGGAAGAGGCAGGACGAGCCTGAAGAGGAATTACTACCATAGGTCCTGAAGGGTCTGCCACTGAGTTTGACATTTCGCTGTCTCTAGCACAAAGTGAAGTTTGCTCTTCCTGCCTACGTTCAAGAGACAGGAAAGAGGGTACCACCAGGAAACCAGCCTGCTTCAGCAAGGACTAATGGTTGGGTAGTTCAAGCTGCAAAAGAACGACAGAGGAGATCTCATTCCTCTCTCAGACCAGAGAACAAGCACAAGAGTGGGAACAGCTATCTCGGCCACCGACAGCAGCAGAGTAGGCTGGCCGAGGTGCACCCAGGGTGCATCAGCAGCAGTCTCCGCTCCAGGGCAGCAGGGGCAGGAAGCCAAGCTCATTTCCAGATCAAAAGGGATTCATTTGTAAAGAGCAGCAGACAGGGCAGGGTGGCAGGTGCAGTTCTGCAGAGGCACCCAAGCTAGCAAAGACATCCCATTCCCTAGAAACACGCCACTCCTCCCTCTCTCATTGCCTGTTTCCTTCCACCCGCGTCTGGGCAGGGTTTCACTTCAAACTGTGCCAAGGCACTGTGCAAATTGGCCAGGGAGCGCTTGCATGGCCACAGTACCTGCAGCACTGCCAGGGAGAAGCTAGGACCTGGCAGAGGTGCTCTGCTGCCCAGTGCTGCTGGGACAGACCCCTCGGTGACAGCGAGTGCCCCAGGAATGGCTGCTCCCAAGTAATTCGGGACTATTTCTAGCAGCATTAGTCAACGCCCTTATCCTGACACATTCTGAGCCGTCTAGCCAAGTTAATGACACAGACGTTGCTTCACGGTGGTCAAATCTCTTGGCTCATAAAAGAGTAGCTGGAGTTTCCTGCCTTTCATAAAAGTCAGGAGCCCTTCAGTATCCAGCTCATTTATGCAAGATAAAAATCTCTTGGCAGAGGCTCTTTCCTCACTTGCAGGTTAATTTCATTGTTCAGGCTCTGCAGAGCACTTAATACGTCCCTCCCCTGTTAAAGTCTAGCAAAGTTTTTGACTGATGTGGCTGGGTATCAGCCAGGTACCGCCAGTTAAGGTGCAGGGGGGTTCCTTACCACTATCTTCATTTTCTCTCCCATCTCCATGACCAGGATTGCACGAACCCCACCTGTCAGGCAGCCCCTTGCATCTCTGGTCCACCTCATCCACTACTGAATGCGGGTGCCCAGTGTCCTGCAGCACTTGTTCACTGGGGTGGGAAGTGGCAAAGAGACCCAAAGGTGGAATGGCAGGGTGCAGGAGATGGCCACAGCCATGGATCAGGGAAACGTTCCCAGAAAGAGCATGTGCCTGCGAGCACCGAAAGCGCCTGGGCCTTCTGGTTTTCCTTAGGGACTGCGTACAGTGATGGCTTGAGCCAGCTGGCATCAGGTGGGTCCTTCTGTTCTGTGAGATAATGGCACCCCTCCAGAGAAGCCAGTACAGTTCAAAGAAACTAAGCAGCACAATTCTAATTAAACTTATGAACTAATGAACCAGGTTCCCAAGTGACATGGTAAAATATCCATCACTGAGCTTTCACAGCAAGGCTAACTGCATAGCCAGAAAATTAGCAATCCTTGGTCTGGAACAAGTGTGGGAACTGTGCAGAGATCTCTCCATCTCCTTCAGGGACCAAACTTTCTACATCTTTGCCCACCTAGTCCATCCCTCATGGCTTACCATGGCTATTTACCAGTTGCTTCCCAACACTATTTAACTGATGTGGTCATACAGACTGTCCAGTCCTCATCCTAAATCTGTATCCTCTTCGTAGCCAGCTTAACTCCACGAATCTGCAGAGCCCATTTAATCCTGCTGCTGCCTGCTAGTGGTGTAGTGTTGTGTGTCAGGCTAGTAACTGAACAACCTTTTACTGTCATAATTTAGCCTTATGTAGAAGTGTAGTTGGTCATAGATGTGCCTTTGCAATTCAGAATTACAGAACTGAGCCTGAAAAGCACAGTCCTACGAAGGACATTAATATGCAGAAAGGGGGTTGACACAAATGGGGCCATTTTGCATGCCCCCACAGGGTACTGCATCTGTCCCCGCAGTGCCACAGCAGTGGGGAGAGCAGGAGCATTCCCTTTGTTTTTTGCTTCACCAGCACTAGTATTTTAGAGGCTGAACATTATAATGCAGTGTTAAATAATAACAATAATTAAAACATCAGCACCTCTGTTCTATTAAGCAGCTACAAGGACACCTGGCACTGCTCAACCAGTTTGGTTTTTGTTGAAACAGCATAGGGCTCTTGCACCGCTCCCGCAGCTGTGAGCTGGCAGTGCCCGCAGCTCGGCAACCTCTCTGCAAAGCCTGGCTAAGAATACTGGCACCACTGCCACGCTCAGGAAGGAGACCTGAGCTTTCCTCAGCCTTTTCTGGTGCTGCCCATGCCAGGTCTCTTCAGGTTGCCATTGCACAGGGCAGAAGTGGAAATGCTGCTTTTGGTTTATGAAGCTGATGAGGGACCATCTGCAGGGCCCCAGCAGCAGGTCCTTCTGCTGTTGCAGGGGGGCAGCTCTAGTCACAAGGCTGAATATGCCTGTAGGACCTGACCGTCAGTTACTGCCTGCCTTCAAGCTCTTCAGTCCAAGGATTAGTCGCAAGCTGTGTCCCCCAAAGTCCCCCACATCTGCCAGAGCTGGCATGCAGCATTTGGGGCAGAGCAAGGGTTTCTCTGGGGTAATTGTGCTCCCCTGCAAGTACTGAAGCATTTTTCTATTCTGCTGCCCATTAATTCCTCGCATCCTTTATCTCACTCAGCAGTAATGACCTGAGGCAGAGGGCCTCTGGAAACATCTGGGTAACAAATTGATACGTGTTTGTCCCTCTGGGTTAAAGAACAGTCTTGTAAA
The DNA here is from genome assembly GCF_030867145.1 of Opisthocomus hoazin. Classification (NCBI taxonomy): domain Eukaryota; kingdom Metazoa; phylum Chordata; class Aves; order Opisthocomiformes; family Opisthocomidae; genus Opisthocomus; species Opisthocomus hoazin. The sequence continues at coordinate 14,532,098 of NC_134417.1, forward strand.
ATAGGAAAACCCACTTTATAGAGAAATTTAATTTTATATTTAGGTCTCCTCTAGTAATTGTTTTCACAGAATTGCATATTTCATCACAGCATCTTTGTTCTTTTATTTCCCTTCTTGTGCACTTAGTCCAACAATGGTCATAACTCACTGCAGGGCCAGCTGGATTAATATCAAAATATTTGCACAATATCAAACTACAAAGTCTCCTGGAGAACCAGAAAAATATTCAAATAGGTGATTTCATAAATTGACCTATTTCTCTAGTGAGAAGTTTTTGTGATGTTGAAAGTTATTAAAAACAAGTTTTCATATGTAAATTTACATTCATAACTTCAAGTCCTAACCCCAATTCTCATTTTGATTTTCGTGTGAAGAAGCAATTCCTTGGCAAAATCAGTGCGACTCAACTCTGGTCTGTAGCACACATGAGAAAGTAAGAGGTAGAGAAACAGCTTTGATTTGCATCACCAAAAGCTTCCTGATTTACTTCCTGCTAGAAACAAATGAAAAATGAGGACTTTATGAATGCATGCAATAGCTTTTCTACCAGTTTTTAAAAAACAGAACAGAATCATAGTGGTTCACAGTGAGATAAATGTTAAAAATGGTATCTTGAAAGTTCACTTCCTTAAGCACCTGGTAATAACACCTGAAACATGAGGGCCAGTGTCCCAGCCATAAAAAAACCAAGCCCCCAAACCCCATAGAGCTATTCAAGCTAACAGGAGCCATGGGGTTCATCAGCTCTGGAGACGGATGCTTTTCGAGACCACCAAGTGGGTGCACAAACCAGCTTGAGACCCAGATAAGGAGGCTGTACAACTGGCACAGTCTCCAAACTGAAAAAAGCAAGCCAAGACCTGACTTCATACCATAGTCCAGGCTAATCTAGTGCAGGTTTTTGTTTGTTTTTTGTGTTTTTTTAACCACTGAAGCATCATCCCCATGTTCAAACACAGCTTTGGGGCCAACAGCAGCAATGCATATTGTACATCTGGGTTCCTATAGCAAAATTATTTGTTGCCCGTCTGCTTCCCACCTCAGTCCCCTTTCTATCTGAGTCTTTCAGGTTAGAAGAGTTTCTCCTAAAGTTAGAGTATCTGTGAACAAGGATGTCCTTTAGTGTAAACCGAGAAACATCAGACCTCTTCTCTGGAAGCAGAGGCGCAGACGCAGCTGTTCCAACAAAGTGCCCTGGCACAGGACCATCAACTTCTTGCTCTTGGAATCTGGTCTGACCATCCTCTGTCTTGAGACTGTTTTGCAGGTGACATACATTTTCCTCATTGCTGTAGGTAGTAGATAAGACACACTTACTTCACTGTTCCGAGCACAGAAAGTAGCTGCAGAATGTTCTGTTAGAAATTTTCTTCTCTGACATGGCCTTTTCATGGAACATGCCTTTATGTAGTCCCCAGTAAGGGCTTTTTTCTAATTTATCTGGTTTGTCCAAGCCATGGCCTGTAGTATAGCTCTGTGGTTGAAAAATGAGGTCAGCAAAAACAGTTACAGATCCAAAAAGTATATGAATTTTGTTCATATTGAAATTTGTTTGCTGCTGTACCTGTGCATATTTGTGTAGAGTTACCAACATACTCCTCTACACAGACAAGCAATGCAGTGGGGTGTTTTAAAAAAGTTTCACAAAAATAAGTCTTTACTGGAAGTCAGGAGGATTCTCCAGGATTAGGCTGGAACAGAATCCACAACATGAGGCTTTCTCCTGGGCTGCTAGTCAATTAAATTTACTTTTGGCAGTTTTGCCTGTCTAAGGCAGCACAGCCGTGCTGCCTGCAGAACATCCTCCGCGGCGCCCTGGGCACAGCAGCGATCACTGCGCTGGTGGATGGACAGATCTCACAGGCTGTCGGAGCCCGTGGTCACAGAGCGGGTCAGGACAGCCGCAGGGCAATGGGCAGCTCTCCCCAGTGCCCAGCACCACAGGGCTGCTCCTGTCTGCTGCGGCAGGAGGCTGATGTCAGAGAGTATTTTGAGCCCAGCACACTGAATGGAGGTAATAACCAGTATCATCATGCAGGAGCTAGAAGTAGGTAGAAAGAAGCTTTGTGTGGGTGGCGAGAGAAAAAAGGCAGATTAAGGAGACAAGGATCAGAATCTGCAAATCACGCAAAACCAGTTCTGTGTCAGGAGGGAATAATTAGCTTGCTCTTTTTCTAGACAAGCTGCACTGGTGTTGATTTAGAAACTCCCTTTCTGACACCAGGTGAAACTGGACACCCTTGAGGATGTTCTGCTTTGGGTTTTCAGTGGGTTTAGTGCATAGTTTTGCCATTTGATGCATATTAATGTGGCAGTACAGGTGGGTGGTAGATGCTACCTCCATTGCATGTCCATACCTGCTGGCAGAAACACAGAACTCTGGTGAGGGTCAGCACCTGGGGTAGCAGTTCAAGGTGGTTCTGGTGATAAACATCAGCCCCAGAGATAGCCAGGGGCCTTGTCCTACGAGTTCAAGCAGGAGGGGGATTCACTCCCTAGAAAATTTTCTGTATCCAAATGTAGTAGAATTCCTGTTACTTTATTAATTCCTTGGAGTTTGCTTCCACGAGGCTTTTGCACTATTACACCTGTGCAACCTAGGAACTTGGCATGCTGGAGAGAAGGTCAGGAGCAAATAGCTGCCATAGCAAAGAACAAGCAAAGCCAGCCTGCTGGCAGGTTAGCTTCCCGTTGCTGGATCAGTACAGACCTGCTATTTCTGCACTGATTCCTAGGTTTTTTGCCTTGTTGGAATGAGACATGTTCTGAAGATCTAGTTATGTCCCACATATTAAGAAAATTGCTAGTGGAGGCTGTAGAGTTATGCAAGTCCTACCTGCTCTTGGCCATCATCTGGCCATGATCAGGCTGCATTCATCTATTTTCTGCTGGCTACAGCACTGAGTATAGCTAGTTCTGTTCATCAAGTGGTAAAATAAAAGCTCAGTGTTAAGAACCTAAAGTCCCTGACCTACACCTTGCAAGCGTGACACACATGGCCAGCATCGGATCTGAACGCACCCCGCTTGGCTGCCACCCGCAGACCCATCCTGCCCAGGCGCTGCACCTCTTCCCAGACCAGCACAGCCGGAAAGCAGCAGCCCTTTGCTCTTCATTCCTTCAACACAAGAATCCCAGTTTCTGCATTGCTTCTTTTCAGGCCACGTGGGAAATGGGTTAGTGGCATAAAGAAAGGCACAAAAAGGATTGGAGGACTTGACTACCTGGCCTCTGCAGAAGTCAGCTGAAAATAAAATCCAGGAGCCTTTACACTTTGCCATGTATGCTAAGAGCAGAGGTGGAAAGCCTCATTGCACAATTTCACACCAAGGACAGAATCATCCTGCGTTTAGGAAAACCAAAGACATTCAAAGCCTGCTGTTTTGAGAAGGGAATTGTTCCAACTCAGGAAAAAAAAAAAAAAAAAGACATAGGCAGCTATTATTCTGTCTGTACAAGTCTTATTAAATAACCCAGTGTCTGCAAACCATAATTTTAAAATTTTCCCTGTCATACAACATGCCAGACCGCAGCTGCATAAAATAGAGAAAACCCATTTATAAGTGACCAGAGCCACTGGAAAACTGTGGAAATATTGCCTCAGGCTGCAAGGCCCTTTCCTGTGGAAAGAGTATTTTGCAATTGTGTATTAATACTGTTCCTTGCTGACAACTAGCACTCATGTTCTGGGTTCCATCAAAAAGGCTTACGTATAGGCTGTTCAAAACTCCGAATGCAAGTAGAGTGAGTTTTCTTCCTCATTATTCTGACCTATTCATTTCTCCCCCTTCCCTCCTACCTCACCATCAGACATTGAAGAGAATGAGAAAAGCATGGAAACAACAAATCTGCAGAAACAGGATGCCACGTGGCACAGAAGCACCATCACTGGATTCTCCATGGAAGAAGAGATCTTTCTGGACAAGCATAGGTAAGAAGATGCTGGAGGAATGCTCCAAAACAATTCTGTCACTGCTACATCAGTACTTAGTATTATTCTTTAAGCAAAGCAGCACTTCACCAGAATCATTTTTCTGCATAACCTTCTAAGACATCAAGTGCAGAAGTAGAAGTCTGTGACTGAATATCAGAGCTGCAGAAGTCTACAAAAACCTGCAAGGTTGGAGTCTGCATGCAGTGCTCCGCTCCCCCCTCCCTCCCAGGCTCGAACTCCCCATCCCCTCCAGTGCCACTGCCCCCCTCCTGCCTCACAGCCCCGTCTGTAACAAATTGTCACTCCCCAGGTCTCTGCTCCATTTGTGCGCTCGTGTTCATCAGCACACATAGCTTTTAAAGGAGAATGAGCCAAGGCCTTCGAGCTGAGGAATTCACATGCTGATTTTTGCAATGAATTTTTCTGAGCAATGTACAACTGCAAGCTAACAGATCTGCAAAAGCGTGGAAGCAATTAAATCCGAGGCTGAGGCTAAACTGAAAGCAAAGGGGCAAGTTAAAGATCCAGCACGGACAAAGGTTCTTCCAAAGTTCAAGGATGCTGGTTCCGGCCCCTCCATAGCATCTGGGAGAACACAAGCTCAGCTTGCCTGTCACTCCAACATCAGTCTTGTCAGGTAGTCCTCACTTTTCCACTCACTGGAGAGCTAATAACCTTCTCCAGGTTCAAGCACCCACAGACCCTGTCAGGAAATTCTTTACTGAGCTGAAGTTATATTGTAACTTTTCCTGCCAAAAGCAGGTTAGCCAGCAGTCCTCTTGCTAGGGGCCATCAGAAGGAGCAACACTCACTCAGGGGGCTGTGAGCCAGAAGGGTCACAAAAAAACTCAGTCCCAGGGTGTGAGCCCACAAGTGGAAGCAAGTAAAGACAACTCGATGTGCACAACTGGCAAAGCCACTTGCAGTCCTTTGGCAGCCCACGTCCACGGGGCAGCCACCATGCTGCATTCTGGTTGCACGCCTGCCAGCAAATGTGCCGAGGAGCTCACAGGCATACAGGGAACGCAATTGCCTTAGGGTACATTATTCCCTGCGTCTTGACTGCAGTCAGAAATAGATGTAGTCTTCTCACTGTATTCCTAAATTGTACAGCACAGAGAATATGAGCACCAATGGTCTGAATGAGAAGGTTTCTGGCAGCAGATTGCAGTAGCCAATATAGGGAAGACTGCAGTCTCACAACCTGACTAAGGTAAGCAGAAGTTTTGGGGCATGACCGAAGAGAATTACTGAAGGTTTAAAAGAGAAGCATTATTTCCCGAGCATATCCTAGTTTCAAAGTGCTTTGCTGGTCAATTTGGAGCAGAATTAAAGCAGCAGGGTGGGAAAAAGCAGCAGGGGACAGGAGCCGACGAGTATCTGATTCACTGAGCTGGGAGGTGGTGGGTAACCTGGAAATAACAGGGCATTTTGAAGGGTGAGGGCTGTAGCAAAGCCAAAACAGCATCAGGAGACAGAGGGGTCTTCACCAGGGCAGCGAAAAGAGCAAAACCAAAAGCTGTGCAGAGGGCCCCATCCATGCCATCTCACAGTGGTCACACAAGCCACCCACTACAATATACACCCCCAGACAGCTCCCATGCTGCTTTCAGGGGCAGGTTCTCCTGCCTGCAGGGTAGTATCTACAGCAAGGCAAAGACACAAAAAAAGACATTTGACAGCAATGGATGTCAGCAAAATCTGAATAAAAGTTTCTGTTTTCACAAGTCTATTGCAGAAATACAGTAGATTTGCGGAAATACAGTAGATTTGCAGATTTCTTCAATTTGTCATTATTTTGAACCCCAATCCTGTCCTCTGGCACACTTGCTGTCAGCCTAGCGTGCTCCACAGCATGTCCAGTGAGCCAGACTTCTGATGGAGCCGTGGCGGAGAACCAAACCCAGGACAGTCCTCCCCATTTGCCAGTGCAGAAGGAGCATTTGCAACATCTCAGAGCTTTCAAACCATTCAGCAATAAATACCAGCTTTATACCAGTCATCAGAAACTGACACACAAGTCTGTATAGTGTGGAGAAATCAAAGAGAAGACCTAGGCATCTTGGTGAAGAGGGTTAAAAAAGGGAACACTAACCAGTGTGGGCTACCAGAGTAGCATGCTCCCCCCCAGGCTGGGAACTGCCAAGAGGATCCTGGCTGCTACCCAGCAATAAGCCACATCACAGCCCATACCCCTTCAGCAGCTCCTCACCTACCTCCTCCCAGCAAACATCCACCTGGAGACCTTCCCCTGTTCAGCCAGTTCACAGGTCCCAGGCAACCTGTGCCCCCAGCCAGCCCCAGCACAGAGCAGGGTCACCAATGGCCTGCCACGTCCTGCTGCCCGCGGCGGGAGGGGAAGCTCTTGCTTTCTCAGGCAAGGCAGGCTCTTGGCAAAGCAACCAGAGCAGGGAAAGTCAGAGTAACAGGGATGCGAGGAAACCTCTTACACAGCAGAATCACAGGCAGCTCCAGACCACAGGGCAGCCTGCAGCTCCAACAGCAGCCAAGCAGCTCTGTGCTGCACAGCCCGGGGAAAACTGGACCCAAAATAAAGAGGAAAACAGACTTGCTGGTAGACCAAGAAAAATCCACACAGCCACTTCCAGCTAGTGGGGGAGGGAGCCCTGTGAAGTCGCTCAGCCCAGGGCCAGATGGAGAGGTGGAGCGGTGGGCAGTGCCAGGCTTGCAGCAAGAGTTAATCAGTAAATAACACCAGGATTTCTGGCCAAGCAAATAAGAGCAAGGAAAGGAGTGAGGTTGTGCCACATGGGTGCTGGGTCAGAACTAGAGAAGGACCACAAGAAGGAAGCAGTTTTAATTACTTTTCTCTAGACAACAGTGGGTGTGGGAAAATGCACAGGCTGCTGGGAATGAACATTTAAGCAAGGAAAAACCTCACCAGAGACAAGAAGAAAATTCTGAAGTGCAGCTCACTAGACCAGGGGAGGCCAGGCACCAACCACCCTGGAGAGCTGGAAGCCAGCATATTTAGTCACGAGCCTGACAGCAAGGCTTACCAGCAGAGTCATGAACTCAGATTGTACCAAATGACTAGCAGAACAGTTTTCTAGGCTAAACACAGGTAGATTTACTTTGAAAGCCAAGGCTGCGGTGGATGAATGGCTTCCAACAAAATGTTTTTGTTATCCTGAAGTCTTCAAGATCTGGGACTATGTGGCTGGGGATGAGGGTTTTGTTTTCTGCCTGCTTGACAGCCCTGTTCCTCAGCAGGAGCAGAGCAGAGCTGTCGCACAGGCAGCCCCCGGCGCAGGGGCCGGAGGAGCAGGGCAGGGTGAGACCCAGCTCGTTCAGGGAGGTGCAGAGGAGACTCAGGCAAGGGGGATACCCTGGCACCACAACACACCTCTGCCCACAAAGTCCAGCTTCACATGGTGCTAAGACCCGCGTACACAACACGGTGCTGCCCACTGGCTGTGCCAGAGCTGCCATATCCTGCGCTTCCCTCTCTGGGAGCCAGAGGGGCTCTGCCAGCCCTGCTATGCTCCCTTTCCTGGCAAAGAGCTGAACCCATCTGGTGCAAAGTTTTTGGGGTGCAACACAGGACAGGTAGAGAGTCGGAGATGCAGTGAGCATCTCCAGGCTTGTGGCACACTTGGAAGACCCTGAGGAAGCAAAAAACACCCACAGCACAGAACAGACCCTGTCCCAGCCTCAGGGATGGGACAGGGAGAGACTTCTTGGAAACCCAGAGGACTTGTTTCAGACTTTATTGCAACTCGAGATACTGAAACCTGCTAAAGTAGAAAGAGAGACTGGAGCTAAATGCCTTCTATCATCCCCCCAGAACACAGCAAGAGAAGACAAATTAAATAACAAGGTCTAAAACCAATTCACTCACACAGAAAACCTGTATTTGCACTGTTCAAGGGGCAACCTTGCTCTAGTCACAGCAAAGCACTGTTTTAGGGGTCAGAAACATTTTCCTGGCTCCCAGTTCGACAAAGATAGGGCAGTTTACCTCTGACTGTCACAGAACCCTCTCCCACTTCTCATGGTACTTATAGCACTGCATGATACTGCTGCCAGCCCATCAGGTACTCACCCAGACAGCAAACTGGTGACCCAGACAAACCTCCACCAGTCTCACAACTTCACTTACAGAAATAAAGCTGAGAGCAGAGGTGGTTATATACTAAAGGGTACCTGAGCAGCTGGGAGTGAGAGGGGCTGGCTAGGCTGGTGTTGCCACAGGAACAAACTGATGTCACCTGGCCACCATTAAAACTCAGACTGTGATTTTCTTTTTTCTAACACAAGGATTCTATCCATGAGAGCAGTGGGTGTCTGCAGCAGTTCCCATACAGGAACAGTGTAAGCCAGGCACCACTGTTTATGAAAGGGACTACATCGTATGGTTGCTTGAGGTAATAAGTGACCAGATTCGAGGATCCACGAATTTCCTCCTGGCCTATTTTTTGTGATCCAAGGAGAAGGTGTTTTTACCTTCATGTTCAGAGCTGGCTAATTCAGAGAGCACCTGCAAAGAGACCAGAGCCATGACCCCATCCGCAAAGGCGCTCATGCTGCCTCCTAGGCTGTAGCAAGGGTGTCATGCAAAAAAGGTGCGGAAAGTCCTGAGCAGCACCTGGCAGGTGTCAGGTGTGTAGGAAGGGAGCGCTCTGTCCTTCCTGTGGTTTCTGCACATGGAAAGCAATAAAACCCCATGCTCAGCGTGAGTCATTTATTACTGGTACTACAAAGCTCTAGACAAAACAGATGAAATCAGCTGGCAGTGCGCAAGCCAGCAAAACATCTGCTTGTACCCGTGTGGTGTGTGAAGACAGGCCTGCCGTCTTCTGACATCTTAATGGTGTGAAATTAGAGCAAAGCCACATGGCGAACAGTTAAATGGTGTTTTTATATTATGGAGAAATTAAAATGTATCTATGGCTGTTGTGTACAGGAGAAATGTTTTTGTAGGTCGCTAGCAGTTAAGGAAAACACACTTGAAGAGGCATGATCGTTTTAATTTTGAGATTTTATTATTAAATTGCAGGTTTAATTGAGAGATAAGTGCTGGCCTCCTGTGCCCTCTGCGTGTCCCTGTGCCTGTTGGATCTGAGGATGAGCCCAATGCTGTATTTCACACTTAGGCAAAGCCATGGCCAAGGCGAACCCAGCTTGGGCTTTGCGGTGCTGCTGTCACGGAGCTGACCCAGGCAGGCAAGAGAGGAGAAGAAAGTTCCCTCCTGGGATCTAGGCACTGCCCAAACCAGCTCACCTCCCCTCTCTGCCCAGGCAGACACAGGGACTGCCTCCATCGCGGTGGTTTGGATATGATCAGGCAACAAATTATTTTTATTCTATCAAAATTAAGCCTGTTCCTCGAAGCTATTACAAGGGCTGCTGCGATCAAAGGCGACTGGGAACGCCGCTGGTGGAAACCGCTGTCAGCAGTTTGCATGACCCGGGGATGGTGTAGACTACAGAGAAGATGAAGAAGGTCCCGCAGCACCTCCTGTGGTCTATTGTTCAGGACTTCAAAGGGCCCAGGGATCTGTAGCCACTGCTAATAGCTGTTATCTTCAGGCAACAGTAATTGTGAGTTGAAGGAGACTCGGAGACAGTGACTGTAAAGGGCCAATAAAGCTACACCTTTTCTGCTTCGTTTACTTGATTGCCTCTGTTTTCATTCTATCCGCCCCTCTAGGATGTGTCTTTTAATCCTCCGAGTTGACCTATCCCTATGAATATTCACCGTCACTGATAGACTTATTACTGCTGCCTGAATATCCTGAAGCTGCTATCAATCATGCATTAATCTTACACACAGCTCCTAGGACTTCATCTAAAATGCAAATGCAAAGTATGTAAAGCATAAAGAACCAGGAGAAGAAAACATTAAAGTCAGTAAATGCTGATTTAAGCTTTCCCAGTTCAGCTTTGTATTAATTTTGCCATTCTGGATTTCAGAGCAGTAACTGATCAAGCAGCGTTTGTTTAGAGTCCACATATTACTTATGCAGAAACCTGTAAACTTCACTCATATGTTGAGCAAAGGGATGTGTAAGCAGTCGCATTGAGTCAGACTAGGGGTGCATCCCCCCAGTGTGTGCCAAGAGAAGAAGTGTCCAGGGGAGCTTGCAAAAGTGACTCCTGAATGTCCTCCCCACGTCTGCTGGCACTTGGTTCAGGCACTTCATAGTGGGATTGTATTGGAAGTAGTGACCACAGGGTATTTTCTTCCATGAATCCAGTGAAAGATTTTTTGAATCCTTGTAAAGTTTTAGTAGCCTCCATGCCATGCAGCAAAGAGTTTCACAGCTTAGCTACAAATTTTGTAAATGCGTATCTCCTCATTTGTTGCTGTCAACAGGCTTCTGCTGGTTTCACCTGACGTCCTTAAACCTCATATGAGAAGAGCCAGAGGATAGCTATTCCCTCTTTGTCACAGCACTCAGGATTTAGTAGACTTCTATAACACTCTCCTTGTGTCATTTATTTTTGCAGCCTGTGGAACTGTCCTAACCTACTGAACCATCCCTCGCAGGGAAGCCCTTCAAGCCTCAGATCCTCTTCGCAGTGCATGACTGGGCCGTGTCCCCAATAAACCACTTCGTTGAGGTGATGCTGGGTGACACACAGATGCAGGAATTTGCTGATGCGGTCCGCAGGAGCAGCTGGTGTGGCACTCCCAGACTGCCACAGCTGAGCGCTCCTGTCCGCACGCGCCGAGCTGGCTTCCATCCCTGCTGTGTGCGGGGCTGGCTCCGTCCCTTGCGCACAGAGCTAAGCCCCATCCCTCGTGTGCACCGAGCTGCTCCCGGGACTGGCAGTGCAGCAACAGCATCCCTGGGCAAGAGAGGGGCTGGCTGCTTGCACAGTAAGCTGCCCTGCGTGCAGGCTAGGCTGAGAACCAGAGGGTGTTCCCTGCAGCAGGGACATCACTCATGACTATTTTACACATCGCTTTGTTTGTATTTCTTCCTCTACAATGAAATGTCATAAGAGCGGCAAGAACACTTTTGTCATCAGCAGAAACAATAGCTCTGCTCCCTCTGTCACCACCCGCAGAGGCTGAATCACAGTCACAAGGCGAATTATCCTCTTGCCTGTTGCTCAGCTCCACCATCCCGGTGACTCACCCTGGAACAAGGACAGAAGTGAAAGGCGGGTGCTGCATCCTCCTCCCTCTATTCCAAACCAAGAACCGAGCAGCGGTCTGTGGTGGGACCATCTCAGGGCAGGGGACGGTGCGCAGGGCTGGTGAGGAGTACCCGGGAGGCAGCACTGGTCTCGGAGGCCGGGGACGCTGCACGGCTGGTGCAGGGTGCGGGGACCACGGGCAGCCTCTGGCCGGCACCTCCGGGCGAGCGGCGGTTCTGCTGGCTCTGCAGCCTCTCTCGGCCGGTGGCTTTCTCGTTAGCTAACTCCACCAGCCTGACGCAATGTATGAAAGCTTGTCTTCCCTTGCTCAGCAAAGGTTCCCCATAAGCAATGACATTTCTTCTGTCTGTGTTTGGTGAAGAAATAAGGATTCTTTGGTTTTCTGTACACAGGGCCACCAGAGTGCAGGCTGCTTTGCAGGTAGCTTGGAGAGATGCACCTCTCTGCAGGCTGTTTTGAATAGATTTAAATGGGCTGTAGGTGCCCACGAAGGAGAAAAGAACCCTGTCCTGGTCTAACACAGCTCTTGTAGCTCATTCTGGGGGGCAGACGTGCCAGTCTGACCATGGGCTGAAGGCTTTCCTGAAGGGGTGCAAGCCCCATGTGTACCCCTGGTCTGTGGGCAGCCAGGCTGGACTCCGAGCTCAGCCTCCACATGTCATCCCCGAGACACATCCCCCCGGCTGCAGAGCCTGGGAGGCGGCATCTCGCCTGGTGCGTGATGTGAAAAGTGCTGGTGGTTTCAGGTTAAGGAAGCTCTAAGCAGCCTGATGGGGGAATATCTGTCTCCAGAAAAGGGTACCTTACGTGCCTGCCAAGCAGGACAGCTCTTGCCACAGCAGCAGGGCTTCTCTCGTTACTCAATGGCAGTGAAATGCACTGCGAGGCTGGTAGTGAAGAGTCACTACGTTACCAAGATTAGACACAAAATGTGTTTTACAGGAGGGCTAAAACTAGCCTGGGGGTGATGGATTTTACAGCACACTGCCTTTTGGAGCATGCTGGAGGGCAATTCCTCCTTCCCGTGGCTTTGCTGTTACCAAGGGACCCCCGAGATCAAGTTGCTGCAGGGACCGTGTCAGCACCCCGTCACCCCGGGGGTTCGGGTGAGCAAAACATCGCTTGCAGCAGAGCGAGGGGGGTGCACAGACAGCCCTCAGCCGACCCGCGTCGAGGGGCAGCAGCACCCCTGCTCTTTGCCTGCCCCAGTGGCACTCTGCCAGGGAAACCCTAAAAACCAGCCCATGGGCACTGGTCTCTTCGCTGGGTGGATCTCTCCGGCAGAAGGATTCGTGCTGGCTGAACTCTCCATATTTATGTCTCTCCTCTATGTCGCCGCTTGCCTTCCTGGTCCCTACAGCCACTCCTCCCCCGGGTTTGCTCCCTTCCATCGCCACCCACGCCGCAGCTCCGCCGTAGCGCGTGTCTCGGGGAGGCTCGCAGGAGTGCGGTGCAGCCGGAAAATGGCCTTTCCTGAGCACTCAGAGCTGGAGGAGGAGGCAGCAGGCGCCACAAGCTGCTATGGGATAAATTAATTGTTGAGGCAAGACGAAGGTCATTGCATTATCTCATTGCTAAGAGAAAAGTTCAGGCAATTAAGCTTTAAGATGGATTGGAGGTACTTGCAGTGATTACAACTGTCAGACAAATATTTTGTGGCGATAAATAAGAAATGAGCACAGATTTTTACCAGGCTTTTCAAGCTTGGGGAAAGAGAAGGTCTTTTATTTTTTTTCTTATAATCCTCCCCTCCACAAAGGCAGTCAGTAAATCCAACATACAAGCCTTTGCTGGGAAGGAGAATCTTTTCAGTTGCAGTGGTGTAAGCTCCTCTGTGTATCATCATACCTTTAATTGTGCCTGTTATGCTTAGAAATCACCTATGATTTCCTACAAACCGTATAATAAAAGGCATGGGAGTTTCAGAGTGTTGCTGAGGAGCAGCAGGAGCTCTGCAGGCAGCACTTCCATTGCAAACCAACCACTCCATGGCCCATGCCAGTTTGTGTTGGACCAGCTGGCACAGAACAGCCCCACGCAGGACCCGGCTGCCGTAGCCGGCAGGCCCCATGGCCACAAAGGCAGAGGAGCATCCCCAGCGCTGCCCCAGCAGAGCCCACCAGCCAGCACAGGGGCTGGGGCACAGCCAGCGCTGCCAGCAGGGGAGGGCTCCAGATGCTTTCTCCATGAGGCCTGGCTGTGAGCTCTCCTGTGGGGAGCCACGGAGGATCTAGCAGCTTCCTGGACACCTAAAAGGCGAGTGAATGTGCTGAGCTTCTCTCCTGGCTCTGCATGGGATGGCTGTCTCTGCAACAACAGTCTTTGCTCAATGGCAAAGACACCATGACGTGAGCAAGGATTCCCGTTGCAGCGATCACTGGAAAAGCCCAAAGCGTGGTCCAGCTCGAGTGCCCGGTCCCTGCGAGCTGCAGAGTGTTTTCTGAGATACCCACAGAAGGGGAGAACCTCTCTACAGCGTCGCCGCAATGCACGAGCGGGGAACAGCGTGTTCGTGAGGCCACCTGCCCCTCTCCCGCGGGGATTAATGGCACTCACGTCTGCTGGTGAATCATTCAGCCCGGGAGAAATGGCTCTCCCGCAGTAATTGTCTTCCCATCGCACAGTAATGTCTGCTAATAGTACTGACAGCATTTGCTTTTGGCAGGCTTACAGTGTCAGATTTAGAAAACGAGTATTTGTGTTCCCCTGTGCAGACTTCAGCCTCTCTGGATAGCCAATTTTATCCCAATAAATAGTAGGCTTGCTTGGAGATATTATAAATAGACTGATAAGTAAGCATAAGTGACAGGGCTGCTGTTATACCAGAGGGTGATGTTGTCATTACAAATCGATGCTGGAGCTGGAGAAGTGCTGCTGGGGTCACTGGGCTCCCAGGCAGGACGTCGGTGGTGCCTGTTGCAGAGGTTCACCCAGAGATATTTCATATTGCTTTGGGGTGTGTTTCTGTGGCTATTAATTGACAGCATTTCCAAGCTATTTTTAGTACAAACAAAACAAAATGATAGTGTTTTACACAAAAGACAGCTCCCACAGTTTACAGCTGCTGCAAGCCTCTCTAAGCCTTGGAGCAATAAGGGGCATTACCAGCATTCTGCAGGCTGGGAACAGTCTTGGAGGATGCAGAAGCCTTGGTGACGGTGGCACGAGCCTGAGCTGGGCACTCGGGAGAGCCAGCTGAGCCCGAGGCCCCAGCCCCTGCTGGGCTCTGGCCGGGGAGGAGGCTCGTAGCTGGGTGGTGGGCAGAGGAAAGGTGGGGGGGTTACAAAGCAGAGCACGGGGGGACATCTGAACTGCTGCACGGTTGTTGCCCGCCACGGAGCTGGAAGATGGGCCCAGACACAGTCGTACCCGAGCAAACCCCGCCTTGGCGCAGCACCGTGCTCTCCCCAAGCACAGCACACCAAACGAAAGGCAGGGGCATGTATCGCACAGGTGAGACATTTCCTCCCTGAAGTGCTTTATGCCCGTGGCCCGGTCAGGCTTCCCCTCACCTCCAGATGTTACGTGACCTCTGGGGCAACCCTCTGTGTACCAGAGCTGCTGCTTCTGTCCCCAGCAGCGGAGAGCCGAGGTCCTGCGCTGGGCTGACAGCCACTAGGCAGGGTTCGCCTGCCCAAGTACTTGTCTGCGTCCTCCAGCTCTAACAATCTGTTTAGTTAAAAACCTGCCTCTCCCTGAAAACCCAGCATGGCAGAACTCCTGCCGGTGGAGGGGAGCGAGTTTGGCAGGTCTCTGCACTCCCCGGGAGAGGTGAGTGGCTCTGCTTGCCTTGGGGCTGGGAAAGGGAGCACTGCAGGCACCAAGCCCATGCCCCTGGGAGCAGATCCCCCCCCATACTGGGGGTCCTCAGGATGCCCAGCATCCCCACCACCCACCTCAGGGCTCTCTTCCCCCTAAAAAGAGGGAAGGTCTTCAAAAGAACACTGGGGCTTCTTACTGCTCGCCCCTGAGCCTGCTCAGGACACATCCAAGCTTCTTTCCATGAGCACAAGGGCTGCAGACCTGCTTCCCCGGGGCGAGGAGGCTGGCGCTGCCAGCTAACCGCTTTGCCCAGAGAGCCTGGAGCTGCAAGGAGAGAAAAGCCACCAAACCTTCTGTGACTCACACCGAAACCATGAGTCGTCTGCATTTCCAGCCAGGCCCGTAATCAGGCTGGAAAAGCACTGATCCCGAAAGGGTGCAGAGGGTGACGAGGATTCGGCCGTCAGAGGGGTCACAGCCTGAGCTCAGTGACCCACAGCTGGTCCCAAGGGTGCAGACCCCCTGGCTGGGGGGAGCGGCTCCAAGCAGCCATGCCTGCCTTTCCCCCGGCCGCTCCTGCTGCAGGAGCCTCAGTGGGTTTTGCCACTGACAGCACTCCTACCACCTCCAAAACCAGGTATTTTAAGGAACGTGATGTCTTAAAAATTCTGCCGTGGGGGTGCGATGTGCACCGGTGCGGTTACAGCTGAAGACACATCCACCGCCTGGTTACCAGCTGGCTGAAACTCCAGCCCTGCCCGTCTGCTGCCTTCATGTGCAGAAACCTTCCAGAACAGTTGGGAATGCTTTGGGAAAGCTGTTATTAGCTCAAAATCTCCTGTCTGCCTGCTGCTCACTGCCGCTGTGCTACAGGAGCTCCTGCGAGCTCTCCCACCACACTCGGGATCAAAGCCGGCAGCTCAGCCCAAAGCACTGCCGAGAGCCGATCTTCAAGAGCGTTTCAGCCGAGTCCTAAAAAAAGCTCATCTGCTTTCATCCTCGCTGCCGTCCAACAGACACCTCCAGGCCCCTGGGTAATTCCTTGAGGATTCCCTTTCTCTCTGCTGTGTCAAACCAGGATGAATCCTGTCAAAAAGCACATTTCAAAGTTGTCAGCAGCCCCGACTCCACTGGCTGGGAGCTGGGAGGGAGGCAGCGCCAGAGCCGTGTTCCCCAGGAGCTCAGCCTGGCAGGCATCCCCCGGAGACGCCAAGCGCAAGGGCTGTATGATGTGTCCTGCCTCCTCAGAGACCTGGCTGCCGGCTGGGCTGGGAGTTTGGGTGCTTTTTTTCCATCTCTGGGATGGAGGTAGCGTGCCTGGATTTTTTTTCTAAAGAATTATAGAAGTTGGGAAACAGCAGCCAGAAGATGCAGTCCGCCAGGGCACCAACGTTTCCCTGGAATGGGAAAAAAAACAATGCCCGGTGTTATTCTCAGATACCAGGACATCTGCCCCGTGTCTGCTCCCCTGGTGCGATCCCCTGCACACGGCACCCCTGGGCCCAGCCTAGGACCAGCTAAGGCCCTTTTTACTCACCAGTAACAGCGTTAACAGCAAACCCTCCATCCCATGCAAGGCCAAGCAGAGCAGCAAACAAAGCCCCAGTGCTGCTGGGCAGACCTGCGTGCAAGCGGGCACCCATGCCCAGGTTAGCTCCTGGACACAAACCTCAGGGCAGCGTGGGTGACACCAGCACAGGTCTTTCCTAGGGAGTGGAGCTTCTGACCCTCAGTGCCACGTGGGACGTGTGGCATTGGGGTGGGATGCGCATCCCAGGAGAGCATCACACACCCGACACCAGCGCTCGAGGCCTTCTGCCCAGCACAGCTCGAGAGCGGCCACATCTCGAGCAAACCCAAAAAAGCGCATGGTGCTGGCGCTCCCCTCTTCACTCCCAGTGATTTCTGGAGCATTTCGCACGGGTTTCAGTCACGGTGCAAACCAGAGCACGACTGCAGTGGGTCCGAAAGCCGCAAAAGCATCCGTGCGCAGGATCCTGCCGCGAGCAGCGGACCGGGAGCAGGGATGGCCGACGCAGGGTCCGGCCACGGCAGCCATGGCCACAAAGAGCCTTTCATGGCGGTGGGGCTGGGGCTCAGCCGGGGGGTGCGGTGCCAGCCTGTGCGTGGCCGGCAGCACCGGCGCAGGGCCTGGCTCTGTCTGCGCTTTGTGCCAGCGGCTGGATCGTCTCTGCAGATGTGTTGCCCCTTGTTCTCCTCTGCCAGGGCTGAAAGGGACCTTTTCAGGGCCCAGGGACAGTTGCCCACCTCCGCCCAGTGCTCAGGACACCCAATGCTTGTGGCCACAGCACCCACACCCATCACATCTGTGGGGGGTAACTGCAAGGCACCACGTACGGGGGCTCCAGGGGGTGCCTGGGCTGGCAGGCGGCTAAAACACCCCGTGGGCTCGCAGGGGAGGGGGCGAGCAGCTCTGACCCTCAGCGCCGAGGAGCCCGGGTATGCGCCTACCTCATGCCCACAGCCTCCTCCACACAGGAGGGGCTGAGCTGATGCACAAGAGGGGCTTTGCTGCCCGCTGGTCCCAGGAGGAGGGGTGGGAGGCTCCGGTGTCAGCCAGCGTGGGCCCAGAGCTTCCCAGGGCTACCCCAGCCGGGGGGAAGCGCTGCGCATGGGAAAGCCGTTCTCGGGGTGAGCCTTCTCCCCGCCACCGCTGCCGGGCTTGCGGGCAGGGCTGCTGCAGGTTTCCAACCCCCTAAGTGGTGGGCTGGACCCACTGTTTGGCCGTGCACACATACACCCAGCCTGCAGCCAGCCGCCCGGTGCCCCTGGAGTCCCCCGAGATGCCACACTGTCCCCCATGGCACCCTGCCTGCTCCCTGTGTGCCGCCTCGCCCCTCAGCATCCTGGAGCCGTGCTGCCCCGGGGCAAACCCACGCACGCCTCCTGTCAGCACCGCATCCCAGCCCAGATGAGCCTGCAAGGGAAACTTACTTTGAGGAGCCACAGAGGGGGAAGAGGTCTACCAACCTCCCAAGGTGCTCTTGATGTCCCTGCTGGCAGCTTGCCTTCCCCAGTGCCAGGGCCACCAGCCCCGGCTGTGCCCATGGGCTTTGGTGCAGAGCGCTCAGAGCTCAGCCAGGGGTGGTCACTGTCCCCCAGGCACAGAAATGGTTTTGGATGGAGACCCACAGCTGAGCAAAAACTTTCAAAAGGCCCTGTACACCCAACTCTGCATTCCTGTCTCCTCTTCAGCAACGCAACGCAGACCGGGCAATGCTGGAGCCACGGGGCGCTGCAAGATACAGGGGTGTCACTGCGGCTGCTGTCACCCCCATCCCGGGACACCTCACCCAGCACAGAGGGGCTGACCTGTGCCTGCTGGGGCCCCCTGCGTGCCTGCGACCCCCTGCGCTGCCAAGGAAGCAGCCTGGCCTGACCCAAAGCCACGCGTACCATGACGAAGACACGAGGGGACATCCGCCCCTCCGAGCCCTCGCCGATTAGTGCCAGAGCGTAGCTGGAAGCCCATCGATCTAGCAATTAACCTGCAGGATCTCCCAGTAGCTGAGAAACAAAGGAAGGGTTTGGAAGGAAGCAAGGGATGACGAGGAGGAGAAGGAGGAGGAGGAAGGGTTGCGTCCCTGGGGGATGCTGCGGAGGCGGCAGCAGGACTCGCAGGGCCAGGCTGTGCCGTGCCATGCTGGGGGTTTGACCCCTCTCTCCCAAGCAGGGCCCCGCTCCCCAGCCATCCCGGTGGTGCTGCCGGCGAGAAGCACTGCTACGCCGCGGCTGAGCTGGGGGAATGGCACGTCGCTCTGTGCTGGGGGATTCTGCGCTGCAGAAAGCTCCTCAGTGACACAGAGGGGCAGAGCTGGCTGGAGAGTCAGTGAAGGGCACACAAATCCCTGTCTCCGTGGGGTGGAGGGCAGGTCCCTCCTCTGCACAGGTCTCTGCCAAGTGTGATTAGTGCCCACGGAGCAGAGCAGGCTCCCAGGGGCAGGGAGCAGGGGCATCCAGGGGAGCTTCAGAATAGTGTTGGCAAGCTGGAGGAAAGCAGCACCCTCCACTCCTGCTGATCCAGAACCCTCTGCTGAGCACCAGCACACTGACCAGCTGCAGGGGACAGCAGGGACCTCTCAGCAGTGAGAAGCAGCAGCAGGATAAGGAGGGAGGGACCTGTCAGTCCCACCAGGACTATCGCCAGGTGCAGCAGGTTGAGCGAGAGCCGTATCAGGGTTGCAGGGAGCATCACCACTAGGGCAGATCCATCTCTCACCTCCGGACGCTGGTACTCCGCTGAGCCAGAGCATGGGCAGGGGTCCATCCAGCCCAGCAGGGCTGAAGACCAAGGTACTACAAGACCTCTGGAGCAGGGGTACACAGCCCCAGGTGGGGCTGAAATGGGATCCTGAATCATGGGCAGGGTGGGGGATCCCAGCTAGGGCTGCTCAGGTCCTGATGATCCATCAGGGAGGAAGATCCTTCTCAGTGTTTATGAACTCCTTGTAGATCCACAGGTGACACATCAGTGATGATAACCCAAAGCTTCTGTTGAACCAATCTTTGTAATTTTTGCTGGTCTATCCTTTAGACCAGTTCTACTTCCAGTCTTGCAACAACAAACACCCCAATTTCACCGTGTCGTGGACTGGATCCTGGTAAGGTTTCCCACACCACCTCCAAGATCTCATGATAGGGGAAGCAGCGAATGCTCACCCTCTGTTCATGGGTACAACAGAAACCTGCTGCTTTCTGCGCTAGCAATCCCCAGCCCTGGATGGGCTGGTTCAGACGTGCCGGCAGCATTCAGACTCCTACGGCCTGAAAAACTGGCTGGAAGTCTCTGTGGCAACATGTTACCTCGCAAGATTTATGGTCCTTCCCACTGCAGGTGAGGTCAGAAGCACCGCTGCAGTGATTGCTCTGGGTATTACCGCATTTTTCACACTACTGCTCCGACATTCACAGCCGAGGGAGAAAGGAGGACGGGAACATTTACACTTTCACCCCCAGCTCTGGCAAGCAGCTTTCTGGGGGTTTGGTATGCGGGTATTTGGGGAGGGGGAGAGCAGGCTCCTGGTACTTTCCAGTTTGCTGGCTGGAAAATAACGTAAGGTTGTGCTCAAGGATGAATACCTGCGCAAGCCCAGGAGGGTGACTTGAGTCTTCTGTGTCCTTTTCCCTTGGGAGAGGCATGACCCATTATCAGTGGCCAGCCCCACACACTGATGGAGAGGTGAGCAGCAAGGGAGCAAACACCCCCGGGACCAGCACGCTGCAGCTCATCAGCAATGCGAAGGGAGGACGGGCCGAAGTCCCCGCCGAGGGCTGCACGCTCTGGGGTGGCTGCAGCGAGGCCGCGGTGCCCAGGGCACAGCTGCTCGGCACCACAGCCGGATCCCAGCTGGTTTGTGGGTCAGACAACCCGCTTGCTGTGTGGCTCTGAGACCGGAGTGTCCACGCCTCGGGAAAGCTCTCCTTCCCCGGGACTCGTGTGGTGGGAGAGGACAGGTCTCCCAAGCTCTTCTGCTAAAGATGTTCCGTGTCACACAAAGAATTGCACAGCCTTGTGCTAGGGAAGGGAGGGGAGGACAGGACTGGAGGAGCCTGCAGCCAGGTCCAGTCCCTCTTCCCGTTCGTTGGGGTGGTGGAGTCCCAGGAGGACACACAGACTCCTTTGCGATCAGGGCCAGATGCTGACAACAAAGCATCTTCAAATAGCTCTACTCAGTAGCAGACAAAACCCCGTGTTAGTGCAAATTATTTTAAGATAGCAACCTACATCTTAGCCAGACTCCTCGCCCCTCCGCTTCCCGCAGACCGCAGTGAGCTGCCTGCTGGCTACGGGAGCAGGGCAGCCTGATTTGCCGTTTTCCAGGCAGTCCCGAGTCCCGGGGCCCTTTGGAAGGCAGATGGTTGTAGACAACCACCTCCACTTCCCCTCACCAGTTGGAGGGAAGCTGCAGAACGGCGCCTGTGCCCCTGCCTGTCCCTCTCTGCGTGGTCGTGGGGGGCAGTCCCCGGTCACATAGGCCAAGCCAGGACCCCCGTGTTTGCCACCGCGCTGCTGGCAGGGGGTGATGGTGAGGCTGCTCCAGGCAGTCCGTCTGTCCGTCTGACGGAGCCTGCGCTACCCCAGCTAACTGGGGCACGTTCACAGCACCCCCTTTACCCACTGCCCCGCGAGCGCTGGGATGTCCAGGTGATGGGTGGTGACAGGCAAGGGGTGGCACGGCCAGCGTGCGACAGGCACACGGGCCGCTCCTGGCCCTGCCATCCCCCTGCTCCCGCGGTGTGGGTGATCCCCTCCCTCGCGAGGTGCCCCTGCCGCCTGCCCCTCGCTGCTGGGGGTACAGGGCTGGTGCTGCGCCTCGCACGGGGAAGCACCGGGGTAAGTCTGCAGCACCCGGCGGCTGCACGGCAAGCCCCGCAGCACGGCTGGGAGAGAGGGAAGAGAAACCAGTGCTGTGTTCCTGAGCAGCATCTCCCCGGGGAGGTGGCATCAGGCCTTCTCAGAGTTCTGCGTACAACTCCCGTTTGCTGGAGAGGTATTTCCTTGTCGAAGCCATAGCTCCCCAAACGCCAGCAGCTGCGCTCACACCTGGGAGCAAGGGCCCTTGGCTTCAGCCCAGTCTCCATATGGACAGGGATGTGACTTTGTGGCTCAGCAACTCAGCCACTCCTGTATTTAATTTGGTATCTATGTAATTATTGTATTTAATTCAGTTGGGGCAGGTACCCTGCGCTCAGCAATTTGTCGCTGTCTGAACTGAAGCGGTCCCCTTCTCTTCCCTGCATCCAGAGCTGTCCTGCTCCTGAAGGGCCCAGCCTGGGCCAGGCCTCTGCTGGGACGCGGGGGCTTGGGACCAGCTCTCCCAAAGCCGCGCGACTTCCTGGCTGCGAGAGGATTTGCTGTTTAGCTGGGAAATCCCTGCGCTTCACCCGGGTAAGGTGGCAATAAGGGGTCACTAAACGCTGCTCTCAAACACAGCAGTCGCCACCCTCATGGCTAGGAGCAAGCAGTTCTGACGTGGGCAGGAGTTCATGATTTCCTCATTAAGGCTCAGAACAAGTTGTTAACAGCTGCAGTTAAAATTGCCCCATCTCTCCTGCCTCCCACCACTCCAGGGGAAGTTATTTTTAACTCCAGGTTGCCCAAGGGATGCTGCATGGAGATCCGTTGTGTCATCACCAACGGTCTCTGCCTGGCAAGAAATTTGGGAAGGGAGAGCCCTCCCTCCAGCCAGCCGGGATCAGCCCTGAGCCCAGGGGTGGGCACCCCCGCAAACAGACCCCTCCAGGCTCCCCAGCTCCTCCCGAGGGGACTGAAGCTCCCGCTGAGGCAGCTCTGGGAGCGCAGAGGGCAAGGTGCCCGGCCAAGCCCTCCTTTGCTACGCTTTTGTTCTTTTTAGTTTTCAAACAAACTCAGTGGGCTGAAGCTATTCCAGGAGTCGCGGTAGCACCACGCAGGCAGGACCTAGAGCGCACCAAGTCGCAAGCACAGCCACGCAAAAACCGAGGGGATTAGCTTTTAGTCTGCTTCCTGGGGCAAACTCTGAAGCTGTGGGATTGTCAAAATCCCAGCAGGAACACAAACCATCTCGCTGCCCCCCTGACCATGAATCAGCTACCAAACCCTCCCAGTGTCAGGAAACCTCACGCAGAAACCTAGGAACGGCCGCGACGCAGAGGAGCGTCCCCATTGCCTGTGGCCCCACGTCCCCCGTGGGTCACGCTGCAGGACGGCGGTACCGTCACACCTCCTCCGGCCCTGCGCACCGGCAGCACGGTGTCAGGGCTCGCTGCGGGCGCCTCACACGAGAGGCTTCCAAGGCCTCCAGGAGAGATGCGGTCTAGACATGAGTGCAGTTGTCACTGTTTGGCTCTGTCTCCCTGGCTGGGAATCACAGAATCGTTGAGGTTGGAAAAGACCTCTAAGATCATGAAGTCCAACCAGGAATGAGTGTGGCACTGGTGAACATCTGCTGCGTTTGCTCTCAGGGCTACACTGAGATAACTCACTGTTTTCCACATCTAACTTCACTGATGTCTGTATTAAAACCCAGCAGTATGTGTAAAACTGGGACCTTGCATCCCAAGCAGAACTACATGATTTTTTTGTTACTTTGCATCTTGGGGCTAAGTTTTTAGACTACCAGAACTTTTCTTGTAAAGGCTTTTCTCTTTCTACTTTGTCAACTGCGGCAAACATTGCCACCCAGGCGTTTCGCTCTGCCTTGCAAGTCAGTCCCTGCGCCTGCTGGGTCCCTTCTGGGTCATGCCCTGACACTTTGTCCCAGCGAGAACCCCACGTATTGGAAAATGAGACAACACTCCCCACGCCACACGGCGCAGCTGCCACTGCCCGGACTCTGGAGAAGATCAGCAAGTCTCTCCCTGGGGTTTTTTTTTGAGTCTGGCAGCGACCCGCTGTGTGCCTGCCCTGCTGCATCACCGCCATCCCCCATTTTTTATTATGCAATCCATAATAATCCTCTGTAACCCGGGGGAGTCCGGTACAGGCGCAGGTTTAGGAGCTGCGGGCACACGGCGCCCAGGGGTTAGACACACCTGTCACGAGTCGCGGGACACAGCTGGCACTCCTGCACAAGTCCTGCGCTACCCAACACGGACACGGAAGACCCGAAACTGCCGATCGGCCTCTGAATGCAGCGTGTGCATCGCTGGCATGAACATCACCAAATTCAGAAAAACACCACTAACGAATATGAGCTTTTCACTTTAAATATTAAAAAATAAAGAGAGGGAGCCTCGGAATTTTGTTACCATTCACGTATACATTTATTAAGCCAAAGGAGTTTGATCATGTCACGGTATGTTACCAGAGCACGTCAGATCCCTTCTCTTTAACTTTGCTAACAATGGTAATTTAATTACTTATTTGGGTTTTGCCTTTAAGCTTACAAAAAATTAACTCTTTCTGCATTTTACCATAAAAGGATCTTTAATGTTTTTTTTCCTTTTCTTTTCTTACAGTACAAAACAAATGTTTCTCAGACATGTAAACAACCATCACGGAAATGGAACTGCTCGTAAGGTTAACTTTATTATTATGGACGCTCTCCTAGATTTATATCACGTTAGATGCATTTCAGCTCAGTGACTCCTTCAGTGAAAGTCATCATTGCTATAATCACCCGCACCGCAATCGTGCCTACAGGCCCTGGTCAGGGCCAAGGCCCTTCTGTGCAAGGTGCTCTACAAACACTTCGGTGTAACTCCCGAGGTCCCTGGCCAGAACTGACGTGACTATAACCCTCTCCGCTCCCCTCTGCTCAGCGGTGATCCTCACAAGTCACAGGGGTGAAACTCTTCTCCAAACTAAGTCTGGAGCTGATGGTCAATTACTGTTGAAGACAAACATTACTGTGTGCCCATTCTGACACTTGCGGTCTTGTGCGTAAAGCGGCTCACACTCACGGGAATGCTCATGTGAGTGAGGAACTCCTGTGGGAAAGGTCTGCAGGACTGAGTCCCTGGATTGTTGAACTCCTTTGCAACAAAGCATGCAAAAAAAGCAGACTGGTTCCTTTTCTCTAAGGTTTCATCAGTATAATTCTAAGCGAGAAAAGGATGGGGTCAGTTGCTCAGTTTCAGCACCTCGAGCATTTTGAGCTCTGATCCCCAAATTAAAGAAGTCTCTGCTCTGCCTTGGGCTACTGTGACCAGGCCTGGAGAAGTCTGTTGGACACCCTTTGTCTTCAGGACGGAGTGGTTTGCCCTTACAGCATGGAGGGCCTCTGTTTTACGGGGTGAAGGTTGCATCCTAGGCAGGAATTGTGAAGATTGTGTTCAGCCATCAGCAAAAATTATTCTGAAAACACTTCAGAGCAAATGCAGTTTAAATAATGATTTTAACTTGACATTTGAGGTGAAAAAAAAAAGGATTACATGAAATAAATAGCAAAGAATCAATGTCCCTGCACAAATCTAATGCATTCCTGCCCATGAAGCACCCCTGGCAAATTACTTCCCTTTAGGTTACGTCAGATGTTTAAATGAACCCTCTAGAGCTAAAATACAGTACTCTGAAATGAGGTTAGAAAAATTTAAAAAGGACTAATGGAAAGTGTGTACAATGCTCTGTTTAGAACCAATTTCCCACCTGGGTAGCCTAGGAGCGCGAGGCCTCAGTAGACATAGAGCCGATCCGAAATGGCAGCAGGCATGTGCGTCATGATCTGCATGCGCAGCCACCAGTAGTAATCCATGGGGTGGTAGCGGGTGTAGGGGGCCGTGGCGGTGAGCGCGTGGGCGACGCTTTCGATGACCGGCGAGGAGTCTGTCGAGCCGCTGTTGCAGTACGTCTTCATCTTGCTGACCTGCTCGTCGAAGTACTCCCTGCCATAGTCGTTGCGCACTATCTCAGGGAGCTCTTCCCACATCTTGTCGGCTATGGCTTTGATTCGCTCAGGGCTGTACAGGTTGGTGGCAGCTATGAAGTTGCCAGGCTCCACGATGCTGACCGTCACTCCCTGGGGCTGCATTTCGTACCGCAGGCAGTCGGAGAAGGCTTCCACGCCAAACTTGGTGATGCAGTACGGTGACCGGGCAGGACTGCCCATCCGACCCATCATGCTACTGATGTTCACCACGCGACCTAGGCAGAGGCCAGGCAAAGTGCAGCTGAGCCGTGGTGCCCAATCCGGCGCAGACGCCCCCCCACACCACCCAGCAGATCCCACCCGCCCACCGCCTATCCGTAAGGGCTGCCCAGCAGACCTGCTGGTGGCTCTATCTAAGCAGTGCTGTCCTACGCAATGGCCTTCAGGCAGGAGAACAAGCCCATTGCTTGTGCTCCCTGGCTCGTCACACCTGAGCACACAGACACGTGGCGACAGACAAAGCTGAGTGCTGCAGGGAGCACAAAAGAGGCTGAACAGAGCCTGCATGATGGGAAACAGGATTGCTCAGCAGTGGTCAGTGCTGAGCCCAGACAAGAGGAGGCTGCAGAAGAGACAGCCTCCGGCACTGAGGCTAAGCTTGTTTATTTGCAAGTCAAAGGCACAAAATCTAGAAGCCAAATGGTGGCTTCCAGTGTCTGCCTCTTCAAAGGGAATGGACTGCTCCTGCACCACAAGCAGGCAGAGCAGTCTAAGTCTACTGCACCCTCTTCTGTGTGACAGCTGGATTACGGCTCCAGGCACAGAGCTGGGGCCCTTCTCCCCTCCAGAAGCCATCCATTTTGGCTGGGGAGACTGCCAGTAGGAGACTGGACGCTGCAGTCTGATCACAGGTTGCAGTTCTCTGCACTTTCAATCAGTGCTCATTGCTGAGTCGGGCTAAAAACAGAAACGTTGATCACAGCAGTGGATACCTTTCCATGGTGCAAGAAATGCTCCCTGGGCCACATATAACCCAGGTCTGCAGCACAGGACTACGAAACCAACATTGGTAATGTCTGTGGATGCCTCAAGAGTGAAAAATATTCTCATTTAGTCAGGTAGTTGGCTCCAGTACAGGAAAGCTTTTGCCCCTGTATGTCAAGACCCATGCAAGCTCCAGGTCTGCGTTCCTTTCCTGTACAAACCCCACCTCTCATAAGTCAAACTCTCCCAAAGCAACACAGCGCACAGCTGACAGCTCCCCTGCAAGACGCATGTCGTAGCACACTGCTGCTGCCCACCCTGCCCAGCACCAGCACAGCTGCTTTCTGTATAGAGGGCAGGATTGCTCCTGGCACTGGAATTTACAGTGAGCTGCTGCTTCTGAGCAGGTAAAAGAAGGTGTGATGGATTACATCTTGCGTCGGATGTTGCAGGAGAAGGCAGCACAGACAGGACAGAGGTTTTCAGGACTGCTGCCTTGCTGTGTAACTCAGAGTGATGGGGAAATCTGTCATCTGTGCGTATGCTGTGGGTCACATTCTGTCTGTAAAGGTATGAACGTGGCCAATGGTGCAGACAGAAGCTTAATAGACCCCTTGGCCTCTAACACAGCGAGACATGGGCAGGATAGGGGACCTGCTCCAGGGAGAGCCAGTCAGGAGGAGATCACTCACCCTTTGACCTCCGGATGAGCGGGAGGAAAGCCTTGGTGGTTCGCACAGTCCCCCACAGGTTCACTTCAGCTACTTCCATGTAGGTGTCCATGCTTGTGAACTCCACTTCCCCAAATGTGGAGATCCCAGCATTGTTAACCAACCCCCAGAGCCCTGGAAGACAAAATCAGGACAATCAGGATCAGCCTGTATTGTCCAACACTGCAGCCACAAAGTACTGTGAATAAGGCTTCCCAGGAAGTTCTGAGCCAGCAAACAGAGAACTTCAGCCTTGTCTAAGCTGTTCTCCTTGCCATTCTCTTTGTATCTGTCATGATTTTTTAAAAGAAGCAAAATATAGTCTCTAAATGCAAATAATAAGAACAGGAAAGACCTTGTAAGAAACAAAAGAGTAATTCTTTCAAAGTAAAATCCCTTTTGTCACCGTAAGAACTAGAATGTCTGCAATGCTGGGAAAGGGGACATGGGCATGGGTGGACATGGGTGGGCACGCATGCCATTGCCCCTCCCTTTTACTCTGCTGACAACCAAGATGGCAACAACTGAAGCTACCAACTCAATTGGCATTGAAAAGAAAGATTTAAAAGGAATTTGGAATAAACCAAACTCATTTCATAAATATTCTAATTGCACAGGAAACAGACTGAGAAAGGTCTGGGATGGCTTCTCTCTGCCGTTTTGAAAAACTCAGTTATCTGTTGACTGACTGTCCAGATCTGTGTTCTCAGAAGCAGCACAGAAAAGGCAACTTCATCCTGGCCTATGATTGAGGATACAGGGCTAGAAAACTTAATTTATATAGAAGATCCATATATAAAAATAAAACATAAAGAAAAGTAAAAGAAATAGGTTTACGCAAAATCCAAAATAAAACATTACTGGTTGTTTTGCTTTTAAACCACCTTCATGGGTTGAAGTGCTGATGTTCTTTAGGGGGGGAATGTAGTTCACCAACAGGTGGAAAGGTTTCAGGAAGGCATGAACAACTGGGATCAGTACTGGAGCAGAATTTGCTGTCATCACCTCAGCAGAATGAGGTAGGCAGGCCAAAAAAGTCAGTTAGAGCTACCCCCTGAACTCTGAAATCTGTAGTATATGGTAGTATCTGCAATGGCATGAATGATATTCAGCTGGCTTCACGGGAAATCCTTTGGAAAACCCCTCCATTTCCTTTGCCTTTTGAAAGTTAGGGGGAGACATTTCTGTTGCTAATCCCTAATCTTTGGGCACTGGTCAGGTTTTACAACATACAGGGAGTCACAATAAACTTCAGGTCACAGGAATAAAGCACTAATCCCAGGGCCTTGAACACCACCCTGATTTCTGCTATCGTCCCTATAGGAGCTAGTGGAGAAAAAAGCAGTTTTCTTTGTATTTGCTGTCTTAAGTGGGAAGCTGCTTTCTGATATAACACAACATTCAAACAGGCCATTTCCTCTGCACTGCTGCTCCTCAAAGCTTTGTGCCCTTCAACCATGTGCTCAACTTTTGAAATAAGCCCTGAAAATGCTCTCAGGGCCCAGCTGAGGGAGCTCCTGCCACCTATGTGACCTCGGAGCCCATTGCATGCACCTACCTTTCTCTGGGTCCTCCAGGCTGTTATTCACGTGCTCCACTGCTCGGTCCACTTCCTTGCTGTCACAGACATTGAGCTGGACGGTTCGCATTCGATCGCTGTTCATGTTGTCCAGATCCTTGGAGCCACCATCTCCCTTGTCCTAGAAGGGAAGAGAGTGCTAGTTTGAATCTGGCCAAAGAGCTTGTGTAGAAGTTCAAATGCATAGCAACCATTATATCGAGCAAAAGAGAGTGCACAGGGCAGTCACAGAATAACCAAGACAGTCCCACAGCTCTAAGAGGAAGGGGAACAGACAGGGCTGCTCCTTCAGCAGAACACCATTCCTTGAGCACCTCCATCTGACCACGAGCCCTGCCACGGAGTCAGCTGGTACAAACTGCTTCGACCACAGAGAAAGCAGCCAGAGCTGGATCCACCCCAGCAAAAGGCAACTTCTGCCAAGTACAAGCTCCTGAGATCAAGCTGTGCCACGCTACTGCAGCAGCGGGACTGTGGTGCCACCCTCACTTTGGCTTACGTACAGGGCACAGCAAACAGCTTGGTGGGGTATATGGTATAAAATAGCCGGTTAGTGGCTGCACACGTACGTGTGCTTCTCAGTCACACTGCCAGCTCTGGAAGTGACAGTTCTAGCAGAGGGACTGTCTGCCCGCTGCTCTCTCCCTTCGGCTGATCTACGCACACAGCTCCCACCGCCTGGAAACCTACCCACCGCCTCCAATGGACTCCTACACAGCCCGATCATCAGCTGCCTGGCCAGCCTGCGCATCAGAAATTGCCCCCTGGCATCTTTTCCAGCATCTTGTTCTCTTCTTGGCCTCCCCCCATGAGCTTTTTCTCTCTCCCATTTCCCATCTCCACTCCTTTTTTCTCAGCCCAGAACAACAGATTCCCCCAGTATACACATATCCACTCACAGCCCAGCCATGTACCTGCAGCCACCCCTGAGACACCGTTCCCACAGGTGCGCCCAGAGCTAGTCCCTTCACAGTGTGAAGCCTGGCTACCATGCTTCCAGGAGACAGACATGGGATGTTAACATGAGTTTGGGACTGTCCCTGAATTGCTGCCACGGTTATAAGCTACTGGACTGTGCTGGCCACTCCAGGATACTTTTGTAGAGGATGGTGAGGTCTAGCCCTGAAAATAATCACTTTTTGGGAACATCCCTGTCTTTACTGTAAGAAACTCCCTCTGTACCCTCAATATCATCCTTCACTAGGAGTCTTTTACTCCCCATTAACAGGCTAGACATGGAGAGTGTCCCACAGGATCATCTGATGGCTGCTCAGCTCTTCTTCCTCCACCACCCAACTCTCCAAGTAGCCCTGCTCGCCGTGTCATCATCAGCAGCAAGCATCAGAGTGCTCTTCACTCCTGATAGATGAGGCTTTTTTGCACAGATAGAACAGGCCAGTTCTTCACAGCGGGGCTGTTTCCTGACTGCTGAATGACATTAGATTGTTCTAAACACCCCGAGCCACAGGCACTCCCTGTCAGAGACTGACAGCAGTCAGCTGTCAATGAGATGCTGCTCATCTCTGCAGTCTGAGCCCAGGCTGCTCATTTGCCCCCCCCAAGCGAGAGTTCCCTTCGGACACCACAGTTTAGATACCACACGAGGGTGGCCCTACGTGCCCTGTTTCTGTGACACCTGTCTTCCAAAAACTCTTCGTCTGGCCCCCTCTTTCCTGGGCTTATACACTGTGCTCACAGACCATTCACTAACTTCAGTACCTGACATCTCCTCTGTCTTCTTCTCCACCCTTCCTTACTCCACCACAGGCTGTTAATAGCGGTTAGTGTTTGTCCTTAAGAGAAGGCATTGACTGCAGTCTCTTCACACAGAAGCATACCGCACACAAAATGGAGTAGTCAAAAGTCCCATGCGCAGCTTAGTAGCGTTTGTTTTTACGGTGACTGATAACAGAGTTTCGTGCTAAGTTTGCTGCTCACTCAAAAGTACTGTGGTGCCAAAGCCAGTGTGCACAGCAAAGCACTGGAAAGCACTTAAGTGTCATATGTGGGAATGCCAGCAGGGAATCAGCAAATGCAAGCATGCAAGTCCCTTGGAAACCGCAGATATCACTACAGGGAAGAGGAAGAACAATATGGCCAATGTGCTTCTTTCCCTGATCCCAGTTCTGTGAGGTGCTACAAAATCTCTGGGCCACAGCAACTCCCCAGCCTCAGAAGTCTTGTAAGCTCTACCGGGACCTCCACAGCTTCCTCGTCTTCCTCTCTTACAGGGTTGGTTCAGCAAGCCCACATCCCTCCTGCCCTCCTACCCCCATGCAGCTGGGTGCTTGGACAGGGACCCTTGGGGCTGGCATCCTGGGCATTAATCCAGACCCCCAGGGTCATTCCCTCGGCTCTTCAGAAAGGGCAGATGCGTGGTGTTTCAGCCAGGCACCCTGTGACAGTGTCATGCTCTCCTGGCATGGGAAGCAGCCTGTCCTACAACCCCCGTTCCCATACGCAGCTGGAAGGACCTTCTCATGCTACGCCAAGACACCAGTACATCTCTGCTGTCAGCCCCAGCGTCCACTGTCCCCATGGCAAGAGGACTCAGCTCTTGCATACTGAAAAAGCACACCGCTGCCTCATCTTCCTCCTTCCATGGTCACCCTCTTGGGCCCCTGGGCTTCAGCTTGTACCTTTATCAGTGTGTTCTTGAAGTAGTATGTAACGCCCTGGGGCTCTGAAAGCTCTTGTTGAGCCCTACAGTAACTGGCCTGCATGCTGGCTTGCTCAGATAACCTCTGCCTGCTCATCCCCCTGCAAGGCCCAACAGCCCTGAGCACGCCAAGCAAAGCAAACAGGGGTTCCACCACACTCCTGACAGCCGTGACAAACATCACATTTGTCCACTGGTAACAGATACTGACGGAAAAAATACCTTCTTCATCTTGTGTCAGCTGGCTCCTCCAGCTATTAACCGAAGAGGAAAAAATAAGACAGCTGCAGTGTGATCGTTCATTGGATCCAGTCTACCACTGTCTTTTGGCAACAAAGCACCAGCACAACTCTCACATGAATGTATTTGCCAGTGAAAACGTTAGGAAGAAATCGCGTGTGAAACAGCACGCTGTTAGCACAGATCCATCCTTGGGCCCCCCCATTTGTGACTCTAAACACCTCTCTCAGGTTTCCGTCAGTAAAAATACAGTCAGGCGCTCAGGATCTGGCCACTCTCGGAAACCTTTCCTCATGAAGAGACAGCACTGCACACACTTTCAATCTGCACGACGTTCCCAAGAACAGCGCATACCCTGAGGACACGAAGGCTCCCCAAGCTGGAGCATGCTTCCGATGTGCAGGTGTGCTGTGAAAAACAGTCTCATGAAAATAACACTGAAGTTTCACAGTCATTTCCTCTCTGTCAGGGCTAGGTCAAATACACCCAAGCAAAAGATGATGCTTCTTATTTCTACCTCCACTTCTATTTAGCATGTAAAAACACACCCGGCTTTTTTTTCTGCCCCTAAAATCAGCACCAACAATAATTACACTCTGATCAGAATTCTGCTTACGGTTTTGCTAGCAAAACCTGTGGCACAATGAGAAACCAGCTGGAGTTCTTTCAGTTCTACAGAGCCGTTCTGCATAAAGCATGTGGCACATAGCAGGCCAACCTCTTAACTAAGGAGCTTTGGCATTTTACAGTGTTATTCTGATGACAACTGCTGTCACCAGTCTTGCCAAAGTCACACAGATTTTGGAACATGGGATGTAAGTCCAGCTAAAGAAGAAATATGTAATTACACAGAGATGCAGCAAAGCTTTCTGCTGATTTTTGGCAAGGAAACAGATGCTGATCAAAGCCTAAAAGAGTTCTGGCATGCTGCTACATGTCAGCTTATGCTAAAATTTGACGTCAGAGGCCGAGATTTGCCACTAACATGCATTCAGTAACATGAGTGCTGAAGACATCAAAATGGAAGGGAGGTTTCAGTGACAGTTAAAGACACGCTCACTGAAAATCGGGTCTTTCTGGCAGCTCAGACAGAGGAAGCGAAACCCAGAAGTAACTTTGCAGCTCTGAAATTTTTGTCTCCTGTCAACACAGAGGCAGGCTATTATTCTAAATAGTGTTTTTTAAGTCTGCAACGTTCTTATATTCTCTAATGTTAATCTTCAGTAACAAAACCTGAGTAGAAACATCTGCCAAAAAAGTACTCAACTACCCTCTCTCTTCTTGACACCTCCTGAAAAGCAGCGGTTTGTAAGGCGTGTCCTGTTCTGCTGTGAAGCCTGTAGAGGGAGCCCAGGCTCACAAATAAACCGTGGACCCAGAGCTGAGACTCCACAAGCGACAGCGGCTATCGAAACAAAACTTCTCTTTCGAAAAAATGCAGCAGAAAGAAACTACCAATTTAAGCAAAACTTAGTACTAATGGGAAAATTAACAGCAGAAAGAGTATTGATAACATTAAAAACATCTGGCAAATTCTCCTTAAATAATATAACTATTCAAGATACATTTATAGTGATGAGAGAGCTAAAAGATTAGGATCAAAATAACTGACCCACGGCAGGATATCCTGAGGAGTACGTTTGTTTCTCTTGGGAAATGGCCATACAGCTAAAAAAGTGCAGTGCTTCATAAGGAGAGAGAGAGAGAGGCTAAAGCTCTCTCCTACTCTCCATGACCAGGCATCTCCGATTGCCATACACAGCACTCCTGGAGAGCGGATCAGGACTGTGTCACTAAGCTATGTGTGGCCTGATTCTGCTCTCGTCTGCACTTGTGGAACTCTATCGCATTCAGAGCGATTTCAGAAAACCCTCAATACACACTGAGGCATGGCTGTACCCATGACTATACTAAAATATGCTCGTAACACATGCCATAAAATCACTGGTGGCTTGCTGTATGTCACAATTAATCAAAATAAACCCTGTGTAAATATGTATAGTCTGAGAGCAGGGCCAAAGATCCAGCCTCAGCCTGATCCCAAAATTTGGTTACGGATAAGCCTATAAAATTAGATTTGGTTTTCCAGACCACCAGATATGGAACAGACCACAATGCCGTGATTCAAATAAGAACCTCCCTAGATACCATTCAGTCCTGCTTCTGGTCTAGAACAGGTTATGCTCTATGAAATTCAAGCACCTGTGTCTTTCCCTTTGGGCTACCAACCATCCTCCCTCTCCTTGGCCGAAAGCTGTGCAGAGCGGAGAGGGAAGACTGGATTTGCTATGCATCTGTGCACGTGCCACGGGTGAAGAATACAGTTTTCGTTTTCCCTACCTTTTGCAGGCAGCCAGCGTAAACAATGAAGCCTTTGGTATGCAGGTGCTTGGCCAAGGTAAACCCAAACCCTGAGTCGCAACCTGTTATAAGCACAGCTCTGCTGCCAATCTGCAAAACAAAACAGAACAAAACGCAGTGGGATTTTGTATTTGAAATCAGTGATTCACAGCACATAGAACAAAACCGTGTCCTTTGGCCAGGAGCAGTCTGTTCCAGGGACGTTCTCTGCACTCATTGTCAGCTACTGCCACCCAGTGCCTCCTGAAGACGAGGAACGAAGGTTTCGTACCGAGCTCACTCCAGTGAGGCAGGATCACTGTCCTCCCAACACAAACAGAAGTTCGGCACCTCTGGCAACAGGCTCCCAAGGCAGAGAGACCAAGCAAACTACCATTCTCTGGCGGTTTACACTCATCTTGAAATCTGAAAATATACCAGACAGCTCCCAAGACATATTTTCCCTTCAGCAGGAACTGTTCCTTTATATTCAAAGCAGGCAGCAGTCCACTCTTCTGCGCCACGCAGCCCGTAGGCATGGGGAAGACAGCTTGACTGAAGAAAGCACTTGGGTTAACTAGCACTGACTGCTCACTCACCTTTCTCTAGCACACGAACCCTCTAGTGCTGGGTTTTAAAAACTAAGCAGAATCAAATGGGTTTAATATTTGAAATTAAGACCAGTTGGTCATCCCTCTTTTTATTTGTTTTTTTGGTCTTCTTATTTTTCCAATTTACAATTTAATTAGAAGTATGCTTCCTTCCTTCTCCAGACCCCTTCTTCTAATCAAAAGAGAGGCAGCAGTTAAGTGACATGCTAAAAATTGCGTGGTGTAGCAGACATTGCAGTAGCAACAACTGCGCATGCAGCAAGGTGCTGCTATGGGTGAGATTAGGTAATAATTACTTGCAATTCATTCCATCTCATCTCCTTCAACAAACTAGAAATTTTGGTTTCCTCAGCATACAAAGGGACTGATTAGGGTCATACTTGAAGCCCAGCAGCGATGCAAGGGCCATATCTGAATTCCTCCGAGACTCTGTCCCAGCAAGATGTGCATGCTCTAGAACTCCTACAGTGCTGAGTTCTGTGCCACAATACAGGCAAAAGGGCAAAACATCCTCTTTCCTTTTGCTTGGCACTGTTCCTGGCAGCTAGCACCTTCAAGGAAAGGGCTATTAAAGAAGAGGGCCACTGTCCAGATCAAGAGGCGACGACACGCCTATTTATTTACGTCTCTTTACACAACCACACTCCAGAAAGAGTGCTTTATTAAGAATTTGTCATGCAAATTCCCTCCAGCCTAAGGTGAAAGATTTCATCCGCTGAGTGAGTTCCAAAAATAGAAAAACACTGCTAGTCTGGTTGTTTATTTCCATCCTTAGCAGCATGCATCATGCTACGTCAATGGCAGCTCTGTGCTAGGAAAGAATGTGGAGTATGTTGGAGAGGTCCAGCTCAGTCTTTCTGGCAAATCGGAAAGAAGAATTTGATCACCAGGCTTCAGGGATTTTAAAACCCCAGCTCAGCAGAACTAGTTCTGGAAACTCCACTCACCTGATCAACTTCACTTGCATAAGAGCGGCTGCCATGTGGGGACGAGAGAGGGAAGCAAAATCTTTGCACAGGCCTGTTAAAAAACCACAAAACAACAGCACAATCAGGCGTGGAATACCTTGTTCGTACCCTGATGCTGCAGCATACTCATGAAAAGGAATGTGGTGTTGCCTATATACACGATGTCGACTGTCATTTGAGACAACAGAATCCAGTCTACAATTCTCCTTAGTCTGAGCCTGTGTGTTTCCTACGTAGGAAACATTTGTTTCTCAAAAGACCTTGATGCTATTTACAGCTGCAGGAGCTGTCTGGATACTACCAAGAATTCTAAAATAGCTCCTGGTCTGGAAGCACAGAGCTGCTTCCACCCGCAGAATGGGCAGTAGAATGTTTTCATTTCCAACAGCGACAGCAACTTCACTTGCAGTTGCACAAAGCTGGGGTAGAGGAAGTTATTCATTTGTCTGATGAAAGTATTCTGCTGTGGCATTGTCTCTGATGCTCAGCCTAAGGCTGAAGTTGCTTAGATCTAACTCACTGTTTTTACACACAGCTTCACCCTTCTGTCACCTTGCATTACATTTCTTTCTCTGCAGTGCCCACCCAATAGATACTCTTAGATTTTATATCCCCTCTTTGCAACTGTTTAAGCTAACAGACTTTGAGCAATACGTGTCATGCAGATCTGAAGCTCCTCCGCATAATATGTCTGACTCCCAGGAAGATAAACTACGCTCACACAGACAGACCAGAGCAAAGCAACAACGCCTTCCATGGAGTCAGATTGTATTTAGAAAAGCTATGCTACCCGTAGCATCACGCTGTCTTCGGTCTTGCCTTTACTCATCAAAACTGGGCCTAGACAACACACCAGAGTGATCCCAGCCTCCGTCCTTGCCAGCCACCTCTCTGGACTATATCAGCTTTTTCATTTTTGCTTTGGGCACTCACATTTCCCTCCCACAGCCTTCTGGTCTTCCCCTAGACTTGCTGTACTTCACCTACCCTCTGGGCCCTCTAACAACATCCTTCAGTAGAGCTTATCTTCCAGGCTGCTCTTCTGTCTTCTAAGTGAATTTGCATAATCATTCACAATTATCTCCTGCTCAGACACCACAGGCGCTCCCAGGGTGACCTGTGCTACACTGAACAGCAATCTGCAGACAACTCTGGCCTCTGAGCTGCGTCTTGGGAAAACAAGGCTAGAAAAAAGGGTCTGCTAGAGCAGAAGCTTTGAACCACACAGGAAAGAAGCTGATGTATATTCAGGCAACAGTGTCCACTCACCTTCCTGCAATGGTTTACCTCTTTTTCTAACTTTGAGTGTCACAAACCCAATCAGCTCTTGCAACACCAATTTAATTGCTGTGAAGGTCAGTCCCCAGACAAAGTCTGTGTTAACATTACCGACCTGCAATCCTGGCTTGGAACGCCTATCTCGACAATAAGCTTCTTGGTGTGTCTCAAAGTGCCCAGAAATGTTCGTAACGTTTCTTTTAGTTGCATGAACTTGGTTTTTATTTTTCAGTGTCCTGCTGTCAATGCAGAGCACTGATTTGCTGCACTCTATTCACAATAACGCATAGAGAATAACTACTTGACATTCTGCCTACCTGGACCTGAAGGCAAGGGCATCAAATAGATGCCGGCTGCTGATCAGCAGGAATGTCATCAGAGGAAACAGCTACGATGCGGATGCAATGTTAGCCCCCCCACAGTCATTCTTGTCATTCTGCATGACTGAATTGTAGAGACCACAACTGAGACTTTTAAAACGCAGATGGTCCTCGTATTGAGTCTGTGCTTGTAACCATGCATTCGCTTTTGTTCAGTCACACCAAAAAAGGCAGTCCTCAGCTTGAAGAGTCCAGCACATAAATGCTACCTCAATGCCTTAGGATACCGGCATAGCCACAACGCTGCCTTTCGGATGAACAGCTGGATTGCCATTTTGGGTTTAGCAGCTTGTGGGTACTTCAAAAAATACAACACATTTTTGCCCCGAGTACAAGACACAGAAAGCACAAATACACAGTAAGCAAAACAAAAGAAAAAAAACCCAAAATGCTGAAAATTCTTTTCTCAAGTTAATGAAGCATTAATTTGTATTTTTAAGGCAAGAGCAGATTCCTGCCAGTGCAGGTTTGGTGTGCGTGGAGTAAATAGGAGATAAAAGGCCTATGTCTGTTTGCACAGGGAATCTCTAACGTCTTAGCTATCTTTGGTCTCTACAACTCCCTGTTACGGGAGCCGTCCTTGATGGCGCTGGACACCGCTATCAACAGCAGCAGAACAACACTGGAGGTGGCAGTCCTTGCTTAGCAGGCTATGAGCCACTTTCAAACTGCTTACACACGATTAGCGGTACACACCATTATTTGGGAACCCTGCTCTAAAGCAAAGCCAGTGAAAGCACTCAGCTTGCTCTGAATTTGGACTAGCAGGGCTCCCATCATACACCAATATAAAAGGTATTTCTTTCAGAGCTAGGAATTATACAATTAGACAAGCAATTTTCTCTTCATGTTCAGAAAAAAACAGCTTCATTACTCGGCCCACCTCCATTTCTCACTAAAACCCTCCCTCTCAACTTTCTCACTTCATGTGATTCACTGCCTCTTTAATGAAGTCATAGAAATACACGACAGTTCATTGCACTGCAGCAAGGTGTCCTTGCTGATATTGAGGAATAAATCCTTGCTTGACACTGAATTAATGCTCTACTCCACCCCCTTTCCACTGGAGATGATTGTCCAAGTGTAAAAAAAACATGCTGCCAACCCCTCTGTGTGTAGAGAGTCCATCTCCTCTGTGCTCAGCTCAATGCCCAGGCAGGCTGTGCAGTCTCCATCCTTGGAGATGTTCAAAAGCCGTCTGGACATGGTCCTGGGCAACCTGCCCTAGGTGGCCCTGCCTGAGGAGGGCGGTTGGACCAGACAACCTCCAGAGGCCCCTTCCAATCTCAACCACCCTGTGGTTCTGTAAATAAACTGTCCCACTGAAATCAAACGAGCCCTCGATGTGCGCATTACTCCAGATCTCACTCTTTCTCTTCTTCTCCACCGAGTGTACTTACCTGAAGCCATTCCTCGTGTCCTTGAAATTCAGGGCTTTCACCGAGAAGTTCAGGAGAGGCCGGGACAGCTTGGTAGCCAACATGCTTTCAGTTAACACACTCTACCCACAGCACGACTGTTCTCCCTTAGCTCTGCAATACAAGGCAGCACCTCTGTTTTAGTTGCTCAATTATTTTGTAAGTCATGCTGACTCTATGTATTTCAACAAGAAAATAAAGTCCAAAGGAACTCATCTTTCCCCCTTGCAGTCCCTCACACCAAGATAAACAGCTCAACCTTCGACCACCTCACGATGCTTTTCAATAAGGAAGATTGTAAGCAAACTGACAAGCGGGTAGGCATTTAAAGAAAATGTTGATTTCTTCTTCTTTAATGCATCTTTAACTGTGTTCTCTGAAACAGCTAAAAATTAAGGTACTTACACGGAACACATTAGTTCAAGTGGGCTACATGAAATAATTTTAAACTAAAATATAACTTAGAATCATGGGTGATGTTGTGTTACATGCTCCCAAAGCAATCCCTTGGCTTTCCAGCTGGCACAGCCACGTGGCTGAAAATGCAGCTCTTTGTAATTAAGGAGCTGGCGATGCCGGCCTATGCGCAGGGAATCGCCATTAAACTCCCCGCGGGGTGAGAACAGCTCCAGAGCAGGAGTCAAGCACAGAACGTTAACTTCGGCCATACCCACCTCGGACAAACCCCCTCCAGCGCACCGCCCCCGTGCCCCCGGCTTCAGGCGCAGGCCCCCCATCCCGGCAGCAAAGCGGTGCCGAGCCGCCAGGGCCTGCCCGCCCCTCTGCCGGGGCTGGGCCGCCGCCGCCCCGCCGGCCCTCCACCAAGCCCCGGGAATGGCCAACGAAAGGGCCGCGGCCGGGCACCCCGCTCGCCAGGGCCGGGCCTCGGCTGCGGCCGCCCTCCGGAATCCCGCGGCTTGGCCAGGCCCGGGGGCCCGCTCGCTGCCCACGCAGGGGTTTTTCGTGGCGCAGTGTTTTTCTCCCCGTGAGGAATGCTGTCAGCGGGGGCGGGGGGCCGGGCCTGCCCCGGGCGGGCCCTGCCCCACGCCGGGGCGCGGCTCCCGCCGCCGGCAGCGGGCTCCCGAGTGCGTGGCGGCCCCGCGCCCGCGGAGGGGCACGAGAGGGGCGCGGCCTCCCGCGCCTGAGCGCCGTGCGGCGGGGGAGACGCCAGCGCCCCCTCCCCGCTCCCCGCCGCGGCCCGCATCGCCCCCTCCCCGCGGGACGGCCCGGCCCCGCGCTGGCCGCGCATTACCTGGAGCCGGCGGGCCTGCCGCGCGCTGCCGCCGTTTGAATGAGGCTGGGCCGCTGCCCTGGCTGCCGGGCGCGGCGGGGGCGGGCCGAGGGCAGGGCCGGGGCGGGCGCGGGCGGCGGCGGCGATAGGCTGCGGCCATGCGGGGCCGCGCCGCGCTGCTGCTGGCGCTGGGCGCCGCGCTGCTGCTGGCGGGCGGCGGGCGGCGCTGGGCCCTCCGCCCCCTCCGCCCGCCGCGCCCTGCCCGTGAGTACCCCGAGGGGGGGGGCTACGGCCCCTTCGGGGGCCCGCCGGGGGGGGGAGGCCCTCGGGGGCCCAAAATGGCGGCGCGGCCTCAGGCCCGCCTTGCCCGTCGGCGGCCGGCCCGGCCCCCGCGTTACCCCGCAGCGGGCCCGTGGGTTTTGTTCCAGGGCTCTGAGAGAGGAGGAGGAAAGAAAGAAAAGCCCTGTGAAGGGAACAGAATCGCGTAACCGGTCTCTCTTACATGTTTTAAAAAAATAGCGCAAAATGTCTGGGGTTCTCTCAATGGATTGGAGTTAACCGGGCTCTTGCTTACGCTCCAGACAACCTTCCTGCAGGCACCGTGGAGAAGAGTGAAGGTGCTTTTGCCCAGGGCCTGCAGCTCAGTCCTGCCCCTCTGAAGTGGCCAGATAACAGCTTTGGTGCCTTGGCAGCCTCCCGTGTGGCTCCTCTTCGTCTGCTCTGCTCCTCTGGCGTTCCCCAGCCCACCTGAGGAAATGCCTTCCCCTTAGGGAGTATTTACAGTGTCCTGTCCTGGGATTGGAAACCTCAACTTTCTGACTCTGGAAAAAAGGAACAACCAAAGTTTAGGGTGTAACTGCTGTCATCTTCAAATTAATTTGTTTGACAATAAGCATTAGTCAGCGGAGGGCATAAAATGGAGCAGGACCCAGAAGAAATGACACAATAGAAGAAGGCAAAGTCTAGGCAAGCGTGGTGGGTTCCCACGTTGTCCAGAGAGACTGAAAAAGTAGCTTAGCTTTCCTTAGCCTCTTTTGCAATAGATACGTATCATTTTGATAGATCACCCGTGTGAATAAAATAAGTTCTACTGTTTAAGAAAGCAATCATATCCCAGTAGGAAAAGCTGCTGAGGTGTGTGCCCCGGAGCTGGCTGCAGCTTAAAATTAGGCTGCCTCGCTGGGGCTGTGTGGAACGTGTGTGTATTGCAGTGCTGTGGATCCCTATGGCAGTGCTGTGGATCCCCCAGTGAGGGTACAGGCAGGATGACCCTGCCCAGGTGCCGCATCGGCACTGCCAGTACAAGAAGTCCCTCAGCATTTCTCGTAGGTCTTGGGTGCCCTGGCAGCACTCTCCGTGGGTGCCGTCTCCTGTGCAGCGTTTCCAGAGTGCTGTGGGGTCCGCAGTGAGTGAGGCACCCGGAGTTCCTCAGAACGCTGGTCACGGCCACTGTAGTGCCTGCTAGAGAGGTGACAGCCAGTCCTCTCTGCCTGTCTCAGCACAGTGTGAAGTGTAAGCTGCGGCCTGACCTTATCAAACTTCAGGGACTAGGCCCATTAGTCCTTATCTTGGGACTTTCAAAAGAGAAGGATGATCTAGCTTTTCCATGTTTGGAGGTTTCTGGGAGTTAGGATTTTTTTGTCTGGGAATGGGGTCGCTCCCTGCTCTTGTCCCAGGAAGCTCTCTATCCATCAGGCATGGCACAAAAACGGGCAGCTGCAGATGTGTGATCTGGTACATCCCTTGGGTTTTCTTTGCACACTTACTAGCATTGCAGGGGCCTCAGTCTGCTATGAACCATGCTGCTGTAGTCACGCGTTTAATTACCAGCAATTGGGGTAACAGCAAATAATTAACTAAGAGTCATAGGAGCCTTCTCATGCTGTAGGTTATTCCTCACTTTTCTCACCATTACAGGCAGCTGAGAGGATTTTTAAACCTACTCCTTTCTGTGTACATTTTGGTGATTTAAAAAAAAACAACATACAAAAAACTGAGAAAGCAAACCAGCCTCAGAGAGCTGAAACTAGATACAGGACCACAGGCCAGCCTTTTGCTTTTCTTTCCTGCAGCTGAGCTCTGTCCTTATCAGACCAGCTAATGAGGGAGGTAATGATGCTGATGCCTGAGGATTGGGTATGGTCTCTGTTTGCCTGTCCTGGGCCCTGGAAATGGTCGCAACTCCTTACCTCCTCTCAGTTGCTGCTCTTTAGGGAAGCTTTCAGTCTTCAGGATTCTAGAGGCAAAGTGTCTGGGGAGGTGAGGCAGAGAAAAAAGTCAAATCCTTTCTTCTCCAAGGGCTGGGTTGCTGAACTAGTGTGGGAGGT
Organism: Opisthocomus hoazin; assembly: GCF_030867145.1. Taxonomy (NCBI): domain Eukaryota; kingdom Metazoa; phylum Chordata; class Aves; order Opisthocomiformes; family Opisthocomidae; genus Opisthocomus; species Opisthocomus hoazin. Next base: position 14,573,960 of record NC_134417.1, read on the forward strand.
AACCGTGGCAAATTCTGCGATCTGGTTCATACTTGATCCTCATCTCTCTTGGAGTTGTGTCACTGTAAATTAGATTAAGACTGAATGCAGTGGTTTTGATCCTTACTTATCGTATGTCCTTTAGCTGTAGCTACCTTCACAGTTTTAGTAGAGCTAGCCTGTAGCGGCGTGCTCTTTGCCTGAGTGTAGGAATTGGTGTTAATGTGCGTGTTTGTAAGAGAAATGCAGGATAGATTTTTGATCTGTGCTCATTTCAACTTCAGATCATGGCTTCTCTTTGAAAGCAATGGATTCAACATGAGATATGGGATAGGACAGGGTGTAGCTTGTTGCTTATTGCTCTCTGCGCATCTTGAGTTTGTGGAGTAATGCTTTGATTGCTATCGCTCTGCAATTATTTGTAATTGCTGCTTTACTACCACGCATGTCAGCAAAACAAGAGATCAGAGAGCAGTGTCAATTGCCCCATTTCTGCCTGAAAAAGTGGCTGGACGAGCCAGTGCAGTTCATACATAAGTAGTATACAATGTGAATGTTCATATTACAGCTGTTGTTAAGACAGTAACAGAAAATATTAGTTGCAGATATCTCCGCTGAGATGGAAATGACCTCACTTCCTTATTGCATTCTGTAGAACTGTATTGCTATATCACATGGTTTCAGCCTGGAGCAGTGTACAGCACTGCAAATGGGTGCCTGCAAGTGGGGCTGAGCGTTATGAGTTCGTTGCTTCACCGCTGTGGTGAGGAGAGTAGAGGAGAGATAGTTTTCAAGCAGAGAAAGAGGCTGAAGGTGCACTGTTTCGGTACAGGTCTCTCTTCAGGATTTGGGGTTCTGTTTCCAGATATATCACAAGCCTGTTGTGTCGTACAAATGGAGTATCATATCTTCTCTCCCGATTTATCTGTCAGTCAAAAGATAATAATAACGTAGGAGAGAACCACAGGATTTGACAAGTTCTTCCTGTTAAGACTGCAGTGTTTCAGAAGGAAACTGTAACCTGTAGTCACATTCCTGCATGCTAAAATACAGCATATGGAAAGTACCGCATAGAGTGGGAGTAGGCGGGGAACAGACAATAGAGCGTCACTCTGCAGTTAAAAGAGCTGCTGTACCGTTCAAGGAGATGGCATGCTATCATTTGGATGTTTTCTGTGCTGCTCTTCCTTATAATACCCACGAACTGGTAGACCACTAACTTATTTTGAAATGTTTCTGTTCTGCTTTGGCTACTGGTACTTGAAAAAAAAGAGCTACTGTTCTAGCTTGGGTATCAAGGCAGCACAACTTGTTATAGACCAGCAATTGAATAAATTAAGGGTTTCACAATAGTTGGGAGCTGGTTGCATTCCTACGCAGGAATCTTGTCACTGCGTTTACACTGGTTGACCCTGCAGAAGTTCCACTGAAACTGCCGGGTTTAGGCTGCAGTCAGGTTAGCGTGCAGACAGGTACATGCCCAGTGCGACTTGCAGCTGGAATTGTACCTCCAGAACACCAGCCGGCCCTGGCTGCAGGGCTGCACGCCGCTCCGGGGCTGTGTCGCTGGGTGCTGGTGGTGCCTGCAGCGTCGCAGTATCTGATGGTACCGTATTACTGTCTTTCCCCACACAGGCTGAAGGGAAGGCGGTGCTAATAACAGGCTGCAACAAAGGCTTTGGACATGCCTTGGCAAAACAGCTTCACGCAAAGGGATTTACTGTTTTTGCTGGATGCTTGCTCGTGGTGAGTAGTAATATGGATCAAAATCCTTCTCTGATTGGAGAGAAGTGCTTCTGAAGTGACAGCATCTTCATCCGCAGCCTCCGTTTACCCTAGTCCAAGACCCGAGGGAAGTGCAGTGGGCAGGGATCATTACATCTTCCATTGCTTCATCTGTTGCATCTTGTCATTTCTGTAATTCTGAGTTCTTTAGGGCAGGGACTGTCTGTCAACTGCATATCTGTACAGTGGCTTGCACAGTAGGGCACTGTTCACTGCTGGAAGCCTTTCAGCAACACCGCAACACGCTCAATAGATCTGATAGTCCCAAGATTGCTATGCTACTAAGGCTTTCTGTCTTCCCAGGCATCTCTGTTGCTGTGTTTGATTCTGTTGCTTTCCTTTGGGGACACTCCTCAAACTCATCTCCGAGCTGCCTCTCCTGCCTTGTTCGGGTTCTGTTTCCAAAGTGTCTTCTAACTATGCTTCCACAGCTTTTGTAGAAGCTATTCAGTTTCTGGATAGCTGAATAAACAAATTTACTATGCCTTTCTGATATCTGTAGGTCTCACCTTCTGTCACCTGTGTTTGGCAGATGACATCACTTGTTGTAAGAGATCAGTTTAGACACATTGAATTAGAAGGAGTTGCAGACCCATCATCCCAGTCCCTGCTCTTGCAGGTAACCGTGCTCTGTAATCTTCTTTATAAACTGGGTCAGCTCCACTTCCATCTCATAATAAAAGTTTTACCCTTGCTATGCTTTTTTTGCTGTTTTGATTGTAAAAACTCATGTAATTTCCAACCTGAATTGTTCAAAATCAGTTTACACCCACTTATTTCTCCGTTTGAAGATGGCCATTTCAGCATAGGTGCTCAGGGAGTGATGACCACAAATTCTTGAGTATTGTGAAGGGCAAGAGCAAACAAAAAAAAGGTGGCCCTCGTTGCCTGTGTGATCTCAGCGGAGGTTACGTTCTTCCACTGCACCAGAAGGGAAAGTTATTATCAGCTGACATATTGTGTAACTCGAAAGCAAGAGAGTCCTGTTGGAAAATTGCCACTATTTGGAAATTTCCATGTGGAGGCTCTGTAAATCCTTCAGTAATCATGTCATATGCTGCTTTGGGATGCCTGCCTCTGTGGTGATAGCAAGTCAGGCACTCACTTTGCCCAACAGCAGGTGTAGGGAACAGAAAGGAGAGGGGAGATAGGGTGGTCCGAAGGGCTGTTCGGAAGGCAGCACGCTAGTGCAGGGCAGAGAGGGCCAGGCTCCATCTGAAGCCATGTAAAGAAACTACATGCTCCTGAAGTGAGCCCTTCTTGCTTTCTTTATTGTTTGGAAAAGAAAAAAAAAGGGATTATTACCTGTCCTGGAATGGTCAGGCAGCTCTCAACATCCCCTATGATCTGGCCTGGCAACTTCTCACTCTAAGCCAAAATTTTGTGGTTCCGTACTTGTATCCTGTGTGCAAGTGGAAAATGCATCAGCAATCATAGCTGATCTGCAGGTGACTTTCAGGAGGTTAAAGAGCACTTGACCCTGAAGAGATGGAGAGCAGGAGAGTGTGATTTTTCTTGTTCTGTGTGTTAACAAATTTTCAGAAGACCTGGACTCAGGGCCCCAAGATTTCACTTGTGGGTTTCCTCCCCCCATCCCCAGGTTGTTAGTGTTGTCTTATCTGCTGTTAGGTGCACCTGAAGGAGAGGGTCTGGGGGTAACACAGTTATCTGGATAGCTGTTGCAAAAATACTATAGCCGAATGCTTTCTACGATTCTTGGGACAGGCAGCATCCTCATGGAACAGCCTTGTGTTTCAGATGGTCGAGGGATATAATAGCCTAGGCATTTAAAATCTGATGAGCAGGAGCTTACTAAAAACCTAATGGTAGAATGCACATGGGATGAAAATGGTTATAAATCTAAAGCTGACTGCTCTGAGAGAAGGAAGCACATAGTGACTGCAGAAGAGGATGATGGATCCAAAAGAAGCAGTGGAGGCAGGGAGCTGTTAGTCAGATGGCTGGTGAAGAACAAGGTGTGAGCATGTGCGTGGTTATTGCTCATAAGTGAAGGACTGCACCTGCAGTGTGGCTGAGGATGCAGCCACGCTATGGTAACTGGCAGTGGGCATGCAACTGCTCATGACAAATGCAAGGAAACTTGCCCTGTCGTGAGAGAAGCATGAGCTGCTGTAGGTTCACTGCAGGGTCAGTGCAGGTACGGGGGCAGTTGTCACAGAGCAGATGCCGGGCCATGAGTTCACACATAGTTACACCATCATCGCTTACTGGCATGCTTTTGTACAGAGAACTAAAGCATCCCTGACATACTAACCACACAGAAAGCTTTTGCATTAAATACAAGATGGTATGCTGTCAGGTGCATCATGAGCTTTTTAATGATCAGAATAAATAAAGTCAAAAATAAAGTTACAGACATAACAAGAATAGGGCAAGCAGGCTGGAGTGGAACTGGAGAGGATCAAGTGCAAAAGGGTTTTCATTTAGCAAGGATAAGTAAGTCCACAGAGAAAGTTTCTGTTAATATATTAGGATTAAGATGGAAAAACACACAAAATTCGATTACAAAATAACCTGAAAAGTAGAAAGTACAGAAAAAGTTGAAATAATCATTGTCTTATTTTCTTTGATCTTACTGAGAAGAAGGATAAATTGTTTCCAGATACCTACTGCCAGCAGTTTGCACGAGGACTGCAGGCAAGAAAGGGGAAAGAACAGGGAATGTTTACATGAATGAATGTGTTCAAGGTCACCAGGCTCGTAGAAGTGTATACTGAGGGGATTTAAAGGATGAGCCATTGTGATTTCTGCCCCATGGGTGATATTTTCTGGAGCACCAGGAGGCCAGGGGATTTCCAGGGGCTGGAAGAAGGCAGATGTTGTACTTTCTTTCCCAATGGAGACAGACTTCTGGAATTGCCAACCAGGCAGCTCACCTTCGGTGTGCTAGATGAAATCGCAACACACTGATCTATCAGTTTTACAGATGTCTAGGTTGTAGTGTGATACTCACTGTCTGTACAAGTTTACTGGGAACAGACTGTGCCAGGTCAGTCGAATTTCATTCTGGGTAAGCAGCAGAGTCATTAAAGGGGAAGGAATAAATGTGTCCTGATTAAGGATTTTGACACAGTCCCTCAGGATAGTCTCATGAGCAAACTTACGCTCGAAGCGTGCTATTGCTGTTCAGACTTAGGGAAATTTTCTTGGCAGTGTGCTCTGGAAGAGAGAGTTCACTTGGAAAGAAATGTGCATGGTGCCAAGCAGGGAGAATTGCAAGTCCTTTGGGGAATGGGGTTCAAAATGATCCTGATACATTGGATGAAGTCTGAAATCAATTGGGTGGAATCCAGTAACGACCAGTACGAGGTGTTCTGCCCAGGAGATGCAGGAAGGGAGCGGGTGGATAGGAGCAGCAGGGCGGGGAGGAGCTGACGCAGGAGGAGGAACCAGCCGGATCCACGAGTGTTGAGCATTGTGTCCATGGCTTCTGATTCCCACTGACATATCTCTGCAGGTGCCCAAGTGCTTGCCAGGACCTAATCCTGAATCCCACAAGCTTCCCTGGGAACAAGCCGTGGCTCGGTCCGTTGCGGGATGGCTCTCTGCTCACCAGCCCCTGTATGATCTGCCCGTCGGCACCAGCTACCTCGGGATGCTCCAAACCAGAGCAGGAGAGGAGCGAGCGAGGGGAAAGGGAGGCAGCCGACAGCTGGAGCAAGGCTTCTCTGCTGGGTAGAGAGGGCTTGTGTGGCCGTGGGCTCCTGGCACTGGAGCAGGCCCTGCTTGGCGGAGGGTGGGGTGGGCTGCGAGGGCAGGATAACCGGGGGAAGTGAGATAGCTGGGACAATGTGGTGGTGTCCTGCTGAAGGCCTCTCTGGAGAGTATGTGGGCAGCAGGCTGGGATGGAGCAGGGCAGCGTTCAACTCTTGATGAAACTGGAAAGAGAAAGCTGGGAGGTTCTCCGAGAGGAGAAAAATCGGACAAAAAAAAGTTACAGCAAAAAGAGAGGGAGAGAGGCTTTGCAGGAGCAGTTGGGCCAGCACTGCCAGAATCCCCCCAGGGCTCCTGCTAGGCTCCTGCTGGTGCGTCCCAAGGCCATGAAGGCCATCCCAGGGAGGACAGCCTGACTGCTCCCATGGGAACTGCTCCAGGTATCTTCCCAGCCGGCAGATCTACCGTTTAAGAAACAAGGAGGAGGTACTGTGTGGGTATCGGAACAGGGAATCTGCTTACAGCCCCTGAAGGCTGCAGAACATAAGATGATGTTCACTTCTTTCCATAAAAATACGTGGCTACTTCATTTGTGAAGAGGTTTATGGACAGAAGAGTTAAGCAGTTTGTTTTACAGTTGAATAAGTTGAAGTAATGTCTGCAACTATGAAAAGTGATTCCAGTTGATACTGCGTGTTGAAGTCGGTCTTCCAAAACCAATATGTTGTGTCGACAGTGAATAAATTGTAGCTGGGATGGTAACTTTGCAGATTGAGTTGCATTGGTGATAGGGGAAAATTGATTTCGATATGGATAATACAAACCATTTATGCTGGACTTTTAATTTGCTGGCCTATGACTTTGTTTCTCAAAAAAAGTGGAACTACTTCTTGTTTAGTTTATAAGGATTATGAAAGATTAAAAAACATTTAGGGAAGGGTGTTTTCAGTGCTCTGAAGTGACAGCTGGTGCTTGAGCACAGATATAGTTAAGTTTTAGTTTCTGTGTAGATACAGTAAATCTCTCTCTTTACAAGCTGAATTAGCTCTACTTTACTCACTATTAAGTAGCTGAAAGTTGCTTTGTATAACTCAGTGAGATGCAAGAGCATCTTCCAGAAATACAGTGAGGCATCACGCAATGCTTACCTGTTTCAAAAGGACTATTGTATTTCGGTGATGATGTTATTAACTACTTGTAATACCACTTTCAGAGATTCTTCTCCTGGCTAGACACAGCACGTCACTATGTTCGATGTGCGTTAGAAAAGCTTCAAGTCTTTATTTGCTGTTTTTGTGATACCTGGAAATAAATCAGTTGTGAAATGATACGCAGCCTTGGGGCCAGCAACTCATTCCTACTGTTGTCATAATGCCAGTGTAACTATATTCTGATTTTTCCAAGAGCTACCCTGTTTTGTTCAAGGCTGTGATGGACATTTCAGGTCTTTTCCTTCGTTAAACATCATTGCTCACTGGACTGAAGGTGGAGGTGAGAGGTTGTATGCTACTTTCATTAAGTAGCCTAAGATACATATAGAAAAACTAAGCAGTTACTGGCTGCAGAGGCAGCTGAGCAGGTGACTGCAGGAGACTTGCTCGCCTTGTTTGCCCTTGTGCTGTGGGAGTCGGTATCAAGTGCTAAAGGAAGAGTGGCAGCCAGGCATGGTGACTCACCAATTCATAACTTCTTCCTCCCTAAGGAGGCAGAGCCTGAGATTCAGGGAGTGGTTTGGTGAATTAAATCTCGAGCCTGCTGTGAAATGGCATGGCTAATATGTGCTCTTTTCACTTTTGTTTGTTGTGTACCAGCTGAGCAAGGCTGTAAGGCTTAGGCAGCAATCCTGTCTGGAAGTAACCAGGTAAAACCGGGAATTTGAACTGCGTTTATGTTTGACTAAACATAAAAACCCCACAGAAGTAACAGAATCTCTAGGGATAGCGAGGGGCAGAAAAGGAGGAGGGGGGAGAAAGGAAAAGGATAGAAAGGAAAGCAGAGCCATCGCGTTCTTATTACCTATAGTGTGGAAAAAAGACTTGTTCTTGCTTCCTTGGCCAGAACCTCCTCTTTTCATGCTTCATGACTGTAATCTTGTCATTGTGTGGCAGTCTGCACTGTGCATGTAGTCCTGTGCATCCTGTTCTGCTGTGTAGTAAGAGCAAAATATTATTATTATATAGGTTCAGCTGTAAAGGTTTCCGGCTGTATCCTGTAGCATCAGACCATTTGCTGTTCGGCATGCCAAAGGTGTCACTGCTGTCTTGTTTTCGAAGGGGTCTGACAATACTATTTCATTAGAAGCCAGACAATATTTTGGGATGACGTGAGTACAGTCCCTAATTAGTCTTTTAAGCCTAGAAAAAATCTGACTCTGATTTCTATACAAGCGTTTGCTGTGTTACCTGCAGACCGTGGAGACTGAGGTGGTGGAGAGTCACCCACAGTTATCCCAGGCTGGCGCAGTATTCCACGGTGTTCTGGACGTGAAACCCTTCATGCAAGGAGCTGACAGCAGGGGCTTTGTGGCCCTTCAGAGCAGCGGTTGCTGATGCGGATGTAGATGCTGTGTTGGAGGGAACAGGAAGATGGCTGTGCATTGCATGCTGGTTCCTGTGGCTCGTGTGCTTACTTGTGCACCAAGTTTACACCTCTGTGTGCAATTTCGATAGCTTCTGTTTTCTGTCCATGTGAACACGCCTGGCCCCAAGCTGCGTTACTGTTCCTCGTCTGTCTTAGCAGGACATCTTTCTTTTCTGCTGAACAGGACAAGAATGGAGAAGGAGCCATGGAGCTGAAGAATATGAAGTCAGATCGCATGAAAGTGCTACAGATGGATGTGTGCAGTGACCAGGAGGTGGCTCAGGCGGTGGATTTTGTGAAGAGGACCCTGAAAGAGCCGGAGGAGGGTATGTGGGGTCTGTGTATTTCCAGCACAGCTGGCTCTTTGGCTCTTTGCTCACAGAATCCTTCCTACAGAGCAGGTCATGCACTGGCCAGGTCATTCCCTCTCTGCACTGCCAAAAGAGAGTTAACAAGCCTGGAGGCCTGTGACAGTGTGTGGCTGGCAGTCAGGCTGTGCTGTACCTGGGTCAGTGAGGAGAATTGTCTTGCTGTTGATGTGCTGGCCACATGGAAAGAGACGAAGACTGGCTGGAGGATTAGGCTCTAACTCTACATCCCATGAAAAGTGATGAGTGGCAGGAAGCCCGCAAGAGCCTGTGTCTTTCTCTTTGAGGGTCTATGAAGGACATAGGATGGCTGGAGCCTCATCTCCTGCTGGTGGTCCTGTTGCAGCCTGGCTCACACAGACCCTTCTGTAGTGGTCCTGCTAGTGAAGAGGTGACACACCATGGCTGCTTACTGCTGTGCCTTCTGCTGTGCTGGTACAACCTGTTCATGTAACTGAGTGCTGAGCTGGAGCACAAAAGTGACCTGCCCCCAGACCTGGATTGTTCTTCAGCCAGGTCAATCCATTCTTTCAATTTGCCATGCAACATCCCAGAGGTGATGTGATCCAGGGTGGGTTTGGCATAGACCACCTTAATCCACATGCCACCTTTAAGCACAAGTTCAGCTCATGGACTTGAAGAGCATGTGAAAGAAGATAGTCCCTTCTGTATGCTTCTTTCCTTCTTGGAAGTGGTTTGGCAGTGCGATGTGAGCTTACATTCGGAGCCTGGTGTGACACCACCTAAGCTCTTCCCATGTGGTGAGGTTATGAGGCTTCTTGCCCTGCATAGGTTTCACTGCAGCCTCTGTGTGAGTAGCGAGCGGGACAGCAGCTGTAGACCCAGGCTGAGGGTGGACTGAAGTTTCACATCTGTGGCTCCAGGACTTAAGGGTTGTGTGGCGGGAGGGTGGTTGCTGCTCTTGAAGCGTGGATTAGACTGCCATGGGCCTGTCTTTGTTCACAGCAAATATGAAGCTGGTGAATAACAATAGCTCTGGTCTTCATGCAAATTACGTGAGCACACCCTTCCTCCTGAAAGAAGCATATGAAGTGTAACCGACTTACGTACAAGCTCTGATCCCACACATGTTCTCTCTGCATGATTTTTCTTCCTACACAATCACCCAGCCCTTGTCACGCATTTCGCAGCCTCTCAAGCTCTTCCTGAAGAGCCCAGCAACAGCAGCGGTGGCACAGGGCCAATTCCCACTGAGTGAAAGCTTTAAGGGAGCAGCTCTGTTGCTTCTATAAATGCAGCAGTGTTTGCAAAACCGTGTGCGTAGCAGGGACAGAGAGGTCTTGCATCCTTGATCAGAAAGTTGGACCGGTTCCTCCTGTTCTTGAGAGCCTGATTGTGTGGTTGTTTGCTCCAGCACAGTGTGCAAATCAGCAAAGGCTTTTTTTTAGGTCCATCGGTGTGACTGAAGTTTGGGGCTTGCCAATAAAGAGTGCTCAATAAAGGAGTGGTGGAACATAGAGGCTGTTGAGACTGAGGTGCCTTGCCCAGAGGTGCTTGTTGCACACCATGTGTGGCCCCAGAGGAGCTAGAGCAGAACAGTTCTTGCACTGTACATCTATACGTCTTCTCTCCGTGCTATCTACGTAAGGCTAACCTCATTTTGATGGAGTGCCCCTGTTTGTTTTCAATCTTACGCAGTTCCCACTGTATTGTTGACACTAAAGAAATAATAGTGATAAGGCTCTGTTCAATAAACACACAGCTGTCCAGCAAACAGCCCTGTGACGGGGTACTTATCAGCACTTTGTTCTGTACGTAACGTGACCTCATGGGCTAGCAATGACATTCCAAGAATGAACTATTGTAAATAATGTGTTCATGAACGACCCTGAATCTAACCTTGTAACCCAAGAAATGGGAAATCATTGTAGGGAGACTTAGAATCGGGAATACTCTGCAGAGGTCAGTTTGGGACTGACAGTTTAAGTCTTTTGTGATCTTTCATAAATCCCTGACAAATTTGCTCTGCATAGCTTTTGTTACTGGTGAAATTATACCATCAGATGCCCTGTTTCTGTGGTCCTCCTGCTAGCGATTGGAGCATGCTTTGCAGCAGCGCGGGGGACCCCATTGAGGCTGAGATGCCGTGCTGGCTGCCAGATGAGTGTGAATTTTGGAGTTGTCTTGATTCATTAAAGCTGGAAGCTTCAGTAAGTGCGGTAGCAACAGGGAGGGGATCTTGGGCAGGGCAGGAGTAGAACTACCAGACTGTTGCATTTAGAAACTTGAATTAATAAAAATGGAAGTAAAGATAGGTGATCGAGACGTTTTCTTGGGTTTTGCTGCAGGCCACGACTTAGCTGTGGCCTGATTGGGGATTGGGAAAGGGTTGTTCTGGAGGAGGATAGAGCTTCAGGCCAGTGAACTGGAGCAATATTCACCACCCACTGTCTGTCAGAGTCAGCATGCAGGGCAAAAGGGGTGCTGGGATCACCACGTGAGAGCTGGGAGATGTGGGAATGGTGGCAGCTATGAGAGGCAAATAGGCAAAGCCATTCTGGGACAGACCATGAGAAAGTGGTTAATGCACTGTTATCACTGGGTAGGACACGGCCTTCTCTGGTCCACTGTTGTACTGGTTTTGGCTGGGGTAGAGTTGACTTTCTTCCTAGTAGCTAGCGTGAGGCTTTGTTTTGGATTTGTGCTGGAAACAGTGTTGATAACACAGGGATGTCTTAGCTATCGCTCAGCAGTGCTTACCCAGAGCCAAGGCCTGTTCTGCTCCTCATCCCCCCACCAGCGAGCAGGCTGGGGGGCACAAGGAGTTGGGAGGGGACACAGCCAGGACAGCTGACCCCAGCTGACCAAAGGGATATTCCATGTCATATGACATCATGCTCAGCATATGAAGCTGGGGGAAGAAGAAAAAAGGGAGGGACGTTTGGAGTGATGGTGGTTGTCTTCCCAAGTAACCGTTACGTGTGATGGAGCCCTGATTCCCTGGAGACGGCTGAGCACCTGCCTGCCGCTGGGAAGGAGTGACTGAATTCCTTGTTCTGCTTTGCTTTGCTTGTGTGTGTGGCTTTTGCTTTGCCTGTTGAAGTGTCCTTATGTCAACCCACGAGTTTTCTCACTTTTACCCTTCTGATTCTCTCCCCCATCCTACCAGGGAGGAGTGAGTGAGCAGCTGTCCCGTGCTTAGCTGCTGGCTGGGGTTGAGCCGTGACAGCTATACACAGCTGGTCAGCAGCCTTCAGGGAAAATGAACTTGGCTGGGAAGAGGGCAGGGTTACTAGGGCCAGTGTGACAGTAGGGAGCCAGTCTGGCAAGGGTGTGCTGATGTTTTTAAACGCACAGGAGGATAAATTCCGTTGGTATTTATTTGGCAATGGTAGAATATTGAATTTTGCTTAGAGGGTTGTGTTTGGTGCAATACATGGTTACTATCTGACTGTGAATAAATACGGGCTAGAAGTTATTAAAAGGCTTTCATACATCAGGGCAGGGAAGCTATGGAGCAGAGGCAGGGCAAACAGCCCCAAAAATTTTGAGAGCGAGCTTGGCAAGCTTTATCAACAGAGTGGCATGACATGAGTGCTTTTGATAGCAATGTCAGAGCTCCATGGGCATGAAGACTCCTTCTTAGCCCTATGTGTGTTCTTGGTGGTAAGAGGAAAGTCAGGGAGAAGAAAGGGGCCCCAACTCCAACTGGGAACTTACACAGTGAAAAATGACTATGGTGTAGGGCAGGACATCTAATGAGGAGCAACTCTGTTATCTTGTTCTGTTTGTTCCTCCTGCAGTTTGTGGCTGCATAGTCCCTGTGCTTCAACAAATTCGCAAAGTACGGTCTCAGTCCTGCAAAAGTTTGCCATGGGGACTCCTGCAGTAGTCAGTGCAAAGGGCCCAGTCCTTGGTGGCCTGCTGAGTCCTGGACATGTAAGGGGCTCAGTGCAGAAGCTCTTGGTAAGTATAGTCAGTTTAATTTTGGCAGGACTGCAAGCAAAAAAGATGTTCATTTTTAAATTCTAGTAGTTTTAAGGGTTGGTTGTACGCTTGCCATGTACTGCTATACTTAGGATTGAGGGAAACCAAATACCTGGACTGAAATACAGGAGCTATTAACCGGGCCATGAACCTGCAGACCAGTATCATGCACTCTTCAAATCAGTGAGTCAGAGTTGTGAAGGGGATTTAGAAATCCAAGAAATTTAGTTTTCTTTTTTGTTTTGTTTTGTTTGGTTTTTTGTTGTTGTTGTTGTTTTTTAAATTGAGGCTAAGTCCAGACCCTCCAAATTGCAAGAGCCATGATAAAGTCACTGAGTGGAGTCAAACCTGGGACAAAGAGGGTCAGCCAGATGCAGCCATACAAAGCCCCGGGGCAGAATTTGACCTTAGAGGAGACAGTCCAAGAGGAAATGCTTGTGTGACACTATCACTCTCCCTAATGCTTTTAACAAGCCACACTGGCTTCACTTCTGGTATATCAAGAGTGTATTTAATCTCCTTGCTTTTTCTCCACAACGTTTTTTCTACAGAAGTGCCCAGTTCTTTGTCAGGGGGTTGGGTTACTTTGTACAACAAGGAAGGCTGCTTCTCCGTGGCACTCTTCCTCGTTCCACTCTAACCGTGTGCTTATTGGCAGGTCTGTGGGGCCTGGTGAAGAATGCTGGCGTCTCAGCTTTCGGAGAGGTGGAATTTGCAAGTTTAGACAACTACAAGAACATGGCAGAGATCAACCTGTGGGGCACCGTGAGGGTGACAAAGGCTTTCCTGCCCCTCATTCGCAAAGCAAGAGGTACGTGGTGGGCAGTGTGGCAAGACTCAGAGAAAGCTTTTGCAGCACAGCAAAGAGATGTTGCTGAAAATCATGACTCTGTGCTTCATGGAATGCCTGTGCAGTCCAAGGAGGGTGTCCAAGGCACGCAGGCGAACTAGACAGCAGGATTCAAATGCTGTGTAAGCATTTGGTAGTACAGGCCACTCTTGGGGCAGTCCAAGCACCTACGTAGCAGGTGCTATCTTAAACATCCTGGGATACCAGAGACCTGTGTGCAGTGCCAGCAGATATGACACAGGACTCCAGGCCATCTTTAGAAAAAGTGACCGGGGGCCAGACAAGATAGTTCTGGCCTCCAGAGTCCACCAAGTGCTTATGTTTGGATAACTGAATCTTTTCCCTTCCTGTTATTCACCTCACAGATGATTGCAGTGGTAGTAGTGGAATAAATGAGAGCCATTTTAGATATCTTGCAAGACAACAGTATTATCAAAAGTGTTTTGTATTTTTAAAAAAAAAGTATGAGCACAACTCCGAAGAGCTTCCTTATTTAGCATGTATGGGAAAATGCTGGCACAGCTGAGTGCTCTGAGGGCAGAAAGGGGTTATATTGAGAAGATTGCTCAGATATCGTTTCCAGAAAGGAAGTACCCAGTAAAGAAGCCCCATCTCGCTACAAAAGGTAGCTTACCCATCAGGTCAGCAGGTGGTTCTCATAGTCCCTCCAAGCTGCACTTAGGTCTGGAATGAGAGAGCAGAGCGACCTGCTTGTTTCTCAGCTAAAATCTCAAGCTGCAGAAGGATGTCATGCTCCACAGCTGTGAAAATCCTCTCTGTAAAAATAGCTGGTGAGATTTCAAGGACCTGTTTGGAAGTGTATCTGAAACCATAACTGCACACATCTTGTCTTGTGGAAGGACAGAGCCACCCACGGAGGAGTGACCACTGCTATCATTGCCCCGAGGCAGTGCATGACCTAACAGAAGCTGTCAGAGCTCTGTGATTGGGCTGGCATGGGCTGCTGGTGGGAGTTAGGACAATTGCTCTTCGCTGCCCTGTAGACAGCAGCACATCAAGTCTCCTCTCCGTTTGTCCCAGGCATGTAGCACTCTAGGCACTCCTGGCTGGCCAGCTGGGTGAGCAGGCTGCGCTGCTCATGCTGCAGGTTCAGAGAACCCTCCACTGGTTCTCTGCCATCCAGCTCGGGTGTAGAAGCATGTAGCTGTGTTAGGCAGAGTGGCTGCAGATGAGCTGTCATGCTTACAGAAGGAACCAGAAAGCTTGTACGGCATCAACCTGTGTGCTTTCCAGCTCATAACACTGCTAGCTGGGAGCTTGAACACTTCGCTAGCAAGACGTAGGAGTGGGGCACGCTGCTGTCAGAGCAGACAGCCAGTAGCCTCAGAAGATCTGGGTACTTCGATACTTGGAAATGAGGAGGGAAATCTCTTTGCAAATCCTGTTTTATAGAGGCAGGCATGTGTGCCGTCCATGGAGGAGGTCAGAGCAGGGCCTTGCCTTGCTTGAGTAAGGAGAGAAAGGCTCCTTGACAGGGAATTTGGATGCCTCTTTAAGATTCAGATTTTACAAATCAGCGTCATCCAGCAAAGCACCTTTTTACTGGGTTGTTCTGTTTGCTTCTTCTGCAGCCCATCATCTCGCCCTGCTCTTTTCTCTCTAGGCCATGTGGTGAATATCACGAGCATGTTGGGACGGATGGCGAGCCCATCTCGCTCCTGCTACTGCATTTCCAAGTTTGGGGTGGCCGCCTTCTCCGACTGCCTCCGGCAGGAGATGTACCGCTGGGGTGTCAGAGTCATCCTCATTGAGCCCAGTAACTTCGTGGCAGCGACAGGCATCCTGACGGCGGACGGCGTCGACAGACAGGCTGAGGCACTGTGGAGCGGAGCGAGCGACGCTGTGCGGGAGGACTACGGGAGGGAGTACTTCACTCGCCACGTGGCCCTGATGAAGTCCTTCGTTAACAGTGGCCTGAAGGACATGTCTCTGGTCTTGAATGACATCGTCGATGCACTCACCTCCCTGTGCCCAAACAACCGTTACAATCCCATGGAGACCTACTGGTGGGTGAGGCTGCAAGTCATGACTCACCTGCCCACTGCCGTTGCCGACTGGCTTTACGTCCCTGGAGCCACGCTGTAAACGGCCGTCCTTCAGGCCTCCTTCCAGTGCTCGGGCGTATGCACAGGTTAGAGCTGACGTCGTCAGGGCTGTCTGCACCCTCGCTGATGCATCTACCCCCCAGGTTCATGCACTTTTATTTTGGGTTATGGCTTCAGGTCTGGTGTTGTGGGATGCTGGGAACAGCATGGCTTTTTTGTTCTTCTTTTCCTAATTCTTGCTTTCTGTATTCCCTGCTGCCCCGATTAAAGTTGAAAGGTGTTTTCCTTTTAACTGTGGAGGATGCAGAGGAAGGTTAACATAATGGGTGAAATATGTGGCTAGTGTAATTAGGTCAGCAGAGTTCCCCCAGTGATAAATTTGGCTCATTAATGGGCTCTTGCTTTTCTTTACAAGGACAGGCTGCTAATAGCCGAGCAAAGCTGTTGCTATGAGGTGTCTCGAAGGGAGAAACTAAAATGGGAAACAAAAGCAGAGTTTTCCATTTGAAAATGGGTCAGTCACAGCCTTCTGTTGTTTTCGTGATCCTGCTAGGAAGCTCTGCTGCGCTGCGACTGTCTGCTCTTTCCAGCAAAACAGCAACACTGCCTCTAAACAGCCTCATTACCTAGCTCGGAGAGGGGGGGGGTCAGATCCCTGTAAAGAAGGGTTCTTCCCTCCCAGCGCTGTGGCCGTGAGCTGCCAGAGCCAGCGACTGCAGGCAGGCTGGGTGGGGAAAAGCCCGTCTAATAATGAGTGAGGTCTGAGCCATCCCTGGATTAGTCCCGGTGGGTGGTGGGATTTGCAGCCTCTCTCCACCCACTGCTGATGAGCTTTGTGGGACAGGGTTGAATCTGATGCAAACACATTTGCCTCCTCTGACTGCTGCCTTAGGTACCGGTGCCTGAACTGCCCCACTGCGGTACAGGCACTGTCCAGCCTTCCCATTGCTTCCCTCATGTCACTGCCCTGTGCTAGGCTCCCTTTTGCTTTCCCAAATCAGTTTTTTGGTTTCATCCTCTCTGCACTTGAACTGTGCAGCCAGTGTGGCCTGACTATGAGCTCTGGAAGGGTGCTCAAAGTGGCACTTTTTTAATATTGCACAGTGAAATTTCCATGTCACACCTGATCGTCTCTTCAGAGAACCTCCTGATGATAACTGGTATGAGCTACTTTTGCACAGTATCCCCAAGGGTCTCTCCTGTTGGCCATTTAGAGGGATTTCAATCATTTTTCCAAGTGCTGGGGCTGCCTGGCCTCATGCCCCATTCCCTCTGTCCCAGTGGTGACCAGTGCAGCAGCCAGCGGGCCGTGGGTGCTGCTGGCCAGGCTGGGACCCAGCCCTCTTGAGGGACCAGCTTTCCCTTCTGCTGCTAAACTTTGTTCTGTTTTGTCCTAAGTGAGATTAAGTGGCTGGGAAAAGAGCTTATTGTTTGCTCTTTCCTCATCTGTCTCTGCTAGCTCTGACTTGGAAACTGCCATAAAATTTTTGTATGCCGCTGGCTGTAAATGCTTGGAGTCTGCATGCAGCCGTGAATGCTGTGATGCCTGAGGAGCAAATCAGGATTCCCTTGGAGATGCTGTGGAGGTAGCTTGTATTACAAGTAACACCTGCTGGAAATGCTGGCCGTGCAGTTCTTTTATATTCCAGATCATCAGCACATGGAGATTGCCTGGGATCCAGGACCCAGAACAATCCCACTGAACTGCAGCTTGAGCAGTGCTGTAATCACTCCTGCCCCCTGCACTGTGAGATGTGAGTAATGTTAAGTAGCACTGATTTGCACAGAGAGAAGAATAAACTGTGAGATTTGTAAAGCACATGTCTGTGTCTCCAGTGCTCCTTTCTACATTGGCTTTCCCACCGGCTTTGAATTTGAGTTCAGGATTTAATTGGGCTCCGTAATTAAGGAGGTGGCAGTGGTTCAGCAGGTAGTGAGACTGCGGAGGCTCAGTGAGAACTGCCTGGAGCAGCACGACCCGTTTCATCAGCAGACGGCAGCTAGAGAGGCCTCTCTGCAAACACTTACACCGTCGGTGTTTGTGTTTTCTGTGGTTTCCTTCCAATGGCAGCACTGAGAGAGTGGTGCTGCGCATTAGTCGTTGCCTCAGCATGCTGTGTGTAACTAATCCAAACGCTACAGCTGCCTGGTAATAAGGATTAGCTCTTCTCATGGGCAGAATGGAGGCTTGCAAGGTAAGAAGTGTCTGAGGCCATGCAAGGACCTCGTGGCCGAGCCAGGGTTAGGATTTCACAGCATGTGAGCCCCAGTCCCTTCCTCTGCCCCTCAGAAGTGCTCCGGCGAGCTGTCAGCGCCTGATCTGGTTTCTGCCTGGGTGGGGAGCTCTGGGTGGGTGTCTGGGGTGAGTGGAGCAGAGTGCGGGTGCGGGAAGAGCAGGTATCAGGTGGTTCTGGGCAGTGCAGATGATCACGTGAACTCTGAGCCAGCAGAGCAAAGCCAAGACACCCGAGCAGGTCCCTTCCCATCTTGAGCTTCCAGCAGCCATTCAGCATCCAGCGAAAACTTTGTTCTGAACTCTGTTCCCTGAGGCAGCCGGACCCTTGTTTTGCACCGTAGGGTTGCATGAATGCAGGCATTGAAGGCAGATCATTGTCTTGCTGGTAACAGAGGGAAGAAGTCTCAATTCCATTTGACAGTGACCTTCAAAGCCAGAGGACAGAGGAGACAGAAGGAAATCCAGTGAAATCCCCTGGACGTCCCTGCTCATTGCTGCTGTGGTATCCTATGAGGAGTTAGGCTGCTGAAGGTGCCCGTGGCTTTCCTTTCGAGGGCCAGCTGCTGAGGCTGTGGCAGTGTCCTACCTTTTTCTGTTTGTTTCCCACAATGCTTTGGAAGACAGCGACGGTACAGCTCCTTGGTGCACCCTTTAGCCTTTGTGAAGTGTCTCTGTTTTCCCTTTCAGATCAGCATGGTTCTTCTGATGGCACTGGGAACCAAAAGTGGTCCTCTGCATGGCGTGGTTGCTCTGGTTCAGCTTAACACAGCGAGGGGCCTCCTGGGGTCTCCCAAGAAAGCACTGTGAGTCTGGGTACACCAGATAGCTTCAGGTTCTTTCCATCTTGACCAGAAGCCAAACCCCAGTGTGTGTCCCAGACCTCATGGCACCTGTGGTTTCTGGTTTAGTCCCAACATGAAACCTCCACTAGCAGCCAAGGGAGAGTTTAGAAGACAAAAAGCTGACTGCAGGTGAAATGAATGAAGATAATCTCTAAAAGCCAAAGGAAACTAGAAGTGTCTTCTGAGTGGCAAGGGCTGCAGAGGAAGTGGTTCATTTCAGGCGGAGGTGAGAAGCAGCACATTGCTATGGAGATCCCTCATTGATAGCACTGCATGGGTGTATCTCCACAATGAGCTACATAGAGGACGGGAATGTATGCTGCTTCCTCTGGGCTTCAAAAGTCTTTACCACAGTCAAGAGTGGCTGATGTCCTAGGTTTGGCGCTCTGATGTGGCTGAAGATCTCAAGCAGTTGCAGAGCTGTCCAGGAGGCGTTCTGGGCTGCGTGGTGTTGCTGGGAACTATGCTCGACAGTCTGCTGGGCAAGACCCAGCACTCAGACTGCCCCATTTGCTCCTCTGCCTAGTGAGCCCAGCTAACGGATGCTCCTGTTTCTGGCCAGATGATGCGTGTGGCTGACTTGTGGCACTGTCTGCTGTGTAACCTGTCGCTCTGACACCCGGGACGGAGCCGATAGGTGTTAGGGGAAAGTTTAGGATTGGAGAAGTACTTATTGTGTGTCTGTCTTTGAACCTGCAGCTGAGGAGCTGCCTACTGCCAGAAATGTTACAGGGAAAAGGGGGCCAGTGATGGCAGTGCTTTCACGCACAGCAACGGCCCTGGAAACGGGACGGGAGATTACCCAGGGCAGCTCTCCTCTGCCCAGGTCAGGGCCTTACTTCTGCTTCCTTGGTCGTGCCTTCCCTGCTCCAAAGGTCTCCACAACAGCCACCACAGCTCAGAAAGGCCACCGAGGTCTTGCCTTGTGCAGAGAGGTGCTGGCCCAGCCGCGCTGCCGGCAGCCAGGGCAGTGTGCGGGAGCAGGACACCTTCTCCGGCTCGCCCCTTCTGCAGGGAGCTCTGCTCATCGGCACCCAGCTCTGCAACAGTGCCACCCAGCACACCCTGAAACGGGACTCGTCCCTAGTGTCTTAGAAACCGTAAGACCTAGGAAACCCAGGATGGGGGTATCTTTTCAGCTCGGGGACCCCCCTGGATGCGACAGCGCTGTGTAAATAGCAACAGCAGCACCTGCTCTTCTGGTTTTGCAACAGAAATTTTCAGTTTCTTGTGCAACCACAATGCTGAGAAATGTCTTAGAAACAAACCAAAACCGACACCAGCCGGTTTCTCAGCCAGCTGCCTGAGTCCTGGCCATTGGAGAGACGCTACAAATAGCACGAGAATTTCTAATGGAGCCAGCTCCACCTCCAGGGCCTGGGCTGGAGCCAGATACAATCAGTTCATTCTCAGCAGCGCTGGGAGGGCTACAGGGATGCTACTGATACAGCCATATCGTCCTCTCCCCTGGCACTCCTTGGGGAAGGCGGCAGACTTGCGTCTTCACCTCAGAAGAGTGACATGAGATAATACTTCTGCCCTGGCAGGAGCTCATCAGGAGGCACAAAGCAGACGTGCACGCAGGTCTCCTGCAGCACGCGGTGCCTTCTCCTGCAGCGTCTTGGTGGTTGAAGCAGCTCTTCAGAGCTCGCAGCAGGATGCGGGGAGAGGCATGTGCTGAGCCGAGGAGCTCTGCTGTGAGCACATCGCCCGCTCAGTGCTGGCTGGCGGCATCAGCCTGCTGCTGCAGGAGGCAGCTCTGGGCACAGCGCTTGGCTGAGCCGGTCGGTGTTCAGGTTCAGTTACCGCACGTGGTGCGGTGAACGCGCAGTAATTCACTTCCCTCGGGGCAGTTTAATTTGGTTCCCTGAGGGTGGTGTGCCTCACAGCGCTTGTTGCCAACAGAGCAGTAACAGAGTGGGTCTCTGCTCACCCCGTTGCCTGTGGATGTGCAGCATTGCTCTGCTCTGTCCTTAACGGAGAAGATGTTTGTGTTTTGGTGCTGTAGGTATGGTCACAGAGGCATTTTTCTGGTCTCTTTTCTGATAAAGTACATCATTATCAGAATATCCTTAATGAAGGAGCCCTTGCCAGCAGGCAGCTTCCAGCCCCAAGGAGTTGACATGTAGCAAGAGTCTGAAGTTTTCTGGCTTTTTGGAATAATATTTGTATTTTTAAGAGTGAGGTTTTCTAAGACCTGACAGTACTGCTAAGCCATTGCCAGCCTTGCAGCTTCATAGCTGTTGGATCATGAAGTTGGCCCAAATGCCGTGAGTTTTGTGGGTTTGCTTTGAAGAGCACGTAGTGACAGTTGACCCACCTACACATTTCTCACTCTTGCCTTCCCCCGTGCCTAGCCAGCATGGCACAAGGTTGTCCACCCCCAAGCACATCGTATCAGGTGTTTGGGCCCCTTGTATGAAAGCTCTTTCTTGTACAGGACCTGGCAGATGATGTTGTGAAGAGCAGCAAAGTTTCCCAGCTCTGGGACACAGCCAGAGCAGCTCTGGTCACCTGAGAGTCTAGCAGATCTTCCTTCACTGTGTTTGCCGTGATATCAATAAAAGTGGAAACAGGTGGAGTGAAGGAAAGAATTTCTGCTGTGATTGTAGAGAGGGCATTTGGCCGAATAACCAGGTAAGAGCTGGTCAATTTTAATGGTGTGATGGAGAGACTTCTGCCTAGGACTGAGATCCAGCAGTTTTGGTTCTGGCCCTGCCCCTGGCTCGCTAAGTGTGCTGAGCAAACCGCTGTGCCTGCGCCAAGCTCCCTTACCATCCCAGCCGTCCTTGCCACCACCCTGCCCGTGCTGGAAAGCAGTAAAGAAGTATACATTGCAGCGCAGTGCAGTGCTGTTTGACTCATGCTGTTCATGTAACTGATGCCAGAATAGGTGTTGTCCCCCTTTCCAGAGGGTGAATTACTTTTTTTGTGGCAGAATAAAAAATGTGGCATCTCCAGTCTTCTGCCTGAAAGCTGCTACAAGTGGCTTATAAAGTCCTCTGAACTTCTGTAGCTTCGGGAAGGAAGGTGCCAGGGTTGAGGGCGGGTATTAACAGCGTTGTGTTTCTTTCGAACGGGCACCAAGGTTAACCATCACCCCACGGGCACTTTGCCAGTGACCTTGAACTGCAGGTTGGGAGAAAGCTCTATATCATCTTTTACTGCATGACTCCAGGGCCTCCCTGCCAGAGCGGTCATGCTCCCAGGGGGGCTGGTGGTACCCGTCACCTTGTGGGGTCAAGTCCTGTGGGAGAAGTCATTTGCCTGGTGGGACTTTAACCAGGGTTGCCATGACAATCAGTCAGCAGGCTGCCAGCACCCCGAGTCCTCACGTCTCCTTCCTGGTTTCCGCCTGCCCAGGGGTGTTGAAGCATCCAGAGCACAGCAAAGCACCTTCCCATCCCACCAGTAATGAGATGCAACCGTTGCTCCAGGAAGCGTGACTAACCACGGACCCGCCGGAGAGGGAATGCGCCCTGATGAGGCCCCACGGCTCCATCACCTGCTGCAAGGAGGGACGTGGCAGTGCCTGCGTCCCACTGGAGACATCCAGTGGGTGTTCGGAGTATGGCTGTATGGCTCCTCTGCCGACAGAAAGCAGCGCGTGAATGCTGGCGCGGGCACTTGCCCTGGCGGCCCTCCAGAGAAGAAGACAGGGATCAAGGGCTCCGACACAGCCAAGGTGCACTTTGGTATTGGGAAGGTACCTGCAGGGAACCTGCCCGGGCCCTCGGGAAAGGCTTCGAGGCGGCAATGGCCCTCTTCAAAGAGGATGAGGTGGTGCAGTGGCTTGGCTCTGTGGCATGAGGTACCTGAGAGGAGGTGCAGAAGGAAGCGTCCTGTGAGTGCAGTGGTCTCTCCGTCTCAACAAGGGCCTCCAGCACTGAGTTTTCTTGGGGCCAGCACTGGTATGGGGATGGTGCTGGTGCTTTTACTGGGAGCTGCCACATGCACACACAGAAAGCACCTATTCTCCCTGTCTTCCTCACATACTCAGCCCCCACACCAAGTCCCAACCTCATCCCCTCCCTCCACTTACTTTTTTGCTGCACAGCTTTACTGACAAGCGGGTCCCTGAGACTCTGTATCCCCAAGAGCACATCTGGACCCTCTTTTCACACCCCTGGCACTTCTCCACCCCTTGACCCACATGTGAGCTGCCTGGTTCCCCCGAGCTTTGGGAACAGCCGTTCTGGGTGGCCCCTGCCCACCTGCAGCACTGCCAGCTCGCCGGGGCCAGCGTGGTATGGCACTTGGCACAGCCGGGTCTGGCTCCCAGGTCAGGCAGCTCTCCCTGCCCACAGGCACGGGCAGGGGCCAGCAGCCGGCTTCCAGCTCCGTCTGCGCATGGGCACTTAAGAGGCTCAAAACCAGTCCCAGGCTGCTCCATTGCATCCCGAGGAAGTTCCTACCATCCTGTGCATCTGTCCTGGTGTGGGAAGCTTTTGCTCCACTCTGTGGGTAACAATCATTTTGCAAGAATAATTATTGCTGGGAGTGTAAGGTATGACACCCGCTTTCAGAAAAATTCAAGTTAGCTGGATAAAGCATCCGTTGTCTCACCCCAAGTCTCTTTGCGCTGAAATACATGCCTGGCTAGTATCCCTGGGCTGCAGCACAGGTAAAAGCATTTTTAACACTGTCTAAACTAATAATCCTAAAATCTCCTAACTGGTTTGAATGAAACTTGCTATGAATGGTATCTCTGTGCTGTTTCAGACTGTAACTATTTATTGAAATAAGGTCAGAGCATTGACCACTGAATTTATGTTACTTATTTTCTGTATAATGTAAACTCCAGTCTAGCAAACACTTGGGCCTGTGTTTCAATGCTGGGGCTCAGTGGCCTCAGTGCAGCTATTCATGGGCAAAGCCAAACACGTATGCCAGTGTCTTTGCCCTCTGCAGCCTGCGTGGAGGGCTGCGACTTGCTCTTTCAGAAAAGTGATTCTTAAAACTCTGCTCTGACCTGAGGTGTGCGATCAGGGGTCTCAGAGCTGGGGGCTGGAAACACCGGTGCTGGCCACCGCAGAAGTCCGTCGGGGCCAAAGTGCCGCCCTTCCTGGTGCGTGTATAAAACATATATCAAGCAGCCTTGTGCTGTAGGAACAGGGCATATCTCAGGGTCCGAGGCCCCCCCAAACTCTGTGCGTGATTCCTAGTAGCTGATGCGAGTTGCTGATTTGAAGCTGGCTCCGGATTGCTCCCGCAGCGGGAGACCCTGCATCCCTGCAGAAGGGATCCCTGCTCGCCTGGCGGGACGGCATGATCTGCGGGAGATTTCTTAATTGCATCTCTTCATGCACTAGAGCCCGTTCTCTCTTTCTGTGAGCGGAGCTGCGGTTACCCGCACATTATAAATCTGTGTCGCGAGGAAGATGTAGGTTGTATATAGGTCATAGAGAATATAATTGTGTAACTGCATTAACGCGTTCCTAAGCTAAGGTGCTGAAATATGGTTTAGCTGCAGAAAATAGGGCTGTGGGCTTTAAATAGCCTTACTTGGGCATCTCTTGGACAGAGCTGGTGATGCCATGAGCAGATCACTGTGCCTCCTCCAGGAGAACAGAAAGTCCCTTTGCAGAAGACATTATCTACGTATGTTTAATGAGATTTTTTTAAAGCTTTAAAATTTCATTCCAGTATGCTGAGGGCTGCTTAAGGAGTCCAGAAAAAAGCATGATGAACCCACCGGGGAATGTGGGAGCTATCCTCCGAGAAGCGGGATGCAGAGCACGGCAGCGAGCACTGGGGTGCCCGTGCAAGGGGGGAGCCGCAGCCGGGGCCCCGGAGCCCCACAGCTCTTACATCCGAGCAGGCATTCACAGGCTGGGGCCCACGGGAGTCTGTGTCAGACCTGGGATCTGCCCCCACATCCACCGGAGAAGCCCTGCTCCGTCCCCTCCTGCTGCACGCTTCCTCGCTGCGCTCCGGGAGAGCGGAACCAGGCGGAACGCCTGCCCTGCCCAGCACCCAGCGTATGCTGTGATAGCCTGGCGGGAAAACAGCAAAAAAGTTTTGTACCTTATTTAGCAGCATAAGGCTGACCCTGGTGCGGGGCATTCCCGGAACATACCGAAAAGCCAGGATTAAGTGCACTGCTTGAACTCCGGTTGTTATGACAAGCACATCTGCAGGGGTGAGATGCTGCCAGACCAAAGCCTTATCACCGGTCCAGCTCTGCAATGTAGTTCTGTCTGCAGAGACTTGCCTGCTGTCGCTTTTATACCCTTTTGCCCTTGTTGTTATTCTCTCTGTTTTGTTTTTTCTACTTTCAGAAGATCCCTCTGGCTCCTCTCTCCAGGGATTTGGACCTCGTCAGCAGTGCCAAGCAGGTCGGGGAGCCTTCCTCAAAGCCCAGCCAGAACCACCGCTGGTCCTGCACGACAGCATTTTTCCCTTAAATAACAATATCTCTTTAAGTTTTCCAAGTTCTTAAATCTCTCTCTTTGGTTTCTTGTGTTTTGGGTACATAATTGGATAATTTCCAGGGTGGAGAGCTGCTCACTAATTGTATATACATGAATCACAACATCTTACATGCACTTGCCTTGGATGGAGCTCCCGTATCCCAGGGGCCAGTTCACACTTCCAGAGCCTGTTTACTTCCTTTGGTGTCATAACTGTAATTTGAAATTTTACGCTATTTTGCATGAACAGATTTCAAAACACTTTCTGCCACTCCTATAAACAGAGGAAAATTCCCACCTGCCTTCCCTTTCTCTGTCTTGTCTCCTGCAAGTCCATTTTTGTTTCTGCGTACATGTGGCAACTTGTCTGGTGGGCCCAAAGCCCTGTTTCCTTTAGAGCAGGGAGAAAAACAACAAAAATACATGAACTTGCAGGAGAAAAGACAGAGAAAGGAGGGAAGACACCTCCCGAGGCAGGAAGAGCTGTCCATGCAAACAACGGCGTGTCCGTGGTGGGAGTCTCAGGACTCCCAGGATATCCTGGGTCCCGGGATATGATGCCTCAACACTGTAGGTCCCGCACAGAAGCTCCGGCACCGGGGCTTCAGAGGCAGCAGGCCCGACGGCAGGATCTGTTCATGCAAAAGTGTGCAAAACAGCCATGACCGTGGCAGCTCTCCAGCGCCCGTGCGCTCGGGTTGCTCAGACACCATCCAGAAAGGAAAGCTTGCTTACAGGGACAGACAGGGAGCTGCGGGCCGGTGGCTTCCAGGGCGGGAGCTGGTGGTGTCCTGCAAGCAAAGGGTGTGCTCAGAGCTCCTGGTCCCTGCAGTGCCTCCGCCAGAGCCTCTTCTGGTGGGTGAGAGCTTGGGCAGCTTCTCAGCTGTCCTAAGCAATGTCAAGGATCTCATCAAAGGGTTGAGATGATGGTGTCACTCCAGCTGCTCTCCCATCCCATGGCAGGTGGAGAGCTGCTGGGGGCTTCTCTGCCATCGCCTCCTCTCCCTAGGGCCAGCCGAGCCTTGTCTCTGAAGTGGGCAACTGGGTAACAGGAGAAAATCCCGGCTGGCGTAGCTCATCCGCACGTGCCCTGCACACAGGGCAGCCTCACCCCACACACCCCGTGCGTGCCGTGCACCCGCTGCTGCGTCCCCGTGCGCTGCCCACACACCCCATCCACACCGGCACCCGCCCCGCAGGCAGCGCTGCCACGTCCCCAGCCCCTGCTGCGTCCCCAGCCCCTGACGTGCTGCACCCTCCCGTGCTGTGCCCGCACCTCGGGCGCCTGCCTTGCAGCTGCCTCATCGCCCAGAAATGTGGGGGAGGCTTCATTCTTGCATGAAGGGTTCAGAGCGTGTCTGTGCCCCCACCTTTGCCCTGGTTTCCCCCCAGCTCTCCTCCTTCCTGTCCTCCCACCCCTGCTCCAGCTTCCTGCCCTTTGATGGGCCTCCCCTCCTCTGCTCCGGGGTACGAACTGCTTACCAGGTGGAGATGACATTGCCCCACCCCACAATTAGGTGCAATTATAAGGTTATGGTTCTCCCCGAACCCTTGCTCTGGTGTGCACTGATGGTGGATGGGCTCACGAGCGGAGCCCTGCTCTGGGCTAAGGACAGGCGGGACATGGAGCAGAGCCCCGGTCTGTGCGGGCGAGCAGTGCTGGTGGGTGCTGGAGATGGGATGACAGGAGGGTCCTAGTGGGGATGGGATGGCCACTGAAAGCGTCCTGGCTGGGTGGCCCTGAGCCTGCTCCATTCCAGCATGGGAGCAGCAGATACCTGGGTGCTTCCCGCCGTGCTCAGGCAGAGCCCGGAACTGTGCCCCTGGGGAAGGCGCAGCCAGCGCTCGCATGGAGACAGGTCCCAGCAGCTGGCAGCGAGCTCGGCTGTCAGCTCTCATCGTCTGTGCTTCAAGACATGCGGTGCCTCGGCACCTGTGGGCTGCCCCTTGGCTGGCAGCAGCCACGGAGGAGTGGGGCTCCACGCTCTGCAGCCCCTGGGCTTCTGAACGTGCTGCCTCTGGCTGGGGCTGGGACCTCTGTGTCCCTTACCGAGATACAGGTTTTCTCCCACTGCTGTTGGTGCTGGCTGCGAGGGAGCTGATGGCTACAGCACAGCCCACCCCGCGCATCATCCCCGCTCTTGCTGGGGCTCCAGGAGTGCCAGCTTTTGGTGGCTCTTCACCACCTCTCCTCAGGAGAAAAACTGAGCTTGCTGGTCTGCTGTGGTGGGGTGGATCTCCCCTCCGCAATGCACTATGGCATGGCAGTGCTCGTACCAGCCAGGTCAGGGCATCTGTCCAGCGTTTTTCTGGTTTCTAACCTGTTTGTGTCACAAGAGGTGCAGATGAACGTGTGGCTTGCAGAGGGTCTGCAGGACACCTCTGACTTTGACACGGGCAGCCAGAGCAATCGCGTCAGGGACATACACACAGCAGCTGCCAAACAGCACAAGCAGGACATGGACCTGTTGGAGCAGGGCCAGAGGAGGGTGACAAAAAAGATCCGAGGGCTGGAGCACCTCTCCTACGAGGGCAGGCTGAGAGAGTTGGGACTTCAGCCTGGAGAAGGGAAGGCTGCAGGGACACCTTAGGGTGACCTTTCAGTTCTTAAAGGGGGCTTATAGGAAAGATGGGGAAAATCTTTTTAGCAAGGCCTGTTGTGACAGGACAAGGAGCAATGGTTTTAAACTAAGGGAGGGTGGATTTAGACTGGATGTAAGGAAGAAATTTTTTATGATGAGGGTGGTGAAACACTGGAACGGGTTGTCCAGAGAGGTAGTTCAGGCCCCATCCCTGGAAACATCCAATGCCAGGTTGGATGGGGCTCTGAGCAACCTGATCTAGTTGAAGATGTTCTTGCTCACTGCGGGGGGGGGTGGGCTAGAGCACCTCTAAAGGTCCCTTCCAACCCAAAGCAAAAAAAACCCAAACAAAAACAAAAAAAGCTGCAGGAGCTGTGTGCAGGCGGAGAGAGCCCCTGCGTGCTGCCCTGCCCCGTGCCAAGCACTGCCGGCAGGGCCGTGGGGCCGGGGCTCCCCCGAGCTCTTCACCCCCGGGCAGCACTGCTGGGTCTGCGCTGGATGAGCCGTGCTCAGCCGCGATGGCCATCGAGCTCCTGGCAGCACCTCGGCTGTGGCCGTGTTTCAGGGCACGCCTCGGCAGCACAGCCCCGGCGAGCGACAGGGCTGAGCTCGCTGTGGCTCTTGGGGTGGCATTTGGGGGCTCAAGAGGGTGTGTGTGCATGTGTGAGTAAGGCACGTGGTGCAGCGTGTAAAAACACACCTAGAGAGAAAGTCTCGACAGAGATTAGATGAGAAGAAAACGTGATTAAACACAGAGAGCATCCTGCCTGTTACTCAGCTCTCCTTGCATAACTCTCGGGACCGGCTGCCTTCACAGATGGCTGCTCTGCTGTCAGAGGCATTTGCTGGGCACCTGTTGGAAAAACTGCCAGGTCAGCAAACTACTAATCACACTGGTAGTGAGATTTAGAAGCCTAGAGGAAAAACTGCTGAGAGGTCTTTCAGCCCCCCAGACGAGTTTGCGATGCCTCCCACTACTTAATCCTCCCCACGTACTCCTGTGAGTGACTGTGATGGGGACGAGGACGTCGCAGTGGCCCGGCGGGTCTCCGGGGCTGGACTGGCCCCAGCAGAGGAGGTTGCACAAGCCCTGGGAGCACGGCCATGGCTGCTGCCGGGCCAGAGGAGCAGGACGGGAGCCGCTGCTGTCCCCAGCCCCTCTCACAGGGCTGCGGCACCGCTCCCCTTCCCCTGACGGCTGCACCCAGGTCTGAGGCTCCCGTGGGCGGCCGAAGGGCAGCTGCGGAGCGGTACCCAGACACATGGCGTGCCTTTGTTTGCCTGGGTGAGCAGCCAAGCTGCAGCCCATCTCCAGCTTTGTACCAGCTGCAGATCTAAAGCAGCTGACTGGCCTGCCAAAAAAACAAAACCAGTTGAGGACCAGGGAGTGGCTTGTGCTAGTGCTGAATAATGATGATCCCAGCACGCTTATAAAGCGACGAGGCGGGGAGCTCACCACAGAGCTGTTCCTTGCAGCCCTGGTCCTCCGCAGAGCATCACTCCGCCTCGCCAGCCAAGGTACGTTTCTGAATTAAGAAATTCAAAATGGGAACCGTGTTTGTGTCCACAGCGGGGCCCACGCCCTGCAGCTGGAGACAGACCGGGCTTTTATTTTAAACTGAGGAAAAATATTGTTGCGGCTCCTGCGGAGGAGTTTCCGGCCAGGGAAGCAGAGCAGCCCTGTGCTGCAGGATCCGGAGGTGCCAACCTGCCCCACGCAGAGCCCGAAGCGCGTGGGCAGCATCCTGGCTCCAGGGGCTGCTTGGGGGTGAGCAGCACAGCTCCTGCCTCTGCTCCCCGGGAAAACGTGTCCTTTCCCTCCTCGCAGCATGCTTTTGGGGGTCAGTTCTTGTTTTATTGGGCCCTAATTTGAGTCTCGACCCAACTTCCCCAGCCTGCAGCGCTGTGTACGTCCCGGCACATGAGACCCCCCGAGGCAGCTGGGCTGTCCCTCCTGCCGCCTCGCAGGGCCAGGTGGCCCTGGCACGCGTGGGGATGTCCCTGTCCCCATGCAGGCGCCTGCCTGTGTGCACTGCTCGCTTCCATGCCCCGGTGCCCCAGGTCTGCAGCATGTTCCTTGTGCTCCAGCATTTTATAGCAAACATCTCTGCATTTCCCCTCGCCTCAGCTTGGGACAGGTGACGATGCTCCTGTGTGTCCTCGGGCGTTTATCATCCCTGCACCTTGCTAGGTGCTGGGTGTGGGTGATGGGTGCGAGAGCTCTCACCAGGCACTGCCTTGCTTCCCGCAGAGCTGCTGGGCACGGCCTCAGCACAGGCAGGGCTTGAGGCCGTTTCGGGCTGGGGACTTGTTCAGCACAGTGCCTGTGTGCTCTTCTCATGATCCTTTTCTCCTTGCTGTGCCCTGAGGTGCCCTGCTGCCGGCATATTTCACACAAAGTTCTGCTCCAGCTCGGCCCCAGCTCGGCTCTTTTCCTCCTCCCCAGGTCCATTTCCCACCTGCATCCCAGCGCAGCCATGCTGGGCCCAGCAGTGCGGCTCTCGGTCCTGCTCGGCCTCCTCGGCTTTGGGAAAGGTCAGATGTTTCATATGGGACCATGCCCAGATCCACCAGTCCAAGAAGACTTCGATATCAACAAGGTGTGAAAAGCTTTCTCGAAATCTCACGGCGGGTAGTGAGTTTGGCAAAGAGGGGCATGGGACTGATGGCAAACTGCCGAGGTGTGTAGGGGGGTTGGCAGGTCCGGTCTCGACGCCCTGTGCCGGAGCTGCCGGTGCGGGTCTGCGGCCCCGGTACCCCCTGTGCAGTGGCGGGGGATGCTCGAATGAACCGAGCAGGCGGCACTGCGCCAGCGAGCGAGCGGGCTGCTCTGCCTCAGCCCTCCCGTGCTAAAAGCATCTCTCTGGACTTTCTTCTGTCAGTATCTGGGGAAGTGGTATGAGATAGAGAAGCTGCCCTCAAGCTTCGAGAAAGGAAGCTGCATCCAGGCAAATTACTCGTTGAAGGAGAACGGGAAGTTCAAGGTGATCAACAAGGAGCTGCTGTAAGTGTTTGCGTCGAGGCTGTGTCCTCGCTGTGGCAGTGGCAAACCTGTCACCTCTCTTGCTGTCCCGGGTGGTCATTTTTCTCCAGATTGCCAGTTTCTGGGTCTGGGGATGCTGGGGGGAGGCACCCTGTGGTTGCAGTAGCTCTGCTGGGGTACTGGGCTTTGCTGTGCTTATGGCAGAGATGTGGGTCTCTGGTTTCTGCCAGTGCTTCCCCAGGGCTCACCAGGCCTCTGTCTCCTTGTCCAAGGTGAGTAGTGAGAAAATAGATCAAACGCACACGGTGACCCCAGTGTGGAATAGCCTGGGTCTCCCCCCTGACTGGTGTGTGATGGCTGAGAAGCCGGATGCCCTGGGTCCTGTCCCGGGGGGTGACAGGGCTGGTTACGGGACGGCAGCCACCACCTTGTGCCGCTGCGTGCCGAGAGGTGCCTGTGCCCTGTGCTCCTCTGCTCCGGAGCAAAGGGACCCAGGGAAAAAGGGCAGGGAGAGTGAAGCACATGGGTCATTTTTACTTAAGCAAATATTTGTCAGCCTTTTTCTGGAGTATTTACCTTGCACTGGTAGTAACTGGTAGTAACTGCCGTGTAAGGGGATCGGCAGTCCTCCCCAGTTTAAATCAGTGAGCAAAGTGAATGCACTGATTGCTCCCTTTATTACACTTGATAGTTGCAGTTATCCCAAGCCTGCCTGGCTTTTTGCATGGACAGATGCAGATGTTAATTCATCTGTTTCCATCGCCAGCCCTGGCTGTCGTGGGGTGCTGCTGTGGGTGGCTGAATGAACGAGGGGGAGCGAGCGGCGATCGCTGCGCTGTCCCCTGCGCTCCCGGGCATGGCGTGGGGACTTTGTTCTGGCTCACAATAACAACAACGCAGCAACACATCCCTTGTGTCCGGCAGAGCAGCGTCCACACTGCCCGCTGACCGCATGGCACTGTCTCTGCAGCCCCACTGCCAGGGCAGCACCCTGCAAACAGCCGGCCATTTATTTGCGCCTGCATTTATCTGCGGGAGATTGATCTGACTGCTGGTGTCATCGCGTCAGCAGCTCAGGACCCTGAAATGCCAGGAATATTTTGGGTCAGGTGTGCACTGTGCACGGCTCCAGCATCAGCCCATCGACTTCTGCTGCTGGCAGCGTTACCTCCTGCCTCCGTGGGTGTTCCTGTTTCACAGGGAAGCGTGAAATTTTCCTGCCCCACAGGCAGCGCCCAGGTCTTGGGGCATCCGAGGAAAAATGCAATTATAAGATGGGCAGCCCGAGTCATAGGGCTTGCTGCCAGCAGGGCAGTGCTCTGAACCAGCAGCGAAACAAGCCCTGGCTCACCACACAGGGACAGGTAATTTGTGTGCGGAGGAATGTGCCGTGACCTGGAAAAAACGCAGGTGATTAAACAGAGGTGAACAGATGCCTTCCACAACCAGCAGAAGCTGAGCTGCCCCTGGCACATCCGAGATGAGTGCTGGGATCCTCCTGCCTGGTGCAGAGGGGTCTCTCTCTCCCTCTTCTCTGTCACTGTCCCCCGGGCACCGAGGCACACCCCGCTACGGTTAGCTGGTACGTGTTTCAGCCACCTCTTGGCAGGCGGATGCGTCAGGAGGGATAACTTGGTGGAAGTAAAAAAAAAAGTTATTTCAAACACACCTGATTTTATTTTTCACCTTGTCATTCTCCCCTTAGTTCCAGTGGTAAAGTCAATGAAGTCGAAGGAGAAATCATGCACATGGATGTAAAGGAGCCGGCCAAGCTTGGTGTCCGCTTTAACTGGTGTAAGTGTGTGGCTGGGAGGTTCACAGACTCCACCAGCCCCCCGGTGCCTGCTGGCCTCAGCAGCGAGGGAGGGCAGCGCCTGCACGAAGCAGGCACCGCTGCCGCGCCATCAGGGGTGTAAAACCAGCAGAGCAAGAGGCGAAGCTGCCCTGGTGACTTCAGCGCAGCGTGACGGGGCAATGGCAAAGGGTTAGGACAGATGTTGTGCCCAGCAGGCAGTGGTTTGGTGATATTTATACATCATTTGCAGCAACCACCCCCGCAGTGGTGGAGCACTCTTCACCAACTGATCTCAGAGCAAGAAAGATCAGCAGCATCACGGTCCCTGCGGGTCATTTCACAGATGGGGACGGGAGGGGGGAGGTGGGGGAGGCAGCCCCACAGCTGCTGCAAGGGCCAGGCGTAGGCTTGTTTTTCTGAACACCGTGGTGTAGCTACTAGCTCACCCTGCCTCTGCTTACCAACACATTTTAATAACCATTAATAGGGTGTTTTTGTTTGCTTTTTCTTCCCTTGTCAATGTAACACACGACAGGGGCCTTGAGGTGCAGTGCATTTTGGTCACGTTGCAGAGCGCTTTCCTCTGTCCGCAGCGACCCTCGGGAAGTCAGCAGAAGTTTCCTCTTGGCTCCCTTTTTATTCTGCTACCTCACACCTTTTCCTTGGCTGTTTCACAGGACTCACACAGACGAGTTATTTGGAGAAACAGGTGGAGCAGGGGTACTTGCAAAGGACAATTATTGTTCACCAGCACAGCCAGACATAATTATGCGCTGCTAAGGCATCACCCACAGCCATTTTGCCCGCAGAGCGTGCAACCCCAATCCTCCTCACCGGAGAACAGCGCCCAGCATTCCTGAGCGCATCAGAAATAAATCCCCAGGTGCTTACACCTGCCCGCTGGACCCACCTCTGCTTCCTGCCTGGCGATTTGAAGCTGGAGTGACCCTCCCTCATCAAGGCAGATGCTCTGGGCGTAGCAGCCACAGAGCATGGTGCCGACCCGCAGCCCGAGGGCTCCTTCCCACCAGCAAGCACCCTTCCACAGGTACAAGCTGGGCTGGCTGTCGGTGGCTCGGCTGAGCAGTTCGGGTCATAGTGTTAACTTTCCAGCAGGACCTTTCTAGTCAGGGCTTTGTGGCTTTCTCGAGTCCCTCTGGGCAGAACAAGGAGTCCTGATAGGCTTTTGTAGACTGTAGCTCCCTGTGCTGACCACAATTACGCAGCTCAGGAGCAGCAAAAGTGAGAACAGCACCAGGAGCCATGGTTCTAGTGCTGCAGAGCAGTCCAGGGTTGGTTACTCACGGTGTTCACGGTGCCCTTCTTTCTCCTAGTCATGCCTTCTGCCCCTTACTGGGTCATCTCCACCGACTATGAAAACTACTCACTGGTTTACTCCTGCACCAACATCCTCTGGCTCTTCCACATTGACTACGCATGGATTTTATCAAGAGCTCCTGACATGCACCCAGAAACCGTGGAGCATCTGAAAAGCGTTCTCAAGTCCTACAAGATTGACACTGAGAAAATGATGCCCACGGATCAACTGAACTGCCCTCCTGAGATGTAACTCCCGGCACGCAGTGACACGGTGCCAGACCAGCGATGAACTTTATTGCTTTCTTTATTATCCATTAGAATTTCTCTATATAACAGAGAAATGTAATAATCCTTTCGCTAACAGTAGTTTGCCAGCCCTGAGTTACTCCTTGCTGTCATTCCCTCTGTCGCTCTCCCTGCTTTTTCATCTCGCTCTGACTTTTGCAGAGTAACCGACTGATTCAAAGCTTATGGGTGAAGAAAAGAAACCCTGAAGGGCAGACATGAGGCCCTGCTGTTGCTGCGAGTCCTCCCATATGTGGATGGGAAAGGGTACGAGATGCGATGTGCAAGTATTAACCCTGGGGGAAAACCTTTCATCATGTGCCCCCGGGTTTGTTCCCCATTTCTGTCTTGATGCTTCTGGGCCTGCTTGGAGTCTGCAGAGCCTGAGCAACGCCGCGGGCTCTGCCTTCCAGCAGCAACGCCCAGACATGGGTGGGCGGTCCTGCAGGCCGGGAGCTGAGGCTGGGGGCTTTCAACTTCTCTGGCGCAAGCCCGTAGGTGTACGTCACCGCCAAGTCAGCGGCCCTCCTTGCTAGAAATTGGATCTGGCCCTTTGTATTCCAAGTCTTAGAAGTCTAAAAACGTCCAGAAATTCAGCATTGCTCCATCCCCAGCGTCTGCAGGCGGCTTGCCTGAAGCGAGGCCGGTTCTGCACTCCCGGCAGGTCCGCTCTGAGAGGACCCGTCAGCAGGCCGAGACGTGGGTCTGCTCCCGTGTCCTCTCCTCCCAAGGCTCTTCCTGAGCACCGAGAGACAGCGGGCTCTGCCCGACACCCTGCTTGCCGCTTTGGTGCGTGTTGGGCGCCCACTGGCACTGCATCAGGTGTTCCCCGGGCACTGCCACAACTCCGCTTCAGTAGCGCTGATGCCACTCATTAAAACTGACATCAAAACACCCGCTCCGGGGCTTTTGTGCCTTCCTGGCCGCACGACCCTTCGAGCAGGCGGGGGGACCCAGCGTGCAGGGCCTGCCCCTGCTCCGAGGCCACGGCGCTGCCAGAGCGGGAACGCAACGCGCCGCGAGCGGCCGTGGCTGAGCGGACGGGGTCTGCACCGGGAGCCCGGGGCTTCCCCCCTCGCCTGAGTCACGCCAGCAAGCCCACTGCTGGCTGTGGCTGGCAGCGGCTCCCGTCTCCTGCCGCTGCTACTGCGGGGAAGAAGCGGCGAGGCGGACGTGGCACACGGTGGATCTGCAGGGGCTCTTCCACCCCTGCTGTGGCTGGACTCGGGGGGGGGGGGTGTCCGGGAGCGGAGCAGGGAGCCAGCATGTCGCCAAGCTTTCCCAGCCGGGGGAGGCGGAGGGGGGAGGGAGCCCTTGGAGGGGTCAGCGACAACGGCCGCGCTGCCGCCATCACCCCTTCCCGCGCCTAAAGCCCACCGCCTCAGCTCCCGCCACACGGCCCGGCCCGCCCCGAGCCCGGCCGCGCAGGCGCGCAGCAGCCCGCCACTTGGCGGTCCGCCGGCCGCGAGGGGGCGCCAGGCGCTCCCGCCTCACCCCCCCCCCCCCCCCCCCAGCGCGGCGGCTCTGGCGCGGGGCGGGGCCGGCGGAGGCCGGAAGCGGGCGGGCGGCGATGGAGGCCCCGTCGGTGCCGGCCGCCTCGGCGTCGGGGCGCGGGCCCATCAAGGGCATCCTGAAGAAGGGCGGCGGCAAGCTGTCGGCGGGGGGAGCGGCTCCGGGCGCCCGACGGGCCAGCCCGGCCCGTGATGAGGACGAGCAGGGGTGAGGGCCGCGCCGGGCCCCAGCGGGGCCTCCCCGCTCGTCCGGGGTCTGCCGGCCGAGGGCCCCCGGGCTCTCCCGTGCTTCAGGGACGATGCGGGCAGAGTCGCAATGGCGTGAGCGGGTCCGTGGGTCGTTGCCGTGGGCTCCGCGGGCGGCCGCGGTCTCGGGGCGCAGCTCCCCCCCGCTCCCCCGGTGCGGTCCCCCGGCTGAGGCCGAGCGCCGGCTGGGCCGGGGCTGTGGCCTGGGCGGGGGGAGCGGGGGGCGGCGTGCCGAGCGGGCGGGCGGGGGGCCCAGGGAGCCGGTGTGATTCCCGGCTACCGGAAACACTGCCAGAAGTTACCTTCAAACGCGCTTTCAGGACAAGGAGGGGGGTTTTACAGCTGCTGCGGAGAGAGTTTGCAGTTCGGGAAATGGGCTTTGCCGTGGGAGATCTGTTCTCGGTCCTCTCCTCAAAGGCAGCCTCTTGCTCTGTAACCAGGAGCGTGTCCCTGGGACGTAAGTAAGATGTGTTCTTGGCTGTTCAATATGCGTCTGTAAAGATCTCACACTTGAGGATACGCACTGGCCATGTGGTTTGCGTTTCGAATGAATGACAGGAAAATCTTGGTTAAATTGTAACATGCTGAGTTGGTCCAAATATGCAAGAAGTGTTTTTTAGCTAGCCAGCAGCTGTCCTTGACCAGTAAGAATTCTTGCACTTTTCCTGATGTTAGCACCCAGTACGCGCTGCCAAACATTGCTCTGAGACCCCATCGTGTTATGGTGACCAGGGTTTGGCCTGAACTCTATGTTTATAAAATTGCTTTTGACAGTTTTCTCCATTTGGGACCTCACTCAGTATTGGAAGGAGAGGAATAATGATAAAATGAAATGGATGAGCAATTTTTTTTTTGTATTATAGTAATATTCCTTTCCACTTTAGACTATATCCATGACTTAACTAGGTAAAGTCAGTAAGGTAGCAACAGAAAGTTTTTGGTTTGCTCTGTTGCCTGTGTTAGCTGCTCCTGCTTTCCAGGGAGAAATTGTTGCAACTGAAGGAATGAGATTATGTTTTTGAAGGAGGTGAATGTAAGTAACGATATGTTGCACAAATGTTGCGATTTTTTTCCCTATACTATAGTTTTAATATGATGTAGTACAGGGTGTTTGATACCGCAACATACATGAAGTAAAACTGGCTACTGGTAGCCTCTGTTTAATTTTCTGCATTCTCTTTGTACTGTCTTGAAGAATGATCAGCAACTGGAGTACGAGCTGATGAGCTGAGTATGTGGTGTATTCGTTTTAGTACACAGTAAATTCCTGGGAAGCAGTTAGGTGGGCAGGAGTCCAGCTGCTATTTGCTGCTTACCAATGTGAGTCGATAAAGTCGAATAGATGAATTCTGTAATTACCTTGCAAGCTAAAGTGTATTGGCCAGATCTGGCAGGCTGCATTAGAGGATTTCCTGGAAAGATCAGTGTAGGGTATTTAAAGCTGGTTGTGTGCAGGTATTCCGTTTGGCTGGCAACACTTCATTGAATTTGTGTTACTTCTGGTTCTGGTACTTAAAAGAATGATAAGCAGTACAGCTGTGACTGTCCTTGGAGGTTAAAAATTGGTTTATAAATTCAGTTTTCTTTATGCACCTCTGTCAGCAGCATCTCTGCTTATTTCTAATATTGAAATTCAGATCTGAATGCCTTTAAAAATAGCTGTAGATGAAAGAGCTCGTTGTGTCAGCTGTCATCTTTTAAAGCACCATGTTCAGTGGAGCTCTGCATATATTTGCATCATTATTGACCTTGCACTGTTGTTAGTGATGGTGAAGTTCTTTGGAAAACTTCCTTAATGAAAATATGGTGCAAGAGGGAAGCTTGTGAAATTGGGACACCATTGTAACTGTGTCCTGAGAGCTGAGATCATGGCATAATGGCAGATACGTTCTTGGTGTTCCTCGTATACGGTATTTTTTGCCTTAAGGCTCCTGCCACAGCCTGTGAGAGAGCTGATCTGGCATTTTACAAAGTAACTAAATGTGCGTGTGTGCAAACAGCTGTGTTGAAACAGGCAAGATAAGAGTTGGCTATGGTAGGAGTAAGTGGCATGTGACAGGCGTTCCTTTGAGTAATATTGCTGCAGAAACTTCTCACCTGTCAAGGTGTGGTCTCAAAATAAATGTTTATATACATTTAAAGATGGGAGGGAATACAAATGAGCGCTTCTTGAGATTTTTTTTCAAATCTGGTTTTCCTGAGGAAGATGAGATTTCATATTTCTGTATCTGAAGAGGTGTCAGGAAGCATTTTTCTGTGATGGCCCTAAGCTCTGTCATTAATGTTATGCTGCTCAGGCACGCCTGAGCGTGCTAAATTGGAGACAGTCAAGGGAGGTGTGTCTTTTTAGAGCACTTAGTCACTCTCCTGTGATGGCTTCTTACGTGGAGGGGTGAAACGACGTATTTGTCTGTTTACCACTACCGATTATTTTTTTTTCCTAGCTGAATTTTAAATTGTGCTTTGGGAGATGTTCCACAGCCAAGGCTTTTAGTGTTGGAATCTGAGTTTAAAGAAGTAAGTGTGAAAAACGAAACCACTAAAATCTTCCTTAGTCTTATGTTTATATGTTACTGAATTGCTAGCTGTGGGCTGTCTAATTTTGAGAGCAGCGTATGCCAAAGAGATTCTTCTAAGGTTGCCAATATTATTATTAGGTATTGAGGTGCGAGCCCAGGCAGTAAACCTCGATGTGCTCTGGGCGAGTGGGGTGAGCACAAAGCATGTGACGGGAGTTTCTCCCATCTGTGGCATTTCCTCTTGACCTAAGCTCTCTCTTTCTAGGGACTGTTGCGTACCATAGCAGGGGACTGCTGTAGCTGTAAAAATTCTCATGTGCTTGCTGTGTAACCGTATGATCATCTTATGTTAGTCATAGATGAACTTTAAGCAGGTGTTTAGCTGACGTTTAACTGGTGATTTTTCAACTCCTAAATAGATAGGTTTGAATAACAGGCATTCCTGGACTAGAGCTCTTGCTTTGTCATCATGAAGCTCGTGACTCTCCGCCCTGCCAGAGCAGGCAGCCTGACTCGCGTGTTGTCCGCTTAGGTTGCAATCCTTGGGTTGCAGTTTGAACAAAGTGATTAAATAGATCGGAAACCTCAAACGTGAGAGCTTGGCCTTGGTTACTGTATGCTAAAGGGAGTAAGCTCACAATTTGTATTTGTTTCTGAAGGCATGTCCGTCTGTGGCATGCAGGATTCAGCATTAACTCCTGCATCTGTTTTTTTATCCTTTTAGGTTGGTTTTTTTTTCCATTGTGTTACACAGTGCTCTCCATAAATGTAAAATTTAGTTTGTGCTTGGAATTTTGCTTTATCAGTTTTGTTTTGCAGACAGTCTTCTGGTCAAGTGCAGTTATGTTACTGAGATTGAATATATTTTTCAAATTTGTTCCTGGAACAGTCTGTGTTTAAAAAAGAGTAGTTAGGTTAAAGTCTTCTAGCCAACTGCCTCCCTTCCCCCCAAAAAAACCCCAAATCAACCGCAGAAACGAACGAAGCCATGTGTCATTCGCTTCCTTAAATAATAATAAAAATTTGCAATACTTCAGGAATATGTTAATGCATAAGGTAGTATTAAATAGTGGAATAATTTTGTTATTCTAAAGTTAAATGTCTTGCTCTAGTCTAAGGGAAAGACTACCTTGCATGAAGCTTGCAATAACCTTTTTAGAGACAGCGTGGAACCTGGTAGGTTCTGTGGCTTTTAGATCAGTGGAGGAGGGACTCTTCCTCTGGCCGCAAGGAAGTTGCTTGTGGCTTACATATTTTTGTTAGTCTGGGTGGGCTTTTGTTTCTGCAAATATATGTAAAATGGTACATTCTCTGATTGAGGAAATTCTGAATAGAATCACAGAATTTTAGGGATTGGAAGGGACCTCTGTGGATCATCTAGTCCAACCCTCCTGCCGAAGCAGGGTCACCCAGAGCAGGCTGCACAGGACCTTGTCCAGGAGGGTCTTGAATATCTCCAGAGAAGGAGAATCCACAACCTCCCTGGGCAACCTGTGCCAGGGCTCCGTCACCCTCAGAGTGAAGAAGTTCTTCCTCATGTTCAGACGGAACTTCCTGTGCTTCAGTTTGTGCCCATTGCCCCTTGTCCTGTCGCTGGGCACCACTGAAAAGAGTCTGGCCCCATCCTCCTGACACCCACCCTTGAGATATTTATAAGCATTTATAAGGTCCCCTCGCAGCCTTCTCCAGGCTGAACAAGCCCAGCTCCCTCAGCCTTTCCTTGCAGGACAGATGCTCCAGTCCCTTCATCATCCTCGTAGCCCTCTGCTGGACTCTCTCCAGTAGCTCCTCATCTTTCTTGAAGTGGGGAGCCCAGAACT
The DNA here is from genome assembly GCF_030867145.1 of Opisthocomus hoazin. Lineage (NCBI taxonomy): Eukaryota > Metazoa > Chordata > Aves > Opisthocomiformes > Opisthocomidae > Opisthocomus > Opisthocomus hoazin. The sequence goes on from NC_134417.1 coordinate 14,613,763, forward strand.
GGACAGAGTACTCCAGATGGGGCCTCACTAGGGCAGAGTAGAGGGGGAGGAGAACCTCCCTCGACCTACTGGCCACACTCCTCTTAATGCACCCCAGGATCCCATTGGCCTTCTTGGCAGCCAGGGCACACTGCTGGCTTATGGTTAGCTTGTTGTCCCCCAGCACTCCCAGGTCCCTCTCCACAGAGCTGCTCTCCAGCAGGTCTGGCCCAAGCTTGTACTGGTGCATGGGGTTGTTCCTCCCCAGGTGCAGGACCCTGCACTTGCCCTTGTTGAACTTCATCAGGTTCCTCTCTGCCCAACTTTCCAGCCTGTCTAGGTCTCGCTGAATGGCAGCACAGCCTTCTGGTGTATCCACCACTCCTCCCAGTTGTGTGTCATCAGCAAACTTGCTGAGAGTGCACTCTATCTCTTCATCCTGGTCATTGATGAAGAAGTTGAACAAGACTGGGCCCAGTACTGACCCGTGGGGGACACCACTATTTACCGGCCTCCACCTAGACTCAGCACCGCTGATGACAACCCTCTGAGTTCTGCCATTCAGCCAGTTCTCAATCCACCTCACTGACCACTCATCCAGCCCACACTTCCTGAGCTTCCCTAGGAGGATGTTATGGGAGACTGTGTCGAAAGCCTTGCTGAAGTCTAGGTAGACATCATCCACTGCTCTCCCCTCATCTACCCAGCCAGTCATGTCATTGTAGAAAGCTATCAGATTGGTCAAGCATGATTTCCCCTTGGTGAATCCATGTTGACTACTCCTGATAACCTTCTTTTCCTCCGCTAATAATGTAACATCACTGGTGCCTGTCTGTGTAAAATATGAAACTCCCTCAGCTTAATTACAGCAGTGAATCAGTTCTGGTTTGATTCCACTTTAGGATGACAAAAGCAGTATTAATAGCCAGCTTGTTCAGTGCTATTTATTTTATTGCAGGAAGTTATTTGTTGGTTAGTATTGTTTATGCAACAGTTTTGCTAATAATCATAGCAGCTCACTGAACAGAGGTGAGGTGGAAGTTACTTGGTTTTGTTGAAGTGTTGTGGGTTGTAATAAGGCAAAAAATGATTTTACAGTAACTTGTAACAAGAGCAGACTGTTACTGGGACAGTGAACAAGAGCAGTAGTCTTTTGAGAAAATGTATGTGTACAAATAAGAATACATTTATAGATCACTGAGTTTATTTAGCTATTGTAAATTGTTAAGGAAATTAAGTTGCACTGGTAATTTGTCATGACTTAGCTAAATTATGTGTACAACATGTTTAATAGTCATAGTTTGAACATGCTGGTGTGTCGTAACAATATTGTTTGTGCATAGTACGTAGCAGAGGTCAAAAGATGCTCTAAACATTCTTTTTTTTTTGTGGCCAAACAGAAATATTTTTTTTTAGAATATAAGAAGAGTTAACATTGTTTTCTTGTTTTAGTAAAAAATCCCAGAAGTGGGACGAAATGAACATCATAGCTACATACCACCCGGCAGGCAAAGATTACGGCCTGATGAAAATAGATGAGCCAAGTACTCCTTACCACAGGTAGGCTTGCTAAGCTGATAGTAAATGATAGAAGTTTTACATCAAAATCGACTTTGTGGATGATGCAGTATTTAGTGTAGCTGACTGCCTGACAGACTGTGCAGCCCTGCTGGAGATATGCAACATATTCAAATTTACAAAGCTTCTAAATAAAGGCTTATAGCTGTCAAGGAGAACTGTCAAAAAAGACAGAGTCAGTTTTTAGAAGGTCTGTGTCTAGCAAGCTTTAGCCTTTGAATGGAATAAATAAACTTGACGTATTGATTTTTTTTTTTCAGTTAACATCTGTGTGCTAGAATATGAAGTTCTCATATCAATATTTAAATAAGATTTGGAAAGTTTTTGAAGTATTGAAGGAGACTTTTAACTGAGTGTTGTTATGTTTAGACTGTTTTATCAGGCAAATTTTAAGCAGCAAATTTATTGATAAAGGTGTCTTTTTGTTTGCCTTCTAAGCATGGTAGGAGAAGATGATGAAGACGCAGTGAGCGATTCAGAATCAAATGAACCCTTAAAAGCAGATGTGTTGAGTAAAAAGTAAGTATTGTCACAGAAAATTGACTAAAGGTTAAGATAATTTTCTCTTTTCTGGAGTAGTTTTCTTTTTGAAAAGGTGTCGCTGTTTTCTCTAGAAGTCAAATTTTTGCTATTGTTAAATGAAGTAGATTTTGGTGTTTGATAGTGCCACTGGTACTTAAAACCTCTTACAGGTTGTTAGTACACAATAACATGGCAAAAATAATGAACAAAGCAGTTTGTACAAGTGTTCTGAAATTTCATGGATTTTAAATAGTTAAGAACTTGCTGCTTCAGCATTTTGTATTGCATGTTTTATGTAGACTGGCAGCTGCAGCTGAAGGTAAAGGACCCAAGATTATAGCAAAACAAGAGGAAAGCAGTGAGGAGGAGGAAGAGGATGAAGAATTAACACCTGAAGAACGAGGTAGGTGTAAGTTGTTTTCTTTGTTTTGGCTTGTTTTTTCCTGCAGATAGTTTCAGTTTTTCAGTAAGAAATATTTGGGAAGAAAAAGTACTGTCTGACAGACAGATGTTCTCATTTGAAAATGGAGATGTATGGTCTTTGATGGGTAAGTAAAAGATTGAATAAACATGCTGTTTGTTTGCAGTCAGGGCTGTTTGGTTTGGGATCTACATATAAAGAGGAGTTTGCTGTTACTGGCTGCCCCCTTGTATAGAAGCTTAAGGTGTGGGAATTCCGCTTAAGAAACCTAGACTGCTCAAACAAGGAGCTCTTGTGGTTTTGGAGTGAGGGAGTACTTCTTAATCTGAATGCGTTTCAGGTAGGCTTAGTATTTCAATTAAGATGCTACTAATTGTTTGCAAACACACAGATGACATTTCTGTTGTTTTCAAAGCAGCTGGTAGATGGATCCAGCAGGAAATCTACATCTGTTCCAAAGCAAATTGCATGTGCAACATAGATGTTGTTTTGTGTTAGCTTGGGCTAGAACATTTTGAGGAAACAGTCAAACAATAACGCTTCTGAGGTTTCAAGCTTGCATTACCTAGCTGTTGCTTCTCGTGTTTCCTGGCCCCAAGTCCAAGCGTGTAACCTTACTAGTCTTAAGGAAGACAAAAACAGTGTTGGGGCTGCCAATAAGCAAAGTTTAATTTAATTATAATGCATTACTGCTAGACCTGCTAATGCTTAATATATGGAGCAAAGTGAGGCTTTAGGCCATGAGGAAAGTGGAAAATATTTTCTTCTACATGTGGTAAATACATCTTGCATAACTGGCCTTTGGTAGCTAGCCAGGAGTCAAGTTGGACATCTGCAAAACTGCATCTTCTGTCCCACCGGTATGTCTCAATTTGTCCGTAAGTTTACTTGGAAACAAGCCTTGCGAAACTTTGGAATTTCTTATGCTGTTACTAGATGCTTCTCTTGGTTCAGACGTGCTCTTCCTTGGAGACAGGTTCTTTTAAAAGCGCTGCAGCCTTTACAGTCCATTAATTACTAGCCTTTTTGCAAATCAGACTCATTTAAAAGAACACTCCACTGCTTGGGGAAAATAATTTGAATCTGGTGATTGCTTGATCATACAAACAATGGACTTTCAAGGTAGGAATAAAGTTGACCTAGGAAGCAGTTCATGCCTCTCTGAAGAGGAAGTTGATTTTTTTTTAAAAAGGGAAGACATAAATGTTTGCATCTGTTTGTCCACAGAGAAGAAGAAACAGTTTGAAATGAAGAGAAAAATGCACTACAATGAAGGACGAAACATCAAACTGGCAAGACAGCTCATTGCAAAGGAACTGCATGGTGAAGAAGAGGATGATGATGAAGATGAAGAGATGCATGATGCTGCAGATGTAGAAACAATGAATACAGAAGCTACCGAACATGGTGAGCTACTGGTTAATCAAAACGCATGTTTAAGTACTGGTGGTCCTTTCAGCTGTTGGGAAATGAGTACGCTCCAGTGTGAGAACGAATAGAAAGGGTACGGTATGTCTGTAACGCTCCGTGTGCAGTGCTGCATGCTGTCTCAATAGGTAGATTTGTAGCATGGTACCAAAACCATCAATATTGCTAAACAGCATGTGGGCCTTTGTTTGTGGTGGCACAAAAGAAAGGCAAACACCTCTGCTTCATCCTGTTTCCCCAGCATAATTTAGGATACTATAATCTTGGTAGTGAAGTTGCCAGCACCCTTTTTAAAGGAGGACTTGTCCTACACAGAACACTTAAAGCTGTGGCCACATGGGAGAGCCTGGCCTCATGTTGTTGTTTGGTTCCCATTCTGCTCACAAACCATCCTGTAGCCAGCAATGGGAAACTGTCATGAGTACTTCCTCCCCGTTGAGAGGAATGTACCTAACTTCCCAAGTAAGAGCTTCTTCCTGTCTTACTGTAATGTTGTTTTGGTTTCGGCTGCCGCCGGCAACAAAAGCTCCACGCGGCCGCCCCTCCCCCCGCCGGCGTGCGGAGGAGAATGGAAAGAAAGAGGCAGAAACTGGTGGGTCGGGATAAGGGCAGTTTAACAGAACAGCAAACAGAGGGAAACAGGAACAACAACGATACAAATAAGGAGAAAACACAACCACGAACCGCACAACCCAGACAGCCGCTCTCCCGAAACAGGACCGGCGCTGCGCCCCCCCAAGCCACGAGTCCCTTCCCGCCGCGCCGCCCCCCCCCCACCGGAACCCAGCGTGACGTCACATGGTATGGAATACCCGGCTCTGTATGGCCAGGTGGGGTCAGCCCCCACCCCCCGGCTATGTCCCTTCCTGGATTCCGGTGAAAATTAACCCTGTTCTGGCCAAACCCAGGACATTATCCACCCCTTATTCCATACCATCTACGTCATGCCCAGGTCCCCCATTGTCCAGTTGATCACCACCACTTCTCCTGTCTCCAGATATCATTCCTTTAGTCTATGGATCATCACTCTAAAGTGTCCATTGAGTTCATTTAATCCATGACTTCAGGCTCCATCTGTCGTTATGGTCTTCCGTGGCAGGGGAGGTGATGTGTGGTGATGGGCGGTCACTTGCTGCATCCGGAGCTCTAGGCTGATGTGTCTGGTGCGGCCCGTGCCCACAGTCTGCAGGAGATGTTGATCTTGATGAAGTTGCTGGATGCCAGTTGTTGAAAACCAGGTCCAGTTCCATCATTGCTGTGCTCTGCTAGGTTTTCATCGAAAAAGGTCCATCCTTCTTTAATCTGGACGATTCTTACTATGCTACTACTGGTACAAAATATAACAATTATAACAGTGATAACAGACAGTGACAGGGTTATTTAACAACTAACTTTATACAATTTATTTATGGACTATTCTCGCCCAAAATTAAATCCCCATGAGGTACACATCGGACTTCCCCATCCTTCCGCATTACCCACCAGGTACACCCAGGTCCTTGAGCAAAGGCAATCCCCCGGACGGGCTTGCCTTTGCCCGAGGCAGGACTAACCCAAACTGTCTTCCCTAACATGTTCCGCATGTGCACTACAGGGACTTTATCCCCTTCTACTGGGCGCTGAGGTTTTGACTGGGCAGGACCAGCCCGGTTGGTGGACCCTCTGGTGTTAACCAACCAGGTGGCCTTTGCTAAATGGGTATCCCAATTTTTGAAAGTCCCACCCCCCATTGCCCTCAAAGTGGTTTTTAGCAGCCCATTGTAACGTTCGATCTTTCCAGAGGCTGGTGCATGGTAGGGGATGTGATACACCCACTCAATACCGTGTTCTTTGGCCCAGGTGTCTATGAGGCTGTTGCGAAAGTGAGTCCCGTTGTCCGACTCGATTCTTTCGGGAGTGCCATGTCGCCACAGGACTTGTTTTTCCAGGCCCAGGATGGTATTCCGGGCGGTGGCATGGGGCACAGGGTAGGTTTCCAGCCATCCGGTGGTGGCCTCCACCATTGTGAGCACATAGCGCTTGCCTTGGCGGGTCTGTGGCAGTGTGATGTAGTCAATCTGCCAAGCCTCCCCATATTTATATTTTAGCCATCGTCCTCCAGACCACTGAGGCTTTACCCGCTTGGCTTGCTTGATTGCAGCGCATGTCTCACATTCATGGATAACCTGTGCAATAGTGTCCATGGTCAAGTCCACCCCTCGGTCACGAGCCCATCTGTATGTCGCGTCTCTTCCTTGGTGGCCCGAGGTGTCATGGGCCCACCGAGCTATAAAGAGTTCACCCTTATGTTGCCAGTCCAGATCCACCTGAGCCACTTCAATCTTAGCAGCCTGATCTACCTGGTGGTTGTTTTGATGTTCTTCAGTGGCCCGACTCTTAGGGACGTGGGCGTCCACGTGACAGACTTTTACAGCCAACTGCTCTAGCCGGGCAGCAATATCTTGCCACAATGGGGCAGCCCAGATAGGTTTGCTTCTGCGCTGCCAGTTGTTCTTCTTCCATTGCTGCAGCCACCCCCACAAGGCATTGGCCACCATCCAAGAGTCAGTGTAAAGATAGAGCACTGGCCACTTCTCTCGACTGGCAATGTCTAAAGCCAGCTGGATGGCTTTCACCTCTACAAACTGGCTGGACTCACCTTCTCCCTCGGCAGTTTCCGCGACTTGTCGTGTAGGGCTCCATACAGCAGCCTTCCACCTCCGCTGCTTCCCCACAATGCGACAGGACCCATCCGTGAACAGGGCATACTGTTTCTTATCTTCTGGCAGCTGGTTATACAGTGGGGCCTCTTCAGCACGTGTCACCTCCTCCTCTGGCGATGCTCCAAAATCTTTGCCTTCTGGCCAGTCCATGATGACCTCCAGAATTCCTGGGCGACTGGGGTTTCCCATTCGGGCGCGCTGGGTGATCAGAGCGACCCACTTACTCCACGTAGCATCGGTGGCATGATGCGTAGAGGGGACCCTCTCTTTGAACATCCAGCCCAGGACCGGCAATCGTGGAGCTAGGAGGAGCTGTGCTTCAGTGCCAACCACTTCTGAAGCAGCTCGAACGCCTTCATATGCTGCCAGAATCTCTTTTTCAGTGGGAGTATAGTGGGCCTTGGATCCTTTGTATCCCCGGCTCCAGAACCCCAGGGGTCGACCTTGAGTCTCCCCTGGTGCTTTCTGCCAGAGACTCCAGGTTGGGCCATTCTCCCCGGCTGCGGTGTAGAGCACGTTTTTAACATCTTGCCCTGACCGGACTGGACCAAGGGCTACGGCATGAACTATCTCCCGTTTAATCTGTTCAAATGCCTGTCGCTGCTCAGGGCCCCATTCAAAATCATTCTTCTTCTGGGTCACGTGGTACCGAGGACTTACAATCTGGCTGTAATTTGGGATGTGCATCCTCCAAAAACCCACAACACCCAGGAAGGCCTGTGCTTCCTTTTTGCTGGTTGGTGGAGACATAGCTGCTATTTTGTTGATGACATCCATTGGGATTTGACGGCGCCCATCCTGCCATTTTATTCCCAAAAACTGGATCTCTTGCGCAGGTCCCTTTACTTCGCTTAATGGCGAAACCGGCTTTCAGAAGGATCTGAACTATTTTCTCCCCTTTCTCGAAAACCTCCTCCGCTGTGTCGCCCCATATAATGATGTCGTCGATGTACTGCAGATGTTCTGGGGCTTCACCCTTTTCCAGTGCAGTCTGGATTAGTCCATGGCAAATGGTGGGACTGTGTTTCCACCCCTGGGGCAGTCGATTCCAGGTGTACTGGATGCCCCTCCAGGTGAAAGCAAACTGTGGCCTGCACTCTGCTGCCAAAGGGATGGAGAAGAATGCATTAGCGATGTCAATTGTAGCATACCACTTGGCTGCCTTTGACTCCAGCTGATACTGAAGTTCTAGCATGTCTGGCACAGCAGCACTCAGCGGTGGTGTGACTTCATTCAGGCCACGGTAGTCTATTGTCAGTCTCCACTCTCCAGTAGATTTTCTCACTGGCCATATGGGACTATTAAAGGGTGAGCAAGTTTTGCTGATCACTCCTTGACTCTCCAGCTGGCGGATCAGCTGATGAATGGGGAGAAGGGAGTCTCGGTTGGTACGATACTGTCGCCGGTGCACCGTTGTGGTCGCGATTGGCACCTGTTGTTCTTCCACCCTCAGCAACCCCACAACGGAAGGATCCTCTGAGAGACCAGGCAAAACAGACAGCTGTTTAATTTCTTCCGTCTCCACAGCAGCTATGCCAAAAGCCCACCGATACCCCTTTGGGTCCTTGAAATAGCCTCTCCTAAGATAGTCTATGCCAAGGATGCACGGAGCCTCGGGGCCAGTTACAATGGGGTGCTTCTGCCACTCCTGCCCAGTGAGGCTCACTTCAGCCTCCAGTACACTCAGCTCTTGGGACCCCCCTGTCACTCCCGAAATGCAAATGGACTCTGACCCTTTGAACTCTGATGGCATTAAAGTACACTGTGCACCAGTGTCCACTAGAGCTTTATACTCTTGTGGATCTGACGTGCCAGGCCACCGAATCCACACCGTCCAATAAACACGGTTGTCCCTTTCCTCCACCTGGCTGGAGGCAGGGCTCCTCTAATCCTCGTCAGAGAATTTGCTGCTCACTTGCTGTAAGAATGACTTGGAGGTCCCCTCCAGAGGATCGGAATCAAGGTCAAACTGTCTACCTGGTCTGGAGAGCTGGCTTCTGGAAACTGGAGCGGCATTTTTCCTAACAGAATCCCCTTTTGTGATTGTTTTACCTCGCAGCTCACGCACTCGTGCCTCTAGACTTGAGGTGGGTTTTCCATCCCACTTCCTCATGTCCTCTCCGTGGTCACGCAGGTAGAACCACAGGGTGCCCCGGGGTGTATAGCCTCTGTATTCCCTCTCCTGAGCAGAGAAACGCCTGCCCCTAATAGCTGAGACACTGGCCCGTACAGGTGGGGAGTAGGACATATTCCTGTCTAGTCGCTTGACCAGTTTCTCCACAGCTGAGACAAGGGAGGAAGAGAGACTTTCCTCGTATTGGCGGAGTCTGACAGCCACCTCATCCACTGTTGGTGCGTCTTTACCTTTCCAGTTTACAACTGCCAGTGAGTTGGCATGTGAGGAGGGTGCGCTCCGCACAAACTTCCTCCACATGGCTTGTGAGCACTGGAGTCCATCTGGGTCTGTGGGTACCTGCTCATCGTCTGTGTCACAGTAAACCAGCTCCCGCACAGCTAATTCCCTCAAGTACTGAATACCCCTTTCCATATTGGTCCACTTGCCAGGATAGCATACAAAATCGTCACTGAAGGGGTACCTCTCCCTCACGCCTGACAGAAGTCTCCTCCAGAGGCTGAGGATTTGTTCCTTTTTCCCAATGGCCTTGTCAATGCCCCCATCCCTGGCCAGGGATCCCAGCTGCTTGGCTTCCTTGCCCTCTAATTCCAAGCTGCTGGCCCAGTTATCCCAGCACCGCAGCAGCCAGGTGGCAATGTGCTCGCCTGGGTGGCGGCTGAAATCTTTCCGCATGTCTCGCAGCTCGCCCAGGGACAGGGACCGGGTGATGATCTCTGTCTCTATCTCCCGCGATGACCCTGGCTCATCATCATCCCTCCCGGAGCGATCTGCTCTCTTTGCGTCTTTCTTTAGTTTCACAGGGGCGACTGCTACCTGCACAGGTTGGTCATTGGGCTCAGTCACTGTGCCTGCTGCTGGAGCTGGGGCTGGAGCAGCTGCTGTGTCCGCTGGGGAAACCGAGGCAGACCCTGCAGCTGTGGCTGCAGCAGCCGTGGTGCCGGTCGGGGGGGCTGGGACTGCCTGCTGGGGTGGAGGGGCTGCAGGGCCGACTGGGGGGGCAGTGCCAGTTGCAGCGCCTGCTGCTTCGTTTCCCCCCCTTTCCCCCTTAAGGCACTGAACAGTGTTGAACAGGGCTCGGTAGGCGTGGGCCAGACCCCAGCACGTTGCGGTGATCTGTGTCTCTCTGGAGTTCCCAGGGTGGCAGCACACTTTTTGCAGATACTTTACTAGTTTGTCCGGATCCTGTACTTCCTCAGGGGTGAGTTTAAAAAACACCGGAGGTGCCCACTGCCCTAGGTACTTGCCCATGCTGTCCCACACACCCAGCCACTCACAGCTATCCGGCCCCGGGGCAGGTCTCTGCACGATGTTCTTAACGACTTGCTTAACCCTAAACAAAAGCTGAAACCCGTTCAGCAGGCAGAACAAAAGGAGAGTGCTGCCCTGAGCATCCCACGGGTACTCGAAATTCTCAAAAGCCGTTAGGACCAGCCTGAGGAAGAGAGGGGGGGCGAAAGAGTGGGGGAGGGTATCCCCTTCGGTTTTCCCCACAGACTGGGTTTGATTATTAACAAAATCTAAGACATAGGATCCGAGGTACGGAAATGACCGCAGTGCCGCATGCAAACACAAGCCTAATTTCATGCACAGTGATGTTATCATATCATAAGTCGATATCATACAGTACAGCAAAATCATCATCCTGATCTTTTTTCCCGAGATAACAAACAGCACGGCCGCAAACACATACAGCAAGTAAGGATTTACGTAGGAGAGATATTTGATCAAAGTCAGAAACATTTTTACCGGCGACTTTAACTAACACAGTAAATGCGTATAATAAATTTTAACAAAATCTATGAAAGCAGTTTTAACACCCGCTGCTCAGCCCTGCCGTCATCCCCGCTCCACGTCTGGGCGCCAATTTAATGTTTTGGTTTCGGCTGCCGCCGGCAACAAAAGCTCCACGCGGCCGCCCCTCCCCCCGCCGGCGTGCGGAGGAGAATGGAAAGAAAGAGGCAGAAACTGGTGGGTCGGGATAAGGGCAGTTTAACAGAACAGCAAACAGAGGGAAACAGGAACAACAACGATACAAATAAGGAGAAAACACAACCACGAACCGTAACGACCCAGACAGCCGCTCTCCCGAAACAGGACCGGCGCTGCGCCCCCCCAAGCCACGAGTCCCTTCCCGCCGCGCCGCCCCCCCCCCACCGGAACCCAGCGTGACGTCACATGGTATGGAATACCCGGCTCTGTATGGCCAGGTGGGGTCAGCCCCCACCCCCCGGCTGTGCCCCTTCCTGGATTCCGGTGAAAATTAACCCTGTTCTGGCCAAACCCAGGACAGATGTAAAACTGTTGTTAGGACTTAAGCAGTGAGGTTCATTTCTATAACATGGAATAAGACCGTCAGCTTTGCTTTTAGTGCAGCTACTGGAAGAAAGTCTGGGACTCTTAGCTGGGAGCTGTTTCTGGAACCTGCTCTGTGCTGTCTCTTGATTGACAACTCATAAAACTACAGAGCCTGACACCTTCTGTTTCTTCTTTAAGCTTCTCTCTGGGTGAAAAGGGTAGACTATAATAAAAATCTTTGATTTTTGTGGGTGGCCTTCTGGTGAATAATTACAGCTGTTCACTACCCACTTCTGTGTGTAACAGCACTTCGAACAAGTTTTTGGAATTAAAAAAATAGACATCTGTTGCTCCTGAGACTAGTGGCAATGAAGTCTGTAAGCCTCATTCATCTGTTGCTTGGCAAACCTATGAGACGTTATCACAGTCTGCAGACTTGGGAAGATGCTGCATGGGTTTAACTTGGTTCACATTTGTTTTTCACAACCATGTGAACTAGGAACTCTTCTAAAATTAGTTTAAATTCCACACAATAAAAAGTTGATTTGCACAGTTGCGTGTTTTTAACTTATGTGGATTGCACATTTTAGTCCCGTTACTTATTACAGGAGGACTAATGACTTCATAATTGCTCTGAAAGAGTCATTTGGTATGTGTCTGAGACCCATTAATGGACTGGCTTTATCCAGTAACTTACCATATGCCTTATAATGGCTATTTACTGGAACTTCACTCTCCAGGGGAAAGGAGGGCTCCAGTATGACCTTTCTCCATGGCTTGAAGCTGCCATCCCTCTGCTCTCTGCTGTAAAACAGAGGCAACTCCGCTCGCCAGCTGCATTCACCAGTGGAAAGAAGGCACACCTTTGCAGCATTTTTCCATCTCTATTGTTGAAGTCCATTCCACCTTGCCTCATAACCAGCTGCAGAGCCACAACTGGTAATTATCAATTTTAGACTGCTCATGGCCAATAGACTCCGCAAATGTAACTGTTTGCCAGTTTATTAATCTATTAACTAACTGGTTTACCTCCACACCTTGGCATATAGAAATACTTTACATTAACTTGATGTAGTTCTCAGTTCTTCATTTTTGTTTTGCATCATTCTGCTTAACAAACCTTGCTGTTTCATTATCTCCTAATCCTTCAATCAGCTGTTATACCTTTTGGTCTCTGTACTTGATCAGTTCTTCTGATGTTAAGTACTAGTCTCACTTTTATAATGGCTGGTGAATTGAATACCCTCAGACCGATCACGTGTGATGCCTGGTGGCAGGGTTGGTCAAAGGATGATGGAATGTGGTCAAAACTGTTAATAAACCTCGCTGTCTTCTGCCACTACCCACGTTTTAAAAAATTCCTACATTAAGATGATAGACATTTAGGAACATAGCCATGTTAAAGCAATGTTAAAGTTTTACTGCAGTACCTTTTTTGAGATGACATCGCTTTATCACTCTTTCATCTGTATTTTGAGGGCACAAAAGAATCTCCTTACTCATAAATGTTAATTAAATGGATATTAGAGCCACAGAACATTTCTCAAATAGCTAGTTTTAACACTTGCTACTTGGATTCTTTGCTAGTCTGTGCTTTTGGTCATGCCATGCTTTTGACTTATTAGACAACTGGGTTTTTAAAACAGTGTGAACACTTGGTTTTTTCCTTCATGGAAGTGGATCAAAGTGCTATGAATATTCTTGTTCCGGAGATTCCCCTGTTAGGACTGTAAGCGTGTGGAAATATTATTCATCTGGATAGCTTTCAAAGAGCTCTTTGACTTCACATTGTTGTATTTGAAAGTGTTTTTTCTACAGACGAGAAAAGGAAGGTTTTCTTTACTCGGTGTATTGGGTGATGCAGGAGCTGATTGTTGTGATGCCTTGTTTCAGCTTCACTCTGCTAAACTGGCTAACAGCTCTGATGCTTGCTTTTAATTGCAGAGGAAATGTCTGTCTTTTCCTGCGTGTTGTGTTGTAGCTACATTTTTTGATAACTTCTTCTATTCAACTTCAGTTCTTCTGAAGTTATGGAGATCATCTGGTGATGTGGCTACCACTTACCTATTATGTCTGAGATTGTTAATCTCTGTTAGTGAGAGGTGGCATGCAGTGTTTTTATTCCAGTGGAGTACCGTGACTTGTATAGTACTGATGATCTTTCTAGGTAAAGATGTGGCATAAGAGGTGTTTTGTAGTGGTCTGTCGTGACTTTAGGGCTGCACTTGCTCCTGGGTTGTTTTTCAGGCAATTTGAGACCCTCTTCTCCCTTGGAATTTTTTTGTTCATGAAGATCCCTTAAAGGTTCTGTGCTTCTCTTAACGATGCTCTTCTTACCCTCAACGCTGCCTGTTTTGTATTTGAGTAAAACCAACAGTACTCTTCTAATCTCTACACTCTCCTTTTGAAGAAGGGGCTAAAGACTTAGGACAGGTTTTTAAGAAGGCTTCTGTCAGATACCGCCAGGTCTGCTAATCTGAGTTGCGCTTCTTGGTTACAGACTGAGATTTCTTGCTGATTGAATTGAAGATGGCCAGTCCAGTCAGTGATGGTGAGAACTGTTTGTATGTTTTTGCCCCCTGTCTTCATAGTAGGCGACCAAGTGTTCGAAGTGGACAGGTCATTCCTTTCTTGCCTCAAGCAGCTGTAACTTATCCCATGCATATGGATTCTAGCAGCCAAGATTTTTGGTGGAAAAGAAAGTTCAAGTTGTAATAGACTGCATTAGGATTGCTAGCTTCCGCGTTTCCGCTCCTCTGGAATTTCTCTGGCTGCTCCCTATTTATGACTGTATGAACAACGTAAATAGACTTTGCCAGCAAAGTAGTGACCTTTGTTCCTCCCTACAAACATTTTCCTTTAAAAATTCTCTTTGAAATCACTGAAGGAAGGATTCCCGTTGTAGGTAGATCTAAGCATGTTGATTTCAATTCAGACCTGTCTTTACTTCTGCTACACAAAAGTACCACACACAAGGGCGTGTTCTATAGCAGTTCAATTGACAAGCAGTAAAACTATTGTTCTCTCCTTATGGTTCATTTAGCATTCATTGCGATGACAACCCTGCTCTGATACTGCTGATCAGCTCAGCTGTCAGCTGACTGGGTGTGCTCTTCTGGCCTTTGGTAGATACTGTGGTTAAGAAAATACATTGTATTCTGTGAGCATCAACCTAGAGATGACTTGAACATACACAGAGTGGTGCTGCTTGCTAGCTATGCTATTCACTTGTTAAATTGCACTTGTTACCAAGTCTAACTTTTGCTGAAGCCTAACTGGCCTTTTTTAAAGATTATCATCTGGATGTGGTTTTCTCTGATCTTTGCTTTATGCCGCTGAATTTGCAGGTGTGCATATATATGCATATTTTCATATATATAGTGGGCTTTTCATATGAAAAGTACTTATGAGAAGGAGCTTTCTCTGATTTATTGCCGTTCTTTGGCTCAAAACCTTGAGTTTAACAACTTCCTGAAAAACACAACAGACTATGCTCCTTCATTTGTAAGCTTGTTTTGTTTCAAAGCTCTCATCTGGAATTGAAATTTGACCTGAAAAGTGCTATGCCTGCTTGTGTTTCGGGAACCTTGTATGTTAGTTCTGCAAATCGATCTAAATCTGACACCTGGGTTAAATCCTCCCAGTTCCGGGGGGGGGTGAGCATTCTGTGCTTGGTGTGCAGAACAATGGTGCTAGTCGTTTCTTCAGAACACAAGGGTGAAATAATTAGTTTGCAGATTTCTGCACTCTCAAATTAAAAGCTTGTAGGTTGGTAAAATGGGTTAGCAAACATTCCTTTTGGAGAAGCAAAGATGATCTCAGGAGGATATTTGTGTGTGTTTTGAAAATATTGAATGAGTGTGAAGAATTATCTGTTTTTTTGTGGCCTTTCTTATGCAGCACATGCTACTCGTGACCAGCTGGAAAGCAGAGCACACAGCATAGAAGAAATCTGTCCAGAACTGTAACTGCTTGTCAAAGACACAAATGTAAACATCGCTTCATGATTTTTGCGATTAAGGCTCTTAAATATTGAGAAGCATATCAGTTACAATGTTGTATTGCCAAGAATGTTAATTTTAGATTTGTCCATTAGGCAGAAAAAACTGTCTAATTGATTTATTCTTGTGCCTAGTATTTCATGGAGAATACTGCTTCATAATCTGTTCAACCAGAATGGCATTCCCTGTATGTATAACGCTGATCATCTTGCGTAATGTACTGTTACTCTTAATGCTTCAAAACAGACAGTATCTTTTGGCTTTTCACTATTTATTTGACAGTGTTCTAGGTGTGGTATCTTTTATGGAAAGGTTTGGGATTCAAGAGCCAAACGGTACAGCATATATCAGATTGACATGCAAGCTATTTATCAGATGTGTTAAGCAGTTTAAAAAAGGGATTATTTAAGTCTTACAACTTTTTTGTAAAATGTTGACCTGTTACTCTAGATTTCAGGACGTTATTACCTGTACTTTCCCAGTCTTTAGAAGAGCTGTATTATTATTTTTAAGAGTGGTGTTTGGAATCGGTTGGTAGTTTCTGACTAAGGCAGCACTAATTTCTGGTGGAGGGAATGTTTTTACACTGGAAATGTGCAAACTTGAACTTCACATTTAACTGTCATGACCTCTTCTGTCGGGACTGGATGTTTTGTGGAGCTCTCTTTGGCCTGTCATGAGAACATGGAAGTTGCCTCCAACATTTCTCTTAAAACCACACCCACTGTCACTCTTCTGGCTCGCTTCAAACTTTTGGTCCTTTCTGGTTGTATGAAGAGTGCTTGTGCCACTAGCACCTGAGCAAAAACACCCAGCCATGAGCAAATCCACATCCGGACCGTGAAGATGAGCTGAGTTTAGGCTCTGGCTGTTCTGCACGTAAAGGTAACTGCTGATGATCTACTCATTCGGGGTTGGTAACCTGCATCCTGAAAACCACTGGTCTAAATCTTCTTGTATCCATTGCAACTTACAGCAGCTGCTTTCGTAAAATGAAGGCTGTTTGGAAGAGTAGAAGGGAAACTGCCTATTTGAAATACTTGCTTACAGTGTGGTTGTATAGCCCCTGTAAAGAGGGATTCTGATCCACTCGATGGAATTTGACTGGTGAATGTTCCAGTATTCAGAGTAGTTCCTGGGTTTTATTACACAAATGTAGTATACACTTAAGCATTAGTTTGGTTATGGAATACAGTGTATATCTTAATTTTGATTTGAATTTGATAGTTGCAAAATCCATATAATTATATGGATTTATTTTAAAATGTCTTTTTGTCTGCTGTATATGTGAAGTTTGAATAAAGGAATGAAAGTTATTTTACAGTTATATACATTCTCAAGTGTGAGCTTTCATGAAATCCCAGAGAGGCTGAGACTTAATAAGGCAATAGGGTGCTGTTCTTTGGAAGATTTATATGGGAATAGTTCATTAGAATGGATGCATTGCCAAAGATAACCTGTGAGTTTTGCGAACTGGGTGTTGCAGCATGCCTTTCCCAACTATCTCCTTTCCTTAGTAGGTAGTAGGGTTGTCAGTTGTGGGATATTTAGTCTTGTAAGGGCCTGAATCAAGAAAATAGTGTCTTTTCACATGAAAGAGTTCAGCTTTTGATTCAGTCCAGTGTGATGATGTTAATTTCTCAATATGAAGAATGCTGTTTCTCCTTGTGTCAAATGTGGCTACTTCTATAGAATAAACAGGGGCAAAGAGTAAGCATGTAGATACTTCTGACTCCTGAAATCACTTACTGTAGCTTTAAATGTGGCTCCCAAGAATAGGATTTCAAAACTTAAAGTTTGCACCCTTTATGTACCAGCTTGCAGCGTTCAGACTGCTGGAATGTCTGCACCAACCTGTGTGTCAAAGGGACCAGGTGACGGCCCGGACTGCCCCAGCCAGGGCAGCTCAGTCCCACTGAGAGAGTGGCAGCGCTCAGCCAAGCTGCGTTGCTTTCAGACTGGAGCACGAATGGCTCAGGATTTGGCCTATGGGTAGTGCAGGTGTCTTCTGCGATGCTGTAAACCAGGTTACTTGTACTTTGTGATAAGTACAAGTAGGTACTTTGTACTCACAATTAAGGCAGAATCTATGAGAAGCAGGTCTTACATATCTAATGTCCTGCCCTCCTTCCCTCCCAACTCATTTTCATTTTGGTGTTCAGCAGGGGTACTCTGTACCCTACAATGCCTGCAAAGCATTTTGTTTAATAAACAAAAACCCCCACTTTGCTAACTTCCATTAAAGACCTTTCCTGTAATGGCTTCCAGAATCCTGGATGAAATGGGTATGTAGCTTTGGGAGAGGTACAGTATATGTGAATGCGTGAAGCTGGCTTTAAATAAACCTCAGAGTGGACAGGAGGTCCCTTCAGTCACATGGTTTTGAGCTGTCTGGGTGATCTCCCTTTTTCTGAACCACCAAGCCCCCAGGTTTTCACTAGATGCCATTTTGGAACTCGTACTGGTTTTAGTTATGGTTTTATTAAAGGCCTTGTTCTCCTCTTCATTCTTTTCAACACTAGCAAAAATTCTGTTTGTGCTTCTTCATCTCGCTCACTTGGAGTGCAGCCCGACGTACCTGACGCTGCCTTGAACCGAGAGGCTGGTTTACGTGGGTTTATCCAGGCTTACACCTTCATGCATTTTAGAAGCTAAAATAGGCAGATTTACTTTGCAGTAGCTACAGAAAGGGATGTCCGATTTCCTTCTATTCTAGAAATAGCAATTACAGTTCCCTGTAGAATGGGGACAAGAGAAGAAAGGCCTTTTCTCTTTTTACATTTGATGGGGACTCCGCTTGCGTGCAGGTATTAATCTCGGGGTGCCCATGGTAGAGGCTCATTTGTACAGTTAAGAGTGGTGTGAAGAGGCAACAAAAGACACGCAGCCCTTACTGATGCGGACATTGAGCTCCAGTGTCGTACCTGTGAAGCTTCTTGCATGGGTTGAAGTCCTCAAGCTGCATCCTGTTTGGAGAAAATATTTTCCATATGCTTCCAATAGGAAGATCACTTGCAAATAAGAGCCTTAACTCTGTCATTAAAGGTTTTTTTTTTTCTGTCCTTGAAAGTTTCTTCCACAGAGCTGTACGCAGTTTATGGGAACTGCAAGTATTTTTACAAAACAGCTGGCTCTCTTGCGTTAAACTTGTGTACCTTATCAGAACTCCGTGTTTCTGTAACACGCTTTTTGTGGTGTTTATGATGATACCACCTCGCAAATGTCACTATTATGTTTGAAAGCAGCGTTCAGTGTCACAACACAAATAAAACCATTGTTTTCATTGCTGCCTTACGGCACTAGCACTGGCTGTACTCGTTTGACTTCGTGGAGCTTTTTAGAAGAAACCAGCCGCTACCGTAACGTTTGCAGCTGTGGTCGTAGATTGGTTCCTGACCGCCGCAGGCAGGGTGAGATGGCGCGGTGGCCTGGTGCCGGGATGGGGGGTGGGCCGGGAGCCTGAGCTGTCAGTGAGTGAGGGCAACACCGCCGCGCAGGCCGCCGCTCTCCGGGGAACGCTGCCGGGTGTAGGTCGGCAGTCGGTCTGTCGCTCCCCGGCGGGAGGAGATAGTTCGGGGACACGGCTGCCACCCGCTGCTCCGGGGGAGGAAGCTGCCTTCCAGAAAGGAGGAGCTGGGCGCCCTTTTCCTCTGCGCGCTTGAGTGGAGCAGCGGCTTTCGCGCCACACCTGCGGCCCGAGTGACGCGACGGGCTTTGAACTTCCTGCTGCTTCTGCGGGGGGCAGCCGGCAGCGGCGCGGCCTGCGTGGCGCTGCGCCAGCCCTGAAACCCCCAGCCCCGCGCCAGAAAGCCTCCCTCCGCCGCGGGGCAAGCAGGCCTCACCGGGGGGGGCGGGACGCGTACAGCGCGCACCCGGCTCCTCGGAGGCGGACGAAGCCCCACGACCGCCGCCGCGCCCCCGCTGCTCCCTGCGCCGCCGGGAGAAGGCGGGAACAGCGAGGTGGACGTCAGCCGCCGCGAGCGACGGGCAGGACAGCCTACTGCCGCGCTGGGGCCGCCCCCTCAGTGTTTATGAGCGCTGGGATTGGTCTCCCGGGTAGCCGTGGCAATGGAGCTTGCCAATTGGTGGGAGGCCAAAGGCAGTTTTCCCGTTGGCTTACCCCGCTGTCGTTCTTCAGGACGCCTGATAAGGAAGTAATTCCTGCGGTACCCGGCCGTTGGCTGTCTCCTCTGAGTGTCCCACTTATTGGGCGGTCTTCCTGTTGTGCCCTCCTCTTTCGCCTTGTGATTGGCCAGAGTTCTCCCCTGCGACTGGATGGGCTGGCCATCCTTCCCCCGCCCTAGCAGATTTGGGAGAAGCCCCGCCTGCGCTGCCATCTTATTGGCTGTTTCTGCCGCTGGCCGCCGCCCATTGGCTGGTCGGGCCGTCAGTCGCGGCTGGGCGCGGGAGGCGGGCAGAGGGGGTTGCTCGGCGCGGCGTTCTCGCAGCAGGCGCCCCGCCACCGGGCCCCGCCGGCCCTCAATGAGCGCCGCCCCCGCCTAGCCCCGCCCGGCGGCCGGCCTCCGGCCTCGGCTCGCCCGCCACCGACGCCACCGCTACCAGCAGCAGCGGCGCGCCTCGCGGCAGGGGAGGATGAAGGTGACCGTGGACTTCGAGGAGTGTCTGAAGGACTCGCCGCGCTTCAGGTGCCGCCGGGAAGGGGCTGCGGGGGGCCCGGGAGGGCGGGAGGCGGCGGCGAGCCGCGGGCAGCCGGCCCTGAGGAGAGTGGCAGGCCGGGGCTGCCGCGGGCGGCGGTTGCGGGGGACGGGCGTGGGGAGGGGGCTGCCGTGGGGCTCAGCGCGGCGGGGGAGGGGAGGGCCCTCGGCAGCTGAGGCGATGCCTGCGCGGGCCCGGGCCCGAGAGCTCCGGTTCCCGAGAGCCGTGCCCGCCGCGCAGCTGCCGCCTCGTCCCGCCCCGCTGCTGGGCCGCCGGCCATGGAGGGCAGGCGGCTCCGTGGGCTGACGGTCCTGTTGTCCCGCGGCTGGAGCCACGGACACCGGCGGGGTCGGCTCTGGCGGCCGAGGGGAGCGGTGCTGCTCTGCCCCGGGGCTCTGGCTGCCCGTTCGCGCCCCGCTCCGTGACCGCTTCAGCAGCCGTGTGGTGCTGGGACGAGGGGGAAGCTGGAGGAGAAGGTTCACCCCTGGCAGAAGCTGGAGTTCCTGTCCTTCCCGCCTTTGCTCCGGTCTCTGCTGCCGGCTCGTCCCGGGCTGCTTCTGCCGTGGCTTTTTCTGGTGACCGTGACTTCTGCTGTTGGATCCTGCAGTGAGCTGGCTGCCCTGGCAGCAGAGACTGGACGGTTTCCTGCTGGGTTAGCGAGTTGAGTCAGCGTTGCCAGGGGTGTGAAACCTACTAAACCTTAAGGGGAGGAGGAAGAGGAAACTTCACTGGCAGAAGCAAGGCTGGAGGAAGGCAGTGGGGAGTGAGACCTCCCCAGAGTCAACAGGGAGCTTTGACATTGGCTTAGCTGTTCCACAAAACTCTGCCCTGAGTTAGACATGCTTGCCAGCATGTGTACTTTCTGGGACAAACATGTTTAATGTGGCTGCATCCTATTTGGTGATGACGCAGTCTTAGATTGGCTTAATTTAATCATAGAACTATGCTGTAAAATATATACATATTTTTTAATTACTGATACCTGCTGCAATATAGAATGCACTTGAGAAAGCAAGAAATCGTGACAAAAATTTGTGAGCAGAAGTGTGCTGCTCTCTCTTCAAGTTAAGATGTGCTAGTTAATTTGAACTCACTTTGTATGATTCTCCTCTTGCCTCTCTTGATTCCTTTGCTCCAAGGGGAGAAATTTTGGAAAAACCTTTGTCAGGGTCTTCTGGTACATTGTAGTCTCTCTGACAGTCCCTGATACTACTACCTTTGAAGAAATTGCCCAGAACTTTAAGGTGTAATCACTTGGTGCCACCAAAACATTCTTCCAACCTTTAATTGACAGGAAGTGGTTAAAGTCATGAAGCAAAAATCCTGTACTATTTCTGAAAAAAGTTTGTATCTTTCACTACTAGTCATTAGTGTGTGCTGTTATAACTTTGGTCATTCTTAGTGTTCATATGAATTATCCGAACCAGATGCTATAAACCTTCTAAATGACGTGTACTGCGGTGGTTGTATTAAGAGATGATAGAGACACGAACGTAGAGCAAGGTCGTTACAAAGTCCCGGTGTTCTTGCAGGGACTAGTGTGGACATAAAGCACCTTCCTGTGCTGTGTGCCTTATCTTATAGCAAAGCAGAGCTGCAGCTTTCTCCTGACCTTGCTGAGCAGGTGGGTGTAGTTGCTGTCGTTCCCATCAGTATACCTGTTGGAGCAGTTAAATAAACCTGTTGGGAGGCATATAGTGTATAGAAATGTCATAGTTTACTTTCTTACAGCCATGGAGAGAACTGGGAGGACGTGGGTGAATCAGAGTTCCTGAGTCACCCAATCCCTGTTTTTACAGAGAGCTATTTAAATCTTGTAAAAGATGCTAGTACTTACAGCCTCAGATGCTTGGCTTTCTTGCTTATGTGCTTCTCATGAAGTTTATGCTGATCTTTTTTGGCTTTGAGATGTAATTAGGAATACCACAGTTATCTGAATCAAGGAAATAAAAGGTTTGTTTGCTTTCTTGAAATACGTATGCAGGGAGCGTGGATTGTTGCTGTTGAGTTGCTGATATGTGGTTAGATGATAATGGCTATAAAGATTCACGTCAGAACTATGGTGGGTTATTTCGTAGGAAGGCGAGCTGCTTTTTCTTCCCCCCAGTAGATAAAAAAATCTTTGAATTATAAAACCTGAAGCAATGATGGCCCATTGCATCACTAGGTGTGTAAACTTAAGACATACCAGATCAGTTTGGGGTTGAGGTTTAGAAACTGATTTCGAGAAGGGCAGTGGAAAAGGCTAATGAATTCAGGCACACTTTTGCAAGTTTGCAATCATGTTTTTTTTTAAACCATGATTTTGAAAATAAACCATTTTAAACCATTTTTTGAAAATAGTCTTGCTGAAATCACATGCTTTTCCTTCATGACTCCCTCTCTCAAAGTATGGACAGACCAAAAATCTAACAAGGAAATGCGTTTGCAGTTCTCCTGCAGTGTGTCGATGACTTCCCATCAAATGAAGAAGTTGCTTTGGGAGGGGCCTGGCAGTAGTCCTTGAGTAGTAAGAACTGAGCTGTGCTGGCAAGTTCTATGTATATAATCAGGAATTCCTGGAGTGGTTTTTTGATATGCAAATAGTATTGTGAAATGATACTTTCTCCTCTTGCTCCTTATCTTTAAACAATGAGAATTTCAGTTTCAGAGTTCAATGGAACAGGCTTTTACGTTGTTGTTTCATTTTCGTTTTATCTTTTTGTAACTAAAGAGTGTTCTCTCATAATGAGTCAGGTATGCACTGTGGCAGCCACATGCATCACTCTGAACCTAATTTTTGAGAAAGGAGAAGCAAGTTTAAGTGATACAGAAATATATCTGCTATAAGTAATAGCTAACAATCTTGAGAAACAACAAATAATAGAAAAAGCAAAATTCAGTTGCTTGCTATGTGTGCAATTGTAAGAACTCTCCAGAAAAACTTTCAGTCTGTTCCAGTCTTTAAAAATGCATCTGTAAAAAGCTGTTTTTGAGATCACTCCTTTGTCCTTATCTGTCACTGTTGCTGAAGCTTAAAATTTTGTTTTATTTAATTTTGTATTCTCTTCCTGAGACCCCAGCTGCAGAACAGATGATGGATAAAGGAGTTAGATGAAAGAACATAAATGAAACTGTTGCCAAATGGGTAATTTCTGGGTAGAACTCATATGGTCATAGTGTATTCCCTTCAAAGGGACTTGTCAGAGGAGGCCTCCCTTTAGATTGAACTAAAGCATTGCTTTGTGTAGGCAGGCCTGCGGTGTCGGAAGGACTGACTGCTCACTGAAGTTCACTGGTATTTGTGTTGGTTTTCTTCTGTGGCTTTGCTTCTGGTCTATTCAAATGGAGACGCACCTCGCGCTTGTGCAGGGGACGCAGGCTGAAGAAGTCACTCAAGCCGCTTTATGGCTTTCTAGATTTATGAATTTTTTTCCTCTTCTTTAGTACTATGTAACCAAAGTTTAGTCACGAAGCATCTGTTGCCCAGGTAACAGGAAGTGTTTTGTCACTCTAAAATATGAGTAATAGGAGAAAATGGCTTATTTAACCTCTTTGGAATAGGCCCTGTTCAGTAGTTGGAGAAGTTAGTGTATGTGCCTAACTCATATACTGTGGTCTGTTTATTACTTTCTGAAGAAAACATAGAAATCAGAACACCGGTAAACTTGTCCCTTCAGTGTTGACCTGCAGTGGGTACGGTGCTGCGGTGCGACTGGCTTCCTAACCTGCTGCGAGTAGCAAGTGAACCCCTCTTACTCAGCGTGGGTTTGTGGCACGGGCGATCTGTGTGTGGATATGGTACTGCTGAAATCACGGAGGCGGCTCATGTGGGTGAGCTCAGCTGTTTAAGGTGTGAAGAGGTATGTGACCACGAACTCCGTCTGCATACAAAATCTTTTTATTTTGCTCAGACTTACCTAGCTGTTTTAGGAGGAATTTCCAAAGAAATGTTTGGTCTGGGCTTTCTGCCCTTGGTGTTTGGGACTGAAAAGCAAGTTTGGAACTTACTTGGCAAGGCAGGGTGGAAAGTATTGCAGAAGAACAGAAAAAGAATGATACAGTAAGTTGAAAGAGCTGCCAAACATTTGTTTCTAAGTTTACATTTACCATTTTGTGTACTTACGTGGTGGTTGTGTTTATAATTTTCAGTATGTGATTGTAGAACAGCACTTTTCACAGCTGAAGTGCAGTGACGTGGAGGACAGTCTTAGTGGGATGCTGGTGAGTTACACGTGAACAACATCTCTGCCCATACTGCTAGGAGTCTGATGGGGTTACTTGAACAGAGTGCTTCTAGATTTCTGATTCTTCGCTTCTGTGGAGATTACAGTGCATGTGCTGTTCTACTCAGACTCAGTGGTTTATTTACTTTTAAATCTGTGACTACATCTTTCAAAGGTACACTGAGAAAATAACTGACCTAAAGGAAGGGGGATGTATGGGAAGATAGGACCCAATGTTAGCGCATTTTCTTGTAGGATGAGCGTACTAAAGAAGTTTCTTCGAAGATCGCTCCCATGTATTTCATCAGTATTTCTCATGCTGAAATCTTTTAAAACCTTTTCAAATTTAGTAAGAAGTTGTTACAGTCCTTCCTAATGGAGATTAGAGAAACGTGTCCGGATATCAGGTTCTCTTGATTTGGTTAGTGCGCCTAAGTTGTTTTAAAAAAAGTTGGCTGTCATAATTACAAAGGTTAGGGTTTTTTAGTTGTGGTTATGTTTCTTTGGTGTTTATCATTTACATTAAGTAACAGCAAACTGAAAAATCTTAACTATATCTCAAATTGCTAATAGGAACTTAAAATGTTAATTTCCTTGGTTTTGGTCTTTTGAAGGTTTTATCTGAGAATGTTTAAAAAAAAACCCTGCACACTGAGAAGGGAGCTTACAGTGGAAGTAATAACAAAATCTGCTAGCTATCATAATGTTGCTGTAGCACAGCAGCAGGATCAGTTGCTGAAGAACTGATATTAATTAAGACCGTGCAACTGATCTTTAATGAGTACTTGCAGAATTAGAACAACAGCTTATTTATGCGTGTGTGTGTGCACAATGTAACTGTAATTATACAACCTCTTACAGTCATTCAAGTGTTAAATATAGATGTGAAGAGGTTTGGTTCTTCAGCCTGGAGTGTCTCGTTCATGTTGGCTAAGCACATCTGTGTAATTACATAAAGAACTAAAGTTATGGAGATAGTAGTTTTATATTTTGTGGGGGCAAGAATATCAATGTTCAAATGTCTGGAAAGCAGGGTTAGTAAATAGGAGATTCATTAGGAAGGTGGCAGCTAGAAAAGAGAAATCCTGTCTATCTCGAGCTAGGTGGGCTTTGGGTAGCTCTGTTTTTTCCTGTATGCGTCTGTCAAATTATTGGCCACAGACTAGCAAACGTGCTGATTTAGCTAAGTTAGCAGCGTCCGCTGATCTGTTTTCAGGCTTAGCTTCTTGACAACCTTGTCAGAACTGTATTATTTGGAGAGCGTTTTTCCTGTTCTTACTTGGTGTAGTAAACAATATCACTTCAGCTTACATTATTGGTAAATTTTTACTGTAGTAAAGAATTGTAAGAAGGCCCCAAACCAAACTCCATCCTGATAACCTGTTTTGGGAGAAAAAGGAAAGGAAAAATCCAAATTTCATTGACTGCAGAAACATTCCTACTGAAATTATGGTTTATAGAGCCAAGAACCCTTTGCCTTCGTCTTGGTGCAGGCTTTTCTGGCTGAATCAGTTAGTTTAATATCTCAAGGAGATGCAAATGCAGAAGTGTCATGAGGGAGTGCAAAAAAAAAACAAACACCCCACCAAAAAATCCCATGTGGTTACTGAATGTTTTATCTTGCAGTGCCTTATGTTTGCGTGGACAGGAAATATAAGAATAAATTCTCTCTAAATTGCCCTTTTTTTTTCCTCTCACTGGTATGTGCAGAGTTCAGATTAAAAACATGTATAGAAGTTTAAACAGTGTAAATGCATTTGTGATCTTTCTGAGCAGATATTGTGCTGTTTGTTTGAGATGTAGATACCCTTGTGAGTTTAGGTAATAATTTAGGTAGTTTGCTTTTTGCTAGTGACGGATTTTTAACAAAAGTAATGGTGAAAGTAGCTGTCTGCAATGGGAGACCGGTATGAAGAAACACAGATTATCCTGTGGACTGTAACATTATTTTAGTATCTGCAGGAGTTTTCCATACTTCTCTGCGTGACAGTATAAATCCTGGCTTTGCTGCCACTCTTATATATGACTAAAAGGTTAGATCAAGAACATGATAAATAGCAGATACTGTCATTATGATCATAAACTAAACAATTTTAAGCAGTTCAGTAAAGTAGATTAAAACATTGGTTTGCCTTCCTGATGATCTCTTGGAGAGGAGTCCTTGAGCATTTGGCAGAATAATTGCCCTAAGGTTAGCATTTACTTTGTGAATATTAAAAATAGTCAGGCCTCAGACCTAGGGTAAATCAGTTGCTTTGGTGTACTGTAAATCACTTACGCCTGTGTAGAGGAGAAATCTAATTTATGGGATGATGTCCTGTATACTTTTTGTAAACTGACAAGACACAAAGACAGACTAAGAAATAATTTGCTACATAATAGTCCCTATAAGCGTTTTATGAATGAGAGGAGGTTTTGAAGAGAGAGAATGCCTGTCAGATGGTTGGCAGACTTGCTTGTGTGGCATGAATCTTTCTGTGAATCAGGCTTTCTGTTTGACACTCCAGGTTTTCTGTTTGAAATTCTGAGACTCCACAATGTGCAGGCACGGTGCTCTTGGGCAGTTTTTAGAGTTCGTATGTCAATAGTAATGGGGATTTAAATAGTTGTATTGTTGTCTTGCATGTAAGAGGTAGTCTAACAGTAGTCAGTGCACACACACAAACTACTTTTTTTTTTTTTTTAATGAATTTATGGTATGCCTTCAGTGACAGAAATTAAAGGAAGACCTCTGCTGACAATTTTGTACGAATAAACATAAGGCAGAGCTAATGATCAGTTTACATGACATGATTTTGAAGCTTCTAAACTTCTAAAATGTATTTTTCTATTTTAAGCTGGATATAATACAAAGAGAATTTGGAGGAGCTATATGTAGTGAAATGTATTCCATCTGACAAAACTTAAAAAAAAAAAAAAAGTTTTGTGCAAGAGAATTCCAGCTTTCCATCTTTCTGGTTGCCAGATGTTATTTTAAGTAGGAACACATGGATATCAAACACTCAACATTTCTGTGCATCTTAAATATCCTAGTCTTTAATTATTAGTGATCTTGTGATTATTTTTAAAAAGATGTGTAACTTATGTAATGGATTTTTGTGTGCTGATGTTTAGAATGGTATTTTGTGGGTTGAAATTTGAATCGAGTTCACTCCTTTGGTACAAAGGAAAGACATGTTGTATTCGGAGTCTGACTTCTGGCTGTGAATGTTATCCCTGCTGTCTGGCAAGAGGTGGAATTTCAGCTGGGAGACGATGCTTGGTTTTCCGCCCTGTGGTCTGTGCCCTTCCTCGTCGCCGCAGCGATCGGAGCTGGGTTTGGGGCTGCCGTGGCCGCTTTGCACAGTGGCGGTGGCTGGTGGGAGCCGGTACCAGGAGACCCGTCCCATACCCGAGACTCCAGCTTGCCGGTGGTCCCCCTGCCACTATTGCTCCTCACCAGTGGGCAGTGATGGGAGACTGAATGTTGCTTATTGTTGAGTTAGAAAGGTGCAGCTTGTGTGTGGTTTTCATGGGATTTTTTGTTTGGAATACTTCATGGAAGTAGTCACGCTCTGCATTTGGCTGGACTCTGCTGGTGTACTTTAATGTAAAGAACATTCGGTATTATTACAGTATCATTGGTTTTATGTAATATGGTGTTGCCAATATTCTGTAGGTTTATGACCTAAGTTAGAGCTGGGTGGGTGAAAAAGAAAAATAATCTAGGTAGAGCAGTGTTGGGCCTTGTGATCTTAACTGGGACTAGCAAAAGGCATTAAGAAGACTCACTGCTCAGCTGGAAATCTAGGTAATGTCTTTCCTAGACTTGTAGCACTCATGTAAATTGGTTGGAGTTCGTATCTGTATAAAGAATTCAGTAATGAACAAAAGAGACCCTTTGTTTCTTAACTTCCTTGAACAGGAAAATTAGAGTTCATCTCATATGCTGTGTAGCCATCTCTCTTTTGAGCCAGATCTTAGGCTTAGGCACCTTCAAATCTTAATGAGGGCTAATAGTTGTGTGCCAGCTGCCTCTTGATTTGTTGTAGCCCTGTGTGTCAGCATCAGTTGAAGTGCACCCTGGAAACAGCGTGTTTCTACTCTGTCGTTTCCAAATGTGGTGTAGGTGACTCACTTGGGTAATCTATGGATACGTATCGGTATTTGATCAAATCAGGCACACTGTAAGAACAGGACAAAAGTATTGGCTTTGCTGGTCAGGGTTGTTACTGAGGATAAGAAGTGTTTGAAGATGACTGAGGAAGCTCTTTCACTGAAGATGTAACTTCTGGCTGCGTTGGTGTGTTGGTGCATCAGAGTCTGTTTAAAAAATATACGCATGTGTGAACACCTCTCTACAGGATTCTTCTCCGGAAGAATCTCCAGTTTGGGGAGTAGGATTTTAAAATTACTCTTTATTTCCTTTAGTTCTTTTTTGAAGTGTTTGATTTTGAGGAATATATATGCCTGTTTATTGTATCCTACTGGATTTATCCCAAAACTAATGATGGAAAATCAGCAGATGAAGAGTTAAAGGTGCCTACTATTGAAAAATATCCACTATATTGTAATTGTAGATCTTGCGAGATTTTGTTTGAAAATATTCGCAGCTGATTTGAGATGAGAAATCTTTAGTTTGTAATTAATAAAGGATATGTGAACTTCTGTCTGGTTAAGAAACAGCTTACCTGCAGTTAGCATTGATAGATGCCCAAGATCTTTAAAATCTCCTTATGACTAAAAGTAGTGGGAAATAAGATACTAAATGTACCCAGAGAATATTTAAACCTTTTCCAGGGCTGTGGGTGTACCATATGCGTTTTGTAGTTTTTTATTTTATAATATTCAAAATGCTTATTTTTTTAATAGATCACTCATTACCATTTGAGAGGGATGAAGACGAAAGGAGACTGGCTTTTCCAAATGTAAAAACAGTAAATTTTAGGGAAAACACCGATACACTGTATTTCTGTATTCTCCT
Source organism: Opisthocomus hoazin (assembly GCF_030867145.1). Taxonomy (NCBI): domain Eukaryota; kingdom Metazoa; phylum Chordata; class Aves; order Opisthocomiformes; family Opisthocomidae; genus Opisthocomus; species Opisthocomus hoazin. The sequence goes on from NC_134417.1 coordinate 14,642,650, forward strand.
GCTTGTAATGCGTATGTATTGTGTTATCTTGAGATTGGATTCTTTTGACTGGCTTCTTCAGTGCGAAGGCATAAAGGGCAAATAAAGACTTCTTCTTTGCAGTAAGAGGGCATAATAAAACTATTAATTTACATGTAAAATACACTTGTGGTATCCGAGTGTGAGATTACATATATGTGTATGTACCTAATAGCTAAACAAAAAATTCAGATTCAGTTTTTGTCTGTTGCAACAAAGCTGCAGCCTCCCTTCTGACTCTTGTAGGGCATTCTGTTTTTGTGAAAGTGTATTGCCAAAATATTCAGACTCTGAAATGGACAAAAAGGGTAAATACTTGCTGAGGACTCTGTCTTGATAGCAAATCTGAAACTTTCTTCTAGTTTCAGTAAAGAAGATCCACCGGATATAGCTGGAATTCTAGAGAGCTAATGCTCCTTAGCTCTTCTGAAACATGGTGAGCCCTTGTTATAAAGGCTTTGCCGTCTTACGGTTATTTGGACACAACAGTACTTTTCTAACTAGTAGGTGCAAGTTAGCAACTAAGGAAATTAAAGAGGGACAGATGTTGCCTTATTTTTCTGAAATCAAAGCGAACACAAGACTCATTAAGATTATATGTATAAAGAATGCTCTTTGATTAATTACAGAGTAGTGTGATCTCCAGTTGCCTCTACTTTATAGGAGGTTTTCTGTACAGGTGGTTAAGCCTTGCTATATCAGTTCTGGACATATTGATACTGAGAATCCTAATACTGGGGGGATCTAGTGATATTTACTCTTTCTGTTCTTCAGGCAATGCTACCCTGTCTTTTATGGTGGCTGCATTTAAGGTACGCAAGGGGTATCTTTCCAAATCAGGGGTTAGTTTCTTCATTCTTCCTCAGTTTGTTATTACTTAGCCTTTAAAAGGAAAGTTGACGTGACTGCTTGGCATCTGACTAGGATCTCCGGATCTTGAGCCTAGTAGTTAGGGTGTGGTGTTTAGATGGAGGGATGTCCTATCTTGTATCTTTTGCAGTTGGTTGCTTGATGGTTAGCTATGTTTAAAGTTCCACTTCCTGACCTTACTACATAGTTGAGTTTTCAAATGTTGAAATCCTTCATTCCTTCTGCTTCTGTGTTCAGGCTCATGGGTAATTGCTGAGATTTCAAAGATTAAAGCAGCCCTGTAATGTTTGCAAGTTTTCAGCAAAAAGAAGTTTCTGCACACCACCGTCAGTTTCTTGAGCTTGTTTCTGCTACTGTCCCTCCTTTTTTTTTGTTTTCAACATCTTTATACTATAGTCCTACTTCCTTATCTGATAGTAAGGCCTCCTAAAAAGCTGTTGACTCATTCTTGAGATGTTGGAATTACTAGTCAAAGTTGTGCAGGACGGGTATTGTGATGTATTGCATTCTTATCCAAATTTATGTTTAGCAATATAATCAACTTCTTGTCTGTGACACTTTCATGGTCACCATTGTGTCCCCATCGTGGTAACAGCTGTCCCATAATGAATGAAACGTTGAAGTTGAAAGATGAAGAAAATCCTGCTTATCAGAATCTTTGTGGAAGAAGAGGGTTGCTAGTTTCCTACTTAGGCTTACTAACTGTCAGGCTCTCCTGGGGTAAACAAGCTTAGGGGAAAAATGTCAGGTAAAACTACTGGGAAAAGAACACTGTTGGGCATTTCTGGCAATTCACTGCAAAAGAGGAATGAGAGGAAAAGCTGGAGAATTTAGGGCCGGCAGGTAGCACAGATGTCCTTACAGACTGTGTATGATACATTAAATACTGCTTCAAGTTTAGTGGTAATCGCTTTGACTTTCAGCCATGTGTCTGGAGTGCAAAAAAACTTGTTCTTTTTTGAAGACTGATTCGTGTATCATGTTCATTATCTTTTGATCCATATCTTGCATAAAGAACAAATCCAGTGAAGCATGCACCTTAGTGATGTGTCTTGTCTCTTTGCTTGTTATGTCAAAGACCATACGAATTACTGAGGGTGAACTAAACTTTGTAGATGAAGACGACCTTAAGAACTGGTACCTACAAGCAGGCTTTTGGCTTAATGATTACTTGAATTCAATAAGTACTCTTGTCTGATTTCATTTTCTTATTGATGAGAAGTCTGACCTGGGAGGAACAGAAGAATGGTTCTTCTAATATTGAGGACTTTATTCTTCTTTCTTTTCTCCGGTGAAATTTGAAATACAGATATTGTTTGCTATGGACCTGAGAAAACTTGATTTGTTTGTCAACATGATAATCTTCAGTTTGGGAAATGCATTTCCATATTTCAGTCCATGAAGCTTGTAGAATAATCCTAGGATTTCAGGGTGGGAGTGAAGAGAATGTCACGTTTCTGATTCAAAGTCCTACTGTTCAGGTTGTGAAGTTTTTTCAAGCTATTGATAAAATGTTTTGTGGTAATGACTGAGGAATTAAGAATCTAAGGAGCACTAGTATGACTGAGGAAGTTCATCTTGGCATGTCAGGGAGCATTCATCATCTGTTCCTCAGCGTGGAGGGGCTCTGTGCCAGCAGGGAAAAATCTCTGTGGTGCCAAACCAGGACTTCAATGGGCTCTGTGAGAGGCTGCAACAGCGTTCTTTCTTCAGACCGTATTAATGATTATGACACATCTCATAAGTTATAAAACTCTTCTTGTACATATCTGTGCTGTTATCCAAGGTTATTAGGCCTTATTATTCAGTGTACGAATTCTTTGTCCCTCAGTATGTCATGTTTCTTTTTTAATCTGTGGTTGTCTGATGCCATGTGCGTTTACCAAATGGGTTTGTTGTTGGCATGTTGGTTAAGATGCCTCTGGATACTTTTTTATATCTGAAATCAAATGAAGTGCACAGTGATTGGAGGGAGCAGTTGATATGCTGGAGGGTAGATCTGCTATTGTGAAGGACTTCAGCAAGGTGCAGGAAAGCACTGGTACAAACCTGCTGAAGTTTAACCAAGACAAATGTGAAGACTTCCTCTGAGAAGGAACAACCCCGTGCAGCTGTGCTGGCCAGCAGGGACCCTTGTGTCCTGGTGAACAGCAGGTGGACCATCGGTCAGCAGTGTGCCTGTGCAGCGGTGAAAACTGGGCTACGTTAGCAAGAGCATAGCTGGCAAGTTGAGGGAAGAGTTGATTACCCTGTATTTAGCAGTCATGAGGATAAAACTCGAGTGTTATGAGAAATTTGGGGCCCTGCCAGTGCAAGAAAGATATTACCAAAATGAATGTCCTGGTTTCAGCTGGGATGGAGTCGGTTTCCCTCCCAGTAGCTGCTGTGTTTTGGATTTAATACCAGAAGAGTGTTGACAACACTGATGTTTTCAGTGGTTGCTATGAAATCAAGGACTTTTTCCCCTTTCTCATATTTAGCTAATGAGCAGGTGTGCAGGAGCTGGGAGGGAGCATAGCCAGGCAGCTAGCCCAAGCTGGCCAGTGGAAATACTCCATACCATAGATGTCACACTCAGCCTATAAGTGAGGGTTGGCTGGGGGCAGGAATCTTCTTCTCTTTTCCAGGAGTTCGAATCCTCACTTTTCTGGGAGTTCAGTATTTTTTTTTTTTTCTGTGACTTTTGTGAAATTTTTGAGTTTGGTGAAATCCACGAGATTTGTGAGCTCTGGGAAACCCATGGGTTCCGCGATTGCTGCTTGGGGACTGGCTATGCAATTGATTGTCGGGTGGTGAGAAAAATTGTTTTGTGTACAGCTTGTTTTGCATATTATTATTACTATTAGTCTTACCTTGGTTGTATTATTAAACTGTCTTTATTTCAACCCACGAGCTTCTCTTGTTTTCTGTTCTCCTCCTCATCCCGCTGGAGGGGTGAGCGAGCGGCTGTCTAGTGCTGAGCTGCTGGGTAAACCACTGCAGTGGAGTGTCTGCAGCTACAAGCAACTGGAATGGAGTACAGGGAGTTCAAGGAGAGAATGCAGGCTGTGAACTTCAGGCTGAGGAGGCTCATGGAGAATCTAATTGCTGTCTTCAGTTACCCAGCAGGAGGTTATAGAGTTCAGATAATAGGTGTAGCGTGGGCTTTTGGGTTTAGGTGCACAGCAGAAAAGAGAAGATGATCAAAAGTTGCAGCAATGCAGATGACATTCACTGAGGATTAAGCATGTGAACAGGTTGGCCGGAAAGGTTGTGTTACTTTCATTTTCCGTTCTCATACAAAAAGGGGAGAGGATCGGGAGTATTGGTTACAAAGTAGTTACAACTTGTTTTGGGTGGAACAGTGTCATCAAATGATTCCCTTTTTGCCATAGCTGTGTTATGTTACAGTCTCTTGTAGGTGAAATGTGTGTCGATCCCTCAGGTTTTTTTAGCAGAATGGACAGACAGGGTACAGAGGTTTGAAATGTGTATCCAGCAGAACTGTTTGCTGCTTTGCTACGGTGTTGGTATTTGGTCTTTTCTGTGACATTCACAATAAAATGCTATTTAGAGGACCTGGCTGTCAACGTTGTATTTCTCTGTACAGTGGCGTTAGTCATGGTGTTGGGTGCAGTCCCCCGATCTGATTTTACCCTCAGCAGTTAGTGTATGACTGTTCCTAAACCAATCTGCAAGCAGTTGCTTAGAATCTGAAGTTTGATACCAGGGTGCAATTGCTCTGTGTGTATATACATCAGGCCAATTAGGTGAGCAAGTATAGTATCCTGTGGGGTATGCCTGGGGTTTAATTTGCCTTTGCATCATACTTAGAGCTTGTAGTCCATCCTCTGATTAATGTCTACTGGCCTTTTTTGTTGTCTGTCACCTGATGGGCTCTGGCATAGTGGAGGAGACATTCCTGTAAATCATTGGGTGCATATCCTTATCTTGCACTTCTGTACCTCATCCTTTATCCAGTTTTTCACATCCAGAGTACTTTTTTTTTCAAGTTGTCTTTAAGGTGCTTTGAAGTTATCTTACTTTGAAGTATCTCATGTTGTTACAAGAAAGTTAATGACTTATTTTCTCCCATTTCCTTCTGTCACTGAGGATGATGAGTGCAATCACTATCAGGAGCGGTCCGTAAGGAACTCCATTGCTGGTTTTGTTTCAGTCTGATAATTGGGATCAAAAGGATTAGGAGTCACTAGCTTGCTGGCCTTTTCATCGGAATTTGGACAGCACACGTTGAAGCCTAAGTCTGGTATCACATAAAGTTATAGCATGAGTTCTTGGTAATTTTGATATAGTTTGATTTTTTTTTTACACATGTCTAGAACAGTGGGATGCACAGATAGCTTGCAACTAATCTCTACTAGTGTCTGTATGGGATTTGTGTTTAACATGAGAATTAAATGATAATTGCTTTTACTTCAGCTAGTTACAAACTAGTTTTATCCAGCTTTGGCCTTTGCAATTAGTGAGCTGTGTATATCTTTAACTGCTTTTCAGTTTTCTTAACGTCTTTAAAGTTTAAAATGAAATGCAGCTGAAGAGGACAAAGGAGAGTTAATCACAGTACCATTTGCTGCTTAGTTTGGGTTCGACGTCCTCTGTCCCTCTGAGGCTGGATTGTTCTCCACTGGCGGTGGAGCATGGTAGTGCTTCTGCATGTACTGCTCTGATAGACAGCCGGTCTTATGGAATTAACTGCAGTAAATGAAGGGAAATGTGACTGTAGTCATATTTGAATATGTGTACTCAAATACTTTGGTTTAGCTATTAATAATTTGTGGCTAGTCTTGCACATCAACTTTATACTATTGAACTGTAGTGGAAGTTAGTTGAAAGGACATGTAATTGGCGTGTCATGCTATGCACTAAGGGGCTATTCTGCGTAGAGTGTGTGCAAGAAGGTGTGCAAGAAGGAGAGCCGTGTCTTTCTGAGATTTGATAACAAGACTTTAGCAGTAATATTATTGAAATTGTGGTGGTGAGAATCTGTTATTCTCATTTTATGAGTCCAAATACATTAATGTATCCAGAAGTCTCAGTCTGAATAGCAGTTGATTTTGTGTACTTGTTCTTACTCTTCAGAAAGTATATTGAAGAGGTGAAACTAAGATCTAGGCTTCAAACTTTCCTTAACTAAATTTAAAAAAAACCAAAACAACAAACTATGGGAAAATGCTTTCTTAATGGGCATGTATTATTTTGAATATTTTTTTTTTATATTGGGGCACGTTAATTCTAGAATTAACAGTAATTAATTGTTAATTAACCACTGCACCTTTGACTTCTCTTATTCATTGTTTGTCGGCATCGGGTTTGCAGTGATTACTGGTTCCAGCCTCCTCAATTTCAGGAACGCAGTCTAAAAATGCAGGCTAGAACATGATGAATAAGTGAAAGAGTAAAGGCAGGATGTGGCTTCAATGGCAGTTACATATCGTTTGAAGAACAGCTGGCTTTAAAAACATTGACCATTGCCACCTTTTACATTGTAAGCGTAAACAGGCCAAGCAGAGACTTGTCTGTAGCCACAGTATGCTTGGCATGACGGTCAGCAGTGTGTAGTGGTTCAGTCCAGATGAAGTTATTTGCTTAGCAAGTGTCTGCAGCTCATGGCGTAAGAGTGACCGATGCTCTTTCTAGAGGGGAGTTACTTTTTGGTTGCTGGGATTCTTGGAGCCCTGTAGTAACTGAATCTGGAAGCAAGTCTTTCACTGGTTGCTTAAGGGGAGTGCTGTGATGGACACCAGAGAGTTCGGCTTTCCTTCGATGTATGGTAACTGGTGGCTATACTGTGGGCTAGGTAACTGGTGGTGTTATCTTCCTGTAAAAAGGCTGCTAAGACAGGTCTTGAGTTTTCTTCCATCATCTCTGGTATTCCTCCTGCATCGTGGCTGCAGCTGTGCAGGAAGCTGTATCTAGCAAACTGAGCTGTGTTTTAGGAGGGAGGGTGGAGGAGAGGAGGAGCAGAGGAGCAAAATGCATTCTAGAGAGTCCTCGTTACAGAGCATGAAGAGCATGGGAGTCCGCTCATTTGCAAAAGTTGTCCTCCACCCTGAAGCAGCTGTTCTGGTTTTGTGCGTTGCCATGCGCTGTTTGAACATCTTGGGGAGCCACAGATGTTTGATTCATATACTGAAGCAGATTTGATCCTTATTCCTAATGCCAGAGCCTTCTGGCTAAGATTACCCTGACGCAAACCCTGCTCCCAGCTCCAGTGTCGCTAAGGAGCAACGTTTTTGGTACATGTAAGGTCTGGCGCTTGGCCCTCGGTTGTTGCTTTATCACCACTTCCGCTGTTTGTAGCTGGAGATTTGGTCTTGGCTGCAGACATGAGATTTACTCAGAATTATGACAATTTTCTGTGAACTTTAAGTAATTCCTGACACAGATGTTTGAGAGAGAAATTCACCTTTGTATTCTGTGGCTTCAAAAAGTATTAAATTAAGAAAAACAAGGGTAGCATTAACATAGCACAGCTCAGATCAGCTGTTCTTCATGTGTTCCCTACCCCACCATGAAAACAATTTTTGTGGCTAGATGGTGTTAATACATTATTAGATGTATGTATCTGTATTCTCATAGTCGGAGGACATCCTCTCTGTTGTTCTTAGGCTTGTAATCCAGTGTTGGTCCAATACTGGGAATGTTTGCATGAGAATGACTTTTCTATCATTTTTATAGGAAAGAAACAGTGAAAGTAGCAAGTTCTATGTGAAGTAACACAGAGTTGAAATGGGGTTTGGCTGGAACCTGACAGCTGTTTGTGCATACCCAGCTGTAGGGCCCAGTGGCGCTTTCCCCCCTGCGTGTGGTGGTGGGAGGCAGCCCAGAGAACCGGCCTGGGGTGCTGCAAAGGTGCTCTGCAATGAATCGGGTGGTGGAGTGGCTGTCTGTCTCCCGTGATGCCTCTTTCTGCTCTGCTTTATACTTGTTCTTTCTTGACCTGCCCCTTATCTTTCCAGTCTTTTGATGTTGTGTTGTTACTTCTCTTCCAGTTGAGCTTATTCTGTCTTAAAATTTTCCCTTTGGAATAGAGCTTTAATTACTGAGCAGATGTGTTGTCTTCATTCTGCCTCCTCTAACTGCCTTTATCTCTCTTCTTCATCTTGAATCTTAGACTTTTTAGCTCATTAAGTCCTGTGGAGCTAGAACACTTGGCTAGTTAAAGACACTAAAAAAAATAAATGTTATCAGATCTTGCTGCAGTTCTGTAAACAGACTACTTAATCATGCTTTTATGTTAATGCCAAAGAAACAAATAAAAATTGGTTACATTGTGATTATAAACAAACGAATACAAAATTGCAGTCTAAATATTGAGAACGTTTTCCTTCCTTTGTGATGTTTTTTTTTTTTTTCCTCTGTAATGTTCTCTGAAACAAGATTTAACTCTAGAGACTTAAGTGAAAGTTAATTTATGGAAGAAAATAAAGAAAGTAAAAGGAAAAATTGATGTTGCCTGAAATCCTTCACGCTCTGAAGCTAGAGAAGAGGTAGAAGCCAAAATGTAACTGCGCAGGAATGTGCTTAGACATAAAACCTAGGATATAACTGTGGGAATGCCTTTAGATACAAAAACTGGAATGCAACTATGTGTGAGTGAAATCTGCAAAAAGCTGGGAATGTCATGCTCAATGTTTGAGAACTGGAGGCAATTGGCAGGGTTTTTCAGAACTGTTCTTACAGAAACTGCTTTTCCTGAGCTTGGGGCCTGATCCAGTCTTTTTTTTTTTTTTTGTTCTTGGCTTGAACTCATGTGAACTAGAACGGAATTAGCAAGAGACAGTAAAGCTGTGGTTCTGTCTACTCCCTCCCCAGTGGTAAAGCTGGCTTAAGAAATTCCTGCTCCAAATCGTATTTCCCTGCCTGTCTCACTTTTTCCAGGAAGAGTTTTTTGCAGCAGTGAAACGTGAGATGTACCTGGTCCAATTTTCCAAAAAGTGTAGCAGAAAACTTCCAATTACTCTTTTTTTCCAAGGCGGGCTGCTGAACAGTGTGGCTCCGGAAACATTTGTGTTGGGATGACAGCAAGAATGAGGCGCCCCGTGATGGGAGCGAGGGCTGGGAATACAGCTGTTCCTGCCAGCCTCCGGGCGCTGTGAAACCGCGGGCTCGGAGGACAGATTTCTGTAGTGTAACGTTCGTTGCAGAAATTAGTACATTCAAGCTCTGAAGGCAATAGCCTGATGAAACAGGAGTGTTAATGAACTCTCTGAACGAAGTGTCATCCTTCCTCAGTCTTCTATTATTTTTTCAGGTGGCAGTAAGCAAAGAAGGTGGTGTCAAAGGAAACATCACCTCTCAAGCAAAATACTTAAGCTTTAGAAATGCCTCATGAGAGCAACTCTTACTGGCAGGTAAAATCTGACTGGCCTGAAAGTTGTGACCAGTCTAGACTAGAGGCAAATGATATAAACAAGTGTGTCGTCTGAACTTACTGCTAAGTTAGTTGACTCGTGGCAAATGCTGTATTTTTAATAATCTCGTTGCAAGGTCATTCATTAAATAGCTGTAGGTGTGAGCCAGGAGAGTCACCAAATGAATGACTTAAATTTCACTCAGACTTTTAGTTTCTTTCCTTTGTTATTACCTTCAGACATATAGACTGTTGGCTGTACGAGAACAGAGAAAACCTATTTCAGTGTGACAAACATTAGGAGTGATAAAATTTCATCTCGAACCTTTGTTACTAAGCTATATGTTTTATCAGTGATGTAGTTTTTCTTCTTTTTATTGTCAAACTCTCTGCAATTCTTGTGGTTCTGTAAAATCTGTGCTGTATTATAGTTGAAATTTAAGTGACATTGTGGTGGCAAAAAGTGGGTTAAATTAATGTGTCCCTGCCCCTTCCACCCAGTGCCAGAGTATTTTTGTGTCAAGTTTTACAGGAAAACATTTTTTAACCATGCAGGGCGGCTTTAGAAGAAGTAGAAGGAGATGTGACTGAACTGGAGCTGAAGCTTGACAAGGTAAGCTTTTCAATTCAACAATCTCTGTTCTGAAAAATGTAAAAATATGTGTTTAGGTTTTGTTTTAAAGTTCACAGCTGGGAAGTGGCAGTGGCCACCTATCAAGCATTCCTCCCTTGCAGAGGGAAGGGATCTGGGTCCAGTGCACAGCTGGGCCCCAGAGACCCAAGCTTGAGGAACAGGAGCACCAGGCAGTGTGAACTTGGTTTCTCTGCCAGCTGAGGGTTTGGGTTGTGCAATACCCTCCTGCCCCTGTGGCCCCCTCGCACTCATGTGACTCAGCCACATTCGAACTAATTCAGCTTTCATGTGAGTTAAAAGCCAGGGGCTGGCCGTCCCTTCACGGAGAGCTTATGCTTTATGACAACCGCATGCGGTGGGCACATCTGGATACTCTTTGTTTTAGAGATTTAAAGTCAATGCTTTCTGTCTTTGGTAGTCTGTGGCACAGTCGCAGCAGGATAGGTGTGTATGTATCCTTCGCTTTCGTCTGGAGGACTTAACTGCTGTAAAATTCATCCTGCTTGTTGTCATGCTTTTTGCAGGTATATAAAAGGTTGTATGTAGCATCTTTTCAGTGCCTTACAATCCATTTATTGGTTTCCTAACCAGTAGTATTTGGAGGCTTTTGTTCTCTCTTTGCTAGTATTTTGAGGGTGGCTTGTTTTTGTTTGTTGTCTGTAGAAAGTCTCCTTTCCTTAGCATTTTATGCTAAATGTTTAAAATTATTTTTTACCTGGGTTTGAATGTGGTAAGCAGGTGTCATTTGTTCACCTCCCTAGCTACTTTTTGAATATGAACTTTTGTTCCTGCAGCTGTGAGTTGGCTGCAGAAAGACAGAGACAAATAAAGTCAGTGTCAAGTGTAGTGTTATGCCAGAAGACTTGTTGTTACTTCTTGTAATAATATTTCCAGCTTTTGTGGTTAATAATATAACCATTTACTCTTTTGAAATAAAACTAAGATACTTAATTTTGGTGTGAATTTTGGCAAAACTGATGGGTGTAAGACACACTTCTGCTGTAGGGGTGATGAGTCTGTTTTGGTAGATTAAGCCATGTAAGTATTTAAAGGATCTGAATAATCTGTCATGGAAGTTTGTGTTTTTCCACCAGTCTAAAGGGGTCCTTTTTCAGGAAAAGAATTCTCAAATTCTTTACGAGGCATTATTCAGGGCCTTGCCCCCAGCCTCTCGCAGGAGGCCAGTGCCAAATATACTGTTCTATCATCTATAAGCTGTAATTAAGATCTTACTGCAGCCTTTCAGTACTTAAAGGGGGCTTAAAAGAAATAAGGGGACAAACCTTATAGCAGGGTGGGTTGTGATAGCAGAAGGGGTAATAGTTTTAAACTAAAAGAGAATAGATTTAGACTAGATGTAAGGAAAAAAATTTTTACGATGAGGGTGGTCAGGCAGGTTGCCCAGAGAGGTGGTAGATGCCCCATCCCTGGAAACATTCAAGGTCAGGTTGGATGGGGCTCTGAGCGGCCTGGTTTAGTGGTAGATGCTCATTGCAAGGGGTTGGGCTAGGTGGCCTTTAAAGGTCCCTTCCAACCCAAACCATTCTATGATTCTGATTACGCTTGGCCCTGAGACAGTATCCTAGTACTCTTTAAAACAAAAGCATCCAAACCCATTTGCTCCCTGACAAGAACGAAAATACACAAGGGAAGTATTTAAGTACTCTAATTGTAGTGTGAAGTAGAAGTGAGGTAATACAAGTTTAAGTTGAAAGCCGAGCTACTTCTGTGAGCTGAATTAACCACGGCCTGAGGGTAGTGATTTGTCTAGACGTGGCTGGTAACTGTTTCTGCCCAGTTATTCATACTAAACTTAGTTTTATTGTCCCACAATTGTGACTTTGGGCTACATTGTCTGCATTTTTTTTCTCCTCTGGAAGAAAGGATGGTGAGTTCCAGATTGTGAACCATAAGCAAAAGTGAAGGAAAAAAAGGATCATGTTGGTAGTGATTTTTCTGTCTGTTGCTCAAGCAACTTTGCCATTCATCAGAATGTGGAGATGGCGCTCAGATTTCTGCTTTTCATAAGAGGATCTGAGTCAACATAAAAATTACTGGGTAAATAAGGCAGGAAGGTTGCTTGGGTCATTTCCTTGCCGCAGCATAGGATCAAGTATGTTGTTCTTCATGAAAATTTGTCTAACATCCTTGAAAAATCCTTGAGAGATGAAGTTTGTCTGATTTTATTCTCAGTTTGGTTTAGGGTGGGGGAATGCAATTATGCTATGCCTTTTCTCAAGAGAGTGTCTTAGTGATCATACTGATCCTTCTCTCTTTCATTAACAGCGCAGTGCGTAAATGGTTCAAAAAGTGGGAGAACACCCATCACAAGATACTGGTGGCCTTGGTATCAGACTCTGTAGTACCATGAGAGCTAAGGTCCTGCCCTAAGCAGTGAGGGATAGGGATGGAAACCCATCAGAGAAAGACTGATCTGTTGTGTGAGTGGAAGCATGATTGATTTCACCTTCTGAGCTGTAACCATCTATCTCTCTTTGGTTGTGCTTTGTGCAGATAGCCTTTCACTTTCCTGTGCCTGTATTCCGAGTGTCTTAAGGTGAAACAACTGGTGTGGGTTTCTTCTGGCCTTTTTTGGCTCAGGAACCATAACACCCTGATTATTTGCTTGGGTTCTAACCATCTATATTTCAGTTGCTCTGCTTTTTGCCCTCATACATCCCCCTCTCTTGAAATATGCCCGAAATCTCAGTTAACAGTAAAACAAATAAAAAATAATCAAAAAAAAAAAAAAGTAGTGACCTTCTCAATGGCATATCAGTTGACCTAGAGTAGTATTTTTATAGCTATCACTATACAGTAGAAAACTTCTTATAGAATGTGGGGCTCTGTAAACTTAGAATTTAACTTTTGAAATCTTTTTCTTAGACTTAGCTAAGCTGAATGTGTTTCATGTTTCTATGGTGGTGTAAAAAAACAAAACAAAAACTTGCACTTTGTCACTTTTTCCTTTTTTTAGCTGGTGAAGCTTTGTATTGCAATGATTGATACTGGGAAAGCGTTCTGTACAGCCAACAAGCAGTTCATGAATGGAATTCGAGACCTTGCACAATATTCCTGTAAAGATGTGTTGGTTGAGGTAAGTTCTTTAAGAAGTGAAAATGGAAGTATAAAAGCGTAACTTAAAAAGGGTAGAATCTAATAATAAGTGAAGTATTTGAAGCTTATACTATTATTTGTCTTTTGTTCCTTTTTCTTGAGATGTCTCAAGAGTGACACTGGTGCACTGCATGTGTCTGTGTTGTTTAGTTTCAGGTTTAACCTGCAACGGCAAGGGTTTTCCAAATTGTAGAAAATATGTATAAGGTTAGGAATAATCATCTTGGGAGGGGTGGATAAAGTCAGGTTGAAGCTGTGAACGGCTGCCCTGTTTACTTTGCTAAATAAAGGGATTTTAGTCATGAGATCCTAAGAGCCAGTTCTCTGCAACTAAATTCTGAGTTGATCTCTTGAGTCCTGGAACTGTCTGTCACTTTCTAATACATAGAAATTTAAATTTGTAAATATACAGAGCCCATTTTGATGGTGTAACCTCAGACTGATGTCTTGTTAGGCTAATTTGGAACACCTATTATTTCATGTCTATGTTACTTTGAAATGAGTTATGAAATTGTGTAATACACAATTATAATTATGTGCACATCTCTATATCATCTATATTTCATGTGTGTTACGTAACAGAACATCAGTTGCATGTGTGCATCTTCTCACACTAGTTGCGATAGTGAACCTCAGTGTAGTCTGTGTGCAGCTGAAACTGTTGTTGTCTGGAAATTTACTTGCTAGAAATGCAGTGCCGTGGCAAACTAGTAAAGCTTACATTATGTGGTTCCAAGTAGGTTTTTGTTACACTTGGTGTGTAAGCAATAAGCAGTTATCCACATATATTAGGGATCATTGTTTTCTAACTGATGTCAGTGTTGTTAAGCACATCAGCTGTGAGGCAGTAGTTCCTGCAGTAAATCTGTGTGTACTAATGACTGCAACATGTTAACCAGGTTTTTGGAGTTAGTGTTAAACATTAATAAATGTTAAGTAGTGTAGTAATAAATATTTTAAATTAATGTGTTAAATTATGTGAACTTCCCATAGTTTTGTCAACTTAATTTGAATTTTTCCGCTTTGCTTCAGTTTGGTACTTTATGTATAGGTAGGTCACAGTAACATTTTTGTTGCTTGTAACTAGGATAGATTTACTTGATATTACCCCATGTTCTCCTTCTAGCGTAATGGCTTTAGTTTAATAATCAAACTAAGGAAAACCAATTCTGAAGTTCTCTACTGAAAAGCTGTAAACCTCTGAAGCATTGCTTTCATGCTGTGTAGTTGGTAGCGCTTAAATTAAACCACTTTGTTTTTCTCTTTCCAGACCAGCTTGACAAAGTTCTCTGACACCTTACAGGAAATGATCAATTATCACAATGTAAGTATTTCTAGCTGAAACATGACACGGATAGTCCCGTTGTATTTGATAACAGAATAATGCTAAAGCTTTTCTTACTGATAGTATTTGCAAAGTCATTGTTTAAGTGGTATTAAACACCTCTCATTTCATACTTGCAAATATTTTATTTATATATTATTTATGAAGTATTTAGAAATATCCCCTTTTCTGCAGTTTTTTATCTTGCTTTATTTTTTGTTTGGAATTTGTAAGCTTTGCTAAAACTCAGTGCTGTAAGACAGAGTAAATACTGGATTTTTTTCATCTTGTTTAATCGAACTGATGGGTAGCAGTGAAAAACTATGAGCCTATTTCTTTGCTGGACTGAAATAGTGATTACCTTTTCCATAATTTCTGCTCTTTTTTGCATCCTTTATAATGCACAAAATTAAGCACCTCTGATTTGTGTGTAGTTTTCTTTTTGGAAATATGACAGACAGGTGTAAGAGAAAGGATAAAATGCCAAGATTTAAGGCTAATAGTGATTTTTAGCATGTCAGACTTCGGCAGGAAGGTCAGTTTTGCCTGGATCGAAAACAAATTTGTTTTTTTTCTCCTCTAAAGAGTTTAGTCTTGTATCCTGAAAGCCAAAGGGATGTGTTTGTTCTTCTGTTTTCTTCCTCTTCACTTGGGCCCTACTGCTTTTCTTTAATTTTCCAGCAAATTGCTGCAAAGCAACTGAAGTGTCTCCAAAGCACTGAAAATATGTAGGGCACTTAAAATGTATCTTTTTTTTTTTTTTTTTTTGTACCACTGGGAGTTTAAAATGTGATGAGATACAAAGAGTGCAGTTCAAACAGCTTCAGCTGAAATTAAGCTTGTTAGCATTAACTTAACTTCCTAGAGCTGTCGTCTTATGCATTTTTTTGAAAAAGGGAAACAGAGAAGCAGGTTCGTACTGCTGAGTTGGATTTCTTTTCCGTTGTATGAGATGTACGTACCTACAGCTCATAGTGAAAGCTGTAAAGAGGGATGTAAGTGGACAGTGATACTTTCATGGTAGAGAGACGCTCGTGCGAAGGTTCAAAGCAGCAGTAGTGGGAGAAAGTGTCACTTTCGTGTCAGTGATTTCTGCAGATTAGATTGAGCAGATGAATCCAGTTGGCTGTCCCTGTTTCACAGTCTTCATCACACGTCTTGCTGCTGGTTACGCTCTTAACCATGTCTTTGCTATATGATATGCTCTTCTTGACACATCTAACCCAGGTCCTGTATTCTGGCTGCTGTTACTGTTCTATGTGTTTGTGGCTTGCAGTGCTTTAGTAAAATTCGACACAGCACAACTCTCACTTTAGGGCAGTTTGAAGGTGGAAAGCAAAGAACCAGCCATATTAAACCAAGATTTCTTTGCAGATCTAAGTAGGACCACTCTGAGTTCTGTCCTGCTTTTTTTCCCTCCACTTCCTTGCTGTGCTCAAGCATCGCGAGTAGAACAGTGGCTTTTACCAAAATGCACAAATGTAAGAAGTGAGGTGTGTAATGGGGTTTTGATGTAGAGCTTTGCTAGACATGTTGTGGTCCTGCGTTGCTTTTTGTGAATCTGCTTAGTTCAGCAGGACTTACTAGCTCAGAGTGTCTCTGTTGTTGACCAGGTTGGCAGGAGAGCCGTCATGAGTGAGGGGAAGGTAGAACGAGAAAGAGGAGAGGACGGAGTAGGAGATGGTCCCTCCGAGATCTGGATGACTGTCAGTTTTCTCATGAGGCTTTGCTGCAAATAAAGCTAGGAACCAGACTAATGCAGCATCTTCACTGACTCAGCAGTGGAGGAGTAGCTTTGACATCTTATGGCAAACAGCAGCTTTCTTAGAACTTGGAGTGTGTGAAAGGTAATGTGTTTGAGAGGCTGTAAATCTGGTCAGGTCATGGTCTGGGCACTTTTTTCTGCTCCTTTAGGGAAAAAATGTGTATGTAATCTTTCTGCCTAGCACTTTTTTCCTCTTCATTACTGCAAGCAGAATTGCAAGGCTCATATTTCTGGGAGTCCACTAACCAGCTGAGTTCCCATCTGGTTATACTCTTTCTGTATTGATCTTGATTGATGCACGCCTCGGGCACTGGCATGCTTAAATGTCAGCAGTGGGAGTCATCCCAGCATGACTTCCAGCTTGTCAAGAAGTTCTTTATTCTAGTTGTCTGTTTTTCTGGTTTTCCAAAGTGGGAATACAAACAGGATCTTCCATGTGTTACTGTTAGATATAGGACAATTCAGGTTAGAAGGGGCCTTGGGAGATGTCTGGTTCAACTGCCTGCCTACATCACAGCTCTGAGATTTGAGCAGGTTGCTTAAGATTTTATCCCATTTGGTCCTGAAAACCTCCAAAAATGGAGACTGGACGGAGGATATAGTACCACTGTTAATGGATGACTTACTCGGTCATGTTTTCCTTCCTTCCGTGTTTCTAGAAAAGAGAAACAAGCTAGTAAGGGTTTTGCTGTCAGTACTTGGCATTGTGTGGCTTTTCATTCTCAAATTTTGTGAATAGGGAAACAAAGACTGAGAACATTTAAAGAAAATGTTGTTTTACCTGAAACTTTGAGTTCTTGAGTTGCAATTTCAATAAAATTATTTAAAACTTAAAGATCCTTACCTTTTGGACGAGATTCTGTTCAGTTGAGCCAACTACTACTACTTCCTTGTATTCTTTCACTTCTTTGTTTTTTTGTGACTGTGCTTTGTAGAGTTCTGTAATGCAGAATGGGAGATGTAGAGGAGTTAGAAATTAAGGCATCATTTGTGGTCTGCACAATGATAAGTGGCAAAAGGATTTGTCCCATAGCTATTGACCTGTTCCGTGCTGGCCTAAATTCAGAGGGCAGATGTGAAGCTGAAGAAATTAATTCCTCAGTTAGAATTTCTGAGGTCATAAGAGAAAATACAGGTTGTCTAACATTCAGGTATGCTTTGGCCTTGGAAACATACAAATTTTTCAAGCTTTACAAATTGAAGGAGTAGATTATATTCTGCCCCACCCCCCCCGCCTCCCCAGATCAGAAGAATTTTGAGAAGCATGGCTTAGAACATAATAACCTTAATGTTAGACAAAGCAAGTAGCCATTCTGCTTAGTTCAACAGTGGGCTTTTTTTTAACAAACATATTATGTAAAGAAGATGGTACTAATTACTCACGTATGTTACATTTTCAGCATTAATTTCAGTCTGTGGGGTTTTTGTCAGAAGTTAAGGGCATGCTCTTTCTATGGTTTCGTGTCTTTTAGTTGTTGGTTAAATTGTGAAAGTCTGTAAGAATCAAAGTTGTTACTTAACATTCAAAGTTGTTTCTTCAAGGCTGTTTGTACAGTAATATTCTTGACTGTTTAATAATAAACATCTTCTGTGAAAGTGGGCATGGCTTATGTTGTCAGGATGAGAGAATAAGATGCCAGGAGCGCTTGTGTCTACTTATAACCACAGTCTTTAAGAAAAGACCAGCCAAAGATCTTGGGTTTGTGTTATTTTTCTTATTTTATTCCTTACTTTTTATTTATTTCAAAACTACTTGGAAGGGTTTTGTATTTTGATATTAGAGACACATTGATTTAATAATAATCTATTTCTGCGTAATAATCCTGTGTTTGTCTAAAAGTTATTAATATCCCTAAGTTATTGACCTACTTAATAATGCTTTTCTTTCAGATCCTATTTGACCAAACCCAAAGATCAATTAAAGCACAGCTTCAGACTTTTGTTAAAGAGTAAGTTAATTTGCACTTGTAATGGGAAAATTATAGGTAAAATAGAATTTAAAAACATCTGATTTGAGTGGGTTGGTGCAACATCTTTCCTGAAAATCGCCAGCCATAAATTGAGAAGTGCATATTAAAGTTTGTCAAAAATCACCCCAAATCAGTGAGACTTTAGATCCAGTTGCAGAAGTGCTGAAATAGTGTGATTTATTGAGCTTGATTACATATTGTCATTGTCTAAGTTTAGGGAAAAAAGTGCTTACCAAAAGTTTTCCCCAGTAAGCATGAGATGCATGCGTTTAAATTTCAACTTTGTCCTTTCCTCAGAAGAGAAAGACAGAGAGGCTTCTGTCATACTTCATATGATTTCCATTTGATCAAAGCATTTATTGAAGAATATGAAAACGAAGAAACTAGCTATAACAATCATGAACGTGATCTGTCTAGTGTATCTTTAAAGACTTTTTTCATGCTTTGGAATTCATTTGTTAACCATCATTCCTTTTTCTTTAGAGATATTAGGAAATTTAAAGATGCAAAGAAACAGTTTGAAAAAGTTAGTGAAGAAAAAGAGAATGCTCTGGTGAAAAATGCCCAAGTTCAAAGAAACAAGCAACATGAAGTAGAGGAAGCAACCAACATTTTGACTGCAACACGGAAATGTTTTCGACACATAGCTCTGGATTATGTTCTTCAGGTAAGTGCATCAATAAAAGTTATTTTTCAAAACCATCTGTTATATGTAGTTACAGATCTGTCCTTTAGAAGCCCTTACTGTAAGCTTCTCAGAAGCTGTGGAGATTCGGTGAAAAAGGAATAACTTTGCAAGTAATTTCTTCTGTAATGAAAGCTGAGCAGACTGAATTTACTTGATACATTCTTATTGTTTAATGCTTCAGTATTCAGTGTTGTTGCTGTAATGACACAGTTCAATTTTCAGCTTGAATATTAACTTTGAGAAAACAGTATTTGCCTGATACTTACCTAAATGTATTTTGTGAGTTGGCTGTGCTGTAGTTCCTTATATATTTGAAGTAAAAACTGTAACCTGGCCTAGGGAATGCAAATTACCTGAACAAGTCTGATACAGGATGTTGGCTACTATTACAATTTCAGCTGTTTACTCTGGGTTTCATTTAATAAATCCTACTTGTCTAGAAGCCTCGGAGTTTGGCACTGTGCCATGGAGGAATTCAGGAACATTACTCTCTTGCTTTTTAACACAGCTCTCCTGTAGAGTGTTGAGAGGTGATCTTTGTCTTACTACTTTTAATCCTGTGAATTAATAATAAATTTTCTGTTGATGCTTAAAATTCATCTGTTTCATAGTTACCCAGAACTACAGCAAGACAGGATTATTGCAGCTTGGATGGTATGAGGGGTGGGAGGCTCCTAAATGGGTCTGGGGTTCTCCTGTGATCAAACACAGAACAACCCTTTAAAATTATGTTAGTTTTATATTAGATGTTATCATCTTGATTTCTGACAGTCCAGTCTGAAGTTATTTAAGCTTAGTTACCTGTTCTTTAAATTGCGTGTATTACCCGTAAATTGAAGTGGAATCGATCTCATCAGCCTGGGCACATGCACAGATGCAGTGGTCGGTGGTCAACACTGAACTTCTGCCTTTTGAACACTAAGGACCAGGTTCATTTTGATGCTTAAAAAGCCATGTGCATTATGTACCACTTAATTATTTGTACTAACATCAAATAGTAGCGGGGGGTGAAGCTGACAGCCATTACTATAGGCTGGTTCCTTGTCTGTGCATTGAACTGCAGATCCTTTGCCTCCTGGAACTCGTACGTTCAAGGTATGAGCAGTTGCTGTGATAAAGGTGCATTTAAAGTAACAGAGAAAAGCTTCAGCATCTCTTAATTAATGAGGGCAAAAATGATTCAGCTTTAGGAATTCTTTCTGCCTGGGCGACTCTTTTCTTCTGGAAAAGTGACTTCACAACTATGGTCTCTTTGTAGCTATACTGACTTTAAACTGTATTTTAAAACTTGCTTTCCTTTTATTTTTTTTGCCTCACAAACTGAGGGTTTGTTCTATACAAACAAATCTTAATTATTTTTGCTGCATAAGGTTTGCCAAAATACTGACTATTTAAAATTCCAGCAAAAGAAATAAACTTACTGAAGCTATAATCAAAACCAGATTGTACTTATATACTTAAACTGACAGAGGTGTTAAATTACAAAACCATGCATGTTTCTGCTAAATGGGGCTTTTCAAGTAAAATTTGTCATTCTGGATGGCAAGCTTAAAGATTAGGGGACAGAGGAACTAGGTATAATGTGAAAAACGAGTTATTTCTATCTATATCGTTAAATTCTTCAAGTTCTAGGTCAATACCATTGGTCAGTGACTTCAGCTAGCTTGTAAGTGCAAGTATATCTGAGAAGTTACTGAAGCCATTACAGTCTCGCTTGTTTCAGAGCCTGGGACTGTATCCTGGTTTTGGGACACTTCAGACAATGTCAGCCCATGGGGGAAAATCAGCATGCCCCCGTCCTGCCCTCTCCCCTGGCCAGAGAGGTGCCCTGGGCAGCTGCAGGGTGAAGCTGGTGGGCTGGGTTAGCTCGTACTGCCAGGGTGTTTGAAACATGTTGAATTCAGTCTCTTGAGAATGGGTGCCAATTTGCCTTTCTTAAAAGGTGTATTATATTGCTTCCAGCTAGCATGTGATGTGTCTTACGTTTCCCTTATAAGGAAATTGTGACTTATCACTGAAATTCTAGCTTTGCAAGCTTTTTCTGATTGCATCACTTTAATATCATGACAAAACTAGCATCGTCTTTTAAAAGTGCTTTCTGAAGTCTGATATTGAGTTATGTTCTTCCAATGTTTTAAGCTTTGATGTGATTATTTGGAAGTAATTTTAAGTTTACTTCTGTGGGGAAAATTCCCAAGTAGAATAAAATAAGATGCTTGTTTGATTTTTTTTTTTTATTTTTTTTCCCCCTAGATCAATGTTCTTCAGTCTAAAAGGAGAGCAGAAATCTTAAAATCGGTAAGGTATACTTTATTTTCTGTATAGAAAATATTTAAATACATCTGAAATTAAAAATGTGGCTGCAGAACAGCATGTTAAAAATTTAGCCCATTTACCCATGAAAACGTTACCAGTACATTTGGCACTTTGGTGACAGTCAGTTTGGCCTTCGCTGTAACTGGGCATAGACGCTTAAAGTTTTTTTTGCAATTCCTTTGGTTGAGATTTGAACACATTAAGGTTTTCACTGCTGTTTACTCTTTGGTATGTGTTTCATGGTTAAAATCAAACTTTGCCAAGAATGGTGGTGTTTAGGTCTACTATATTGATTTATAAACAATAAGTACTTCTTACAATCTGTTCTAAAACTAATCCAGCTCTTTTTACAAAAATGGTATTTTTCATGTAAGTAGCATATTGTAATGGCAAATTAACAATATGCTTTAATATGGTATCTGCTAAATTAATATACAGCTATATATGCATGCTAGTTTTCTTCTGATTGCATTCCCATTTTTACTTTGTATTATCTCTGCAAAAAGCATACTGAGGTAGAGACTACCAGATTAAATGATTTCCTTTCAGAGATCTGAAGTTGCACTCCCATAATTTTTTAAATTCCTTTAAATAGCAAAAAACTGTAGTTAGATCACAGCTTTATAGCTGCTTGCCATTCCGCTCTGCATCTTCCCAACCAGTTTTCTTTAAGACTGGACAGTCTTCTCGGCTGTGTTCATGAAGGTTATGGGTTTGGATCATTTGTAAATACATTCTGTAGCCCCTCTCTAATTTACATGTCCTAGTTAAACAGGAGATAACAAAAGTTTCAGGTGACATGAATTAGAAGTAATTTGCCTTTAAGTAGATTTGTTTTGTTAATGGGGTTAATCCAGATAACTAGTTTCTGAGATTTTTGGCTTGGTTCTTTGCTACCTTTACCTTAAGTGTTTATTTACAACACTGGAAACTCTATGAGATAGTGATGTATAATTGCCAGGACACAAGAGAGCAGAAATTAACCCTGGAATTGTATGTTAAGGTTATTCTTGTGGATTAGTTAAGTGATATATTTATGTGATATCTGATAAATATCCTTTTAAAAAATATACTTTTTTCCTTCTAGATGTTATCGTTTATGTATGCCCATCTGGCTTTTTTCCATCAAGGCTATGATCTTTTTAGTGAACTTGAGCCCTACATGAAAGATCTTGGTGCACAGGTAACAAATTACTGTAAAAATTCATAACTATATGCTTGACTGGATGAAAACTTGATACATGCATACATGTCGGGTACATGGATTTGTTCAACAAGAAGGGAACTGTAGTGTGATAAAGGCAAAGCATAAAGCTACACTGTAAGTGTAGTGAGTGAAAATAGTTAGAAACTGAAAGTTGTCTCTACTAAAATTAATACCTTTAGGATTTGCATTCTTAAACGTAGCCATGTAGTGCCATTTGAGGCTCTCTGTGGTATTGAGGACACTGGATTATTTTGTTCTAAAAGTTTTCGTATGTGACCCATATTATAAACATACCTAACGATAAAAAATAGATTAGGGTTTTTCCTTCTACTTGTATACATTATTTACTGTATAAATTGTGCAGTGTGCCAAAAATAAAATTGATGCAACTTAGACCATAGAACAGAAGTCTGATTTTGATAAGTAGTGCAAAACTGAGTTCATACATTGAACCCTTTTTGCCCATTTTTGTCATTTAAGTTTAAGAACGCACAACTGCAACTTCTGGGTTTTCAGCAAGGGACTCATGAAAAGGTTAGATGGACCACAGCCAACTGCATACAGGAGACATTGAAAGTGGTTATGCAAAATAGGTTAAGAATGTACAGTATTCAGCTGAAGATCTGCCTGTGGTGCAGAAAGAGAATTCAGCAATGTCTTGTTTTCAGTGCAAGATGAATGGGCCTGGAAATACTTGTGCAACACTTTTTCTTTTTTCTTTTTTCTTTTTTTTTTTTTTTTGCCTCTATCCAAGGGCTTGCAACAACTGCACTGATGCAAAACCCTCTGTTGTCACTTCCCAATCTGATCCACAAAACAAAGCCAACCCAAACTCTAAGTGTCTGTCCAGATACAAAAGCAAATAAATGACAGCAAACATTTACTTGCATTCATCTCGAGTAGATGTGTCACTGAGTGTCTGAGAAATGGCGTTGTTCTGAGCTGGGTATTCCTGCCACAGGGCTGTTGTCATCTGTGCCCCTCAGCCTGCTGCTCTGCCTGGGCAGTGAGGCACAGTGGGAGCTGTAGAAAATGACGCCAACAATCAAATGTCTAAGCAGTTATTTTTCTGCTAGACTAGTCCCCAGTCAGGTTATTGCAGGTCTTAATTACTTGTACAAAGACCCGTCAGGGAGGTGTGTGCGTGCGTGTGGCGAGCAAGCGGTGGAGCTGAGGAGGGAGACAGGCTGCTTGAGCTGGCACTGCCGTCGGGGAGGGAAGCGACTGTCCAGCTGCAGCCCCCCAAGTCTAGTGTAGCAGCGCCACTTGAAAGGTTCAGGTGCACATAGAATCATTAGGGTTGGAAAAGACCTCTAAGATCATGAAGTCCAAGACTCTGACCTTAGTTGTGCCTTTCATTCTTTCATGGCCTTCCATTGTGGGTTGTAATTGTTGAGCTGTAGGGTTTTGATAGTACAGACTGTGTGTGCTCTACCTCTGCAGAGCAGAGGGTGGGGAAAGGAGAGAGAAACTATGGAGCTGGTAGTGATTTATGCTGCCGGCTAGGCTTTAATGTTTCCGTTTCCTTGAGAGTATTTGAGCAAGGAACACAAGGTTGTCTTTAAATGGCTGGTCATCCTTTTGCTTGATCTGGTAAGAAGCATTGTGTAACATTCATTTTGGTGCTGGTATCATAGCAACTGAAAGAGTTAAATTTAGAAAATCCAAAGCTGAGGATGTTTAAAATATATCGCAATTGGAGCAAAGATAGACTGAAGACCCTAAAGTTGTACATCTTGCTGAATTACTCTTTTATGGCAGACCTTGGCATTTAAATAATGGAGATTTTTTCAGGACAGAAGCCGACTTGTAAATAGCTTATGAAAGTTTAACGGTTAATGGCCTTGCAGTTTGTATTGGTTGAAGCTTCTGCCTTGAACAGGTCAGAGAGAAGGCAAGCTGTGACATAAAACAGGGATTTGCTAGATGTTTCTGATAATACTGTCAGATTCTTTCTGTTGGTAAGTGAGTTTTCATTCCCAGGTAAATTTTGTGTATGATCTTAATTACTATGTTGAACAGCACCTGAAGTATTATAATTGAAATGATCTTTAATAGCATAGTTACAATTTTTAATTCTTTTGTTTTGCGTTTTCAAAATAACTGGTTTACATGACAGAATAGGATTGAGTAATTTTGCTTTCTGGATATTTTAGGTCAGGGTAGGATTACTAGTGAATCAGATCATTGTAGGGGAATCTTTAATGGCACACAAGGGTAATGTAAGCTTTTGCATGGAAATCATGGTATTTTGTACTTTTCATGTGAAATGTGGTATTGGTTTAAAAAGAAAACCTACTTGAATTTTTATTCTGAGATGACTGTTGAAAAAGGTAAACATTTTGGTCTGACTTGGTTCCCTACAGAATACCACTTATAGCACTACAGGTTTGTAAAAATACATTTACCATAAATGCAGTATTTTGAAAAAACTAATTTTTTGAAGACTACCCAGTAGTAGTATAATGACTGGGATTTTGGTAGTTGTGTGATTGGCTATAGCTCTTGATAGTTGTATGCTGTTGGTCTTTAAGACAGTTGATGTGCTGCTCACCTGAATGAAAAGAAGACATTCTGGTCTGAGCTTGGAAACTGGAATGATGCAGTGCTGTCTTGGTAGTAAAAAAGTAAATGATGAAATGAGCTGTTGTTAAGAAATTTGTTTTGGCACTTACGCTGTGGTAAACATATCGTCAAACACTTCAAGATAAACTAAAGGTAATTGCCCTAATCTGAATGTGGCTGCTTTCTGTTTTGTCTAGCAGAGTAGGAGGAAGAATTTCTTGAGGGCCATGTGCAGATTCCTGAATCTGAGGTTTTAGTGAGAAACGTGATTCCTATAAAGTCTTGAGCAGCCCTTGGACCAGTTCTCAGCTTTATCACAGCAGAACGGGTTTCCCAGGGTTCTTGGTGCAGAACAGGCTTTGAGCACAGTGGCAATCCAGTCTCTGTTGTAGAGGCTCTTCTGTCATTTTGAAGTCTTATAGCTACATAAATATGACGTCTGGACACTTCAGTCTTTAACATGTTTGTGTTCACAAATACATACAAGGTGTGAAAGTGCTGGTATAGCCATTTGAGCCAGAGAACAAGCCAGGGAGGGAAGAGTTAAGTAACAGAGTATGGAATTGAATCCACGTGTCCCAGCTATCTGATGGCTCCTTTAATTGTTGGAGACTGGCTGGCACAAGGGTGTAAGAGCCAGTTATTGTCCCTTTTTTCTCTCATTTGTATCATTTCAAGCAGGGGAAACAACACTAGGGAAAATGAGCAGAGTTGTCAGGGGTTCTTGCTTGTGGTTATGGGAGTGGGTGGAGGCGATCCTATTTGTGTGAGTTAGAGGTTTTGTTCGTTGTGCTGTGCCCTCTGCCACGTAACTGGCTTTGGCTGGACAACTGGTGTTGCACACTGTGTCTGGTCTCCACGTTCTAGGCCTGGAGTAGAATGAGGTCTGTCCCCCTGATGTAAAGCTGCAGGCTGTACCGCTGTGTTCAGCATTGCGTCTGCGTCGTTGGTCAGTAAGATGCTATGACTGGGGTTAATGGCAGTCCTGTGTTCCAGGCTGGATAGAGGAGGAGTGCATCAGATTCCGTAGCATGTCACAGAACTACCAAGCTAACTGGTCTTTCAGGCAGCATCTGCACCTCCACCATATTTCTTATTTAAACATCAGTCTGTAATTAAAAAAAAAAAAAAGTACCTCCCCCCCCCCCCCCCCGAAACAAACAAACAACACAAAAACGTACTCTCTTACAGGATATCTTAGATTTCCTGCCTTTTTTTTTTTCCTTATGGTTTTAAAAAGAAAAAGTTTGTATGGTAGTGCTATAGATATGCTTGCAGCAAGTTTTTGTAAAGATGCTGACTTAAATCCTCTCTGTTGTGACAGCCTCTCTTCTCTGCAAAACCACATTGTTATTTCTGAAACTAAAAACAGTTTGAATGGTTCTACCTAAGATTTCTTTCGCAAATACTGCTGGTGACCTGATCAAAACTATCCGTACAAAAACCTGGTTGAGGGAGGTTCCCTGCCTGGTGAGGGGAAAACCCACCAGCGTTCACTCCTGCTAGTTCTTGCTGCTGGTGCCGGTGCTGCTGCATAGGCTGGTCAGCCAGCAAGAGCAGCTAAAGCATGAGTCATTCTCTTCGGAGGCTGAGCACCAATGCGGTACAGAGTCGCATATGCTTGGCACCATGCTGTTTTTTGAAACATTTCTTCTAAGGCTTACAAGAAATGTACACCTCTCATAGAGGTTAATTTGTGATGGTAGTGCAGTGCTTTAAACGAGGCTTCAGTGGTTATTCAAGGTAAACAGTATGTGACCAGAGAAGTAATTATACTATGCAAATAAAACAAGTGTCATGCAATGTTTAGACATAATGTGTTCTTTTTTGTCAGCATTATGAAATCTACTGAGCCAATTTTCTCTTGATATCTAAAGATACATTTTTCTGTTTCTCTTTACAGCTGGATCAGTTGGCTGTAGATGCTGCAAAGGAGAAGAGAGATATGGAGCAAAAGCACTCCACTATTCAACAAAAGGTACTTGAGGGAATGTAAAAGGTAGACTGCACACATTTTTGTATCTCTGGCATCTCTCCCCAGCAGTGCATTTCTGCATTGGAACTATGAGGGATGGTATCTTTAGTGCAGAGAAAGAGACTTGCACATCATTAAGCATAGGGTTGGATTGCAGATACTCATTTTGTATTACTGAACAGAATATTATGTTTAGTTTTGACTGAAATATGAATAGAACAGAAGAATTTATGTGAATGCTGTGACTAACATTTCATTAGACTTCTTAATTCCTATTATATCTTGGATTCAATATAGTTGTAAAAATTGCTGGTTTTCCCTCTTGTGTGTCTGTAGAAGAGGTGTATATGCTGTGCAGTCCTACAGTCATATATCACTTTCCGGACTGTGCCAAATAAGAGTGCAGCACGTTGAGGAAGTGTGGCAGCTGCTATTGTATATAAAGAGCAAAAAACTTTTGTAAAGGCCGTATAATGTATGGTGTTCAACGGTACACAAATATGAAAGTAACATTAAATTGCTATTTTGGGGAGATTTGTATGTGTGATAATTCTTATTTTTGCTTGTTGAGATAAAAGTAGATAATTCATGTTATGGGGGGAATGAATTCTGTTTGGATGTTTCAGAAGCTCTAGATGAGTATTGGTTTATCAGGTATAATGCTAGAAGTTAAAAATATTTCCGCTGAACACTCTGGTAGTGACCTAATGTTTTGAAAGGGATTAGATACCAGTAAGGTAATGCACACTTCTTACATTCAAATACATTCTGTATCTATTCAGGTGGCATAAATTTAAAAAAAAAAGCCTAATGTAAATGAAATCTGATGAGTAAATAAATTCAGGAATGAAAACATGCGAAGATTATAATTTAGGTAGCCATAGTAGGAGGCAATATTAATACTAATGGGAAAAGGTAGCATTTTTGGTTGCTGAAAATGTTTTTTTTCACTTCATCCTATTGTTCCTGCAGGAGTTGGTGGGAAGCATTAGGGTTGCTGTAACTGTGAAATTGAGCAGACATGATGATGGGTTTTAGGGCAGTGCTGGTATGCTGTGTTTGGAGGCAGATGGGAGATAACTCCAGGGAAAGGAAGGGGAAGAAAGAGGGGAAATGGCAAAGAGATGGAACTTGACAATTAACATTGATGTCCAAATTTTGATTTGTTTGGGCTTAGTAGGCCTCAGGAGTGGGCAGTAGTTGAGGGTTTTAATCTTAGAGAAGAGTGGTGCTTGGTGAAAGATACAAGTTATGGGCAATTATCTCTTAATAACTTGTTACTGTGAAATATGGTCATTACTGTTGCCAGAGGTGTTTATAGTGTTTGTTTTTTCTTCAAATGCTGCTTAAGGCTGCTTTACAGGTAAACTATTTCTGATAGTATCAATGATTTAAGCTTCATAAAACTTGAAGTTATGTCTGTGTGTAATATAAATATTCTTGATTTCTAGTACAAACAGCAATCATAGTGAGGTTGTTTATATATTGCTCCTTATTTTAATTGAATGACAATTTCATGCTGTCTCTAAAATATAATCAGGGCAATCAGGTTGTATTGTATGTTGTCCTCTAAATTCTGTGTTTCAAGTTGTGTGTATTGTCTTCTGTCCTGATCAGTGAAGTCATTGATGCCTTTTTGTGACGACAATGTCTAGATTAATGCCTCTAGGCTTTGGAGGGCATGCTTTTTTGGGGATTACTCTTACAGCTTGTCAAATCATTTTCTTGGTTTCTTACTCAAATGATGTCTGTTTTTTGTCTCCTCCTACGTGCTTTTCCCAACCTTCCCACCAAGTTTGCTTGCAGCTCATGAGGATTTCAGAATCTTGAACTGCCTTAGACCTTGGATCTTGTTCTTTATATCATTATTTGTCATCTGGTCAGCGCGACCAGGATGGCAACCTTGTTCTCTGTTCTCTTCTCATGGCTTGTCATGTTGCTTTCCACTGGGCTGCCTCTTAGGCGTATGTTCCCAAATCTTCCAGTACCCAATCCTTCCATGTTTTATATCTACTGAAACTTCTGCTTCTTGTGTTGAATATTCCTTGAGGTATATATGCATTTAATATACTGAAGTTTTAATCTAATGCTTTAGAATGATGGCTTTTCTTCATTGTGTGGATAAAGAACAGTTCCTTTTCTGAAATGTATAGGTAAGTGCACATGTGCACACACCTACCCACCCCCTACCTGTGTTTGCATATATGTGCATATGCATGCAGAATAATTGCACTAATTAAAAAACCCATCTCACTTTTCTGTATAATCATCATTCTGTTTAATTAGGCTGTTGTCTGAGAGGCTAATACAAAAGCAGTGGAAGGGCTTGGTCCCCACTATGATTTCATTTCTGTTTTAAGAGAACTGATGTCTGATTTTTTTAGTTTGTGTTGTATTTACTCAGCAAACGTGCAGGATTTTTTTTTTTTAGTGTAAGAAGTCATATTTCCCATATTAATCTGGAGCAACACATGCTATGAATTCATCTAGAAATGTCATGATCATTCTGTGAATTTTTTGCAATACTTTTTTATTAGGAAAGATTCATGTCAAAAGAATGGTGTCACAGTGTCAGTATCACTTAAGACTTATAACTCTTGTTTTCTGAGCAGTTTGCATGCCATTGCTGTAGAAACATGTTGGATTAAGAAATAACTTAAAAATCATTTGGACCTGTGAACAGCATTGCGGCTTTTCAGTTTTGTGACAGAGCTAATATTTCGTTCTAAAATGAGGGAAATGATACAGGAAAAACATTTGGATTGAACTTCAAATAGTTTTTGTTGTATTCAAATCCCTTTTTCATTAAAAAAAAAAAGTGCATCCAAAAAACTGCTCAGGAAACAGCTGGAATGAGGATGATTTGAAAATTTTTAACATCTTGAGTAAACAAGGTGATAGGAAACCAGATGCTACCACAGTCATAAAACAGGCATAAACCAGAGCTGCTGTTGAGAAGTACTGCGAACTAATTCCATCTCAAAAAACAAAGATGTGCCAGTATTTCAAGTGAGTTCTATGCTCAGTGACTGTCTCGCCTTGTTTCACTTCGTCTTGGACTGTAAACCTTGTTATTTGCTGTGTCTGTTGTTGTTTTAAGCCCTTCCTCAAGGGACTTTCAACTTAAGCATGACAAACATCTCTTGCCGATGGGATGGGAATGGAAGCAACTTTCTAAATGGGGGGGTTGCACAATTAGTGCCTTCTGGTTAGTGTGTGCTGGAGTAACTTTTCAGATTAGTGTTTCCTTTGGTACTTATGCTGCCCCATTTACTGACTTTTGAAAAACTTTTAAAATTCTGTTTCTCTGAAGTATAATATTGAATACATATTCAGTGTTAAAATGCTGATACTCACGCTGCCTGAGATTTATTGGTAAAGTGGTTTGGGTAGCTGTTATGACCTGCTATCAGTCTTCATATTGAAAGTAAATCAGAAATGCTGATGATGATAAGTATGGAGGTTTATGTTTTGGTAACAAGAACATTATATGTAGAGAAACAGAAAACATGCGAGCTATGAAATGAATCCAGTATGTGTGATAAATTGAAAAGTTCATATGAAAATACATTCACTGAAACACTGTCAAGAACAGTAAGTATTCTGTGACCCACGAGATTAGTATTAATTGTGGAAATGAAAGTTGTTTTCCCATTGCCAGCTGGTTTGCTATCCCTCACGGACATTTAAAGAAAAAGGAAAAAAATAAAAAAGGCATGAAAGCACGCTGTATGCCTCACTTACATAACCCACTTGTACATGTTTCTCTCCCAATAGCTGGCCAACCTTGAAAAATGTGTATCAGAATAGAAGCCATAGATGTTCCTTCCTTCAAATCAGAATGAAATATGCAATATAGCACTTCAGTGTAACTTTCATGATACTGGCTTAATTTTCTTAGTTCTGATTAGGTGAAATGTACTTTAGACCTAATGGACACCTAATTAGTAAATAAGTTATGTTTAAAATGCAGTCTTTATGATCTGCATGTTTGCTTAAGGAATACAAAATTCTGAGTCACATGAAGTGACTGGTTTTATTAACATGTGATTCTCTTATGCAGGACTCTGGAAAGATGTGGATGTATTTCTCTCCACCCACTGATTATTTTTCATGATTCACTAAACTCTTCCATGAACCAAGATAAAAATAAACTATAATGTGACTGCTTTTCTTCTATTCTTTAATTATAAAATAGCAGAGACTATAAGATCAGATGTGGCTTATCTGGTTCCTGTTTCTACTTTCATCCTTTTAATTGAAATGAAGTGTGGTTTTTTGTTTGGTTGTTTTTGTTCATCTTTGCTGACCACAGCTTTATCAGTGAAGTCTGATGGATAAAGCATATGGAAGCTTTATGCCCTGACCCCCTAGTTTGGTAGTCTGCTCTGTATAGTTAGGAAAATATTGAACATGTGCTTGTGTACTGCTGTGTCTTTATCTGCTCTATAAAGGTGGGAGTCAATCAGAGAAGCCATTAAAAATTACACTAAATGCACTTCATGAAGAAGGGTCAGTATCTTAGAAAATTTGGACGGAGTGTTATACGATTTGGACGGAGTGTTATACGATAAGTGATCCAAGGGAGTTTTCCTGTCATGCTTGTATATGTCTTCAAAGCGTAAATCTAGATTCATTGGAAAAGACAGTTGCATCTTCTGCAGCAGTTCTCCAAACCTGGAGGAAAATGTGATTACACAGTGGCTGGATAGAAGAGACTGAGGGAATGTACGTTGTCTTTCACTGAACAAGAATTTGCAGGCATCACTGAGGCAGGAAGATGCAAATCTTTAGCAGGTTTCATTATGTTTGGGAGCTGGTAAGTCAGAGCAATTTAGTGGGTTTTGGGGGAGGAGGGGAATATGACATCAGCACATCTAAGCCTATGCTTATAGGGGTTTTCTATTTTTGTTTTTCTGGAGGGATAAGGAGAAACCAGAAGGGACTTTTAACACTTTGAGAATGTTTGTGTATGTCATATAAGCTATGAAATACGAAGTTAAAATCATGCTGTGATATTCAGCTGTTTGTTCTTACATGAAGTCTTTAATCTTCAGCATGTTCTGATCTAGAAAACAGGCAGAAAATCGAAATTATTAAGTGTTGGATAATAAATATACAAATTTGTGATTTTTGAGAAGCTTTTATTTGCAACCTGTATGTTTATTCAGATCAGTATAGGGTAGTGATACGATAATTCTGTTTTCTTTTCAAACTTACTTGTGCACTGATCTTCTGCCAGTGAATTAATAAAAATCTAGATTTAACATTTCAAATTTAGTTAATCTATTCAGACTGGTAACAGCCAGTTACACTGAGTAATTTTATGGAATTTGGTGCTGTGCTGGCCTGGGAGTTTAAGGGCCCATTTTGATATTTGTAATGACTTCACTGTCTTGTTTAATTAACCTTGGATTGGACCAAACCATGTGCCTGTGTAAGAGTAAGCATAGTGTGTAGCAGAAAAGCTGTGTGCAGGCTGAAGAATTACATAGGACTAATGGTATTGGGTTTGAAGCTGTTTTTTTAATAGCTTCTTTTCCCATGTGTATAGACAAATTCCTAAGGAGCAAAGTACAAAACAGATTCATAGACATATTTTTTCACATAAAGCTGATGTTTGCAGATTTAAGAAAATTACCTGCTGAAAGTGTGAAAGAGTGACATTATGACATGTCCTGCATCTTCAGTATTTAACCTGGTTTTTTGTTCTGAAATTTAATTTTCAGTGATGTCTGTTCTGCCTTAGTTAAGTGGAAGAAGCTGCGTGATGCTAGTCTGCTTTAAGCATATATTTTACTAACAGTGAAATGAAGTTAATAGCATGTATATAATTTTGACCTCTGGACATAGCTTCTGATAAATGATGTCATTCCACTTGTGCTTTTTCTTGCACTCCTGGTAGCTGTTAGCCTCCAACTCGCTGCATACCTGAGCTCTGTAGCTCCCTGGGAAGAGTCCGTGCTGTTTTAGATGATATGAAAGCAGATAATCACCATGTGTATTACTAATCAGTCTACCTTTGTTGGAGATGTGAAGCAGTTAACCTTTCTAAAACTTGTAAAGCTGTTATTAATTGTTATTAGTTGTTATTATTTGTTATTAGATTGATGGAAATTTATATTCATTGTCCTACTTCCAGCTTCGTATTTTTGTCAAAGATCATAAAGAATATATTTCTGCTAAGTTCTTGCTATCATTGCCAGCACCCTGGCTGCTTTAAATTAGAGATAACTGATAGCATCATCTTTATTTGGTTACTTGTCTTCTAAGTTCTCATCCGTCTCACTTGCCAGGATGACAGAGCTGAAGAAAATGCTAAAGCACGACTGGCTCTATACAGTTGATTGCAACAGGCTGCAATTGCTTTTCAGTTTTGACTCTGAACTCCTATTGCCCCTTTTCCTTTACCTTACTCTCCCCTTTCTTTGGAATGCATGTGAGACCATTTGAGCAGACAGCTGAAGCATCAAGTGCTCTGTCAGTAATGGTTGCCCTCTGCTTGGCCACAGAGGTCACCAAGACCTGAACAAGAAATTTCCCTTGTGTACAGGTAAAGTTAATATCTTCAGCATTCTGATCTCCAAAAAATGTGTTTAAAAAAAAAAATTTGTCAGGGGCTGAGAGTCATGGCTTGACTCATAAGTGTTACAGGCAAAACATTATTACTAAATGTTTACTCTTTTTGACACTAATACTGTCCATATTTGAATTTTCATTTGAAACTGCAATGTCTCTTTCTTGTCTTGTTCCTTTGTACTAGGATTATTCCAGCGATGATACTAAACTAGAATATAATGTAGATGCAGCCAATGGTATCGTTATGGAAGGTTATCTATTTAAGCGAGCCAGCAATGCCTTCAAGACTTGGAACAGGTAATTATTCGGAACCTCTACTTACTAGCTTATTAAGATACTGCTTGTTAAGCTAAATTCTGGTCTGATTTGCAATCTGCGCAACTCATGGATTCCGCAGTTTTGACAAAACATTTGGATGACTTTGTTGATTAACATAGAGATGACCCTTCAAAGCTCATTTTCCTTATTTTCTGTCCTAGTTGTTTGCAAGCCTTTTTCGAAGACTGTATCTTAGACTGGAGAAGTCCTGTGCTTTGTTGTGTGCAGTCCGGCTTTGTAATTGCATTTTGGTCTTACTTTGGGGTTGAAACAGAGCAATCCTTATAACTGTGTACAACAAGCTATGTGAATGTATATGCTGTAAAAGAAGTGTTAGAGAACAAAACAAAATGGAAGTTGTATACCCATTGGAGGCAGGGAAAATGCAGTGAAGGACTCAAGGAATCAAGTTACTTTTCCTGAAAGATAAGCATGTAATTGTTATCCTTTACAATTCCTGTCCTGTGCAGTGACTTCTGCATAGTAGTTTTGATAGCCCTATTGGGAATTCAAAGTATATTGTTAGTAAAATATACATCATTAGAGATATGACTATTATTTAAATACTTTTCTCCCTGAACAGGATTTCTTTTGCATTTCCAAGGGTGTATGCATTTTTGCAAGGAAATATTATATATGCTGGAGCATTTATAATATAGTTGGATACAGTTCTTGAATTTTAATTTGTTGTGATACAGAGCTCTTTTTACTGATGCCAGGTATCATTACTGTCTTATGCTCTGCAATTTTTGCAGCAGTCCTTCTGTTAAACTATTTGCTGTGTTTCAAAGGCCAGAATGTGTGTTTGGGTATGTGGTCCTTTCCAACCTTAATTATTCTGTTCTTGAGCACCTTGGAACACGACAAGTCTATAATAAATGGGGGTTGCTTCCCTTAAATCCATAGACTGGTGCAAGGGCCACTGGCATCAATAAGGCTATATCTGTATTAGCGAGTCTTGTGCAGCTATGTAAGGGATTTTGCTTCAGACTACTTCTAGTCTGGCCCTGTGCTCTGATGATCTATCTGTAATTGCAGTGTACCTTCTGGACTAGTTTCATCCAAGCAGAGTTCAGAGTTCTTCAAAACATATCTACAAGGCATCAAAGGACGCTGAAGGCAGAAAACTAGGAGATACTCTTCAAAAGTACATTCCTGGTCTGGAGTAAAATGTTAGTGTAAACACACTGAGGAAAATCTGCAGTAACAGGGCAGGAGATTTTCCTTTACTGGACTCTCAGCAGGCTGAAAGGGTCCTTTTTGCAAGGTGTTTTGCAGGACTGACTGCAGCCTCTTGATAAGAGACTGAAGGCAACACTCTGACTTGCTCTCTGGGTTCTGCTTTTGGGTAGCATAAAGGCCTTGGGAGGGAGGCAGGACAGGAGTGTTGGAAGGTGGCTTGGTACCTAGTAATACTGTACATGTATCTAACCTTAAGGTGGTTAGGGAGTAGGATTCAATGAAAACTAACTTCTCTACGCTGGAAATTTAAATGGACACAAAATAAATATGGGAAAGTCATAATTAAATCAAGATACACAATGCGTTCTTTCAGGTTAAGTTACAGGTTTGAACATACATAATAAAAACATATCCAAACAATAAGCTATTTAAGAGAGCCAAGGTAAACAGCTCAGTAATGGGTCAGAGCTACCTACTTTTATGATACAATTTATATTTGCTTATAGTTTTTTCTAGTGTTTGTCACAGGAGTATTCAATAAAGCTAAACATTTAACCTTTTTTAATCTTGGATTCTTGATAATTTATCTCCCTGTGATAGGCTAGTTGAATGCTTCAGAATGAGGCAGAGAATAGCATTGGATATGCTATCTATAAACACCATTTAGGAATTGAATCAATCATTTTAATTAAACCATTACTAGTTGCTATGAAACTACTACTACTATTGTCGTACATAAAAGATACGTTTAAAACCTTCTTGATGAAGACAACTATTATGAATGTAGCCCCATTTTTCATGTTTTAGTAAAAATAGAAAAGTATTTTTATCTTGTTTTTACTTCTGAATACATCTGTAATTGCTTGCTATGTTGTAGGCACTGAAGTGGTCATTGCCACTCCCCACTGCCTATTTCCACGGATGGAATGCTTTACTTATGTAGTGTTGCAGTTTCTGTTTTTTCAATCACTAGGTAGAGTATAAGAAGGGCTGTGTCATTGCATTAAACTGGTTTGTGTGTAAAAAATGGACAATAGGACCAAAGGAAGGAAACATTTAGAGAATTATGTATTTTTATATGAGGGAATTCAGAGACGAAGTCAGAGAGCCCAAGACAGACAAGGTATTTTCAGTGTTCTTATCGGATTAGGTAGTTTGCTGCTTCATTATATGCCCATCTTTGGGAGATGTGGGTGGAAAATCAACCAGCTGAAACAAAACCAGAATAATTTGCCTAGAAAGAAATACTAGAATTTCCTGATGTTCTGAACCAAGGGCGATGGCACTGATCTTCCTTGCTAACTGCTGATTGCCTGGTCAGTAGTAATATGTATTTAAAAGGATAGCTTTTGTTTTTCCTCTGTTGGTGTCAGTTGGTATTTTTATGGTTCTAGGCCTTTTTCAGTACTCCTTGAAGACTGAATTAAAGGCACCGGAAAACATTGCAATTACCACTATTAGTGTATACTTAACAGCATTAAAAAAATAAGAGAAAAGGAAATGGTACAATGGATTTTGTCTGGGTTTGACACAGATCAGTGATTCTACCTAACTTACTAGATAACTGTGATGCTTCTGTGTGCATGTCTTGGTCAGTGAATCCATGGACACCATAGTGGATTATCCTGGGAAAAGTCAGGTTGCTGGGGGAGAAAAAAATCAAAACCATGTCATGCAGCCGTTTGAAGGGGGGAAATCTTTGCTAATGCATGAAAACTTGTTTTGTTTCCAAGCCAAGCTAATTTCTTGCTAGGATGAAGTAGTTTCTTCCTGGGGCAGCTAGCAGCCTGGATTTAATTGTCTGAAGACTTCAGTTATTGGGGCTTTTGCGTCAAGTTTCCTGTTCTTGGGATAGTTCTGCATGGCACTGGCTGGAGAAACCAATGGTGTGCAGCAGGTTACGAAGTCAACCACAGGAGCTATTCGCAATCCAGTGTTGCGGTGTTTTGAAAGAGCTGGAGATTTTGCAATTTCTTTGTTGTGACAAAAGGGGTAGTGTGTAATATACGTGAGTATTTTGGGTAATATACTTTAGTGGAGTCAAAATTGTGTCTTTATACTGGAAATAAGAGATACGGAGAACTATTTGTTGAATGCATGTCTACCTGTTTGTATATGATAGCTCTTACTGTACACAATTTCTCTTATGGCACCAGGAACTGAAATCAGCTGCATTTATTATTGTGGAGTAGTAGGTGGAAAGCTGGTTTGATTCCTAGAAATTCAAGTGAAAAATAAGTCTGTCATGAAGATATGTGTAAATAAATGTGTGTAGGGAGATGAGTATTTATTAAACACTAGAATGTTCTGAATAGTTTTGAGGTTGAATGCATTAAGTGTTTTCCTTTTTAATTCTGCTGTGTTTTCAGGTCATGCTAATTCTTTGCTTATTTTGCTCATTTTGCATTTTTCATCCCTTCTCCTCCTTTCCCTTATGTTTTAATCCTACCCCATTTTTTCACATGACAGGAAAAAGCCAGATCACATCAGGTACCAAACAGCTTCTTTTATACCTTCCCAATGTTTCTTTGGCACGCAAAAAGCTCTGAATTAACCCTGCATTTAATTTTGATTACTTGCAATGGATGTATAAGTGGCTCAGTCTAAGACAATAACAGAACGATTCTGCCTGGGATGCCGGTATACCTGCTGCTCAACACCTTTAAAAGAATTAGAAAGATTGAGCTAGTTTTAGCTAAAAAGGAATTAAAGTGAAGTTTCTGCACTCAAATGTCTGAGTGTACAAGATCAGTGTTTTGACTTTTTCCAATTGAAGTTGGTGAGATTTTCCTTATCCAACTGCATTGGAAATGGAGATGTAACTTTTAAATGTTGTGCATGCTTAATCATTCTGTTTTATTTGCGTGCTGATAGCAACAAGTGAAGAAAACTGTTTCCTTTTGGGAATCCATAAGCGTGATTAATTTTTTATGTAAAACCCAAACAATTTAAATTTTCTATTTCTTTTTGGTATTACTCAGTTCTCAGAAATTGGAAACATTTTTCAATTAATTTCATATTGTTCCCCCTTTAACATACACTTTTAAAATTGTGTAGGTATAAATGATGGAAAACATTCAGTTTCTGAACCCAAACAGCTACATCTAAGCACTGCTGAGTGAGGCAGTGCAAATTACTCAAAGATTCCCCAAGTATGTTTTCTCCTTTGCCATGCTTCTCTATGTCTGGCAGAATGACACATTTAGAGAAACTTTGATAATGGTCAGTACTTACTGCACACGTGGTGCATAAAGGTTTAAGAATATTAATTCTTAGAACAGGATAGATCTGGTATGCTCTGTGACAGCACCTTCAGTACGTACGTTGTACCTCAGAGGTTCCTGGCTGTTACTGCTGTAGACCCCCAGCAGCCCGTTTCCTACGGTACTGAGTAGAGTTTATTGGTCATACCTGGTTAATATGAAATAACTCAAAGTTTTTGGCCTGAATAAAACTGCTGTAGTGCTGACAATGCTGGAGGGGAGTCTGCCACTTCTGTTTCTTCAGTCATACAATAAAATGCATTAGCTTTATTTTCCATTGACATCTACTTCGAAAGTGTGAAATGTGAATGTAGTTATACTACATTCTCAATTGTTGATCTTGTTCAATAAAAGCTTCTTTAAAAAAAAAAATCAAAACCCCCACACTTCTTGGCTGGACTGAAATGTTCTTTTAAGCAGATTTAATTTCTCTACCAGGAAAAAGAGGGACTGGAATACTTTAAAAACTTCTGGACTAGGCTTTAGATGACACAAATGATGATTTGTTTTACAAATGTGTGTGCTCACTTATATCCAGTTGATCAGAGTGGAGCTTATTTACTTTAGTAACTCACTAAATATTTAGCTGTAGAACAAATGAAGCCTTTAGTAACTCACTAAATATTTAGCTGTAGTACAAATGAAGCATTGCATTAATGAAGTTAATTACACTGCCTAAGGCCATTATTAGGGATTTGCCCCATTGCATGTTATCTTGGGGCAAGGCTGCAGTTTTTTTGTTCTTTATCACTTAGGCACTGCTTTTCATATTTTTCCATTTGGTGTTATGCTCAGAAAAAGCACATAAAAATGCCTGAGTTTATTTTTGTTTTCTAGTCTGCTTTTGTGTTGTTACCTATTTAAATATTGGCAATAGCCTGCCTTATGCTCGTATTTGAGGCTTAATTACTGCATCTGTGTGGTATTTTAAATAGATGGTAAAGGTGATACCTTTTAAATAGCAGTGACCAAAACTACTGCGGTTAATAAGGTGAAAAAGTAGTTAACTTTTTGCATTATTCTGTTCGAGTATCTTAACTCAAAAAGATGACTGTTATGTTGGAAATCCAGTATGAAAAGAAGATCCTGTTGTTGCTTTATAAATTAAATATTTCTGCACAACATTTGAAAAGATTAATTGTTAAAAGGTAGAATCTCATCTGTCTACTAAGTACTAACTTTTTTAACAAATACTAGACTTTGTGATTTGAATCTAACTTTTTTGTGTATCTTAATTTTTCTTAACAATCTGTGCTTCTTTTCTTGAATGGCTTCTGGTGGTTGAATAAATACATGGAACCCCCTTGTTACTAATTGTAGTAAACTGTAGCTCGAAATTCAACAGCCTGTGGAGAATAACAAGA
Source organism: Opisthocomus hoazin (assembly GCF_030867145.1). Lineage (NCBI taxonomy): Eukaryota > Metazoa > Chordata > Aves > Opisthocomiformes > Opisthocomidae > Opisthocomus > Opisthocomus hoazin. The sequence goes on from NC_134417.1 coordinate 14,682,158, forward strand.
TACATTGCAATACAATATGTCGAATAGTGTTACCATTCAAACTAACTGGCAGTGCAGAAAAAAGTGATATGTGGTATAAGTGCAATATTTGAGGTAATTAAGGAGTTATGCTATGATATGCACAGGTTCACATTATAAGCCTGAAGAAAACAAAACAAAAAAGTGTAAATTTCACTGCAGGACTGAATTGGTTTTTTTGTATTCCCTTCTTTTTGTCAGTTCAAAACCAGTTGTGATTGGTTAGCTTTTATTTTGTGCATCCTCAGATGAGCTGGAAAGGGATGGTTATAGTTGCTGTTTTTTTAATATACAGTGGTCTGATAAAATGCAGTTGTTAGAGATCTGAGGCATTTGTAATTTTTTTCAAATTATGGATGATCTTTCCGTTCTCTGTGAATTGTGTCCTATCTGAACAGCAAGCTTGACACGGAGGGGTACAGTTCAGGGGAGTTCTGAAGTGTTACATTATCTATTGGATTTTATGAGATGCTTTCCTTAAATCTTTTATTTGATTTTTTCCTACAAAGCTGAGGCTTAAGTTAGGATCCTATTTAAAAGGTTTTCCTTGGGTTTGCTTTGTTTTTGTGTGCAATCTTTTTATTTCAGCATCTAAAATTTTAATAAATGCCAAATAGAGAGTGACATTAAACCTACATGAGATAGCAATGCTGTAGTACTTCTAGTGCCTTAGTAAGTTATTTCTTAGTTCTACTTTCAAAAATATTTCAGGAGTAGTTTACATAGTTGAAGTATTTTTGTTATTCAAACTATCTGAATTTGTGTTATCAAACAATTACTTAAAGTTGTAGCCTGCTGCTAAAATACAGAAGTAAATGTTCTTTGAAATGAAAATGTTTTGTGTGATAGCTTAACTAATGTCGTCGTAACGTGAATGTGTTTAAGACTTAAATCATTTGAACCTTGCTTTCTTTTCTGTTTTGTCTCTGCTTTCCCTTTTTTTCATTATTCTCACAAAATACTTGCTAAAACTGACTGCAGCATTACTTTTATGAATTCTTGCATGCAGTCTCTATGTAGACTGTATGTTAGCATATTTTGGTCAAATAAGCACTGTAAAATTAGTTATGTGTTCTCTGGATGTCTCTCTATTTGAATAGGCGCTGGTTCTCAATACAAAATAACCAACTTGTGTACCAGAAGAAATTTAAGGTAGGTATCAAAAACTGGCTTGGGATAGTTTGGGGCGTGGGTGATGGTTGTCCTGATTGATCAGAGGAAGGAAAAACAGTGCTGACACTGGCATCCTGTGTGGTCTTGAACAACCTACTGCATTTTCTAAATTAGTTTCTCTCTTTGTAAAATGAGAGTAATAGCTACACTGACAGATTTTGAGGTTTCTGCACAGTGATCTGTAAGCACCTACTTTATTTGTTGTGGGTTTTGTTACCTTGTTGCAGAGAAGGTTTATGGAGGGCCTTAAAAGTTATTGGTCCCAAAAGGCTTCTACATACTTGGTGGCAGCCAAATATTCCATGCTGTTCTGCGAGCAGTTGTGTTTAACTCTTTCAGGACTTGCTCCCTCCAGTTACTCACTGGGTTCACATACCCAATTTAGCAGTTGGGAGGAAGGGGGCGGGGGGGAAGACATGAAAGCATTTGTTAGGAAACAGTCAGGGATGTTACATACATGTATTTAATACTGAAAATGTGAGGTGGTTCAGTGGTCGGGATCTGTCTTTTTGTTGGTGGGGAAGTCAGCTGTTGTGTATCAACAGCAGCGAGCGCAGCTCTGCCCCAGGCTGTAGAAGCCAGGCTTTTCAGCCGACATTTGGGCCTGTGCTCTGTTTACTGCTCTAGATTCTGCCTTTGCACCGCATAGCTGTAACTGTTCTCCATGTTGGAAAAAAATAGAGAACTGTATGGAGAAGGAAAAAAAAAAAGAGCATAGAGCTGATGACAGTTCATTTCCCTTCAGTGTTAACAGACCAGGTTCAGGGGCTGTTCCCTGTGATCTGGTGCTGTCAAGTCAAGGGTCTTCAGTGTTGTGGTTGGGAAGGAAACAGCCGAATTTGTGTGAGCACATTTGAGTCAGGCATTTTGCATGTGTGAATTCCAAATGCACCTTTAAAATGCCATTAGCTTAGAATAGAATTCTTAAGAATGGAATAAAATTTTCAAAACCACTGCATCCAGCTTCAGGGTTTTGTACTTCACACTTACAATACTGCAGGTTTTGGTATAATCTTTCTGATTTATTTGTGAGCTTTTTGCATCTCTTAGAAAGTATTTCAGAACTCCTTTGAATACTGTTGTTTAAATTTCAGGTATTGATTATTTAGTAGATTGGATTGTAGGTAAAAAGGAATTCTCCAAAGTTTGTATTAACTTTTCATAAAATACTATGAAACATTAAAATTGATCTAAATATATCCTGCTAAGTATCTTGGATTCCAACAATTAAAATTTTTATTTTTTAACGAAAAATTTATGTAAACAAGCAAATGGAGTTAAATGATAAATAATTTGGGATTATTAGCAACTTTATTATCTTTCCTCTGTGTGACTTGTGTTGTTAATTTTTGTCTCTTAGGATAATCCCACAGTAGTTGTTGAAGACTTGCGGCTTTGCACAGTTAAACACTGTGAGGACATAGAAAGACGTTTCTGTTTTGAGGTGGTTTCTCCAACAAAGTAAGGAGAAGTGATAGAACATGTTTACTTCAAAATAAAAAAAAAAGTTACATTCAGTTGTCTTGAAATGCCAGATTAACATTTCTCTTGGGATAGATTAAAACAGGAAAAGTATCTGAACAATTCTGCATTCTGAAATTTTGGCTCAGAGTAAGTGATGCTGTGAGAAGTGTTCCTGGTATTTAGTTTACTTTTGTCATTAAAATAAACATGCATTCTTGTGCTTTATGTAGCTGATACTATCAAGCTGCTTAATAGTGAGAAAATAGATCTCAGTTTCTCCAAATTTCTGATTGGTGTAATGAAAGAGAAACATATTATGAAGTTTTCTCAGTAATGTTAAATTACATTTCAGAATGCACTAAATGAAACTACCAGATAAAAATATTTCTCAGCTCTAGCAGTGTGCAGTCCGTTGGTTATATCTGGAGAAGTATGGCAGCTCTGCTGCAGCCAGGGCGCAGGACACAGATTTCTCATTAATGGTTTTGACTGTTTAAATTTTTTATATCAGTCAAGCTGCTTTTATGTTTGGATGTTATATACAGTCCTCACTCTCCATGTGTTTCTTTTCTTGAGATTGCTGTCCTAATGTTTGCATCCTCAGTTGTGGTTCACTTTAACATGCATTTTGCTCCTACTTGCCTGTACTTGTTCAGCCCATGTATTGGAACAGTTTTATACTTCATGACCTGTTTCCTTTGACTGTTGGTGTGAAAAGTGGTTCATTCTTTGTCAGAGAGCTTTAGAATCATTTTCTCTTGATCTCGGTGAATGAACTGTGTTTTCAAGGACTCTGACCTGTATCTTGTGTAATTGGTCATGGAGGTAAATTGCATGTGAGGATATAAAAATGAAAAATTTGGAATAAGAAAAGAAAGGGAATAGGAAGCTAAGCCATTCTCTGGATTATCTGAAGTGTCATAGCTATGTGTTTTAGCATTACCTCAAAACAGTTTTGAAACAAGGAGCTTGCAATTCATAAAGGGTCACTTGCTGTGTTATTTCAAAACAAATGGGTTTATTAGATGATGCCTACTAAACAATATACTTGTGGTGGTAGCAAGAAACTCTTTTGAGAGTCTCTTTTATTGAACGATGTGTTGTTTGGCGTTAGCTGCTTGGTCAGTCTCTCTGAATCTGAGTACACATCTGTTTGTCACAGAAGCTGCATGCTTCAGGCTGACTCGGAAAAGCTGCGACAGGCTTGGATTAAGGCTGTTCAGACAAGTATTGCTACAGCATATAGAGAGAAAGGGGATGAATCTGAGGTGAGTTTAAAAACCAAACAACCAACCACCCTCCTTACATCCTGAAAATTAAAAATAGAGAAAAGCTCTTTTTATGAGAGGGGAGAAAAAAAGAATCTGTTGTTTGTCTTCCAGTGGAAATGCAATGACATTTTAAAGGCTGTGATTTATATATAATCTACCTTTCACTCCATTTTACTAATGTTACCTTTGCCTCATGTTTTGATGAGATTTTTCTGTAGTGTGATTTAAAATTTATAGGATTATTGGATACTCCCATATTCAGTTCCGTATTTCTTCTGAAAAGCTAAACGTTTTTTCAGTTCAATGGCTTTAATTGGCCTTAAACACAGAAGTTACTTTTCTAGGATTCTGGTACACTGTCAGTATCTGTAGGATTTTTATTTGTTTAATTTAGCGTGTGTCTGTTTCTTTTTGTTTTTTAGAAACAGGAAAAGAAATCGTCCCCTTCTACTGGAAGCCTAGAATCTGGCAGTGAGACAAAAGAGAAGTTGTTAAAGGGAGAAAGTGCTCTACAGCGAGTTCAGTGTATTCCCGGCAATGCTGCCTGCTGTGATTGTGGTTTGGCAGATCCTCGCTGGGCCAGTATCAACCTAGGAATCACGCTGTGCATTGAGTGCTCCGGGATACACAGGTTGGGGAGCTCTTCAGAACTGTATTTGATTTGTGCGTTGACTTAATTAGGAAGGGTGGTCTTTGCCTTCTCAAGTGTATATTGAAGCAAGGTTAGAGGCCCCTGTTTATAAACAGGATTAAGGTAACTGCTTTATTTGCATAAATTCATGGTGAAGCTGTCTGAGGTAAGACACAGCATGCAGTTACAGTTTAATATTTTTTCTTACTGTTTAGGAGCTTGGGAGTCCACTTTTCAAAAGTAAGGTCTTTAACGCTGGATTCATGGGAACCTGAACTTCTAAAGGTATGAAAGTTCCTATTTGGCACTTAGGTTGTTGTTCTGAAACCATTGCATTAGAAAGTCCAATGCAGGAAACACATACATTTGTACCCAGTGCATGTCTCACAATTTCTGCTCAAAACTGCTTATAGTTGTGTGTTGTTTTTTTAATTCATGCTTTCTTATAATACGTGCAGTAGCAGTAGTCATTCTTGTTACAAAAGTGTGAGTCAGAACATTTATGATGCTTTTGGGTTCGCGAATGCACTGTGAATAGTAAGTTTCATCTGATACTTTCAATATGTCAAAATGGAGATCTGTTTACAGACCAATAATACAGTGGGCTGAAAAATTTTGGAAGTGCTGTGTCAGCCTAAAGCAAGATCATACTTGAAAGTTCAGATGCCAGCTCTTACAGTGAGATGTTGATTTTGGACTTCTGCTGGCTTACAGGAGAACATTCATGCAACTGCTCTTGTATTCTCTGTGTGTGCCAGCGTTCTAGCCTGAAACATGGTTGTGGAAATCATGTGACACTGAAATACTGAAATAGGAACTCACGCATGGATGCAGCAGATGCAAGGCATTCGTTGCTAGCTGTGATGTTCTGGTGCTTAGGTATTGCTTCTCTATTCTGAACAATCAAAAGACAGTGGGAGTAGAGGTGTGTCTCTTGTGCTTTGCCCGTAAATAATTTTAATATCAATGTGTTCATGCTGAGGAAACAAACAAAAAAACCCCCAAAACTATACCCCTGTCCTGTCTGTTTAAATATTACAGCTGACTTTACCTGGCTTTAGAAGCAAGAAGTCTGTTCATTGCCATCAGTAAGTTGGACTTTGTGGGCCAAATTCTGCTTTAAAGGACTATCTGCAGGCTGGTTTTGATCTTTTTCTATAGGCGTAACAGACTGTGATTTAGCAAAAAAGTCTGTTGGACAAGATGGAATAGAATTGATTCAATTGCTTCTTGCTGATGGGATGAGAATAGCTACCAGCAAAGCTGGTGGAAAAGAGTACCTTTGTTAATGAGGCCTGCAGATATCATTTTGATTGCATAAAAAAGATGCTTGAATGACAGATGGTCATTTTTGCAGCCATTTTTCAGAAGGGAATGACACTTTGAAAGAATGACTATATTTTTTTTGTCATCTTACTTGGAATTTGGTCTCTCTTTTCACTGATGGTTTCATTATCATGACATAAACGCAAGCTTATTTCTGTAAGTGTACTTTTACCAGTGAAAATGGTAAGTTGTAAGAATAGGCTGAGTGAGGTTAGAAACAACTAAGTAGGTAGGTAAAGCCTTTTGCAACTGTATTTGAATTTATTTATTTTGCTTCATAGCTTATGTGTGAATTGGGAAATGATGTTATAAATAGAATATATGAAGCGAAGTTGGAAAAAGTGGGAGTAAAGAAGCCACAGCCTGGAAGCCAAAGGTAGTAATTTACTAGCAAGTGCCTCTTCCTTTTCTTGTTACTTCCTTCAGCCTCCAGCTTTAAAAGATGCTGCCACTTAACTGTGTAACATTCCTTCAATTTACTCTTCATTTCCCTTATCACCAGTATGTCTTGCTCTCCCCCTTTTCTCACTCTCTGTCTTTATTGGGTATTTCTTCTGTTGGTCCCTTTCGGCTTCTCTTGTTCCCTTGTTGTTTTTCTGATCTCACTCCCTCCTTTTGATGACAACTCGGTAGCACCCTGCTCTGTCTCATCACCATGGGCATGTTGATTTGGTTTCCTGCCTACCTTGTATCATCTCAGCCAGCTGTACTTGGTCTGTGAGTGCTCCTGGAAGGAGCCTGTGGCTGTGCCTTCTGTTCACAGTGACCTTGTTCTTGAGTTGGCCTTTTGTTCTCTGATCCCCGGAACGCCCTTTTCTTTCTGCCTACATTGTACATGAGCTCTGCTGCTTTACAGCAACCTTCTAGTGCTTGTACTGCTGTCTTCCATTTCTCTGATGGTAATTTGCATTTGAAGGTAGTTTCCTAATGTTTTGTGTTGCTGTATAAGATGTCTTGTAAAACTTTATTTACCAGCTTTCCAGATCTATGCTACTTGCTGTCAGGCAGTTTTATAGTATAGAAGACAGCATTTTGCAAAGTGCTGGCGATTTGGAAACAATGATGATAATATAAATAATGTGGGACATTTGCTAGATATTCCTTCTAGTGCGAACTGCTTTTCAGCAGTTTCAGTAGTAATACTTTTATAGCCCCTTTCATCAGATTGTCGCATCTGGTTTGTGTCCTAATATGATAACCTCAGGTTACAAGAAAAAATATTTCAGTATGCATTATGGAACCAGTGGCTGGGCCTACCTGAGGCTTTTTACTGTTACGGTTCTCTTGTGCAATCTTGATGTTCATTTAAGAAATGTTACAATCTATATTTTGCCAAGAAACTAAATATATGCTATATTAATTGGTCATTAACAATGTAAAATATGTATAAAGTATTAATACCAAGAAGTAGTATTTGGACTAGGTGATCGTTGTAGGTCCCTTCCAACTGAAGTAGTCTATTCTATCTAAGTACCATACAGTAAGCTAATGCTTGTTTCGTACACATACAACTTTGTAAAGTCTCTGCCTGAAAGAAGATAGATATGTAACAAAATTACTTTCTTTTGAGCCTTATGCAAAATTTAATCGAGAATCCAGAAAGAGTTAGTGTGCTCTTCATCTTTCTGAAAATGTGTCAGAAGTGTGTCTTGCCAAACTGCTGTTCGGTTACTGGCTTTAGTATGAAATGGATGTTCTTTTAATACATGAAAATATTGAAATATTAGCTTACTAACTTCAGGGATTTTGTACATGACAGGCAAGAAAAGGAGGCATACATCAGAGCAAAATATGTGGAAAGAAAGTTTGTAGAGAAGCAGCCTGCATCAGTATCTCTGCTTGAATCTGGAACAAAAGTTTTGCCTCAAAGTCAGGCAGAGAAAAGGCACAGTGGCCCTGAAAAATCCCTTTTGGCAGGGGAGCAAGGTGCGGCATTCCAGAAAGGTATTTAGACACTTCTGTCCTTAGCTATGTTACACATGTTCTTTCTAAAGTAAGATGTTTTTGTATTAATTGATTTTCTGCCTCATGCAGAGAAATCGGAATCTGTCTTTGAACGGGTCATAGCCTAGTTCAGAAGTACAGAGGAGAAAAGATTTTGTTCAGAGATGCATTTTTAGGCGGGGAAGAATTTGGACTGGGGATGCTTGTCATTCAGAAACATATTAACCACCTTATTTCCTCCGTATTTTCATCCTTCTTAACTTTTCCAATAACGTTCTTTCCTGCCCTATCCCCTCCTTACTGCCTGCTTTATGCTTTGCTAACTTGCATGTCCCAGCGGTTGCTGTAAGTAGCGACGAGGCGAGACGGGAGTCTCTGTTCTGTCCTGATGAACTAGATTCACTCTTCTCCTACTTTGATACCTCTTCAAAACTACGTAGTAGTAAGTACTACAGCTATGGCGTGTTCAGTATTTGCACTAGTGATCCATTGTGTGTTGTGGCCATCTCCCTGCCTTTAATCCATTGTCTTCAGGCTACTGCATTGCTTGGTGTTTTCATGAAATAATTTAAGCTTTTTTACTTATCCTGATCTTTTCCTTTCTAATAGTCTCTGACATTTATTATTGTTATAAATGTTATGGTTGCACTATGTGACTTCATATTTTTCTATGGGTATGTTACAAATATTGAATGATTACTAGCCATTAAAAAAAATTACATATTCAGGACCAAGTATAAGAGCTTGCTTTATTATCATGGTGTCTATGAAGAGTAAGTAACTTACGGTCTGCATAGTAATTACAGTTTCTCCCCAAAACAGTACAAAGCAGCGATAGTGGGATCCAGCAGAGTGCTGATGACAGCAGAGAACACCTTGCCTCTACTATATCGGTGAACAGTTTGTATGAACCAGGTGCGTTAGGCTTTGCACTTTGAGATGAAAATTTAATCACTTCTTGGTAGCATGTTCTTATCAAAGAGATTAGTACCTGGTGATACAATTCATGACTCCTCTATCCTGGTGGGCTGAAACATTCTTAAGAAGGGTAATAATTGCTTGAGTGACCTTTTTTTCCTCCAGGCTTGGTAGCAAGAATGACACTGAATTCTCTTGAATGAGTTCAGAGAATTATGTTTTTTCCCATTCAGATGATACTGAGCCAGGACTTCAGTTTTTAGTGGAGAGTGCAGTGCTGCATTTTGATACGGACAAGTCTCCACAGAAATGCAGAATCCTTTTAGAAATACTAAATCCTCGGAGATGAAATTCCTGTTAAGTCACAGATAATAGGCTTTTATATGTTATTTGAGCATTCTTGCTTAATTTTTCTGCTTTCCGTTTACATGTAATTGACCATGCATTTAAACGTTACCCCCTCTTTACTCAAACTTTTATAAATTGATTGATGAAATTATTTGATATCTAATATTAGTGTCCTGGGCTGATAGAAGTATTGAGTATGGCTTTTCAAAATATCAGAAGCATTTATTTATAAAGCAAACTTATTCTTCTACATGAAAGCACTGGCACAGGCTGCCCAGGGAGGTTGTGGAGTCTCCTTCTCTGGAGATATTCAAGACCTGCCTGGACAAGGTCCTGTGCAGCTTGCTGTAGGTGACCCTGCTTCGGCAGGAGGGTTGGACTGGATGACCCACAGAGGTCCCTTCCAACCCCTGCTATTCTGTGATTGTGTGAGTTGTGTTTTAAATCCAGTAGTGGTTTGTAGGAAAGCAGCATGTGGCTTGGATCCTTTCTTTGACTGCATTGTAAAAACATGGTGCTGTAACTCGTGAAATCTTGCATTTATCTCCCAGACTTCACTCTGTAGAACTCTTACTGAGATTAAAAGAAAGATTATGCTGTAGCCAAAAAGATGATAGCTACAGTGAGTAACTGTTAAATGACAAGGGTATCTTTTAACTAAAATTAGGTCAGAACAGTGTTAGTCTCATACTCAGGTGTATCCAGCTGTTGCAGATAAAAATAGGTTTGTATGAACTACATCTCTGCAGGAAATTAGTTTCATTCCTAACTTTCGGTATAGGATAAAAAACACTTCTAACTTCCGTGTAATTTCTTAGAAATATGTAGATAGGAATATGTAGATTGAAAGATTTTCACACATGCCAGTAATGTGGAGAGAATGTTTTCTGGGCAGTAATAATTCTGTGAAGTGGCCGTGCCTGAATGCCAGAACAAGCTAAAGGCATCTGACTTCTGGCAGAATGGGGCAGCAATGCACAGCGTTCTGCAAAGCCTGAGCTGCCTTATGCCAGAGAAATTACGTTTTTGGTCAGAATTCCAGGAGGTACCTTATAAAAACAGCAATTACAAAAAAGCAATTTTTTTTCTTTCCAGAAGGCGACAAACAAGAATCTTCTGTGTTCTGTGACTCCAGACAGCCTAGTCCAGGATTGCAGCTGTATCGAGCTGCCTTTGAGAAGAATCTTCCTGATATGGCAGAAGCATTGGCCCATGGAGCTGAAGTAAACTGGGTCAACGTAGAAGAAAACAAAGCAACGCCACTCATTCAGGCAGTGCGAGGGGTACGTGATGTACAGCATCGACTGATGCGGGAGGAGAGGAAGGGGAATAATAGGGGTATTTCTGTGTCAGTGTTCCTTTTGAACTGCTTGCTTCACTAATGAATGACAATGCGGTGCTGGAGTTGTCTTTACAACGTTCTCTCAAAGTTGTTTCTGAAGTTAGTGCTTTGTTTGGAATTCTGTAACCTAGTAGTGTTTAAATTTAACGTGGAAGCAAATCCCTTTTGCTTCCTTTGCCACATGGCTCAGCGGTGAGAAGGCAAAGCCGATTTGGCTCTTATTCTAGAGATCTGGTGCCAAATTGTTTCTTTGCTTTCATTCCATAGGGTTCGTTGGTTACTTGTGAATTCTTGCTGCAGAATGGGGCCAATGTGAACATCAGGGACGTGAAAGGAAGAGGACCCCTGCACCATGCCACGGTTCTAGGACATACTGGGTAACTCACTGCTCCAGAATTTGTAAATGGCCATCCTTTACTGTAGCTGTTCATTTGAAGCTTCTTCCTTTCCCCAAATATTCTTGGATTTTAATATATTTCAGGGGATATAGGTTTTTCTTAAACTTCTGTGGTAAGAGAGGAGATAACATTTTGAATTAGCAGTGTCATCCGCTAGCAAAACACACATCTATAAACACAACTTGGTCCATTTTGTAAAAACATGTATTCAATAATGCTTTGAAATAGCATGAACTTCTGGTGAAGGCTCATGAGATTTTTCTCTTTTTCTGAAGAAATATAGAATCATAGACTCACAGACTGGTTTGGGTTGGAAGGGACCTTCAAGATCATTCCAATTCCAACCCCCTGTCATAGGTAGGGACACCTTCCCCCAGACCAGGGTGCTCAAAGCCCCATCCAGCCTGGCCTTGAACACTGCCAGGGAGGGGGCACCCACAGCTTCTCTGGGCAACCTGTGCCAGTGCCTCACCACCCTTATTGCAAAGAATTTCTGATATTTATTTTTATTTACTTATTAATTTTCTGATACTTAATTTTTCTAATTTATGATACAAATAGGAGAAATAGTGGGGTGTGAGGGCCAAGGCTTTTCCTGACTTATCCCACCTGTGTGTTGCACTGTGAGTGTATCTCATTTCAAAATGTACTGAATTACATCTTGAGTTTTGGGATTATGGCTTTTAACTGAAACCCTCTACCAGTTCAGTTCAAATGAGGACTTAATAATCTGATTGGTGGTGCCCAAACTCTTTGCGTGCATGAATTCTACATAGAGTGCAACAACTTGGGACAGTTTAAGATGTAAGCTTCGTCAGTATGCCCTGTTTATAAAGAGGAAGAATTGCAATAGCAGAGAAAAATGAGAGCAGTTTCTGTTGGATAAATCAGGCACCTGTGAACTGTATTCTTTCCCGTGTTGATTTATCCGGCTCAGTGGCTCTTTTCTGTCATGGTAAAAGGGATGAGATTTATTCGTTCTACATCCTAAGATGATACAGGAAGGTAGAGTCTTGCTTCAAAGAGGCTCAACTCCTTGCTGCACTAGCCTGACGAGTTAGCCTGTCTTTCTAATGTGGATTAAATAATTAAAGGTTTTGCTTACTACTATGTAAGCATCTTAGTTGTTCTAGATAAATGGCGCTGTTTTGATATGTTCAAGAGACGTTTGGCGATTGAAGCCAAATATGTTCATGCAGCTCGAATTTATTTGCTTTCCTCCTTTATTGTTGTGAAAATTAATCTTAAATGTTTTTTCTAAACAGACAAGTGTGTTTATTCCTAAAACGAGGAGCAAACCAGCATGCCACTGATGAAGATGGGAAAGATCCATTGAGTATAGCAGTAGAAGCTGCAAATGCAGATATTGTAACATTGTAAGTTGTACATTCTGTTTTTGACTGGGTAACTAGGTTTTCCTATTCTGTTTCAAGCTAAAAATATAAGAAATGTAAATATTCCTTTACATAAAAACAGGGAGAGCAGAAGAAAAATTAAACAGTGCACTGTCTGTAGATTTTCTTACTGGTATGAGGTTCAGGAGTACATTATAGGTCTTGAATTGCAGTCTTTTTCACTGGTTTAAAGATGACACTGTTCTTTTTGTTTCCAAATCATAGGTTGCGTTTAGCAAGGATGAATGAAGAAATGCGTGAATCAGAAGGACTCTACGGACAGCCAGGTCAATACTCTACTAATAACCATACTGAAATGCAGTACAAGAAGTGTATACAGGAATTTATCAGTTTACAATTAGATTCTTAGGATCTGAGGGAAATTTAAGATAGTGTAATACAATAATATTTTTTATGAACAACAACATGTGTTAAAGCTTCATTGAAATTCACTGGTATGACTTTGTCAGATTATTTAGGTGACCTAAAAGGAGAGTGTTTAAAGTACGTTATTACAGTAGTGTATGTTACTACAGCCATGACCAACCTGTTTTGCTGGTAGCTTTCCACAGTTTTCTCCTATTGATGTTCCATTGAAATTCGTGTAATGTTAGGATTTACCTGACATTATTTAATAGCAGCCTTCACACCTGGGTTGCTCAGAGACAGTTGAGGAGTTCACCTTATTACAGGATACCATTCTCTTTCCTGTGGAATGGTCCTCTTTTTCTTTTTTAAGAAAAAATTCTTGCACACCAATGTAAAAATGTACATCAAAGATTTAAAAATAACTCCAGCCAGAAAGTATTATTTCCTCAAATTTTATTTTTAAATATTTTTAAGATGCAAATAAGAAACAAAACAGTCATTCTTAAGTATGTATTTTTGTATGCATAGTATCTTACCATTTGATTTAAAAAAAAAAAGAATTGGCAGACATTTGAGCCAACTGGTACAAGAAAGTAACAAATTATATTTAATTAATATGTGCAATTTTATTCTCAGGCACTGAGTCCCGATTTAAACTATGTTCTGATGTAATATTTGTGCAAGCCGTTTCTTCTATTATGTGTGGTTCCATAGGAACCTAATTTAATCTCATGCAGATATCAGTAATGAAGGCACACTTCACTCAAGTTAGCTAAAAACACACGGCTATACCTGGCAGTAGTGAAAGGCAAACCTTTATTTTTAAGGTGTGCTGATTACTCTTGGCTGACTGCTAAAAAGCCTTGTGCATTTTCCACTGATTTGTAAGGATTGTGTGTGGTTGTGTCTTTAACCAGATTGGGGCTGGAATATACTCGAGGAGCAACATTGAGTCTCATGTCAATATCCCACATAAACTCTATTAAATAAACCCCATTTATTTATTATATTATATTTATTATATTTGTTATATTTATTATATTTATTATATTTATTATTAAATTTATTTTTAAACAAATCTTTAAGAAATTCACATTGAAACAATAGAGGTACTATAGACTCTCAGCCATTCAAATGCTTTCTTTGGCAGAGCAACTGATAATTTAAAAGTATATGCTTGATTATGAGCTTAAATGAGGAAGAATTCCCCGCTCGGAAAATCCAGCAGGCTACATATATGAAAAAAGTGTATTGCCAGTTTGGCCATTTTGAATGTAAAGCTGTTTTCTGATACAATGCATACTACTTCACTGACAGGCTGAAGGTAACAAATACTGAAGTATTTTTGAGTCTTCTCATTTTTATTTTAAGAGGTAAAAATAATAACTGTCAGTTTCAAATAGTAAAATGTCCTTGTTTCAAGGGAGGTGGGTGTTCTGATTCAGAAGTTCCGTGCTAAATCATAAATGAATAATTCAGATCTTTTAATGGACCAATCACAAATCCAAAATTATTATAAACCAGAAAATGTGTTTCTATTGTTTATATAAAAAGCCTCAGTTGGTTACTAAACGTTACAAATGTTTAGTGAAATGTTTCATTCATAACAAATACAGGCACTACTTACATGAAAATATGAATGTGTTTAAACTGGAGATGGAGGAGACTATTTTCCCTGATGTCTTGTTAAAAATATTTTTTAGACAGATCGTTCAATTTAGGTAGATGAAATAAAAAGCTGGCTAAGTCTTTCATTGAAAATACCTTGACTTTTTTATCACTTTGTGTTAGAGTAGAATCGAGAGATTGCAGTTAATGCAATCTGAAGCACATATTTTACAGATAGCATCTGGTCCTTGTAAACAGGCAAGATTGACAGTGGAAAGTAGAGCCACCACAAGGGATGGAGCTTGCCCAAAATCTGGGAGAGAATATCATTAGAGTAGTTTTTGAAATTCAGGCCACGAGCTGTAACACAGCGTCCCAGCTGGGAGATCTTGATGTGTCTTTGGATAGCATAGCTCTGCTCTCCTCCATTCTTTACTTGCTGAAGTCTCTTTTGAAGGTTGAAGTAAATATTTGAGTGTTTTAAATGTTAATGTCAGCTAGCCTGCTAGAACGGTTGTTTAAATGTGTAAGTACAAAACCCGTCCTTGCTGTCACAAGGTGTGACAGACACCTTTGCGTGGTTGTAAAGGAGGCAGATCTTTTTCACTGCGTATACATGTTAAATTATCTGTGCTGCTCTTATTGTAGAAGTCCTCTATTCCAAAATTGTGATTTTAGAAGAAAATAAGGATTTGCAAGACGATTGTATGTTTGCTGTGTGAGGGTAAATATCAATGTATGAGTTTGCTGTCATCAGAGTGAAGCCAACTGCATATATCTCCGCTTTAGTAATGTGGTTGATAAACGATTACTAATGTAGCTAATGGCATCAACATTTCTAATTTAAATATACCATGCTGGTTTGAGCTACTGAGAGAATGTATATATCGCTTTGCAAAGTACAGTTGGTCTTCCAAAATTTTCCTAGAATGGGAACTGGCTGAAACTAGCTCGTTCCACAAAAAAGTTTATTTCTGGTGGTAGAAGCCATATGCACCATTGTACTGTTTCTTGTATAATACTTGAGTGCTCATCTCCTGGTGCTACAGTATGTCTGCTAACTATTTGATAGTAGTATTGCTGCTTTTTCTTCCTGTCTTGTCTTGAATGTATGATGTGTGCCTTTTGAGTTACTCTGGTGTTAAATGGTAGAGCAGTGTTAACAGTATTTTTGTACATAAAATCTGCACTTTAGGAAAAACATTGCTTGGAAAGGGAATTTCCAGAATTCAGTTTTAACATAGGATTTTAAAATAATTATGACGTTTACAGTATTAAGTATTTTAATGCAGCATACAAACTAAAGGGGCACTTTATTTTAGTCTATTTTTCTATGTAATATTTTTGTTATGTAATAGAGCCAAAAGCAGAGCCACAATGTATCTTGCAGAAATAGCTTTTTTTTTTTCTTGAAGGTAATCTGAAAAAACCAAATATAGCAACTTGAACTACAGTGCTGGTTCACTAGTGCAACCCACTTCTGTATTAAAAGCATGATTGCTTTTATCATAGACGCCTCATTCTGATTTGTGCTCTTCATAGCTGTTCCTCTGTGAATGTTGCAGCTCCCTTCGTTCTGTGCTTCTCCCCCAGTGCAAGCAGTTACCAGAAACCATTCCAATAAAATGTGTCCTGTGCCTGCCACATCTCTAGAACATACTTGAAACTAGATTTGAAAAAGGAATTTCACTAGAACTGAGTTTTCCTAGTGGAGCAGTATGGGATGTCTTTTATCTTTTGAAGTTTGGGAGGAATTGTCATTACATTTTTATATAAACCCATATGCCATGCATGTTAAATATTTCTGGAAGGTCAGTTATCATTTCTGAAAGTGTTTTCAAATTAATGGAGTCTGATCTCCAAAAGAATAATAGCTCTAGTATTGGAAATGTGCATTAAAAGATGGAAAAACAAAACAGTGTAACTTTTCACTGTTGTGCAAACTTTTAAACACAAAAAAATCCTTTTTAAAACTGCCCTTTGGAAGAAAGTGGTTGAATTATACTTTTCTTCCAAAACCATAACATCTTCATGTTCAACATACATGATGAGAGAACCTTCAGGTTGATTTCTTTGTCAGGCTATTAATCAAGCTGTCAGCACATAACGGTAGTGCTGGGATCTTGTGTCCTGTGTGGTCATCTGTGTTGGGAAGACGGTAAAACTTGGATGGCTGCATAGTTCCTGACAGGACCCAGTGTTTTATGTGTTTAATTCCCTTTGAAGGCAATAGGGTACAGTTAATGTTTTAAAATTAAACCTGAACTGAAATCCCAAAATGCTACAGCAGAGGAAAGAATGTGAAAATGTCCATTTTCAAGTGGCAGAAGAATGGTTTGGCAATGACTCAAGAAGTAATCATTTCTGAATGTGTGTTCCTGTGCAGACAGGGAGGTGGAGGGAGACAGGCTGAGTGGGAATTGCTGCCATCCCTCATTTTGGAGTACGTACTGGCAGCCAGGTTGTGTTTAAGCACAAAGGATGAAGAGTAAAAAAAAAAAAAGGGACAAATAAAAGATATTTAAGGAAAGTATCATCATTCTTATAGATGAAAATAAAAGATTTAATGAATGTTCAGTAATGCATGTAAAAATTTATATTTGCTGAAGTAATAGACCAAAAGGATTTATGAACAATACTTTCTCTATTTAGGATTGCTTTTTTTATACTATTGCTTGCTGATTGTTTCTTTGATGGAGAGTTCTGTCTGGCTGTAAGACTTCTGACCTCTGTTTTCAAATAAATCTTTATTTACGCCATAATTCTACTTTTCCAAAGAGAATTTGGTTAGCACTTCCTTACAAAAACAAGGATTTTATTCCTTAATAGCTAATAAACATTTTTCTTTTTACATTGCTTTAAAATGCTTTCATTTTTCCTTTCTAACTCTGAACTTTCCTCTGTGTGGCTGCCTGTGAGGTACTATTTCAGGTATAGTTTGGCTTTGTTTAATTTACTTCTACAGAGCATGCATGCAAGTAAACAGTCCCAAAGAGTTCACATCAGCACCATTCCATCTATAAGCAACCTTTGTTTGTGAATAAGTGTTATATGGTCATTGGTAGCGCAGTAGGGCATTTGTGCAATGGTGGGTGATGTTAACTATCACAAATGTTTAAAACCATTTCCCTTTTCTTTTCTACCTAGGAGATGAACTTTATCAGGACATTTTTCGTGACTTTTCTCAAATGGCGTCAAATAATCCAGAGAAGCTAAACCGTTTCCAGCAGTCAGATTCCCGGAAGTCTTAAGTGTCAAGAAGGAAAAAAAACCCGATCTTTATAGTGCAAGTCTTTTTTTACTTTAACAGAATGAATTATATGCATTTTGTTAGATAGTTTGGATAAAATGACCACTCTGATGTAGCTTTAGATTGTGGTAGCTGGGGAAATGTATGAGTTTTATGTTCTACAGTACGTATACCTCAGCAGCTGCAGAAAATGTTTAAAAACAGGAAGACCTGCTAGCTCAGTGTGAAAATCATACCTGTCAGCAAGTACGAAGTTTGTCTGCAGTTCGTACGTAAGGTTCGCAGAGTGTCCCTGTACGCGTTGCAGACTCCGGATGGCAGGATGATCAGACCAGCTTCGCTATGTAGTGTCCCCCACTGTCATCTGTCTCCCTATTGCCGTCAAGAATGTGCCTCTGACCAGAAGGTCTGGGTTGCATTTTCTGGGACTGTCTGGAAGGGAAATCGGGTAATGACTTACTGAGTTGTCCTTCTGTTTGTGGGCCTGTGACTAAACAGATTCTCTTGTTCCTACGCTGACTCCGATTAGAGGTAGGCTGTTAATAACAAGACATGGTAGCTCCTGCTCTTTCGCAAGCTCTTTCGCAGTGAAAGCTTTAACACCAGGCTGGCCTTTACGCTAGTGACTGCGGGTCAGTCACGATAGGTGTATATCCTGGAGGACCAAACTTCTAAGAGCAGTCTATTTTCCTTTTTTTTGTCATAAATTAAACTTTCTGTGCAGCAAGTATACTTTTACATGAACATGTGGAACTTTTCATGAAAAATAAACTTCATCCTTCTGGACATGATGTGGGCTTTGTTTATAGTATTTTGACATGGAAACTTGAAATTTGAGCCATGAAAGTAAATTTTGAGCCAATGGAGTTTGTGTAGAACAGTTGTATGTGTTACCTTTTCTTTTTGCTGTTCTCACTACTAGCCCTAAGCTGAATATACAAAATCTCCTATGTAATGCAGCCACCCTAAATTGAGGGCAATCGATCCTTTATATCAGGAAGCGATATCCTTTATAGAATCTGCAAAGATGTGTATGTCTGTGTTGTCTAAACTAAGGCGTGCATAAGAAAACCTAGGAATTTCCTGGCACATTTCTGCAAAGTAACAAATGAGCATAGCCTCCAGCTGTATTCTGAGGACAGCAACACGGTTTGCTTTATTCAATAGTGAGCTCCACTCTGCTGATGTGCATGGTGTCTGTAGATACATGTTTATGTGTCAGGTTATTTAATACCTAGGTAGTAATCACGTGAAGCCCCAAACCAGCAGATGCAATTCTTTGTGCTCTATTTGTATGCCCGATGGACAACTTAAGGAAAATTTTTAGGTAACATAGTATGAATGTGATTTTTTAACAATACGGATAGCCATGGCGTTATGCTAACCTGCTGGTTAAATGTATTTAGGAAATGAATTGGCCTTTCTCTGAGCTGGCCAGGATAAGCGAAATTGGGTAAAAAAATTTCTGTAAACTGTTGTAAAATTAAACTTTCTGGTATGTTAAATTTTTTAAGGTATTTCAAATATTTATCATTTTGTATCAAATGTATAATAATGCATCAAATCTGGATGATTATTGCTGCAAAGCTAATAATACATTTTAGAAGTGTCCAATAGATTCTTTTTCCAAGCAGAAGAATCTTACAAAACAGTTCTTGCTTTGTATGTGGTCTAATTATGCTAGGAAAAGCAGATTCTGCCCATTTAAAGACTGCATTTAGTCTGAATAATAAGAAACTTAGGAATATCACCTGTAAGCAGTAATTTCTAGTAAGTTGTTTATTAAATAGCTGTCTATGAAATGGTAATATGCATCCTAATCTGCAGTATTTAACAGCAGTGGATGCTTTAGCAGATCTTAGAGAAAGTAAAATTCCCGGTGTACAGATGGGACCATGTAAGATATGGCTATGTATAGTATAGTATACACTTTAGACATAGGCTTTTCTAAAGATTTGTGGTTTTCAGCCTGCATGACAAGCAGTGTATAGTGTGATTGGCTGTAATGTAAAGCTTAATGGCATAATCGCTATCTCAGTCCCTGCTGCTGGAAAAATGTCTGAGACACTTATTTCGAATCTCCACTGGTGTTTTCCCTCCTAGTCACAAAAATCCCCTGACAGATTTTGCAGGACTACTCCCTGCAGACAAAAACTTTCTTCCCTGTAGCTCTGCAGATCCATGTGCTGCATTCCAAACGCTCGTCTGTCTGGGAAGCAGTGTCAATCTGTTTATGCTAAAGGACTAATAACATGCCTGATCCACAGGTTGTATCACTCTTTTTGGGAGCTCTGGAGTTACAATGGTTTGGGGAGTAGGTCTGTCACTTGTGATCCTGCAGCCTTGTTCCCCAGTCCTTTTAGGTATGCTAGGATGTCTGGTATAACCTGCATTCAGTTAAAGTTTTATTTTTCAGGTCAGGTGCAATACATGTGTTACTATGTTGCTCATCAGCAAAAATGAATATGCCATTAAGTTGCATGAAATGTATTGAGGGCTCAGTGCTGCAGGGCCTGTGTAACTCGCAGGATTCAGCCCTCCATAATACAAAGTATGATTATCTCTAGTACTCTGAAGACCTGGATTTCCATGTGGACTTCCATGGAGTTCTGACACCAAGTGCTAATTTTCTGCTCAGTAATATCAGGAAACTTCCATTTTTATTACATTATGAATGTGAGTATAACTAGAATAGTAGACAGTAAGGCTCCATTGTGGATTAACGTCTTGTATTCTGTACCAGATAAAGGAAAGCTTCAATTCCTGTTCATGTTTTTCTGAAGGCAGGAATTATAGTAGTTCTTAATCAGTGGGGTACAAAGCAGTAGATTCCGAACACAGTTTAAAATCACCTTTTACATGGATTTTTAGTAATTTACTGGATGGCCCACTGAAAGATTTTTATAATTTTTTTTCCTAGCCAGGGTTAGATCTTGTGTTCCAAAAGTCTCTTGGAAAGACAAATGTCGAAGAGCTCAACGTATATTCTACTGCATCTTGATTTCAGAGGTGTAATTTACTTATGTTGCACATTGATTAAAATGGTGTCTGTGGTGTCTCTTTAATGGTTTGTATTGTTTTGATTGTTCATAAGTTTTCATATTTTATGTTAATGTCACTGCAGTGCATATAAACTTAAATTTTTGAATTACCATACTGAATCATGGCACTGAATTATATTTGACGTGCTGGAATTTGTTCCTGTAAGTTTGGGTGAAGGCGGTAGATGGTAAAAAGTCTGTCTTTGCTTTCACAAGCTGCACCTACTGCAGCGTGAACGTGTGTTTCGGTAGTTTGTTAGTACGTTGTAGGCTTCAGCCTCCCAACATATCAGGACCTAATCTAAGAACTCCCTGAACTCAGTGCCAGTCTTTCCACTGATTTCAGGAGTTTTGGACTGTTTCCTTCATGGCTTCCAATGCTGGTGCCTTAAAGGATCCTGTATTAATACTGCATTTTTCACTTCATGTGGGTTTTGTACTTTACCTGTTTGTATACTGAGCTGAAATAGTTTTAGGAAATGGAGCCAGACCTTCCAGCTGCTGTTGGCCAGTCACCATGCAAGAGGAAGGTTCTCTTGTTTTGCAGTATGACAAATTATTAT
This sequence comes from Opisthocomus hoazin, assembly GCF_030867145.1. NCBI lineage: Eukaryota > Metazoa > Chordata > Aves > Opisthocomiformes > Opisthocomidae > Opisthocomus > Opisthocomus hoazin. The sequence continues at coordinate 14,703,216 of NC_134417.1, forward strand.
TCTCCTCAATAAAGCAAAAACTTGGTCGCACTAAAGAAAAAAGTTGAGAACTAGAAGGAGCGTTGGGCTGGCTGTGACGTTTCCATGGCTCTGCTGTGTCGCTGCAGCCATCTCTTTCAAAGCGTGAACTCTGCCTTTCCATCATGAGAAGCTGGAGTGACGCAGTGAATATGAAAGGACCATTTGACAGGATTACAGATAATGTGCAAGCACCAAGCACATACTCACGCTGTCAAAAGGCCTGAGCAGCTTATTTAATACGCAGAAACCCTTTTGTGTCAGTTTTGCTGGCTGCCAGCTGCCTGTTCCCGGGGGCCACCTTGTCCCACGCCCGAAAGCCCCTGCCGTCCCGCACAGCAGCGCGTTTTTCACACGGGGACACCTCCCGAAAGGCAGTGCTGGAGCAAAGGCTGAGCGTCGCGCTGCGGCCCCTGGCCCTGCCTGCGGGCTCTGCGCCCGCGCAGGATTTTATTGTTTCTCCACAGGGACGGAGATGACGGAGGGGGAACCAATCCCGCCCCCGTGCGCGCTTTTCCCTCTTTCGATAGAAGTCGGCACGAAAGCATCGTTTCCCCACGCAGAGAGGTTGCTCTGTCTAACGCACCAGCTCTGCCTTGAACCCTCCCCGGCTGCCGGCGGCCTCCCTGGGGCGGGCCGGGGCGGGCAGCCGGGCCCCGCCCCCGGCATGGCGGCGCTGGGCCGCGCGGCGCGGGGCTGGGCGCGCTCGCAACCCTGCGCCCTGGCGCTGGCCGCCGCCGCGGCCGTCTGCGCGTTCTACTACCTGGGCGGCGGCGGCGAGACCTTCTCCAGCGCCACCCGCCGCCTCCGCGCCACGCCGCCCGCTCCGGCCCACCGGCACCCGCAGCGCGGCGGCGGGGAGCAGGCGGCGGCGGGCCGCGACCTGCACCTCCTGCTGATGTTCACCAAGGCGGAGCGCAGCCCGGCGCTGCGCGCCAAGGGGCAGGCGGCGGTGCGCTCCCTGCTGCGGCACGGCCGGCTGGGCGCCGGGGACGCGCTGCACCTCCACCTCGTCACGGACGGCGCCAGCAGGGACATCGGCCTGGGCCTGCTGCGGGACGCGCTGCGCGGAGCCGCCTTCCGCCACCAGGTGCGCGGGGCGGGGCTGCGGGGAGGCAGCGCGCGGGGGGCCGCGCGGCGGCGCTTGCCCCGTGCGCTGCGCGGGGCAGGCCGCCCCGCGCCCCGGCCGCGCGGGTGTCGCGGGGGCTCCCTCCGCGCCGGGAGCCGGCCCGGGGCTGGGGGTCCCGCGGGGAGGCCGCCGCACGCCGCTGTGCCCTCCCGGAGAGCCCGTCGGTAGCCCCGCTCGGCGCAAGGCCTCGGCGGTGCCCAGCGTGAGGCCGCCGCGCCGGGCTCGCTGCGTGAGCGCGGGTGGCTGCCGGGGTCCTGCGGGACCGCGGGGACGGGCTGTCACCCCCCGCTAGCGGCTCCTCCGAACGGGGAGGCAGAGCCTGCGGAGGCTGGGGCGGGGGTGTCTGCGCTGCCACCGGCACAGTCCCGCCGCCGAAGCGTGCGGAGCCCGGCTCTGCTTTGCGTTGAACCGGTGTCGGGAGCTGGAGGAGCGCGAAGTTCGGAGGCCCCAAGTAACTTGGTGCTCCCGCCCTGAGGCGCTGCTGCTGCTGCCCAGCGTTCCTCAGGAGCGTCCTCTGCTCATGCTGCAACTTCTCATTGCTCATCGTTTGGATATTTGATATTAGCAGAACTGTGCTGGGAAAGCCTGAGGTGTAGCGAGGAAGAGTATGGCCAGCAGGTCGAGGGAGGTTCTCCTCCCCCTCTACTCTGCCCTAGTGAGGCCCCATCTGGAATACTGTGTCCAGTTCTGGGCTCCCCAGTTCAAGAAAGATGAGGAGCTACTGGAGAGAGTCCAGCGGAGGGCTACGAGGATGATGAGGGGACTGGAGCATCTCTTCTACGAGGAAAGGCTGAGGGAGCTGGGCTTGTTCAGCCTGAAGAAGAGAAGGCTGAGAGGGGACCTTAGAAATGCTCATAAATATCTCAAGGGTGGGTGTCAGGAGGACGGGGCCAGACTCTTTTCAGTGGTGCCCAGTGACAGGACAAGGGGCAATGGGCACAAACTGAAGCACGGGAAGTTCCATCTGAACATGAGGAAGAACTTCTTCCCTCTGAGGGTGACGGAGCCCTGGCACAGGCTGCCCAGGGAGATTGTGGAGTCTCCTTCTCTGGAGATATTCAAGACCCTCCTGGACAAGGTCCTGTGCAGCCTACTGTAGGTGACCCTGCTTCGGCAGGGGGGTTGGACTGGATGACCCACAGAGGTCCCTTCCAACGCTGACCATTCTGTGATTCTGTGAGAGATGTAGCCTGAACGTTGTTTGTGCAAAGCGTTTGCTGGTGAATAATCCCATCCCAGTGCTCTTTCTCAAACAGCAGTTTGCTAGTGCTGCCGCTCTCCGGTCATGTGTCCGTGGTGGGCAGCCTGGCCCAGCTCTCTGGAGGCTCCCACCCTGCTGCGGAGGGGTGGGCTGGCAGTGCAGTGTGACAGCCTCGCTCAGGTCTGTGGTATTGTGTCCCCTGGAGCAAGGGGACCCCCGGGCTGCCGCGGCGTGCGGATCCCTCGCGGACACCCCTTGGTGCGGGTGGCTGCCTTACTGCTGTCTGCGCTGCTCAGGAACCTGGTTCCTCTGCAGGCAGCCTTGCCAGCATCGCTTCTCCAGGAGGACAGGGGCTGGCGAGCTGGAACGTTGCGGAAGGTGGGGGCACGCAGTATCGCGCCTGCTGCGGGGATGCGGGGAGGGTCTCTGTCTGTCTGTCTGTCTGTTGGTGGTTGTGGAATCACAGTAATGCCTGACTCACAGTTCAGTCAGCGGGGTGAGCAGGGCTTGCACCAGAACTGATCTCTCTTGGACGTGAGCAAGTGGCGTGGTCTGGGGGACTCAGGTGAGATCTCGCTGGGATCGGCTCAGGGGGACAGCTTCTTCCCTCTCCTGGCAGAGCCTGGGTATCCTGGTTTCGTTAGCTGGCCTGTGCCTGGCAGCACCTTCTGGCCTCCTCAGCTGTCCAATTTTAGGTGGAGAGTTCCTAGAGAGCAGAGGCTGTTGGCTACTTCTCAAGCATACGTCCTTGCCCTTAATCCTGCCAGTTTCTGGTACGCCAGCAGGTGACAGTGCCTCTTTATTCTGGCTGTAGCTTACCCCATTCCTCTTTATCAGCAGGAAATGTTGTTGTAACTTGGACCTTTGGCGCTACTAAATCTTTGAAGGTGGTTGATCCTCAGCCTGATGCTCAGGTAGCTCCAGCAGTAAGCCATCTCCATGGTGACAGCTTTCCTTTCCTGGTTCTCTTGGTGTCCCCGCACACTCTCCTGTTTCTTACGCTGTTTTCCTAGGCTGGGCCCAGAGATGAGGCTTGATACAGTGCTGAGAGGGCAGCTTGAGCTGCCAAGAAAGGGTTGGTGACAACCCAGACCTTTACTTTTTCTTTGTGAGGGTATGATTCAGGCTTTGCATCTGGATCTGTCCTTGCCATCCCCTTCCGTCAGAGCTGGGGTCTGGTAGGTCCTCTGTTGGAGTGAAGCCCAGGGATCAGAAGACCCAGATCCCAACCCTTGGAGAGAGTCATGGGCCGGCTCTCATCTTTCCCTAAGCAAATTGCGGTGCTTCCAGAGTCTCCTGGAGACCGAAGCAGCCGGCTGCAGCCTGCCGGGGCAGCATGCCGGTGGTGAGAGCCGGGGCGCTTTGGGATGCACCGCGGCAGGGCGTGTGGGAGCAGCTTAGGCACAGGACCCTCCGTGCTGCGCAGGGCAGAGCCGGGCCGTCCTGTTCACGGGGCAGTGGTGACGTGGCGTCACCGGTCCCACGGTGCCTGTACAGATGTATCCCAGATTTGGAGCTGGGAGCGCAGCGTGCTGACAGCGAGCGGCAGATGGAGCTGGTGCTCCGTGGTGTGGTGCCTGCGTGGCTCTTTTGGGTGGGGAGCAGCGGGGCTGGAGGGTGTTGGCTGGGAAGCACCCACGAGCAGCCGGGATGGATATGCCGCACGCCAGCACCCGGCCAGGGCCTGGCCGTCCTGCCCATGCCTCATCCTCCAAGCCCCGGCTTGCAGAGGTTCTGCTGGGCTTTTACCAGGGCTTTTACACTCACAGTTGCAGAGAGCGTGTCCTGTCCCATGGGTTGCAGGGTGATCCCTGCAGCCTCTCCCGCTTCCCAGCGAGCAGGAAGTGCCCGGGAGCGAGCCTGGACATGTCTCAGCAGCCGACACTGTGCTTACAAAGAGCCCCGACTCACCCCGTTTCCTGCAACTCCGGGCTGCGCGGTCTGACTCCTTGTGCTGATTCATATCGCTTATTTATTCCATTCCCCTCCGAGAACAGAATTAACTGCGCTCTCTGCTCGTTGCTCTTCCTGGTTGCTTGATTGGATCGGCCCCACAGAGGACGCTGCCAGACACCGCCTGCTCCGTGGGTCCGGCGTGTGTGAAGCCATGCTGGGGGCAACCTTACTGAGCTGCCGTGACCGTGCGCTTACAAGAGAGCTGATAGAGAGTTAGCTGCCACGAGGAGGAGGGAAAGTTAAAGAGAAGCAGAATGTGTGTTGTTTTTTCTAGTGAATCAATTGAAAGGGTCTTTTCTTGGTGCGGGACGTGTGTTTATAAAACTTTGCTTGCACAGGAAACCCCTGGAACTTACTTTTCTTATATCCTCAGCAAACGTGGTTGGATTTGGCTACGGGGATTTGCTGAAAGCTGCTGCACAAATAAATAATGAAGTACAAAATTAGCAGCGGATCACCAAGCCGTGCTAAAGTCAGCAGTGTGGAGAGGAGAAGCCCGCAGTCCTGGAGAGGCTGGCCAGCCTGTGGCTGTGGAAGGAAGACTCAGCTGCTCAGGAGCTTGCCTTGCAGAAGTGCCTTAACCAAAGGGTGGACAAAGACACACATTTTCCTGTTTTCTTTGGCAGGGGAGGGAAGGCAGATGATGCTGTGTCTGGAGTTTCAGGAGTATTTTTCCCATGATTTTTGTCCGCTGGTACCTGGCACTCTGCTCATTTCAGAAGCAACTGAAATTGGCTTGGCTTTTTTTCCCCCTGCTCAGCTGTTTCCTATGTGCTGTGCAGAGCTCAGGCTGCCGTTGCTGGGTGCGGAAGGGCAGTTGCAGGTGCTGTATTTCTCTTCCACACCTCTCCAGTCTGGCCAGATCCCGAAGCTGCCCCTGCCAAGGTGGGCTGGGAGCAGAGCATCGCGCATCCCGGTGCTGGTGGTGCTCAGCTCTGTGCACAGGCAGTCGGTGCCTTTGCACTGGGGAGCGGTGCCCTGCTGTGTTTGGTCACCCGGAGTCACTGCCAGCAGCAGTGCTTGGTGCTGCCGAGCTGCTCCCTGCAGCCGTGCCGCTCTCCGACCTGTTCCTGCAGCTCTGCTGGTGCTGACAGCGATGGCGATGCCGGCCACGCAGCGTGGCGAGGCTGGAGCGAGATGCTACCGGTAGTGGTACCGGCAGAGGGGTTTCCTCCCCTGTGGTGTCTCGGGGAATACGCTGTGCTATCCCGAGCCAGGTATGGCTGCTGCTGAGCTCTCCCAGTGCACTTTCCTGGTACGCGTTGTTCTGTGTTCTTCCTGCTGTCGTCCCGCAGGCGCCTGGCCCCGAGCCGAGCAGCCAGGACACCAGCAGCGTGGCCGCCCTGCCGAGGGACACGCTGGCCACGGAGCCGGCACGAGGGCTCTCGTACAGCACCTGGCTGATGGCCTGGGCCAAGGGTGGGTGTTTGGGTGCCCTCCCCGGGAGGGGGGCCATGGGGACTCCGCTGTGACTCTCCTGCAGCCATGCCCCACCGTGGGCTTGGTTGCTGGGCCCATCACCTTGCCTCGCTGGGCGTACTGCGGGTCCCACGAGAGGCTCCCTGCCTCCGGGGAACTCTGCTCTGACGCGAAAGTGCTTGGATCTGGGTAACGTTTTCTGCAGGAAAGCGTGGGAGGAGGAAGCTCCAGGCCACTCATGGCCTCTTGTCTCTGTGCCAGCCTGGCTGAGCGTCGAAGCAGCCCCTTGCGCATCCCGTAGAGAGGATGGTCCTTGCACCAGCGCAGGCTCCAGAGCCGCCTGTTCCTCTGAAGCGCTTGGCTTGCTTTACGTTTATGTTTAAGTGTATAGTGCAGGGCTCCTTGTTCTTAAGCACATGAAGTTTTAGTAGGAAAAAGGAGTGAAACCATAGAACCGTTGGATAGTTTAGTTTGCAAGGGGTGTATGGAGATCTTGGGGTTGAGTCCCCCGCTGAAGTCTTAAGGAGGTGTCTCTGTATCCCTCAAAGAATGGTTATAGGCTCTGCTTTCCAAAATTCAAGTACTGCTGCAGTCGTGTCCTCGCTGTCCTTCAGTTCCTGCTGGGCTCTTCCTGCTTTCCTTGGCCTGAAGAAGGCAACGCGACCTCGAGTCTCTGCACTCGAGTTCCTGCACTCCCCGTTATCCGCACCGCGGTCGTGTCCCTTGTCTCTCTTAATTACCCTGAAAATCCCTCCTGTTATCTTCCATCCTTGTGTGTGTATAACAAGCATCAGGCTGCATGAAAGTTCCTGTTCGTCAGACTTTGACAAAAATTAATTACAAACTAGTAAAAATTCAGCAGCTGACATGGTACATTTGCAATTGCTCCTGTTTCTGGCCCGTAGCCGCGACCTGTGCAGGCGTGCCAGGGCCGGTGCTGGTGCGTGGGCTCCAGCAGGCTGAGGAGGGCAGAGCATTGCTGGCTGAGCGCAAGCAAAGCTCCAGCACAAGCGGGCTGAGCTCTGTCTAGAGAAGATGCCGGGCTCTGCTGTAACTGCTGATGTTCGGGTTTTTGTCAGCGTGCTGTGGCCCGTCGTCCCTTTCCCCCTCCAGCCCCGGCGGGACGTGCTGCCGAGCTTGCCTCCACGCTGGGCTGAGGTTCAGGAAATCCGGGCTGCGTTCCTGGCCCTGTCGCAGCCTGCCTCTGGAGCAAGGAGCAAGTCTTGGTCCTCAGGGTAAGTGACGTGGTCTGGCTTGCCTCAGAGCGGCAGGACGCCAGAGCCTGGAGTGAACCGTCACCTCTTCTAATGGACTCCATATGGGAGACCAGATATGTGGTTGTGTTAGGCAGTGGGAACAGACCAGAAAAAAACCACAGAACATTGAACACGCTTGATTGTGTGAGTGGATTCGAGTCTCTGCCCATATGAAATGGCTGTAAAAATCCTTCCCTCCTCTCCCTGCTGTGCTTGGCTGGCTCTCGTGGCACGGGGACGTGCAGGGGCCGTGGCAGTCGGGTCCCTTTGTGCAGCTGCAGTGCCACCAGCAGTGTTTCTGCTTTAATAACCTCCCCTCCTCACCCCGTGCCGGTGCGGGCTGAGCGAAGGCTGCCGTCACTGGGCCGGTCCCCCGAGGCAGTGGCTGAGCGGTGTTTCTGGTGTTTCTCCTAGGTAATAGTCCATGATGTGAATGAGCTGACGGAAAAGCTGTTTCCGATCGTCGAGGCCATGCAGAAACACTTCAGCGCTGGATCGGGGACCTACTACAGCGACTCGATCTTCTTCTTGTCGGTTGCAATGCATCGCATCATGCCCAAGGGTAAGCCTCCGCTGAGCTGCCGCTGCAGCTGCCTCTGGCAACACCGGCTCTCGTTTTCTTCTGCACCGAGATGTTATCCAATGCTATTTGAAATGCAGAGAAAGTTAATGAACTTTACGGGTGGGCTCCCGGGGTTCTGCTCCTTCCTGCAGTGACGGACCCTTTGGTCCAAGACCGCCCGCATCCAGGTCTCTGCTGACGGGAGTGGAGGGAGATGGTCCGTGCTGCATGGCAGCTGGCACTGCCCTCGTGCCCTGAGACGGCAGGAGAGGCGAGGCGGGAGCAAGCGCCCCTGTCCTGCCTGTGTTTACAGCCCGCTTGCCTGTGGGGTGTCAGCAGAAAGAGGTGCCCACACGTTCGAGGTGCTGCTGCCCGGCTGTGCGCTAGCAAGCGTCAGCAGAGAGCGGTTGTGAAGCCTTTCCTCTTGGCTTCAGCGAGCTCTTGGAAAGCTTTGCTGCTTAGCAGCCACTGATCACTGAAGTTTCCTCATTGTGCCTTTGCTCTGCTGTTATTGAGTACGGGAACAACAATAAATCTTCAGGAAAACAAGGCAGCTGGCAGAAGGGGCTTGGCTCAGCTGATGCCGTGTTTTCCTTCCCTGGCTGCGCACAGGTGCTGCTCCCAGGACCGGCATGCTCTCTAGCCTCCGACTGGTCACACAAGGAGGCTGCTGCACCCCTGGGCTCCAGACCCCTTCCCCAGAGCTTGCCCAGTGCTGGCTGTCCCTTCCTGGCACCGGTCCCTGGGCTCTTTCTGCCGGCTGCCACACCGGTGAGGGCAGCATCCCTCCCCGGACTGGCCACATGTCCTCCCCGTGCCACGGCAGGGTGCGGGTGGCCATGGCAGCAGGGACCCTCCGGGTCCTGCCCTGCCCCAGGAGGAGGTGACCAGCCTCTCGAAGCTGCCAGTGGATGGCACATGGTGGTGGCCCATTCCCACAGGTGTGTGCTGCTGAAGTAGCTGTTCCCGTGGCTAGCACCGCCGGCACCACCAGCTTCCTCGGCATCTGGAGCTCCTGCCCAGCCATAATGTTCTCTGCAGACTTCCTACCACGGATCTCGGGTGCAGTCTTGCTCTTGCTGGAATGTGAGCGGGCGCGACTGCCCTGTGGCCCTGCTGAGCCCTGTCCCACTTCGGCTCGGCCCAGTAGCTCCTGCCTCTGCACTGGTTTGTGAGGCTTCCTCTGGACCTGCCCCTGTCCCCCTGGTGCGGCCGTCCCATGCTAGCTCGTGAAGTGGTGGAGCAGTGGTGTTTAATTTGTGCGGGCAGGCCCTAGGGAAGAGCAGGCAGGGAGGTGGCCTGCTTCGTCCCCCGGGGGCTGTGGGGCGAGGTGGCCCCGAGGGTCCCATCCCAGCCCGCTGATCATCGCTCTGGCCTCCAGCAGATGTGCTGTGCTTTGCTCTCCATTAGACTTGGGTAATTTTTTATTGTGTCTGGTGATGTCTGCACTGCGAGCGCCTTGAAGTACGCTGAATACAAACGACAGTATTAATGCTGGCTAATTCACTCCTCCCGATTCCCTACCCTGTCTTTACCCTGTGCTAAAGATATCTGCGTTGTGCTGCCTGCCAGCGAGAAGCTGCTCCATCTGAAATGCCTTTTCTCAGTTCGTCAGCCGCCACTTGTCTCGTCTCTTGGAAAGCTTGTTTGCCCTCCCTCAGCCTGGCAGGGCTTTCAATGGTCTGTTCGGGGCACAGGATGTTTAAAGAGGCATTTTTACAGTTTCATGAGCTTAGTTTTTGTTTCAGAAGCTGCTAGTAAAGCTGATTTATATTTCCCTTGCAAGGGAGGTCAGATTTACTGCGCTGGGTGCCTGGTGATTTACGGGGCTGGCGGGGCTCCCTGGCCCCTTCCCCGCGCAGCCGGCACCGGACAGGAGGCTGCGGCTCTGCTTCCACTGGCAGAGTGGGAATGGCACAGGGCTCTGCCGCTCTCCTGGCACTGGCACACCAGCTTCTTCTGGCACAAAGCAGCAGCTTTGCTGAGTTGGAAGAGAGAGGACTAAACCGTCCTTTTCAGGCAGTATCAGCACTTTTCCTGGTGCATTTCTTTGCCATTTCACCTGCCCTCAATGCTGCGTCTTTTTGTGTCCCTCTGCAGGCACACCTGGCTCCATAGTGTTAGCACCATTTTTTTGTGGAAGCCAGATTTGTTTGGAAGCTTAAGCATCTTTTAGCAGAAATGAAGGCCCTGATCTGAATACTAAACTCTCTTGGGTGTTAGTTTGCATTTGTATTAATCAGTCTGTAGGTTTTTTTCAATGGTTAGCAAACTTTGCGTTAAAGTTGCCAGGCTTTAGTTTCCCAAATTTATCATTTTTTGAAAGGAAACATTTCCACGGTATCATGACTGCGTGATTTGTTTGGAGCCTTGGGGCTGTGACAGGGCACTGACTTTGCGGACCAATGACACTGAAAACTGAACACTGGGGTTTGGGGTTTTTTTGAAGAAAAAAAGACTTTTCTGGAACACATGCTGGCTGCGTGCATATTGCACTGAGAATAGATGGGTTTTGCCACTCAGCTGCTCTGTCTTTCACTGCTGCTTGGGATCCTTGCCCAAAAAACTTCGGATCTGAAACCTGCAGCTGCCAAACTATAATATAACAGCTTCTTAGCTGGTGTAAATCATGGAACTCTCTTGCTTTAAATGTCTTACATCAGTGGAGTTAATCTGATTTAAACCAGCTGGGGACTTGGTATGCAGCGTGCAGAAGTGCAGACTGCATAACTCTTGCCTGTACTGGAGGCTCATAAATCTTGTTTTAATGCGGTGTGGCCAGGCCCGAGGAGCTGGAGGAGGGTTTGATGCATCGTGATGGTTCTGCAAGGGAGAAGTGATGGGAAAGTTACACAGAGAGAGCAGGAGCAGGATTCAGGCTTAGGAGGAGCTGCCAGGATGAGGATGATGCCAGCATGAAACGGCCTTGGGACTTGTAGATAAGTGCTCGAAGGGGAAGGGAGGACAGGGACTCGGGCTTTTCTACTTTGCTTTTCAGTATGCCCGTCCAGAGGTGGCTTCTCACTTCCTGACTGGCTTCCATCCCTCTGATCACTTGTCGTTTGAGTCGTGTGTAACTTCAGAGGAGCCAGCACGCTTTTTATCACCCTCCTTACAGACTCATGAAGGAGTAATGTCTGGGCAGGTCTGTACAGCAGGCAAGATCACAGGACAGACTTCTGTGCAGCTGGCAAGGGGAGGAGGACATGGGGTGGCAGAGGGGCAGCCAGGGAAAGCTGTGGGCTTCCCAGGGAATTCTTGGCTCCCGTCCTTGGCCCACGTCGGGTAGTTTTCAGGGAGAATTAGTTTAGCAACTGGGTGTCCTCAGCACCCTCGGTGTGCCGAGGGAGAGATGTCAGCATCCAGCAGCTTGGGCAGAGCTTTGAAAACTGCCATTGGTGTTTGACTGGTTTCGTTTTGCTGACTGTGCTGCAGCAGGATGACCCTGTGAGAGAAGAGAAGGAGCAGAGCGAAAATGGGACAGGACAGAGAAGCAGCTTTGTGGCTTAATCTCTACCAATTTGGACAGAGGAGTGGAGTCCATTAGTGCAGAGGAGTCTCTCAATGTGGCTGGAGGTACCGTGCCTCACGTGGAGTGAGGGTATTTAGCAGAACTTGACTGACGATATTTGACAGATTGGAGGCAACAGGATAACAGCAGCTGGCAGTCTTCCTGGGGGTTAGCAGCATCTCTGAAGGTGGTCGCCTCCTCCCTGCCTGGCAGCATGCAGGGGAGCTCTCGGGGTTTCTCTCCCACTGACCAGCCCAGCCTGAAGGCAGAAGCCCTTACAAAGGGTGGGAGATGAGCCCTGGGTGCAAAGGGGCCCTGGGCTCTGCCGTGTGTGAGGTTAGCCCTTGTGCAGTGTGCTGCGTGTTTCAGGCGCTGGCGAAGCACTGACTCGTTAATGCTGGTACGGCTCTGGGTGGGCAGGGAGAGGAACACGGCTCTGCTCACCTAAAGCTGGTGGAATGCAGCTGAGCAGAGCTGTGGCTGGGATGCCTGCCTAGAGCGCGGGTGCCAGTGAGGATGGCCCCCCTGCTCGTGCTAACGTGGCTCTGTGTCTTCACGCAGGTGGTGGAGGGAAGGGTGCAGAGCAGGATGGGGTATGACTGCAATGGTTGATTCCGCTGATGGGATCTCTTACAAGCACGTGTATAGAATTATGCTTGGAGATCTCCAGGAAAGCAGCTTAGCAGGATAGTTCCACCTCGTGCCCAGCCTCTCTTCTGCTTTGATGCCTCCTGCATCCCAGAGGTGACCCATGTGCCTGCAGAAGGCTCTGAGAGCAGGCAGCGAGAGCCATCAGAAGGTGTCTGGCTGACAGCTGGGGAGAGGGGCAGATGCTGTTCAGCTCACCCTCTGCCTGTTTTAAATACTTTCAAAGCATGGGACCGAGAAGGGGAAGAGAGCCAGTTCCTCATCTGGCTTATTCTGGTGTTAGGAATCTGGGTAAGAAAGTGGATGTGTTGGAAAATATTTGGGAGGAAATATTTGGTGAGGAAATACTTGACATAATTGTCACTGCTGAAATTGGTGGGGTGAGATATGACTAAATTATTAAGACCACTGGTTGCAGTGCTTACAGTGATGGATAAGAGAAGCAGGAGCTGGGTGGTACTCTACCGTGAAAGACACACCTGGGGACTTACTGAGTGACAACTCAGGAGCTTGGTCCTCGTGTGCATTTGGTAAGGTTATTCATTGGGGGCTCATAAAGGAGCTAAGCAGCAGTGGGAAAAGTGGGTGAGTTTCTGTGTGAGTAAACAAAGATGAGGAGCTGTGAGAAAGGAGAACAGAGCGGGACTGGTCATTACGTCCTGCTGAAATTTGTGGCGTATCAACATGGTCTATTGGAAGAAACCTAGGAGAGCAGTGGCCTTTGTATGGGATGAACCTGGCTGCCTGGGACCCTCCAGTCTGGGAGAGGGCTGGCTGAGGGGGTTACCATGCGGTCCATGAAGCCACGAGCCATGCAAGGCAGATGTTTGTACAAGCACTTGGGGGCACCAGAGTCGGTGAGAGGTGGGTGTAAGGCAGAGAGTGCAGTGGTTATTCACACAGGTGCGGTGATCCGTGGAGCTTCTTGCCGTGAGATGTTGTAGATGCTGGGCTGCCTGATGGAAGAGGAAATCATTGCAGGCTGCTGCTGACACTGCTCCTGCTCGGGATCTCCCCGAGCTGCAAGCTGTGCAGGAGCACATCGGGGGACGCGGCTGTGTATGGCAGGGGGCAGCATGGCCGGCTGTTGCGGGTCAGTAAGCAGCACCGTGTCCGAGGAAGCGGCCACGACAGGGAGCTGTGCCGTTGGCCCCATAGCGGGTCTCCGGACTGAACGGCTGTGACACACCGGGATCAAACGGGAGGTCCTGTGTTCTCCCTGGCGTCAGGCTCTGAACGGGACAATTTCTCCAGCTCATTATCAATGGCTGTACTGATGGTTAAGTGTAGGCCAGATTATAGAGATGTTTGTGCAAGCTGCCCGTTGATGACCAAGCCCAGGCCGCTTGGGGTTTGGTGCTGCTTGCAGCAGGCTCCAGCTGCTGGCTCCGGCTTGGTCTGCCACGAAGCTGATATCAGCCTTTGCCTGCTCTGGGAGTCCCGGCCCAGACTGCTTCTGTAAGAGCAGCCAGGCAGCATCCTGAAAAGGTGACCTGTTGCGCTTGGGAGAACAGGGGTTTGTAGGTGTGTGAGTGTGAGGGTTCGCCATTGCAGCTGCAGGGTTCGAATCTGTAACGCAGGATTGCCCAGGTTGGGCTCTGTTTGCCCGCAGGGTGCCAGGTGGCTGCACGCGAAGTTTCCCCTCGACAGCGCCTGTGTGCAGTGAATTGCAGTGCATTGATCCTGTGTCACACCGTGAACAAAGAAACGTGCACCAGAGGTCTAGAAGGTGGAGCCTGGAAGAGGGAGGTGGGGAAGCATCACCTCCTTCTCTTCCTCCTGCCAGCTACAGAGCAATTCCTGGTGTGTGGTGCAGCTACCCACGAAATTCAGTGACTTACATTGTAAAAAATGAGCATTTTGAGAGCGTGTCACTCCCAATCCTTTCCTGCTGGCTGAGCATTGCTGTCATTGCTGACCCCCACCCCATCCGGGCTAACGCAGAGATGCAGAGGGCTGGGAGAGTGCTAGGAGGAGAGCACCTGCATCCCAGATGCTCCAGGCCTCATCAAAGTGGGCATATTGTGAAGAGGCACAGAAAATTGGGGTCTGTGGTGGAGTCGTGGGAGATGGCCCCAAAGCCGCGTGCTCCCAAGCCACAGTTCCCACGGGATGCTGCAGCAGCTGAGGGGTGAATACCTTCTGGCAAAAATGTTTCCATCTTTACAGGAATGGAGGGACAGTTCGTAGTTTCCCGTGTGCTCTCATAACCTCCCTTCCTGCTTCACGCCACAACCATGTGAAAAACAGCCAGATTCCTTCCCCAGCCTGTCTCTGGGCTGCACTCGCTTGTGTCAGATCCTGTGATGCGAAGAGGCTGGAGTGATGGGTTTGCAGCTATAGGGAGAGCGGTGCCAGCCGTGGTTCCTCACTGGGGCGAGCCTGTTGTGCCGTGGGAGTTGTTTTCGTGGTGCTTTTTAGGAGCAGGCAGCAGCAGACGTCTAAATAAGCCCCGCCAAGGTAAATGCCAGAGGCTGTGAGCCTTGTGGGGGGTCCTCACCTGCCAAAATGAGAGGCTGACCCCGTCCAGCTGTGCGCAGGACGTGCCTGCCCTGGCAGCAGAGCCCCTGGGCCCCAGCTCTGCTGTGGAGGGGCCGTCAGGAAGGGCTGCTGTGGTGAGGGGGATGCAGGCGCTGCTCAGCAGCCCCCTGGCAGCCCCCCGGGTGCTTGGCACGGCAGAGGCCTCTTCCCCGCAGCGCCCAGGGCTGGTGTCGCTTCTCATCGTTTCCGCTGGCTGCCCCTCGCCGTGGTGCCACCATCGATTATTTTTGGATGTCCTAGATCTGTCAGGCCGGGGCAGGCGCGTGCGGCTGTTTGCCCCCTCCCCGGGGAGCGGCGGGGTCTCGGCGCCCGGTGCTGCAGGTGGGTGCTGCCCTCCTCCCTCCCGGCCAGCCCCACTCCCCCGTCCCCGAAGGGTGGAAGCTGCTGGGGGTCGCCCGGCGTTGGTGCCGGGGCTGCGCTCCCCCGTGGCAGTGCTCGCCGCTCTGCTGCGGCTCGTTAGAGCTTAGCAGGAAGAAACAAGGACAAAATCTGCCTGCAGCCCCTTCCCCGCCACGTGCAGTTAATCGGGACATGAGCTCATCTACCTTAATGCATTTGTTTTCCTGTATCTCTTTTTGGTTTCCCTTTCCATCTCGCCCGCTCATTACTTCTCAGCTTTCTATCCACGCTGCTTTGTAATTCATGGCAACCTGAAATTAAACCTTATTTTGTCTGATTAAAAGGTTTCCTGCTGCTCTTCCTCCAGCTCCAGAAAGTGTCTTCACACTTTTTCCCCAGCGGCACCATATATTAAATACAGAGCAAGCAGCACTCCAGCTCCATCCTGAAAGCTGTCGCATGCTCAGCAATGCCTGTGCCTTGGAGTCCAGTTAAGAGCTGAGGTGTTGAGCACTGTTAAATTTCGGTCCTCAGACCTTGATGGATTATGAGGAGACACTTGGATGCACAGGAAAAATTAGTTTCCTGGAATAAAGCACATCCATCTCCTGCTGAGTCTGAACCATCCCTCTGGAGATGGCTGTGGGGTGTGGAGCAAGGCGAGCAGAGTGATGCTGCCGTCAGTACCCGAGGCCACTGCTGCTGCACCAGACCCCTGAGCTCAGCCAGGTGCCTGCCCTGCGTGGGTGGTAGCAATCGTTTGTCATCTGTCTCTGGCAGGCAGCCTAATTTTTTAATTAGCTGAGAGGCTGGAGTTGCTGTGCAGCAGCCGCTGCTCTGCTCTGCTGGGTGCCCGATCGGTGCTGCAGAAACCTGGTTAGCGGCCGGCGCGCTTGGGCACGTCTGGCCTCGCCTCCTGCCCTGCCCTTGTCCCTGTTTGCAGGGAGGGGAGGCTGTCTGGTGGGGAGGGGGCTGCTGGGCTGCCCCAAGGAGCAGGGGGGCCCCGTGGCTGCACGGCAGAGGCAAGGACCTGTGTTTGAGTGGGCAGCGGGAAGGTAAGCTGTCTGCACCGGGGCAAGCGCTGCTGGTGCCGGGCTTTGTAGGAGCGTCTTCCTGGGGAGAGTGGGCTCTGGAGCAGCACCAGCTCCTGGGAATGGGGACCGCAGGCCCCCCAATCGCCAGCACCCTGGCAGCAAGCTCTGCGGAGCGCGTTGTGCTTGCACACGTGTGTGCGTGCCCCTGCCTGGCTGCCTTCCTCTTGCTGTCGGGGTCAGCTGCGCGGCGGCAGTGATTAATGCTGGAAGCAGAGGACGAGACTTTATCTGTGGAGAAAGCGAGGCCTGGCAGGGGGAGCACACGGCTGGGAGGAGGCTGCTCACAGCCCTGCGGACAGCAGGAGGGAGAGCGGCCGGGGGCAGCCGGCGGCGCGGGGGGCAAGCCAAACACAGGGAGCCGCTGAGGAAGGGCAGGGTGGAGAACCCAGGGTGTTTGTGTAAATAAACCGTGTGTATCCACGCTGGGCTGGTTGTGCTGCTGGCCTTGCTGCCTGGCACTGCAGCTGCACTCGTGCTCTGCTCCCTGCGGTAGCTCGGGCTTTCGGGGGTGGCTGGCTGCTGCTGGGCAGCACCCTCCGGGTTGCACAGGGACCCTCTGGAGCCTGTTGCCCGCCCCATGCCCACGCATGGCTTTGGTGCTGGCCGTGGGAGTGGTGTTTTTCTTGGCCGCGCGTCCCTCTGAGCCGGCGAGGGCGCAGGATCCTGGTTTCACAGCCAGCACGGGCGGCTTTGCAAAGGCACGCGTTGCTGCCGGCAGGCACGCTGCCCACGGGAGCAGGGGCTGCTGCCACCCTGCTCTGCGAGGTTTATTGCCCAGCACAGTGATCTGCAAGTCGCTGCTGGTCCTTCACAGCTCCTGCTTTCCTTAGGATCGCACCCTGTCGTGATGGGGACAGCTAAGAAACCTTCTGGCTGAAATAAAAAATCATCAGTAGTCAGAGCCAAGCTCAAAGTGATGGAGAGAGGTGGAAGAGAAGCGGTCCAGGTGTGTCCAGCGTTGGCAGACCAGCAGACCCGAGCCCTCCAGCCCTGCTGACCCCACCCCGGCGAGCCTGGGCCACCCGGCCCTCGTCCCTCTGATGGTTTAAATCAAGTGGCAAAGCACACAGCCAGCCCCTGCCCCTGCCCGAGACCCCCGGCCGCAGCCCCGCAGCACCCAGAGCTGCAGCCAGCAGGGGACACTCCCGTCACTTCACTGCGCGCTGTCACCCGTGCTGGCTGCAGCCACTGCTGGCCCTGCAGAAGGGTCCCTGCGCCACTCAGCACCCGGCACCCATCTGTCCCTGCCCACCGCCCTGTCCTTGCGCGGCCATGGCCCCCAGTGCTGTCTCCAGGAGGGTGGGGGGGCTCCTGCCTCCTTGCATGGTGGAACTCGCTGCTGCTGGCTCCACGGGTGCCTGGGTCACACAGCACACCAGGCACGGTCAGCAGTCCTGGCAGTGTCCTCCTTGATCTCGCCTCTGCTGCTCTGCGTGGGTTCAGGGTACCAGGCTCCAGCCCCAGAAGTCGCTGCTGTGATGCAGAGGCAGTGCGGGGAGGTCGGGGTGCTCCCCTCTGGCACGTGTCGGAGGAGTCTCTCCTCCTTGGCGTAGTGCTTGGGTCCTTAAAACCAGGTTTGCTGAGACAGGTGGAGACCCCGGTGCAGGGCATGGCGGGAGCAGAGCCAAATGGCCACCAGCATTGGGGACAGGCGTCTGTCTCGGGAGTGTGTCTGAGGTTTGGCCACAGTGCAGCCTGGCAGGGTGGTTGCCTGTCCTCTCCTGCCATCCCACCACTCCCTCCAGCAGCTCCGCTGCCAGACCAGCTGCAGGCAGGGTTTTGTACTCCGAGGAGGGAGCTGAGCATGTGCCAACACAAGCCCATCAACGGGCTGGAGAGCTGCAGCACATCCAGGAGGTTTCACTTCTTGCTTCTTCTACTCTAAAGCTGTTAAAGCACCTCTCGGTTAACAGCGATTGAGACCGGTCCATTTGCTGGACAGCTTCTGCCCTTTGCGTTGTGATGGCAGCTCTTCGTGTCACTGGTTGTTCCTGGACACAAGTTACTGGTTTCGCCCTCTCCACAGAGTGGTGGTGGCTGCCGGTGGTGCATGCCTCTGCCCCAGACCTGGCATGTGTGGTACGGAACAAAAGGGTTTGGAGCCGGGGACAGCATTTATGCCCCAGCCCTGTGCCTACCGTCTGGGCTCAGCTTTGCCGGGGTAGCAGCCCTCTTACGGAGAAGGTTGCTGGGATGAATGCAAATGAGTTTGCCTGCAGAACAGCCTGTGCTGCCTGCAGAGGCCAGGCTGTGGGGCTGCAGGGTCTTGCCTTTCTGCCTCGCCTAGCTACTAGAAGCCAATGCGCAGCTGGTGAACCACCCTGGGCTCCCCACACCTGCGCCCAGGGGTGCCCGGTATCCAGAAGGTTTGTAGCTCACAGAGAAGCCTCTCAAATCACATGTCATACTCCGGAGACTGCTTTTGGCCATCACTGGATGACCTGTGGATGCCCCAGCTGCTCATGGAGGGTGTTGGTGTCGTCTATGCCACGAGGGGTACAGCAGCTGCTGCTGCCTCTGCCCGGGCTGCCTCTGGCACCTCAGAGGCAGCAACTCGCTGGTGGCAAAGGTGCCAGAGCAGGACAAGGCAAATAGCCAAGAAGGGGATCTCCTCTGCTTCTGTCGGGTTTCCAGCCAGCAGCTGGCGTTCCCAGAGCAGCCAGGGGAGTTGTGCCCACTTAAGCCTGTGCTTATGTGCTTGGCAGCTTCCCCCAGGCCCTGTGCAGGCTCCGGCATTTGCAGCTCCTGTCGTCCTGACCCTCCATCCATCCCCTTTCCTGTAGTTTTAAATGCACCGTTTAAGTCTCTTGCAGGCTGTCCCCTCAGACTCAGGCTAGGGGAAAGTAGTCCTGGCCTACAGGCAGGCTCAAGGCTGCCCGTCCGTTGGCTGCTCTGAGCAGTGGCTGCGGGTCAAGAGGTGCCTGAGGGGTAATGGCCGCCGCAGGGTTGCATGCTGTGGAGCATCCCTGGAGCCCTGGCTGGGTTGGCCAAAGCAGTGCTTCTCCTCCCTGTGCCACTCCGCTGCCGCTCCTGCCTGACTCTTGTGAGACGAGCAATTTGCTCCCAAGGGTCGTACGGCGTGTCACTGGGGTGGTCTAGCTCACTGCACGGCCGCCTGCTCCCACCCCACTCTGTCCCCGCTGTGCCATGGGGCCCCGTTGCTGGGCTGAGGCTCTCGGGGAAGGAGGGGGTGACTGCACGAGGGGGCATCTGCATGGCATCTCTGCAGTCCTGCTCTGCAATTTATACCTTGATTCTCCCTCTTTTTGGCAGCTGAGCCCTGGTGCAAGGCAGCTTGGGCACTGCTGCTGGCGTTCTCTCCTGGTGTCCAGCACCACAGCAGACCCTGCTGTGGGGTCGCGCATCCCTTAAGCTGGTCTTTCTCCTCTGGATGCGGCTGGTGGGAGGGTTTGAGCCAAGCCCGGACAGCAGCCCTGCTGCAGCTGCTGGTGCGAGCCTGCAGTAAAACATTACAAGCGTTAAATGGGGCCAGCCCGTGCCATAAAGCTGTCACTGCTAATGGAGATCATCTCCGCTTTGAGCAGTGTAACTCTCCTTTATGCACCCTGGCTCGAAGAGCCGGTGGTGAACGTAGCAGAGAGTAATATACAGTACGGCAAAGTTAGAAAAGTCTCTCGCCGAGCAAAACATGCTCAGCCTTTTCCCACATTTCCAGCTGGACCCCACCAAAGCAGTTTGTGCCTAAGAGAACACGCGATTCCTCCACCCCCACATGGCAGCCAGGACAAAGCGCTTGGTGAAAGGGCGAGAGAGCATGATACATCATAAATATTAGTGCCTGGCTCCTTGCCAGTCACAGGCAGAGGAATCGTCTTGGCCGTTCATCTGTCTGTGCAAGCTGCATCTGGCAGAGCGGTGCTTAATGTCACCCGTGCTCAGTTTTGTCTCTGTGTTGCAGTTCATGCTTGCTTTAAAAAAAAAAAAAAAAAGGAAAAATACTTTGTGCTCTCTGGGTCTAATCTGTTAGTGAGTTTTTCCTGGGGTGCTCTGCCAGCACAGTGTGGGACCAGTGCGGGGTGCTGGGGCAGGCGGGGCTGGGACTGGAGCTTCCCCCAAGCTCAGCTTTCATTCTCCGCTGTGATTAATTGCAGTTAGTGCTCATCTGCAATTTTAGAGAACAATCGGATGACGTGCCTTGCTGTTGATTTAATTGAAACCTGATGAGGCGTCAGAAGGCTGTTGTGCACCGAGGTGAGCCGTGCTGGGATCCTCTTGGGAACCCCGTCCCCTCTCCGCGTCCTTGGCAGCGCCTCGGAGGGCTCAGGCTCCCCCCCCGTTTATTCTGGGCTGAGCTTGTGCTGTAGGTCTGGGGTCTCCTTGCCCTGGAGATTTGTGACCAGTCTGGATATTCTCAAGTGCCGTAGCGTTAAGGATTTGGAGTTTCGCACCGCTGTGGTACAGACTGCGGTGGAGGTTTAGGGTATTTGGGATACATGTCTCGTTCCCCATTGCAGAAATCCTCCGCTCTCCCTGTTCATCTGCTTGAGTGGTGCCAGTGATTTCTAAGGCAGTTAGGAAGGCTGAGGGAAACTGCTTTCAGGTCAAGACCTGCTTTAGTCTGTAGTGAATTACTACGCCTGGGTTTTAAATCTTTGCAAACAGAGGATTATGGTGGTGATGAATACTAGGTGGGCCCAGGGATTGCCGTACTGCCGGCTGGAGAGAGCGTGGCCTTTCCGTTTAGCAGATAGAGAGCGATGGATGTTAAAAAAATAAATTGAGAAACAGCCTGGGTTGTAGCTTAGATGCTATTTCTCCTTGATTTACATTTCTGCTTGGATGCTTCGCAGAGTAAGCAGTGTATTTCTTGCTTAACCTCATGGGGCTTTGTCCTTCTTAAATGAGGACAGTGTGGTAGATACAACCAATTGCCAAGAGCCCCGGATTAGTGCAGGATCTGCAAAAAATTCAGAGCTGCTGTACAGCCCAGTGTGTCTGCTTGAAACACAAACATCAAGTGACGAACGCATCTGCAGTGGCAAAGCTGCGTTCCTGTGCTGGAGGACAGCTGCTGTGCCTGGCTGCTCTTGGCATCTCTGGGTCTCTAGTCCGCGACGGTGGCTTTCGAGGCTGAAAAGAGAGCGATTGCCCACTGCTCACAGCAGACTGGGGGTCGCCAGCGGCCTGTCCCAAGCACGGTGGGCCAGGGGGTGAGGAACCGCGGTGGTGTGAAGGCTGGAGTGTGGGCAGCACCCCAGAAACGCCAGCCTGGTGGGCAGCCCTGCCCGCAGGCACGGCGGGTGCCGACAGCAGAGGGTGAGGGTGGGCAGGGTTCCTCCGCTGCCTGCAGGGACTGGGCAGGAGGAAGGCTGAGGGCCTCGTGTGCTGATTGCTGTGGAAGCGGGGGTGACACAGATGTCTACCCTGCAGAAAGCTCTATCGGCACCTGTGCATGACGAGTGGGGGCCCAGACAGGTTGGCACGGTCTTTTTAATCCAATTAGTGCTGATCACTAAGCAACCTGGCCAATTTGCTCTTGGCTTTTATAACACATATAAATAGCGTTGGCGTTACATAATGCCACAGGGGCTGGCTCAACTCTGCTCGTGGTCCCTGAGCAGGGCTGAGCTTGGCTGGCCAGAAGATAACCATGAAGAACCCATGGGATGGTCCCATCTCTCATAGCATTTGCTGCATTCCACTTGCCTGCTGCAATCTGTCCAACATCCCCAGATCCACCCAGGACGAGCGGTCTTGACAAGGCACGTCTCCTGCACCCTCTCCCAAGCAGCATCTCCATCAGTCGGTCTCCTGTGCTGCAGAGGAGACTATGACAAATGCAGGCAGGGCCCTGACCCTGTTAATGGGTTCAGGCCCAGCCTTGATAGTGATGCCCTCCAGCCTCTCCTCGCTCTCGGCTTTACCACTGCAAATGGAAGGTGCTTCTGTGTCTGCACGACCCTCCTTGTCTTGGACAGCATACCACTGGCCATAATAAAGTTTTCCAGGCTACTGCAGACCGCCAGCAGTCTGTGCAGGCAGGAGGCTGTAGTCTCTGCCCTTGGGGCAGCCCGGGTCAGGCCACTGGCAGCTAATGAGCTTGTGCAGGTGTTACTGAGGGGTCCGCGTGGCTGACTGCATTATTGATGCTGTCCGTGATGGAAATTGCTGTGGTGCTTCAAGCCAGGGATGCTGTGGAGGCTGGAGCTGGGAAACGCTCGTGGAGTTGGTAGCTTTTCCCAGAAGTACATACGGTGAGCAGAAGCACTTCCAGAAAGGGGGAGTCTGGGTTGGAGCTACCTCTTGCTTTTGTCAGTCATACAGAAAACCGGTCTTCTGGAAGGAAGGAGGGAGTGGATAGAAGCAGGAACTCACCAGAAATGGTTTCCAAAATAAATGATGCCTAAAATGCACAGTGGTAAATTCTGTTGTGAGGGTTGAAGATTCCTGGCTTTCTGTAGAGGTTGCAGCTGGATTGCGTTTGCCCTGAATTGGCTGACTCTTACCTGCAGAGCTGATGGCACCAAATCCTCGTTAGGTGTAATTCGTCATGTGAACATTGGTAATCACTGGTTATGGTTTTGTCTTGTACAGCTGATTTTTCCTTTTTGTGCTTTCAGAAATAACACAGATCATCCAGGTGGACTTGGACCTGAAGTACAAGAGCAACATCCGAGACCTGTTTGATGAGTTCGACAACTTCGCGGAGGGAGCAGTCATCGGGATTGCCAGGGAAATGCAGCCAGTGTACAGGTACAGCTCCCTCCCCGAGGAGAGCAGGGGTGGGCAGCGGGTGGCTGGCGTGTCTCGCCATCAACTCAAGTCAGTCTGGAGGAAAGCCTCGGGGGAAGCAACTCCCTGCTTTGATCCCTGCGGAGGGACTGAATCTGAAACCTACAGGTCGGTTTGAACAAAGTGTGCCGTGGTTTCCCACACGCTGTCACAAGGCTTCCAGAGTCAAGTTCCTCGTGATCGGTGCCAAAATCCATACCTAGATTATAGCACATCTGCGGGAGATGTTTTTGCCCAGCCATCTGTGCTGAGGTGCTCTGATTGCATTCTGAAGCATCCGTCTGTACATTGGGCCTCAGGGGTTTTGGCTGTGAATGTTGCCACTCTGCCCAAGCAGGACCAACATCTTCCCAGCCCGCGTGGACCTGGGACCAGTGCGTTTCAGCTGTACTCGTGCATCATGTTAGTCGGACAAAGAGGAACGTATGGCCAGAGGACTCGCTCTGAGCAGTGTGGTTGCCTTGCGTCCTGCTGGCTAGCTTGCCTCTTCGCTCTCTACCTGTTTTTTCCACAAAATATCTGACCTAGCATTCATGGAATCCCCCTGGCATGAGGTTTAAGTAGATCAGTCTGCCTTCTCCAGCCGGTAGCTTGCTTGCAGCGAGTGTGAACCCTGTCCTCTGCTGATGTGAGAAATCTTTTGGGACATGCCTAAAATGATCAACGCAGTGGAGAGATGTGTCTTCCAGTGCCCATTGTTTGGTGGCACTTGGTCATTTCCCTGTAGGCAGAGAGTAGGGGTTGGGGTTGGATAACAGTGAGGTTCTGGGTCCCTGGAGTGTCAGTGCACCTTCTGTTGGAGAAATATTCCACCAGGAAAGACCCGAGTGGGCAACTCTGTTGGTGACCTGGGCTTGCAAGCGTGTGGATAGCCGCATGGTCACTTGCTATTCAGGCCCTTGGTCTGCCAGCCGGTGCCAGCTGTGGTGGCAGCTAGCTGTGGGAGCTGTGTGTGGAGGGGTGACCCCACTCTTCCCACTCACAGGCCACCGACGGGCTCCAGGGACACAGATATTTCCAGGCTGGTGCTTAAAGAAATTGATGTAGTTTAACCCGTGTTGTTCCAAGGATGAACCTCAGGTTTTGTTCTAGTCCAGGGTGAATCAGATCATCAACTCAGAATGCCTTAATGGCTTCTCAGCTGAGCAGAGTTTGAGCATTTGAGATTGCTTGGCTAGATTTTCTAATCCTAATGGAAATGCTCTTGGAGAAAGATAAAAAAGCTTAAGAGCTCTGTATGTCTTTTCCTTCCCTACTGGAAGCCTTAGTAGTGAGATCAAGAACTGAACCTCCTAAGACATGTCCAGCAGCATTCTTGGGCAAAGGCTGAGCTGCAAAGATCTGGAGCAGCCGTTCCTGCTGCATATGTGTCCAGATGGGACGAGAGTGGACACAGAGAGATGTTCATCAGCAGGGGATTGATGGTCATTAATCACCACTGATCGTTTTCTAGAAGCCCAGGACAGCTGAGAGCATGCTCATGAGAGCATTTCTGGTTGCTCAAACTGCAGAAGTCACTACTGCTTCCGGGCTGGAAAAAGACATCTCTATGCCCATGGCAGAATTGTCACGTCCCCTCCTGGCTTGTGCTCCGGCAGGGAGAGCTGGGACCAGAGGAACGTGAATGCTGAGGTCTCCTCTCCGTAGTGTGGCACCACGCTCGGAGCAGGGAGGGCTCCTCTATCCGCTTTGGGAGTCCTGGCAGGATTTTGGTGCCTGGAATGGTAAATCCAGCCCCAGTTAATCATATCCAATTGTCAGAGCTTAAAGCGGGATGGAGGGAGCAGCGACAGCTGAGTGCGGCTGTGGGGCTGCGTCGGATTGTCAGCCTCAGTCAGTGCTGCCCAGCACGGCAGATCCTGTTCGTTAGCGGTGCAGCCTGTAACGGGATAAATTAAGCATTTGTTTGCCTGCAGTTAGTCCACGGTAGAATCACTTCGTGTTTCTGCCTGCAGGGATCGGTTTTGGGTGATTTCCACGCATAGCTAGGGAGCGGGGACGGTCGTCCGCTGCCTGGATGTGGTTTGTGGGACCGGGCGTGCCGGGAGGGGACCAAGTTAAACTTTGGGGTGCATCGCTGGTGGGAGAGAGCTCTGACACAGCATGGGACATGGGACCACAGGGCTGCGCACTGAATATCTGACCCGAGCCAAAGCCGTGCTCTCCCCTCTCCTGCCGCCCGTGGTGGGGACAAACAACCCAGACAATAACAGCCCGCACAGGCTGCATTTTTGGGCTGAACTTTCTGTTGTTGCAGTTTTGACATTCTGGGTCACTTTGAGCTGTGTTGTGCTTTTCTTCTTGTGCTGTTTTGATCTTCCTGTGAAAACAAGTTCCTGATCCTCCTTGTCGCCAGATCACCCGGCGTGGGGCGAGCTGTGCAAACGCCAGCCTGCCCTCCCGCCGAGCCCTCCGCCCCGCGGGGCTCGCGCCTCGCCGCTAAAAGGGTTTGCGGACGAAAACACAAGCTGACAAAGCATGAGTGTCTTTGTTAAAAAAAAAACAACTTTGCTATTTTTCTACTTTTAGCAAGATAAAAACGTGTTGTAGGTGTGAAAGAAGAGGTGCCAGCTCCAGCCGTGTGATTTGCCACGTGCGCAGGCTTGAAGTGTCAGTTGGGAAAGTGGTTGTGGGGGTGGAGCAGGGTTACAGGGCAGTGGCAGGGTCCCTCCATTGCCACTCGCGTTTTCCTCCCCACTTCACACAGCTCTCTGCGGCGCCGACTCTGCCCCAGTGTGGGGCAAAACGTCAGAGAGCTTGAGGCGAGTCAGCGGGGCTTTCCTGAGCTTGCTCGCAGAGCTGTGGGCTGGCACCCTCGGGGCAGGGTAAGCCGGTGGCTGGGAATGGTCTGGGTGCCGTCTTCCCCTCTCTGTAGCAACGGAGGAGACGGGTGGAGATCAAGCCGCTTGGCTGTGTTTGATCCTTGTTACCTACTTGGCCCATCAGAGGAGGTAAATGGGTGCAGACTGGTGTATGTTGTAGATGATGCCCTGTTTTCTGGGTGGCAGTGGTGTTCCTGCCAGCTGCCTGTTGGCTGGCTGGCTGCAGGCTGCGCTTTCCAGGCACGGGCCGGGACTGCGCGGTGCTCGGCTGCTGCGCTGCGCACTCGTGCACGGAGTACAGACGCTTGCGGGAAACGGAGGAGTAAGAGAACAGCGGATGGGAAACATCCCGGAGCCCGCCTGCACATCCTGAAGGTAGGGGGAAACCTGCAGACAGCAAAACAGGATGGCACGGGAGCGTTTCCACTTGTTTGACTCATGCTGAAACAATGCCCGGCCGCTGTTTGTCTTGGACAAACGCGTTTCTCTGAGCAACAGGATCTCCTGGCTTTAACTGTTGCGCAGCCTGGGGCCGGCCTGTCCTTCGGGGTCGCTCCGGGTGGGCTGGAGTGGCCTGTGGAGAGCGGTAGCTCCTGCTGAAGCTGTACGTGGCCCGCCCTGCAGATCCACCTCCCTGCCGTGCCCCGCAGGGCAGTCTCTGGCAAGGGGGTCCTGGCTGCGCAGCAGGGAGGTTGCGGGAGCCCACGATGGGTGCAGGAGTTGGTCTGAGGTCTGAGCCTGTCAGCATTGGATTTACTTTTTTCCAGCTGCAGCCGAGGAAGTGGCACTCTGTCCATGGTCAGACGTGTTGTCCCTCCTACAGCTTTTGAGTCTGATGTGTGACAGGAGGTATGGTCAGCACCTCTGTGGATGGAGTTGCAGGCAAAGCTTGTCCCTCAAGGGGCTGCCACCACTTCCAGGACTGTTGGAGACACTCAGTACCGTGCCCTAGGCTCTTAGATGCTGGTGGGCTTCCCATGGCAGTACGGGATGCCTCCTGCCAGGTTGACATTTGTGTGCTGGCCTGCAGGCAGAGCCTCTTCCGAGCACTCACATATGCCTGCTCATGTGTCTGCCTGCATGAGATCCACACCATGGCCAAGACCGGGAGCTCCTGCTTCAGCGAGAATGATTTTAATGGAAAGATTAAAGTCTGCATCTGAAGTTTCCCTGGTCCAAAAGGCTTTCCATGCAATGCAGGGCTTCTGCAGAGTCATAACCTTAATTAAAAATCCTGTTGTCCCCTGCAGCGTTTCAGCTACTCAGGCGTGCTGGCAGTGTCCTGTTCACCAGGCCACAGAGGGCGAGCAGTGATGCTCTGTATAAATATTTATGTTGCACTGGGCCTTCCATGCCAGATCCTGGCCAAAATGAGAAGTCCAGGCCCTCCTGTGCTCTCAGCCCTGCCAAGAAACATGCAGGCGAGCGCTGCAGATGCAACCTGCAAGCCGGTTACCAGGCGAGAGGGCAGGCCACTGTCCTCAGGGTGTGTCCTCAGCCTTGACCTCCCCCTGGGCCTCCCTGACAGCCTGCCTCTGCTCAGTGCTTGTCCCCGGGCACAGGAGCTCAGCTCTGCCAGATGCCGAAGGGAGAAGCCTCCCCGTTTCGAAGCAGTCCCATGGCTGAGATGAACAGAGTGGGGAAACACTGCAGCACTCCCAAAAATGTCCTGAAAACTCTCTGATTACAGGAAGCAGAGCTTAAACCCTATTCTTACTCAGTTTCCTGGTCATAGATCCCTCTGGCCACATGCTGGTGGCATGCAGGAGGAAGCAGAAGAGCGGTATTGATTGCACGGCTGTTCTCGGCAGCCTCAGGCTGACCCTGGACCAGCACAATGCACAGTGCTCCCCGCTCCCACCCCCACGACCGTCCCTGCCGCTTCGCTTCGTGTGCGGTGCTGCTGCAGTCACTGGCACTGTGGTGGGCTCTGGGTGCCCACCAGTGCGGGCACTGCCTGGGGCTCTGAGTGCTGCCCCTGTGTCACTTGCCTCGGAGGTCTCGTTGGTGAGGACCTAACTCAGAGGTCCTCACGCAGGTGCTTTTAGCCCCTTTCTCCAGCTGGGAGCAGGATACCTGCTAGCTGCCTGCGATGGTGGGCGTCAGGAGAGGTGCCAGACCTTCTGAGATTGAAGAGTGCATGTAGCTGGGGCTGGAAGGGTGGCTGCTGCCTCCATTCCTGCCATTGGGCGAGATCATCACTGCTGTCTCCCGTGACAAGAAGCTAATAAAAGCTGGAGGTGTCTTGGGAATCCGCAGTGCTGGAAATGATAAAAGTTTGTCCTGCAGGAAAGGATATCTACATCAAAGAGACAGCTACAGGCTACAAAGGACCGACACTTCGGTCCTTGTATGGCTGCAAGGCCTTTGTTTCTGCCTAAAACCTAGGGAAAACTTGAACAGGACATTATTTTGTGGAGCGCAAATGCTTTGTTTCTGCTTGTGATCGTGTGGGAGGTGCAGTAGGTGTGCGGTGTGCTCTGCTACACAGGTTTTGTTCGTTTGAGAGCTGGTAAAATAACCCTGAGAAGCCCATTAGTGAGTGGAAGCAAGCCTGTGCAACCTCCGGACCCCGGGGCACGGCACTTGCGGTGCTCAGTGTTTGCTGGGAGCTCAGCAGCAACGGTGGCAAGTTAGTTTGTCAGACGTTTGGAAGAGGAACGGAGTTATTCTGGGCTGTGAGCAGGCCAATGCTGAATCCACAGCCAGGCCACGCTGTTGGCACACCTGGGCTGTGACGGAACATCCTGTACCTTCTCTTGGGATTTATAAAAATCTCCAAAGTACTGCTGACAGCTGCGAGCAAGGGGGGGCAGCTGGATTCCCTGGATATCGGCTGAGGCGGTGGTGGTGGTTGTAAGACACAGCAGTGCAGGTGGGCTGTTGCCTGCGATGGCAGGAGGGTTGGACTAGGTGACCCACGGAGGTCCCTTCCAACCCCTGCCATTCTGTGATTCTGTGATCTCCAGCAGGCAGGTCCTCCTGCCTGGGTTCGTCTGGTTTCCCTGGGCTCCTCGTGCAGGCGAGTTGCCCTGATTTGGAGACTTTGCTCTTTCCCAAGTGCCTTTGCCCTGGGGTTGCAGGGAGCAGCTCTGTGTTTCCCAAGCCCCTCAGTTGGCGAAGGCAGGAGAATTTGCCTTGCTTGTGCCCCACCAGACGTGGTGACACCGCTGCTGCCTGCCCACAGTCCTGCAAGCTGGACCCTGCGCACTTTGGATTTTAAACTATTTCAAGGCTTTGATGTGATTTGTGGCAAGTGCTGCTGCTTGATGCACGGCAGGAACGGTTCTAGGAATTCTTTGGCAGTGGCTGCCAGGAAGCAGCCAAAATTACAGAACAGGCAGAACCTGCAAGGAACTGGCAGCAGAATTGATTTCAGGAACTCAGCATTACTTTCTGGTAAAAAATTATCTAAGAAGGTAAAGAGTTTTTTTGTTTACATCTGTGTGCGTCATTAATATGTAGGGCCCGTTGCGCTTATTCCCATTACCAACCAAACCTGAAACGTCATTTAAAAAGTAATGAATAAATTTGACAAGATCTGAAAACCACAACTGTGCATCAATTAGCACAAATACTATTAATAATATTGATACTATTAACTGCCCCAGTGGGAATACACTGCCATTTCCATGGCCCCATGCTGCCAGCTGTGTGAGCTGCTGGACTGGTTTCTCCATGACCAGTAGCCCAGTCCAGCAAACTTCTTGCAGGGTCTGCACCAGCAGTCTCTTTGGCCTTTTCCCCGCTGATGCTTCTCTTTGCAAACGCGCACAGCTGACTTTTTTGGATGGCCCTGTGGTTTTCCAGCTAATGAGGCTGTGCTGG
The DNA here is from genome assembly GCF_030867145.1 of Opisthocomus hoazin. NCBI lineage: Eukaryota > Metazoa > Chordata > Aves > Opisthocomiformes > Opisthocomidae > Opisthocomus > Opisthocomus hoazin. Next base: position 14,732,293 of record NC_134417.1, read on the forward strand.
CTGCCCTCTCCGGTGGCCAGAGTTGGAGGGGTCCTCCTGTCCAGTGGGGAGGTTACAGAGGGCGAATCAGTTCCTCTGCTCTGTGCAAAGCCATGTTAGCAGAACTGGCGTGAGCAGGGTTTCTGGGTCCGTTTCCCCATTCTGGGACGCACACTGGGGGTTGCTGGAGTACCGGTACTGGTAGATCATCAAACAAACAAACAAGCAGCAGGAATTTGAGAGGCTTTGCTGCATAGCTGGGATGCTTTCTGGAGCGATGCAGTGCTGGGGCTGCGTGGGGAAGCTCCCGGCAATCCTCTAGAAGGGCTCCCGCGACACCCTCCTGCTCTCCGAGGCTCGGTGACGGCTCCCCTTTGTGTCGGCACTCCCTCACGGCACCACAGCGTCCCACGGCCGGGACTCCCGAAGGGGGATGGAGGCCGTTTATTTCTCCTCCCCACAGCAGCAGATGAGCATCTCTGAAGGGTGGGCATCTCCCCTGTTCCTGAGAGCCCCATCAGTGGGCGAGGGTGGCCTGGGGGAGGCTGCCTGTGCCTCGCAGGCGGGCAGGAGCGTGCTGCTGGAGCGGTGTCCGCTCACAGTTGTTACAGAAATCTGCCATTTTGGCAGTAAATGGGCCCGCAGTGCTTGAGTGCCCCCCTGAACGGGCTGCCCTTGTCCTTCCCCAGTGCTGGACGAGCGCAGGGTGCGACGCACTCAGCCGATCGCTCTGCACTGCTGCTTGCACCATGGGCTTTTGAGCTATAGAGAGAAGGAAACCAATGTGACCCAGACAGTGATTTATGGTCCCACCACTCTTCAGAGAGTGATTTTAGCACTGGCATGGGGTGCTAAAATTGCGAGTGGTGAGGGGGGCTGGCCTTGAAAATCCATGTCCCAAGGAAAGGTTTCGCTTGCGAGCTGCATTCGCAAGTTGTTACTAATCATCTATTTAAGCGTGCATATTTTTTGACTGCTAAGTCCATGCAGAAATGTGATCATCGAGAATCAATTTGCTGCTCCAAATACAGGCCTTTTAAAAGCTTGGCGTGCAGACCGTGCTCCAGTAGAGACTAGCACTGTACAGACATAATTTGTGCATTACGCGAGAAGTTTATTAAGGAATTACTGGTGCCTTCACGGAAGAGCTCAGTCCGTCACTTTGTCGCTGTTTTCCAGGGGAGGGCTGGAGGTCCTGTCTCAGCTGGACCGTTGCCCTGAACCTGTCGGAGGAGGGCACGGCAGTCCCGGTGTGCACACCAAAGCATCGCGCCCTGCGTCCCGGGCTGGGAGTTGGGGTCGCTTCCCCCCAGGGTGACATTTTCCCCTGCAGAGTGGGGGGTAGCACTGGTGATGCCATCACACATCGCTGGGGGTGTGGTGCTCCGGAGAAGCGCAGAGCCAGGATTTCCTGGCTTACACAAGCTGCTCAGCCTCAGCTAAGGCGCCCTGGGCCAGCCTGGTACTGAGCCTGCCGCCCCAGCTCCTTAAGGGGTTTAGCGTTTGCACATGGGAAACAAGCAGTGAGCAACAAGGGCCGCTTTGTTGCAAAGCCTCAGCCGGCAGCAGGGCTGAGCTCGCCCAGCTGAGATCCGGCAGCGCCGGGGTGGAAGGGGGAGCAGGGGTCGGATGCTGCTCTGGGTGCAGCCCCGAGGCAGCTGCCTCCCTCCCGCTGCGGCAGAGACTGGGAAGGGTCCGTCTTCAGGGCAGCAGTGCCTTTGGGCAGGGGGGAGCTGGAGGGAGGGGAGACGGTCTTTTCCTGAGGGTTGAACTCGATCAAGCAGAGTGGTGGTGAGGGTCTGGCAGCTGCCTGCCACTGTGAGGTTTAGCCAAGAGGAGGAGGAGGAGGGTGCGGGGGGGTTTCTTGGCTGTGCTCTTCTTAATGAGGATTAGGGGCAAAGCCACGGTCACCCCCGGGGTAGATGGCACTGTCATCCCCATGCCATCACTCTTCTCTCCCCACCGCCCACACCTCTCCTCCGGATGGGGCAGAAGCCGCTCTCAGGGCGTCCTCCAGGCTGCTGTGGCAGCCAGGTTGCATTTAAGCCTGTATCTGTTGTTCCCAGAAGCCTTTGCAGTTCTTTGCCCCCTGTGTTTGGTGACAAGTGGTGTCCCTCAGGGGTCAGTACTGGGCCCAGTCTTGTTTAACTTCTTCATCAACGACCTGGATGAAGAGTTAGAATGTACCCTCAGCAAGTTTGCTGACGACACCAAACTGGGAGGTGTGGTAGATACACCAGAAGGCTGTGCTGCCATTCAGCGTGACCTGGATAGGCTGGAAAGCTGGGCAGAGAGGAACCTGATGAGATTCAACAAGGGCAAGTGCAGGGTCCTGCACCTGGGGAGGAACAACCTCATGCACCAGTACAGGCTTGGGGTGGACCTGCTGGAGAGCAGCTCTGCGGAGAGGGACCTGGGCGTCCTGGTGGACGACAGGTTAACCATGAGCCAGCAGTGTGCCCTGGCTGCCAAGAAAGCCAATGGGATCCTGGGGTGCATCAAGAAGAGTGTGGCCAGCAGGACGAGGGAGGTTCTCCTTCCCCTCTACACTGCCCTGGTGAGGCCTCATCTGGAGTACTGTGTCCAGTTCTGGGCTCCCCAGTTCAAGAAGGATGAAGAGCTACTGGAGAGAGTCCAGCGGAGGGCTACGAGGATGGTAAGGGGACTGGAGCATCTCTCCTATGAGGAAAGGCTGAGGGAACTGGGCTTGTTCAGCCTGAAGAAGAGAAGGCTGCGAGGGGACCTTATAAACGCCTACAAATATCTGAAGGGTGGGTGTCAGGAGGATGGGGCCAAGCTCTTTTCAGTGGTGCCCAGTGACAGGACAAGGGGCAATGGGCACAAACTGAAGCATAGGAAGTTCTGTCTGAACATGAGGAAGAACTTCTTCCCTCTGAGGGTGACGGAGCACTGGAACAGGCTGCCCAGGGAGGTTGTGGAGTCTCCTTCTCTGGAGATATTCAAGACCCGCCTGGACAAGATCCTGTGCAGCCTGCTGTAGGTGACCCTGCTTCGGCAGGGGGGTTGGACTAGATGACCCACGGAGGTCCCTTCCAACCCCTACTATTCTGTGATTCTGTGATTCTGTGATTCTGTTTGCTCTCTCCCCCTCCATATCAAACATGTGCCCCTGTCCCCATCGGGACTCTGCATCCCACTGGGGCTCCCATCCCGCCTGCCTCCTCAGCCGGCTCACTGGGGCCCCGCAGTACTGGGCACCAGCAGACGGGCAGCCCGGCCGGGGATGGCTCCACGGGGCCGCAGCCACACGCCACGTCCTCCTGCTCGCCCCGGGCCGGCACTGGCAGCGGCACAGAGCACGGGAGCACGGCACGCTCACGCCTCGTTGCTTACTGCGCAGGAGCAGCGGCGTTTGCCAGCAGCTGCAGCTGGGGAGAACGCCGCCAGCCATCTGCTTTCTGGCTCAGGAACCGAAAAGTGTATTTAGAGGTAGCAAGAGCGTGCACTTGTTGTTTCAGTTGGTGTGTGGGCTGGCAGGGCTGCCGTTGGAGTGGTGCAGAGAGGGACGGCCGGCAGCCCCTGCTTCCCTTCTGCGCCGGGAGCCCCATGCCCAGCTGGCTGGGGCTCCGGGTCCCCCCAGCCCCTGACCCCCATGAGAGAGGCTTAGTGACTAAGTGTGTCCTCAGCCCACCGCTGCTGCCCGTCCTGCTCTCCCAGGCAACTGGCCCAAGCGCTGCCAGCACCGGCAAGAGGTGGGAGCAAACCAGTGAGCTCCAGCAAGGAGTTTACTGGTCCAGGAATGTTTATTGCATCCAGAATCTTGCAGACCCCTTATTTGTCCAGTGGGTATTGGCTTCGCTTCCCCCTTTGGTGAGGGGGAGGCCGTGCACCCTTCCTCCCCGGGCACTGCCCTGCTCAGCCTTGTGCAGTGCAGGTGCATGGTGCGCAGCGGCACCAGCTTCCAGGAGCGTCCTCCGGCCACAGCCGCCCTGGGTCTGGCCTGGCATCTGGCTTCACCTCATGTTGTCTTGACCTGGATCCTCAGTTCCCCGGCTGCGTGGGTGCGAACCCACAAGCTGTCTGCATTTTGGCACGTCAGCAGCTGCACGGCCGGCGTGGCCAGGTTGCGACCTCTTGAACATCTCAGGTGGGTACAGGAACGCAAGCCCAGTCTGCTGCCTGTGGGGCCAGCGCTTCGGGCTTGCTGTTGGTCACACAGCTGACAGTAACTCCTCCACCCTGCCTTTCGTGCCAGCAAGTGCACCCTGCTGCTTTACCAGCAGTTTCCAGCTCATCTCATGCGGTTGTCCCATGACCCAGGACTGAAGTAAATGAGTGGAAGTTCATGAGTTTGGACAAAGTCTTCCCCCTACCCAGAGTTAGCCCTTTGCTGTGCATGAAAGCAAGAGAAGGACCTGTGAAATACAGCTGATCGGTGGAGCGGTCCCTTCTCCCCCTGGCAGCTGTGCCCAGCGAGGCGTTCTGAAGCGTGCGGTGGCAGCTCTGCAAGCCGGGGCTGGTGACCGCCGGCCTGCGAGGCAGGGGAGGTGCAGCCAGAGCCCTGCGCTCAGCCAGCAAGGGAAGTCCTGCTGGAAGCAGGGTTTTTTATCTGGGCTGCCTGGGCCCGGCGTTTGAATGCTTGGAAATGCTCTTCTCCAGATGTTTCCTAGCACACGCCGGCTCTGTTTATAAACAGCTCCTCCAAGCAAAACCCGTCGGGGCTGCAGGCGGGTGCTCGCGGCAGCAGCCCTGCTCGGCTCCCCCGCACCCCGCTACAGGCTCGGGGCCCCGGGTCGCCTCTTTCCCCTCCTGTCAAGAGGGGCCAGGGCTCTTAACAAAAGCCCCAAACGCCTCCTCTTCCTTTCTCCTCCGCTCCTCCCGGCCGGCAGCTTCCTGCTGCCGCTGCATCCCGGCCATGGCCGGCATCTCCGGGCTGCCTTCCTGCCCTGGCTTTCGCTGCTGGGGCAGCGGGGATGAGGGCACCCCGGAGCCAAGGCCGGCGGCACGCTGCCCTGCCTGAACCGCCTGTCCCAAGGCAGATGCCGGCTGCTCCAGCAGCTTGGGACAGGGAGGTGTTTGCATTGCATCCAACCAGAGTTCCGGTTCCATAATGGAAAGTGTTTGTCTTGGGGGGGAGCTGCACTGCCGGCAGCCCAGCCCCTCCCCAGATCCTGGCAGCACACTCGTCAAGCCCTTGTGATCTTCCCCCCATGTTTTGCCAAAATTTAAGCCAGGTGCCAAGGGGTGATGTCAGGCAGGACAAAGCGGCGCGGGGCGCAGGCCGTGTCAGCTGTGCTTCTCCATCCCTGCCTCTTCCAAAGAAAGTGATGCTGTCGTACCCACTGCTCCTTCCACTTCCAGCTGGATGGAGGTGCCTTTCAGCCACGTTCTTCTCTGTCCTGGCCCCTGCAGAAGCAGAGAGCCAAAAGCCTCCGTTAGAAGGACAAAAGCAGAGCGAAATCCAGGCTAAACAGATGCTGCCAGCAGCCCTGCCAGAATACCTTTCCCTCGGTTGGCCTGAGCCTGGCTCTGGGAGCGCTGCAGCACGGTGCCGCGAGCAGGTTCCTGAGCTGTCGGCGCTGCAGAGCTGCCTGCAGCTCATCATGTCCTGGGTCTCGCCCCAGAATCGCTCCCCAGGGATGGCCCGTGCCCCTGCAGCCCCCCCACACATGGCCGAGGGAGGATGGCCCCGACACGCCAGCACCAGGAGGAAGGGCTGAACAGTTGCTGCTTGCTGCTCTGTCTCCTCTCCCTGTGGGAAGGGGCACGTTGCTCCCTTCTCGTTATCAGCCATCAATGAGTAATCCACTGGGGAACGACGTTGATCAAAAATGGAGTCGTTTGGTACAGATCTGCTTTCGCCCCGCCGCAGCTTGGCAATGCCAAGCGCTTGGGCACTTGCATTTTCCCTATTCTATCTGCTTGCAGGGGCTGTAATCTCATGTCTCAGCTTGCACAGCGTGTTTTCGGAGGTAAGAACATGAAAGGAGTCAGCTCTGCTGCTGTGGAGCTGGAAAGGTGCCTCCCTCCATGCCACTGCTCCCCCTCGCCCTCCTGCCACTTTCCAGCATCATCTTTTGGGCATGGGGATCGCTTTGCTGGCGCTGCTAGGGAGAAGTAGAGAGAGCAGAGGGTGCAGAGCTGGGCTTGAGCCAGCCTCTGCGCAGCCCCCTGGACCTGAGCACCTTGGGAGGCTGATCGGTGCAAAGCTGGGTCTTGTCTTTGCAGGTTGACCTTTCCTCCATCGCCGCATCGAGAGCATGTTGCCTTTCTTCTCCCAGAGCATCCATGAGTCGTCTTTGCGGTGACCTGGTGCCTGTCCTCTAGACATAACTGCTCTTTGTAGGCTCAGAGCCCTTTTATCCCTTCCCTGTCCTTTAGATCAAAGGAGCGCTGCTGCCCGTGGGCTCCGATGAGGCAGCCAGCCCTCCTGCCCTGCCGCAGGAGCTGTGGAGGCGGCTGCTCGAAAACTGAGCCTTCCTTCCATGGGAATCTGGTGCTGGGAAAAACCCTTTCCATCCCGAATCAGGCAAAAGGGAGTGGTGTGAAGACCCTTAATGAAATGAGAAAGAATCAGAGGTTTGACTCTGAAGCATCTAAATGGGAAGTTGTAAGGAGGTGATTCTGCGTGGTGGTCTGGTTGTCCGGATCAGGAAATAAAAAAGGTGCTTGCGGTTGACATTATGACTAGATCCATGTTTTCTGCTGGGACAGTTCTGCTGGTGGCTGTGGAATCCTGGCTCTTGCCTTGGCCAGTCTCACAGTGCTGTGCTGGGGATCCAGAGGACAGGCCAGAGGGATGGATGTAATAGTCTGATCTCTGTACAAGCCGTCGGATTCCTGAGCAAGTGCCCGTTGGAGCTGAACTCAGCTTCTTACAAGAAAAATTCCAGTTTAAATGTTTGCAGTGGCAGAGTACTGTCCCAGGAGCTAGGGTCCCTGCATCTTCTGACATCTGAATGAGCCCACCTTCAGCTTCCAAGCATGGCACCACTTTAAACCTCTGGGTGCTAAATCCACACCATCTACCAAAAAATTCTCGTTATGTGGAGGTACATGGAGACTTTGCTCGGTGTCTGACAGATGGGGAGAGGAACCAGTGGCAGGCCTGGCTTATTCTTTCTAACAGTGTTTCTCTCCAACATCTTCGCAGCAAGGTGCGAACAAACCTGCTGTAGCTTTGCCGTTAAGTGTGAAGGCTGGAAGGAGAGCGCGGTGCTGCTGGCAGCCTGGGCTGTCGGGCGGTGGGCTGGGGGCTGCCAGTCCCTCGTGCCCTCCTGCAAACCGCAGTCCCAGCCAGCTCTCAGCTGCCCAGCTTTGCAGAGGGGGTGCGGCCTGGGGACAGGAGCCTTTCCACCTGAATGGGAGCGATCTGTTGGGGAGGATTCAACCCCAGCTGCTTGGGTAGTAGCATGGGATGAATTCAGTTCCTGCGAGCAGGAGCAGCTGCTGTGTGTGTGGTGGGGTGTGCTCACCGCCCCAGGGCTGAGGAAGGAGCCAAAAGCATTTTTGGGCAGCTTGCTTCAGTCTAATTTTTTTCCATTTGAATCACTCTCTGAAGTTAGTTTTGTATAGTGCTAGACTTGCACCCCTCTCTCCTGCTTGGCAGCTGGAAATTAGCTGGTGAAGATCGCGTCTGCCAGAGCTGCTACAGCTGAGCCTTCCTAGGGCTGCAGATGCCGAAGGCAGTGCTTGTTTAGCTAATGAGAAGTAGCCATTGGGTTTCTTTTTTTATTTTTATTTTGAAGGAATATTTCTGCCACTCGGGTTTATTTCAAGCCTTCTTTTTGCACAGCCTCAAACTGGGGCCTGCCTTTGATCCGGAGCTTCCCCATGATCAAATAATAGTGATGATGGTGATGCAAGCTGTGCTGCTGAGGTCCCATTAACTGCAGGACATTTTCCTGGTGTGTACCAGCCATGGGGTCACTTCTAGGGGTTCGCCCGAGGCACTGGGGATGTGGTTTTGTCTCCCCGCACAGCTGTGTGAGCAGTCACACCATCCTCTGTCCGGTTGGCTCACCAGAGCAACGCTGGTGGAAACAAAAGGGGCTTTAGGAGAGAGCAAGAAGAGTGGTTTGAAGTGAGGGCAATATCCTGTGCAGGGCGATGGGGAGAGCTGCAGCCCCTGAGCTGCTCTGGGAGGCTGGGTGCCTCCAGCCAGCAGAAGACAAGCACTGTGAGGTCCCTTGGGTGGGTGATGGATCCTGTGCTGTGATCCAGACCTGCCCGGACTTAACACTTAACGTGGCTGCTCTTCAGGCTGCGCTCACTGACTCCTGTGCTTTTCCTCTGTTTCCAGGCACACATTCTGGCAGTATCGCCGCGAGAACCCCCAAACCAAAGTGGGGGAACCCCCTCCCGATGGGCTGCCCGGCTTCAACAGTGGCGTCCTGCTCCTGAACCTGGAAGCCATGAGGCAATCCAAGCTTTACAACCAGCTGCTGGAGCCTGCCATGGTGCAGAAGCTGACAGAGAAGTACCACTTCAAGGGCCACCTCGGGGACCAGGATTTCTTCACCATGGTGGGGATGGAGCACCCAGAGCTCTTCCACGTGCTCGACTGCACATGGAACCGGCAGCTTTGCACGTGGTGGAGGGACCATGGCTACAGTGACGTGTTCGACCAGTACTTCCAGTGTGAGGGCGAGGTCAAAATTTACCACGGGAACTGCAACACCCCGATCCCCGAAGACTAGGGCAGCCGCCGTCCCCAGGAGCAGCGCTGACTGCAGCAAGCCCTGCAAAGCCGTTGTGGCTGCACCGGCCGTCCCTCGGGAAGGGTGACCAGCCCTGATCTGTTGCATCCCTGGGGGATCCCTGGAGATCCCAGGACAGTTCAGTATCCCACTGCCCGTAGCCTCACCGCTCCAGGAGGAAGCGCAGTCCGGTAGCTGGAGCAGGACATTCACAGTTGCCATGCCCGGGCTCAGCTCCTGGCTCTGCTTGGGGCAAGTCCATGGTGTCCGTCTGTGCCACAGCTACCAGGGCATGGGGACAGCTGCGGGGCCGTCAGGTGAGCGCTGCTTTTGCGCGTTGCAGGGTGCTGGCTCCGTGAGCACTGTGCAGCTTTGCCTTGTCGGCATCAGGAGTCCCCAGCTGGGCAGCTGGGTTTTGTTGTGGCATTCATCGGTGGCCCATTTCTGCACCTCACGCAGAGTATCCGTCTGGTCCCTCTGGAGACCAGACACCGTCCTCAGGTCATCTTCTTCTGAAGCATTCCAGGAAGGCGAGAAGGTTTTAAAGACTGAAAAGCTGCTTTAAATTGGGTTACTTACAAACACAAATTAAATGCTAGATGAGCTTTGAAGCCTTCCGTTGGTGGTTCTTAGCAATAAAAGCTTTACTGCCCTATCTTGTCTGAGAAGTGTTCAGCGAGCGTGTAGCAATAGGTTCTCTTTTTTAGCTTTGCCTTTAACCTTTTGTACGAGAATAAAGCTGCAGAGGTAAAACACGCTCGGCTGTTTCTCTGTGGCAGAACTGAAGCCCTGTGTGATAGAAGGGTTTGTGCTCTTTTTATCGTGATTAAAAAGTGGTTGGTGTGTATCTGTTGGGCAGCTGAGAACGGTGCCCCGTGTATATTATCGCTGCGCTGAGTCCCGTGCCTGTCCCAGGTGAGTGATGCAGATACGTGGGCTGGCACACAGACTGGATTTGGAGAACAGATCATCCTCACCATAGCCAGGGTTGGTTTGGAAGGAGCGGGGAGCTGCCGATGCTGTGAGTGAGCGGGCTTCAGGCCTGAGCGCTCCCAAGCAAACCCAGTCCCGGCTGGCCCGGCCGGCAGCTGCGGGCTCCTGCGCAGGACTCTGTCAGAGGAGGTGCCCACCCGCGTTAACCCGCTGCCAACCCGGCTTTTTTTGCACCGAGCCAGCGTGTGCCTGTGTAACGTGCGTGTGCGAGAGAGGGGTATGGGAAATTAATTATGGCTTAAGCTAATGACAGCCCACGCAGTGTGCGGCAGGAGTTCCTTGGGCTCCTTCCCCTGCGTCCGTGGACAAGCGTTGGTCTTTACGGAGGGGGAGGCTCTCCTGGTGCAAGGGGAACGGCGGGCTGCGGTGCGGGCTGCAGCCCTGACCCCTGCCTCTGTGGTTTGCTGAACCGATCCGTTTCCAGGTAGCACACGAGCTCTGCTTTAAGTATTTTCACATCCCTGGGGAAGGAACTGCGAAGAGGTGATTAAGGGCTAGTGAAAGAAGCAATAGCCTGCTGCATTGGGCTCGCATTTTCACCAAAACCCAAGGCGACAGGCCTGGCTGTGCAGGGCGAAGCAGGCAGCCGCGGTGCTGGAGGCTGCAGCAGGGCAGGATTCAGGGCGGGCGATGCACTGTGACGATGGACCCCGAAGGACGAGGAGGGATTGCAGCGGCTCAGCCCCCCGAGCCGATCCCGTGCCCGGAGAGCACGTGCCCTCCCGGGAGCTCCGGAGGGAGTCTTCGCTCGCTCGGTGCCCGCCCTGACTCAGGTGTGAGCTGGCTGGGAACGTCCCATCCTTGCGTGGCCGGGCGCAGCCCTGGCAGTGCCACCCTGCCTTCCCGGGCTTGCTGGGCAAAGCGGGGAGAGGGCAGCGCTTCCTGGCGCAGCGTCACAGTCCCATGGATGCATCGGCACTTCGTCACCAGCCCGGCATGTCCCGGTGCCCCTGCCATTCCCCGAGCAGCTCCGGGGCTGCCCCTGCCCACAGCCCCTGCCGTGCCCGGGTCGGCCCTGCGCGCAGCAGCCGGAGCATGCCCCTGGCACCGGTGACACACAGGACCTCACGTGCCCGGGCAGGACCGTGCTGCTGCTTTGGAAATGGCCGTGCTGGAAATACCAGCCAGGCCGCTGGTCTCACCGGCACTGGGGAGCAGCAGGGCGATGAGCAAGCGCAGCTTTTCCGTGGGGCTGAGCTGCTCTGGGGTGGCTCTGGGTGTCGGGGCTGGCCCGAAAGCACTGTGGTGGGCTTCAGATGGCACTGCCACAGGGTGACACTGGGAGCTGGGCCAGGCACTGGGGCTGGGGACGCTGTCCGCAGGGTTGGGAGCACATTTCCCTCTCTGTGGGGTCACAAGGCGGGGGTGCACCTTCGTACGGCCACCCTGACGCCCACACTGAAGCCTTTTGCTTATGTGTTTTGCAAATAAAATGTTTCTGTCTTTTTCTGTGCAAAGTGGGAGTCCATTGGGAAACTCATTGCAGTTTTTCAGCTGGGAAAAACGTAAGTAAGTGAAGCATTTAATTCAGCTTGGGGTGGTTTTCCCCAGGAACCACACGCAGCGGTGCCTGCACTGCCCAAACCTCACAGTCCCCGGGGCTGTGACCGAGCACCGCAGGCGGCACGGACCCGCACAGCACGATGTACAGACCCTGCGTGCAGCCCGGCCCCGCTGCCTGTGGGACTGATGATCTCCCCTGCATGCCCTGCTGGCTGCAGGCACTGATGAGCTCCACCACAGAAGCCACCATGGCGGCCTGGGCCCTGCGGCGTGGGGCTGCCGGCTCAGCCTGTTGCAGGGTGCGGCTGCCGGCCCGGCTCTGGGGCAGAAGCAGAGCTCGCTGTGCCTGGGCAGGGTGTCTGCACCCCTGCGGGCACCCTGCCGCCGGCTCCTGCGCTGGGTGCCCAGCCTGGGCAGACGCTGCTCCAGGCACACGGGGCCAAACCTGAGCATCCCCTCCTGGTCCCTGTGACGTTGGCCGGGGCCATGGCGACCGGCACTCACAACTCCTAGCAGAAGCGTGGTAGAAGGTGCTCAGAAAGCACAGAGCAGCGCCGGTTTGCTGCTGGGCACCGGGGGTTTGCTGCGGTGACCCTTGGCAGCAGCCTTCGGGCTGGCAGGCAGCTCCTGGTCCCCAGGGACTGTCACCATGCCCTCGGGCCAGCGCTGGCCCCTGCCTAGCCCCATTTCGGGTTGGTCAGGGCCTCCATGGAAACACGGTTGGGTGAAAGGCAGCCCCAGGCGAGCGCTCGGGGCTCACTCGGCTCCTCCGACACGCCTGTGGGCTTCCTGCTCCTCGTCTTCTCACCCACTCGCTCACAGCAAAGTGCCGCTTGTGCCGAGAACCTCACGCTTTTCCAGGATGGAGAAGGAGACGGGAGAGCAGAGGGGTCTCCTCAAACGTTTCCTGGGAGATCAGGCTGTAGAAAGTAGTTCCGTAGCTTGAGCTGATGGAGAAAATTAAATTTCTTTCCTTGTATCATTCAGCGTTCGTGAGAAATTGCACGTAAAGCAAACAGTATCCCCCATTTTCTGGCCAGCTTTGCTTTCAGCCCCGCGCTTCAGCTGCATGTCATTTTTGCTCTCCTCTCCTGCATTTCGTAACACTGCCAGTGTTTATTCTCTTACTCATTTGTACTTCTTTCTCATTTGAAACGATCAATTGTTGGTATAAACTCACCTAGGGAGCAATTACTGTAAGCCTAACCCAAACAGGCGCTGGGGGTGCTCCGCTCAGCAGCACAACCCGCCGCCCTCCCCGCGCTGCTGCTCCCAGAGGATACGGTATTTACTTTTCAGCTCTCTGCTTTTCGTACCGAGCGCACTCCGGTCAGCGTGCCAAGAATAACACAAACCATAACAACGGGCTTAAGCGCTAAGATGGAGTTCCTGACTTTGCAAAACAAAACAAAACAAAAAAAAGCCAACCTATTATTTTGCCTTTGCTAAGGAATGCCTGGCCGCAGCAGAGCGAGCGGGCACCCGAACCACCCCTCTGCCCTCAGCACACCCGTGGGTAGGGTGAAATCTGCCCCGAGGGGACGCAGAAAGAGAGAAAAAAGGAGCAGGTTGGCGACTGCCGGCTTTTCTTTTTAATGCAGATTTTTATCAGGTTGCTGCGTTGTTGCGTGAGCTTTTCCTCAAACACTTTGCAAAGCCATGGAGGGACACGTTCCCTAGCACCTCACCTGGGAATGTTTCAGCCAGGGTTTTAGTAGCACTGTCTCTGACCGTCGTGAGCCTCCGTGGCTTTAATTACTGATTGCTAAGAAATTGCTGCCCGGTCCTGTTAGTCTTTTCAGTGCCGTCAGGGTTCGGTGTGTGCAGTTCTCCTCTGGAAATTGTTTATTCGCTAACCAGCTGCTCATGGGGGAAGCACTTGGAGCAAATTACCTCGCCGAGAGGTTTCACGGGAGTTAGCTGTATTGTGCCTGAAGTCACAACGTTAACTGAGGCAATTTGCCTGTCGGAAGAAAAAGCTGAAACAAAGCAGAGCCTGGAGCTGCCAGAACGGGCTGCGGGTCTGGCCCTGGCAGGAGGCTTGGACGTTGCCCACCTGGGGAAGGGGATGCTCAGCGGTTTGAGGGGCATTCCTGAGAGCCAGATGTGTTTTTCCTAGGGCCGATGTTGCTCGCACTGCTGTTATGGCAGGTGGGAAACCATGCCCTGGGGCTCCAGCTCCCCCCCAAACAGACAGGCACCTTCGAGCTCTTTCTCCCAGCTCGCTCCGAATGGACTTGGCACCTGGCAGCCCTGCCAGGGCGCTTGCCCCGGCGCCAGCCTGTGCCAGCGCAGCCCCAGCGCCAGCTTCTCCGCCCGCTCCAGCTCAGCCGTGGTTCAGCAGCAATTGGTGACCCTGCTGGTGACAATCCTGAAGCGGTGCAAGCCGCGGGCTGCAGGCAGAGCCCTGTTGGCAGAAGGCACTGCGTGAAGCATCTCCATTGATCGCCTGCAGACCGCTCGCTCTAAGTGCCTTTTGCAGCTGTTGAAAGGTTCGGGGCCTTTGTTATAACGTGTCCTCTCCCTGGAGCCGGTCAGGATAAATAAACCCTTTTAAGTATTAAGGACAGTCTCAGTTTAGGGAACAAAACGCTTGCAGATGCCCTGTGGCACATGGGGGTCTAGGCAGTGTGTCAGGAAGGAAAGGTGTATTTTTTTTTCTGCGTGCTTTTTACTTTCAGACTCATCTCTCTTCTGTGCCGGAGGACTTCTCTGGCTACCTGGGGAACGCAGAAAGACGTACCCTTCCAGCCGGATCAGCCATACTCAAGAGAGAGGGCAGTTTTATAAGCAGTGCTTAAAAACACCAGCAGCAGTAGGGAAAAAATGAATAGGAGTGTGAGACTGAGCCCCTTGGCCGTGGAATGAGGGCACGAAGAGGTGCCCAGGTAAAGGATGCTCAGCTGAACTGACAGGCCCTAGGGTCCTGCGGCAAAACCAGTCAAAACCCATTATCTGGGAAATGGATGGTCATGGTGACACAGCAGAACCTGCCACTGGTGCTGAGCTGTTCAGGAGAGGGAAATGTGGAGCCGATGTGAAGAGCTGCAGAAAATTTGGGTGATATGGAGCAGATAGGTACTGAAATGGGAACCAAATTCATTGCCGACAGATGCCGGGTAGCGCAGGGTGGGAGGGCATAACCTGAGGGCACAAGGAAGAGCCGTGGAGAGCAGGATGGCCATCTGGGAGGCAGCGGAGGCAGCTCCCTGCCGCCATGGCCCCTGGTTCCTCTCCTCGATGAAGTGAGGATGCTAGTCCTGTGCCAGTGTTCAAAGAAGAAGACTGGCAACTCTGAGCTAGCAGCTTGACTCCCAGGTTGGGCAAAAGGATGGCGAAACTGGGGTAACATTCACCAGATGATAGTAAAATTTCCAGGTCAAAAAGGTGTGACCTGGAGCAAGAGAGCGGTGAGCAGGGCTTTGGACACCACGTTTTTAAAAGATGCAGTAACTGGTCTAGAAGAGTGGAAGCGAAACTGGAGGCCAGCACTCTGTGCCCATGCTGACACACCAGTGTTTTGCATTTTCAAAGCAGCAAACACTGCAAAAGTAGGAAACACAAGTCAGCGCTATTAAACCAAATGTAATGAAATATGCTATCATGAGTCATTTACTTGTAAACCTCAAAAAGTTTTCAGCAGATGCCACTAAATTTCCTTTGCCAGTCATTGCTTCGGTGAAGTTTTTCCAGCAAAGAACGAGGATATAAAATGCACAGAGTGTTTCATCTTCTCCTTCCCTCAAGAGCTGTGTGTAATAGGTTGCATTATCAAGTAATAATAATAAAGGAAGCATTTAAATAATGCTGGGCTGAGTCGGGAGTGCCAAGGCAGTCATACACTTGTCATGAAAACGGAGCACCAGGTTCTTAATGAGTAAATGCGTCAGCTGAATTTGGACAGGAGCATCAGGCAGGAGAGTGGGTGCCGGCAGCATCACATTCAGAACCTGAAAACGACGCTGTGGGCTCCGGCACAAGGTGACTGGTGTTTGCAGTTCTCAGCTCCTCCTGCCTGTGGGTTTCTGCAGCCTGCGCTTGGCCAAGCCTCCCTGCAAAGGGACCATATTGTCCTGATTTTAGAGGTGAAAAAGAAGCAAAGGCTGGGAGACCCCTGTCTGACATGGAGCCTGGGGGGAATTTCTATATTTTTCTGGCCATCCTTTCAGCTGCCAGTTCCAAATGTCCCGAACTAGAGGGGACAGGATGCTGACCTGGGAACCGGGTGTCCTGGAGCAATGTGGCTCCTTTTCCCTCTTTCATCTTCAAGTCCCTCACGGGGGAGCGATGCCCACCCTGCTCTGGTGGGATGGACTGGTTCAGCGGGTACCCAGAGCATCGCATGCACGCTGGGAGGGGTGCGGTGCCCGGTGCTGGGGACCTGCCTGTCAGAGCAGCAGGGCTGTGCCAGGGGTGCGTGTGGGCACCCAGGGCAGCATGGGAGGGTGACAGGGCATGCTCTGGGGCGGGTCCTCCTGCAATCAGAACTCCTCCTGGGGAAGCAGCAGCATTAGAAAGCAAAGTCCCCCTGCCCCCAGAGTCACATCTGGGGCAGGATGTGGAGTTTGAAGTGCCACCGCGCTCAGCAGAGCAGGAATGCTGTGGGAGGACATGAATTATATATAATGGTCTCCGCTACATTTATCCTTCTCGAAATAACTTCGCCTTTTGTGGATCAGTTGTCTGAAAACCATAATTGGTACTCTGCGAGCCCTTTATAGTTGCTTGTGAAATAGCGACCTTCTGGTACCGCGACAGCAGGCACGGACCTGACCGAAGCTAAATCAGTGCAGAGGCCGGCAGCAGGGCCTGGGCTGGAGGAGGGGACGCTGTGGCTGTCCCACACCCGCTCGGAAGGGCGGATGGGGCCCGCTCTGCAGACACCCGCAGCGGCTGTAAGCCGCAGGGAGGGCGCCGGCACGTTAGTGATGTCCCGGGCATGCACCGGGCTCTCGGGTTCTTCCTGCAGACCGCCCAGGTTCAGACTGCTGTCAGATTTTGACGCAGTGAAATGCGTGCTGGTTCCTCCAAACCCCAGGGGTGGGGGCACAGGAGAACCCGGTCATTTTGGTTGCAGAAGCTGGAGATGTGGGAGCTCCTTGGTGCCGTTACAGGAGGTCCCTCGGCAGAGCGGTGTGCCCGCTGCTGTCTGGTTTTAGTGAAGAGCCAAGTTCGTTTGCTTTTTTTCTAATTTCCCCATTCGGAGAGCAGCTGTTGCAGTTTCTCTCATACAGAAGATCAAACCGTATTATTTTCAACCAGGCCTCGTAACAAAAGCATACAGCGCACGGTGGAAGGAACTGAGAGTCCTGCAGAGCGAACGGAGGTTCAGCGGCTCGGCTGGGCAGGGGAGGGGGCCGGTGCCACCCCGGGAGCGGGGAGGCTTCGCTCTGGGACGCCAGCCTGGGGCCCCTCAGGCAGAGCTGCCGCGCTGGGCGAGACAGCATTCGTGCTGAAAGGACGGATTACGCTGACAGTGACAAATCGGTGAATTCTGAGGTTTGCGGCGCAGGAGTAACGCACTGCGTACGCAGCGCTTCAGCGGCAGTGGGTCGCGCCAGGAGGAGACGCAGCCCCTCGCCCGCGTGAGCGGCTCTGAACCCGGGCGCAGGGACCTGCACCAGGCTTGTCTTCTGTCGAGCGCTGCTCAGCTCGAGTGGGCATCCCAGGCCAAGAGCGATACCGAAGGCCACTTCGCTTCGAGCGTGCCCCTCGCAGGAGGCTGCAGTGCCGGGGAGCATCCAGGCATCGGCAGCTTCTCTGTCCGGTTCCCACCGTCCTCACCCTGAACGCTTGGTGCACGAGGAAATGTCTCTGAGCTGGGAAACGTCTCGAGATCGTTGCAGATGGCAAAGTATGAAGATAACTGGCTTGTCAGGGCACGCCTCTGCATTTCCATGTACTCCGAGCTGAAAAAATGAAATCTCCCCTGTAATCCTGGAATTCTTTTGATGATGAGAAAAGGCAATTGAAAAGTTTTGTTGCACAACCTTCAAGATCAAATGATGATTTATTTAGAATGCACTTTGTGGTATTACGCGGCATACAGGCTCAGCAATTAGCTGGAAGCAAATGTTCCTCCTCATTTTCCATGAGTCTGTCATTAGGATAGTGTCTCACCAGCTTAACATTGCCATTATCAGCTGCAAATATTGCCAAAGTTCAAACCATTTGCTTGTAGTTTACTTTTTATATTTTCAGATATTGTTAATTCAGTTTCATTGCTGCCTTGGAAATAATCAGATGATGGTTTTCTTCTCCTTTGAAACTGCCATCAACAAACAACTGTTGGAACTATTCTGATATTTCTGCAGCTGGAAGGATCAATGGCAATCAGAGAAAATGACCCTTTTAAGCAAACTGTCAATAGTTTATTTTTCAGACGAAAGAACTAAGGTATTGTATCCAATACACATAACTTCTGTCTGCTGCTCATTGCTGGTGTCCCCTACAACCTTCACAGCAGCTCAGAGCCACCAGCAGCATTGCTCAACACTGCTAGAAAACCTGTCTTGATATTTCCTTCCAGCCCTTTGATAAACCTCTGCAACAAAAAGGGGGGATTTGGGGAGCAGATATATGCTTTTTCCATAGTTATGAATAAATATGAATCTTTGCCGTGCCATTTCCCTGCCCAGATTGGCCATGTGAAGAGCAGAAAACGGGGGTAATCTCGCTGGGTGAGCCCCATCCTGAGCCCGACGTTCTGGTGTGGGCTCTCCCTGCAGAGAGCGGCTCAGGGCAGCAGTGGGACAACACGGAAGGAAAACTTCTGGAAAACTTCTGCCAGGGTTTGTGTTGGGCTTGTGTGCAAGGGCTTGGGTTTTCCAGCTGGACTCCCAGGTTCCCCCAGTGCTGCTCGGGATTGCTCTCCAGTGGTTCCTCTTGTGCCAGCTTTCTCCTTGTCCAAACAAAGCAAATTAGAGAAGAGGGGTATTTTTAGGAAAGTGCCCTCCCCACCTTTTCAGCCTGTTGCCCGTGGCCGGCGCGGTGTGGGGAAGCTGTGGGGCTGCTTGTCTTCCATCTGCAGCATCCCACCACGGGGCAGAGAGGTGGGTCATGGCCGTCCCTTCCCCCCAGTGAACGGGACGTGGGAGAAAATCTGACCTCTGGGTTCCCAGCCCTCTGGTGCCAGTGCCAAGCCTGCGGGACCTCTTCTGAGCACTGCTGTAAGAAAAGGGAGCAGGCAGGCTCCTGGTCCCCGGGAGCATCTCCTGGGCAGGTCCACGATGCCCTCCCAGCCCGTGGAGCGGCTCTTGCTGGGGAGCGTTGCAAACCCGGGCTGAGAGTGAGTCGGGGAGGTCCCATGCCTGGGGACCCTGCTCCTGGAGCTGGGCTCCTCAGGGGTCTGTGGAGAAGGATGGAGGCATCGCCCCTCACCGCCCCTGCCTCCTCCTCTTGCTTCAGCGTCCCCTCTGGGACCAGCACGGCGTGCCCCACAGAGATACGGGGCCAGCAAAACTCCTTGCCTGGCTGATCTGGAAACAGTCATTTTCTAGCAAGATGAAATTTATATGCGCGGGGGAGAGTTGCGTGATCTGTGTTTGATGGGGAAGAAATGCTTTCAGATCGGGCAAAGATCTTTGGTCACAGGCGTTTGATAGTAAGAAAGATTGCAGAGGGCTGTAGGAAGAGAGATAAATGTCTCTCACAGAAAGGGCAGTTAACCCCAGAGGCCTCAGCTATTTTTCCTCTTTCGGAACGATGCTAGGTGAAACTACCTGCCACGAGTATCGTCTTTAAAGCCTCAAGAACTTGAGGGGAAACTAAAAACCTGCTGCTGGTCGTATTAAGTCCGATAAACAAGTTCAGCCCCAAAGAAACACTTCTCATGCATGTTGCCTGGGAGAATTCGCGTCAAGAGTCTTTGGCTATAAATCAAAAAGCAAAACAAATCAAGATGTGGTGCTTTTTTCTGCCTGGCCAGGTGAAAGCCCCAAACATCAGCCATTCCCTGCTCCCAGGCCATGCTGTAGCTGTGGCTCCCGCTCCCCACAGTATATTCTGCATCAGGAGAACATCAGCTGGGCTTTCTGCATGGATTTATGTTCACACCTTGCGAACCTACGCTTCCAGAGGGAAAAATGATAGCATGAAAGATAATATCTGCCGGCAGCTTTTGCACCCGCCAGGAGGAGGCATGAATTATCTCTAGTCGTTATCGGTCACACTTATAATGCAAGAGACTGCTTTCAAGAGGTGGTGGGACATGGGCTTTTTGCGCATTAAATGTTAAAAGGTTGTGTCAGCTTTCCCAGTAATTTAAGGCTGGCATTTCTTCTTGCCTTATTCTTGCTTCCAAAGTGCACCAAAGGGCACCTTTCATCTCAGTAGGCTTATCGTTATCAGAAATCATAAGCAAAAGGGCTTTAAACGCTCTCACCGTCTCTCACAGACAGGCTTCGTTCAGCGCTGGCCCGAAATGCGGGGTGTCCCTTGCGTCTGCGCTACGGGCGTTTGGCCGGGGGGAACGAGCGCACCGGGGTGAGATCCCTCGTGTCCCCCTGCCCGGCTGTTAAAGCATGGGCAGTGCCCTGCGGGAGGGCGGGACGGGGTTTTTCCTGGCACGGCGGTGTGCGTGGCGGCGTTGCGGGATGGGAGCGTGGGCGATTGCTCTGCACGCGGGCGTTTTGCTGGGGGAGGCGGAGGCGGGAGCCCCAGGGCAGAGCTGCAGGTGATTTGGGAAAAGAAAAAATAAAAAAAAACCAACTAAAACTGTTAAACATCGAGGCAACCAGCAGCTCACCGTGCGGCTGGGGCCCTGCTGTCTCAACGCACCTTGGAGGAACTTTTGGGATATTGTGGTCTTGTCTTTGTTTTCTTTCTCCGTGTGAGATGCAGATGCCAGGTAAGGCGCAGATGGAAATTTTGAAGGGTTTGGCTGTGTTTTTTCAAAACCGGTCCACGGTTCAGTCCACGGATTTTAAAAGGGAACCACCCTCCAGCAGCAGGGTTTTTCCAGCCCTGGCACTGGTGGGACCCCTTCTCCCCAAGCAGGGCCCGAGCCCCCTCCCGTGTAACCGAGCCGGTCCCGCGGAGAGGCTGCCCTGACCCCCTCTTCCCAGAAAACAAATCCCCTTCCTGGCAATTAGCAACCAGCCCAGCTCATCAGCACCTCTCGGCAGAGCACCGCCGTGGCTGGGAACACGGACCGTGCGCTTGATCGGGCACTGGGAAGCACCGCGAGCTCCGGCCAAGCGGCACTTGGCAGCGCGGGGTCCCTGCCTGCCGGAGGGCAACGTCCCAAGCCCCGAGAGCAGCAGCCATGGGGAGGGAAGCCCTCACGGTTTGCAGCACACGTGCTTTTTACACTCGGTGGCGCGGGGAGAGGGATTGCTGCGTGGCTTCTGAGAAGCGACAAGCAGCCGTGTACAGGTCTTGTGCACTGTCACAGCCTGATTTCCAGCGCTGTTGAGCTCCTCCGTTAGGAAGAGGAGCCACCAAAACTGGGCCAGCTCCTTCGGCATCACACCCAGGTGCTTCAGAGTGATATATAAGGAGCTGTCACATCACCAGAGAGGGAAACAACCCGACACGATGTTCCACCATGCTCCTTAGGGTGAGCTCTGAGTAATTACTCCAATTACGTGCCAAATTACAGAGAAGCCGGTGGCCTCCACACGAGGACAGCTTGCAGGATCCATCTTTAATCATGGCTCAGGTGTTGTGCTCTGCTGCCTCCAATTTGAAGTACACATTCATTTCCCCTTGTGGGTCTCTAATCATGCCACTCATCATCACCTTTTTATCTACTCCTCTATTTCTAGCACGCATGTCAAAGACGACAGTATATTAATCAGCCAGGTTTACTTTATTGCTTCTTGTCAGCGGCAAACTGTCTTCTGAAAAGGAGCAGGCAGGTGTCTTCACCTGGATTTGCCTAGGAGAGGCATCCATCCAAACCCAGCAAGTGACAAGCCCGTGGGGACCATGAGTTGTTGCTCCAGGTAAACGACAAAGGAAGGGGCTCAGCCAGGCAGCGAGAGGCCAGCCGTAAACCCAGATCCCTCTCTCAGGCTGTCTTTGTGCCAGTCTTGGAGCAGGGCTGGCACGAGGGTAAGCCCCATGGCAGGGGGCCAGTCCATAAGCAGTGGAGCTGCAGGGCGCTGTCATGCTCCTTGCCCCACCTGAAACGTGTTTGTCCCAGTTTAACCTAAGCTCAGACTGATGGGGGTCGTCGTGCTGGGGGCTGCCATGGTGCAGGGAAGGGGGAACCCCATCTCCCGGGAGCTCATGGCTGTGTGCATCTGGTTGCTTCACCACCACCTTCCCAGGGTGTCCATGGCTGCACCTACTTCAGCCGCGGTCCTGCCCTCCGGCCATGTGTCCTCCATCACCTGGAACACAGAGGCGATGTGTCCCCATGCGTCAGGAAGCAGCTGCATCCCTGGTGGGACAACAACAGGCCAGAATTTCCATCCAAGGTGCAGTGCCTGAGCGTGGCCGAGTGGGACATCATCCCCTGAGGGCTGGGGCTGCTTGGGCACTGCAGGCTCCCCCCAGGGTCAAAATGGACCCGCTCCTGATCTCTCCATAACACGTTTCTGATGAAGACCTGTCCCGTGCACAGGGACCTCGCACAGCTCTGGAGACAGCCAGCTCAGTGGCACACAGGCTGAGCCTGCTCAGACCTGGGTTACAGCATTGCCAGGGATGGGGAGCTCACCGCAGGCTTTGGCAGAGCATTTCAGGGGCCAGCTACCCTCATGTGTTGAAATCCACGCCTGATTTCCAACCATAGCTTTCTTTCATCCTTGTCTGCCAAACAGAGGCACTGCCAAAGATTTAATCACATCAGAAAGGGCTCTAATAACCTGGGATCAAGTTAGCCCTTTAACCTCTCTTTCTGGCCCGCGCGGATAGTGTCCCAGGAATTTCTCTCCATGAAAAGTCTGTCCGCCCATCCCTCCATCGCTCCTCGGCTTTCTCTCTGGGCTTTATCCAGTTTCCCTGCCCCCTCCTGAAGCGCTGACCCGGTGCTGGGCACAGCTCTGTGGGTTTGCAGCCCCCCTCCTGGGCAGCTCCCTTCCCTAGCGAGGCATCTCTGGGGGGATCCCTGGCATCCCTGGGTGCAGCCCCCCTCGCCCAGGTGTCGGGTGCTGTTCTCGCGGCACAGCCTGCTCCTGGGCTGTGGCTGTGCCAGGATCGCTTAACCATGAGCCAGCAGTGTGCCCTGGCTGCCAAGAAAGCCAATGCGATCCTGGGGTGCATTAGGAGGAGTGTGGCCAGCAGGTCAAGGGAGGTTCTTCTACCCCTCTCCTCTGCCCTAGTGAGGCCCCATCTGGAGTACTGTGTCCAGTTCTGGGCTCCCCACTTCAAGAAAGATGAGGAGCTACTGAAGAGAGTCCAGCGGAGGGCTACGAGGATGATGAGGGGACTGGAGCATCTCCCCTGTGAGGAAAGGCTGAGGGAGCTGGACTTGTTCATCCTGAAGAAGAGAAGGCTGCGAGGGGACCTTATAAATGCCTATAAATATCTGAAGGGTGGGGGTCAGGAGGATGGGGCCAAGCTCTTTTCAGTGGTGCCCAGAGACAGGACAAGGGGCAACGGGCACAAACTGAAGCAGAAGAAGTTCCAGCTGGACACAAGGAAGAACTTCTTCCCTCTGAGGGTGACAGAGCCCTGGAACAGGCTGCCCAGGGAGGCTGGGGATTCTCCTTCTCTGGAGATATTCAAGCCCCGCCTGGACAAGGTCCTGTGCAGCCTGCTGTAGGTGACCCTGCTTCGGCAGCGGGGCTGGACTGGATGACTCACAGAGGTCCCTTCCAACCCTGACAATTCTGTGATTCTGTGATTCTGTGAGCTGGGCCGTCTCCTGCCGAGAAACCGAGAAGGTGCTAAATAATGGAGGGCTGAAAAGTAATCTGCACCAGAGGCCCCTGGAAGCACCCGGCTGAGCGGCGGGGCCGTGTTTGCAGCAGGGCTCCGGGACCTCTGGAGTGTCCGGGTTTCCAACGCACTGACTCCGCACGCTGGCTCCCAGCAGCTGGAAGCGCCGGACGCCTCACACCAGCGTCTTACATCGGCGCCATCACCAGCTTGGCTGATAGGGCAGCCTGAAGAACGTAGGTGTGTCCAGATCTCTCTTCCACAGAACGGTGCTCATTGACACTAAGGACATTTCCCCGCTGCAGCCCAGTGCGGATGGAGCCAGGCCACGGGGTGATGTCAGGGGCCGGCCTGGGACATCCTGTTTACTCCACCGAGGTGTGGCCGGGTGCCAGCGCTGGGACCCCCGGGGAAGTCCCAGGGACCCGCAGGCGCTAATGAGTCGGCTCCTTACCCGGCTCCTTCACACTCGCCCGTGTGTCAGACCTGCTGATTTAAAAGTCTAACCTCAGTAGCTATTGTTTAAGACCTTCCTGATGCCCTCATAGGATGGAAAGTGTTTTATAATGATGATATTTTATTTTATAAGGCGCTGTATTGTTTGGCTTTTGCCTCCTAAATGCTGAACAGAAGTATTTATCAAATACCTCTCCTTTTCTAGGCTGCTGCCTACATGATTTGTCACCCTCTGCCTTTCTGGGCCAGGCAGAGACTTCTCCTTGTGCTCACTGCTTCTTTCATCAATCTTGTGGGCTCCTGATGTACACACAGTTTGTCATGAACTTATGCTTTTTATTCTGGTCTTTACTTTTGCAGCTGCCCTAACCTCTTGGGAAACTTGTGACGTGCAGGCCTGCACCTTCTCCCAGTTGTGGCTTTGGGGAGCCGGCTGACATGTGCTGGGGCAGCTCTTGGCCATCACTCTGGGATTTCTATTTGCATGCCCTGCTCCTGGCCGATCATTTCCATATTTCATGGCGTGGGGCTTTCCAACCCACCGGCTGCTCCGCTGGGCCGCGGCACCTACAGCGATGTCCTGCTCCCCATCCCCCCCGCGTGGGCACCGACCTGTGTGTGCTGCTCCCCGTGGGCTCTCCTGCCATCGCATTGTAGCGCCCGGCAGAGCAGAGGTGGAGGTGGGCGGTTGGGCAGGTTCCTCCTGGGTGGATGTGATGGCTGCCTGGAGAGCAGATAAGCCTTTTGCGCATAAAAGCACGGGAGCCAACACCCAAAACCTGCCTACATGCAAGGAACGGGGAGGGGGCTCCTCTGGGAGTGGGACCATGGTCACCCGGCAAGGTGATGCTCCAAAGGAGCAATACCATGGTGGGGTGAGCGGCTTCTTGATGCTGTGCTGTGCTGGGATGGAGCCCCTGCACGCCCCTCCCCGAGGAGCATGGCTGCTGAGTTGCTAGGACTCGGCACAAAAACATGTTTTGGTTCCAGTAGCAATAAGAAAACACAAAGAAACCTGCTTCCAAAGGTGTGTCCTGGCAGCCTGAAGAGCCGGCACCGCAGCATGGCCTCAAGCTGAACAGGCTTCCCGCTCCCTCCTGCCGCAGCAGACCGCGGGCTGGAACAGGCTGGCAGCTCCCCGACGAGGGGGCTTTCTGCGTTGGGCTTCTGGGAAGGGTCCCACCCCCGCTCCAGGGAACGGGCGCTGTAACCCGAACATCTCTCGCTTCGGTGTGCCCGATGCACTCGTGTGCATGGCCACGGCTGAGGCCATCAGGCGAGCGGCATCTCCCCTCACCATGCTGGGCTCCTGAGCTTCCCTGCCCCAGAGACTCCCCTTCCCCTGGAGCTCCCGAGCCGGCGCGTGCATGTCATCGCAGCAGGCAGATCGAGGCAAGCTACAGGTGGCAATTAATTTCTTCTCTACAAATTATCGAATTGCAAACTTGCTTTTTAACTGTACGCTCTGTGAAGGAGGCCACTGCATGGCGGGGACATATTTCTGCTGGTGGATCACCAGTGAGCTGTGTGGCAGCTATTTTTGGTGGGTGGGGAATGGCGAGCTCTCCAGCCAGGCTAACCAGCAGAACCCCCCCGCTGCCACCCTGCTCCAGCCCCTCTCTCCTGCGTGGCCACCTTCACCCCAGCAAACGGACGCGTTGCTCCGCACCCCAAATGCCTCTTGCCACCTCGCCGAGCAGAGCCCCGTGCGGAAGCAGAGCCTGGTGCAACCCCTGGGCTGCCCACCCATGGAGCGCAGACCAAGCCGCGCGGCGGCCCCCAGGCTGGGCATCCAGCACCACTTGTTTCCCAGCTCGCTCCCCCGCGCCCCGAAAATGCTCGATGCCCGTCCCAGCCCCGAGGCACTTCCCGCAGGGCTGCAGGGCCCGTGCCAGAGCTCACGTGCCTGGTTCGCGGTCCTCGCGCTGGGCTTTCATGGGGACTGACTCAGTCGTAAGAAGGGGGAAGGAAATAGGGAGATGCCGATGGGAAGGGCAGCATCCCAGAGCACGGGGCGCTGCTCCCCGGCCACTGCACCGCACACCCACACCCTCGGCAGCTGCTATAGCAAACGCCTGTTGGTGTGAGCAGGACAGAAAGGCTAGCAGAGACGTGATGGAAGCCTGATCTAGCTGGTGCGGGGGGTTCTCACAGCTGCACGTCAGCAGCTATCTTGGGAGGGCTCTGACAGCTGAGTGAGACTGACAGGTCTCCAGGCTCCCAACCCAATCCCATTCACGGCACACCTGTGCATTGCCCTCACTTGCTTTTTTTGTTGGCCATCTGCCGGCTCCGTGCACCCCAGCTGGTCCTGGCCAGGTTATTTAAGTGATGCAGGCACAGACACTCCCCTGCTAATGGAGCAGGGCTCACTCTTCTTCATGCTTAAGACCTGCAGCAGCAGTCGGTCCCCCAATTCCTGGTAAGCTGGTCAGTGTTTGATCTATCTTGTGGTAGAACAGCTGCTAGTGATTTTGAGGTGGCTTTTATTGAGGGTTGCATTTTAGCCCTGAGGTGCTGTCTGGTCTCCCCTTGCAGTGATGGAGGGCTGAGTTCCTCTTCCCCTGTGTCCACCAACTGTGCCTGCAACATCTTGCCTTTCATGCCATTCCTTTGAAGGCTTATTTTGCTGGTCAGGCAGCTTTCCCCCATCTGTTTGTGCCAGGAGGTTGGTGTGGTGCTGGACCAGGTTACTAGAGAAGTGGCTGTGAGGGATCTCTGTTCTTAGAGGTCTCCAAAGCTCAAATATCTTCATCTAGTGTTTGCAACAATCCTACTGTGAGTAGAAGGTTGGACCAGAGATCTCCAGAGGTCGTTTCTAACCTGCAGTTTCTTTTTCTCTGGGTGCTGTGTCCAGCGCAGGACAGTCATTTATCAATGGTCCCACCATCACAGGGCAGCCTGGCTGCTTTCATCAGCTGTGACCCCCAGGTCATGTCACAGAATCACAGAACGGTAGGAGTTGGAAGGGGCCTCTGTGGGTCATCTAGTCCAACCACCCTGCTAAAGCAGGGTCACCTAGAGCAGCTGCACAAGGCCTGGTCTAGGTGGGTTTTGAATGGAGGAGACTCCAGAATGCTGCTGGGCAGCCTGTTCCAGTGCTCCGTCACCCTCAGAGTAAAGAAGTTCTTCCTCATGTTCAGATAGAACTTCCTCTGCTTCAGTTTGTGCCCGTTGCCCCTTGTCCTGTCGCTGGGCACCACTGAAAAGAGTCTGGCCCCATCCTCCTGACCCCCACCCTTGAGATATTTATAAACATTTATAAGGTCCTCTCTCAGCCTTCTCTTCTTCAGGCTAAACAAGCCCAGCTCCCTCAGCCTTTCCTCATAGGACAGATGCTCCAGTCCCCTCATCATCCTCGTAGCCCTCCGCTGGACTCTCTGCAGTAGCTCCTCATCTTTCTTGAAGTGGGGAGCCCAGAACTGGACACAGTACTCCAGATGGGGCCTCACTAGGGCAGAGCAGAGAGGGAGGATAACCTCCCTCGACCTGCTGGCCACACTGCTCTTGATGCACCCCAGGATCCCATTGGCCTTCTTGGCAGCCAGGGCACACTGCTGACTCATGGCTAACTTCTTGTCCCCCAGCACTCCCAGGTCCCTCTCAGCAGAGCTGCTCTCCAGCAGGTCTGGCCCAAGCCTGTACTGGTGCATGGGGTTGTTCCTCCCCAGGTGGAGGACTCTGCACTTGCCCCGTTGAACTTCATCACGTTCCTCTGCACCCAGCTCTCTGGCCTGTCCAGGTCTCGCTGAATGGCAGCACAGCCTTCTGGTGTATCCACCACTCCTCCCAGTTGTGTGTCACCAGCAAACTTGCTGAATGTCCACAGCCATTGCTTCCCTGTACTGAGTCTCTCATCCTTCCTAGCACCTGTGCCCTCAGGTCCCAGCCTGACCTTGTGTTCGTGGTTTCAAGGTGTATTTGGGGCTGTGACTGTTCCCTGGGTGATTCAGATCACTGGCACTAGCAGCGTGTGCTCCTTGCTGTTTATGGCACCATCAGCCTGTGTCATTGGCTTGTCTTACCAGGAAAGATTTTTCTAGTCATTTAGTTAATTGGTTAAAATATTAAATTATGCAACACCAGGAGGTGATCCCCTAGGAGCTGCTCGTAACAGCCAAATGGCATCTCTAATTCTCTCCTGCACTTGAGACTCGGTCAGAGCATCTGTTTGTGCGTGGTGTTTTTGCTCAGAGTGTCAGGTGGCATTAAAAACCTCGAGGAAACCGGATGGCAAGGCAGCAGCCCAGCTTGTCAGGCAGGGCTGTAGTCTTCCCAAAAAAAAGAAAGGGACAGCAGCTCTGTTTTGCAAATCTCTCCGAAGAGCCGTGCTGATAGAGAGTGTACGGTCCTTAACTGTGTTTGGACACCACCTTGTACCTTGGTGCCTTGGCTGTCTGGCTATGGGAGGGGGAATCAGTGGCACTGGGGTGTTCCTTGCCATGTCCCTCTCTGAGCTGAGCCCCCAGGCTCTGCCTGGTCCTGGGTTTGCAGCCATCCTTCCCACAGCTCCTGGGTACCATGCTGCATTGGCTCCTCTATTTCACAGGCTTTGACACAGCAAAAATCAGTGGCAATCAATTAAAAATATTAATGGAAGAAGCAACTTCCCTCTGGGGACAGCAAGGACCGTTTGCTGTCTGCCTTCAGTTCCTGGTGGTGTCTTGCTCGGCATCCCTGTCTGGTGAGGAGGCCTGGGGGTAGGCAGAGGGTACGCGGCTGTGCCAGGGCTCACCGATGGTGTGTGTGTACAGGGCCACTGCTGTGGCATTGGAGAAACGGCGTGGGCAGCGACCACCAGCAGCGCAGAGACTGTGCCCTGCCCGTGGCTGGGTCTCCCCTGCCTGGTGGGTAGGTCCTGCAGCTGGACATGCTGTGCCTGGGTGAAGGCTGGAGGCTCCAGGGCTGGGGCAGTGTCGTCATTCCCGGGGCTGATAGACTCATTTCCAGGTTAAACAGCTGAGTGTGTTGATGCGGGAAGTCCTGCTACGCCTGCAAAACTCATCACCCTGGCGGGCTGGGGGAGAGGCGAGGGACGTCAGCGCCCTGGCGCGAGGGGGGATGCGGGCTGGAGCCGGCCAGCCTGCCGCTGGTGGGATGGGAGCAGCGGCTGGAGGGATGAGCCGTTACTGGATCCCGGTGAGATCCCGTGTGCCAAGGGCAGGGAGCTGCAGCTGGGACCGGGAGTGCCGGGCAGGGTTCCAGGCAAGGACTGAGCCAGGAGCAGGCAGCGCGTGTCCCGGGACAGGCTGTGTCCCATCCTCCCAGCGCGTGGAGCAGCCGGAAACGGGGTGCACGTGGAGGTGCGGAGGCATGGCGGGGGTGCTGGCACCCAGAGCCCCTGCCCACGTTAGCACACCTTCTGGGAAACGAGCCTTTGCGCCGTAATCCCGGCTGCTCCACACAGAGGTGTTCTGGCTGGCTCAGTCTGGCGGGCTGCTGGTGTGTAACCCTGCTCTGGGAGGACGCCGTGCCAGCCAGCACTGGCTTGCTCGGCTCCGAAGCCCGTTCTGCGGGCAGGCAGTGCTGGGGAGGGTTCTGCTCCTCCATGGCTGCCCCTTGCCTGTGTCCTTGGTCAGCACGTAAGGGAGCACTGGAAAAGCAGCGGGCTGGTTGGGGAAGTCTCTGCTGATGTCCTGGGGTCCTTTCCAGCGCCCCATGGTCAGAGCAGCGTGCCAGGGAGCTGTGCAAGGTCTGGCACATGCATGGTGCAGGCAGGGGTGCCACCTCTGCACCCCCGTTCCAGACCACGGTCCACTCTGAACTTAGACTTTGGTCTCTGTGCAACTCATTTTGCTTGCGTGCTATGGGATAGGGACTCTCGGACTCTGTTCACAGCTCTAAAAGCTTTTTCTAAAGTCGTGGCTGTTTGTGGGGCTGCAGCTTGGGGCCTCCCAAAATCAGTCCTCCAATGGAGAAAACCGCTTGCAGGCACTTCTTGTCCCTCCTCCCTGGCAGCTCAAACACCCAGAGGAATAAGCTGCGCAAGGATGGCCCCAATCTCGGTGTAACACGATAAATTATGTAACACAATGTCACAATTATGCATTTATGAAAGAGAAGTAGGGCAGGGAGCTGCCAGAGACGGCTCTGCTCTCCGGGTGAGCAACACCCACGGGCCACTGCTGAATGAACCGTAATCTGGTGGGGTCACCTCCCTCTGCATCCTTAATGCCACAGTTCACTGCAGAATTGCTGGGAGCTTTCAAGACGCATTTTTTTGCTTCAGAAAGGGCTGTGTGTGTTAAAAAAAAAAAAAAAAAAAAAAAAAGCCACCCACAAAACCCCTAACCACCCTAACAGAGGGAGTAAGCAGGCGATTTCTGCAGCCAGCAGCAGGCTGCCTTGCATGATGCTTGCACAGCCCCTTGGCAGCCCATGGTAAATTGTGAAGTTGTTGAAGCAGGGCCCTGTGCTGGGTCAGGCCAGAGGCGCTGTGGGTCCTCTGACCATCACATTGGCAGAGCCTGTCTTCGCGGTTTCTGTAAGGATACACCGAGCACTCGTGTTTCAGCTTCCTCGCTGCGCTGGGAGAAGAGTGAACGCATCGTGATCTTTGCAGAGCTTGTCAGCAGTGGGCAAAGAAGCGCAGAGGCTGAACTGAGCCGACTGGTTTGGGCGATTCGGAGCCTGCAGGAAGAAGTCAGCAGGCTGCGTTTCATCTCTGCTTCCTCTGCTCCAAGCACAGATGGGAAAAACAGGAGGGGGAGGGAGGAGAGGTGAAGAGAAAGTGAGAGACACGAGGAGGGAGATCTAGCACAACACTGGCAGGGTTGTTGGAGCAATCTAAGACTTAGAGCAAAACAGTGCTTTGGGGTAATGCAGGATTAGGGAAACCTTTTTTTGGATTTGCTGTTCTGACTGTTTTGATCTGAAGGACTGGAGTCAATTGCAAAGTAAATAATTCAAATCTTTCTTTTTCTTCCTCTAAGAGTAAGGAACAAGCGCTCTGGCTGGCGCTGGCTCCTGCGCTGGGCTGGCGGGGAGGCTGTGCTGCTGCGGGTGGGTGCGGGGCTGCAGGGTGCCGGGTCGCTGTGTGAAGGTGTCTGGAAGCAAGCGGAGCCCAGGGCATGCTGCGGCTGCCTGGTGTCCCTGCGGGCAGTGACGTCCCCCGTGATGCGCTTTGGGATGGGTGTCTGGGTTACCACAGAAACGGCATTGCACAATATCTTGCGTATCTGAGGTGAGAGGGAAACCAGTACCTACACTGGGAGCAAATGGGGAGCTGGATTTCTGCTCTCATTCCCAGAGCAGAAGAAAGCTCCTTCACAGCAGCTCTGCCCCGTGCCTTTCTTTTGGACTCACCCAGGCGACTCACACCTGTGTCACCATCCCTGGGAGCTGCGGGCTGGGTTGTGTGTGGGGCTGGAGGAGCAGGGCTGAGCACCGCGCACTCCACACCTCCTCCCCCACAGCCCTCTGCACGCCTGGAGAGGAGGAAATCCTGCCAGAGCTCACCGGACACGGAGGTGAATGACCCAGACCCCCAGCAGACGCGGCCTGTTCCCATGCCGTGCACGTGAGCACTTGTGTGATGGCAGAGGTAGAGGCACTGGTGCGTGTGGGTATGTCAGATCAAGTCCTGAGAGTGTGTGTTCAGGGTGGAAGAGCCTGAGCCTTGCTGCTACTTTTCTGGCTCCTCCAAGGCTATCAAAGTCCTCCAGGTAAAGCAGGGAAGTCAGGACATGACAGCTCTAATGTAAAACTGCAGCAGGAGGAGACGGCTGCTTTCAAAAACAACCTTTGCAAGGTCGTCTCTGAGCAAGGCGAAGAAGCAGCAGAGGGCTTGAGCACTTTTCTGCAATTCAGCTTGAAAATAACTGGATCTTGCCCTTTCTTTATGGGAAGGGAAGCATGTGATGACAGGTCCCCAGAGCTTTTATTTTGAAGCCAAATGCTTAGAGTGCATGAAGACAGCAAAAGCATTTTCCTTCAGGCGATACAAATCAAATAAATGGAGACAGTGCACCGCAGTTCTGTGCAACAGTCCACACGAGCGGCACTCCTATCTTGGGGTCGCGAAGGCATCGGTGACAGGAGGTGCCCAGAACCGCCGGCGTCAGCAGCCCTTCTGCCCCAGACGTTTCCTACCCGCTTGGGTCTGCGTCTCTGCCCTGGTGTAACTTTCTGCTGGAGTTTTTACAGCCGGGTTTTCCTGCCTCCTTGCTAAAGACGGGCGCGTGAAGCCGTCAGTAGTGTTTAATTACAGCATGCAGAATAAGCTCTGGGAGAGGCTGTCGGGTTTAATGGACTCCCCATTCACCGTGCAGAGCTGAGTGGAGTTGCTGTGAGAGTATATGCATTTTTTTATTGTCCTTGGACTGGGATAGGGCATTGCCCTGTTCTTCCTACCCCCAGTGCTGTCATAGCCATAGCCCAGGCTGCTGCCCCAACAAGAGAGGTGTCGCAAAGGGACCTGCCCTCATGGGCTGGGTATCGCAGGGTGCTCAGAGCTCTGTGGAGATGGTGGGGTAAAGCCCAAAAGATGATGCTGGGACTCTGCAGAGCTGCCCCAGGCACCTGCGAGCACCCCTGGGTGGGGGTGGGCTGTAGCGGGGCAGCTGCCTGGTGTGACCCAAGGAGTTGCTGAGAGCCCAGCGAGCAGCAGCTGGGACCCTGTGCACCAGTGCTTGCGGTGGGGAGGGGCTGTGTGCTGGCCCCGTAGTGGCAGGGGGCTCGCAGCTGTGCCCGGTGCGTCATGCAGACCGGGGAATGGAGGAGGGCTGGATGCAGTTAACTTGCCTTTGCTGAACTAATGTCTGCTAAACAAATGATCCTGAGTACAAACTGAATTGTAAGCAGCACTAAAGACAAGAAATGAGCCAGTGGATTTTGTAATGGCTCTAGAGCTCTTATCCTCTCGTGAATGGGGTTTTACAGCTGTCATAAGTGAGCCATCTCCTTGGAAATAAAACATTTTTGTTACAAACAGCACTTCAAGTGTTGCAGGCTATTTAATAGATGGCGCTTGTTTCCGATTAAAAGAATCATTCCCTTGGCTTGTGTGGTTTGTGGCTGGACTACCTGCCCCAGCTGCAAGCTGGAGCAGTCCAGTGGAGGCCACCAGCTCTTCTGCAGTGCTGCTGGGGGAGGGGGACCGGAGCTCTGCTCCCACGCTGGTTTGGAGTTGCTCACCCTGATCCCTTCCCTGTTTTGCAGCAGGCGGCGTGCAGCACGGACACTCGGTTCTGCTTTCCCCGTCCCTCCAGCCAGGAGTTACTGCTTTATTTACCCACACCACAAACAGTGCAGGGAAGAAGCTTTTATTTAAAGCCCCTGGAAATGAGAGTGAGATGAAGCAAGGCTCGATGGCATTGGCATAATACCACCGAGAAATCCATTTAATCCCACCATGATGAGTTTACTACATCTCCCCATTTGATTTACAGGGCCAGAGGAATGTAGACTTTGAAATAACCAGCAGCTCTGCTCTCCGTCCTGGCCAGCTCCTGTCACAGCTCCTGGAGCTTCTGCCAGAGGCTGTAAACCAGCTCCCTGCATCTCCTGCCCCAGCTGGCCTTGCTGGAAGGGTCCATCTCCTGCCTGATCTCTGCTCTGCCTTGTGCAGGGGTGAGGACATGGCTGTGACTGTGCCACCCTGCCTGGCACTGCCTCCAGCTGTGAAGGCAAGGGGCAGTGTGCTCCAGGGTGGCCCCTGCCCAAGCTGGGGTCCTGTGAGCCCATCCCAGCACCTTGGGACCGACAGCCATGGGTTTGTTTGTGAACCTCTTGCTTCCTTAATACGTCTTCCTTCGCACTGGGCTGGACTGTGTCCAGGCAAATGCTTATCTTCCTTCCCACTGGAAGCTGTGCAGGCTCATGCCGGCTGCTGTCTGAGGAACTGCTCTCCATTTCAAAAGAAATCAAGCCAGCTTTGTTTCCAAGCCTCTATTAATCATCTTTTCCATCTCTTCTTGTCTTCTAGCAGCAGGCTCTGCTTGGCTGTTTGAGCTGGAGGATATGGGAGCCTTGGCTGGGGTTAGCCCTTGTCTAGCCCTGCTGTTTAAGCTTCCTCCTCCTGACCCTGGTCCTCTGCAGAAAACCCTGTGAGGCAGGATGGGTGGCACTGGTCTGGGCAGTTATCTGGTGGTAGGAGTGGGCACCAGGCACTTGCTCTGCTTGAGATATGCTTCTAGGTCAGAAGGTTTCCGATGTATATGAACTTGCCAAGTGAATCATCATTGCAGAAGGACCTGAGGTCTCTCCAAATCATTCACGATGCGAGTTTAAAGCCTATAGTCAACCCCAAATCTGTATCTGCCTATTTGCCATGGCTGCTGTGCCCCACCGTGGGTGTGATCTGTTCCTGTGTGGGGACCAGGGGAGTCTTTTTAAAAGCAGAAGTGACCACCCTTCCCTTACTAAGCAGGCATGGCCTCCACGGCTGCCAGTGCTCACAGCAAGAGCTCATGTGGCACCTCCGCTTGGTTGCTGGGGATGCGTCTGTGCCAGGAGTGCTCCAGACTTGGAAAAGTCACTGGTCCTCCCCCTGCAGCTGATGCACCAGAAAGGCTGATGCAGCTGTAAGAAACTGATGTTGATTACTGAACATGCTCGTGGCTCAGCTGTACCTTGGGGAGATGAGATCTGCTCAGCCTTCGCAAGCTTGTTGGCTGCGGAACAGCCCCTGCCATGTCCCATCCTGTAGCAACACCGCAGTGCATCTGGTTTCACTGAGAAACAGCCTTGCTCTCTGCATGGTCCTGTGGCTCGGCTCCTCAAAGCCTCTTCCCATCTGCTGACAGGTGTCCTGCCCCTTTCCAGCCCGTGACAGCGGTGCCGTTGGTCTCGCTGCCATGTGCCTTGGGACTGTCTGCAGCATCCTGCACGCCGGTGGCATCCACGTGCTGCTTCGTGCGTCGGCTGTCACTGTGCAGGAGAGCATACACCTGCAGAAAACTGCGGTGCACCCATGTCCCGAGGGCTGTGAGCAGTCCCGGTCTGCCCTGCAAGGAGGACCAAGGGGAGTCAGAGAGGGTCCAGCAAAGGGTAGCTGAAACGAGCCTCTCCATGAGACTGCAGGCTTAGCACGCTGGCCTGGAGCTGCCGGACCCGACGTGCTTTGTGCCGTGGAGCTGAGAGGGCAGGTGTCCTTCTGGCCCTGCACGTAAAGAGTTAAATCACGGTTGACATCCAGTCCTGCTGTGATTTGTCAGCCTGGACACATGTAGTCTATGGAGAAAAACAGGCAGGGTAATTTCCTGATTTAAATGAATTTCAGAGACCACCGCAGGAAGTAACTTGGGATGTGTCCAAAGGGTAACCAGGCCATGGAAAAATACCAGGCAGGGGAAGGGGCCAAGGGAATCAGGACGTGAATTTTCCCTGTTGTCACTGCAGAGGTGGTAGCCTCCATTGCATTTTCCAGTTACAAGTCCAGTTTAAGGAATTTAGGACGCTTTAAATGTCAGATAGTTGAAGAATCATCTCTTCCTAAGGGGAAGCTTCTGTGGGAGCCTGAGCCCTTCCCAGCTGGCATTTAATTTTATTTACTGAATTGCTTATTGCACCTGTGTCCTGAGTATAAATCAGAAAACCTCTTCGCTGCTGTGTTTCTTATCCGTAGACAAGATGCTGTATTGAGGTGATGCTTTGTTCGAGTCACCTCTGCACTCCTCCAGCAGTGCCAGGGGCCAGTCTACCCTGTTCCTCCTCTCCATGGCATGCCACAGATGCAGAGGACAGTAGCTTTCTGCTGCTCCTCACCCATTTCTGAGTCCCCACAGGGTCCCCCCCTCCATCTCCCCTTGCACCTCTTTTGGAGGAGGATGGCTCTGCTTGGTGGAGATGAGCTGTAGATGAGACTTGTGCTTTTTTCCTAACAAGACCATTTCCCAAATCAGCACATGGGATTGGAGAAGCACCCTGGGAGCACTGGGAGCAGATGCGCTGCTGGGGTTGGGGAGTCCAAGCTGTGCTCAGCTCTCATCCAGAGCTTGCCCCAAAACATGTCTGTCCTCCTTCCTCAGCCTTTCAGTGCCATACCGTGGTGTTGCTTGCTGACGTGGGGACTGTATTCCTGGTGGGGCTTTGCCGTTTGCAAAATACACTTTGCGAGCGAAAGGACTGTGGTTGGTGTCCCTCGCTGGGGCTGAATGCCAGAGGCAGGCAGCAGCCGAAGGCTGTAAAGGCAAGATATCACCTGGTTCAGGAAGTCCCAGGGCCACAAATTCTTGATGGGTGGTGGCACATCCTGGGATGCACCATTAAACTTGCCCTCTTCTCACACCCTTCTCTGGGAGTCTGCTGTGTGCCACAGCTGGACCTGGGATGCTGGGTGAGATGGGATCCTGAGCAGGATAGCCCCTTGCTGTGACCCAGGGCAGCTGCTCCTCTGCTAAATATTTGTATTTCACTGTAGCTCACAGCAGTGAATCATTCTCTCTTATTTTTCATAGTAGCTTCCAAGGGTCCCAGGCAGAGGAGGGTCCTCAGGACGCTGGTGGTTGTGTAATGCAGCAAGGACTCGCAGTGCCTGCACTCAGTGGCCTCACTTGTCAGCATGTGTCCCTGTCACCCTTGCAGCAATCCTGGCACAGACTTGGTGACAGTCCAGGCATGGGATATAAATGACAGTTCAGGGGGTCAAAATATTACTGAAAAGTATGACAGGGTCTGAACCTAGAGAGGAGAAATGAATCTGAATCAGGTTGCAGAGACCGAAGGGCTGGGCTTGCGAATGTGCTGGTCCATGTCCTGGGGACTCGGGTGATATTTCTGTACAAAAAAGAACTGGCAAAGAGTAGCAAAACATAAAGGCATGTCCCATTTATTTTCATCCCAGGGACTAAAACTTCCCCAGCAGCAAAGCTTCCCAGTCATTAAAAGTCAGTTGAATAGAAAGGCTTTTTACAAGTGCTCTCGGCACCAGCACAGGCTGGATTGCAGAGACAGTACCTGCAGAAAATACAAGCTGTAAGAAGAAGTGCTAATTGACCACTACTGAGTGAATTTATCATCCTGCTCGAGATGCAGGAGTTAATAGAATAAAAGCCTTGTAGACAGTATGGAGGTTATTATTTCAGGCTATCATCAACCTTAATTCAAAATTCTCATTCCAAGGATGCCTGAGTGAACACTTGTGCTGCATTAAAAGCTGAGTAAGCCTGGCTATTTTTTTTTATAAATCCTCTTGCTATTTCCCTGTCTCTCGTGATGTAATTGCATGCTGCTTATTTAAATAGCATCATAATCAATTACTTTCTTTAGGTTTAGAAATTTGTATGGAATTTAGCACCATGGTTAAAGATTCGGTTTGCTGGTCTGGGCTTGGATTTTGTTTAAAGAAACTGTGAAATACATGTGAGAGTCTTTCAACACAAGAGGTGCCTCAGCCCTAGGCATCTGTACCACCCAGTATGTGCTGTGCTGGGGTCCCAGGGTCTCCCAGACTGCGACTGTGAGTTAGGGAGCAGGGTCACACACAGGGGAGGAAGAGGAGGAGGTGGTGTTGGGAGCAGTAGGCTGCCGACCCCTTGTTCCTGTTCCAGCAGTGAAAGTCACGGAGAGCAGCACTTTTTGGGATGAGACCTGCAGGTGTGTCCCCATCCGCAGGGTCCAAGTCTCTGGCCTGCAGCGCGGGAGCATCCCGAGCGTGCCGCTGCAGGTCCCTGGTGGAAGGGCCCGGAGCCCCTCTGGCAGCACGGCACGGAGCCGGGACATGCAAGCATTCCTCCCGCATGCAAAATAAACCTGCACTGGTAAAGTGTGGAAATGAGTGTTTCTAGGCTCTCCTACAAAGCCCATATTCATGACTGTGCTTTTCATGTTAGCACCACGCTGCAGTCTCCCCGTTTCTTCCCAAGTCGACTCCTCCTTTCATATGGAAATCCTTCCCTCCCTCTCAATGTGTTTTCACCCATGCCAGGCTCCTGGGACTGGAGCGGAGTTTTCTCAGAGGTCTGGGCCCTTAGCTGGAGGAAGCGAATGTCCCCTGGTGACCTGGGAGTCTGAGGTGGCCGCCCCAGCGCTGGGAACTCTCTGTGCTGATCCACATCAAAGTGCTTGGCTGCCTTTTCCACTTGCTTTATGGCTCTGCATAGAGATAAAACCTATGAAAGATCCAACAGTAGATTCTCATGCCTGTCACAGGGCTAAAAGTGGTGATCCGTCATGTGCTGGCCATCCCTCCCTCCCACGGTGCAGGGCTGAGGATGTGACTGCTGGGGCACTTTCCAGGCTCCGCTTCAGAGGGAGCAGTGCATTACGGGTAGCACTGGTC
Organism: Opisthocomus hoazin; assembly: GCF_030867145.1. Lineage (NCBI taxonomy): Eukaryota > Metazoa > Chordata > Aves > Opisthocomiformes > Opisthocomidae > Opisthocomus > Opisthocomus hoazin. The sequence goes on from NC_134417.1 coordinate 14,769,934, forward strand.
ACAACTGGTGGCTGTGTCCTCTGCTTGCGGAAGCTGGGAAGCTCACAAGAGGTCTTTCTGGGAGCAGGAGTGGCAGCAGTGCCCTGCGCTGGATGGGATGCTACGGTGGGAAGGCGGCTTGGGCTGGGGAGGACGCTGAACAGGATGCGTGCCGGTGTCGCATCACTTGGCTGGATGTGAAGTTTCTTGCGTCAAAATAAAGCATTCACTTGCTTTGCTTTGACTTTGCAATGCCTGTGTGCTTCGGGTGGTGTGTATCCCAGCAGAGCTCAATAGCAAACTGAAGGCTGATGCTGTAGAAATAAATATTCCTGTAAGTAAAGAGGGAGTCTGAGAGCAAGCCTTGCTCCAAGGCAGGCAGCTCCGGGAGGGGACACGGTGTTCCTGCCCCGCGGAAGGACATTTGGAAATGCTGTGCTGGTGGGACTTGCCGGGTTAACGGAGTCTGGGGAGGGAAACGGCTGTGGGTGTGGGGCCGAAGCTCAGATGCTGAATATGCTGCACCCAGAGCTGGCTGAGCATCCTGCACCCAGGGTCCTCTCTCGGGCAGGTGCGCAGCCTGAACTGGAGAGCTCAGTTTGCACCTACACCAAAAATAAACATGTGGGAACACAAGACCTGTGAGGGAAACAGGCAGCAAGGCTTTTCTCATGGTACCCCAAAGAAAAGAAGAGCAGATACCTGCAATAACTTGCTGTATTAAGCTCAAGGGCAGCGTCAGCGTCTTGGAAGCAAGTGAAGTCGTTTGCGGTATCCCGTTACTGCAAATATGCTTCTCTGCCACTAGAAGGGACGAGTCATTAGTGACACCAAGAAACCACTTGAGGAAAATCTGTGTGGATTGATCCGCTGTGGTGGATGAGATATATTCTGCTGTCTTTTAGCAAGATGACGCATTTGTGACAGACTCCTATTTAGTGTGTATTGAAGGTCCCCCTGAAACCTCCAGCTTTATTTATGAAAACACTCCTGGGGCACCAACTGCGCTCTGTGCAATTTCATTCAGGCTTTTCAGTGGGTAGAGCTTGAATTAAGCATGTAACTGCCCACAAAAAAACATTCGTTTTATTGCTCTCCTGGTGGGAGAGAGTAGAAGCCGCGGCTGGGATTTGGAGGGCTGCATATCAAACCCACCAGTGTCTAGACAGAAAACAAATATGGTGCTGGGAGGGACGTGGCGGCCTGACCCTTTGCTGTGCGGATGTGGTCTGGGGAGGATGGTGAGGACAGTGAGATGGACTAGGGGAGAAACGCAGCTGAGGATGTGGGGGCTTGGTGGCCCTGGAGGGCTGCTCTGCCTGGATGGCTTCGCGCTGGGGACTTCCCTCTGGCCCCACTGCGACACTGAGGGCTTAGAGCAGTTAAAACATTTACCTGCCTTAAGCTTTTAAGACCTCTCTGATGGCCTCACGTGTTCATCTGCATGAAGAGCTTAGGGTGCCCTAAGCAGCCTTACCTCCTTCAGGAGGCTCAGGGCTCGGAGCTGCCGCTCAGCGCTGTGGAGCGTTTAACAGGATTAGTGCTCGGCAGTGCGGCTCTGCCACGTCCCTGCCCCATGCAGGAGGGGAGCCTGGAGCAGGTTTCCCCCACGGCCACCCTGTGATGGCTGGAGAGCAAGGGGGTGGGTGATGCTGCCTGTCAGCTTGTCTTTGGGGTATGTGCAGGTCCTCATGAAGAGCCGGGTACCATCAGAAGCAAGGGCCAGGGATGCTCCTGAAGGTTTGCGTTGGCCTGGCGGGACTGGTCCAGCTGTGGTGCAGCAGGGACCCAGCCTGAGCTCACTGATCAAAAAGCCTCTTGAGCAGCAACGCTGGCGTGCATAGATCGCCTGAGCAGGCGTGCCTGGAAGTGAGCAGATCTCTGCTGTGACTTTCGCAGAAACCACAGCATTTCACAGCAAGTGTTGAACAGATTCCCCCCTGCCGCCCTCCAGCCCTGGCTGCTGATGGTTCCTGGCAGCCCGGCCGGTTGTGCATGGCGAGGCCGTGTGCCGGCGGCGGGACAGAGGAACCCGCTGTCCCTCCTGCCCGTTGCTCGGCAGGGTGTAAAGCCGGCCTGTGGGCAGCGCACGCTGTGCTCAGCGCTTCCAGTTACTGCCTGGCACGGCCACCAGCAGCACTCTGGGGATGGGTAAAGGAGCAGCAGAGCTGTCGGCACAACCCAGCGCTTGCAGCTCCAGCTGCGTTTGGGAAGAGCTGCCAGCCCCCTCCTTGCAGGTAGGGATTGCAGTGCACCCCGGCCATCGCCCAGCTGTGTTCAGAGGGACTGATCCTGGCCGCAGCTATGGCAGGGCTGTCCTCTCCCACCCCCGGCACTGCTCCCCATCTCCTCCAACAAGCCCCATCCCTGCTTCCATCTGTTTGGGCAGAAACAGGGCTGCTGCTGTCCTGCTTCCCTACGGAAACAAGGCTTGTGCAACTGCGGGTGCCTGCCTGGTCACCTCCTCCCCTTCCAGGGATGCCTACGGGCATGTTTCATGTTGGGGCCCCAGAGGTGAGCAGGAGCAGGCAGCGTGTGAGGGTCCCCAGGGCGGCACTCACCCACCATGCTCAGCCTGCCTGGGGCAGCAGCAGCCCCCACCCAGCCCGCGGTCTGGGGGCAGGAGGCAGCTGAGGGCAGCGTGACGTGCGGCCTTTGCTGGTGTTGCGGCCGTGTCTGCGGGGAAGGGGAGTGCTTGTTGCAGGGGCGTAAGGCGTTTGTCACGTTCGTGGGACGTGGTTTGGGGCAGAACAAGCAAAACCATCCTTGGCTCTGGGTGGAGACAGCCGGGCAGTTAGCTGGTCCCCTGCTTCGTGAGGCTGCCGTAACCCAAGGACCCTGGGGATTTGGGCAGTAACATAAGAGAGGCAGGGCGCAGGCTGCTCATCCCACAGCCTGCAGAGCCGGCAGTGTTTGTGGGGGAGCTTCGCATGCTGTGGGTTTTAGAAGCACAGCGCTGAATGTCACGGTCCGCTCGCGGGCAATTTGCCCTGGGAAGAGGCACGGCTCTGCTCCCGGGGTGCGTTACCCACCCGCGGCTTTGTGTGTCCCGGCAAGGGGTACGCGGCACTCACAGGTACTCCGGCAGCCTCAGCCACTCATGAGCTGGACATCTCCAGCTTTGGGTGCCGTCAGCACCTTCCTGGGAAGCTTTTAGCTCCCAAATTTAGTTTAATAACTGAGTAATATATTTAACGAAATCCTGTGGTCCATGTGAGGGTTTTCTGGGGCTCTCAGAAGTGCAGTAACACAGGAATGTAGGCAGGACCGGGAAAAACAGGATCATCACCTCCTCTGTGTCTCTCTGCTCCACCCGGAACAGGGCGGGTGCCACTGGGAGGGAAGCAGGTCCAAGCTTTCCCTTTCCCATCCGTCCATGTATTGCACGAGGGAAGGAGACCGATGGCATGGTGCATCATCTGGGCCCCGTTCCCCTTCCCTGCCGCGGCCGGCACAGATTGCCTTCCTCTCCGACGACCTGAAGCCCCCGTTGCCCCCGAACCAGCCTGTGCCTGCTGAGTGCACCCGATGCAGTGAGCTCCTCCTGCCCCCACCACTGCCTTGTTCCCAGGGCTGCCCAACTGTCTCCCAGACCACGCTGACCTTCAGGGATTGCCTTGGCTCTAATGGCACATCTCTGCTGATCAGCACTAATTAAACACCCTGGGGAAAAAGCCCTCCCTATAATTAAAGGTAGCCACCTGCATCGCGTGCTCTTGCCACCCGGCATAAAAGGGAATCATGGCTAAAGTCCACTCTTGAGCAGCAGTGAGTGCTCGGCTGTGCTGGTGCAGGCTCCCAGTGTATTAATAGATATGACTCCATTTTTAGCCCTTGGGCTGAATGCTATTGCTTTTCTTTTTAGCAGTAGGGCTTAAACCTAATTTTACATCATCTGAGAATCTTGGACAAAACTACAAAGGCCCTGAAACAGGCCTGGATGACAGCAGCGTGCCAGCTGTTATCAGGGCTACTTGGGTGTCCCCGTGCCGGTGCTGCAGGGCGACAGAGCTGGGCGCCTGGGGCTGAGCGGCTGTGGGGGAGAGGGTCTGGGGCAGTGGGCTGGGGTCTCGTGGGAGTAGCTTGCCCCTCTCTGCTGACAAGAAGGGTCACTGTCAGCGCTTTTCAAGCCTGAGGCTTGCAGTGCAGCAGCCAGTGTCAGTGCTGATGCTGCCATTGCTGCTTGAAAACAAGGATTATCTGGTTAAACGTACTTGTTCCTGTGTCCCTTCCCAAGGCCAGCATCCTGCCTGCTGTCCCTCCCTGCACCAGGGCACCCTCTGGGACAAGCCCAGCCTGGCCACCCCTGTGCCGGGGGGGTACCCTCCTCTTCCTCCACGCCCAGCAGAGGTCCTGGCATTGCTTGCAGCTTTTCCAGCAATGGCACACGATGCCCGGCACAAGCACGGGTTATCTGCCCCCCCCCCCCCAGCACTGCCACGGATCCCAAAGGCACAAACCCTCGCCTCATTAGCAGCTGCAGGTATGAAGCTAGTCTTGCCTGCCCGGATTACCTGCCCACTTGGCAGGATAAGACGACTTCTGGCAAAAGCACAGAGGAGAAATCACATCCCTGTGCTGGAAGTCAAAAACATTAATTAAACCCGTGGTATCATTGATTGCTATCTCAGAGGAGAGGCAGAGGGTGAGAAAAAGCTCCGGGGAAGGAAACCTGGGGGAGGATTTGCGAGGAGCCTTCCTAACCTTTAAAAATGGTCTGATTATTTCTGGGATGTTGACATCTTCCTATGGGGAGGCCTTGGAGCAGGTCAAGCTCGTGCTGGGGGTGTGCAGGGCACGCAGCCCCCTTAGGGCAGGGGGGCACCTGGCCCCGTGTCCCAGGACCCTTTCCAGCTAAATATTTGGTGCTGCCCAGACAGGAGCCTTGCCCACGCTGGAGGACCTGGCTGGGACGCCTGCGGCGGGCAGCCTAGCAGGGCCAGTCAGATGCCCACTGCTCGGTGCCTGGGGAAGTCAGCCCTTTTTGTCTGGGGTGGAAACTGGGCATCCCCAGAGAGCTGGGCCAGGAGCACTGTCGTGGGCACCGAGCTCTCTGCTCCGGGTATAATGGGATAGCGACAGATTCATTTAGGCTGCCTGTGTTATCAGGCAAAGCTGCAATTACTCCAGAAATATTCATCCAGCTAAACTCCCTCATTACAACCCATTTGCACCTAGTGACTTTATCTAAGCACAATTGCTTCGGCTGGATTAAGCCATGCCAGAGGCTTTCCTCTTAGACTGCAAATATCCAGCCCGCAAATGGCACGCGAGGTCTGCGGCTTGCGAGGCTCCAGCAGCCTCTCCTTCTCCACGGATCCTGCCCGTCTCCCTGCTCACGAAGGGGGTGGCTGCGCGGGGGCAAAGTCGCTCTGTCCCCGGGGCTGTGGGCACAGCCCTGCCTGCCTGCCCATGCCCAGGACCACGTCCTGCTTTGCCAGCTGGGACCAGCTCACCTGCTTTACAACACCAGCAAATACCCCCGGCCTTGCAGGGTGTCCCTGTGGTGACAGTGCCTTCGGGGAGCAGATGCTGTCCCCATGCCCCCACGGGCACCCAGAGGGGAGCTGGGCACTCCCACACCGGGGAGCGGTGGTGGTGGTCCCCTTCCCTTCTCCTGGGTACAGGCAGTGGCCTGGTGCTTGTGGTGGCCGCTTGGCAAGCACCATGCCCCCCGTGCCACCTCTCTCACTGAGAGTGCTGCTCCTGCTGTCCCTTTCCTGTTGCTCGCTGCCCTGCTGCATGCATGGGCAGGGGTCCAACAGCCCCCATCCCTTCACAGAATCACAGAATGTTCGGGGTTGGAAGGGATCTCTGTGGGTCATCCAGTCCAACCCCCCTGCTGAAGCAGGGTCACCTACAGCAGGCTGCACAGGACCTTGTCCAGGCGGGGCTTGAATATCTCCAGAGAAGCAGACCCCACAACCTCCCTGGGCAACCTGTGCCAGGGCTCTGTCACCTTCAGAGTGAAGAAGTTCTTCCTCATGTTCAGCTGGAACTTCCTGTGCTTCAGTTTGTGCCCGTTGCCCCTTGTCCTGTCGCTGGGCACCACTGAAAAGAGTCTGGCCCCATCCTCCTGACACCCACCCTTGAGATATTTATAAGCATTTATTAGGTCCCCTTGCAGCCTTCTCTTCTCCAGGCTGAACAAGCCCAGCTCCCTCAGCCTCTCCTCGTAGCAGAGATGCTCCAGTCCCCTCATCATCCTCGTAGCCCTCCGCTGGACTCTCTGCAGTAGCTCCTCATCTTTCTTGAAGTGGGGAGCCCAGAACTGGACACAGCACTCCAGATGAGGCCTCACTAGGGCAGTGTAGAGGGGAAGGAGAACCTCCCTCGACCTACTGGCCACACTCCTCAATGCACCCCAGGATCGCATTGGCCTTCTTGGTAGCCAGGGCACACTGCTGGCTCATGGTCAACTTGTCATCCCCCAGCACACCCAGGTCCCTCTCTGCAGAGCTGCTCTCCAGCAGGTCCTCTCCCCGAGGACCTGTTTTCTAACTGCTTGGGCTTATTCATCAGGTCGGGGGTACGGTGAGCTGCTCAGCTGGCTTTGCTCTTTCGGTGGCAGTAAGGATGCAGGAGCAGGATGAGGAGACAGCTCTGAGCATGAGGCTGTGGGGCAAGATGAGGTGTTGGGCAATGGGCTGGGCAGCTGCTGGGCACGGGGATGCACAGTGCCTGGGTGATGCCAGCAGCTGCCGAGCCAGACGTCATGGATGGAGAAGGGCCATGGCTCGCTCCATCCCTGTGCCCGTGTGAGCCTGCTCAGCATAGGAACGGCAGAAGAATGGTGGCATTCGCAGGCAGTGATTCCTGCCAGCCCATCCTTTCATGCCGGCTTGTCTGACATGAAATGGTGCAAACAAACCTCGCTGCTTGCTTTGATTGCTTCCCAGGGGTTCCTCCACTTGCATTGTAATGAAGCAATATTTTGCTGTATAAATAAACCTGGAAGTGGAAGTAGAAAGGACTTATCAGCTCTAAAGGTATTTGCATGCTGCCCAGAAGGAGGGAAAGAGCCACACAGGGATTAAGTAGGGACAAACTCCGAGTGCTGGTGAGGACAGTGAAGATTTACAGCAAGATGCTCTGCTGGTGCTTTATAAATGAAGCTGTGCGCAGGGCTGTCACGGAGCAGCAAGATGGGGACTGCCACTGGGGTAAATGTCTTAAATACTGGCCTGAGCCACCCCTTTTAGCAGTGGTGCTCCTCTGGCTGGATCTGCGCCCGAGGGTGGGATGAGACAGTGAAGAACATGGCATATTCTGGGTGGGCAATGTCAAACAGTTTAGTTTCTCTTGGCACAATCCCCATTTCCCACTGACGAGGTTTAGAGAGGGAACATGAGCAGAGCACTGACCACACCAGTGCCTGCCCTTGGTGGTGCTTTGCCACAGGTCAGGGTATGGCTCAGATGCTCTGGGCAGGCAGGTATCGGTGCTTCTGCCTGTATTTATTACCTGAGCTCCCCGCTTTCTGCCAACACTAAGGAGAGCAGAGGAGCCAGACGCGGGGTCAGGTGAGGCTGTGCTGCCTGGGGCGGGGGGGATGACCCCCCCCTTGCCTGGCAGATGTGTGCATTCACCCCTCCTGCGTCCCTAGTGCCGGTCAGGTTGGTGCTCGCTGGATGCGACGGTCACGCCAACCTGCTTTGCACCCTGTTCAGGCCCCTTGCCTGACTCCCACCAAGGCCCACTGACACCAGTGGGTCTGTGGTCAGGTTAAGACATAGTGGTACATCGAAAACTACAAATACCCGAGTGGCTGGCACTTGCCTGCGCTGAGCCACGTCTGCAAGTATTCTCTGAGTCTCTCTGCAAGGAAAGCAGAGTGCTGGGCACGATCTCTCGCAAGCGCGCAGCTCTGAGCTCTGGCTGGTGTCTGCAAAAGCCGCTTCCCTGACCTGCTTACTCTGCAGCCTCGCGTCTTGCCAGAGACCAGATCCTGCTGGTGCCGACGGACCTGCGTTTAATCCATAAAACAGCAGAATCCAGGCTTTGCTAAAACACTTGACAGGACCATGGTATCATAAAGCAATCCGCGAGCCGATCGGCAAGGCACAGCAGCACACCAGTGCAAAACCAGGCACTGTGACAGCTGGCAGGGCGAGGATGTCAGCACGGCTGCCCCAGGACAGCCGCGGGTCCAGCCCGCCTGGCTCCCGTCGCTGCCATGCTGGCTGCTGGGGCATGGTCGGTGCTCTTTCCCTTCTTCATCTCACAGCTTTGCAGACAAGCACTGGGGGACAACGTCGCTGTGCGGAGCGGGGCGCAGTGGGGGGTGAGCGCCTCCTCCCTTGGGCAGTGACGAGGCTGCTCCTGGCCAGCTTTGGGCTCTCCAGCTCGGGGGGAGGCAGGGGAACTGGAGAACATCCAGAGCAGAGCTGGCACACTGGTGGGGGCTGGAGCGCGGGGAGGAGAGGCTGCAGGAGCTGGGCTGCTCCAGGGTTGGGGAGGCTGGGGGACGCAGGGGCAGCCACCAGTGGTCATGGCAGGCAGGTGGCAAAGGACAGCGCTGGCTGCTCCTGGCAGCTGGGCAGCGAGGGGCAGCAGCCCCAGACTGGGGCTTTGGGGCGTTCAGCTGGGCATTAGGACAGTGGCTGGGACACCCCTGCTCTCCCCCGGGGACCACTGCTACCCAGCCCCATGCTGGGCTGTGCCCCGGTGACCCACATCCCCGCAGCAGCCCCGCCATCCTGGGAGAGCCAGCCCGTGCTGGCTGGCACCGTTACACAACCCTGCCGCAGCCCTCTGCCTGCACACTACAATAGGCACTATTTTTATTCCCTTTGTGGTTGTCACAGGCAGCACTAAAGTCCTTGGGGTGGAGGCTCTCCTCCCCCGTGCTGTTATGTAGGACATTTCAGCCGCTTGTCCTTGTGCCCTGCTTGTGCCTGTCCCCACCAGCCCAGCACGGTGAGACCAGCAGGGACAGGACACAGGGTCAGCGTCCTGCAGGCAGCAAAGCCCCAGGCTTGGGCACTGCTCAGAGCCTGCCCTGCCTGCTCAGCCCGCAGACACCAGCCTGGAGGAGCCACGTACTTTTGGGGAGACACGTTTTTGCCCCTACCCCATGCACGTGATGGCAGCTGTGGGCCCCACTGGTCCAGACCTGTAGGTGGGCTTCCCACCTTGGCCTCAGCCATGGGGCTGCCCCAGTGCCGTGCTCGGGGCAGCAGACTGGGCCCGCTGCGAGGTCCTGCCCTGCTGCCCCGGGGGCAAAGCCCTGGCTCCTGCAGCACCCTTACACTGCCTGATGTTCCCAGGAAACTGCTGTCAGTGGTGGGTCTGGCCACTGGTGACAGCCAGTTACTCGGAGCAGAAATTCCTCATGGGCATGATGTGGATGGAGCAATTTTCTGCACAATTACTCCAGTTTGTTCAGGGTGATAAACCAGTATTGAGGAAGGAGGAGATGAGGCATGGGAGCGATGTATCTTCCTTCTGAACCTATTTCTTGCCATATAACACAACTTGGACATTTCATAATGGGGCTGGAAGAAGTGGGGACTTGCAGCATAGGGATTAGATCAGACTAGAAATTAAATTCCTACGTTAGAGATACATGTACTGTGGTTTCAGATTTCCTAGGCTTAAGAAAGTTGTCTCCCCCTGCATGCTTCATGCAAGTACCAGGTGGGGGAAAAGCAAAAGGTGCTGCCGCACAAATAGCTTTGCTGAGGAGGAGGAGGAGGGGGAAAATGAACCTGTCCCGGCGGACGGCAGTGATGCCACGCAGTGAGCGGGGGCAGGTGGCGGGGGCTGAAGGTGCAGTGTGAGCGGGGATGGTGGCACCTGGCCGGGGCAAGCGGGCAGGCAGCGTCGATGCGGTACCCTCCCGTCGTGTGCCCGTTGCGAAGCCTCCTCCCAGCGATGCAGATCTCCCCTCTCCCCGAGGAAGAGCTGACGAGGCTGCAATTCCAGCTGGCTGACACGACATCAAAGCACTTCTCCCCACCAGCGCTGCCTGCCAAGTCATGTTTTGCACGGTGTGATCCTGCACCACCGTTCACATGGCCTGGGCAGGTTCTGGGGTGCTCCTTGCATCCCCAGCACGCTGCCAGGCATGGTGGTGCAGTTTCCCAAACCCGGAGTGTCCTGCTTCCCCCAGGGCTTCTCTGCTCCCTGTGGAATCTGTTTTCTACCTCCTCCAGCTGAACGATGGGGCCAGCGTGTCCCTTGGGAGCAAAGGATGAGGATGAGGAGAAGGGCTGCAAACAAACCCCAGTGACCTGGTGTCTCATGGCTGCAGAAGCACAAGACCTGCCCTTGGACACACGCTGCCAGCCTCCTGCCTGGCTTCCCCACCTCTGCCTCCTTGCTCCAGCCCCCTCCCTGGGCCCTCTTCCCTGTTTTTTCTCCTCGAGCCTGGATCTGCCCCGCAGCTCCTCGGAGCCGCTCGGAGCCTCCCGTCCCCGGGGCAGCAGCTCCCTGTGCCTTGCCCTTCCCGGGGGCCTGTTACAGTCTCTGGTGGCACGGAGCCTTGCTGCGCTCAGCAGCAGTTATTCCTCTCTGCCCTTTGATGTGCTCCACTCCACCGCTCGGGACCGTTGATGGGGACGAGCCCTGGCTGACGATCAAAGTCTCCCCTCCGAGCTCTGCCGCTGCAGCCTGGCCCCGTCCCTGGGATTTCCAGGTGGGAAATCCCTTGGAGTTGCTCTGGGTGGTGGCACAAAGCACAACACTGTGAGCGCTGGGAGCTGCCTGCACGCCACGGGGAACCAGAGCCAGCGTGGCACAGCACCCGGCTACTGATCACTGGGCGTGGAGGAGAAGAAGGGTCGCTCCAAAAAATCACAAGCCAGTGCAGCCAAACCCAGCCACTGGAAAAAGTCCAAATATGTCAGTATGTTTCATTGGCGTCTATCAGGCAAACCGGCCAGGAACAGCGTGATCAGCACTGCGTTTGCAGGCTCTGGGTCTTCTCGAGCAGCAAGACCCGAGGGCAGGCACTCCCCGCGGTCCCCAGGGAGAAGGCTGTGTCACCGTGCTGGCTGCCTTCGAGCCCAGGAGGTCCCCGCGTCCCCGAGGGTCCCCGAGGCTGGCATAGGGAGCAGCACACGGCAGCTCCACGCCGGCGGTGGGGCTGGTGGGACCCATGGATTTGCTGCCATCCTGCATAGTATCTCATGCTTTTCCAATGGGAGAAACCACCTGCCTAATTAAACAGCAGTAATGAGCTTGCCATTGCCAGCTATGCCTGAGCACACTACAAACTCCAATGACACTTAGAGGAGGAAATGTGCTGCCTTCTGTGTCTCTCTGCTGCTATTTAGAAAGCTGACAGTTGTGTCCCGAGCCCTGTTGGTACAAGGTATAATTAGAGAAGCTGCTTGAACAGTGTTGTTATAAAAGTGATGTTGAAATAATGGTGTGGAAGGAAAAGCTGGGGCCGTATGTTTCTGGGGTGTGCATGCTACACTCGGCGCTGTGCCCAGTACGCTGCAGTGATACATTTCAGGCAGCCTCTGCTGAGGGAAATTAGCATCTTTGTGCTGTACACAAGGTACACTCTGTTCTTTGGATGCGAGCTGAGAGTCACATTTAAAACCATCCAATAGAACATTTTCCAATTTTTATTTATCAACAAGCATCTACACGTATTCCTGGAGAATGAAATATTTAGACGCATGCAGAATGTGAGAGCGCCAATGTATTATTTATCACCGCTTCCCTCCTGTGGCTTATAAATAACTCGTGAAGCCTGGCTGTCCAGCACAGCCCGTGGCCGGCTTCCTAAAGCAGCTCCGGCTGCCGCTGCTCGCCAGCTCGGGGCATCCCGCCCCCGGCAGAGCATCTCCTGTCTCCAGGCCCTGCCAAGGAGAGGGTGTGCAGAGGGTGGTAGTGCAGGGTGGCATTGGCCTCTCCGTGGGATGCCTCCGTGCACATCCCTGCGAGTCCCGCTGGCTCTTCCCACGGCATCTGGAGCGGGTTGCAGTTCCCTGCCCGCAGACAGGGTGACAGGACCCAGGAGCCAAAGGGGAAGTGCACGAGAGGCGGGGAGTTTGCTGTGCTCCCATGGAAGGAGCATGGAGGGCTGCGGGTGCCAGCTCCTGGCTCAGCCACCAAGAAGGGAAACTGAGGCAGCACCAGCAGTGAGCCAAGCACGCCGTGCTGGCTCTATGGGAACGCTGTCATCTCACTGCAGATGTCAGGCGATGAGAGCTGTTGCGTGAATAACATCCCCCCTGATACGGGATACGTCATTTGTAAAGATGCCAGGAGAGCTGCAGCCGAGCAAGCCACGCTGTCTGGGAGGGAGGGATCGGGTAGTGGCAACTCAATTAACTCCCCGGACAGGAGGCTGAGGCAGGGAGCCCTGCCGCGGGGCTGGAGCCTGGGTCAGCAGCCTTCGCCTCTCTGGCCTCTGGCAGCAATGCAGTAGGCCTCATGGATGGCAAACTGGGGAGGAGGAAAGCACCCAGAGCCTATTCTGGGGTCTCTGGGGATCTGTGGGGGATCCTGTATTTGAAAGATACTGTGGGTGAACAGGAGCAGATGGGTGTCAGGCACAGTTTATGGCTTTGCACATATAACTCTAGTTTCAGTCATGTAAAAAAAAAAAATTGCCCTTCTGCTGAGTTCGAATAACACCTTTCTCCTGTGCTTAAGATAGTCACAGGTACAGCAGACACCAGGGAGCTTTTTGCTTCCCCTGTAGAGTGACTGCAGACAAATCAGTGCTGCTGAGTGTGCCCGGGGCCATGGGCTGGGGCAGATTACGGAGGCCGGGCTGTTCCTCCTGGCTGCGGGCGACAGGTCAGGGTCTGAGGATGAAGGCAGAAGGAGAGAGGGTCCCCTCAGCAAGGCCACGCAGCAGCTGAGGAGCTCACGCATCTCACAAGCGGTGCTAACGCAGTGCACAGGTCTGACTCTCTGGGGTGGCATGAGTCAGAACAGGGGAAAGATTACACAAGGCCTAAAAGAAACAGAAAGCACGGTATTAATAACTATGAATTGCACTAAATTACTCGATAAGTGAATTATCCTCCCTACATTACCTGCTGGCAGCGGGAGCATCCCTGCCTTCTCTGCAGAGAGAGGAAGGATGGCTGGGAGCATGGTTTTCTTGACTTTGGCCCTCCAGCGCTGCTGGTCGCTTGCTCCACGCAGAAGCACTTGCAAACATTGCTCGCGTGGGCAAGGACTCGCTTTGTTCATTGATAAATAGTGGCTGCTTGGGGAATGAGCCGTTCGGCTTCGCACTGCGATCCTGCGCAGGGTCTGAGAGCACGGACCTGGCTGGGGCGGCAGGAGGAACTCCGTCGGCCGGCTGCGATTAGCTTCGCTGTCGTCTGTCCAGGGCTGAGCAACCCTCCTGCTCCTGGCAGGGCTCAGGGCTTCTCCAGCAGCCACAGGGTGCAGGAGGACCCGGAGGGGCTCGGGGGGCCAGCTCAAAGGAGTGGCAGCAGCAAGGGGACGTGGGGGCTGGGAACGGGGCTGGAGTGGCCGTGGGTCTCGCTGCTGGAGCACCCCTTGCCCTGCAGAGCCCAGTGGAGCGTGCGGCCCAAGGCTGAGCGCGATTCGGTGACGCCGGGAGGGCATCAGCTGGCATTGCTGGGATGCTCCTGCTGAGCACCAGTATCTTCCCAGCTGGAGCAGCTGCTGGAGCTCAGCCCCCTCCCTGGGCCACAGCTCCGAAGAGACGTGGGAAGCCATCCTGGCAGCTCCGTGTGTTGGACTTGCTCGTGGAGGCAGAGCCCCCGGGGTGGCCAACGCACCTACATCATCTGCAGGACTGGAGATGTTTTCCCGCTGTCCCAGGACAGTAGCTGCTCGCCTGGCCTGCTGAGCAAAGCTCAACACTCATCAGACCTGGGTGCTGCAGGTCTTCGAGCCAGGTCCTCGGTGCCGGTGAGCCAAGGAGTGGCGCAGCCTTGGGGGGGAGCCAGCTGCTGGGCTGCTGCAGAAAGCCACCAACACCCATCAGCCTCCGGAGAGCATCGTCCGGCACCGAGCTGTTCCTAGGGCACGGCGGCTGCTGGGAAGGCATCACGGGGCTGTGAGGCACAGCGTGTCTCTCAGCTGGAGGTGCGCTCGCCGGCCTGGGAGCAGCACAGAGCAGCTGTCCTTCGGGGGCTCGCTGGCTTTTGACTTCACTTCAAAGCCCAGGCTCCCTGTGTGTGTTTTAGCGACATCCACACACTCCGGGTTTCTAGGCCAGAGCTTTGATTCCGTGCTGCACTCAGCAGCTCTGTGTGAAGGTAGCCTGCGGTTAAGTAAGGTGAGAGGCTGAAAGTGGTTCAATTTCGCAACAATAGCTGAGAACAAAGTACAGATTTTACCATTTAAAACTGGGACAAAACAGAGCTGGAAGGTTTCCGTGGGGTTATTTTGTTCATTTTCCTTTTAACACCCAGTAGCCTTTTTTGAGTTGAATTAAATATATGGTGTCTATGGCTTTTGCCTCACACTGGAGCATTGCCATCCGCGTCCGAATAGAAAAGCCAGGGCAGGACAGCAGCACCTGGGAGGGAAGGAAGCAGAAGAAGGGAGGAGAGGGACCTCAGCTTGGGCTCGTTCTCCTGGCCAGGGCTTGTCCTGGTCTCTGCTACCAGCTCCTCTCAGCGCTACTATTTTTTTCATTCTTTTCTTGTCCTGCACCTAGCACATCCAGCTCATGTCTGGGCCTGAGGTACATAGAAGTGACACCAAGACAAGCAATTAATCCTAATTGAGCTGGCCTGGTGGCTTTTGTTCTTCTTCCACCCTGGGCTGACCTGCAGAGCATCTTTTCACCTTGACAAAGAGGTTTTTTATGTTAAACGGCTAAAAGTCATCATCACCATAATGGTTCTTATGGCAACCCAGCAAACGGAGCTCTTAAAAGCTCCTCTAGCTTACTGCATCTCTCAGCCATTACGCTTACCTGACCCCCAGGAACACGGGCAAGCCCTGGGGCTGAGCCGGCTCCTCTCTGAGCTGCACCCCCGAACGGGAGAGGAGCAAAGCAAGCACAATCACTGCCGCCTCCATCACCCACCGCTACCTTCCTTATGGATACCATACGGTCCATGACAGCCTTGGAATCGTTTCCCTCCTTACAGCCTGAGTTTTAAATCACCCCACAGCCTCCTCCTGAAAACCTGCCGAGCCGAAGCCGCTGCAGGTCACGTTGTGCAATTTGCTGTTGCAAGACAAAGAAAACAAGTTCTTCTTTTTTACAATTACCAAACCACTTCATCGAGCAATTTCCCTACCTCCGCGCTTCGGTTTCAGTTAACAGTATTCCTCGGGGACGGAAAGTCTAACTGCACCTCCGAGTGACTTAGTGCCGGTTCTGCCATTACAGGCAATTGTGAAAAGATACTCAAGTGCCCTAACTGCTGGCAGCAGGTTTCCCTGCCTGCGCTGGAGCCGAACCCAGAGCAGGGTCGCTGGGACTGCGGGCAGGCGCTGGCCGGAGGGCCCCGAGCAGCCTCGCCACGGGCACCAGCTCGCCAGCTTTCGGCAGCCTCTCGCCGGGGGTTGAACCTCATCTGCCCATCCCAGCGTGGCTCTCACTGGGTGCTCTGCCCTGGCATATGGAAGCCCTTGTCTGGCTAAAGCGGCTCCTGACGGGGGTCCCAGCGCAGCCCGGGGTGCTTGCCAGGGGCTCGGCACCAGCCTGGGAGGGGGGATGGCACCCCGCTCCGGGGCGGAGGGCAGCGAGGGGCTGTCCCCACGGCACACGGCCGTTACAGGGCAACCGCAGGCCTCCGTATGAAGCAACTCCCTGCGGCGTCCCTGCCACCCCACGCAGCGCGCAGCAAAGGAGCACCTTCCTCCCCACACCGCGGCTGGCACCGACGCCAGCAGCGAAGCTTGGCTGCGCCGGACCGGGGGACGTCGGTTTCCTCCCCACTGCCCCACGGCAGGAGCTGGCACCGGGGCTGCTGAGGCCGGCGGGGGCTGCCGGGTGGCCTGCCGCCGCGCTGGGAGCGGGACTGCCAGCCCACCGCCCCCCGCTCTTCAGACCGAGCCGCGCCAGGGCGTGGGGTCCGTGTCTCCGCTGTCGCCGCTCCCACACGTCAGGGCTGCCTCGCTGACGAGGGGCAGCGCCGGGGCCAGGCATGAGGACTGAGGGCCAGGACCCCCCATCAGCTCTTTGGCAGCGCGAGGGAGGGCAGGACGCTGGGTCTTGGCTCGCCGGAGCTCGGCTGGGCCCCCCGAAGCCCCCGCGGGGGTGCCCGGGCTCCCAGCCGGCCGCGGCTCTGCTCCGACCGCTCCAAGCTTCCTGCGTTTGTTTCGCTCGAGCTGTCTGGGGGAAGTGGGGTGTTGTTATGTCTTCAGCTCAGCGTCTGTTTAGAGAGGGATAATGCCATGGTGGGGGAGGACAATGAGAGTATTAAACGCCTAAAATTCTCTGTCTCTCACTATTTTGACTAATTTTTACTTTTTTTTTCCCAAATTAGTGTTTCCTTGGAAAACTACAGTGAGATTTGATGGGCCCTGGTGTGGGGGGGTAAAGCCTGAGTCAAGCCCACCAAGATGAGCCCAAACTGATCCCTGCTTTTGTCCCACTACAGGCAGCAGGATCTGCCCGCTGCCTTTCAGAGGTGGATCAGAGGATGGTCGGATTACGGAAGGGACGGGATGGCCAGCGCAGGAGCAGAGATCCTCAGGAGACCTCGCTGCAGAGGACAGCAGCCACCCCCTCCTGCCACTTTCCCCGGGCTATGTTTAGCTCCTGGTTTGCTCGGGGAACCCAGATGAGCACCTGGGGACATCTTAATGTCATTGTCCCACCAGAGCTGGCTTTAGGGGACTTTTTTACCTTGCAGGATATAACTAATTGGACCTGACATCAGGGAGAGCCATGCTGGGCCCTGAAATAGCTTTCTGCACAGCGTTCCTCACAGAGGCGCCATGGGGAAGCACGGGTGTAAGTGTCCACTGAGCCGCTTTCGCAGGTGCTGGGATGCTGCTTGGCCGTGGAACTCAGGTCATGTCTTGAGTGCTGGCAGCCCAAACTGGGGAGCAGGACTAATGACCGTCTATGGCCTGGCTGATGAACCCCAAGTCTGGGTTAGCCCAGAGGTGCAAGAAGGACTCTCAGTCTTTCTACCACTGTGTAGCAGGTCGTTGCAATACCCCGCATCTGCAGTGGTCCTCGCTCCTCTGCCTCGCTCGCTGGTGGCAGCCCGGAGGGTTTCCTTTCCTTGGCATTTCTCTCTTCAGTAAAAGCAGTGACAGTCGGGCAGAGGCGGTGGGTTCAGCTGACTTCAAAGCGGCAGTAATCGACAAGTCTGTACGGGATTGGGCTGGGAGTCCACAGAGGGAGAAGGCAGCTCTTCCAGTGGCCTGTCCTAGAAATGGCTGTGTACCTCCTGGCCACCAGCTCCAGCCGATGCTGGTGGTCCTTAGGGTCTCCTGCGCAGTTGTACCATGCTGTATGCTCTGCTAGAAACCTGCTGAGACCTCGCTCCAGCCAGCGCTGGAGGCAGAAGGTTTTGGCAGCTGGAAGTCATGCATGGGGGTAACTGCTGTACTGGTGTGTGGGGGTAACTGCTGTACTGGTGTGCGGGGGTGACTGCTGTACTGGTGTGTGGGGGTGACTGCTGTACTGGTGTGTGGGGTAACTGCTGTACTGGTGTGTGGGGGTAACTGCTGTACTGGTGTGTGGGGTAACTGCTGTACTGGTGTGTGGGGTAACTGCTGTACTGGTGTGGGGGGGTAACTGCTGTACTGGTGTGTGGGGATAACTGCTGTACTGGTGTGTGGGGTAACTGCTGTACTGGTGTGTGGGGTAACTGCTGTACTGGTGTGTGGGGGTAACTGCTGTACTGGTGTGTGGGGTAACTGCTGTACTGGTGTGTGGGGTAACTGCTGTACTGGTGTGTGGGGATAACTGCTGTACTGGTGTGTGGGGATAACTGCTGTACTGGTGCAGGGACTCCTCTCCTTGCCATGCGGAGCCTTTGTGTTATGAGATGCTCTCCAAAGCCTGGACATTGCTTAAGAAAGTAAAATTAGATCAGAGCAGCACCAAAGATAAGCGGCTCAGTTCTCATCCCACGACTTGCTGGAGCAGTATGACAGGTGGGAGGCAGGACGGGACGCAGTGTCACCTACAGGGACAGTGGCAGACTGCCCTGGGGGGGGGATGGGGAGGGCCAAGCTCGTAGCCTCAGCCCTGCACTGATCGGAGTTGGATGTGCAGAGGTATTGGGGATGATGGGGTGACACAGGACATGGGGTGTTGTTGCTGCTGCTGAGCCAGGGCAGAGCACGGCAGTGACCTCTGTGCTGTTCCTGCACTGGGGATCCCTCCAGGCGAGTCAGGCTGCGTCCCAGACGAAGGCAGATGGGGGGACTGGGAAGGGCTTCCCATGGCCCTGGCTGCTCCTCAGGGGTCTGTGCATGATGGAGACGCAGCACACACCCTGCTCTCTGCAGCTGCATCCTCCCATTGCTCATTTGCGTCCTGGCCATGGTGCCTGGTGCTGCTGGGGCCCTGGCAAGCTGCCTTCGGTTTGGGCTCTCCTGGGACTCCCAGAGAAGGTGGTGGGCAGGGCACGGACCCCAGGACTTGCCCTGCTGCCGGGAAGCCTCCATTTCCTCCCAGGTGGGTGAAGGCAGAAGCAGGCTGCAGGGCAAACATGGCCCTGTCCATGTTCAGAAGTCATCACCACTAATGCTCAGCTTTAATTAGCTATTGCCAATGAGTGCTCCTGCCAGTAGCTGCCTGGGGCCAGCTCTCTGCTTGCACTAGTCTCATCTCCTGGGCCACCATGGACATGGATGGAGCCGCCCCTGGGATTCAGCAACCACAGCATGTACAGACAGAGAAAGTGCAGGTCTCCCTGCTCAGAAACAAATATTTCCAGACTATTCTCCTCCACTTCCAGGTGAGAAGATGGTTTTGCACCAAAGTGGGCAGCTCTCAGATGATCCCATTGCTGATCCTGGAGCTGAAGTTCAAATCCCTGTGGCAGGCAGAGGGCAGTGAGGCTGCCCAGGGAAGTGGTTGAGGCACCATCCCTGGAGGTATTTAAAAGATGTATAGATGCGGAGCTTAGGGACATGGTTTAGTGGTGGAATTGACGGTGCCAGGTTAATGGTTGGACTCGATGATCTTAATGGTCTCCTCCAGCTTAAATGATTCTACGATTCTGTGACTGGCAATGCCCAGGAAAAGGTGCTGGGGAAATACCCCGTTCCTACTGACCGTCACTGCTGGCTGCCTCGCTGTCCCCGCAGACCTGTTTCAAGCAGGAAGAATGAGAAGCTGCTGGTAGGGAAAGCAGGCAGCTGCATTCACATTTGGCTCTATTGTTTCATAATTATTAGCAGAGAGATTGAAAATGTAATTATGATAATTAAGCCGAATCGCAATCTTCCTACAGGAGCTACCGAATTATTTGTATCAACTTTTCATCCTAATTCCCTTAACTGTTCCCTGCCCAGAGGAGAAGGAGCCCGCACCGCTCCGGGCTGCCCACACTGCGTGCCAGCGCAGGCGATCCTCCATCTTCGACGGCACGTGCTGAAACAGCAGCAAGTGGCAGCTCTTACTCAGCATGAAATTGGGGTGGGAAAAGAGCCGTGTGAGAGACAGCGGCCCTGAGGGCTGGAGCGCTCTGCGGGGCCAGGAGCCACAGCAAGAGGGGAGAGCCGGAGGGGAGCGTGCCGGGCTGGGAAAGGCAGCACCCAGCTGCAGGCTGGGCTGGCTGGAAAGGGCACAGCAATGCTGGGCAGATGCTCCGCAGGAGGCGGCTGCCAGGGCTGGGTTTGGGCATGGCGTCTCCTGTCCCTCAGGGCTGAGGGTGTACCTGCCACCGTGATTTCTGGAGTCGGAGCGAGCACAGTGCTCAGCGTAGCAGGACTCCAGGGCCGTGGCATGCCCAGGCCAGCCTGCTCCAAAGCCCGGCTCTGCGCACAGACCCGGCAGCAGCGGCTTCGGCGCTGTCACTCTGCTGGCTCCCTCCAGGAATGCTGTCAGCTCTAATTAATGTCACAGTTAGCTTGCTCATGCATCCGAGCAAACTGCGTGCAACTTCACGGTGTCACGGAAAGAGCGATGAATCCCATCCCGGAGCCTTTTCCTTGCATCCCCCGGGGTCTGCAGAGCTCCCATGCCGGAGCAGCAGAGATTTCCAGATCTGGATGTGAAGCTCAGCGCGTCACTCCTCTATGCGGGGTGGCAGCAGAACCAGCTGCAGGAGGCAGGCTGCCCAGCTTCTCCCCATTTTGGAGCAGGAGAGGAGCTCTATAGGCACAGCCCTTTGCTGGGGCCAGATCTCTAAGGGGAAAGCTCCCATCCTTCCCACAGAGCTGAGGACATGTTCAGTGCATGGGGACAGATGATGTGTACCATGATGTGCCACCACCGGGTCTGGGGCACCTGGGACAGAGCTGAAGGGCAGCAGCATGAGAGCCCAGATGACTGCAGCAAGCATCCCCAGCCCTTCGGCAGTCCTGGGCTATCCCATCCCAGGCCTTGCCCAGCTCCTGCCATCAACGGGGCTCAGTTTAAGCCCACAGATAGGAGCTGGGCTTTGCCTTACTGAGGCTGAGCACGCAGCGCATCTCCCAGCGTGGGGAAAAGCATTTTGCAGCCTTTCTCCTGCCTTCACCCCTCGGCAGCGGCATGGAGCGCAGGGATCAAAGCCAGATCCTGGAGGGTGCTGGGCAGCTGCAGCCTGGAGTTCCGCTCCTCGCAGAGTCACCGTGTCAAGCCGAGGGCAGGATCGGGCCCATGTCCTTCATTATATAACTGTTTCTCTGAGTGTTTTCGTAGCATTCAGCCCTCCCACCGGGCAGAGCCCCCACCGGCAATGGGGAACATCATGTTTTTTTGGATGCGTATCTTTGATTTCACGCGGGCTCGTAGCAGCGGCCAATTCCGCTCCCCGGCTTCCCCAGTTAATTGCAGGGCATTAACCAGGATGCAGCCCCCTGTGAGCCACCAGCCAGCAAGCTGGAGGTGTCACCTTCCTTGGGGTGGGTGATGGAGCTGCAAGGAGAAGCAGAACCCAGAGGCCAGGGCCAGGTCAGTTCACCCGCGGGGCTCTTTGAGCCCTGTGGATGAACCGACCTGGCCCTGGCCTCTGGGACCCCACGCTGTCCATGCTCTGCCCCTGCTGCCTGCCCTCGCATTCCTGTCCCAGCACATCATCCCCCTCCAGCTGCGGGGGAAAACAGCCCCTGCTGCCACCAGCACGCAGGCTCTGTGGGAGCTGGGGCTGATGCTGGCCTTGGAAATGCAGGGTTTTTTTCTGTAAAAGAAGCGAGAGGTGAGGCACAGCCGGCTGGCACCGTGCACTGCTTGCAGCCCTGCAGATTTTTTCCATCACTGATGGGACCCTGGCCACCCTCAGCAGAGAAACAGGTCTTCGCCGGTGGCTGCGCATTGCTGGAAGGTATGAAGGCAGGAGATCTGGCCCCACACCTCCTTTGCAGGCTGAGATTTGGGGGCTTTCCCCCTAATTAATGGGGAGTTTTCGTGCGATGGCTAAAAATTGGGCCGTAGGACAGTTGTGGTGTCTTGGTGATGAGCAACAGCGGTGGGACAGCTGCTCTTCTCCAACACATCGCCGAGGAGGAAATCCTGATGCCTTCCTGCTTCCCCGTGAGAGTCACAGTGTGCTGAAGGTGACTCAGAACTAGCCCAGGGGCTGGAGCTGTACTTGATACTGGGTATTGCCTGTAGACCCCGAAAAGCATTTTCACCACTGGCCCGGTGGCACGCAACCAGACCTTGCACCAGCCCCTCAGCCAGCAATTCTCGCAGCATCGCCCCTGGCCAGACAAGCTGGATGTCACCCGTGCAGGCATGTCACCAGGCTGACTGCAAATAATTCTGGATCTAAATCAGTACAGTCTGGGCTAAAAGTCATTTCATGACCTGGCTCGCTCCACTTGGCCACTGGCTGATTTTTCTGGTTGTAAATGGTATTTTTTCCTGTTGTGGAGGAGGAAGATGTAAGGACAGGAGAAGGGCATGCTAAGGGCAGAGAAAAACAAGAAGCTGCACATGGGATCCTGCAAACACTTCCAGATTTATGTGGCCCCCCTCAGCCTCATTACCTATGTGTAGGAGCAAGTCTGCAGCACACCAGCAAATACACGAAGTCGACAAATAGTATTACCGACAAGTGCTCTTTTTCCCCTAATCTCTTTGTATTCAGGGAATCATCGTTGTTGCCTTGAATAATCGCACGCTCTGTTTAGCCATAACAGGGTCCGGAAATCTCAGGCGCCTGGTGCCTAGGCTGACTTGCCAAAGCATCAGCCCCGTGTGCCGGATTCGAACCGGCAGCCGAACCTGTGGAGCAGGATCGTTGCCTTTCCCGGCGTTGTGTGATTTGTTACGGGTATTTTCTGGCCATTTTATCACATGCTGCCTGCGAGGTTGGTGCTGAGTGGAGCTCAGTGTTCAACCTCACTGTGCTGGAAGCCTCCAAGGGCTGACCGAGCCCGGGCAGGAGCATGGCCCGCCGAGCCCCAGCTGATGTGTTGGGGAGCGGGGCAGTGATCTGCACCAGTGGCAGACAGCAATGCTTGACTTCTAATTCTGCTCCAACATTTGACTTCTCCCCCCACAGCCCAAAGCTCCCGGCAGAGCCACGAGGCCGCCTTTGCTCTCCCTTTGCGGGTCCGTCCCTGGGAAAGCGGCGCTGGGATGGGGCTGCTGGCTGGCGAGGAGCAGCGGTTCGGAGGCTGCCCTGCTCTGTGCGCAGCCCACACGCCCCAGCTGCGTCGGGGTCTGATTCACCACCCCCGGCTGCAGAGCAGAGCCAGCACTGATGGATGGAGCCCGATGGACGGGGGGAACGCGCGTCTCTGCCGACAACCTGAGCCGGTGTGCCGCACTCGGTGGGATGCTGCACCTCGTCTGCGGGCAGCAGCCCTGGCACAGGGGCTGGCACCAGCCCCAGCGCTGGGCAGAGACCATGGGACAGTTCGTCCTCAACCGACGGGAGCACTGCCTGGGACAGGACCGGCCTCACGCAGGCAGCAGAGCCTGCATGTCCCACAGAGGCTTGTCCCAAAGCCCTGCGCTTCTCCCGTCAGCTGGCAGCAGGCTTTTCAGCTTGGGAAGAAGCTGCTTGTTTCAAAGGAAAAATCACTGCCAGCTCAGCCCTTTACTCAAACCTATTGCAGAAAAGGCCTCGCTCTCTCCTTCTCTCCTTATCCTACGGAGATGCTCTTTCAAACTTGCTGTGCAGAAAATGTAATGACCTTTTTCTCCTCACATGCACTTGTTCTCATTCGCAGGCCCAGGCATGCTGCTATGGGGAGGGCACAGCAGTTAATCACATGTGAATAACCTCGCACTAGCACTGCAGACGTCTGCATGGTTTTTTTTTTTCGACGGTTCTAGTACCAAAATATCCCAGGCACACGGGGATTCGGACCCTACCTTCACAGCTAATGATCTATACAAGCCTCTAAGGAAACTGCACAGTAGCCCTGCTAATGGCTTCAAGGGGAAACACTTCAGGCCCTGGCTGCTGCTGGTGCTGCTCAGGGAGGTCTGCTCGCTGCTCCGCATGCGATAAAAGCCTTTCCCTACTGTTGCAGACATCACGGCTCTTCTGGAGAGAGGAAAGGCATTGACTGAGCTAATGCCGCCAACTGCCTTCAAGCACACACGGAGGATGCAAAAGCAAACACCGCCCGGTCACTCAGTAGCCGGATTAGCTCGAACCAGCCCGTGGGTTCCCCGACATGGCCTGCTCTTGGGGTGCCTTGTCTCTGCCCTGCTCCCAGTGCTCCCGCTCCCCCCAGCCCAGGGGAGAGCCGGCTGTGACCGAGAGCCCGGGGCATAAACCTGGGGCACTGGGGATGTCCAGGGCACCGAAGGTCCCCCGCTGAGGGCAAGGCAGCCTCGCAGCCCGCACCCCGGGGAAACCGCTGCAGGATGAGCTTTCCTGGTGTTTCATTTCTCCGTCATCAGCCGCCTCTTCCCTCCCTGGGAAAGGCAAGGGGAGTTCTGTCTCGGAAAGAGATGCAAGGTGGATTTTTTCTTTTGCAAGGTGTGCGTCAGCAGTGCCAGCCTGAGCGTGCTCACCCCCAACCGCGGCCATTGTCCCCTGCTGCATCTTGCTGCCCATCATGGGCCAAGTGTGGCATGGGCAAGAAGGTGCCCACTCTGAGGGGGGTCCCCCCCTCGTCATCACCCCCTTACCGTGCAAACCACCCCCCCCTCCTCAGGCTGACTCACGCTGAGGCAATGGTAAAAGCTTCTCGCCAGTGCGGTGGCAGATTTTGCAATCTGTTTTAATGAGGTATTTACAAGTTCAGAGCCTGGCTCCTTGCACAAGGAGTGCGGCCTGGCCCCAGCAGCTGGTTGGGCTTTTCATTGACATTCCTGCGACTCGCCCGACTGCAGCACCGGCACGGTGGAAAACATTTAGACATCAGAAATGCCACATTAATTATCCCTTAATTGATACCTCCACGTGGGGACAAATGAAACCGGAACATCTCTGCTGCCCCGGGAGCCTGCCACTTACAAACAGACTTACAGCTAAAAATACCACGGCAGTCCCGTGGCTGAGCAACTTCGCTGCTCACCCTGGGTGAGGTTATGAAATTGTCTCGGGCTGGCGCTGCGAGCGGCGGGGGATGATCCGCAGCGGCGGTGCCCAATTGCCAACCCCGCGAGGGCACCCCTGAGCGCGCTGCCGGGCGAGGGTGGCTCAGCCCACGTGTGAGCCCCAGTAATACGTTTCTTGAGCTTATGGTCCAGCCAGAGAGCCCCGACACGGGGCTTCTCGCAGGTTCCTGCCCATCATCAGAGGCTGCGAAGAGAAAAATCTCATCCTCCTGTCTCTTACATGAGACCTTAAGTGCCCGGTACGTTTCCCCGCCGTGTGGGATTTCCAGCCGGCTCAGGGATCCCGCTCGCTGCTTGCCAGGGCCTTTCTGCACGGTGCCCTCCCGCAGCTACAACGCATCCCATGGGATCTCTCCCCACCCGCCCCCTCCTTCGAGCAACGCACAGAGAGGCCGAATCGCCACAGCGACCCCAGTTTCTTTTAAATTACCGTCATCTTTATTTTCTTCACGTATGTGCAAACAGAGGAGATGGCGATGGTGGTGTTCTTAAAAATAACAAAATGTATTTGCATACATTTCCCTATGTACAGGTGAACAGCCACGAGTAGAGTCTTCTTTTGCACAGCAAAAGATCTAGAGCATTGAGACCGGGGACAGGACCGGGGCCCGAAAAAAAGGGTCTAACTTAAAAATTAATAATAATAATTAAAAAATTCACAACAGTGCAAACCTCTCGGACATGACAGCACGATGGAGTGACTTTAATGCAGAACCGGGGGGGAGGGGGGGGGGGGGGCCTCTCGGATGTGAGATTTCTGACTGTAAACAAGGCGCAACACCTCCCTCCCGCCGCCCTCCCCGGGAAAAGCTATTCCAGGAATTTGGCAGATCCTCAAGGGCTGAGCCGGAGGTAAACAGCCCGCGGCCGCCTCCCCTCCTCGGGCCGCGGCCCGGCACCGGGTGGGACGGCTGCTCCCCGGGATGCTGCGGGACGCGGGGAGCCCCCGGGGCGCTCCCGGGGGGGCCGGAGGAGGGACCCGGCGCGCCCGCGGAGGGGTCTGCGCACCGCGGGAGGGGCTCCGGCGCGCCCGCGGAGGGGTCCGCGCACCCCCAAAACGCTCCGCGCACCCCCGGAGAGGACCGCGCACCCCCCGGAGGGGCCCCGGCGCGCCCCCCGGAGCGCTCAGCCGGTCTCGGGGTCGGCGGGGGGCGGCTGCTCGGCGCCGTCGCAGGGCGGGCCGGCGCCGTCCGCCCCGCCGCTCTCCAGGGAGGACTCGCTGCCCGTGCTCTCGCCGGAGAGCAGGCGGCGGACGCGCAGGTCGGCGCGCAGCGAGCGCAGGTCGTTGCCCAGGCTGAGCCCGCCCAGGTCGCGGAGGAGCCGGCCCAGCTCCGGGCCCTCGGCGCGGCCGGCGCCGGGGGGCAGCAGCTCGCCGTCGGGCTCGCCCAGCGCCTCCAGGATGTCCTCGCAGTCGCAGAGCGTGGCCCGCTCCTCCTGCTCCTCGCCCAGCAGGTCCTCCGTGATGGAGCCCAGCTTGGGCGCGCTGCGGCTCCGCTCCACCGGCGGCTTGTAGCAGCACTGCCCGTTGAGCAGCTTGCGCAGCGGCACCAGCGGGATGCTCTGCTCGCCCACCAGCTGCTGCTGCTGGTGCCGCGCGTCGTCCCGCTTCTTCAGCCGGCGGAACTCGGCCAGCGCCGCGGCCGAGGTCTGGTAGAGCAGCAGGGCCATGGCCTTCGCCTTCTCGGGCTTGGAGACCAGGACGGCGTGGCAGCGCAGCATCACCGCCTTGTGCTTCAGCTCGTGGCGGTAGATCCAGGCGAAGACGCGCGGCAGGCGGGGGTCGGCCACGCAGTAGGTGACGCGGTGCAGCAGGTAGAGGTGGCCGGGCCGCCGCGGCCCCTTGTCCTCGGCGTGGGCCATGCGGATGCCCTGCGCGCTGATGGTCAGCTTCATCCTGGTGCCCTGCCGCCCGGCCTCGCTCTTGCTCCAGATCTTGCAGACGGCCAGGTCGGTGCAGCCCTCGCCCTTGGACTGGATGGTGGTGGCGTTGCCCAGGTAGAGCACGGTGTACGTGGGGTCCTCGCCGGTGACGCGGAATTTCCGCCGCTTGGAGCGGAACATGCTGCCCACGCGGTGCAGCGCGCGCTCGGGGCAGGCGCGGGCCAGCGAGGTGAGCGCCGAGTAGGGCACGGCCACCGCGTACGCCTTGGGCTTGCTCTGCCGCCGCGCCTCGCCCGCCGCCAGCTCCACCTTGCTGCGCTTCCAGGGCAGCATGGCCCCGCGGAGCCGCGGCTAGGCGCCGCGCCGACGGCTGCGGGCGCGGGGGGGCATGCCACGGCGGCGGCGGCGGCGGCTGGGCTGCCCGCCCCCCTCACATCCTTGCGGGCGCCGCGCCGCCGCGGCCGTAGATATAGGCGGGCGCCGGCGCTCCGCGGGCGCGCAGAGGGGAGGCCCCGCGGCCGGAGGGCGGAGCGCCCGGCTGCTCCGCGGCCCGCCGAGCCGCCGGCCCCGCTGCTCGCCGCCCGCCCGCCGCCGCCGCTCTGCGCCGCCCGCTGCCGCCCGGCCCCGGCCCCGGCCCCGGCCCCGGCGCGACGCGGGGCGGGCAGGGGGCGGGCCCGGGGCGGAGCCAGCGCGGACGGGCGGCCCCTCCCCCACCCCCCCGCGGCGTCCCGGCCCGCCCCGGGCGCTCGCGCAAGGGCCGTCGCCACGGCCACGCGCGGAGAGGGGTGCCACAGCGGGCGGAGGAGGGGGAACCGGCAGCTCGAAACCCCCCAAACCGATACCCCCACGCGCGGGGCGTCCCCGCGGGCGGGCGAACCGGGGGCCCGGCGGCCTTCCCGGCCGGGGGGGGCCCGCGCTCGCACCGCCGCCGGCCCTCGGGGTCGGTCAGAGCGGCCCTGGGAGCCGCAGGGCCCGAGGCGTGTGCACGCTGTGAGGCGTGAGCGGTGCTGCGCTCCCTGCGCGGCATCATCATCATCATCATCATCATCATCATCATCATCATCATCATCATCATCATCATCACCAGCAGCAGGCGAATAACAAGGAGCTGCCCTGTAATCCCTTGCTGGGGTGGCTCGAGTGCAGCCGCAGACGTAGCGAGCGCTTTGGGAAGTCGGTCTCTGCGCCGTCGCTGCAGCCTCTCCTGCTGCGGGCCCCTCTCCCAGAAAGAACAGAAATGCTGGGGTTGCGGAGGACGGCGCTTTGCCAGGGCTGGAATAAACGCTCCGCGAAAGGGCAGCGGTGCGTACCCGTGCGGTACCGTTTGTAAGCGCCTGCTTAAATGATTTGACAAATGATTTCTAGAGTTTGGGTCAATGGAGAGGAGCCCGCGTGTGGCTGTCGCTGTTACGGATGCTGTTACATCGTGCCATCTGGCAGATGGCTCGGGAACTGCAAGTGGCCGCAGTGGCTGGCGTCACGTTATGAAAAGCGCTCGCCCGTTTGCTTGCGTTTCGAAAATGCCCCTCATTAGAGGGCAGCGTCGTCAGCGCCGTCCCCGGAGGCTCCTCGGCCGTGCATGGCGGGTACCAGGGCGCCTGACCGCACCGATGGTTTCCAGCGGCCGGCGGTGGGTGTGGAGCTGTGGCACGCTGCGTTTCCTGTCTTCGGCGGCTCCAGCGCAGCGCTTTCGCAGCGCTCGGGAGGCTGTTGCTGGCCCTGAGGTGTGAATGTGTGAACGCTCCCGTTTTCCTACGGGAAAACCGCAGTCGGAGAGCTCACACGAGGCCTTGTGCGGCCGGGCGAGCTGGCCGGGACCCTTGGCTGCACGGCACAGAAAGACTTGGGCTTGCATGGCAACCTCATTTCATCTCCAGAAGCATCCAGCGTGCTTTTCCTTCATCTTCTTTGTCTTGCAAGGGGAACACAGAAGGCACTGCTGAGCACGCAAACTAAATCCAATGGCTCGGGGCGACATGTGATGCCCACACACGGTGTGGCTCTCCTACGGTGCCCGCAGAGCTGCCTTGTCCCCTCAACGTGTCCTGCTGAACCTCTGCGCTGAGAGCCCGCGGCTCCCGGCTCTGCCTGCGAGCTGCAAGGCTGAGAGCATCTCCGGCTGCTCCTCCGAGACACGTGGGCACGGCAGCCTCTCCGTGGGAGCGGGACTTGCCTTGCCAGAGCCGCCGGCTGTGGGCAGAGGAGCCTGTCCGGGGTCTCGGGCCGGTGGCTCTGCAGGCAGGCGTTTGCTCCGGGTGGGATGGAGCGGGCGAGGAGCCCCCAGGCCTCCCTGCGGGGCTGCCTCCAGAGGGGCTGGCGCTGGCACGGGGACGCGTGTGGTAGTGGCTGCCATGGAGCTATTTGCAGAGCCATGCCGGGAAGGTGCCTCTGCCACCTCAATTAAAGTAGCACGTGTCCAGGAATGAAGACCTTAAATTTTCCCTGCGTGGCTCGCGCAGGCTGCGGAGCCCTGTGTCTCTCCGACAGCCGTTGGGCATACCCGTCTGCAAACCCCAGCAGCGTGCCAGGGGAGGAGGAGCTCCGGCCCCCTTGCCCTCCCCACCACCTCCCCAGCCCCCGAGTCAGCAGCGCTTCCATTTCTGCATTGCCTTCTCGGGGCAGAGGTTTCCTCACCAGCCCCTCGGAGACCTGCTGGGGGCCGGGCGGTGGCCAGGGAGCTGCCTCAGCCCGGCGTAGCTGCCTCCAGGCCGGCTGGAAGTGCAGCTGCGAGGAAGGTGTCTTGTGGTTACAGCCCTGCTCGAGGATGGAAACTGTCTTGGCCCAGTTCCTCACCGTGCTTGCTCACCAGTTGGTGTGCCAGACCATCGCAGCCTTCCTTGCTTCATTAACAGACCCAATTACCTTCAGGACTGTCTCTTCCCTGCTGTGTGGTGGCTGCTTCTGTTCTGGGCATGGATGATTGCCACACGCTTCGGCAAGAAAAGAGCACGTGGCAAATCGTGGTGGCCTGTGACAGCAACTCCCAAACAAAATGCTGACCCCTCCTAGTCCCGTGCTGGGCAGAGGATCCATGCTGCAGTGTCTGCGTGAAGTCTGGCAGCAGGGAGCAGCCCAGTTACGCTTGGGGCACCTGCCTGAAGCGTGCGGCTGTTCCCGTGACATTGGATGTCCGTATTTCACTGCCGGGAGGAGAAGCGCCATGAGGGGAGCCTACCCTGCGGGGCCGGGGCATGCTGCCTGGCTCCCAGCGAGCACGAGGGTCCCTCCGGACCTGCGAGGCCAGCAGCACCCGTGCTGGGGGGGCTCATCTGCACGGCCCCGTAGCCCCGGGGAAGCGCAGCAGCCTGCTCCCTGTTTATGCAACACCGCAGCAGCTACCGAGCGAGCGTCACCTGCCTGCGCGCGCCCGGCTGGAGAGCTTGTGCGAGGCGTGGGAAAGTCTGTCAGATACCATCTCTGCCCCGCGGCCCAGCCGGCCCCGCGCCGGCAGCTCGGCGAGCGCTGCGCTTGGCCCTTGGCAGACCCCCCCGCCTGCCCCGCTCCATCCTCCTCCTCCCCTGCCCGCTCCCGCTGGCGCTGGAGCCCATGGCTGCTCCCCACCACGAGTCCATAGGCTCCAGGGCGCAGGCTGCCCCGCTGGGGTGCACGCAGGCGGGCAGCTGCCCACTGCCTGCTTTGGGGGGGATGCCGGGGGCTTGCCTGATGTGAGGGGGGTGAAACCCTGCAGAGAGCAACCCTGCTTCGGGGATGGTTTTCATGCCCAGCAGCTGGAATGGGAGCCGATGTTTGTCTCTGCCTGGGGAGAGCAACGGGAAAAAGAATCGTGGAATCATTAAGGTTGGAAAAGACCTCTAAGGTCGTCAAGTCCAACCGTCACCCAGACACCACCATGCCTGCTAACCGGGAAAAGTTTATGACAAGACCAAAATGATTCATGGGCATGTATTGATTTTGCCAGCATGTGAAAAGATCCGAGGCTTTCTCCTCTCAGACAGCAACGGGGCTCTTCGTGCTGCAGCAGCTGAAGTGCCAGAGTCAAAGCGAAACATTTCAAACCGGCATTTCAGTATTTTCCAAAACAAAGTATTTCAGAGGCTCTGTAACTGTGCTAAACGTCGAAGTTCTGACTCTTTGTTCTGAACCAGGACAAAGGAAACGCTGATCTGTCAGGATTTTCCACAAAACGGAAAGGCTGAGTGGCACCCGTGCCCCACGGGCCGTTGGTGGGGGCAGGCAGGGTGCCACAGCCCCCAGCCCCACCGGCCATCATCCGGGTCTCCACGGCAGCGGCTGCGGATGGCTGCGTGCTGCCGGGAGCTGGGCCAGCCTGAGACGGGTCGGTGGGGCAGGGGACAGCATCTCCTGCTCAGGGAGAAGGGTCCGGTAATGGCCCTTAATGGATGTCTGGTGCCACCCCTGCAGCCCTCCTGCCTCTCCAGAGGGGAGAAGCACCCCGTCATGACAGCCACCTCATCCCGGCGAGGCTCCGGGGGTCGGGGATGGGGCCACCGACGATGCCGGGGCGGTGTGAGACCCGCGGGAGGTCCACGTGGCGACGGCCCTGAGGCCCCCTGGGTGCACCGAGGGCGATGCCGGTGCATCTCGGGGTGCCGCAGCCAGGGGCAGCCCCGGGGCTGGGGCTGTGTGGCTCGGCGGGGCCGTGGCAGTGGCAGCACACCTCCGCCGCGGTTGTTTTTCAGTCACCGAGGGCGGCACACCCCGCTTCCTGCACCAGCGGCCCCAGCGCTTCCTGCGCCCGCAGCTGAAATTAGAAGGGCGGCCGGGGGCGCGGAGCCCTCCCTTGGGGGTCACGGCACCCTCGGCGTGGCTCGCCGCGCCGGTGGGGCTATGCCGGGTGCCCATCCTCCCACCATGCTGCCAGCCGAGGGGCACAGGGGGGCTGTCGGGGCGGGACCCTCTGCTCGACGCCCCGCCGTGGGGGCTGCTGCCGTGGGGCCGTCCCTGCCCACGCAGAGGGGAGCAGCGGGGCCGAGCCTGTCCCGGCGGAGCGGGGGCTCCGGGAGCTGGAGAAGTCCCCTGCCGGCTTCCTGCCTAGTGCTTTGCACCTTCAAAGACACACGCAGCTCTCTAATTAACCTTCCTCCACCCAGCCAGGCGATTTTATCTTCATAGGGCTGGTGGAAGAAGCAGAGCCTAAAAAACTCGCCCAAGGGCCCCGGCAGGGTTGGTGCCTTCTCGGGGCTGAGCCTTGGCCAGGCTGCCCTGCGTCGGAGCCTCCGTGGGGTGCTGCTCTGCCTAGAGGGGACCGAGCGGGTCCCCGCGGGGTGGGGGAGCTGGCGGGGGCGCAGGGGCCCCGGATGCAGCAGGCTCCCCGGTTCCTGCGGTGCCGGCACGCTGCTGAGCGCGGCTGGGCAGAGGGGGATTCAAGCAGCTGCGAGTTGTGCACAGAGCAAAATTGTCTTCGTGTTTTTGCAGGGGTGCTTCGGGGAGGTTTCTTAATGGGGCTGCTTGTCAGGCTGAGGCTGGCAGTACCACTGAATCGAGCATTGTGAGCCTACATGAATAATGAATAACCATCACATGAATATTTTAGAGACACAGTCCTGAGATCTCTGGGTGCTGCCTTAGAGGAAAATGGAGGAAAAGTAGTCCAGAAAGAACAATGTTTCCTTCAGGCAAAAATGCACTGGTGTCACTGGCCTTTGAAAAAGAGCTGCTGCTGCTATATAATTCTCAGGATTTGCATCAAAAACTGGAGCAGTGGTTTGGCTCCAAGTCAGGAGAAGTTGGGAGGGAAGCCAGCCCTTTTGACACAAGTCGATGATTGCAGTGCGCTAGGAGGACAGCAGCTTTTACTTCGGCTCTGCAGTGGGTTTTGGGAGAAGTCCCAAAGCCATGGCCACCCTCCAAAGAGCCGGCAGCGCTGGGCACTCAGCTGAGGCACTTCAAAGGCGCGGCGAGAGGTTCGGTGATGTGCGGGGGTGCTTGCTCTCCAGGGACAGCGCTGCTGTCGAGGAGAGGAGCTGTACAGACAGGGCCCAGCAGCGAAAATCGTGCTGACTTTGCATGCCGCGGTAGCTGCTGCATGGTGTGGGAGCGGGCTGCAGACCAGCAGGTCCGATGGGCTTCACAGGAGCATGGCTCTCCTCGGCCGGCTGCGCTCGTGGCGTGGACACGCCGGTGCCAGGCCGCCTCTGTGACAGCGTCTCTTCCTCGGTGGCCCTGTTCACTGCAATTGATCCGCGCAGAAACGTCTTCCAGGAGGAGCAGGCTGTCGTGTTTGGGTGAAACCAGAAGCAGCCTGTCTTGCTCAGGCGGGCGCAGCAGAGCGGTGGGAGTGGGCTGAGAAATGTTGTGATTAAAACCGGGCAATGAAGACTCCAGCCGCGACTTGTGTCTCTGTCCCTTGGATCACCCAGTCTGTGCCGCCTTCAGCACTGCTCAACGCGGTCCTCGCGGTGCTGCTGGCGTCGGCGGGCGAAAATACTGCCTTAGCGTTAACGGAGCGCCCAGAAACGCATCTGTTGCGAGACGGGGGCAGTTCGGGCATTGCAGTTCGGGCATTGCTTCAGCAGCTCCCACAGAGGCGGCAGACAGCATCTGCAGCGACTGTCCCTGGAGCGCTTCGGTCTCGAAACAGGGAATGTCGTGGGAGAAAAGGGCAGTGTGTGGGAAGACCATCCCGATCCAAACGCACGGTTGGTTGCTGCTCAGGTTACCCTCAGCCCTCTCCGCCCCAGGCTGCACGGAGAGCTGCAGGCGGTGGAGCAGACCCGAGTCTCCTCTACGCCAGCACTCCTGCGCGTCCCCGAGCATGGCTGTGTCCAGCCCGTGCTAGCGGCCGCGGCTGCCCGTGTCCCACGGAGGGCCATCGAGCTCTGCGCCCTGTGCCGGTGGTCGCGTCGCCAGCCGAGGACCCCGGCGGTGCCGAGGCCGCGCTGGCGGGGCCGTGCCGGTGGGGTTGTGAAAGCGTTTCATCCCTGGCTGGGCAGCCTGGGAGCGGCATCGCGCGTGCCTCGGCTGCGGGTTGGAAGTGCTGCCAGGCCCAAGGCGTGGGGAAAGGCCGGGCTGGCTGGCGGCTCCGGCTGGTGATTACGCAGTGTAGAAGAAAGGTAACTTTTAACTGAAGTACAAAAGAAATGCAATAATGAGCCACTTGCATTACTGCCTCGGTGCCCACATAAAGACCTGGGATGGTTTTATTAAGGACGACTTGATTAAAAATGAATTTACTAGATGGCTGCGTGCAGTCTGCAGCCCACCAGCCTTCCACTGCAGCACCTCGTGTAAAGGGAAGGGCGAATGCCGGGTCCCCTTTCGTCTGCCTGACTTGCCCGTGGGAAGCACAGGAGGGGCCGGGCCAGGCTGGCGGTGGTGGCAGCACCAGGGATGCGCATGGCAAGGCTGCGGAGGTCCTCGGCAACCTTGTGCCATACGGTTGCCTGCTTTGAAAAGGAGCAGAAAGGAAGCACTGCGTCTTTTTGATGCGTGCTTATCGTGGGGAGGCATCACACAGTGCTGAGCGCGAGGGAAGAGCCCTGCCCGCGGGGCTTTGCACGCCGCCGCGCTGCTGGCGACCAGCACCCCAAGGCTGGCTTCGCCTGCCCGTGCTTCCCAGGGATTAGCCGGGGTATTCTCTGGTTACAACTGATACATGTTACAGAGTTACGGTCAAAAATGTCTGGCCTTAGCCCAACGCCCATAAAGGAGAAATGGTTCATAAATCAGTGTGCTGTGCAAGAACAGGTCGAGTTGTTTATTAATTTAACCTCCTCTCCCGTCTCGACCCGGGCCGGCCGCAACGGCTGCTGCCGCCAAAACCCCTTTGATGGTTCCTTGGCTGGGCGTGCAACGTCCTCCGTGCCGCAGCGATGCCCGGGCTCCGGCTGGATTTTGGCAGCCACCTCGCGGCACACCATCCACCGCCATGTCCAGCGTCCCTCTCTGCCACCGTCGTTCCTCGCACGCACTGTTTGCCACGTTGGCTGATGGACGCCGGGGCCGGGGATGCCATGTTGGCTGACGGAGGCTGGGGAGGGGGACGCTGCGGTGGGCTGATGGAAGCCAGGGAGGGGGCTGCCGCCCTGGGCTGGGTGCGTTAGTGGATGCCGGGGTGTCCGTGGCCCCGGGAGCTGGCGGCTCCCCCCGTCGGGATGCACACCCCCCGGGACGCCGGGCTTGTACTGGTGCCCGCGTGTTAATGGTGGGGCTGGTGGCTGCTGCGGGAGTGGGAGCGCGGGGGTGGGCTTGGGGCTGCGTGGAGGGACGCGAGTGGGTACTGGACGGACGGGGAGGGCAGCGTGGGGGCGGGTGCCGGACGGGTGGTCCGTGAGCACGTGGAGCGATGGGGAGGCGGGCCGGTCCCGGGGGGCGGTCCCGGGGGGGCAGTCCCGGGGCCGGGGCGCCGCCCGGCGGCGGGCGCGGGGAGCGCGGGGCCGGCCCGGAACCCGCCTGCCCGGAACGCTGCTCCGCGGTCGGCGGGGCGCGGCGGAGGAACCCGGGCGGGGGGGGCGCGGAAGCGGGGCGGCGGCCCCGCCCCTTCCGGCTCCGGCGGCGGCATGGGCAAGAAGCAGGGCGCGGGGCTGGGCCGGTGCCTGCAGCGGCAGCGCGGCCTGCAGCGCCGCGGCACCTCCTCATGGGTAGGGCGGTGGGGCTGGGGCGGCGGGGCCGGGGCGGCGGGCGGCCCGGGCTGACGGCGGCGTCTTGTCCCGGCAGCTGCACACCAGCGAACTGGACGGCGAGCGCGGCCCGGAGGTGCGGTCGGCGGCCGAGCAGAGCCCGCTGGAGGAGTTCCTGGCCACGGCCGAGCTGGCCGGGACCCGCTTCGTGGCCGGTGAGGGGCCGGGCTGGGTCCTGCCCTGCGGCTGGGCCCGGGGTGGGGGTGGGGGGATGTCCCGGGGCTGGGGACGCGGGCAGGGGGCTCAGGCCCGGTTCTGGGATGGGGGAGTGTGAGGAGCTCTGGGGCTGGCGATGGGTTTGGCCGGGCGAGGGAGCAGGGGGCAGGCAGTGGGGCCAGCGGGGCTGGTGAGGGACAGGGATGGGGACAGCTGGCACCGGGGTGACTGTCTCTCCCTCTCCGCAGAGCGGCTGAACATCCAGATCGTGTCTGCCCAGAGCCGCACCGGCCTGCTCACGGCGCAGGAGGCCCAGCGCGTCCGGCAGCTGCACGAGGAGAACCGGCAGTTCCTGCGCATCCCGCGGAGGTGAGTCCTGCGGGGCCGGGCCTGGATTCCGCTTGGCCCCTCAGTGGCAGCAAGCCTGGGGACAGCCCTCTGCTTTGTCAGTACCCTGGTTTTGGGGAAAGCCACTGCGTGAGCCTGCTGTAACCCACAGCCCAGGTGCCTGCCTGCCGTGTGGGGCTGCTGGCCCCAGCCCGTCTGTCCTGACGGCGTGGGTTCCTGCTCAAAGCCTGGCACTGCTGGAGCTGGTGCATCCAGGCCGCCTGGCTTACTGCCTTTCCAGAGCTCAGTGCGTGGTGGACAGAGAGATGAACCCACCACCTTAAATGCCTTACTGATCTTAGCTCAAAAAAACAGCTTTGTGAGATCTGGTGTGCAGAGGATAACGTCCTCTCAGCTAGTGGAGTTCAGAAGGAACAAGGAGAAAAGGCGTACTTAAAGCTGCTGAAAGCCGGTGCACACACGTCGGAACTGTGACCATCTCGGTGCAGCTGAGCGTGCGGTGTCTGTGTTCCTGATGGATGTTTATTGCAGTGATGTGGTTGGTCTGACTGCTGCTTCTGACCGATCACTCCAAACTGTGCTTGTTACAGGCCGCACTGGGACAGGACAACCAGTGCGGAGGACTTGAAGCAAGCTGAGAGGGACAGCTTCCTCGAGTGGAGGCGACAGCTTGCCCAGTGAGTATGCCACCTGTGTCTGGGTGAGTAGCTGGTGGCATTTGGAGACAGAGGGAGCAGTGGGCTGGGTTTATCCTTGCTGGACCAGTAAAATTAACATCTTGTCAGGAGCTCCCTGTGCTTGTTCTGGGAGGCTGGACAGCCCAGCCACAGTCCAGACACGTCTTTGTGGTGAGCTCCGCAAAGCTCTCTTGTGTGTGCGTGTTCTTGTACTGTTTACAGGTAAAATTCTTCAGGATGGAGTGTGATGTTCTGCTTTTGCCCGTGAAGTGGGAGAGCGGTGAATGTACCTTCTAAGAGCAGCAGTGCTGCGAGTGCAGTGCTGCCGGCCTGTGTGCAGCGGCTCGTGCTGCTCCGGCGCTGCACGCGCTGGCCCGCAGCGTTAGGGGGTATCTGCTCACCCTGCGAACCCGCGCTCCCCCTGGGTCAAGTCATTCAGGCGGTGGCAACAGTGAGCCAAGGGTTGTATAGGGATGTTGCGTGTACCATCCCCAAATTCGTTATTTTTTCCAGGGGGTACTTGATTGAGTAATAACTGCTGGCATTGGGATAACTTCTCTGGTTTGTTATTGCAGCTCTGAAATTTCACAGGCAGACTTTTGATGAGTTTTCGCTCTTTCCTTCATTTACCGCTTTTCCACTGGCATGGTCAGGAGCCATTGTGTCACCGCTGAACCAGTGCCACTGACACCAGTTCACCCAGGTTCTTGATCTGTTTGCAAAACTAGCAGAAATAATACCTGCTGTATGAGTCCAATTTGATAGCTCTCCCTGAAGCTAAAGCCTCCTGGATCCAAGGAAGAACTGG
The DNA here is from genome assembly GCF_030867145.1 of Opisthocomus hoazin. NCBI lineage: Eukaryota > Metazoa > Chordata > Aves > Opisthocomiformes > Opisthocomidae > Opisthocomus > Opisthocomus hoazin. The sequence goes on from NC_134417.1 coordinate 14,806,933, forward strand.
CGGTGTGCTTATTGCCTGACAAGGGCCAAATATGATCTCTCTTTTTCTGTTTTGCCTCAGCCTCGAGGAAGAAAAGAAGTTGATTTTAACCCCATTTGAACGAAACTTGGAATTCTGGCGTCAGCTTTGGAGAGTCATTGAAAGAAGGTAAAGTATATCACCGTCCTCTTTTTAGAAGTGACGGTTAATGTGTTTTCCTGAATTGAAGCCTGTGAGTCAAGCTTCAAGTGTCTGAGCACAGGAAGAACAGTTGTGGTTAGTAATGTTTTGTTATCAGCACCGCAGTGATTTTGTTTTGAAGTGATCAAAATGTGACATGAAGAAGGGCAGCCGCTTAGTGGCGCGTGCTGGCTCTCGGCGCTGCGAGTCTCTGATGGTTCCTCAGATGCTGCTGCTCAGGGCCTCTTCCAGTGACTGTGTGGGAGGCCTCTCTTGAGAATGCGTCTTCGAGGTGTTTTGTCAAGATGAACCCTTTCCCCTCTTTCTGAACTGTGCAGCTGCACCCTGCAGGGGGCAGGAGGCAAGGGAGATCAGCTAAATAACGTTGGGAGAGAGCAGGCCTCTTGGTAGTTGGCCTCTTGCCATGCAGAGAAATTGCAGCAGTGCACGAAAGACAACAGCTTGTCATATCACAGAAATAGCTTTGTTTGCTGCGCTGAGCTGCAATACAATGGGAGTGCTATCTGCTGTGTTAATCTAACGGGGGCATTTAATTTCACTAGTGATTAAGTTTGAGATCATCTTGTCTGATTTTCCTAAAATTGAAAAATACTTCACCAGTGAGGTCATGGTGAGCTGGTCCTTTCACAGAAGTGGCTTTGTAGTGGGTGCTGCTGGGCCTTTGGCTGGGGATGAGCTGGGTTGGGAGCATCCACTATAGGATATCGTGATGTGCAGCGTGAGGGTATTGTGTTTTGAGGTGGCTGGAATGTGCTATTAATGCCTTTCTGCTCTTGTTGGAGCTTTGTATTTCATGTAGAGTGAGGGTACTGTCTCGAAATTGAACGGAAAGGTCATCCAGTCCCTTACTTTGACAGATAATTTGATCTATTGTCAACCTTTGCTTCAAACTAGCTCCCAGCAGTGCGATTCAGATGCATCCCATCCCAGTACCATGGTGTCAGCTTTCTCTTGTATTGATCTTTGAATATCTGTAACTGTTCAGTGCCTCTTTGTACCCACACAGCTTATTAAATGACTCCCTTGGGGGCTTTATTGATTTTTTTATTACTATTTTTTTTTTTATGTATATATGTAACCAACTGCCTAGTGAAGCTTGAAATTCTTCCATTCAACCTGTGGTGTTCTGAAGCTGTACTGAGCTAACAGAAGTCTCTGTCAAACAAATAGAATCAGCATGTGGCAACCAGTATTTTAAATTACCTGCCTGGAGAAGTTCTAATGGAAGAGGGTGTAGTTAAATTTTCCCCCTCCTTTTGAAAAAAGAAACAGGAATGCCTCTGGTATCTGAAGCCAGGGTGTTCAATTTGTGCGTAGAACTGAGGAGTCTTGCTCACATATGTGGTGGCAACCTGGTGTCTGGATTTGGAAGATGTTTGCTGAAAGCATACATGCAAGGTCTTGCTTGCATGGGGGAGCAATGTGTTTTACTGGAGTTTAATTCTTTCACTGTTTGTGTGACACACACCTTGTGTGACAAGCAGAGCACAAAATAAATTTTGAAGATGCCTGCCAGCAAACGCTTGGTATCTGCAAGCCATCGGTGGGAGACTTCGTCCATCTTGCTCCATGCAAAGGGGCCAGCAGTGTTCCAGAAGATCTCACTGTGCAGGAAATGAGCCTCTTCTTCCTCTGTGTAGCCATTCTGCCACAGCTGGGTGATGAGGATAGACAGAAATAAAGTTGTTATCACATTTTTTAGTAACGTTAAGGGATAGGATACCACTGCTCTGGTTCTTGCCTGCTGAGCGTTTCTGAAGGGTGGATGGATGGCAGAACTCAGGTGCTTGCTTTTCCCTTGCCGGCTGTACGGGAGCATTAGCCAAGTGGGGCAGAAATACTGTACAGCAGTACTGGCTTGTAGCATAAGCCTGGCCACGTTGGGGCACGTGGGGTGCTGAGATGCTTAATTAATTCAGTAGAGGTACTTAGTAGGCTAACACAGTTAAAACCATTAAAATTCCACTCAGAACCTAAAAGCAAGTAATGGTAGTGTGCCTTGCTGCTTTCTCTGAGGCAAGGTAAGAAAGAGTACCTTATGGGGCTTTATTTTATTTTTGCAGTGATGTTGTTGTCCAGATAGTAGATGCTAGAAATCCCCTTCTGTTCAGATGCCAAGATCTGGTAAGTAAACCACTTGCTTGAATGTCGTCTTAATTTTATTTCTGAGAAATATGGTTTGTTTATTGTTTAACACATTCAGCTGCTTTGAAGCTGTTCTGCTGTTGCACCTAACTGGATATCTGACTTGTTTATGCAAATATTCTGGCATAATATTATTTTTCTTCAGTGTTTTCTGATATTTCACACAGTGTTGTGGATTTAGAGGCAGTTCTGCTGACGTTATGTTGCGGATACTGTATTGCTCCTCATTACCTGCCAGAAGTGTCTGCGCTTAAAGGAATTGTTCTGTTTAAAAGCACAGTGGGACAAAAATGGGTGAGGATTACTGTGCTGAAAGAGAAGGATTAAGAATCATTGAAGTGACAACTTTGTAATGACAGGCTGTAGAACACTGGGCATCAGTGACATAAGCAGTTGCGCAAATAGTTGATCTTGGGAGTTCCTGCTGTGTGGTACTGATTCAGTACCTTGTCGTAGTGCTGAGCAGACAGGGTGTTTGTCCTCCTGACCAGAAACAACCTGTATTGTGGTAGCTGCATGCTCCAGTTTGTTCTTGTAGCTGTCTGCTAAACACCAGTTCCATCTAGCCCAGAGGATGCAAAGCTTAGCTGCACTCGTGTGGACCTGGGTGGGGTGACTTGTCTTGCTGCTCTTATATCACCTTGGGGCGAGGAGGAGTTTAACCAGAGTACGGACTGATCCTTCTCTTGTTTTCTTCAGGAAAGTTACGTTAAGGAAGTCAGCAATGACAAGGTGAACATGATCCTGATAAACAAAGCAGATCTGCTGAGTGAGGAGCAGCGGACTGCTTGGGCACAGTTCTTTGAGAAAGAGGGCATTAAGGTGGTGTTCTGGTCAGCTTTGGCAGAGTGCAGGCGGCTATCCGGAGAAGCAAAGGTACCGTAGATGACCAGTTCCAGCTGGGTATGTGCTGGCTGCCTCTGATAACTTGCTTTGCAGTTATGCTTGTGATATTCCTGAGCACCTTTCTAGGAAAGGCACAACCCTTGTCTTGGGGAAGGACGATTCTAAGGGCCTGTGCAGCTGTAAAACAGCATTTTAGTGATTGACTTGGAGACAGAAGTGAGGAGAGTAAAATGGTGAACAAAGTGGTACACCCTTCAGTCACTGTTTGTAGTGCTTGCAATTTCTATGTCAAGGTTAATGACTTGATAAATAATGCTGACTAGAATGTAAATTTGTTCCTTGAGGCTGCTGATGAATAGCTGCAGAAACAGCCCGAGTAGATCTGTTTGCAAACTCTTGACCTGTTGAAAGAATTGAAATCCTTTCCAAGAGGTAAGGGATGTGGTTACCTGTACAGAGGATTTTTCTCCCCCACTCTGCCCAGTGGAACAAACTCTGCTGCTTCCTCAAGTTACACGTGGTCAGTAAATCCCACTTTCAGGTCTTACTGGGTTCATATGTTACAGCCAGTGCTATTCAGCTCTGGAGTATCCCACACCTCTTTTCAAAAATACCTAATCTGTTCAGCTGGTTCACAGTTCTTGGATAAAATGTTTTTACAGGTTTGATTTAAAAGTGAGACTGGAAGTGTTAGGTCTGTTTCTTTTTTGAAATGAAAGTTCAAGATACTGTTGTTATGAAAAGGTCTTTCTTACATTCATTCCTATTAGTAGGAACGCTTGATAATAAAAAAAAAAAAATTTGCGGGGCTCTGCTGCATGTAAGGGTGCTGTGGGGGTGTGTGCATTCACTGTTGTGCTTCTGGAGAGAAACCTCTAATAGCTTCAGTGTCCCTCTTGGAATACTTTTGTCTTTCTGCTAAAATGGGCTAGGTGTTTCTACATCGTACTTAAGACCCATAAAAAAACCTGTGTGATCTGAGGAGTGCATTGTCAGTCTTTGGGATCTGGCTAATGAAACGTGAAGTGACTGCGCTGCAGCAACTGCAGTCAACAGCAAGACTTACTGTTATCTTTACATTTCACCTATGGAGTGACTGTTCACGCAGGAACTAGACGCTGAAGATGTAGCAGAGGACTCGGGTCATTCTGAGGATGAAAGTTCCAGTCAAGCAGACGACGACACAGCACAAGATAGCGCAGAAAGCACACCCACAGGCAGTGCTTTGCAAACTGCAAACCAAGTTCTGGTTAGTGATGATGACACTAGTGATGAATACGAAGACTGCGAAGATGATGAAGAGGAGGCCTGGCAAACCTGTTCTGAAGATGAAGGTGGGGACAAAGTAAACGCTGTTGCCCCAGAGAGGATGGAAAGCAGGACTGGTGGTGCTACAGTGCGGCGTGTAGTGCAAGAGCAGAACAGGAACATCAGGAACTTCAGCCATCTGGTACAGAGAAACGAACTGCTGGAGATATTCAAAACCATGCACAGTGGACCAAGGGTGAAGGATGGGGAAGTAAATGTTGGGCTGGTGAGTTGGACTTTGTGCTTAAATGGGGCTTGCTTCATCTAAATTGTAATTCCATATGCCTCCCATGGGGAAAAATTAATTCTGTAGCCTGGCTTCCCGTAAGGGTAAAAAAAAATCTAGCAAGCACAAATCACTGAGGGTTTTGTGCAAAGATTAATGCTGAAGTTCCTGGAGCTCAGTGTTCCACACTGCTTGCCTTAATTTTTTTAGTACGTTTTATTAAAGTGCTTCTGTGCCAGAGCTCTGCCAGTCTTCTGGAATCCCCCTTCCTGATACCACTGTTACCATTCTGCTGCTTTGTCGTCCAGGTGGGTTACCCTAATGTTGGCAAAAGTTCAACCATCAACACAATCCTTGGAAATAAGAAGGTGTCCGTGTCTGCTACACCAGGCCGTACGAAACACTTTCAGGTACTGCTAACAAAAAGCATTAATGTTTTTGTTAATTTTTCCCCCCCAGTGGAAGAGAGCTTCGTTATGAACTAATTGCAAGCATGTGGACTCACTGAGGACTCTGTTTGCCAACTTGAACTCTGCCAGGCAGAGTAGGTTGGAGAGGGGTGGGCTTGATGTGTGCAATTTTGAAACTTTAGTTATTGTTTCCAAACTCCTGCTGCAGTTTGAGAGTCACTCGTGAGAGCTGCTGTGCAATGGGAGGTATTTGCCATCTCCTGATCTAAGCAGCTTGGCCTTTCTTTTTTGAACACAAGTCATGAGGAGAGAACCTCTGAAAAGTGAGTGCTCCTCTGAATAGCTTAAGGTCAAGCTTTCAAACCGTCCTTGTCACAGTCGTTGCTGTGACTAAGTCCAGTTATGCTGCCGTTTTTGGTATTAATCAAGCTTTTAATTTTGAGGTAGCAACTCCAATGCTATAATGAGCATTGTGGGATTTGTACTTGTACTCCTCCCTGTTTCAAAAGGTCCAACACAGTTAAAGGTTTCTGGAGTGCTTTCTTCCCTCCCATCAGATTGGAGAGCTGAAGACCTTGCTGCCCCCATCTGGACACCTTAGTTCTGAACCCTGGATGTGCTGCTGTCTCCCACATCAGATTTCCTTAGTTCAGTGGCGGGGGCCAGCAGGGCAGATGCCCATGTTAGTAAAATTTCTGCTTATTCTCATTTGCATCCTTGTTTCATCTCTGCATTTGATTTTTGTTGTTGTTGTTCTTTTTTCCTCCATGGACACCTGCTTGCCTTGGTGAACTCATGGGTTATTTGTTGTGTAGACCCTGTATGTGGAGCCTGGCCTGTGCCTCTGTGATTGCCCTGGTCTGGTGATGCCATCTTTCATCTCTACCAAGGCAGAAATGATTTGTTCTGGAATTCTGCCTATAGACCAGATGAGGGACCATGTCCCACCCATTTCTCTGATATCCTTTGCATGGGGTTTGCGAGAGTGTCTGTGAGCGTTGGATCTGGAGTATGCAACGTTGCATGTTCCAGCCCTGCTAGGGGCACGTGTGCTCATGCACTGAGGGTGGTGGGGATGCACACTGGATAAAACAGCCCTGCTGTGTTGGTCTTTCCCCATCTCATTTCAAGTTGATCTTATTGTCAGACTTGCATCATTTTTCTGGTTTGTGACAAAATCCAAAAGTCATTCTTGATGTACGCTCTTGGAGTGACTAGGGCGAGATTACTTGTGCCGCTGAAAATCACCAGGTGGTTTCCTTCACTAGCTTACGTTTGCCAGCATATCCCACGAAACGTTTTGGAAGCAACCTATGGAATAAATATCATAAAGCCAAGAGAAGATGAGGATCCGGATCGAAAGCCAACAGCTGAAGAGCTGCTAACAGCGTATGGATGTGAGTGATGATCCCCTTAAAACCTGTCGCCTGGGCTCTGTGTGCGGTCCTGAACGCAACCTGAGGAGAACTTCTTAACGTTAAGCCCAGCTCGGGTTTGTTGTGCATTGAACCTCCCCATTAAGACTTGCCTTCCTCTCAGGAAGGGCCTTTGTTAACAGCTCGTCTCGTGTGTGTGTTGCAGCGGTGCTTTGCCAGTTTTGTCCAACAGATGTAGTGATTGTGTTGAGGATGGGAGTGAAACGCCCTGCCAGTATGCCAATCCGCCTAGTGTGGTGTGGTGCTCTCATTCCTTTAGATACCTCTCATCACCTATGTTGTGAATTGGATTTTGAAGAATGCTGTGAAGGTTTATCTTCTGTGTCTGACTCTCTGATGCAGTTAATCTTCTCTGGTCTTAAGAATAAAAAACCAGCAGGTTTTCTGGTGGTAGGGAGATGTCGGCTCTCATCATTCCTTTCAGGTCGGGATGTTTCTGCAGCCCCCCTGCAGTAAGCAGTGTTCCCCTCCCCTCCCTGCTTTCCACAACAGAAGCCTCTTTCTAAGGGAGGCTTTTTTTCCGAGAGAGGATACAAATGTGCGGTTAGGCAGCAGAGAAGAATGTGTTAATGCTCTTGTTGTACTGACAGAGAATGTACTTTGGATTTGTCTTCCAGATATGAGAGGCTTTATGACAGCTCATGGGCAGCCAGACCAGCCCAGATCAGCTCGATATGTGTTAAAAGACTATGTCAGTGTAAGTGCTTCCTACGTCTGGATTTTCTTTCCTGCTAGGAGGTGAATTGAAGGTTTCACCGGAGCAGGAGGGAGCACACTAAAGTGAATTCTGTTTCCCTGGATAAAGTCAGCATGTATTGAAATACTCTTTAAATTGGGCTATTTTTAAGTTTTAAAGGAATAAATGGAATATCTCGTGCTGCTTACTCTTAAAAAGGTGATTGCTTAAAAATAAGGTGATAGCTAAAGAATTTATCATAACTGTATAACAGGCAGCAGATACGCAGGAAACAAACCCATTTGGTATGGTTGGGTCAGTATTTGGTGCTGAGGACTGCGGTTGTGAGTGTTGTAATACCTCACCCTTCTACAGCAGCTCTCAGCAACTTATTGTTGAGTATTTCAGTACTCCTGAGAGATTTGCACTGTATTGTTTGCAGCTGGATATGGTGATTTGAAGCAGAGGTAGAGTGGTGCTTTAGGTTAGAAGTCGAGCCAGATGTTGCTGGGAGGAGAAATCAAGTGTACTGATGGTCTCCCAGTGTGAGCCTCTGGACTTCCAGGGCGCTTCTTGTCTTTGGAGTTGTGTTCTTTCCTCTCTGGGTGTCTCTCAGTTTTTTTTGGTAATAACTGTATTGATTTCACAGGGGAAGCTGTTATACTGCCATCCACCTCCTGGCGTTGACCCAAATGATTTTCAGCACCAGCATCAAAGATGCCCAGAGAGCAGAACCGTGCAGGCCAGTGGACAGGTGAAGCCTGAGAAAAATACCAAAGCAAAACAGATTGAAAATGTGGTGGACAAAGCATTTTTCCACCAGGTAAGTTCTGGAGGAGGAGATTTATTCAAGGAGTTTTTACGGCAGCACTGGTGTGTCATAGTTACTGGAAAAAAATAGCTGTGAGGATGGAGGGGTGCTGGGTTGGGCTAATGGTTTAGATGCCATTGGCATCTGCGCGTAATTTCTACCGAAGAGTGCTCTGTTCTTTTTACTATCTCCTAAATCACTGGAAACATCCTAGGTGACTGAAGGATAGCTGATGAGGTGTGCATAGTTGATTTTTAAAAGGTCAGCAGAGTGACCCTCATCATTATGGGCCTAACATCAATCTTGAGCAAATGGGAGAGTGACTGGGAAAAGACAAGGAAGGAGGGTGGTGTGACGCAGCAACCAACCAGGAATGTGGTTTTGGACTAACAGGTCCTTCAAGCTAACTTTCCTTTCTTGAGATGACGTATTTAGGGGTCATGATAAGCTTCTTTAAGACAGTTGGTTTAGTTCTGCATGGTTGTTTTGACTCGGAACCTGAAATCAGATGAAAAGAACACAAGCTGATTTAAAATCTAATTGAGAGATCTCAAAATGAAGTGGAAAATGGGAATTTTTCTGAAGTTGTATGCTTCTTGTTAGGTCCCACAGGGATCTGTTTTGCCCCTACGCTACTGAGTAAGTTTGTTAATGACTCATAATGAAATGTCAAATCCATAACTGATTAAGTCTGCATACCTTTATTTGACAAAGATCAGAACAGGGTGTTTAGCAGTGAAGAGGATGGGTTGTAGATAGCATGATCTGTTCTGCTTGGTTGGCTGGATGTGAACAGTATTTCTTTCATCACAGCTAAAGATAGTCATGTATTTTGAAAACAAGAACTCGGGCTCTTTTCAAAAACCAGTGAGCTGTCTTGGAAAACTACGACCTGAAAAGAATTTTTGGGATTACCAGACTCTTTCTCTGGCTGCCCAAAGTGCTGGCATGAGCTGTGAGCCCCGGCAGTGCTACCCAAGCTCCAGACTTAAGCAAGTTATTTTAGCCTCTGGCTTTCACAGGCGCCAGATTTATTTGCAAAGGCAATTTGTTGTGTGCGAAGCAGAGACTGTGAGAATCAATCCTAGTGCCATGGCTAATGTCTGCCGGAGCTGAGTGTCTCGTCAGCGCACCGCCTCTGCTTGCAGTGGTAGGCGCCGAGGGCCTGGGGCAGCAGGCACGGCTGCAGGCGGAACTGGGGCAGGCTGGCAGGCTTGGACTCGGCGGCATGGCCTGACCTTTCCTGCAGCTCTGGAGCTCGGGACTGAGCAGGTCTTGATGGGTTTGAGCTTGCCTGTGTCTGGTTTTATTAACATATCACACTTCCTTGTGCTTAAATATCTTCTCTGTTAGTCACTGGTGATTGTCTCCTCTTTCAGGAAAACGTTCGCGCCCTGGTGAAAGGGGTCCGGGCTGCAATGGGGTACCGGCCCGGCAGTGGCCTCGTGCCTGTGGCTACGCCCATTCCTGGGAATGTGGTAGGAAAGCCCTGGAAAAAACACGGCAACAGGAACAAGAAGGAGAAAATTCGCAGGATCACGAAGCACCTGGAGGCTTAGCTGTGGCACCGGTATTTGGCTTTTCCAGGGCGGGGACTGCACCATCCTGAGGGCCTGAACTGAGGGGGGGGAAAAAGGAGCAGTGGGCATCACTGGCTCACCTGGATGCTCCATGCTGTGGATTGACCTAGGCAGGAGAGAAGAGTGGGCTCTGATAGTGGGAGCTCATCCCTTTTCAGAACAAAAGAGACCTGGCTGTTCGTGTTGTCTGGAAGCCAGCCCAGACATTTGACTGCTGCTGAAACGTCCTTTCAATGGGAGCAGATGGAGCCATGCGGGAATGTTTTTTCCTTCCATAAAGGATGTATTTTATAGCTGTTGGGATCAAAGCAAGCCCTGTAAAACTGACTAAAATCTTTAAACAGTTGAATCTCAATGAGTGATGTTTGTTATGTTTTGAGACGCTATTGCTCATCTCTTTTATCTTGAAAAGCTTGTTTGTTGATTTGACAGAACACTTTAGTGTGTTGAGAAATGAGGTAAAAGGATCTCTATTGCCCTCTTCCTTCTCTGCTACACCAGCCCTGTTCTGTAGAGTCCGGTACTGAAGCCACTCCCTGTCTCCCAGCTTAAGGCAGGGCAGAGCAGAGCATGGCACACCGTGCAATGAAAATGCTGCTTTTATATCCTTCACGCTGAGCTGGTATCAGTTGTTTTTCTGTGTGACTTCCCGTTGGAATTTTAAAACATTAGCTCCACGTGACTTGCCAAAAATCTGGTGCTAATTTGTCCTTAAATATATTTGAGATTTTACTTCCTATATGGTGTCATGTTCTGTATCACTGACCTGTTAGGCATTGACCTAGTCGCAGAAGTGTCGTAATAGCTGATTTTGATGCGTATTTGATGCTAAAAAGACAGTACTTACTTGGGGTCAGACTGAAGTGAGAATTATTCCTTGGTTGCCCTGCTAAGAAAATGTTTGGGCACTTGGATGAGGAATGAAGAGCACTGACCAGCACAGGGAGTAATGGTAGGACTGGAAAGGCTCGCAGAGACAAATTGTGCTTTGTTTTTAGGTGGTGAAGTGGAATAAAAGATGACATTGGTCTCTGATACTAAAAAGGGAATTGCTGTCTTGTAATTTTGTACTTTCCAGGCCTGAAGTGTGGATGGAGAGATGAAAGCAACTGCTGAGCAAAGCCACAGCAGATGTGGGGCATGCAGCCAAGCTGCTTTTGGCTTTGTGACCCTTTGTCTGCTTGTCCTGTGCGGCCGGTTTGCGCTGCGTATGCAGAGGGTCCCCCGACAGTAGAGCTCTCGCCTCGGCTCCTGCTTCCCTTGGAGTCCCTGCTCTCAAGTTCTTAATTACATCACTGGAGGGAAGATATTTCCCTGCCACCTGTATAACTAAAGCATAATTATACTGAATGAATATGGTCAATGGTGTTTTAAGTCCTTGTACCATAGCAGAAAGTACATTCTCGGGAGAGACTATTTAATCTGGTTCTCTTGGAGGAGATGATTTTTGCCTTTGTTTTCTGAAGAGGTGCCCTAGCCAAATCGATCTCTGATCAGACTTCCCACCCAGTCAGAGGGATGGTTTCTTCTTTTGTCCTGTGTAATACTTTAGGGACCCGATTGCTCAGAAACACCCATTTCTTTTTGTCCTGTCTTGTGTGAAGCTATTATCGGCCAAATTGAAGTTGGGGTATCCTTTACTGATGTTTTAAAAAATTTTTTTTTCTATTGTTTCTCTCTTTTAAAAGCAATTTGAATTCTTAGCTCTTGCTGCATGTGCCTGAGTTTTCTTCCTTTGCGTTCTCAGCCCTTTCCTGCCAGCTGGGTCTCCTTGAGCCTCCTTGCTGGACAGGCTGTGTCCTGTTGCAGAGCCTCCCAAACCTCGTGAGTAACGGAAATCCCCAGGGTCTGAGGCTTGGGACGACTCTGCCTGTTGCTTGCAGAAACGTTTGGCCACGAGACCTGCTGAACCACTTGCAGTGTTTGCGTGGATGAACGGAGGGCAGTGTAAACACGGCTGAGCAAATAATGTTTGCTCAGGTTTGTTAGATGCAAACTGCTCCTTGCTCTGCTGAAGCACTCTTGCCTCGGTGGTAGAAGGAGGATCATAAACAAGAGTTGTGGATCCAAAGGTTTGTTAAAATTTTATGCTGCTATTGAGCAGTGGGCAAGCTGCGTAATAGGTGAGGATCGTGGTTAAATTAATGCTTTCCTGCCGTGGTTTGCTGTTGCTGAACCGCGTCGGCCCTGCCCTACCCTTGCCGGGGAATGCTGTCCGGGCCGTGTTGACAGCCCTGTGCAGCGCCTGCGAGCAGCTGGCAGGCGTGAGGCAGCGTGGGACCGCTCTGCTGTCAGGAGCCTGCACAAAGGAGACGTTGTGCTTTGCCATGGCCACCTGCTCAGGGAGCCTCTCGGCTGCTCCCGTTGCTCTCCGCAGAAGGCAAGTTTCCATTTTTTGAGTGCTGTTTTCCTGGAGCGCCTTGTGCATGTAGAGGGAGCGTGCGGGCTGCAGCCGGCTCCAGCCCGTTCTTTGGGATCCGTGGTGCTTTCAGCACCCCCGTGCTCTGCCTGCCCTTCTAGGGGGCTTTGCTTGATCATGCAAGCAGTTCGTTTTCCTGGCTGGTGTCACCTGGGAGCCAGTCTGGGAATATCATCTGAAGCTGAATTTCCCTCTTACGATATCCTGCACTTGCACCATGAACTACAGTTCTTCTTGCCTGCAGGGCAGGAGCTGGAGCTGCCATTCTCCTCCAGCTCTCTTCTGCCCAGTTTAGGGAGCCCTGGTCCGACCTGGAGTCTGCTCCCAGCAGTGTGGTGTGTCCTGCGCCGGGGAGCTGCAGGGTGCTGCGCCTGCAGGGCAGTGCCGGCTGCCCGTGGTGGCACTCCGTGCCCTGGGACGCCTGGAGCTGGCCATGTAGGGGACATGGGGCACAGTGTCTCTGCTGCCTGGCCAGCAGCTTGCCGGGCTGTGTGTCCTGGGGGCTCTGGATGCTGGCTGCGCTGTGCTGGATTGCGGCCCGCTCGCTGTAACTCCCCGGGGCTGGGCTGCGGGCTGCTCTGCTCTGACATCCCCCAGCAGTGCCGAGCGCAGCTGGAGCAGCCTGTCTGTCTGTCCTAGGCTGTCCTGCCAGGGCAGGGCCGGCAGCCCGCGTCCATCCTCTGCCTCCTCTACAGCTTCCTGGGCCACATCTGCAGCGCGGTCGGGGCGCTGCTCACCAGCCAGCTTGGCATCTAGGTGGGCAAGGCTCCCTGCAGCAAGGTGGGGACCCCCCTGCACCCTGCTCAGCCTCCGCTGCGGCCGTGGGACCCACGCCTGCCTGCCACCAGTGCTGCTCCACTGCCCTGGGGTGCTGGGGATTTGGGGGGCTATGAGCCGCTGCCTGACGTTTGGCGTTTCAGGGAGGTTCAACCTCCCTGTGCTGTTGTGTCTCTCCCCAGATCCTCACGGGTGCCTACGTGGTGGTGGCTGATGTCATCCTCCTCCTGCTCACCCTTTTACCCGTGTGCCCACCGGAGTCCCAGAAGCCATCAGGTTTGTGCAGGGTCACCCCTCCTTGCCGTCGGCAGCCTGCTCCGAGCTGAGGGCTGCAGGGAGCCCTGTGTGCCCAGGCTAGGCAGCTTGGCATGGGCACCTTGGGGACAGCGGTGCCAGGGTTAGCGGCGTGGCACCCTGGGCGAGCAGGGGATGGCTGGGTGGCCCTGGGATGGGTGAGGAGTTGGGGACCCTGTGCAGCCCACGAGGGTGAGATGGGGCAAAACCTGTACCTGGTGATGATGCCCTGAAAGTGAGCTGGTGTCCCATGCAGGTCTGCCCCACCGGCAGCGGAGACGGCGATTGTCACCCATGACCAGCACCCTGCACATGTCCTGAGGGCCCTGCCCTCGGCTGCACTGCGTGTGGCAGTGTCCTTTCCCAGCTCTTCTCCCAGGGGAGGCTGAGACACAGAAGTGGATGAGGCACCACTCCTCCTGGCCCAGGCTGTGGGACTGGGGTGGGGTCCACTGTCACTCCAGAAATACCCTGAACGGGGACTCGGCTCCTGTTCATTGCCTGCATGGACAAGAGCCGGATGGGCCAGCGGCTTGTACTGGAGGTCCCCGATGCCTGGGCTCTCCTGGCTGGAGAGGGGGAGGAAGATTACAGAGGAGCAGTGGAAGAAGAGGGGTTTTCTCTTACTCTGGTTGAATGGCGGAAAGGAGAGCTGCCCTGCTCAGCAGTGTTACTGCTCTGCCTCCCCAGGGGAGCACGGAAGGGTGTTGGAGGCCAGGGCTCCACGACGGAGAGGTATGGGGGGTCAGCACGCTGCAGGGGAGCATCACCCTCGCCACAGGGCCGTGTGCGTTTTCCTGCTGTGCTGACCTGGGAGCAGCTTGGCACCGATGCGTGGCTCCTAGCTGCTCGCCCAGCCCCAGTGGTTGCTGCAAGGAGGGAGGCTGGGCAGGGGTCCCTTGCTCCCCTGCTTGCTCTGGGGAGAGCATGGCTGCGGGATCTGGACGTGTCAGCTCAGCACCGTCCTGCACCCACCCAGGTGCCCGGTTCGTGATGTGGCTGGAGCAACGCTGCCGTTGGATGAGGAGGGGTGCTGTGCCCTTGGCGCAGCTGCGGCATGAGCGCAGCTCTCCCGGCTGTGGCTGATGTGGATTGCTCTCCTGTGCTGGCTGAAAACTGGGCCCTGCTTAGTATGTTTCGAAAACTCAGGTCTGGGCCCAGGTTGGTGGCAACCAGGCACTGCTTAGGCCTGATGATCAGGCTGGTGCAGCAGGTGAGAGACTGCTGGGTCTCGGGGCTGGATGCTGGAGTCAGGGGCAGGATCCTGGGGGTCAGGGATGCTCTCTGCCCTCTGGCAGAGAATGGGCTCTCTGCAGACGGCTGTGGGGTCTGTGCCCAGATTTGTTTGTGTGGGAAGGGATGCAGATCTCTCGCTGTCCTGCACGGCACGGATTGGAAGCTTGCAGAAGCTGTTGCAATGTGAGGTGCCCGAGGTGCTGTGCACGTGCTGGGGCTGCTGGGTTTTGATGCTCTCCCCCGTGATGTCTCCCTTTGATGTCCTCCGCTTGCTTCCTGTCACCGATCAGACTGGTCATGGTGTGGCAAGGCTGCCTGGGGATGCACAGACGGGTGCAGCAGACCCTGTGCCACCGCAGCTCCCTGCCTGCACCCTGCTCCTGGCCCCACACGCTGGTCTCTCCTCATCCAGCTCCTCTGATGCTGCCTCCATCAACTCGGAGCTCGAGGTCAGTGCCTGCTCCTGGCTCTTCAGATGTTTCTTCTCCCCTGGGACTCTACCCTGCTGCAGCGTGTATGTTAAGGCATCCACACCCTATGGTGACAGCTCTGGCTTTGGGGACAGGTCTAGAGCCCTGTTTGGACAGGTCCATCCCAGAGCAATGCCCTGGATGCTGCTGAGGCGTGCAGGCTGCTCTGCAGAGCAGGAAGAGGGTGGGGACTGGCTTGGTCTGCCAAGATGCACCACGTGGATGGGTGAACCACCACAGCATCTCTGCATCCCCTCGCAGCCTCACCTGCCTGCCCTGGGAGTCACCGTCCATGGCCGCTCCTGAAAAGGCTGGAGCCAAGGTGAGCTGCAGGCTCTCCCAGCCTCACTCAAAGGTCTTTTTACCCTGAACTGGAGCTGATGTGGTCCTGCAGAGAAGCTGCTGTGAAATGAGGGGGTTTCTCCTCTTGGTGTTACATTGGCCCTTCTCCATTTTGTCTGGTTACTAGTTAGTGAAGTTTTATTGTCGGGAGAGGGACAAGACTTGCAGCTTTTCAGAGCTTTGCTGCTACTGCCTGGTTGTCTGTCTTAGTTTCTCCTAAGGGCTTTTTCCCCTCAGGCTGCTGCTGTTGGCTGCAAGCGGGTTTCAGTGCAGGTTGCCCTGGTGCAACACTGTTCCTGGAGGTCCTGAAAGCTGGAGCCGTCTTTCACACACAGGACTTGCCGTTACACATCAGAGCTGCTGCCTAGGCCACCCATGTACTAGAAAACATGCTTTGCAGAATCTGTTTTGGGGGAGAGCAGTATCTTTTACTCTGTTCCTGAAAATAGAAGCATCATGGGCGAGCAAGCGAGGGGGCTGCCCTCATTGACTGCAAATCCCCAGGCTGCTCTGCCATGGGTTGCTGTGGCTCTTCCACCACTGCAGTCCAGGGCAGGTGATGTACGAGCCTCACCCGGCTGAGCCAGTGCTCCACAAAGCTGTCCCTTGCCCGTTGTCCTGCTGCAGCCCAGGCTGTGCAGCCCTTGGGGCCGTGTGTCCCTGATCTGTTCCCCACGCCGCGGCTTGGGGACTGGTGGGGTGATGTGCATCTCACCAGGTTTCTGCAGGCACTGCCTGGTCCAGGAATGCTTCACCAGTCTCTGGCAGTGGCTGAAGTCCTCCTCTGCTGCCATTACGGGCTGGCCTTTCCTGGGTGGAGGGAGTGCAGAGTGGGGATGCAGTGGGGTGTGGGTGGGTCCCCAGGGCTCCCCCCACTTGCACCCCACAGCCTGGCACCCACCCGGCTGGCCCCAGCAGGAGCGTGGTCTGCAGGGCCATAGTGAGGAACGTAGCCCTTGCCCTGGCAAGTCAGGAGCTGGGTCCAGGGCCTCTCAGGCTCTTTCTACCCAAGCTAAATGCTCTTTCCTGGCTGTCCTGACACACTGCTCCTTTGGAGTAAGAAGCCGCCTTATCCCCCCCTCCCCACTCGCAGCTCCGTCCCTGCTTCCGTGAGCTGTACGCACTGCCTGGCCCCTCCATGTCCACTCTGCTCAACGCGTCTGCGAGGAGCAGCGCTGTGCTCTGTCAGTCCCCGTGCGTGGTGGCTCTCATCCAGCTTTATTCCTGAGGTTTTTTCTTCCTTCCCCCCCACCTTAACAAAAATATTGGGGAAAAAAATATCACTGCTCCCCAGGGCCCCTCAGAGTATAATCTTTCCGGACTAAATGCCTGAGGTGCCCAAGACATCTTGGGACATGAAGAGAGGTCGTGGTGAGGACAAGAGGAAAAGAAACCACTCCTGAGTCAGAGGAACTCTGCCCCAGTGTTTTCTTGCTGCAGCTGTAGGAAAAGGGTCTGTCCCGTCAGCAGTGTCTGGGCAGGAGGCCTGGGTGGAGCAGACTTGGGTTTCCACTCCTGGCAATGTCCCCCTCTGTTTCCCAGCCCCTTGTCACTTGGGAGTCATAGCAGTTGAGGCAAAAAAATCCAAACAAAACAGAAACATCATCATGTGTCTAACGGGAAGCTCCCGGAGTCCAGCCAGGCTTTTGCTGCCTGCACAGGGAAGCTGGAAGCCTCTGCAGAACCCCTTCGTGTTGGCCCGCATTGGCGAACCAGCCCAAGCTTCAGCTGGGGCTTCACAGGGTGTTCAGCAAGAGTTGTCTCTGCTTGGTGGCTCTTGGAACCAGCTGTGTTTGTGGCAGCGCAGGGGGATGCTCAGGAGCCGTTGCCATGGGGGTCCCAGGGAAAAGGAATTCTTCATCTCTGGACACCCACCATGTTTCACTGGGCCACCGCCCTGTGTGCTCCTGACCCCCCTCCTCGTGTTGCCTGGGTGGGGAGGGAAGCACGTGAGAAAAATCGAAACCAGCTTGTTCTGCTTTGAGCTTTGTTTGCGTTGTGGTGGGGAAAGGGAAAAACAAATACTTTCTAGTTTCAGTTATAGCCAATTCCCCTTTCTGGGAAGACGCGGTGCGGTCCCTGGGCTCCCTGGGGGGAGCAGGGCTGCCCGGGGCTCCCTCACACCGGGCTGTGGCACTGCCTGCTCCTCTCTCTTCACGGTGGGACTTTGAAGATGTGATGGTGCAGTGGAGCTGGCCCAGCCCTGCCGCTCAGCCTTGCTCCGTGCTGTGCCCAGGCCCCTTCGGACAACCTGCAGCCCCTCTAAGATGTCCCAAGCACCCGTCCACTGGGCCGAGCAAGCAGTAAACAGCAGAAAGTGCTTCCCTGGGGCTCCCCTGGGAGAGGTGATAAGCTCTGGGGTGCCATCGCGGGTTGCAATGCCATGCTGTGCCCGGAGCGCTGCCTGGGTGGAGTGGTGATGGCTTCCAGCATCTCCTTTCTCCCTTGTCCTGCTGCAAAGGGGGGTGGGGGTCCCCCTTCCCTGCCACTGTTGGCTGCACTCCCTGGAATCAGGGCTGCGGGAGAGGTGCAGCCTCATGGCTGGGTCTAATCCCAGCAGTCCTCTCTTTCGGTTGGGCTAGTGTTTTCCCCAGCGTTGGGGGTTACAAGCCCTGCCCGGCCACGCTCTGCAGACTCTGGAATCGAAGCCTGCTGATCCTCCCAGCAAGGCAGGAGACAGGGACAGTCCCCACTGTGGTTTCCCAGTGGTGGCTGCCACGCTTCCCAGTTATCCTTGGCTGCTGAACACCAGCACTGTGATCCAGGACCAGTGCGACAGAAACCCACCTGGAAGGCTGTATGTGTCTGAAGTGCTGTGCACGGGGGGCTGACCCATCGCTCGGGGTCTGCCTGGCAGGTGGTGGCTGCCAAAGCGGAGAGCGCTGCCTATTCCTGCGATGGGGAGGTGAGTTTCTTACCCAAGGATGACTTTGTATCTCAAAATGTGTGTGGTGCAGACCAGAGGAAGCTGTAGAAATGTAGGAGCCCACGCAAAGGTGAGGAGGGAGCAGCCAGCTTGCATTCACAGAGCTGGGCACGTTCAAGTGCCTTGGGCCACGTGTGCACTTGTGAGGCTGCAGCTGCAGTGCGGGGATCCCCGGGACCCCACAGCCCACGCTGGTGGATTTGTTGCACATGAAGTGCTGCTTTGTCCAAATCTCATCTGTATCTTTCAAATCCTTGTGGTGTTCCCTGCTGCCCCAGCCCCGTGATGCTGGGGGAGAAGCCCTGGGTGCCCTGGACACTCAGCTGGAGCAAGAGGATCCAGGATGGAGACTTGGGGACTTGACTGGCTGCTCTCCTGCTCCTTCCCGTTGCAGAGCACAGGGGAAGAGAAGGGCTTCCCGCACAGGAGAGCAGTGGAGAGCACAACTGGTTCCAGGATGCTCCTTGCAGCCAGAGTTTAGCTCTTTGCCCCAGGATGGGGGGTGGTTTCTCCTATAGGGATCACATCAGGGAGCCTTTGCTATAGCCCTGGGCTGGTGGTGTCTCCCAGGGACTTTTCCAAGGTGCTGGTGGCTTGTAGGTGTTCCTGCTCCCCAATGGCACGCATCCTGCCCTGGCCTCTGGGCTCAGCTCTGGCTAAATAAACTGGAAGATGATGGTGTTTTAATGCTGTGGTCAAATCTTACCAAGTTGTGCTGCCTGGCACTGCCATCCCTCCAGGTGAATGGCTGAGCTGGCACCTGCCTCGAGCACTGGAAAATGCCTGGCTCTTTGACGGGGGAGGTGTAGCCGGGTGAGGATGGGGCAACGGGGCCGCCGGACCCTGCCTGGCTTGCCTGCAGCAAAGGGAGCCTTTGCAGGGCTCCGGCTGATAAGTGGTGCCTGCATTCATGTTTCCAAAAGCCCCAGCGAGCTGCAGAGTGGCGAGGCTCAGAAATGCAGACGCCAGACAATGGAAAGGCTGGAAACATAAAGGAGAGGAAATTCTTCTGCTGTATTGCCTTTCCTATGGCGATAAGATAACCCGAAGTGAAACAAAAGTCTCCGCCGCAGACGGTGGGGTGGGCACCTCAGCTGCTTTCCGAAGCGCAGGAGGATGCCTGCGTGAGCCGGGATCCCCCCAGCTGGCAGGGCGCGGGCAGGGTGCGTGGCGGTTGAGGGGTGCGTGGCTGGCAGCGGTGTTTGCAGTGCTTTGTCAGGAGTCTTGAAGCAGCAGGTAACCTGGCCTGCTCCTGCTCCATCCCACGGGACCATTCCTGCCCTGCATTTATGCACTGACAAGAGAAATCTTACTCTAAATGCTTTGGAAGAGCTGAGAAAAGTGAGGCCACAAGATTTGTTAGTGATATGTAATTATCTGGTGCGTGAACATCCCAAAGCTGGTGGCAGAATGCGTGGAAGGCATTTTGCACTGCTGAGTGGCTGGGGGACAGGGTGACAGGTGATGGATTAGCTGCTGGTGCAGAGGAGGCTGGTCATGGGGGGCGCGGTGCCATGTGGGAGCTGCTGGGGCAAGGGCTGCAAGTGAGTCTGTGCCGTGCCAGTGTGTGTACAGTGCTGGGCATCCCCCAAAGCCCCCTGAGCTACGCAGGCCACGAGGAGAGGGGCAAAGGGCATGGATGGCATCCGAGTAAGGATCGAGGTGAGCATCTGAAGAGGCGTCCTGTCGCAAAGAAAGGACGTGGTGGGGTGGGTGCGGAATCACAGAATGGAAGGGGTTGGCAGGAACCTCCAGGAATCACCTAGTCCAACCCCCCTGCCAAAGCAGGGTCACCTACAGCAGGCTGCACAGGGCCTCGTCCAGGCAAGTTTTGAGTATCTCCAGAGAAGGAGACTCCACAACCCCACTGGGCAACCCGTTCCAGTGCTCTGTCACCCTCAGAGTGAAGAAGTTCTTCCTCATGTTCAGCTGGAACTTCCTATGGGGAAGGAACACTCAGGTACCATCAGGGCAGCAGAGGAAAGGAAAGGACGAGTGCCTCTGCTGCGTCTCAGCGCATGGGGACAGGGAGGTCTGAAGTTAAGCTGGCCAGAGACAAGCTCAGATCACAGCCTGCAGGCTGAGAGCGGGCCCAAATTAACTGCGGAAATTGCTGTGGGCTATTTTGGGCAGGGCGGCTGGGATGAATGATGAGCGGAGTTCAGGGAGGCAGCCCTCTGGCTCTGGAAGCCCCCAGGCTGCGGCTGCTGGGAGCGGCAGGGTGGGCTGCAGGAGGTCACCCTGAGCTGCCCCCCTCTGCTTGGGTGAGCCTCTGCTCTGCCCCAAGGGCTGCTTCCATGTCCCATCATTGACAGCTGAACTTCAGACACCGGCGGGACCCCCTTTTGTTTCACACCGATGGCTCAGATCTGGAGAGCAGAGGGCTGAGCTGCGGGCGCAGGGAGCTGTGCAGGCACTGGGACAGCAGCAGCCTTGGTCAGACGGTTGCGATGCTCGCAGCACCTGGCAGTCTGTCCCTTCATCCTGCGCTAGGAAGCAGGACCCAACAGCAGAGAAAAAGGGGCAGAAAGCACCGTAACGCCAGGCAGGTGTTGCACCTCCGCGCAGCGTGGTTTGCCGTAACCTCTCTGCCCACTCTGTGTAGCCCTCGGTGGCTGCTTCTGCCAGGGTGTTTGGGGAAATGCCACTGGCACCAGCACCTGGGATGGAGATCACCCCACCAGCAACCACAGTCACGCCTGGGAGGATGCACCAGCTGCTCCCTGCTTTGCCAGGGGAGGTGGTTTGTGGAATCTGGACCCATTCAAGGGTTTCTTTTGGCCCTCCCAGCCCTGCCAGGGAGGGTCCCTGGGTGGCCTTGCGTGAACGAGGAGTGGAGAGATGGCAGAAGCGACCTGCCCTCCTCGCTGCGGGGATGCTCTGCAGGCAGGGGTGAGCTGGCGGGCTGCTCTTGGGCTTTCCAGCGAGATGACATAAAGTCTTCAGGCGATGGTCCTTTTGGCCCCGGGACTGGGAACAAGGTGCCTCCTGTTGCAAGGGGTGTTTCAGGGACCGAGCTGTCCCCGGGGTCAGGCTGAGTGTCCCAGGGGCAGGATGGCTGCTGCCAGTGCCGGGTCCCCCATGCTGTGACATGGAGAAGCCGAGTGCACCCCTCTGGGCACTGCCGCCAGGCAGGACCCGAGCAGCCATCACACGAAGCGAAACAAACCCTTCCTACCGTGCCAGAGGCTGGGAGGGTGGCTCTGCGTCCAGCTGCAGGGCTGAAGAGCCCGCTGATAACCATCTCCCCTCGCAGAAGGGTTCAAGTCCCTGCGCCCGGTGGGTGATGTCATCTTATCAGGCTCCCGATAAAGGGATCAGTCTAACTCCAGCTGCATCCCCGCCGGGGCTGCGAACACAATGCTCGGGGCGAGCCAAAGCGAGCGCAGCCGGGGCCCCGCGTGCTCTTTCGCCTTCGGGAGGGTCGCAGCTGCCCGGACCCTGCACGGCGCAGCGCCGGGGCCAGGAACAATAGTGGCTGTGGCAGTGCTGCGGCCAGGGTGGGCGATTACCGAAAATCATGTGCTTACCCCGGCCGTGACAGAGGCAATCTGTCAAAGTCCCATTTTCCTTTCCCTGATAAGATAGGCTCGTCGAGTACAATAATGCTTTCCTGAGATACAATTCTGGCTCTTCTACCCGGCACTCACGCAGGGGAGGCTAATTTTGGCCCTGCTGGGCTGGCAGGGGGTGAGAGGGGGCTTCTGTCTGTGCCGGGGCGGTGGTCCAAGGGGCATAGCGGCTCTCCGAGCCCTGGGGACCAGGACAACCCAGGGCAGCAGGGTCATGCTGGTTCCTGCGGGCTGGCACGCTCCCTGCTCCCTGCCGGCACTCCTGGAAGGAGCTGCCGCTGCTGGCTTCGTGAGACGGGGCCGACACAGCGCGGCACGATGCTGCGGTCCTGCCCGTGCCTGTGAACGTTGCCTGGGGCTGGGGCAGCCAGGATTATCGGTGCTCACCCTTAGCCTTGCAGGCACCCAACGCATGGAGCTGCACCCTCGCACCCTCTTCCCTGCCGTGCTTTGAACGTTATCCCGTCCTAAAGGCAGCACCATGATGCGAGGCCAGCGTTTGTGCCCTGGCTGAGGAAAGCTGCCTGTGCCCAGCTGCCTGCACCGTGGCTTGCTGGCCAAGCACGGGCAGGGAGGCCATGGTGGCTGCAAGCCGGTCCCTCCGCAGGCAGCTCCAGGGCCACCACAATCTCAAGAAGAAAGCGGTAAATGGCACCATTGACAAAGCCAGACCTTGCGGAATCCCCAGCCTCCCTGGGAACCAGACCTTTTTAATAATATCTGTAATGTCTGTAGGTGCTAGGTCTGCCCTTGCTCGGGAGGGTAATGAGCAGCACACCCCTCCGGCAGAGCCAACGTTTCCATTTTGGCACGTTGCTTGGGATGCACTTTCTGCACAGTTTGGAATCTGAGCATAATACTATCTTCGCGAACCACATTCACCAGCCTGATAATGCGACCCGACAAAAGGTCAATGGAAAAGTTAATATAATTTATTGGCTGATTCAAAAAAAAAAATCTAATCGTCTGTTTTTCCTTTTCCCTGACCCCCCACCCGCACCCAGCGCCCTGCTGACATTTTCCAGCCGTTCCCAAAACAATGGCCAGGGTGGGAATGCTCCGAGTGGGCGCAGCTTTGGAGGAGGCTTTTCCTGAGGGGCTGCAGCTGCATCTGTCTGCTCGGCTCCCCCTCCCCGAGAGGTGTGCAGGGGATGCTGTGCTCGGCCGAGGTCACCGGCCTGGCTGGGGACAGGGCTGGCACCAGGCTGGGTTTGGGAAGACCTGTGACTTCAGTACGCTTGCTGGATGTCTTCTGCTCCATGGGGTGACTCGAGCTCACCTGCTTGCTCGACGGGGGACATTCATCTCTGCTGGGTTTGTAGCTGTGGATGGGAGGGAAGGAGGGTGCAGCCAGGTCCTGGGGTGTCAGGCACAGCTGCTGGAGCAGCGTCGCCAGATGCCTTGGATGATGCCCACGAGGACGTGTCCATCCTCTCCAAGGACACAGCCCTTTGGGGAGGTCTCCATCAGCTGTGCTGCCTCAGGAGGGCTGCGGGAGGCCCCAGGGCAGTGCACGGACGCATGCATGTGGGTGCAGACCTTCGCACGCGTGCGTGAGCAGGCGGGACCTGCTGTCACCCAAGAACCCCTCTTCCTTGCACAGCCCTCCCTTCGGGTTTCCCAGCCACCAGGAGCCCGCTGCCACTTGCCCAGCCCGGGCAGGGGCTTGGAGGCTGTTCCCATAGCTGCTCCTCATGCCCTGGAGCCCCAAGGGGACTCTGGAGCCAGCAGCCAGTTGATTGTCAGGGCGTGACCTGTTCTGAGGAGGCAAATGAGCTTGCCTCATTAGGGTGGAGCTGCAGAAGTAATTAGTCATTTCTTGTGCTAATACTTTACAGATTCAAAAGAAAGGACCCCAGAGGGCAAGGGATGGTGGAATGGATCCAGTAGCTTCTTGTTCAGCATTAGCTGATGCTTAGAAGCAGTGGCTGCAGAGCTGCCACCCTGCAGAGCCAAGGGAGGGAGAGCATGGGGGAACCATCTCCTGGCATGGGCTGGGGGAAGGAGAGAGCCCAGAGCTGCCCATTTCTGTCAGGTTGCAGCACTGCCAACCTCTGTTACCATGCTACTATGGCCGGGCATGGAAGACCCCTGCTCCTGTCAGCAAGAGACTGTCCTCCCCAGCTGCTTTGCCATGCTGTCTCCAGACCCGGCTGTTGCTGAGGAAAGCCTGGAGAGATGAGGGAACCCGAGCAGTGTGGCTTGGAAAGCAGGTAGCAAAGGAAAAGCAGGTAACTTCTAACGGCTGCAGTTTCAGAAAAGCAAAATGAGCCTCAAACATGATCTCGCCCTGTGTTTTGTACAGCTGGTTCGTGCGCGTTGGTGTGTGGGGCTGGCTATAGCCCAGGGGCTCGCTGGCTGTGGAGCTCTGCCTGCTGCCCACCTACAAAGCCAGCCTGCCGGACGTGGGGGAACGGGGCTGCCATGCTGGGGATGCTCCCCTGCCTCGCTCGGGGGGCTTGGGAAGGGAGGAGAGCTGGAGGCACTGGGGAGCTCGGGAAGGGAGGAGAGCCGGAGGCAGGAGCCCCAGGCCCGGGCTCTGTGGCAGGTAGCCCTGAGTTCCTCCAAGCTTCTCTCGAGCAGGAGCCTTTGGGTGCTGCTGTGCCCGGCAGCCCAGCACACGGGTACAGCTTGCCACGGCCGACAGCCGGCATCCCTTGTGCAGAGCTGCGTGCCTCGCAGCGCTCTGCAGTTACCAGACTGCACTGCTCGTGTTCCCAAGGCTTTCTGCCTGTCCCAGGAACTGCTTCTCAGAGTCTTGTGGGTGAGCTGATCTTCCTCGGCCCTGGCACAAGATGTCCTTTGCCCATCAGCACGTGCAGCTCGCGCCCTGTTCCAGCCAGGGCTGGCTCGCTGGTGCTGACGGCAGTGGTGCCGCGGGGCGAACAAGGAGCCACCAGTGTGGCACAGAGCTCTGCAGAAGCATAGCTTCTCGGAGAGTAATAAACGTGTGGACTTTGCCCATTTAGTTGAAGCAACAGAGGTGAAAAATTTATTACTGAGGATGGCTGACAGTGGGCCAAGTGACCGGGCAGCGTAACCTGCTCAGCCTCCCCCTCCACGCCGCAGTGCCAAGGAGAGGAGACGCCGGCAGGCTCCGGCCCCTGTGCTCTCCAAAGCAGGCACGGCCCAGCCTGGCTCTGGAGAGCACTGAGCAGCAGAAAGTCTTCCCAGCCCTCTGCTTTGTTGTCACAGCACAGACTGCCAGTCTGCCGGCGGTTTCCCAGGAGGTGCTGTGGGAACCAGGTTGCATAAGTCACTTCGGCAATAACTCTGCTTGCTCTGCCCTGGACTGTGCTGTCAGAGTTGTGCCCCATCTCCAGGCATGGCAGCGGTTAGGAGTTGTTCCTTCGCCTGGCAGGACAGGGGCTTCCTGGTTTGAGATCTGTGATAAACCCCTGGAGAAGCTGTGGGTGCCGACAGCCCCCGCCCTGCCCACACTGCGGTCCCCTGTGGCACAGCAGCAGAAGGGAGATTCGCGTTTTGTTCCCTGGTGGGAAGCTATGCAAGCTGTCCCCTCACCCCGAATTTCAGGGCACCTCAGCCCCATGCTGCGTGCTTGCCTGCTCTGGGCCAGCTCCCTTCAGAGACGGCCAGAACAGGGGTCTGCACGGACCTTCAGCCTGGCCCAGCATGGCTGCAAGAGCTGCTGCTTCTCTGCAACCAATGTCGAAGGACAGAAGGTGAAAGGAAGCATTGCATATGCTATAAAAAGTCAAATCCACGGTTTTCTTCTGGTTCAGTAGGGGAACTTTGCTATGATAAATATGTCTCGGAAACCGGGAATCCAAACAGCAATAATTCAAAGACATTTTTCCGGCGCTGCGCATCTAAAGCTGCTCATCACAGCACAGCCCTTGCCGGGTGAAGTGTGACAGGGATCGCATCCTCACTTCCTGCCAAGGGTATAAAGTGAGGCACTAATTCGCAGGTCTTGAAGAATGTGCCAGTGGTATTTCAGCAGCTTTAATGCTCTGCAGCCTGTGAAGGCTTCACGGCAACTGAAAGGAAATATCTTTGGTTTTATTCACTTGGCTTTATTCCTAATTCACTCTTTGATGCCATCAGCCTGGGATAATACATTTTCAGAGATATGCTTGAAATTAAGGAAATGAGTCTGATTAAGTCCTTTAAACATACTTTGAGGGAGAAATGTACAACAATAGCAGTATTAAAGCCCTATTTTCAAGCAATTCTAATATGAAATCAAAACATCGCGCTGCTGGATGGTGAGGTCCATTGGCGGTGTGTGTGCATTCTTCAGCTGGAGAGGGTATCTCCTTTTCCAGCTAGGAAAGCTGCCAGAGAGCTCGAGTCTGTCCTCTGTGCTGGGTGGGCAGCAAGAGGCAGATTAATTTCACAGTCCCCTTGCACCTGCAGATAAATAATAGATGCACAAGCACTTGCCCTTTGCCAGTTGTACTCTGCTGAGTAATAGTGATGGTTTCTCAAGAGTCTGGCATTTGAGGTTTGCCTGCATATATGGTTTTTTTACCTCTCTCTGGATAGTTGCGTTTTTTTTCTTAGCTGTCCTGGGGTAGTTTACCTGTAAATAGGTTACCTAGTATTGCATTTCTGCTGTCCGTTGGTGTGGGTGGAGCTCCCTCCTCTTTACTGGAATACTTCCCAGTGAAGTCAGTAGCTTTGCAGGTGCCTGCTGGGTCCTCTTGGCAGTTTTCCCCTCTGGCTGGGACACCTGCTACTGAACTCAACCCTCCTTCACAGCGCGGCAACCTTTGCTCTGCTGGTACCGTCACCAGTGCTGGTGTGGTGCCCAGGGATTTCAGCCCAGCCCGGGGTCTGGATGTGACAAGCCCTGTGCAAGCCATCAGCAGACCAGTGTCCTTGCTGGAGATGTCCATCAGCGAGCTTTTGGGTGCGTGCTGCATGGCAGCGTTAAACAATATGGTGGAGGTGTGAAAGCAGGTAAAGGCACTCAGATCCCACTTTTCTTTAGGTATGATACAGGCTAGGAGAAGTCTGACAGTCCTATTATAGAATCATAGCATCATAGAAAGTTTTGGGTCGGAAGGGACCCCTAGAGGTCATCCAGTCCAACCCCCCCCTGCAGCGAGCAGGGACACCACTAACTAGATCAGGTTACTCATAGCCCCGTCCAACCTGGTCTTGAATGTTTCCAGGGATGGGGCCTCCACTACTTCTCTGGGCAACCCGTTCCAGTGTTTCACCACCCTCATTGTAAAGAATTTCTTCCTTATATCCAGCCTAAACCTATCCTGTTTTAGTTTAAAACCATTACCCCTCATCCTGTCACTGCTGTCTCTGCTAAAAAGATTGTCCCCATCTTTCCTATAGGCTCCCTTTAAGTACTGAAAGGCTGCAATCAGGTCTCCCCGCAGCCTTCTCTTCTCCAGGCTGAACAAGCCCAACTCTCTCAGCCTGTCCTCATAGGAGAGGTGCTCCAGCCCTTGGATCATTTTTGTAGCCCTCCTTTGGACCCGCTCCAACAGGTCTATTGACTGAAAGACTCCTGCATTATTTAAAATAAAGTGAGGAGGAGGGGAAGGGATAAGTATGAACAAAAAGGACGTGCCAAGTAGCTGCGCAGGGATTCAGTTACGGCTTTGTGGCAGCAGAGAGCCAGGAGAGGAGAGGGGATGGCAACTTCTGAGGAGGGAATTGTCTTTAAAGGGTCTGAAAAGTAACCTGGAAACAGGCATGACTGCCTTTAGTGCTTCCCACTGCAGTTGTGGGGCTAGCGAGAGCAACGGGAAAGCACAGTGTTATTTATTCCCTCTGCTATAAAAAGTGACTAAGATCTGAGTAAACGGAGCAATGAATTCCCCTTTCACTCTGACTGCTGCTGAAGGCATGTGACTTACTGGATATGCTGCCGTTGTAATGGAAACAACTAGCCAGGCTATTTTAAATCAAGAAGAACTGAATGTCCAGGGAAATGGGGGGGAAAAGGATTGGGTGGTGCAAGAGAAGAGAGAGGCTTCATCTGCTGCAATCTTGGGCGCTTTGTACAATTTGCTCTTTAAGCTGTTTCATAAGCTCTTCTGGCAGAGAAGCGATAACAAATTGTTTAACAACTCAGGCTTGCCAAAGTAGTTTAAGGAGCTTTCAAAGAAGACTTTTACACACTTGTGGCTCTCGACTGCATGTGAATTATCTTCTTGAAGAGTGGAACTGTAATTGCAGATTGCTAACCACCATTCCATGGGTCATCATACACCTGTCTGTGCGTTCATGAGCTCTGGCACTCAGTTCACGAGTCAGGTGTTCCCGTGCAGATCCCATGCCCGTGCCCGAGAGCCCGGCATGGCAGCAATGCCATTGCTGTTGCCAACCTACCGAAGTTGGAAATCTCAGCTGGCAGAGCCCACAAGCAACTGAGGTCAAGGAAAACAAATAAAGGCAGGAGGAGGAGGAATGTCATGTCCACCTACAGCCAATTCCTTCTCCTCTGTGACTTGGGGAAAGGCGTGGAACCTTATCCACACTCAGCCCCTTTTCTTATGAGGCTCTTTTTATTTACCTAAGGATGTAGGGGATTAGAGAGAGTGGACCAGGGAGACTTCATCCCCACAGCACGTAACACCCTTGGCAGGGAAGTGGGACAAACATGGCCGGAGGTGTCCCACAGAGGTGGTGTGACTGTCCCTGGGAGGGCTGGGTGGCACAGCTGGCAGCACCCAGGACCAGATGTGCCCAGCCGTGTGGCTGTGCACTGCAGAGGTGGGTCCCACCACCTCCTCTGAGCCAAGGCACATATTTACACAGCCCCACCAGCAAGGGCAGGGTGGAACTTGCTAATATATACACATTGAAGAGGCTGAATAAATAAGCAGTAGGTTTTGATTTATTTTCTCTGCTGCTTGGATATCTTAGTTTTGGCACAAGATAGATTTCATACACAAACATGGTCTCCAAATAGGTTCTTGTCCTGGCTGATTTAGCAATCACGTGCAAAGGAGAAAAACTTTGCAAATGTTCTTAAAGCAAAATGATATTTACGCTGTTTCCTGCCGAAGCATGTAAAATCCTTGGCCCCCCGTCAGCTGGGTAATATACAACAGGTAACAAAGCCGGTCTCTGCCCTGAAAGGTTTACAGTTTAGGATGAGAGATAACAGTGGATACAGTCAGACTGGGAAAGCACATAAAATGTGATTAGTCAGCCTGAGACTCACGAGATGCCACACGCCTAATGAGCATCGTTCACCACATCTGTGCCTCTGCCTGGGAGAGTGCGGGGTTTGGTGGGGCAAAGCTGGACATGGAAAACACTCATATGCCCTCGACGCTGGGGAAAAGGTGGTGGGAAGGAGCAGTCGAGAAATGCCACATGTGAAGGACGTTCTAGTCACAGAAGGTTGTAAAGGAGCTGGTAAGTTTTACTGTGGGACTTGTGCCCAGTTCCTGTTCAGGTGGCATATTTGTAACTATGAAATCAAAACAGCCGTGGGAAGCCCATGAAGAAAGGCTGTGGGACTTACTGCTCTTTCTGTCCTCAAGCCCCAGGCTGCTTGCCTGCTCCCACATTACTGAGCAAAGCTTCCAGGAGTTACACCGGCTGTGAACGGCCGTGACACTTCCAGGAGCGGTGGCAGTGCTGGATTGTGTGCTCTGGCTCGCTTCCTCCTGTTAACCGGGCTCACTGAGGTGAACCGAGCAGAGGAAAACTGTTGTTTCTCTTGCAAATTCTTTTTTCTTGTTTCTACGAGGTCGAGCACCTGATGCTCTCAAAGCACTGAACTCGCCATGCCCTGTGGCCCGTCCCTTCCCTAGAGAGCGGAGCCTGCCTGGCACCTCCAGCGCTACGAACAGGAGCGACGCCGGGGGAGCAGGAAGGCAGCTGAGAAACAGCTCAAGGAGACAGGTGGAGGGAACGTGCCAACCACAAAATTAACCTCTGAATTAATAAAAGCCTGCATGGCTGGAGGTTTGTGAAGCAATAAACGAGTTCACATTTGCCAGTGACTGAAAAAGAAAAGCAATTGGATGTTAAGGGAAACCTTCTAATGGGGATAAAGATAATATTTTAGAATATATGATGGGCTGAAAAATGTGATGAGAAATTAACTTTTAATTGAAAATGACTAGAGGAATTTTGATGAAGAACATAGAAATGTACATAGTCAAAGCAAATATTTTCACTCTTCTTTCTAACAGGGAGTGACAGAATAAGAGCTGCTGTTCAATAGCACTAATAACTTCATAATATTTTCCTTTGAGTCATATGCTAGGCTCTTCTTACCAGTCAATGCTCAGTCCCAAAAAAACTCCTCTTCAGCTTCCCCTCATCATAGTCATGTTTCTGGGTCTGCACCAATGCCTGCTACTTCTGATTACGTGTTTTACCTGTGTTTTTCTCCTTCCATCAATATCCCGGCAGAACAGTACCCATGTCAGTCTCTGGGCCTTCATCTGGCTCTGCTGGGGGCACTGCTGCCAAGTCCGTGAGGCTAAAAGCAGCCACGAGCTACAGCGAGCCTGAGGAAATACTTCGGTACGATCCAAATGGAAACGGGGTGAGTTCTTCACCAATGTGTTACTAGCTGACTCCAATGCTTGCGGTTTCAGTGTCATCAAAGGACACTTCTCTGGTTTTAAAATGAAACAAAACATCCTGCTCACTAGGGGAGATACAGGCAACAGAAAAGAATTACAGATGGGTGGAAATTTGGCAAGCTGATAGCAATGGGTAAATCAACAGTTTGGAAACAGTGGTAATGAACTGGGGAAATTCAGTGAAAATATATACGCCTGATCAACACCCTTTCCTTCAGGTACGAACTAAATCCTAGCGGTGATTTAGGTTGGATATTAGACAAAGACAGTAAGACTTCAGTGGAAGAAAAAAGCTGAAATTATTCAGTAAATTTTTCTGTTCTTCATCTGGAAAATGGACAGAATGTCCCTCGATTTAACAGAGGTATTTTTGCCTTCCACATGTAACCAGACTGAATGAAAACCACTGGTTAATACCCAACTTTAAAACTAGGGCTGGAAAACTTGCATGTGAAAGTATCTTTAAAACGGCCAGAGAAGATCACCAAGCCCTTAGTACTGATTTCTCGGTAAATGCTGCATCACTCCATTCTCAGAGAGTCAGGGGAAGTAACGGCGGAGTCACTGCACCAGACCCAGTCACTCCCGTGCCCAGGTGCGCAGGGGCCGAAGCTCGGCTGGGCTGATGCCAGCCTTTGGCTACAGCCAGGAGGAGGTCGCTGAAGCCTGGAGTCCGCACAGAATTCAACTGTGACAGTACTCGAGTTAACACGTTAACAGAAAATAGATGGTTTCAGTTTTTCTTCTGAGTAGCGGAAGGCGACCTTTCTGCTTTGAGTCGGGGCAGCTCAGCATTATTCCCGATCCGTGGGCGGCTGCTGAAAGGGCCAGTTTTGTTTCTCCTTTTCTTTTCCTCTCATTCCCCTAAACAGCGGTCACGTGCCTGCCCGGTGCATCAGTTCCACAGAAAACGATGACTTTTATTACTGTCAGAGTTTTCCTGCTGGATGCCTGTGAGGGGCCACGGGGTCACTGGAGCCGGCGTGGAATGTCGAGAGCCGTGCCGGGGCGATGGGATGTTCTGCCAGACCCACGCAGCCCCCATTCAGTCGCTGCTGGGGGTGCACACCGTGAGACCCAACAGTCAGCGGCTCCCTTCAGCTGAGATGGAGGGGAGCTATGGGGAAAAAACAGTAGCGCTGTGCCCCCCCGTAGCATTGTGCCCCCCCACAGCCCTGTACCCCTCATAGCCCTGTACCCCCCAACAGCCCTGTACCCCCCCATCACTGTGCTCCACAGCCCTGTACCCCCCACAGCCCTGTGCTCCATAGCCCTGTGCCCCCCCAGCCCTGTGCCCCCCATACCCTTTACCCCATAGCCCTGTGCCCCCACAGCCCTGTGCCCCCCTAGCCCTGTGCCCCCGGCCACGCCCACCCCGTCCCTCCCCTGCCCCACAGTTGCCCCGCCCCCTAAGCAAGCCACGCCCCTTCCCCAGGCGAGGACCCGCCCCTCCGGCCCCGCCCAACCCCGGAGCCGCGCAGCACACCGGCCTTCCGGCGCGCCAGGCGCGGTGGGGGGGAGGGGCGTGCTGCGGCGGCGTCACTTCCGCGCCCCTCCCTGCCCCCGCCCAGCGCGGCCGGCGCGTGGAGCCGGTTGGCGGCGGATCCGGTCGCGCCTCACGAGGCAGCCGCGGGCGCGCCGCCGGGCGGGCGGGGTGGGGTGGGGTGGGGCGGGGGAGAGCCGGTCCCGCTCCGGTCCCAGGCCCGCGCCCGCCCCGCCGGCATGGGGCTCAGCTGAGCGCGCCGCCGGTGAGTGGGGCCGCGGGCCCGGCACGGCCCTGCCCGGCAGGTGAGGGACGGTCCGCGGGCCGCGCCGCGCAGGGTCGGGCCTCCAGCGGCCCCCGCCGCCCCGGGCTCGGCCCACCTGCCCGCTGCGCCCTTCAGCGCGCCGGCCTCTCCTCCGCTCACGGGGCGGCCCGGCTCCGGCGCCGAGGCTGCGAACGGCGGCCCCCCGCCGCTGCTGGGAGCGGGTCCCGCGGCCGGGGCAGCCCCCGCCGCGCGGGGACGGGGCGGGCGTGCGGCCGTCGACACCCCGGGGTCTCTCGGACACGTGCGGCTCGGCGGCTCCGTGGCCAGCTCGGGCAGAAGCCCGGTGGCGCGTCCTCCGCCTGCCCTGCCCGGCCCTCGGGCCCTGGCTGCCGACCGCCGGGGCGCAGCGGGGGGCCGGCGAGCAGCGTTGGGACCGAAGAGCCGCTTTCCCTTCCCCGCCGAGCGCGACGGAGGGCCCGGGGCGGCTCGCCCGCCGCCCTGCGGTGCGGGGACAGAGGTGATGGAGCTGGGCCGTGGGGACGGAGGCCTCGCCGCAGGCACCTCCGGCGGCCCCGCCACCGGCTGCCGCTGGGCCAGGGGTGAACAGCTGCTGGGCGAGCTGAGCGCCGGTAGTCGAAGCGGAGCTGAGGAGGCGGTTTTCAAAACTGCGCCGATGCTGGGTGCGAAGAGCGAGCCCGTGGGTACCTGCGGTCCTGGCTGTGAGAGCCCCGGTGCTGCGGCGTGCCGGCGGGGTCGGCGCGTCCGTCCCTGCGGGTGCGGCGGCTGGAGGAGGCCCGGGGAGCCCTCCGGAAGCTGCTGCCTCCCGCGGGGAGCTGGGGTGGCCTCCAGCAGTGGGGGGTGGTTGACTCGGAGCTGCTCTGCCGGGAGCGCTGGTGGGTGCCAGGCCACGCCGACTGACTGCTTCCTCTTCGTCTGAGCTCCCAGAGAGTTCTGTTCCCGTTTTGGAATGCATTAACGTGTTTGCTTGGCTGTAGGCGCTTGCAAGAACCTTACGGTATTTTCTTAGCTAGGGCAATTAAAATCAGGTTTCATTTAGCCTATTTGTTCTTCTGACTGTACTTTTGTTTTCTTTTATTGTAGGTGACTCAGCCGTTGTATGTATGAGGTTTGTCCACACACTGGCTCTTCAGACAGGTTAGCGGTATTTTTCTGCGGTCAATCATATCGGAAAGAGTTGCTACCTTTACCTTTCAGTAAAGTCAAACTGACTTTTGTACAAACTGTTATCTCCTGTAGAATATTGATTTTCTTGAGCCTGTGGAGAGAGAGATTTTTTTGGTGTTATTTAAATATACTCTGATATAAGCCAGGCCCTCATGAATGTAGTGTCTGTGGTGATAGTGCTAGGTCCTGACTGTGTGTACACTGAGGAAGTGTTTGTCTTGGAATGTGGCGTGACAGCAAGGGCCACGGACTGCGAGTTTAGTAAGCTGCTTTTTCTTGTTGGGTACTTACAAATACAACTTTGCAAAGTTTAAAGATGGTGTGCTACATAAACTTTGAACTGTATAATTCACGTGGAAATTTGTTGGTGCTGACCTAACTCTCCTGACCTCCAAGAAGTATGTCATTAAGATGGCTTGCTGAAGTAAAAATGTCGTGGATGTCGGTGGTGTCACCTGTAAGGAAGAACACTGGCTGCTGGCAGCATGGAGTGTGCCGGTGTGAGCACCTGGGTCAGCTAAGAAAAACTGATGTGCTCGGAAGTACATGGCTTTTAGAAAATGGGTAAGAGAGATCGTCTTGTTAGCTGTGGTTTCAGCCAGAGCTGGCTGCCCGTGCCACAAGAAGGAGAAAGCAGTGAAAGGGATCCGAGCGCTTCTGCAGGCTCCGTCTCCATCAGAGTCGCTGAACAGGAGCTGCTGCCTCCCTTGGAGCCTCCCAGGAGCGGTGGTGCGGCTGCCTGTGCTCTGCTTGCTGTCTCCCGTTAGTGCTCTCTAGACTTCAAGCTCGTTGTGCTCTCACCCTTTAATTTTTTTGTCAGTTGTCTTCTAGAATCGAATGCTGTTCCTATATTTCTCTTTCAGAGAGAAAGAAAGTTTTTCTTTCTCTTCTGTATTTGTCCCTTTCTCCTCTAGGGAAGGCTTGGTGACTCGGGTAGGCACTAATTCATCCCTGACCTGAAGAGAAGGATGGTGAAAGGTCTGAGCTGCCCAGGCGGTCAGGCAGCTTGCAGTGCCTGGCGAGGGAGTGTGGGGGCTGCCTGTCAGGGAGGGAGGTTGCATCATGATGACTGAGTGTGATTGAGAAACTTTGTGATTCAGTCCTCTTCTGCTAGTGTACCATGTGACAGGCGTGGTGCATCAGACAAGCTGTGCTGCTGTGGTCCTAATAAATTATTTTTGAAAAGAAAGAAAGAAAACATCTGTATTGACATGGAGCCCTCAGATTAATTTTTCTCATTTGCCTTGAGGAGGTAGTATCCTCACTATCTTCTGCGTGGAGTAAAAGACAGTCAACCAGACACAGATTTTCGGTGGTGTGGTGACAAATTTCATTTATTCTGTGGGAGTAGAATACCTTTTTATTGTTAAAATCAGGTCCGAGTGGGTTGCCCAGGTCACAGAGGAAATCTGTACTAGAACTGGGAGCTGACACGGAAGGGCCAGGCTTTTGTCAAGCATCTTAACCACTGCACCCCTGTTCCTTTTTCTGGGAACCTTCAGATGCTGTTTTCTTTATTTCTGTACAATACCAACAGTAGATTACTTGGATTTAGATTGTCTGAGGTCTGTTGTAGGAATTACTAGTTCTGGTGTGAAAAACATCCGAGTTGAGAGGTATATATAAGCATCTTTAAGAGCGGCCCAGGGAGAACTGTTCTAGCACTTCCCTCACTGAATGCCTGTTTGGTATGAACGTGATGGTAGCTGGCAGGGAGAGAAGAGGTTTCATTCCTTTAATACCTTGTGAAACAAAGTCCTTTAGTTAATTCTTCCAAAACTCTTGAGTTTTGGAAATTGGAGAAAAGGGCTTCCTTAGACTTCATTTTCTCAATGCCCAAACAGTATCAGTGTGATGTAAAAATGTATGCTGTTGCAGGTACATTTAAACTCAACTTTTGAATAGCTTAAAGACTTGCACTGAAGAGCGGAGCGTGTAAGTGTGTGCTTTTTGTGGTCGGGGATCACCGGGCTCCACAGCATGGCGTCTGCTATGGCCGAGCCTGCTTTGGGTCTGTAGGCATCGTATTGTGCACATTAGTAGGTTTTGTGTTATTTTGGTGGTGAAAAATTCCCAACGTTCTGACTAGTGCTTGAATCTGTTTATGTTTAGCATGGTAGAGTTTGTACAAAACAAATCCTAGTTCAAAAATCCTAATTTCCCAATTAGACATTTTAAAATGTATTTTAAATAATGGTAATGCGAAAGTGTTTCCCTTTCACTCTTGCACAATGAGCTAAAAATAGTTTTCATTCAGAAAAAAGCTACTTCCTTTGTTAAACAACCTGCTTAGAGAACAGAAGTTCAGTTTGTAGTAAACTGTAGCTGTGTTGTAGCTTCAAGCCTGACACCTTTATTCCTGATGCAAATAAGACTGTAAACGTTAATTTTTGGTAGCTGAAAGGCAGGCTTAAATAAAAAAGGGTGCGGGATTCACAGTTACTGTTCAGGAGTTACGGATGTGATCTGCACAAAAGTCTGAAGTGCTGCATCTTGCTGCTCCTTTTCTACAGTAGGTAGCTTCAGCGCCAGCAGCATGGAGCGCGGTGCACGGCTTGGGGTTGGGAGGGGGGCTGCGTGGCCACCCAGGCTAGCTGCTGGCTCTGAGGCGGTGCGGTGTCAGTCGTGTTTGTAATCCTGTCAGTCCTACCGGACTTAGCTGCGTTTTGCATTCGTTCTGTATTTTCATTTTTTAGTTGTGTATTTTTCCCTTGAAGGAATTTAGCCCCTTTTTATGGTTCTGGTTTAGTAGAATTGTGGCATTGCATTGTTCATGTTAAAGCAGCTCTTTGGAAGAGGACCAGGTGCTGGAAATGGTAGCAAGTCCGTTACTGCTTTAGCTGGATTGAGATTTTTATGTGGTATTTAAGACCAAAAGACCATCCTTCAAAATCAAAATACCTAACTTTACTTTTTTGACCTTTATCAAAGCTATGTGATGGTGACATTTTCAGTTTAGAAGTTACATACAGCAACAAAAATGACAACTCCCTTAGATTTAATTCTAGCTAGAGGATGTCAACGTGAAAGGTGATAAGTAGCAATGGCTATGAAATCAGAGCTCATGATCCTTACAAAGGGTAGGAGGCAGAACAGCAAAATGGGAAGGCTTTTGAGAAATAGAGAAAGTGGTAAGAGCAACTTATATTATGAGCTTTCACTGACTTCGGATAGAAGAAAAAAAATATATGTAGAGTGTGAAATTAAGTCACATTATGAAGAACATGTATAAAAGAATAGTAGAGGGAGATATTGTAAAGGCCAAAGTGCAAATGGAATTGCAACTAGCAAGAGGCATAAAAGCCAGCAAGGTTCTTGCAGAAGTACATTAATGGCAGGAGGAATATTGGAAAATGCCTCTTGATTCAGTGAGAATGTATATATCTGCAGAACATTTGAAGTGCTTGGTGCCTGTTTTGCTTGTCTTCTCTAACATAGTGTTGTGCAGGTGCTTAATCTTATACTTGTGATGAGGAAGTATTTTACACTAGAGTGTACTTCAGCTAGGTGTTCATGTCTCAGCTGGCTCTGATAACCTTCACTGTACGATTCTCAAACAGCTCAAAAAATGCAAAAATATTGTCTAGAAATACACAGAAGTCCCAGAAGACTGGCAAAGGACGAGTCTTCAGAGAGTTATAATGGGAGAGAGCTCCATCAGTTGAGATTAATAAGCAAACATTCTGTTTTCAAGTGCTTGAAAGATAACTACAAGAAGAATGACAGCATGAACTGGTTTGTGGGAAAATCAGTTTTGTCCAAAGTCTGATACCTTCTTACTGCAGAGCAGAAAGCTTTGTGGCTATGGCAGAAGCAGTGGCGGTCTTGGTTCCTGATTGATTTATTTATTTAATAAGGCTTTCCACATTTTGATGGCGTCCTAAGTAAATGGAGACATGATCTGGGGAAAGTAGTTTAGCAAACGTGCAAAATTGGGTAGAGGATCCTCTTTGGAGAACAGCAGTTAATGATTCAGTCTTAAAATGAGAGGTTGTGTTGAAGGGTTATGTCCTGGGTACGGTTACCTTTAATGAAAGCATCAGTCCACTGGCTGATTAAATGTGCTTATTAAATTCTCAGGGACTGTTTATTGGAGGACAAGGTGAAGAGTTCAGAATTACCTGAAAAATAGGATGACACTCAATAGGGTCAAATGTAGAGTACTGTATTTAGGCAGGAATTATCAGCTGTGCAAGTGCAGGGTGAGGAATAACTGGTTAGGTACTAGAAAAAGGACCTGGGGGTGTACTGGATCACAAGTTGAACATGAGTCAGTGTCATGCTGTTTGCAGAAAAGGCAAATATCTTTCTGGGATGTTTAAATGGGAGTACTGTCTGTGACATGTGAAGTTTAAATCCAGTGGCCTTGTTTGCCGTTGTAACACTCTCAGTGTGCCGACAGCATCTGTTTGGGTGCCAAAATCAAGAAGAATTTGGACCACTTGGAAAGAGTTCAGAGGGCAGAAATGCAAATGATCAGAGTTCGAGGAAACAACTTCATAAAGATGGAAGAAAATCTGAGTTATTTTGGCAAGAGACGAGGAGATTAAGTGGAATGTAAGTGATTTCAAGTATTTAAAAGATTTGTAAGAAGGAAATGCTGTTTTCAGTGGCCGTAATGGGCAGGTTGAAATGGGATTAAGTGTCAGCAAGGAAAGTGCCAATTAATTTTCAACTTTCTTGCAGTAAAAATGGTACTTTAAGAAGTCTTTTATTGGTGGCCATTAAGCACAAGTTAGTGCATTGAGAAATACTGGTATAGTTGGTTTAGTTTGGAGAGTAGACTAAACTCTCTATTGATGTCCTTTTCATCTCATTTTACAGGATTCTAGTTTTAGTTTGTTTCAAGTCTGGGCCGAAGAGGCGGAAATACACAGGATTCCTTTTGTCCATCACTTGGTCATATCATGGGAGTTTAGATCTTGCACAGGTTCAAATGGCTAGACCGTGGTCCTTGTGTCGGTTTGGAAACATACGGTGTTCGGGATATTATTCTCTCCTCTGGGATGCTGCCTCTTGCAAATGGAGCAAGTTTTCTTGTGCTGTCATGGCATTCTAAACCTTTGTGGTGGAGGTACTACAGGACAGCTGTGTGTGTGTGACTTCAGTATAGCAGAGCACTGAGGAATTTTCAGTCATTTTAGTAGTCTCAGTAGCTTCAGAATACTGCTTTAGACTCAGGTGGTAATCCTAGTGCTTCTTATCTGTACTTAGAAAGGTCCTCCTTTGGCTTTGAAGATCTTTTTGAAGGACACATACTTTGGTATATGCAGGGAGCCTGAATGAGGATGGACAGATTTCAGAGTGGAAAGTCCAACTGCGAGTATAGCCATGCTATTTTATATATCATTGTTTTCATGCAATCTTACAATTTCTTTTGATTGCCTGCAGTAGACTGCATGACAAAACATAGGATCCAACTATTCCTTCTATTTCTCTGTAAGATAACGGGAATGTGTAGAAACATTTAAGTTAATCCTATGTATTTTGCTGTTGTACCATGTCTCCAAATCAGTGAAGAGAAGTACGGTTACCCTTGTGAACTCTGGCCTTTAGATCTGCCACAGCGTTTAACATCAACAATAGCAAGAGCTTATCTTCTGGAGGATACGTTTAATGCAGTAGTAGATAGCAGGAGCTGAAAGTTCAATGATGGAGCTAAGGGTTGGCCTCCAATGTGGAGATTGTGTGGTATGTTGGCAGGAACGTTGCATTACCTGCCTGACTTTACCCTCACCCCATAGTGTTATTTATTGAACTGTATAACTTTTGGATACAGATGAATTTCCTGGAAAGTCCTATTACTGTTGAATTACTAGAGATTTTTTTCTCTGAGGGGAGAGTTTTTCTTACCTCTGTTACTCGAATGGAAGAACTGTTTTTTATCCTAGAGGAGTCGAGGAATCTTAACATATCTGCCATAGTCACTAAGTTGTGAAGGCTTGATCCAAAGCCCAGTGAATTCAAAGGGTTGTTCGGTTGGCTTGAGTAGTCTTGGCTGAGGGTGCTGCTGTCTAAAGCTGGTGCTTCTGTCACTATAGCAGTACTCCAGATCTGACAAGCCAGCAAAAAGTTCTTTTCAGACCAACTGGTAATTCAAACAGGAACATAAAAGGGCTGTCAAATGTGCAGTCTTGCAGAGTGCATTCTTTGGATTAACCCTATCTTCCATTGGTCCATTTGGTGAGGACCACAAAGAAGTTAAGTAATGTTTCAAAAGGGGGTCTTGGCATCACTGTCCTGCATCGTAGCCATGCTTTATTGCTAG
Organism: Opisthocomus hoazin; assembly: GCF_030867145.1. NCBI lineage: Eukaryota > Metazoa > Chordata > Aves > Opisthocomiformes > Opisthocomidae > Opisthocomus > Opisthocomus hoazin. Next base: position 14,846,325 of record NC_134417.1, read on the forward strand.
AGGCAGTCTACTGAGCCTGAATACTAGCAATAGTGCAGACCTGTAGTGTGAAAAGGAGTAATGGTTATCACTCCAGTTTGGACAGCCAGGCTTTAAATGCCAACAGTGTATGGATGAAACACAGCTTCTGTCTATTTGTTGTTCCGTACAGTTGTACTGCTGTGACAGTTATCTTGTGCTTGGGTGAAATCAGCCCATGGTGAAGGGTCTGTGTCTGGGGCAGAGGCAGATGTAATGTGTCTGAGTGAACAGAAGCACTTGGAAAACGGATTGTTCAGTCTCTGTTGGTTGAAAGCGTACTCAGGCTCCTGACTTCTTAAGTTTCATTAGTTCATCTACAAATTTTATTTGTTGTTTGCAATACAAATTGCATTTTCTTATGACCATGTCTTTTCCAACAGAAGTAGCTTTGTTATAGTAATAAACGGGCAGAAGTGTAGGAACACACATAACGTTTCACCGCACAAATTGTAGGCCTTTTGCAGGCGGAGAGCACAATGAAAAACAACTTAAGGTCTTGTCAGCTTGAGAGAGTCCTTACTCTGTAGCATGCAAGTATAGGTATCCTCACAGCACTCTTCCTGTGCCACCCTTTCCTTTATCCAGCACCATCTTTTCCCCGGAGAGCCAGCTTTTGTCAGTAGTGAGACTATTGGCATAATTGGATTCTGAGCGTGCATTATGAAGGATTTTTGTGCCTCAAGCTGGTGCTGGTATGCTAGTAGCATTTGTAACACCAGTTCTTAGTCTGTGGTAATTTCAGTAGTGATTATCTGGTGTGTTAAATTCCTGGTGTCTCTTTGCTGGAGATTGCTGGTCCACATAACTCCAGTGGTAGAATGGATCATAGCAGTGTTTTGCTCAGGTTTCAGTGCAAAGTATTTTGAATTTGCAGATTCTGCATCTTGCATGTGGAACAAACGTAGAGTGTCTCAGTTTCTTCTGCTTACTATTGTCCTCCGATGGCATAAATATCTGGGAAGCAATAGTATATTAAATGCCATAATTGCCTGTCCAGCTGACGTGAGGTACCACTTGTTATATCTAACATTGATGCATGTCGTAGGAGAACTTTCACAGACTACAGTCAGACAGGAATTGTGCTGACTGATTAGCTGCTGTCAACAGAAGCTGTACCAGGTTGAGAATATTTTGGTGTACACCCCGAGAATATGATTTCTGTTGACTTATTCCTAAATAGTAGTTCATATTTTATAAAGCTCATTTTCCTCGGGGACTGTAATTTTTGATATTGTGGACATTGAGCTGTACATAGGCAGTTAAGTTTGCCAGGTTCATGGGGCAGTATTTTGTGGTGAGTCATCTGCTCGGTGTTTCACCGTATCCTCCTATCTTATCTTTGCTAGATTCCTGAAGTGCGTGTTTTATATCTATGCTTTCCTCTATCAGGGAACGTCCTCATTCCTTGGATGCTAATTTTGATGTTAGCCGAGTTAATATTTATGAATATTGAAAGTGTGGTAGTGTATCTATTTAGTACAGCTATGAGTATGGGCTTTGTACCTACATCATAAGCTTGAAAGATAGTAAAAACACAGGAACTTGTTACTGATTCCCATCTTAATGTTCCGTAGAAATAAGGTAATGTTCAGAGCTTCAGTCTTTCAGAAACTTTTTGGTTGTTTTCAGTTGCTTGTGAGTTTCCTTTCCTGCATGCTGTGGCCAAGGAGAAACCAAAGTGCATATTCAAACAGCAAGTTGTGATAGTATTTAACTTGAGTTTTTGCTGAGTTCTTTTGTCCTACCTTGATAAACAAAGGCATTTTTAAAAACCCTTCAAGGTGGTTGATAAGTTTGCAGGTAGGATGGGAGGTAAGTTAATGTCTGTCAGAAAGTTGCACGTGTGGCTTTCTGACTGCTAATCACACTGGTTTGCTAGATATCTTGGATAAAGCCTACTGCATCTGGAATCAGCCTACTCTGCTGTCATTTCTGTAAGGGGCATGCGAATTTGAGGACTCTGCAGAGCCTCTGCGAGGGGTTCAGTTTATGCTTAAGCCTTATGATTCAGTTGAAGCTTCAGGGTGAGGTGTCAACTTTGGCAGAGCTGTCCTGTGGTCACTTTTGCATAAACTGTGAATGTCCATCCCCTCTTCCTTTGTGTAGAAAGCCAGGCTGAAAAAACATTGTTTATTTTGTGTGTGAAAGGTTTTCAGATATATTCTGTGCTCTGCCCTTGATTCCTTTGCTGTGGGGTTTGAAGTGCAAGACAAGGGTGGGGATTTGGATGCTGTGGCACCATCTGGAACAGAAGTGTTAGCTTTATCCTGTAAACCAGAAATCCAGAAGGACTCACGCTCATCAGAAATGGCATGTGGGAATAGTCCTGGTGAGAGCTTCTCGCGTTCTAGAGATATTTCAGAGATCTGGGACTTGATGATGAGGAGTTTAGTGCTTAGGTAATTGCCAGTTTAATTACTTGATGAGAAGTCATTAAAATATTTGTTTTAACTGTCTCATCTTGTGAGCCATTATTGTTTGACTCTTATTAAAACGTACTGGGTCTGGTAAATGGACTTGTAGACTCCCGGGATGGGCGAGGTTGGAAGGGCCTTCTGGATGTCATCTTGGCCATCCCCCCACTCAAGAAGGGCCACCTAGAGCCAGTTGCCAAGAACCGTGTCTACATGGAATATGTATTTCTTGTAATATACCTAATGGTATTTAATACTTCTATTCCATAGATGATTTTTTTTTAACATCAGCACTTAATGTAACCAGCAGATGCTTCTAGCAGTACGTGACTTCTTTTCCACTTGCCCGTAAAGACTGAGTATGTATGAGAGAAAACAGACACTCCTGCTCATAAAAAATGGTTTTTAACTAAACTTAATTAGCTATTTGTGTAGTGTACTGTTTCTGGATTTTTTTGTGGCATTAACGTGTTATTGGCCACGTGCAAATCCTTATGGGGGATGAGACTTGTAAGAGATATGTAGCATAAAAGAGATGGAATTGTGCAAGATGCTGACAAGAATGATCAGAAGTATGGAATGACCTCTGCGGGAAACTGTTAGTTGTTTCTGCATGGAGAGGAGCGAAGGGTGGGGGATAAAACAGTTTGTAGAAGAATCAGAGGCGGCAGGGAGGGAGTAAATAAGACATGACTTCACTGCCCCATCAAATATGACAAGAAGGTGGCTTCAGCTGAAACTAGCAGGCAGAGGGTCAAAATAAGGAAAGAAAAAATCCTTCCCCATGAACTCAGCAATTCTTTTCAGGATGTTGGCAAGCTTAAAATGTGCCTGAAAATAATTTTTAAAATTAAGAAAAATCCACTTAGTATTAAATGAGATGAGCTGATATTTGGCTCACGAAGCTCTTGAACTGCAAGTCACTGGGATTGGAGAGAGTCTACTGGGAGCATCATTATATGACTCTACTTGTGATGTCTCCTTGACCGCTGTTCCTGATGATGCTGGGCTAAGTGCGCGTTTGATCTGAGCTTTAGGGGACCGTTACTTTGTAGCTCTGTTGGTCAGGCTTTCTCTTCTTTGGATACTTTGGTTCAGAGGGTGTACAGTAAAAGCTACTTTTGCATTTAATGTATGTGGATGGTGGCAGTTCTTAACAGTGCTTTAGAAAGCTGACCTCTGTTTTCGCGTAATGTTTAAGAAAAAACAAGGCTGATGAGGAAATCTGAGCAGAGCGTCTGGACTAGAGGTATCTGAGAAGAGGCTACTTCTGAATATTTGGCTAGACAGTGCTGGCATTTCAGTTAGTGAGGTCAGCACTTGAGGAAAGAGTGCTTCTTGATATTTTTAATATACTTACAACGTTTCACTCTTGGTTTTAAGAAAACTAACATTCCTCCTTACAACATGGAAGGCGGATACGGTTACATCTTTTACTACTGCTATGAAACAGTTTATAGGCTAGGAAAGAAAAAAGAAATCTAAAAATGGTAACTCAAATGTGGTTGTAAATATTGCTCTAGACATGATACATTAAAGGAGAATTTCTCCTTTTAGGCAAGCGTGCAGGGTAACAGTTAACTATAAATGGAGGGACAGCCAAAAGGTCATGCTTACTGAAAGAAGCAAGTCTGAAGGTCTTCACTGACTGTCATCAGTCCTGAGATTTCAGCAGTTGAAGGGAGATTGCATGTCAGATCTTTGCAGAGTTTCCGTTACACGGAAGACGTCTCCCAGTGCTGATGCTGTGGAAATCATTCCCAAGAGGTACACAAGCGCTGCAGAGTGTCAGTTTGAGCTACTTAAGGCAATGATGCAATGTATTGTAGTAGGCTGCTGTGAGTTCATTTGATTTTGTGAATTGTAGAAGTCCCCCTCTGAGGGATAACCATTTACTAAACTGCTAAAGCTCTTCTGAGTTTGTAGGACTCTTCTGAATGACTGGGGCATAGCAGCTAGATGGACGTGGGCCAAAGTTTACATTACAGGCATGGAGGCATTGAGTTAAATGTTACAGACCTGAAGGTCTGTTCTCTTCTTGTCTTTATCAAACTTCAGTTCGTAGACAGAGAGTGTGTAGCTTTCCCCCCTTGGTTTTCTCATCTTACCTCATATGGTAGTTCTGAGAATAAATTAATCATTTTCAGGAGCTAAGCTGTCAGGTTGCATAAATTCCTGTGCATAAGAAAAAAGTCTACTATAGCAGCCTGATCTCTTGATGAAACTTGTTTGCAGATTTTTCTGTTACTTATTTCAGTTATTAGAATTTGATCAAGGCAAATAAATTGTACTGCTTGACATCTTACTTTGTGTTAAATTCTTTGACACAACCTTCTAACTTTTATTTTTACTGTTCTGATATGATATTTAGGTTTTTAGCAGTTTCTGTCATGCATAGTATTTCTGTAGATTGGTGGGTTGGTTGCACACAGGAGCTCTTTCCTTGAAGTGTTTCTGACCTAAGTGAATGTACCGTATACTTAAGGCTTCGTATGAATTTATTGTGACTTTTAAACAAAATTGCACTTTAAGTAGACATTAGAAAACCCAGGATTAAGTGCTGAAGTTTTAACCTGTTTGTATGTATAGATCTTACAGAATAAATTCTTAGAAGTAAGTACAATTTGGTGCTATTTCTGTTAATCTGGAAGGTATGTGTGTACATTTAGCAGTCACGTAGTTGAACTTTAAGAATCTTTTAAGTTTTACATCACGACTTTGGGAAAGTGTGGAGAAATACTGCTGCTTTGTCTGAGAATGCTCAGCTGAAAGCAACAAAAGGTACTAAGCCATACTTACATGGGGAGAGGAAAGAAAGCTGAATCAGATTGCCTGCTTATGATGAGTGTGACTGGTTCTCGAACTATGCTGTAGTTGTAGCTGTGTGCCCACTATATGCGCTTCTGAGGAAACAAAAGCTAAATGTCTAAACTTCAAAGAAAAGTTCATCTCTTGTGATTAGTCTGGTTGTGCTTGATGATCTACTTGCAGGTGAACAGAAATTTGATTCAAATGTTCTTGTGTTAACCTCGAAAATATTTTCCAAGAATTCAGAGGAAGAGGGGAAAAAAGTCATTGCCTCCTTTTATTGAGCATCCATACTACAAAAGCAAGTATATCCCAGGAAGCAGATACTCTCCATCACACAATAAGGCGGCAGCCACACAGGAAAGGTTGGGCTCTTGGCACAGCCCCTGAGGGGAAATGCTTCCTTGAAAGGACCCATTGTTGCTGGATCTGGGTCTTCAGACTCCCAGTTCTCCGCGCTAGAATACTTGCGGTTCTCTTGGTGCTGGGATGTGGCATCTTTGCCATCCTCATTATCTAACCATAATAGTCTTGGTTATTTAATCAAATAGAAGGACCGAGTAAAGTTCACGCCTCATGCGAGAAAGACACGTCTTTGTGGAAACAGCTTCAGTGCTCAGCTATTGAAAACTTGGGATGGGTGTAATGGCGCCATGCCTTACCCAAGGTATTTGAGAGAGTTTAACTTTCTCTTCCAAGAACAAATAAAACATTTCATTGTCCCTGTTGTCAAAGTCTGTGAATTCTAAACCAAATGTCTGGTATAGTCTTCCAAGAGAGGAAAGAAACAATAAGCATCTAAAATAAAATTGGATTCCCTGACTGTGGGGCAGGTCTTCTTTCCCTCATGGCAGCCAGGTAGGAGATCCAGAAATCTAAAAAGGAAACAAGGGAAGACTGCATTTCTGTGTGCCTGTGAGTGGGAACAAGCTTTAGGCAATTTTGACTTTTGTGCTTGATTTATCAGTTAAATATTTTCATTAATGTACATTGCTGCTTGCAGTAAGATAAGAGATGTGAGGAAGGTTGGGTGGTGAAGTGCTTGACTGATTGTCCTTGATGTGACCGACTGCTTTTTTAAATTCTCTGCTAACATGTCTTCAACTTGTGCGTGTGCTGTTACGTTAATAACAAATATTTAAGTGGTCTGAAAATAACGATCTGAAGACCAGTTAGAAAGTAAGTTTTGAGTATAGTATTGGCTATAGTACTTTATGATCATGAATTGCGATACTGAGTTTATTGTTAGATGTAGAATTATCTTTCCTTAAGGTAGCATGTATTCTACTATAAACATTGCAATTGCTATTACAGCCTGCAAAAAGTATACTTTACAAAGAATGCACTCTACAAATGTAAATACAATTTTGGTTTGGTGATTGTTGGATACAATGGTCTTCCTTAAGCCTAAACACAGAAACAAAAGCTTGTATTATAACAGAAAGCCCAAGATGGGAAGTGATAAAATAGGTATTGAGTGGAGGGCTTTGTTAAAATTGAGCTCGTGTACTTGTAAAATTTCCATGTATTCATTAAACTCTTATGTCATTCTTATTGTTAGAGCTTGGTTAGTTGACTAAAGTGTTAAGCTTTGTTTGTAGTACAAATTATAACCTTAAGTCCTTTCAAAATATAGCTGGAGGATTTTTGATCTTCCATAGTTCTTTAGCTTGTGTGTCTTACCCAAACCTTTATTCTACATTATATAGACAACTTTGTATTGAAGGGTTCAGCCGCCAGCTACTGGAGAACTGTAAACTGGATTGACTTCCATTCATGTAAGGTGCATTTCTCAGACTGAGGATGCCTCTCAAGGAGAGCATCTTTTGCATTTGTAATGTGGACTACAGACTTGTAAAAATACTGATATGTTAAAATAATACTGAAAGCTTTGCAAATAAATTTAAACTACACGTGTAAGGTCATCATAGTGTATGTTGAAGGAGAATGTGATAACTTTTGTTTCATATGTTCACAAAAATGTGATATCCTCAGACTTTTGGCTAAGTTGTGTACCAGGTACGAAGTGATTGGTTTCAGTTCTGAAGCAGTCTTTCAGTGACTTGGCTTTTGTATTTTGGGGGCAGGCAAAGACGGCTCCCGTGCCTGTCAGGCTTGCTATGTGGTGTGAGAAGTCTCAAGCATTATGCCACAGCTCAGATGCCTGGATCCCTCCAAGTCCAGGGTGCCATGTAGTCCCATCTGCCACAAACCATGGCTGTGGTCCTAGGTATGAGGTGGAAGTTGTCGCTGTTGGTAGGGCAACAGTGGTGCACATTAGAGTTGCAAAAATGCATAGTACAGGCACACCTGTGTTGAAGAGTTCTTGAAGACTGTGAGAATCCATGAAAAGGAACTTTGGAGACTGTTTCCTGTGAGGAGATAACCTGGACTAATGAGTGAGGGATGGATGGATGAATGCTGATAATGGACTGTTTGGAGGCAAGATGTCATAATGTGGATTTTAGCAGGGCATTCTTATAGCCTTTAAAATCAACTCCTAGCATTTGTAATTGCAAGTCTGTTTAAAAGTGGCCTTATTTTTATTTTCAGTGGCTGCAATCTTTTCAAAAGTGGCCAGTGGAGAAATTTTAGGAAATAGTACTTTATTTTCATGGTACTGAAAGAAGACCTCTCACATAAAGGAGAAGGACTGGAAAGTAAATATGGGCCTTATGTGCAAGGCACTGTGGGCAGAAGCTTTGGTTCCAGCTCTTGAAAGCTTGAAATGTTCTGTTTGCGTTTTTTTTTTGATTGATGTGTGCAGCATTTTATGTGATAATGGTTGGAGAAGAATGGACTCCTGAATCTTTTTTTATCTTTATTTTTTCTAATTGTTATATCTTCTTAGCCTTGTGTCCTTGTCCTTTTATTGATACAGCACATTTTAAGTGAAGTCAGTGTTTTAGATTCCGCTTTTCAGGTATTGTGTGTGGAGCTCATTGGCAGTTGGCATGGGCAGGAGCTGCAAGCTCAAGTAGTAATAGCTGATAAGACTTTTCCTTCTATTTGTATAGCTCCATTTGAAAGTGTGCTTTTTCTAGAGTGTGGTTTGGTAAGCTATGCCTAGAACTTCTTTCCACAGCTGCTAGCAATTCTGACATCAGATTAGATATTACACATGCATTTAAAGCAATGCATTGACTGCATGGTCAGTGTTGTGTAGACCAGGAGGTCTCATTAGCAGGCTGGCAAAGGAGACCTTCGGTCAAGAACGGTTTCTCCCATCCCGCTGAGAAATGTTTCCGTGGTCCAGGTGAAAAGAGTTTCTAATCTTTCTGGAATAATTTTGAAGAAGTATTTTTACTACTTTTTAATGCTGGATAGCTGGAAAAGAGGTGCTTTGTTTTATATGAATATGGGCATATTATAACATTCAAGTTTTCAAATGTACTTAATATTCAGAGCAACTTTTGGCATTTGGCCTGAGGTAGGAGTGCAGAACCGTCTTCCGAAGCACCATTTCCTTGCATGTGCCAAGTGCTCCCGTGCAGCTGCTGGTACACAGCCCTTGTGGGGTCATGTGGAAAGCTGGTTTCTATGGCAGGGCAAAAGAATACACTTTCGCTTTCGCAACCGCTTTCTAAAATTTACTGCCATTCTCTTCTGCTAATGGTCAGCTGTAGCCCAGGCTGCGTTTTCATTTTTCTTAAGAAATCCAATGTATTTCGAAATGGAGTGTGTTCTCGGAAGATGCATTTATGCATCTTCCTGGCCTGTTACTGCTCTTCTAGTTGGAGTACTTCTTCAATTTTTAATTTTGTAACTGCCAGTATGGCAGAAATTAAGCATTAGTTGGTGTTCTGTAAATATAAAGCAGTTACTTGCTGCCTGTAGGGCCATTGCATGAATGCTGAAAACGTTTACCATAAAGTGTGGAAAAAAACAAACGCTGGTAACCGCTCTCCATGTGTGGGAATGGTGTGTTCCTGGAACAGGAATAAATCCTGGTGGTAAATGTTGCCTTTGTAAGGTCTGTTACCTTGCTAGGCTGATTTCTTCTTGGGATAAAGGATTGGGAGTATGGCTCTAAAGTGCAGAAACATTTAATTTGAGTGACTGAAGTAATGTTTGGCTTTATATTTTCAGAATGAAACAGGGGTTTTCTGTGTTTTGACAGCTGGTTGGGTTACAGTTGAAGATGATGTCTTTCTGCTGTGCAACAGAACTCTCTACAGTTAAGAACACACTAAAGATATTTTTTAATTCGGAAATCGGAAAGACTTATAGTGGCATCAGCGTATTTAGAAACTCAACTTTCAACTCCAGAGCTGTGAAGTGTCTCTTCATGGAGGATATATTTGTTGTAGAGAAGTTCTAGAAAAGGATTTTTAGACTTTCAGTAGCCCTGAAGGGTACCATAATGGATCCTTTTGGACCCAGGAGAGCCAGACAAGTCACTTAGTAAGACATCAGATCAGATTTCAGGAATATGATTCATGTTTGATCTATATCATGATCTTTTTCTGGCCAGGTCAGGTTTTTTTGGTCTTCTCTTTCTGTAGAAGTTTACGGTGCTTGGTTTATTTAATGAGAGTGATTATGTAGAGGGCTGGGGAAGACTGACTTGTACTAATGTCTGCGAACAGGTGATTTTAAAATTTGGCCTCTTTCATGCATGTGTCTTGCTCTTCCTGTCTGCTGTGCTGGACCTTTTCATTAGCCCTTCTGTGTTCTTACCGAGGCAGTGCTGGTTGATCCTGCTCTTGTATAGAAAGGTTAACTTACTCCTGCAGCGTGCGAGTAGTGGCCAAGTTCCCTGTTTCAGCTCTGTAGCCCCTGATCTCAACGGCAGTGTAACTTGGTGTGTGTGATCGCTTCATTATGCTCTGTGATAAACTGTGAAATGCTGAGAGTGAGCAATGTGTGCGTTCCTGAACTGCCGCCCCTCATATCGGTTAGCTCCGCGGAATGGACCTGGTGGTCTTTGCTCCTGACAGCTGCCACTGCAAGGAAGGGTCTGGGCAGGTAGCATCTGGGCAGGTAGCGTCGGGACCCGTGCCCAGACCTGAGGCTGTCCACAGGCTCCTGCTGCAGCGGCTGGGGTTGGACTGGGGGGAGCGGGTCCGGGCGGCCAGTGCTGGGAGCGGGACGCGCAGCCTTTCCCCAGCCCGGCTGCAGCCGTGCAATTGTTTGGCCACACTGGAGGGAAGAGAGGAAAAAAAAAAAAAGCATTCCAAGCAGTGCCAAATTTTCTTGGATATGTTAATCTTTTGATAACAGTTTGAAAAGCCCTTGGAGACTTTTTTTAGATTTTAGACAAAATAGTTCATTTGTCAGGACTTCCCTTGTAGATAGGGTCTCAGTTATTAAGAGCTGCCTCGCTGGCTCTCGATAACAAAAGCAAGTGCAGAGGACAGCTGCTGGACTGCTTGTTGGTAAGCGAAACTCTTCAAGTTATCTCAGGATTTTTATGAATATCTGAAAATAATAAAACAGGGAATGTTTAAGATACAAGTTTGTAAGTTTATTTGCTTGTGTATTTTAAACAGATGAATGATGACAGAGTGTAAGCATATGTAACAACCTGATAATTTTTTTATGCATAGCCATACATGGATTTTACTAAAGACCTGAGCTGTCAAAATTATATTTTAATTTGAGAAGCTTAGTATTTAAATTACCTGGTGACTGCAGGAGATATCAAAAGTTTCTTCTTTTATAGCTGTAGTCTTTCTAGACTTTGGAATTTTTCTTTTGAAATTATTAATCTTCCAGTTAAAGTGGAAAACATAAAATGATGGCAGCAATGTGTGTATGCTAAAGCAGAATTAGTTTTTAAGGGTTATGGACTTGGGAAAGATGTTGAGAAGAACAGAGGTAGGATCTCTTTGCTTCCCACCCCCCAAATCAAACTTGAAGGTTAAGATTTGCACTGAAGTAGTTTCTTAATTATGCCAGCTATTAGGAAACAAACTTCAGATAAGCTAGAAGTCATATGAAAGTGTGGCTTGCACTCTTCAGGCATACTGATTGAGACTTACTGTAGTTCTTTAACATTTTCCTTAATAAATATGCTGTAAGTTCACTTGCACCTTTTATACTGTTGCTACAAATGTTTATTTCCTATGAATCCTGTGGCAGAACTGCTTGGTGTCCTGGCTGCTTGGTCAGGATAGATCAACAAATAGATGTTGGTGTAGTAATTCAGAAAAGATGCAACATTTTCTTCACTGTGGGGGATGCATGTAGCTTTAAGGTCTGTACACTGCTGTAATTTCTCCAGTGATCCAGTTTGTGATCTGCTTTAGCTCCAAAATAATACCGACTTAAATCTGAAACTGCAGGTGCTGTCCTGCTCATAGCTACATACCCTTCAGGACAGAGGCTAATAGCAAATTCCGTTTAACTTAATTTTGATTTTTTTTTTTGTTTTTTTTCTTACCATGTTGCAGATTTTACTCTTTAAGCATGTAATTCAAATGTTTGCTCTTTTGGCTTAATTTCCAAATTAATCTACAGTAAGACAGGTATTCATAGTTCAGTATTGGATAGTAATAGAAAATTTTAAGCTTAACAAAGCAAGGAGCGTGTGAGCTGGTGTTTCTATCAAAGGAGACAGTTGTTAACAAATTAGCTTCCTCCCATACAGAACAAAATACAAACTGTATCAAGCACTCAATTTATAAAGTGCTGAGCTGTTTTTCACCTATGACTAAGCCCTGTGTTGTGATGCAGTTCTTTACTTCGAGTCTGTTTCTTGCACTTGTTCAGCAGTGGGAATAGATTTCTGAGGAGACCCAGATTCGGGCAGAAAACCAGACCTTTTCTGTTGGGTTCCTGCTTCATTTGTTGGCTTAATTGGAAAGGAGGCGGTAGCTTGCAGAAAACACGTGAGGATGTGGTGGTGTTGATAAACTGCAGGAGTTGGGAGGAAGGACCTTTTGAAGTTGGCATTGCTGCTGAATCTGAGAGCGTGGATCCAGGGGCTGGCTTTGAGGGGATCTGCTGTCGAGTCTGGTGGTTTGGTTTGTGAAAACGCTGGGGAGTTAATGACAGCAAAGAGCTTGGTAATGGTTGTGCTTTTATCAGAATGCTATTAATACTGAGTATTTTAAATAGTGGTATCCTAGTCTTCAGTGGGCAGCTGAGATGAAGTTAAGTGGATGTCACCTTGTCTTTCTTTTTTTTAACAGCCTTGTGTCTGAAAAATGACAATTACAATAACTACTTGTGCTATGACAGTGAATCCCTAATAACTGAGGATTGCTTATATGCTGTGGTAGTAAATGCTGTCTTCTGAGAGATTTATATATCTGCAGTGAATAAAATTAAAGGCTGTGCAATGTCAGTGCAGAGAGTGATAGCTAATCCATGTCTCGGCAGGTGAGCACTGGCTATTCAGTGGTTTGAACTGTAGTGGAAAAATGATACAGGTGCATTAATAATAAATTGTATACAATTAACATGTACAGGGGTGTGCCCGAATGAAGGTTAGATGCAGTTTTAATTTCAAAAAATTTAGCTTTTTGACTTGGCATCTTTGATTTTCTTTGTGTGATGTTGAAACTTCTGATGAGCCTCATAGTATGTTGTAGCCTTTTGTTTGTAGTTCTTCCCTAGTGGAATAAGGATCTCATAGACAGCTTCATATTTTTTCATGCTTTTCCCTATTCATGAAACTTGTGGTCATAATCTATTCGCAAAGCATCTGCAGCTATGAGAGATTTACAATAAGAAATGAACCCATTGATACAAATTGAATGGTAAAAGAGTTGGAAAGAAGGGAAAAGACCAAATGATCACTAAACTTTTTTCAGCGTGTACTTACTTTTCTGCTCAAATGAGAAATGCACACCTCGGGGGTACAGTGCTTTTCCTTGTGGAGAATAGCCTGGCTTCTGAAAGCATCTCATTGGAGCTATTATGTATAGAATGATAGAAATGTGTAACCTTACTTTCAAGATTTTTACAGGTTTGATTTACATTTCCATCTTGAAGCTTGCAGAGTGTACCAAAACCTGATTGTTGCATGTAGAATGTAACCAAGTTAAATTGGTACAAGCTCTTTTCCCTCCTTCAGAGCCTGGTATTTCTGCAGTAGTTCACTTTTATTCATCCAGTGTTCAATCGTAAAGCTCTACTAGAGCTCCTTGGGTTGTTAATACTGGAAACTAGTAACAGTGCAAATTTAAGATCTATATTAATACGTAGTTAGTGTGTTTTGTGTGTATGCACTTACAGAAAATAACTGAAAACAACAATTACTTGGATATTGCTTCAATTTTTAATTCTTTTGTTGTTAAAGGTCTTCCGTATCTCAAGTTGAGAAGTTCCATATCATACTAAACATGGAGAAAGAAGAAAAGAAATTTGTCAATAAAGCAGAAGAGGATGAGATGGTAATTAATTCTGTTCTTCTATTTTTATACAGTGAAAGAAACATTTATTGGTAAGGAGTAAATACTGGTGCTGATGTTTTGGGACGAACATTTTGTCTCTGCTTTTTGTCAGCTGAGAAGGCTGCAAAACAAACTTTTTGAAAAGCCTTTTCTTGGGAAAGGAGTTTAAACAATTTCTAATACTGTTTAATGAAAAGTAAATAAAAAAAAATTTGCAAAAAGTTGATGTCAGTGTGAACAATGTGGGTGGGACTGAATGGGAAACTTCATTGCACTTTCGCAGCGGGAAATAGAATCTAATGATGTAATGTGAAACTCGGGAATGTAACACAGCATCCAGTAAGGCACTGAATTATTTTCTGTTCCTGCCTGTCATCAGGTTAAGTTGGTACTTGCCTTTGCCCAAGGCACACGTGATACTTTGTGGGTTTTTTAATGGGAGAAGAGGATTGTTCCAGCTGCTGTAAGTTACAGAACCTCTGACAGCGTGGCTTGAAGTTTCTGGTGTTTCACAGTAGCATTTTTTGTTAAATTACAGGCAAAATAAGCCAGTTTCTCTACTAAAAAGTAGTGTTTGATGAAGACATTTACATGCTTGTTTAGAAAGCATGAAATTCTGCTAGCAGCAGTAATTCAAAATGATGTGTGCTAGGTAATCAAGCGCTAATGTGGTAAAGTCAGCGTTTGATAAAACCATATACACTTTTGCTGTTACATGCTTAGCTGACTTTTGGTGTCATGGTCAAAAGTTCTATTTTTCACTGAGATTTAAAGGCAGGTCGTGTTGCAGCCTGAGTCCTTAGGGAGCAGTGTGGAGAGGGGATGTGTCCTGCAATGGACTTTTTTAAAACAATGCAAACGTTCTGCCTTTTTCAGGCTCTTACTGATGTTTGTGTTTCTGACCAAGCGAAACAGTGTTCCTTTTTTGTTGCCACTCCATCGTGTATTAAGTTTTTAAAATCTTTCCTTCCCCCAGAAAAGAAAAAGGAGGAAATGGCTTTGAAATTTGATTCACTTTAAATACCGCACTTTGTGAAAAATGCTGTTGGCTTCGCAGCCAGAGTAAGTAATAGGGTCATTGTTTGTTATTCGTTTCTCTGTCTCCATGCAGGAGATCTATGGCTATGATCTGTGTCGCTGGAAGTTGGTGCTAGTTACTGTAGGAGTGATCTGTTCTGGTGGCTTTCTTCTCCTCCTCCTCTACTGGATGCCTCAGTGGCGTGTGAAAGCAACATGCAAAAGGACTACGCTTAAAGACTGTGAAGTGGTTCTGCTGAGAACAACTGTAAGTCTACAGGAGGGTGCGCTTCTCCCACTTTGCAGCGGCTCCGCATCCTTCTTGCTGCCTGCTAAAACACCCAAATCCTTGCCTGCAGGGTAGAAGTGATTTTCTTTTACAGCACTGCATAACAGTGCTCCTTGGTGCTGTACATAGCTTTGCTGTCCGTATGGGAAGACTAACAGCTGTTTCCAGAGGATATAGCAAAAAGAGAGTATTTGCTTTTGGATTTTTAGAATTAAATACATGAATGCTGTTGTCATCAAAAGTTGCAGAACAGATAGCTTGTTCATATAACCCGATAACATGGTTTTCAGGTTTTCCCTCATTTGTTCAGCAATGATACATTTGTTGAATTAAGGTGTAACTGTCGACCCAAGTGTGGTTTGATTTCAGGTGTTCTGCTTCCTCCACAATTCTGTGTGCAGCCACTGGTTATGATCTTGTCTGAGTTAGTTGAAGTTGCAGGGTGGGTGCAGCCGAATGCAGAGGAGTCCCATAGTTCTTTCTGCTCCAGAACTACTGTATTAAATTGTGAAGGGCTGAAGATGTCAAAATTCAAGTGCCAAAACTCATTGCTTAAAAAAAAAAAAAAAAAAAAAATCAGTGCAAAAATATACTTTTAGAATTGTGGAAAGCAAACGTATTCTGAAGGTAGCTGATGTTAACTTGAGGATATCTTCTCTAGTTATGTGTGGGCTCTGCTAATTTGTCATCTCTTCACACGTTTTGCTACAGCTGTTGTAGTAAAATGCTGTTTAAATGCTGTTTCAACCAACTCAATTTTTTCCCTCTTTTTAAGGATGAATTCAAGATATGGTTTTGTGCAAAGGTTCGCATTATGCCTTCTTTGGGAGCCAGTCCTTTACAGAATCCTAACGCTCTTGTACACAAGGTTTCAAATGGCCATGTTGTTCGTTTCTGTGAATCTGCTACAGAAGAGTGTAAAAATGATTCAAAAATATATTTGCCTGTAAGTGAGCCTGCAATACTATGCTTGCTAATTTTCAAAGTATCTTAAGTAGTATCTAGAGTAAACACACACAATACAGCACGCGTGAGCTGCTGCTTTTGTCTGAAAGGCTAACTCTTGCTTTGGGTGGAGCACAAATCGTTTCCTCAATAACCTGTTAGTGGAAATTGTGGAATGCTTGAAATATTATTTTGAAAGAAAAGTATTAATTTTTCCAGTGAAGTTTTTCTAAGTTCACTTTCTATCACTGTTCAGAATAAAGTTGGTCAGAAGGACAGTGTTGTGGTGCTGGTTGAATATCTATGGCTGTTGCCCTTGCAGGTTCGTTATTTCACACATCACAGCGTGAAGTATTTCTGGAATGATTCAGTTCAAAGTTTTGATGTTTTACGGTAAGAATACGTGTTTCTTTTGTGTTATGCTTCAAACTGCATTTTTTTTAAAGTACAACAGCATGCCTGAGAACATGGTACCAGTTTTCACCATATTCTGAGCAACTGTTTTAGCTCATTGAGTCTTTGTTTGAACCATAATGCAGGAGATTTTAATTTGGTGTGACTTTGGAAGGAAGGTATTTGTTTCATCTACCTTTATCAAGCACAATTCGTATAGGGTGACAGGCTGCATGCCTCTGCAGGCTTTTTGCCCGTTCTTGGAGTGTTATTTGAGAATCGGAGCACCTGTTTATAGAGTGTAGTTCTCCTTCTATAAACTCTTACAGACTCCTTCTGATGCAATAGCGTATTTTTTAGCATTGCTGCTGAGCTAGACTCGAAAGGAAGAGGGGAGTTCGCCAGATACCTTGTTCCTCACATTTGCATAGGTCTGCTGCTACATTTTAGTCCAGTTGAGCTGATTTTGATCCCTCTTGTTACTCTTCAGTCACAAAACCAGGTCTCTTGCATTGATAAAAACATCTTTTAGTGGGCAGTACTAGCTGCGCTTGCTGAATGTGACGCACGGTGTTTTTTTTTTATCCAGCAGCACTGTTGCATGGGCTTAAGGTTGAAGAAGAAAGTTCTTTTTTTTCGATGCTACTGATAAGGCCTTCTCATAGTGTTAACAAGTTAAATGAACACAGGCATCTCAGTTTTTGACAACTGCTTGTTAAAATAAGTTTAGATCAGAAATGTAACATCTTTTAAACTTAAATCTATATTCACTGCGCTGAGCCATCATTTGGAAAAGTCCAAGCACTACGTATAGAAGAAAATAATGACCGGTAACTGAAGGAAAGAAAAATAGCCACAATATATGTAAGAAGAAACATACTCTGCAAATTTTTCTTATGTTTTCGGAAAAAGTGTGTGCAAGTGGTATGAAAAGTTATCAGCCACGACAACGATTTAAATAAATGATCGTAATACAAGCAGTTACAAAACTGAGCACTCCTCCTCTGGCAGGGTGGAAATGTCTCGGTTCATATGTAAATAATTAAAAGCTGCTTATGCACTATTTTTTTTTATATCAATCCACCCATGAATTACAGTGGTGCTGGTAGTGACGCGCTTGTGATTTTGCATCACAGGGTCCCGTTTTCATGCCTATAGTGTTGCTAATTTAAACTATTCAAAGGGATTATTTCCCACAGATGGCATTAAAAAAACTGAAAGCTATACTTATATGCTAAGAACAGGTATGGGAAAAAAATCATATGACTCCATGTGTTTATAAAAAAATGTTGTTCCTTAACATTAAAGCAGGGACTTGAAACTTAGCATTTGTTGGCTGTTTGACTGTGCCTTTTGATGTTCTTGTGATAACTCGGCCACTCTATAAGCCCCGGAAAAATCTCAGATATGCCTGAGAAGTTATGTGAGCATTTATTCAATCACATTCTTGCTGATATGCCAAACTTTCATTTGTTTGATGTATTAGCAACGACTGAGCCTGACCACTTGTTCAGTCAGGTACTGTAGCTGAGCTGGACACCCGTATTTAGCAATTGGATAATAAAGAGGAGAAACAGCCGGTTCTGAGAAGTACCCAATACTGGCAGAGTCCTAAGTCACTTTTGCACAAGGTTAAATAAGAGCGAGAGTTTGTGATAACTTCTGTTGAAAGTGAATTAGGTATGGTTGCACAGTGAAGTACTAGATGCCACCTGCGAAATAATAGCGGAACTTGTGAATGGTAAATATTGTGAGAAGAAGTCTTAAAATTTGTCCTTCATCAGATACTTTTTCTTAATCTGCTCTTCATTTGATGTAAAAACCAAAAATTTGTGTTACTTGATAACACACTACAGAATCAAGTTAATACTAGTAAAGAGATGGTTTGTGAGACTGAGGGCCTTATAGTAAAACCCATAAGGCAAGCAACACAGTTGTGGTTGTGATCTAAACACAGCACTGCATCATGAAGATAATTATGCAAGTATCCAGAGACAGAATAGTTTGATCACATAATTAAAGACTTCACACAATACAGAGGAAGGCAAATTAAGATTTCTTGGGCAACTAATTCGGTTATGAGAGCTTGAGTTTCATGTCATTGTTCTTCTTATAATAACGTAATATTAAGATGACTGTTTTAAACACAGGAAGTGCAAGTGTAATTGTTCTTCAACTAAAGCAGACTTGGTCACATAGCCAAAAAGGATGCAACTTTGACCTTGTCTGTCTGTTTTGTTTTAGCTAGTGTCGATTGAATCTCTGAGTGAGTTGATGAGTGCTTTATTTAATAAACTGTCTGCACACAGGGATTTCTTTTAAATGCCCTGGGAATTCAATATTGTAACAGTATTGTAAAAAGCAGATGACATGGTGCTAGAAGATTTATCTTTGCATGGACTTTACGCACATAGGTATGCATACTTGCATATGAAGCATTTTGTTTTAGGGACCCTGCTTAAACCCACTGTTACATGCATTTTTGTGCAGAAAAAGAAAAATTGAGTCATTTGGGATAGAATGGGAGGAAAGGCACAGTGATTAACAGAGGATGGTATATTTATTCACCTAAAAATTGTAATACTGAAATCCTGGAACTGGAATAATTTTAAGAAAACCTTGTAAACCTGTGACCAGATTAACACATTAACATTCTAACATTCTGTTCCTCTAAGAGAAGTTAGTGGAAACATGGTCCTAGCCTTTGCAATAGTGAGGATGTTTAAAACTTTCCCTGTATTATAGGGAATGGAAATAATTTTTACTATATATGCACAATAAAGAGTTTTTTTTTCTTCACTGGGACAACTGAGTCCTTTTTAGTAGGTAATAGATATCCAATATAAAAAAGACTTCTGTTGAGTAGTGCTGATTTTGTCCTGTCATCTGTGAAAGCCTTTTGGAAGGTAATGATATTCTTGTGCATCCAAAGTGTGTCCACTAGGAAATGCCTGGATATTGGGCATGATATGTCTGATTTACTGAGTGTGGTAGCTGAAATGATCCCACAGCTGTGAACATGATGTTTCAGGTGTGCTTGCTTATCTGCAGATCTTCCAGATTACAGCATTTGCTTTCACAGCATGTCGATAAGTCCAGTGATAAGGAAGTACTTCAAATGTAGACTGTGCTTTACCTAGTCAGGAACAAAATGTTGATAGCAAAATACTGCAAGATAGCTTCAGGATAGATTTGATGAATTGGTTAATAATTGTTTTGAAAATGCTTCCATTACTACTTAGAGACAAATAAATATTATTTGAAGAAATATTAATCCATATTGATTTCATGTAACATTTTATAAAACTGGCTCACTTTTTCTTTTTAGAGGCCTTTGAATACTAGTTATGTTGGTATTTTATGTAATTTTAAGTGTATCTCCCTTTTGATTGAAATAGATAGGACTATCCTCCAGAGTAAGACCTGTCAACAGAAATGCTTTGAATGTTTCATTGGTGTCTGCAGTTGTGACAAAAATAGCTATAAAAACATTAGTCCATAGACTTTGTTCTTTCATAATACAGGGTAACTCTTGGCAAAGACCTAGCTCTCTTGAGTTACTGAATACTTCATTTTAAACATCGTTTCTTAAATAACTCATTGACTTTTTCCTTTCCTTAGAGGTCTAGATGAATCTATATTCTGTTCTTCAATTCACAACGAACACAGCACCGGACTGACAAAGGAAATGCATGATTATAGGTAATATTACAGTACTTGAGGGAAGAATTGTTTTTGTGCTGTTACCTGTGCTCGAAGTGTTAACAAAACTAGAAGACAATTGAATAGTTAGTGTTTACAGACAGGCTCTTTAACAGCCTTCTTTGAAGGCAGTGTGGTGTATGAAATTCTTGTTTTTCTTGCCTATGTGCTGAGTAGGAACTACACTCTAATACTGTCTTGACTTACTTTTCTCAAACTGCACTGACTATGGGAACTGGAACTCTTGTTTAAAGTAATTCAGAATATTTCTGAAATTGTATTTACTACTTAACATTTTGAAATCAAGTGAGTGTGCAAAAAGAATAATAAGCAGTTACATTTTCAACTACGGTGGCAGGTATACGGTGAAATTTGGCAGCTGATGTAAAAGAAAGTGCTTTTTTTTCCACATAATTCACCTTAAAGTGACATGAATGTTACCATAGCATACTGTCGTTGTTGAAGAGTGTGTATCGGTTCAGAGGCAAATAGGCTAATTCCCAGTGGAAAAGTCCGTTAAGAGTTCTTTATCTGGGAAGATGCTCCTTTGTCTCAAGCTGCAGATTGTTGAAGGCTTGAAGGGAACACTGGCAGATCACTACTGCTTCTTGTTTTCTTTCCCATCCTTGGCTAGTCGTGAGTGTGAGAGGGTATAGTGTGTTAGATGGCTACTAAGGCATATTGGATGACAGGAAGCAACAAGCCTGGCCTAAACTGTAACTAATTTCTTATTTTAGGATGATCAGGCTGAAATTTCTCAGGTCTCAGGACTTTCTTTAATTTTAAAAGCTTAGTTAGTATCACAGCTGTGTCCCGTAGCTTGCATGGATCTCTCTGGTTGGGTCTAAATGCATTCCCCACTGTTTCTTTGAATTCTGGTTGGCAAGAAATAACTGGGGGAAAAAAATTTAATTTTTTAATGTGCTCTTTTAGACTAGTGGTGTAAATATGCCTGTCAAGGGACACAGCTAAAGTGCATAGGCAGAGAAGAACTTAGTCTAGAAAAAACCTTTAAAATGTAATTTTAAGGGTACATAGTTCAGGGATTTCTTACTTCTCAAATATGAACAGAAAGCTGGAATATATATTGTGAAAATTTAGATATGTACATAATTGTTGTTCTAATTTATTGATATACTACTCATACTGGAATAGTTTGGGTTCAGTTGCATTCCTGGCTGTTTTTTTGCAAATGAGGCCTGCTTAGAGTTTAAAATATGGAAGCATCTTCTTTCTCATCATTCCATTTTCTGTCAGTTTGTGTCTTTTCCTACAATAAAAACCTTTTCCTCAAGAACGTGCTTTAAGGGCTTCTTCATACCAGTGTCATTTAATCAGCTTAGGCCCCACCAGAGGTTAGTTTCTTGCCCTTCCCTTCATCATTTGCCTTTCTTCATGCTAAGAATAAAACTAAGGGAACTAACAGAACCGTGAAAACAGTGTCTTACTGCAGGGTAAGAGTTAACACTTGTTTGAGCTTAAGTTGATGAGAACCCTGTATGTTTAATAACGTTGGACCTATACAGCGTTTATGGGGAAATCTTATTATGAAAGAACCTGAAAATTAAATTACAGTTTAAAATGAAGTATAATTGTCTTTGTATTGGAACATATCACTGGATAAATGTTTTCTGATAAACACCTTTTGAAACAATATGATAAATAAAAGGGGCCACAGATTAACTAATATTTTGTTCTTTCTCGTATTAATGCAACTACTTTGAAATGAGCAGGGAACAGCACTGAAAGGGGCAGGAAAACTCACCTGGTTAACAGGTGGCTCAGGGACTGGTGCCATCAGTCAAATTTTGGCTGCTTTGATCATGGGGAGGTGTACACAGCACCGGGCCTGCTGGCGACAGGTGGAACTCGGCTATCTCAAAGGGGAAAAAGAATTCTTGGCCACGAGCTGGCGGGGCTCATTGAGAGGGCTTTAAACTAGGTTCAAAGGGGGAAGGGGATATTGCCCAGCTCACTAGGGATGAGCCTAGTCTTGGAGTGCCAAGGCCAGGGGTGAGATTGACAGCCCAGCTCAAGTGTGTTTACACCAATGCACGTAGCATGGGCAATAAACAGGAGGAGCTGGAAGCCATTATACAGCAGGACGGCTATGACTTGGTCGCCATCACAGAAATGTGGTGGGACAACTCACATGACTGGCATGCTGTCATGGATGGCTACAGACTCTTTAGGAAGGACAGACCAACAAGGAGAGGTGGGGGAGTTGCTCTATATGTGAGGGAGCAACTGGAATGCATTGAGCTTGGCCTGGGGGCAAATGAGGAACAAGTTGAAAGCTTGTGGGTTAGAATTAAGGGACAGGCTCATAAGGGTGACATTACAGTGGGTGTGTACTACAGGCCACCTGACCAGGAGGAGGAAGTTGATGAGGCCTTCTACAGGCAGCTGCAAGCAGCCTCACAGTCACAGGCCCTGGTTCTCATGGGGGACTTCAACCACCCTGACATCAGCTGGGAAGACCATACAGCTAGGCAGGCGCAATCCAGGAGGTTCCTACAGAGCATCGATGATAACTTTCTGATGCAAGTGGTGGAGGAACCAACAAGGAAAGGCGCGCTGCTGGACCTTGTATTAACAAACAAGGAGGGACTGGTGGAGGATGTGAAGGTTGGAGGTAGACTCGGCTGCAGTGACCATGAAATGGTTGGGTTCAGGTTCCTGTGTGGAGGAAGCAGGGCGATAAGCAGGATCAAAACCCTGGACCTCAGGAGGGCTGACTTTGCCCTCTTCAAGGAGCTACTGGGAGGAATCCCGTGGGCCAGGACTCTTGAAGGCAGGGGGGTCCATGAGTGCTGATCGCTCTTTAAACAACACTTCTTCCATGCACAGGAGCAATGCATCCCCCTGAGAAAGAAATCTAGCAAAGGAGGCAGGAGACCTGCATGGTTAAACAAGGAGCTTCTAGCGGAGATCAGGCAGAAGAGAAAGGTCCATGGAATGTGGAAAGAGGGGCAGGCCACTTGGGAAGAGTACAGAAACGTGGTGAGAGCATGCAGGGATGTGACGAGGAAGGCCAAGGCTCACCTGGAATTGAAGCTGGCAAGGGATGTCAAAAACAACAAGAAGGGCGTCTTCAGCTACATCAGCAGCAAAAGGAAGGCTAGGGACAACGTGGGGCCGCTGCTGAATGAGGCGGGTGTCCTGGTGACGGAGGATGCGGTGAAGGCAGAGCTACTGAATGCCTTCTTTGCTTCAGTCTTCAGTGCTAAGACTGGCCCTCAGGAATCCCAGGCCCCGGAGGTAAGAGAAGAAGCCTACAAAGAGGACGACTTTCCCTTAGTCGAGGAGGACTGTGTGAGGGATCGCTTAAGTGATCTGGATGTCCACAAATCCATGGGCCCCGATGGAATGCACCCACGAGTGCTGAGGGAGCTGGCGGATGTCATTGCTGAGCCACTCTCCATCATCTTTGAGAGGTCCTGGAGGACAGGAGAGGTGCCCGAGGACTGGAGAAAGGCCAATGTCACTCCAATCTTCAAAAAGGGCAAGAAGGAGGACCCAGGGAACTACAGGCTGGTCAGCCTCACCTCCATCCTGGGAAAGGTGATGGAGCAGCTTATCCTGGAGGCCATCATGAAGCAAGTGGAAGAAAAGGAGGTTATCAGGTGTAGTCAGCATGGATTCACCAAGGGGTAATCATGCCTGACCAATCTGATAGCTTTGTACAATGACATGACTGGCTGGGTAGACGAAGGGAAGAGCCGTGGATGTTGTCTACCTAGACTTCAGCAAGGCTTTTGACACAGTCTCCCATGATATCGTCCTAGGGAAGCTGAGGAAGTGTGGGCTGGATGAGTGGTCGGTGAAGTGGATAGAGAACTGGCTGAATGGCAGAACTCAGAGGGTTGTCATCAGTGGCGCTGAGTCTAGTTGGAGGCTGGTAACAAGTGGTGTCCCCCAGGGGTCAGTACTGGGCCCAGTCTTGTTTAACTTCTTCATCAAGGACCTGGATGAAGAGTTAGAATGTACCCTCAGCAAGTTTGCCGATGACACCAAACTGGGAGGTGTGGTAGATACACCAGAAGGCTGTGCTGCCATTCAGCGTGACCTGGATAGGCTGGAAAGCTGGGCAGAGAGGAACCTGATGAGGTTCAACAAGGGCAAGTGCAGGGTCCTGCACCTGGGGAGGAACAACCCCATGCACCAGTACAGGCTTGGGGCAGACCTGCTGGAGAGCAGCTCTGCTGAGAGGGACCTGGGTGTCCTGGTGGACGACAGGTTAACCATGAGCCAGCAGTGTGCCCTGGCTGCCAAGAAAGCCAATGGGATCCTGGGGTGCATCAAGAAGAGTGTGGCCAGCAGGACGAGGGAGGTTCTCCTTCCCCTCTACGCTGCCCTAGTGAGGCCTCATCTAGAGTACTGTGTCCAGTTCTGGGCTCCCCAGTTCAAGAAAGATGAAGAGCTACTGGAGAGAGTCCAGCGGAGGGCTACAAGGATGATGAGGGGACTGGAACATCTCCCCTACGAGGAGAGGTTGAGGGAACTGGGCTTGTTCAGCCTGAAGAAGAGAAGGCTGCGAGGGGACCTTATAAATTCTTACAAATATCTGAAGGGTGGGTGTCAGGAGGATGGGGCCAAGCTCTTTTCAGTGGTGCCCAGTGACAGGACAAGTAGCAATGGGCACAAACTGAGGCACAGGAAGTTCTGTCTGAACATGAGGAAGAAATTCCTCACTCTGAGGGTGACGGAGTACTGGAACAGGCTGCCCAGGGAGGTTGTGGAGTCTCCTTCTCTGGAGATATTCAAGCCCCGCCTGGACAAGGTCCTGTGCAGCCTGCTGTAGGTGACCCTGCTTCGGCAGGGGATTTCGACTGGATGACCCACAGAGGTCCCTTCCAACCCCTACTATTCTGTGATTCTGTGATTTCTAATTAAAAAATTAACTTTTGATATTTTTCTTTTTTTATGCAGAAAAGCATTCTATGGAGTAAATGAAATTGCTGTGAAAGTGCCTTCCATTTTTAAGCTTCTGATTAAGGAGGTAAGATCTTCTCTTTAACAAAAAATAAAAAAGTATGTCATTAAAAGTTACTGTAAGTACAGTGACTATTGGATTGGTCTTCAGATAATAATGTAAAACAGAAACATTCCCTCAGAGCCCAACACTGTAAAGCAAAATGATACGGACCTTTATTTTTGAGCTCTCCAGACTGAAGAGGCATTAGCTGTAAGCTCCTCAGTTTACAACCTGACACCTTAGCAAAGACATTAGAAAATGTGTCAGAATTCTTTGGGAGGATATGCATCTTATTAATTTTTTTAATTAATTTCAAACATAAAATGATTGTGTTCTCTGTTATCAGCCCAGGGATTATGCATTAGAACATACGCATAAAATCAAATGTGGTCTTGTGTATTAGTATTCGTGTAATAGTTTAGTGAGAACTGTGCTTCTGAGGGGTTGAGGAATTGGTGAAAAATAGGGATCATTTTGGCAAAACAGACAAAATTACTGTGTAAAGAACTGGAAGGTTTATCTCCTCCGTGGAGGAGGAGGATAATTCTGACTCTTCTAATGGTGAATGCATGTGACGTTTTGGTGTAACTGTAATGTTCCGTCATTCTTCTAGGTTCTCAACCCTTTTTACATATTTCAGTTGTTCAGTGTGGTATTGTGGATCATTGATGAATATCACTACTATGCATTAGCAATTGTGATCATGTCTGTAATATCCATTGTTAGCTCACTCTACACCATTAGAAAGGTAAGTTCAAAGAAAACTTGCATCTTTTCAGCGTTTTACTGATTGGTTTATTGTGATGTGAAATTACCTACAAATGCTGAAGAATTTTTCAGAGGTATATGGGTGGAATATTGTTATGGGCTTTCCCTCTTTGAGCTGAAAGAAGTTGGATTTACAGTTCTCTGCGAGACCCTTCTCTGCTAACTTTCCATTGCTGTTGGGTCAGTAGGTTGACCTCACAGAAACACTGCTTCACTTAAAGAAAACCCAGACACGGGTTTATGTATCAAGGTGTATTGGCAGTAGTGATTCCATCTTGCATTGTTTGCTTTGGTTTGAGAAGTCCAATGGAATTGAGCACCAGGCACATGTGTGGTTTGTAAAATAGGTGGTGCATTTTTCTCTGTAGACTTAGCTGTAGCTGCTGGAAATTAAAGCAGTAATTATCCTTAAATTGCAGTCTCTGAATTCAGACCAGACACAAAAATACCCCAGTCTTACCTTAATCCAAGTTCATACAACTACTGCAGTTTTTACTTATGTATGTTAATGACCAAATGTTCTTATAACATTTGGTGCGGCAGTGGAAATTTGCTTCCAGAACTGTGTTAAAAGGAATGTGTACAGATTGATGCACTCAAACTTTATTTGCCCAGAAGTTTCCTAAACTGCGTTCAAGAGAATGTTTGGAGTAACATTTTGTTGTAAAAGAATGTTAGTAAAGAGTCTCATCACCTCTACTTTTAGAGGGAGGATGCACATTCAGGATAAGACAAGCTGTGCTTTTAAATAATGTACTGTTTTCTCCCCTTTGCAGCAATATGTGATGTTACATGACATGGTAGCAGCTCACAGCATCGTCAGAGTTTCTGTCTGGAGAGGAAACCAAGGTAAATTTCACAGATAGTTTGGAAGGTTGAGTTTAAATTGTTCATTAAGTGTGAATGTGAAGTTGGTGTGCATCTGTTCTTTGATCAGCGCTAAATGCTTGTGTTTCTTAGCAAAATTGCGTGGGAAGGGGAGAAGTTGCGAAGTGAAGTGTAGATGGGGTAATCATCTGTTCAGGACTATCCTTCTAGACAGTATTTTTAGCGAGTATCAGGTTTGTTTTAGATTAGGTGCTTGTCCTATTCCTGTTCCTCATGGTCTACCACTCCACATATGTAACTGCCGTTGGTGTTTCTTTCTTAGCTTAAATAAGCGCATGCATTGGGTTTCTGTTACAGTTTATTACCCAGCAGGGGCTGCAAATTGATTTCTGGACTTTTTGCTCGTTTGGATACCATAGTAGTTGAAGGTGGATATGTTGTGGTGTGTGATACTGTTTTGTAAGACACGCATTTGTGTTGGACTTGTGTCTTTATACTGAAGTTATACTGTAGTTAATTGCTAATACCTTTTGTACAAACTTGATTCCTTTCAATTTTTATGATGAACTATATCCATGTGCTCTAGAATTTAATCTGTGATGGAATTTGGTTTATCAATGTTTTTTTCTATATCGTTTCAAAAACTTTTCAGAATGCCATGAATAAAATGAAGTTTAATCTTAATTGTCACCACCTGGATCTTGGCCATGAGGATCTTTATCAGGTTTTGTAGGTGGTGGCTGTTTTCAGGTAACCTTCTTTGTGTTTTAACACTCAGAAATAGAAGAAATCCTTTCCACTGACCTTGTGCCTGGAGATATCGTGTTGATTCCATCTAATGGGACAATTATGCCCTGTGATGCAGTACTTCTCAGTGGTACATGCATTGTAAATGAAAGTATGTTAACAGGTAAGCTAAACTTGATACAGTTTTGCATGGTTAAATGTGTTACTTTATACCTGTGCGCGTGCTTAACTTGCAGTGTGTTCTAGCACAAGTGGATATGTTTATTTTGCTTGAAGTGTGTATGTTCTTGCAATTACATACGCTCTTAAGTACTTATGTATTTGTGTTCTGCTTATCTGCAACAGCTACCTGGTACTGCCTGGTAACTCCAAAAATGAGGGATGGTTTCTTGTTGAAAACCTTTCCGATACTTTGTCTTCCTGCCTCTTGACTTGGTGTTCTCAGTACAGATTGAGTTCTGCAGTGTGTTTCTTCAGAAAATGTTTGCCCAAACTTTTTAACAGCTTCCAAGAATGAAGGTAGTGGGTAGAAAGTTCTGCTGTGTTTAAAACCAGAAATTATCTCAAGTTGTACCTGCATACTCAGAAACCAGGGACCTGATGTATTTGAAGGACACTTCCAGTGAAAAGGATGGACTTTTTGTTATCCTTGGGATAATGTGTCCAAACTGGCAGCGTTTAGAAAGTTGTAGTTCAGAGATTGTGTGTTTTAGCATGTTCAATTCTTTGAATATACTTGAGCCTCTTGCTGCTGCTAGCAACTGCTAATAATGGATTGCAGCCCTAGCTTGAGTGTACTCAGGCACCAAAGGAGTTCAGAGTAATTTTCTTCAGCTTCTAGTTTTTCTGAGTGAAGATGAGGTGACGCCTTGCAGCAGGAGAAGGAAGCTTGTCCTGTTTTCTTCCAATGAACTGTATTTTACACATATCTGATTTGAAGTAAGAGACACAAAAGCCATGTTGGTGAATAAAAAATAGAGTTAAACAGGATCTGGATAAGGAATCTGGAGAGCTGAAGGAATCTGGTGAGCTGAGGTTGATAGGTGAGAGACTACCTGATAATGTCATGGAAGGAAGATGACTTCTTCCATAAGTCATCTTCTGTGCGGAAATGAGATTGTGTTGTTGTGGTTGAAGTTGTGAAGGAAAAAAATGTCTATTCTTATTTGCTCTTGCTTAGAGACTCATTTTCTATTTAAGGTGAAAGTGTTCCTGTCACGAAGATTAGTCTGCCAAATCCTTCAGAATATCCAAAAGCAATGGGAGATGAAATATACAGTCCAGAAGTGCATAAACGGCATACTTTGTTCTGTGGAACCAATGTCATTCAAACCCGTTTTTATACTGGGGAGTTGGTCAAAGCTCTAGTAGTGAGAACAGGTATCAATTTTTGAGTTTATCACTTGTTAACATACTTCTCACTTTTGTAGGTGTATGTCAACTGATGCTTCGGAGTATTGTGTTGGATGTTGCTAAGCTTGGGTAAATCAGTATAGCCCAAATAATTTGATAGATGTCTTACAACAATAATAAAACTCGATAATGGCTTGGAAAGTATCTGTTGGCAAGCCAGAAAGTGAATCAGTCTTTAGCATGAATTTAAAACCCATCTGAATGCATTTTCAGGCCCTTTAGATCTCTCTTATGGTGCGTTGGTTGAACTACGTATGCGTCTTTGAAAAGGTTTGGCATACCATCGGATTGGGTGGATAGTGGGGATCTGTTTAGTGGAGTCATTAGCAATGTCAAATGCTTTTCTTGGCCCATAGTTTTGTTAAAGCGTGTAACATTTGCTTAAAAAATGTGTTTGATCTAGCCCTTTCTACAGAAGTGCTTATTCATACTAATATTTTAGAGGTTTGGTTTTAGATAATACAGACGTTCTATTTAAAAAAAAAATAATTGCACACACTAAAGTAGTTGTGGGATTCTGCTTTCCAAAGATGATCTTAAGAAAAACGCTACAAAATAGGTGAATGTAAGATGTAATCCAAACTACAATAGAATTGGATAGAATAAATTTGACTGTATAGACTAGAATACTACTTAAAGCAAGTTAAGTAACTTCATGCTAATTAGACTCTTCTTTTTTTGGAATCTTCTCTTCACCTTGTTTTAGTCTGTTCTAGCAGTAAATGTTCTGATTTTTTGTATTAAATTCATTAATGCCTTTCTAGAGGCTTTTATTAGTTGTCTTTTCAAAGAAAAATAGTTCTTTTCCATTGACTGCATCTCCCCTTTAATAATATCCATCTCAACTTCTTTAATTTCTTAAATAAGAAATTTTATATGCCCAGCCTGACATGTATTTACTGATAGGTGGTCCAAAACAGGAACAGAAATGAACTGCTGAAGACTTAGTTCTTCTACTCTGCAGGAAGGTTAATAATATTCTTGAAAGTCTGAAACCGTGATCTGGAACTCTGACAAGAAGAACTGTAATTGCTTCCAAGACACTGAGTCTTACTGCCCTGACATCTGAAGTAATATTTTTAATCTGCTCTTTGCCCGTGACAGGCCAGAGTTAGCTCCTGTATTGTAAACGGGATGAGTGTAGCTCTGTGGACCTTGTTCAGATTTTACCTATGGACAAGTATGCTTTTCCTGCTGTGGCTATATAGAGAGGAGGAAAGGGATATAAAATCCTTTCTGTTCTCCTGTCTGATTTACAGGGACAGCTTTTAGCCAAGTAGGGAATTTCCCACTCTGCAGAACTGGGTAGATGTCATAGCGCTTGTAGCTTCTTGCTCCCGAGATGTCTGATAGCAAGAACTAAACTCATTCTCACCTGGTGAGATACAGTAAAAATCTATTTATCTGAGAAAGGGGGATGCCAGGAAGTGGAAGATGCTAAAAAAAATCGGTCCTTAAAAGAATTCTAGGAGAGCAGAACTCCCTATGGTTTTTTCCAAAGATGTGTAGTCTTAGTCTTGTCTTAAACCAGGATGTAGGGTTGATCTGCTGGGACTGTACTTGCAGTACTCTTCAGAGTTAAGCTTTTAACATGGAATGTTTGATATTACAGCTGAAATGTACATAAAATACGGATGAACTAAGCGTATTCATTTTATTTGCTCCTGAAACTCCGTTCATGGATGTGCTAGTCTGTTGCCATTGTGGCCTTTATTATAATTCTAAAGAATTCAAAACTGGTAATTTTTTTTGAGAACAGAAATGTTCACTGCAGCTGTTTGTATGTCCAGTGTGTTCTCAAGACACCACATGAGGTTTTCATTTAATGTTCTACCCTGGTGTGTCCTAGCCTTACATGGCTACAGAACATTCTGCAAAACCACTAAAAAAATCAAAAGTAGTTCTGATTTTTTTTGGACTGTTGTGTCGAATTACAAAGCATTCATGACTAAATACTCCAGCACATACTGACGTGTTGAACTTCTCTGAACAGGCCCGTGGTTTGTATTCTGCAGTAGTCAAAGCCAGGAGGCTTCATGCCTTCTTCCTCTTGTGATGAACTCACCCTCTTTAAGACTGATGCAATGGCTGCTATATCAGCGTGGGGGGCTTAGCCTTTGCTGTGGTGGCTTGCAGATTGAGAAGCTGTCAAGGAGCTGTCGCTACTGCCCGCAGACCTGGCGTAGATATTGAGGTTGTAGAAAGAGATTTTGAAGTCGAAGCAGATACAGAATGTTTGA
Organism: Opisthocomus hoazin; assembly: GCF_030867145.1. Lineage (NCBI taxonomy): Eukaryota > Metazoa > Chordata > Aves > Opisthocomiformes > Opisthocomidae > Opisthocomus > Opisthocomus hoazin. The sequence continues at coordinate 14,877,230 of NC_134417.1, forward strand.
GGCATAGAAAATTAGGCACTGGTGTTCGCCTCTTCATATGTTGAGGCAAAGGTGCAAGGAGGATCTCAGGATATCTGTTTGCTGTCTGGCTCTAAGATCCTTAGAAGTCTCGTCTCCTACTTTAGGTGTCAAAATGTGGTCAAGAGCTGGGTTTCCCCAAAAGATGACTCTCTGCGCTGCAGTTTTTTTCTGAATTTTTCTTTCTGGCTGTCAAGGGAGCTTACAGAGGCTTGCCATGTAAGTGCTGAAGGTTGGACTGTATGAACAAGTTCATCTTCTTTTTGCAAGGACTGGCTTAGACAACTAATAAATATACCACCTAGCTGTGCGCTGTGAGGGACAACATACAACACAACAAACTCTTCCAGGCCAACTGTTTGTTTACTGCTGCTGTAGGAGAGGGGTTCATTTGCATCAGCTGCATGTCCTTGCCAGAAGAGAGAAGCCCTTACTGTGATGTGCACGTACATTTTTGAAGCACCTGAATTACAATATTGCAAAACATCTGTTACTGTATGTTGAGAAACAGTCTTAATGAAATGAGTAGCTTAAGGGGTTCATTGAGGTTTTTAACATATTTGGATAGCTTTGCTCTTATTTATACTTTTAATAACTTACTCCTTTTTATTTCTAGGCTTTAGTACTGCTAAAGGACAGCTTGTTCGTTCCATACTATATCCAAAGCCAACTGATTTTAAACTGTACAGAGATGCCTATTTGTTTCTCTTGTCTCTGGTGGTGGTGGCAGGCATTGGGTTTCTTTACACTGTTGTCAATAGCATCTTAAATGAGGTATGTTTCCATTTCTGGTCAAGAACTGCCTTATTTTAGAAAAGGTTGATCATGATTTCCAACCAACTTCAGATGATGAGAAACAATTAGATTTTAAGTGAAAATTTCTTTGCTTTATTTTGTATCAATGGAATGAGAAAGACAAGCTTACTGAGAACAAAATTCAGCAGAGAAGCAGAATATGAATATATTACAGTGAAAACTGAGTTTACCTCAATTTCTACTGACCCAATTACTAGACTTTTATCTTTATTATATGTAAGATTACCATCTGACAGATATCCAGTTGGAAGAAATAGAATGTAGCACATCTAAAGCACGTTACAGGCAAAAAATCCTTACCAAGAAATTGAGAACTTGAAACCTGATAGCTAATTTTTTCCCCCCTCCAAAAAATTTTGCATTATTCAGTTATTGTTTTAGAGTAATATATTTGCAGGGGAAAAAGTCAAAATTTGAAGTTGTGGGTTGTGGCTAGTTTAGGACTGAATTGTCATAGTTGCTGATGATGGGTGAAGATTGTGCTAGGTTTCTGGGCAATCCAGAATGTGCTGTACTGGGGAAAGCAATGTGTGGATTTTGCTTTTCGTAACGGTGATGTAATGCTTCAGTGGGATAGTAGATCTCTAAGTAGTGAGTTCTTGTTCATTAACTCTGATCTTTATTGCAGGTTCCAGCTCATACCATCATCATCGAGTCTCTTGACATTATCACTATCACGGTGCCTCCAGCGCTCCCTGCTGCCATGACTGCTGGCATCGTTTATGCGCAAAGAAGGTTGAAAAAAATTGGCATCTTCTGCATCAGCCCACAAAGGATAAATATTTGTGGCCAGCTGAATCTTGTGTGTTTTGATAAGGTCGGGTGGATTTTCAAAGTTTGTGTTGCCACCTGGAGAGGCATTTTATTATAAATGGGAATGTGTATAGTCTGGCAGCTACAGGAAAATTTATTACTTTTGTATAAGTTAGATCATTTTTGTCCTGTTAGCTTCCAGGTGTTCAGTGTTTGCTACCTGTTAACTCAGTCTGCTCTAAAAAGTTGTTATAATACAGAGCTGCTTTCTTATCTCAAGACTCCCAGGTCCTAACTTACTGCTGGCACCCCAGAAATGTGAGAGTTGGGGTCTGTTAAGATTTTTATTTAGTACACAGGCTTCTGGAAAATTGAAGTGCGTGGTCAGACTTGTTTCTCATTTTCATTTATTTCAATGAAAAGCCAAACCAGCATATTTTGTTATTATTCCTTAACAGAAAAATGAGTGAAAGACAGTAACACCACTAGTCAGAATCCTTTGCTTTTAGCTAATTCTTAGATAAGATTTATTTTCATCCTTAGATTTTTATCTAAAATCTTCAGTACTCATACTAAACTTATTATTTCCCTTTTAAATATATTCCAGTTACTGTTTTAGCTATGTCAGAAAGTAGTACTCGGGGTTTTAATACCTGTTTTCTGTTGCCCCCAACCCCTGAATATAGAGATGTTGAGCTGTCACCTTTGGATTTTAAAAGTCTGTTTCGTTTGTCCTGTCCCCAAGGAGGGGCATGATTGCTCTGAATGGTTTTTTAAGTTAATTAACATAGTTGGAACTTAGTTACTAGCAAAGCGCAAGGGAGATACTATTTTTCCTCTCTTGAAGTCTTGATTTTTAAATGAAAACAAAATAAAATATATTCTTCAGGTGTAATTTGGTTAATTAGCTGTTAATTTTTGCTTTACCTGAGGATAACTTGTTTCTGAAGGATTTTTCTTCTTACCATGCCCCTTGGTTTATTTTGCAGACTGGCACACTTACTGAGGATGGCTTGGATCTTTGGGGAATTCAACGGGTGGAAAATGCTCGGTAAGGATAAGCTCAGAGCTGTTTAAACACAACCAGTTATCGTATGTGCTAACAGCTTCAGCAGAATAGAATAATCAGTGTGAGCTCACGTGTTTGCATTTCTGTAATGAGCTGTAAGAGTGCAACTGAAAATAAGTTTTAGGTGTAACAAAAGTTAGAACTCTCTAACAAGGCTGACATGGAATTTAGTTTGTTGAAGTCTGAGACCGCTTTAGGTTCATACTGCAGAAATGATGCAGTTAAAGTATAGGATGTTTCCTTAATCCTGTCCTCCTAAGTGATGACATTTTGGGCAGCTAAAATGATTTAGCTTGGCTAATTGAGTTAAGCTCAAAGTGATAAGGGGCGTCTGTATGAGGAATCAAACTAGACAGTGAATTAACACAAAGTTTTTGAAGGAGGCAGAAGTTGTGACTGTTTCTGAAGGTTCCAGCCCATAGTCTTAATCTGTCTTCTGTGATGTGTGAAAATACAAGTGAAGAGACTTGGGCAGTCAATTTTCTTCTGTTAATCTAAACAAACGTTTTGAATTGGCTCATAATAAATAATTACAGTGCTAAGTATATTGCTGCTTCATTGTTTTAGTTTCCTTTTGCCGGAAGAGAGGGCTTGCAGTGAGAACTTGCTGAAGTCTGAGTTTGTTGCTTGCATGGCAACTTGTCATTCCCTTACCAAAATTGAAGGGGTGCTCTCTGGGGATCCACTTGATCTGAAGATGTTTGAAGCAATAGGATGGGTAAGTATCTGCTTGTTTCAAGAGAAGCAATGTTTTCAAGATCAGTAATCTGAAATTTCCTATGCGGGTACATACAAGACAAGCCATCATATGCTCTTTCAAGCTGTAACTGTAAAATGGTGGGCTTTTGATAATGCATGTGTGTCAAAGGAAGTCTTAATATAAAAATGTTCCTAAAATGTGTTCTGTGCAACAATTGATGGAACTGAAAGAATCTGAAGAGCTAACTTACTGCTTTCTGAGGTTGTGTGAGGCAAGGTTTCAATGCATGTAATAAACATGTAAAATAGCTAAGTGGCTCTTAACTGCTAAAGTAAGACACTTAATTCTCACAGGAAATCTTGTTTAGAAAGATTGTTGCACCTTGGGCTGATTTCCAAGCCTGTTTTTTTTTCTGAAAATTGCATTAAGAGAAAATCAAAGTTAATGAATGTATAAGTTAGCTGATTATTTTTAACACAGATTTTAGAAGAAGCAACTGAAGAGGAAACAGCCCTACATAATCAAATCATGCCAACAGTGGTTCGACCTTCAAAACAACTTTTCCCAGAATCCAAGCAAGCAACAGATCAAGAAATGGTATCAAAATTCAAAGCAATTCTTTGAGTTAAAGTAATCCTTCATATTAAGCAAAGACATTTTTACCGTATACTGATACCACATTTTACTATGTTTCTGGCTGATACAATTCAAACAGGATCACAACTGTGTAGTTTTTGATGGCAAAGACAGAGAAGACATGTTTAAACTGTTGCTGAAGGTACTGGTTCATTATACGCCACTTTCAAGTTGAGCAGTCTGATTGCCAACATTACTACCCTTAGGACTGGTTATAATGTGCTGTAACACTTTTTGAGCCTACGCATTTTAATATTACCATCATTACCAAATTCTTACTGTGCTAATGAAGTGCTTAGGAGTGCTCACCTTGCAGTTTCAGTTAAAAAAATTGTTAATGTCACTGCGTGGTATGGAATTCTTGCCACCATTGTACCTTAGAGATGTATGTTTTAGTTAAGTGCCAAGTTAAAAATAAAATATACTTGGCAAATGTAAAATTTTCTTCTATCTTCATTTTGAAGTATTTTTTAATACTTCAGGAGACGTAATTTAAGTGTGTGACTGTATATCCAGATTATCACAAGGCAGGGTGATGGGAGGGTATAGCGAGTTGGGTCCACTGTATGAGTCTTATTCTGCAGTAGATAGAAACATCATCTTTTTTGTTCAGAACTCAGTGTACATGCACAGCAATAATTACCATGCAGTAGCTGACATGTGAACATTCTTGAAACTTAGTACATTAATTTTTTGGAATATACTTAATATTCGTGGTGTCATTCTGAAATACCGTAGTATATAAACCATTTCCATAGGCTAAACAGACACCGGTTGGACTGTGGAAGGTCTTGCAAATTCTAATCAAGAAATCAAACTGCGAAGTTCTGCTATGTCTCACTTAAAGGATACTAAACAGATGCAGTATATTCATATTCAGCTTTTATGAAATCCATTGCAAATACAGTGTGACTTTATATTGAGAGTGTGTAAATTAATTTACTGATTTATGCTGAAATAGTTTGTAGCTGAAAAATGCTTAAATATTTACAGTAAATGTATTTTTTCTTTTTTTAGGAATTGTTTGAGCTTTCGGTAAGTATACTTTTTCAATTAAGCATGTACCTCTTTTTTCTTAATATATGTAGATGTAACTCTTTTCCTTCCTTCCTTCCTGTATGACACAGACCAGTTACGAAATTGGAATTGTGCGCCAGTTTCCATTTTCTTCAGTTCTGCAACGTATGTGTGTAATAACAAGAGTTCTAGGGGAGAAGAGAATGGATGCTTACATGAAAGGTGCCCCTGAAGTGATTGCCAGCTTGTGTAAGCCGGAAACAGGTAAAGGAACAAGCTGGTTTTGTTTCTTGTGTAGTTCAGCTGTAATATGAATAATTTTAATAACTCTAAACTTGACCTTTTTAAAGTTCCTGTTGACTTTGAGTGTGTCCTGGAAGAATACACTAAGCAGGGCTTCCGAGTTATTGCTCTTGCTCACAGAAAACTGGAGTCTAAGCTTACATGGCACAAAGTCCAGACTATTAATAGGTAAGAGTGACTTCACTTTTTTGAGTAAGTACCAGGCTTTAAAAGCTGCATGCTTTGAATTAATTATGAAATGTTTATTTTTGTTTTAATCAGTTACTACTCTTCTTTAGCTTTCTTAGTAGTTCTGTGCATTCTTTATTTGTACCCTGGACAATATGTAGAAGTTTAAGATAAGGAAGTTTTTCTACAATAACGTGGGTTCTGAGGAACATCTTTAAGCTTGAAATTAACTGTAATAGTAATTCTTTACGGTGTTTAATTTATGCTAACGTGGCAGAAAACCTGATCAGATTTCTTTGTTACTTAAACACACATCATCTGTGTCTATCAAAGATAATGGCATGCAGTGGAAGCCCTCCGGTGCATATGTGATTTTAAAGTAAAACAAGGGACCTAAGTATAAACGAGTGCGAATGATGATATCTCTTGGGTCACTTTTAAAAAAGAAAATTCTTTGCTTTTCATACTTAAAAATAAATGTTTCCGTTTACTTCAATAAACAGAAAATCAGGCTCTTCAGGCTACATCTAGTAATTGTAATTATTCTAATGTTTTTTTTCCTTGCTTCCTTTTCTGCAGAGATGCTGTTGAAAGCAACATGGATTTTATGGGATTAATTGTAATGCAAAACAAACTAAAGCAAGAAACCCCTGCTGTACTTGAAGATTTGCATAAAGCCAACATTCGCACTGTCATGGTTACAGGTTGGCATGTAAATGTTCATACTCTATTGATAAAAATCTGTCTCTCTTTGGTCTTATTTAATTATAGTGTATGAAGTCAAATTTTAGTGTCAATAGGCTGACATTACACTGTATATATAGTAAAAGGGAAGTTTAGAAACTATTGTGAGAATATCGAGACGCCAATGTTTCTTTCTGGGTGAAAGTTGCTTTGGTAAGTCAGAGATCAGAAACCAGTATGGGGATTAATTCTGCTTTGTAGCTTCCACTGCCTAGATCCATGCACAAGTTACTTTATACTGCATTGAAGGATGAAACACCTTAGACATCTTCCAAATCAAGCTAGGTGAAGGTCCTGGTCTACTCTTACAACTGACTCTGATTTGAGCAAGAGGTTGGGCTAGATGACCTCCTGAGGATCCCTACCATTTTGAATTATAAGTCACTTTCTATTGGATTTTTTTCTAAGAATGGCTTCTTATGTTCCCGTAAGTGGGCTAGGGGTCTGAGCTCAGGGTTTTCCATGCAGTATGTGTGTTTACTTTTTAAATCACAGGTACTACAACTTTGGAATAATGTTTTGACAGGCTAGCAATACAACTCAGTGTTTGCGTGTTCTGTGGCTGTGTTTAAAAAGCAGTGTTTTAAATGGCCACATGTTTTCTGCAGGATTTGAAATATATGCTAAGACTTAGTCAGTAAGAGATCTTTATGGCTGAAAGCAGAATACAAAGTTTCTAGTGATACTAGTGCAGGGGAGGGGTTCAACGAGTTAGACACTGGAATTTTCACTGTAGGCTTGGTTTGCCCGAAGATTGTCACTGGTACATTAGGCAGTCCTCCTCCTAGTTTAAAACTGGCTTTGTTAGCTTTTTCTCTTATGTGGAGTATCCATATATCCTATTGATCCTTTTCTAACTGAAACATTTGTAAATGTAATTGTTTAACAGGGGATAACATGTTAACCGCTATCTCTGTGGCCAGAGACTGTGGAATGATTCTACCTCAGGATAAGGTCATTATTGCTGAAGCACTACCTCCGAAGGATGGGCAGGCTGCCAGGATCAACTGGCATTATGCAGATACCCTCGCTAAATGCACTAGTTCATCACCAGCCATAAACTCAGAGGTAATATTATGCCCTTAGAGTGTAAACAGTTGGTTTTAGTGTTGAGTTTCTTTCTTTTTATCTTATTCCTTTAAGTAGTAAATGTGCTGTTAAGTGTCAAATCAGAACTGATGTAGTAGTTAACTTTCAGATCTTAAAATACCGAAGAGTAGTAGAACAGCCAGGGGAGCTAGTTTTTCAACTGTAAGGCAACATTTGACATTTTAGGTGTGCAGGATAGAGGGCTTTTTCCCACATTTCAATCTGTTAAGGCTGTTGTAGCTGCTTGTAGGTAAAATATTAAGCCGCATTTTCTTACTGCTAAATAAATATTTTCATTTTATGAGGTTTTCTTTCAAGGAACATTCTTGGAAACCTCGTCTGGCGTGGTATCTGTAGGAATTCCCCTCTGAGTGTTAGCTTGAAATTACAGCTAGAGTATTAAACTACTTTTGACAGGATATTCCAGTTAAATTGGTCCATGAAAGCCTTGAGGATCTCCAGATGACCAGATACCATTTTGCAATGAATGGAAAGTCATTTGCCGTCATTTTGGAGCATTTTCAGGACCTGGTACCCAAGGTGAGCATTTTACTTGACTGTGCACCTTTGATGGCGAACAGACTTTGCCCTGTGACCATTAAGAAGTCTTCTGTCTTCCAGCTTGTGTTACATGGCACTGTGTTTGCTCGCATGGCGCCCGATCAGAAGACTCAGCTGGTGGAAGCTTTACAAAATGTAGAGTAAGTATTTGCCTTAAGCATAGAAAGCGGGAGGGTTGTCAGAGTGTTCGGTGTGATAGGAAAAAATTATGTATGCTGCTAGCTGTTTTGCCAAATGAAAAAGGCTGGGCTAATATAATTTCCTTGAGTTGGTAAATCAGCTTTATTAGCTGAGCAGGAATGAGAGTAGTACCATCTGCTGGCTAGTTGTGAAAGTTTCAGACTTTTCATGAAGTTATAAATGGTGAATATCTAAGTTTACTAACATGTTTTATAAATCTGGTTGCTTGGCTTAATAAACAAATCCATCAAATGTCTGTTGTGTATTAAAGAAGTACTAGTGGGATGACTTCTGTTCACATAAGGTTGGTATACTGTCTGTTGACATCAGGCTTTGCAGCTATACAAAATAATGCAAGAGTTTCTTTGCCTAAAGCAAGCCTTGGAATGATAGAGGGCTGATAACCATTATTGGTTTGGTTGGCCTGGCTAAGTCATGTTACTTTTCTGTTTATTTCCTCATATGTATAATGGGAGCAGTAATTGCTTTCAGTATTAACGATCATTCATTATTATGTAAACCCTGAATAAGTCAAGTAATGTGAAGAATTGAATAGAACAAGCTAAATGGACTATGATTAGGAAATGGCCCAGGGTGCTGACAGCTGTTTGTTTTTTATAGCTACTATGTGGGCATGTGTGGAGATGGAGCAAATGACTGTGGCGTAAGTATATTGTTATTTTCCATACAGAACTGTTCAATTAATTTTTACAGCTGAAAGCAAGTTTTAAAATGTTTTCTATTTCAATGTTAACTGGCAGGCACTGAAGAGGGCACATGGTGGTATATCTTTGTCTGAACTTGAAGCTTCTGTGGCATCACCATTCACTTCCAGGACACCAAGTATCTCCTGCGTGCCAAAGCTGATCAGGTAGTGCCACTTACTGTGAACTTAAGGCGTCTGTGTAACTCGGTTTGCATACCCTATGTTAGTACGTGTTTGATGCTGTAGGAGGCCAGTTTGAGTTAAAGAATAAGCCATACATTTTTAGTAGTTCTGTTTCTTTACTGAAGATACTCTGAGCAAAAGCTTGCCATGGCATGATTTAATATTTTGTTATAAACCTTTTTGTCCATGTAAAGTTAATTTTTTTAGAGTGTGAGCGAGCTTCTACATGTTAGTATTTGATCTGATGTCTTGGTGACTGTGGTGGTTTCCATGAAGGCTCTGTGTAACTGCAAGCAGTAAAATTCTTTGGATAACTGCTCAGCACCATACAATGTAGACAACAAATTTTCTAAATAAGGTTTGACAAATTTTTGTTTCTAGAATTGGAAGTTAGGTGGTAATTTTGGATAAAGGTCAAGCAGAGAAGAATCTAATTAAGTCCATGTGGAACTAATGAAGTAACGTATAATCAGAAACAATTCTGAAGTCAGCAGCTCTGTGGCTGACTGCATGTTTATTCAATCTGTGTAGTTAACTAGTGCGTCACAGATGTTTTTGCAAGCAAATCTGCCTTTTAAAACCTCTGTTGGAAAACCACATGAAGTCCGAAGAATGCTGAAGTGAGGTGGTGGCTCATTTAGAAGGCATGATCACAAATTTGATATACTTGAAACTGTACCATTCTGACCCCTTTTTCTCTCTGTGTGTTCAGCCTAATGTCCCTTAAAGGGTTTGCTGATATGTTTAATTGCAGCTAACGTTTGGCTAAGCAGAATTTAACAGCTTGCACAGAAAGCTTTCTAGTTACGTGATTGCATTTGTTTTGGCAGGGAAGGCCGTGCTGCTTTAATAACTTCCTTCTGTGTGTTTAAGTTCATGGCATTATACAGCATTATCCAGTACATCAGTGTTATTCTGCTGTATTCTGTAAGTATTCTGTAAGTGCTTAAACAGTGTCAACATAATTCAGAGACTTGAAAGTAGTTAAGATATTAAATGTAGATAGTTGCATGTCTCTTTAAGTACACAACGCTGGCATTCTAAAAATTATCTTTGGACTTAAAGTATTGTTAGTATTTTTTGGTTTTTTTGTATTAATTGTGTGAAAAACATGATAGTACCTATTTGAAAAAAGCAATAACTAATGCTTGTGAATAGAAAGTCTTTACAGTGGGAAGTCCAAATAAGCATATAAATTGAACAAAAATACAATTTTCCATTATTTAAAAACTGTCAGCATTTTAAAATAGCCTAGCTTTGTTTAAAGGGCAGTGCATTACTGTAAGGATTGAAAGAGAGCAGCTTGCATATATTGAGTTAGGAGGGGAAAAAAACGCCAAGCTGGAGTATTTCGTGTTAATATGATTGGATTCACAATATGGCATGTGGTAGAAATCCTGTATTTCCGTTTGCATGCTTAGTAAATTAAACATGCAAAGTATTAAAGGACCTTTGAGGTGGAAATTTTGACAACTGGCTGACTACATAGTAAGGTTATAGTATTTAGAGGACTGTGGGCCTAAGCTATTATTTCATTGGCTTGTAAGATGCAGTAATGTAAGTTTGATCGTAAACAGTTTTCGATTGGAAATAGCTTATGCATCTTGAAACTGAAATTATTTCATACCTTGATACTTCAGGAATTGATCTGTGAATTGTAGAGTACTCGACTCCTGCAGATAAAGGAAGCCAGTTGGACAAGAGACTGTCTTGTTTATAGAGTAAAATTTAAAGAATTAATGCCATAGAACTGTCACTGTAAGATGTTTTTTGGTGTGAAGAAATTACCAGTGTTTCAGTTCTGATTTCTGTCTAGATCCTGAGCAATTTGGGAGACTTCCAGTTTCTCTTCATTGATTTGGCAATCATTTTGGTGGTTGTCTTCACCAGTAAGTATTGTGCTGAATTACCAGTACTGACTTCTATGAGGCAGTTTTTGCTTGGTCAGATTTTCTTTAATGTCTAATTACACGCTGTTTGGAGTAAGCACTGTGATGTACAGTTGTTACGACTACTACAGTATATGCATTAAAAAACCAAACCACTGTGTACAGTTAGATTTATCTGAAGTTCATGAAGTGTCCTCATACAAAAAGCAGATTGTGGGCATGATCTTAGATCAGTAGCTCTTCATGGTACAGGAAGTCATAAATCTGTACTGACATGAGGAAACTGGCTTTGGAATCAAAAGAGGAGTTGTTTCAACATCATCTTCCTTAAATGTTTTGATTTCTTGCATTTTTAGTTGAACTTCTGTCCACAAAATGTTATACTGAGAAACTATTATAATCTCATGAATATTTGATTCCACATATGAACCTAGCTAACTGGCTAACAGTAGAATTCCACTTTCAAGTTTAATAGAAACTGCTTCTTTGAAGCAATGGCAGACCAAAACTGAGGAGACGAGCTGTAATTCCTTGTGGCAGACAAAGGGAATTTGGCCAGACACTACCACCAATTCCTTAAGTCTCGTGTCTTCTGTTATTGTCCCCTGCTATCCTGGGCTGCTGGGGTAGCCAGCCTGTAGAAGGCACTGTGGCATTATTCTAGTGCGGTATAATCTTTTTGAGACGATTTCACAGTTGCGGTTTGGGACTGATTTTTAAAGTGATGTCATAAGCAAGCCATTCTAATTCCATTCTTGAAAACCATGATGATGTAATGTGTAATTTATTCTTCTTTCTCTTTGCAGTGAGTCTGAACCCTGCTTGGAAGGAGCTTGTTGCGCGAAGGCCTCCATCAGGTCTTATCTCAGGTCCACTTCTGTGTTCCGTTTTGTCTCAGATCATCGTCTGCCTTGCTTTCCAAGTCTTTGGGTTTTTTTGGGTCAAACAGCAGTCCTGGTATGAACCTTGGACAACAGAATCTGAGTAAGTGTTTCATTGGCTCCATGCAGGATACGGTAATGATTGGAAAGCTGTAGGCAATAATTGTTCTGTTCTTCGACCTCCTTTGTGGACTTTATTTACAAAGTTTCTGTATGGCAGCTTGATAGTCTGCTGAATTTTTTTTGTGAAAAGTGTACTAATGCACAGGAGTTACCAAATGGCTGAAATGCAAAACTGAGTCAGAGCCAGACTGCAGAGTCTGAAGACTCCTCAACTTTGGGACAATTGAGACTGAAATTTGAAATTAATTGTTCAGACCTATTTTAATTCTTCTATATTACAAAGTTTTGTTGTCCTGTTAGAGTTCCAGTAAATCAAATTCATATTTCTGAAGGAGTGTTTCCATCTTTTTGTTTTAGACTGCAATATTTTCTTACCTGTCTTCAAAGTGTAGGTACAGTGATAGTTTCTAAACAGTTCATGTAGTGAACTTGCCAGCTGGAAGCATAAAAGAACTCGAAGCTAGAATTCACAAAAATTGCTACCTCCCCGCTGCAGTTTTGAGTTATTTCTTACTACCTGTAATAGGTTTTCAAGGATAAGCTTTTTTTAACTACTGTAGCAATTTAAGTGTCATTACTTTTGTTAAGTAGTAGGCCTCGTTTGCATCTTCTCCTTAACTCAGTGTTAAATGTTTTTTTATGTTGTAGTGCATGCAATGTATTGGATGCCTCAAACATCAGCTCTGCACACCATGGGAATGAGACTCTTGATGAACATAACATTCAAAATTATGAAAACACAACTTTATTTTTTATATCCAGCTTTCAGTACCTCATAGTGGCAATTGTCTTTTCTAAAGGAAAGCCCTTTAGACAACCGTGCTACAAAAACTGTAAGTCCTTTCTTACTATATACAGTTCCAAGTGACTGGGCACTTATTTATCCATGGCTTGGTTACAGTTCTGTTGTGCCTCTTCAGCAGTGATAGTGTTGCTAGGAGAATATAGTACCATTATCCTCTGATAATCAGAGATAGAAATAAGGAAGTATTAAACTGTATGGAGAAATTTGCATTAATAGTTGCTTTGTTTATAGAAGTATATGTGTATATACATTTTGGATCCACAAGTGAGCCAGTGAGAAGTTGAGTCTGGCCTGCTGTCTATCTATACCTGTCAACACAACTTATATTGCCAAAATCTGTCTGGAACGGGTTTACAAGGAGAAAAGAGCTTATTTGGTGTGATACGTGGAAATACTGTCTAAAACTCTGATTGTGGGATGGTCTGATTAAAATGTTTTTTCTTCTTTTACAGTTCTGTTTGTTACATCTGTGATAGTTCTTTATGTCTTCATCTTTTTCATCATGTTGCATCCCGTTGAATCTATTGACGCTTTTTTTGAGGTAAGATTCAGCAGATACGCAGGTGTCTGTACTTCCTGGGATACCTGGTTGTCTGCCCTTGGGCAAGCTTGACCCCTTTAGAGCTTTAACTTCGCATCTCTGGATGGGAAGGGAGAATTTATAACTCTGAGCCTGTGTTGAATATGTGTTTACTTCGTATGTGTGTTGTTAACGTCTGGCAACTTCTTCTTACAGCTCGTGTGTGTGCCGTATGAGTGGCGCCTAAGAATTCTCATCATTGTTATTCTCAATGCAATTGTGTCCGTGCTGACGGAGGTAAGAAGTTCGAATGGAACAAATGCTTGTCTGTTAAGTGGGGCTTTTTTCGGGGTACATATTTGGCTATTGTTTAGAATGTCTCTCTTCACAGCATGCCAGTGTAAGTGGCCACTGTTTTCTTGTTAAGCTTGTATTCCTAAAAATGCCCTTGTAGGCTAGATTTAAGGTGTCAAGATTTTCTGTGTTAAGAAGCATAATTTTAAAACTTTTTTTATTAACTAAAAAAGAGGGAAAAGTTGAAAGACTTATAAATTCCTTCAGCTATTTCATAGCACGATGGTCTCCGTGTTTATTGGCTATGCTAACATAACATAGTAAAGAGCTATATAAAACCCTTAGGGGACCCCATCTTCATTCAGGTGGATCATACACATAACTTACTGTTCAGAATAATGCAGGTCTGTATAACTTGTTCATCTAATCTGATCCAAGTCCAGAAATAGTGATGTTTGTGCAGGTCTGCTTTTTGCTACTCTGAGCTTGTGCAAAGTCAGTCACTCTGGATATTGACCTCTGCTACTCTAATTCCAAAGTTCATGTGGGTAGAAGCGTGCCCTACCTTTCATCCAGGTACCCCTATGTTGTTTCCAAGAATTGGAATTTGACTGATGTATCTTCCAGGAGGAGTCTGGATTCAGAGCCAGTCATTTATTTCTGTGGTTAGTTCTTCTCCCTGTTAAGCAGATGCCTTTTTTCCAACCTGAATACATTTTGGTTTTGGCTGCAGCCATTAGTCACCTTTTTTTTCAGCAAGATGAAAAAGCCTTTCAACATTATCTAACAGTTGCACACTACAATTATCTGTTTTTACTGTAAAACATTTTGGCAGCTTCTAGTCAGTATTTCCATTACTGTGGGAGGGATTGCTATCAAGGTAACCAGCATAATTTTTGCTTGGATCATACCATTTTGGCCTTTGAAGATTACTACAGCATTAATACTCTTTCCAGTTGACTGTTCTTTTCCCTTTTATTCGTGACTTAGTAGAAATAAAATGAACCGAAGTTTTTTGGATACGTTAGTCAAAAACATCAAGACTTTGTGTTCAAAATGTTGTTCCAAATAGAATTTGCATTATATGCTCACTGTTGGAACATGTTTTTCAGTGTTTTCACATGATAGGCAGTAACTTGTCTTTTCCAAAACATGGCAGTACATATTTAATTTTTTTACCTTTGTTTTGTTGTTAACAACTATATCCTCTCCTAAAGAGAGTATATCCTCTCCTGTGCCGTTCTTACTTTGTCCTGTATTTACCCTAACCATGCTTGTGATGGAGTTTTCCTTTATGCTTTTTAATTATTTTGGGGTTTGTTTGTACTACTAACTCCTAGTAGGTCTCTTTTTGCCTTGTTGTTTACTTGTTAAAAGTTATATTTTATGTATATTGCTGTCTCTGCTACTGAAACAAAATAGTTAGACTGAAGCTGCAGAACTGTGGCTTTTTTGTCTTCTGATAAGTTTAAAACAAACCCCCTCGACAGAAGTATTTTTTTCCTGTTTACTTTTTCCTAGTCAGTTTTGATGTCTTTATGACCATCTCTGGGAAATTGTGGTTTTTTTAAGGCACTAAGATTATTCCTTGGAGTTGAGCTTTGTGTTGATACATGGAGTGTAAGTAGGCGGTGGTTACAATTTTCAGTCCAGTGATAAACTTTACTGAGAGAAATAAATTAAACTTAGCTTCTGCTGAAAAATTACTTTGTTCTGCAAATGATCTTTCTAACTTCTGTACAGCCTGGGGATGTTTCTATTCTGGAAGCAGAAGGGCTGTAGTGGAAAGTCTGTGCAGTGTGTCAGTCCAGGCATCAGCACATGTCTCTCAAGGACAAGTGGTTCTCCTCTGGCTTAAATGTTCGTAAGGTTCCGCTCCTGGGCCTTGTTGGTTGCCACATCAATTTGTAAACTTCTGAGTTTCTAGTAAGCATAACCTAAGCAATGTAATTACTGTAGAGCATTTGCTTTCACCCAGTGTTCCAAACCCCATGTCCCTCTTTTTCCTGTGCACATGTGAATTGACATCTTTCAACAATTTAGTCACTGAACAGTCATTACCAAAACTGGTAGGATGATTTGTCACATTCTTTTTAATCATACATTCCTGCTGATCTTCAGTGGTGGAACAGAAGTAACTATAGAACTTACTTTTCTTGACATTAATTGTTTGGGATGTTCTGCTTTGACTTAAAACCTCTTTTTTCCACTTTCACTGTTAGTTGAATGCTTTGTCTAGACAGAGAGACAAGTTGTCTCACTGTACAGCAGGTGTCCAACAGAAGCATTGTCTAGTGATCATCAGATCCCAAACCCTGTTTTGTGATACATGCTTCACCTTCCGTAAGTTCAGCGTCCTTTTGTCCCACCTTTTGAACTGCGTTTGTCCAGCTCCAGCAGTATTGCTCTAGGTTCCCTGAAGCTTTTTCACGTGGTGCCAACTCTTTGGGTCCAATGTGTCATGCAGAAATTGCAGGCTATTTCATCCCTTTGCTTCCAGTATAGCTCATTGCCCTTCTGTCCTTGTGTGCCCGGCTGGTTCTTCTGCTCACTGTGCCTTTCACTACGGTTACTGGGTACCACAGGTCACATTCTGAGTGTATAGGAAAAGCTGCTGGTGGCATCTCCTTATTTATTTTAACAAGGTACTCTGTATGTATATCACCTAGAGTTTGTTCTGCCAAGACTAATTCCTCGGTAATTGCCTCTGTAAGTGTCTCAGAATGATGAGATGCACGAGGGATTGTCTCTATCTTTTGTCATAGTTGCCAGCTTGACACTTGTGTCACACTATGCTCGTGTAGTTTCTTAATTGCTTCCATAACAGGAATGATTTCTGGCTGTGGTTGTCCCAGACATGATTTCTGAAGTGCTGTGTAAAGCTTTTGCTCCTTCCATGTGGGTTCCAGACTAGGTTCACAAAGCACGCATGTTCTTTCTGCCAGATGATAGAAAATAATGCACAACAAAGGCATATCCTAGCAGATGTTCTTCCTTACCCCAGTGCCTGATATAGACATACTTAAACTAGACTGGCTTAAAAAATGAACATCTAACAAGCTGAAGATTTGTTGGCAAATGCTTTATAAAAGCACTATAAAATTCTGGTATATTATAAAATCGTAAGCATTATTAAATCTATTATAAAAGTCTGGCTAGTCAGCTCCCCTTTCTCAAAGGCAGAGGTTAGTCAGATGTTAGAAATGGAATCTGTCCAAAGGTCAGAGGTGTAGGCTCAAGGTCATGGAAGATACGGGCTCACACCTGTGCTGTGCTTGTTCAAGGCGCTCGAGCCCGCCCACGGAGCTGTATGAGAATAACCAGATGTGCTGAACATACTGCTCCATTGCTGCCCACTCGTCCAAAGTCTGAAACGGCTCCTGCAGAATTCCGTCAGGCTCAGCTTTGCCACCCCACTGAGGCTTTTCTGGGAATGTCACTGGTTTAAAACAAGCTATGAAAAAAGCTTAGCTCCAGGATAAAGTACACTGTAATGCTCAAGATGGTTTGAGGGGAACCTGCGTTAAGCACTCATGTCTGCGGTGCTTCACGGGTGTTTTTAGAGTATTGAAACACATTAAGAATGTGTATTTTTACTTGTATTGATGGATGCAGTTTGGGTCATTGATGTTATTGATTTAAAGTATGTGTTCATATTCTTAAATTTCATGTGAACACTTTTAAGAATGAGAGTGTTGATCCCTTAAGTACTGAGAAGTAATGTAAAATCCATTTTGCATGGCACTGAATTAGTTATGCCTAGCACACTATTTCAGGTTTTATTTGTAATATGCACACTAACAACAAATTAGTTTCTTTAATTAGTTTCTTTAATTCTTCCCGCTCACTGCAATGTCTCACAGAATGTCCTCCTTGACATGATCCTTTGGAAGGTTGTGTTCAATCGAGACAGACAAGGAGAATATCGCCTCACCATACCCCAGCCGCCTCAGGTTGGAGACTAGTATTTTGCTGTCCTCATTTGAGTGCATGCAGATTAATACAGTTTTGTCTTTTTTTTTGATCTATGAGTGTCTGTTGCTTTATCTTAAGCTTAAGACTGTTTAAATTAGATTTCTGTAACTTGAGAATTAAAAGGACAGGCTTCTGGTTTTGTAGTTCTCTCCCTGTTGACACTTAAAAGAATTTGACTCTCTATAGAAGAACTGAAAAGCAAACCCAGAGGATTGCTTTTAACTCTTTTCTCACTTTATCTAGCAAGTTTTGTGTTGTCACAAGTTAGCATGCTAGGAGTGGGAACGTCTGGATTTTCTTGGAAGGAGAATTGCTGATGCTGGGTTTAACTCAGTTCTTTATTAAAATAATTTGGTTTAGTGTTTTAGAACATTGGTTTGTGAGAGCAGTAATATGTTAGCATGTACAAATGAAACAAAACAAAATGGCAAACGAAAGTACGTCATTACTACTTCAGGTGGTTTAGGAGACTGAAGGATTTAGTTTCTGCTTTTCAGGTGACCATGAACGTTGTTCTGGTCTGTCCATCTGTCACTAATACATGAAGGAAACCTATGTGAATTCCATATAAAAAGGAGAAAAAAAAACCCCAAACAAACCAACAACCCAGCTTTTTCTTTTTTAAGCCTTTTGGCTTATTACTTCTAGCTGGCTGTACATTTGTTCTTGTTAAAATTAGAATGGTTTATTTCTCAGCACTAAATTTTATGTATTCAATTCAGATTTACATTTGTCCTGTTGACGCTGTTCAAGAAAAAATTGTTATGTGTTCACTGAAGAATGGAAGTTTTCCTTAAGGCTCATGTTTGGTTCAGTTCACCAACTGATAGAAATTCAGAGCATAAAGAAAACCATAGACTATATCTTCATTAACGTCAGCCCTGCAAACTACAGGTGCTCTCTGAGACATGAGAGGGATCCAGTCTTGAGAATGAGGAATGGTGTTTCTCTTCTCCAACTAGTCAAGTTATATGCAGTTAGGACTGGGAGAGGAAAAATAGGAAGGATGACTTAAGCTCAATAATTTGTCTCTGTTTAAATAACTATTAATACCTGTAGGACTTAGATTTGATAGTATCAGCAAGTTAAATTCTGCCACTTGTGGCTGGATGGCTGCCTTCAGTTAAACAATTCATTTCTTAAAAAGTGTTTGGGGGCTCTGGGAATTTGACTGCTTTTTCTAGACCAGGCTTTTTTCCTCAATAGTAACATCGTTTAATGGTGCCTGTTGTACCTCTGTTTATTGAAACTATTATAAAATATGCATAAAAGCTGTTGGTGACCTTAGATGTTACGATAATGCAGACTGCTTGGTTTTTCTTCATGTTTGTTAAATGTCATTGATACCATAATATAGAAGAGAGGACACAACAGAGGAGTTTCTGTACTACACTTTTGAGGTCCAATGTGACAATGACATAATGAATTAGAAACTAAAATAGCAGTTGTTCTTCTAGCGATTTACTGTATTGTTAGCTATGTTAATTTTTTCTTATGGTAATCCAGTTTTCAAATCTGTTCCTCTCTGCAGGAGGCTGTGGATCGCTACCGAGTCTGTTTCCTTTCTTCCCTGTTTGGCTGCAGAGAGAAGACACCAAAAGCCAAGTATATGCATCTAGCTCAGGAACTGCTGGTTGATCCAGAGTGGCCGCCAAAACCCAGGACAACAACAGAAGCGAAAGTACCATCCCAAGGAAATGGTTCATATCAAAACATCACTATAACATAACAGCGGATCTTGGTGACGTGTGTCTCTAGTAGTATTCAGAAGAATGTAATTTTAAGGCTTTATTTGAAATTGCAGTATAGTAAGTGTCAAATTCTAATGCAGATATTTCCAACTGTTTTGTCTCTCTGAATACAAAGTTCAGAGCCAGACATCTTATGGCTATACATTTTAAAAATGTAGGTTACCTT